>NC_052017.1:128700952-130027618 GCF_015832195.1 Motacilla alba alba | reverse complement strand
AACTCATGACTGTAATTGATGGCTTTCTATTCTTTATTCCAGCTTTATTTTTATTTTTGAACTTTCAGGGATTTTTTATCACTACCTCTGTAGCACATCACCAATTTATTGTGTGAAATCTCTATATAATGACTGTAGGGTACTATAAGTCTTTTTTTTTTCCCTTTCATTTTTGGGGAGGAAATCTCTTGTTCTTTCATGTTGCAGTTCAAGTTTTTCTGATCTTTATGCTGTGATTGAGTGCCTCCTAGGTTTTCCTTTCCTAGAGTTTTGCTGGTGTACTCAATGGCAAATAAGATTCTGGTCAGATTAGGAATTAATGTTTTCTCATATGGACTGGATTTATAAACGTATAATTAATTATCTGCTAGGATGTATTTTCCTTGTTAAGAGACTAGATGTTATGTGGAAAGTCAAACCTTCTTGGAACAAGAAAATTGTTTTCACAGGTCTTTCCCAGAAGCTTAGTTTAGTTTCCTTCTGGTTTAAGGAACAGCTTCCCTTCTGGAAGACCTCTAAAATAGTTCATAATCACTACAGTCACTGATAGTTTAGATTCTAAAGAAGAAAAGTAACCCAGAACAACTTTCTGTCCAGATTTTATACTGAGCTTCTCTGCATCTCCTCTGGACTTTCTCATATGGGGAGATATATGTACACACACACATATGGCACTTGCATCCTTTGGCCAGAGTAAAGCAGTGCCTGGATTTACTGATTTATTTGTTCTGTTTGAAATGCTTGTGTTATGAAAGTAGAGGCTCAGTGAGGGAGAGAGGAGTAAGACACATTGTGTCTTTCTCTCCTATTGTTCTTGCGCCCTTTGTCTCTTCATTTTTGCCTCCTGCCCCCTCTTCACCTTGCCCCCTTCCCCCACCATTAAGAGCTGATACTGAAGTCTTAGATGTGTTTCTCTGTCCCAAGACTGTTGCTTGCTTTTCACCAACAAGATACTATTTCTGGTCTCTTCTTGTATTCTGCTTGGTTCTTTGCAGCCATTTACGCTGGTTGCCACCGTCTTCCTCATTTCTCATAGAGTTTTCATAAATGCTGTCTTCACTGCAGCCCTTCAGGGTGTATCGCGTGGTGTTGTCCAGTTCAAGAGCTGAATATTCTATTTAAACGTCCAGAAACAGAAATCATTAGAATGTCTGAGTCATTAGGATTTTGCTATGGTTCAAAGAACTGCGGTGTTGATACTGTCACTTGAACACCGGACCCAGCATCTGAACTGTTACAGTGCTTGTGAAGGAGTGGGAGGTGCTTTGAGCAGGCTCTTTGGTGATGACGTTCCTGAGGCCACTTTAGTATTAAGCTACCTCGGTGTTAAGTGTGATTTGGTCTTGTTACATGTGTGTCAGAGTTGGTTAATATGAAAATAATTTTAAAACTATGGAATGCTTATTTTTTTAATCTCCTGGTTGCTTCTCAAGTACTCCAGATAATCTGTTATTTGACAGACATTGGTTTTGATCAATTTATGGCTGTTTGTGATTGTTTGTTCTCAAACACTCACAATGCTTTGCCATTAATGGTGCTGTTGGAACCCCTTTGGTATGGATTTTTTTGTTCTTTCTCATTTTGGTAGGTGTTACTCTTTCAATGAGCAGGTGGAAGTGTTCTCTTTGTGGGCATCCCCGGTCAGGGATACTGTATATTTCCTCTTTCTTGTTGTTACTAAGAAGTTCAGTCCCTCTGCTTTTCTGTTTAGTACATCTTTTGTTACACAGCTCTTTAGCTGAGAGACTCAGCTGAAGGTTACGCTTTTTGTTTTTCAGGTCTCTGCTTATATTATAAACATACTGTTCATGGGGCTTTTTGGTGGCAAGAAAGGGATGATGGGAGCCAACTTACTTTTGAATGCAGTCTTTAAGGCTGCATATAGTCTGTTCAGAGAGGAAAAAGATTTGGGACAAAGAAGCAAAGTGCATGATTTATTACTTTAATACCTACCAGCAAAATATTTTTTCCTCTTTGATTTGTCTCAACATATGCTTTTTCGGTAATGAATATGTACTTCTCTGCAAGGTATAAGTTCTGTCTTTCTGCTTTCTAGTGTCTAACCAGCAGAGAGAGTGAAAAAGAAAACTGAGTTTTGTTCTTGTAGGGGAGTTTTGCAGACGTTATTTAGCTGTTTTCATTTGAATTTTTTTGCTGTTTTTCTCCATGTTGATGAGCTGTGCCTTTCCTTTGCTGTGAAGATTATTTTCCCTGAACACACAGACTTTCCAGCTTCTTGACTGTTTGCTGTAGCAAACTGCCTGGTCTTTATTGTCGTTAATGCACCTTTCCTTACTGATTGTGGATGCTTTTTGTATTCGTGTAATTGCTACATCTGTGAAATTGTTCTTTGGTGTATAAATGTGTGCACCCTTCTTTAACACCAATCCATATGACTTGTATGCTTTTACAATTACTTTAAATTCTTTGCTTTTACTTAGATGGTTGGCAGTTACAAATCTGTTTTGAGTCATGAGTTCCCTCATTGGTCAGTCACTTTAATTTTTATTGATTTTGTGTATCACAGAATTGCATCTCCTAATATGAAGGGGTGTGTTTTTCAGATCACTGTTCTTCCACTATTAAGATTTGTCAATCTTTTCTGTCCTTGCCCTCCTTCCTTCCCCTCTTTCATATTTGTTTCTAGAAAGTGTTGTGGGATAACTTACTTTCCGTAAGTTCTCAATGATCTGCTGTTCTTCAGAGTTTCCTTTTTTTTTTTTTATTCCCCTTTTCCTCCTCCTGCATATGGAATACATTGACTATATTTAACACTACAGCACCAGCTTTTCTTCAGTTCATCTTCTACTTTATCAGAAGAAGGCTGTCATGTATAGTCAACTTGTTACTGCAGTCTTGCAGCAAAACTCCCTATAACTTTACGATGAAGGATTTACATGTTGCAGCCACCCATCCCTGCTGCAATGTGTGTGTGGTTAGATTTTCCTGTGCTGTGTTCTGTGTTAGCTCTAGTGCAGGCTTGGAGCTGTGTTTTGAGATTTGCCAGGAGTTTGGGGGCCTGGATAGCTGGGAATGCTAGAGACCAGGGGAAGGCTAGGACTGCTTGTAAAGGACAACAAATGGTGGTAAAAGGGAGTTCAAAGTGCTGGAAGAAATCATAGGGTGTTACTGAGTGATTTGAGACTGTGTGAGAGAGAACTAAGGGCAAGTATGGTGGTGTTATGTAATAAGGGATTTTGTTGCATCCTGTCCCTATGTGCATTTACAAAGATGCAAGAGAAGCTGCCCCAACAGCTCTGGCAGTGCTCAGCTTTTGGAATTTCAGTCTTCTGCTGCTACCTGGGAAGTGCTCCCATATGCTCCCAGAATCATCTTGACTTCAGAATTCTGCTTTTAATGACGCCATTCACTGGCTGATGAGGGGTGCAGTTTAGAAACTGAGTACTTCATGTGAGTGAAGGATTGGTTTATAAATAGAGAACAGTGTGGCATCCCCTAAGAGTAAGGGACATGTGTTTGCATGCTGCTTTTTGAGGGAAGGTAAACTTTTCTGCATTCTTTGTCTGTTTCTATTTCAGCAGAGGAAGTAGTTTGAAGAGTGAATTGGTCCCATGCTGCATTGAATTGAGCAAACATTAATGGGAAAGTGATAATGACAAAAATTGTCATAACTTAATTAATCTTATATGATAGTGGATTAAAATTTGGTTGCTGTTACACATTAAATTATTACAAAGAAAAATATATTCCGATTAAAATAAAATACTTATTCTGTCTGCTTGCTTGTGTGAAAATTTGCTTGAGTTCTTTCTCCCCCCAAAAAATAAATAACTTTTGTCTTTCTTTCAGCAAACTGAAAAAGCTAAGTGAAGATAGTTTAACTAAGCAGCCTGAAGAAGTCTTTGATGTTCTGGAGAAGCTTGGTGAAGGGTAAGTCCAGCTATTTACAGGGGCATAGGATCAGAGGGAAACAATACATAAAGCATATGTTGGAATATTAAGTTACAGAGAGAGTGACTGTAAATGCCTCTATAGACAAGTTTTACTACTAAAGCAAATGCATGCATTAGTAGATTTCTACACATTCCCTTATATATTTGTGCATTTTTCATGTCTGTTGTTTGTTAACACAGCAAATGTATTTGCACCTGCAATGGAATTAGAAACTTTTAAATCCTGACAAAAATTTCTGCTGTCTTGACAAAGCATTCTTCTGTCTTTCCTGAGGTCCTGGTAGAACTGATCTTTTTGCAGCCTGAAAAATGCTCAAACTTGTTCAAAATGTTCTGCATGAACATATGGCTTTTGTGACTTTTTGTGCTTAATGTAAATCAGAAGCAGTTTGCCTTGTTTTTTAAAAAATTGTGTCTTATTTTTAGGTCTTATGGTAGCGTGTTTAAAGCAATACACAAAGAATCTGGACAAGTTGTAGCGATTAAGCAGGTCCCTGTGGAGTCAGATCTTCAAGAAATAATTAAAGAAATCTCTATAATGCAACAATGTGACAGGTAGGTATGATATTTCTGTTTGCTTTCTAAGAGTCTATGTGAAAATGTATTTCTACTTGTGAAAATAGCTGAAATATAAGCAGCTGCCAACTTCTTCAGGGAAAGTAAATTGTCTAACATAGACTTTTTAATTAAAGGAACCTCTTCGTGGACCTCCTCCTCTCCTTACTTTGGATTAAAGGAGTACAAATAGTGTACATAACAAAAACTGTTGAAAGAAGAAACACTGGCCTCTGCTTACAATTCTCTGTGATTGCTTCACTTTACTTGCACTGTTAAGGCCGAAGGTTACTGTTTCCTTTAAATGTCTTGGGCTTTGTGAAATTCTGAGTCTACCTGTTTCAGAAGATTGATAAAGATGTTTCTAGCAGAAGATGAATGGCTAGCAGTTAACTTCAAGAAGAGTATTTTCTTGGCTGCCGTTTTCCTGTGAGAACATCCCTTTCAAAAAGCGAACAGTCTTGTGAAAGTGTGGGTGGCTTGTTACCTTATATTGTTCACAGATTCTATGATTGCAGGTCTTGTAAAAGAGGAAGTCTTAATGCAAGGATGCAGAAATGACTTTGCTGTTTCTGTTGTCTATGGAGTTTTGGGCTACAACTTCAAAATCAAATTTATTAGTGTCAGTCTTTAGGCAGATATGAACAGTATTTTGAGTTTGCACAGCACTTGATGTTTTGAAAAGGTCATCTTGTCCTGATTGATAATAATACCCAATTGTTGCTGTGAATTCTGGCATAGTATAAATCTGGTAAGAGATGGTCACAAAAATCAGTGGGTTTTCTTTAGAAATAATACAGCCTTCCTCACTTCATGAATTTATAAGGAGCAAGATCAGTGTATCATGCTTGTAAATGGTAGACATTAGGACTAGTTAGGAGGAGACTGACCTTTCCTTCTGAAAAGGTTAGTGCTAACATTTGCTCTTAAATGAAGTAGTTTTTTAATAGTGTTGACCTGTCTTTTAGTAAAGATATCATGTTGCAGGAGGCAACCATTGGTCCTCTGTTCTTCTCGTGCCAGTTGTCTATAATGAAGAATGTTGCTGCCAGAAATGCTGATCCTAAAATATAGTTCCTTGCTCCAAAACAAGGTGGTGTTTGATTCTACCCCATAGATGAGAAACCACTGTCTGAAATCTCAGTATCTGACTTCCTGACTTTGTGGGTGATAGATGACAATCGAACTGTAGCCTTCTTTGTTTCAATTCCTGCCAAAAACCCCACCCCAAACCTTCAGTCTTTTATTTCCCTAAATACACCATCTAATAACTAATGTAGGATGATCCTTTTTATGTTTACCACATCTGTTTCTGCCTTTCTTTTGCAAGTGACTCCAAGGAAGCATTATGTCAAGTGACATACTGATGAGTAGCAAAGCAATATGTTCTGCTTGTGACCATACTATCACTTCACATGAGATGCTTCAGTAGGAAAAGTGTTTGCAAATCCAGCAAGCTCCAAACCAGCACTAGATTCTCTTTAATAAGAAAGTCTAGTTCTGTGCTTGAAATAAATCCATTCTTGCAAAACTGGGAAAACATGATTGAGTTTCCATGTGATTTTGCTCTGGAGAGAAGAAAACAAGGCAGTCTTTCTAAGAAGAGAAGCATTCAAGAGAGGCCTTAGAGGAGGGAAAAACAAAGCTTTTTATCAGATGGCTGATGTTTGGGAAAATTATGTCTGTATTTGAAGATTGTGGAAAACTTACATACATAGTACTGACTTTATAATTTTATTAAGTAATCATAATTTACTCTTAAGAGGCATTGGTTAAGCTAATTACAGATTAAAAATGTATTTGGTTGCACTTTCTCTTTAGCTATGTCAAACAGTTTTTAACAACAGGTGTGCTGGTGATTTTTTTTTTCTTCTACTAAGAATTCATCTCTTTAACTTTTTTTTTCCATGTAGTCCTTATGTTGTCAAGTACTATGGCAGCTACTTTAAGAACACAGATCTGTGGATTGTTATGGAATATTGTGGAGCTGGCTCTGTTTCAGACATAATTAGACTGCGTAATAAAACGGTGAGTTGTTGTTTTTTTTTTTTTTAAATGTATATAGCCATTCATAAAATTAACTTGTGAATTAAGTTTGGAAGCCAGAAAAAAAGCTGGAGTTACAAGACAAGATCTTGGCTGATGCCAAGGGGCCTATTTGTGCCTTGGTTCCCAGGAAACAAGCTCATGCAGTTGCTGACTGTCTTTGTGCATTCCTCTGTGGAGTGGTCACCACCAGAAGCAAATGCATTTTGAAATTCAAAGATATTGGGAATTTCTTGAAAACTACTGCTTTGTAGAAGGCAAAACTGTGGCTTCTTTCCCCTACCCCTTCCACCTTGCAGTCTGTCAACAGCCGCTTAGTAGCTGCATAGTTTGAAAACGGGTGTAAAATTGTCTTGCTCTCACTCAGTTGTTGGGGAGCATGAGAAGTAACTGGCATTACTCAAGGAATGAGAAGGGGAAGAGATGCCAGCGAAGGAATGTGAGAGGGAACCAAAATGAGGATTGTATGGAAGTGTCTTCATGGACTTTTAACAGTAATAATATAGAGGAAGCCTGTAGGAAGCAGTTCTAATGTAGGAAGTTAGTTCTAATGAAGAAACAGCTCCTCTGAAAAGTGTTTTGTTGTAGGTGTCAAGCAACCTTGAATTCCTTTGAGTCCATTGTTTTTGGTAATAGGCTGTAACATGAGGTATTCTTTTTACCAGCAAGTACTCTGAGGTGACCCTACTTGCTGGGCTTCACATTTTGTAAACACTCCCTGAAATGTTCCTTGCTGCTTACTTGGGAGCAGAGGGGGAAGGTAAAGGAGAGAATAGCAATGTTTAGAAAACAAAACATAAAAGAAAATGGAATCAGGTTTATTAGGAAGTGTAGGTGATGTCGAGACTAGAGGGAGCCCCTTTGGAAAAGGTGGCTTGTATCAGGGCTGCTGTGATGTTGAAGTGATGGAGAAAAGTCACAACCAATGTGAGATTGCTGGAGTTCTTCAATCTTCAAAATTGATGTTCTTGCTGTTGTATTTTATCCAAGGATCAGTAGCTCCAGTAAGAAATGGCACAAGCTAGTCCAGAATTTAAAAAACCAAAACAAACCATAACCCATTTAAAACAGAATTTAAGAAACGAAAAAAAGGAGCAAACTTGCTTGTACATTCACAGAAAATGCTTGAATTTTTATTTTAAAAAAGGTGTGTGTATGAATGTGTGTGTACTTATATAAAATCAGGCTATCTAGTTTTCCTTACATCTGTTGTAGGATATTGACATAGTAGATTAATTAAGGATTTGAGGGGAAGGGATATTGGAGTCTTGGAGCAAATGCATACTGATGATCAGACAAACTACTTCTACTGCTGTTTGTTAAGGTCTATATGATTAAATAATATAAATTCTGTTTTAAGACACAGAATTATCAGTAAATGCATGGATCCTGATGATAAAGCTTTTGTAAAGGCAAGTCATGGAGTACATGGCTAGTAGAGTTTTGGGAAGCAGTTGGTAAGGACACAATTAATGCTGGCTGGTGTAAAGTTGGTTGGAAGTGCTGAAATGTTTATGGACAGACTTCCACACCAGAGGCTCTTCAAGCAAATAAAACTGCAATCTGGAGTAAATGGGAAGTTCTGTCACAGGTGGGTAATTGTTTTAAATATAAGAAAGAGGGTGTTTTGGCCTACTACATGGGTCTGTGCTAGCCTGTCTCAGAAAGAGGGTGAGAGGGGTGTATTCCTAGTAGTGGAAACTGGCAAAGACTTGAAAGGCTTTGTGGTGCTGAGAAAATAAGCACCACTAAATGTGAAGAAGTACATTTGGCTTGGTGAGGAAGGCAAAGTCTTTATATTCAGATTCATGAGTGCTTGGGCTTAACTTTTAGAAATCGTTGAATAAGTAAAGTGGTTGTCAGAGGTTACAGTGGTACCAAGGACACAGCGGAGCTATGGAAGTTAAAGTAGGTAACAAGGGTGATCAGAAGTAAAGACTGTTTCTCTAGAAGCAGATAGCCAGATGCATTTGGATATTTCTGTGATGAGAAGAGGTACCTGGAGGGAGAGACATGGTGAAAGGCTTTAAAAACCAGGCGTTGCACCAAGAAAGTAAAATATGGGTATCTTACTGTTTATTAGAAAACAAGAGATCACAGTAGATGCAAAGCAAAGATTTTTTCTTTGCACATGATGATGAAGGTCACTGTATAGTTATAGAAATTCTTGTAGGTGCTCAGAGTTGATTTTCAAAAGGCAGCTAATAAGACGAGGAAAAAATAACTCTGCACTCAAATGGGTAATGACTGGAGCAAGAAGTCCATGTGCTTCAGATCTCTGGGAAGGCAAAGCAGACAACTATCACAGTTTACTTGGTATGTACTTATATTCAGGCAGGCTACCAGGCTGGACAGAATTTTCATCCTGGTTAGGGAATGTTCTAGTGCCTATAACGAAAAAATAAGCAAAGTCCTCAATTTCTCCCTCGCTATGTCTCTGTCTTGCAAGTTTTGGAAAGTTTAGGCAGAGGCTTTGGACGTGTTTGAATGCTCTTGCTCTTTGTAGAATAGCGGCCTGATCACTCAGACTGTGTGTGATGGGAACTTGTGACTATTACTGGAATGAGGCTGCTTAAAGTACTTGAGCATTCTGTTGATGACCTTACATTTTATTTATTTATTTATTAATTCATTAAATGGAAATAAGAAATGGTTTTGTAATAAGAAAATAAATATATTCACTTGCAAACAAGGGGAGAGTTGTTTCTTATTTTATGAGAATAATTTTTTACTGAATACAGTCAGACACATAGAGTTATGTATTCTGTAACTTTCTTAAATTGTCAAATGAAGACTGTGGCTGGGCCAAGGAAAAGTTTATTTCCTGCTTCTTCATATTAAAGAAAAGAAATTGAGAAAGTTGAAGTAAGAACCCTTTAGTGCAATGGCCGTTAGGGTTATCATTTTGTCTTGATCTTAAAGGTCTCTTCCAACCTAAATGATTCTAGGATTATTATTAAGTCAAGTCATAGGAGAAGGTGGATTTCTCCTCCTGTTTGGGGAGGAAATGTTAATATGTATTTGCCTTTGTTGTTTGTCTGTAAGAATTTATTGATCACATAATTTATTATGTGGTTTCTGTTTTTCAAAAGTTGTCTTTGTCTAGAAAGTGAACAACACTGGGCTTTTTTCCACCCTTCTAGTGGACCAAAACCAAGGGAAACAGAATCCAAAGTTAAGGTAATTTTTAGTGACTGTTTGGAGCCTCCATTCATATGGAGAAGTTTTCAGCTTAGCAAGAGCAGGTTCTTGTCCAAGAGGCCTGAGCCATTAATTTGAAGTTAAATGGACCCCCACAATTCTGCCTGGAGTCTTCTACTGTGCCAGGCAGATCAGCATTGCTTCAGCAAATCCATGGTGCTTGTTAGCTCATCCGGGGTGTGGTGTTCATCAGTCCTGGACAGCAAAACTTGTATCTAGTTTTGTCTGCTTTTCTCAGAGACTGGTTTGGGAGGTACCTGTGTCTTATGCATTCAGGCTGTGGCTTGCTGCCCAGAAGGGCAGTTCTGCTGCTGTCCTCCAACCTGACTGATGTGTTCCTCCTGCCTTTTCCATGCCTCAGATGCAGTGATTGTGGCTGCAGCGTGATCTTCGATAAGCTTGATGATATGATGGGGGAACTTCCTCTCTGTTTTGTCCTTCCCACCCCCTCATGAGCTAACTCTGGACTTACTGTAGCAGTGCAGTGGCTTGGTGTGGTGCAAGGAATGAGCAGTGTGGAAAGGGAAGGAAGAGCATGTATGAGACTGACTTTCAGTGTCAATAGATGATATAATTACAGTGTGAAGTAACACTCACTGGCTGCTCTTAACATAGGGGAGAATATTTACACACAACCAACCTTGTCTCTAATGATTGAGGGTGCATTTGCTCATCCACTGATCATGATTAACTAAGTCATTCGAATCCTGACTCTTTGGGGACCAAATTCAACTGACTGAAACATACCAGGTAGTGGCTATGTTGTAGGTTTATCAGACAAATCTGTCTTACTTGGGTCAGTATTGTAAGTAACAAGTGTAGCAGTGGATAGCTGCGCAGGTACTGTGCCGTTGGGCCCCGAGATTGTGCATTTTGTGTCTAAAATTATTTCCTTTACATGCCACTTTATCAGTTACATATATAATGCCTCATGTACTCTTAATGATTAGCTTCTGCCATGTTTTCTTAGCTAATTACTTTTTTCTGTGTGTTTAAGATCCAGTAATTCAAGTGAATAGTGTATCCAAATCTCTGGATGCTGTGTTTAAATATCCTTCTGGATTTGCTTTCTTCTGTATGTTACCATGGTGATCCAGGGTAAATCTTTTGTTATCTGGGCTAAAGGCATTTTCTCATAAGGATGTTGTTTTGCAGTTTTAAGCAGTCATGTTTCACAGTAATTTCACAGTTAAAATATTTCCAATTTGTAGGCCTTTGCTTCACTAAAGTTCATGTCATTATTAGCTGTAAAGCAAAAGCAGCTGTCTAGGGCCTAGTACCTCTTGTACATTTTAAGTAGCATCTATTGCAGTATCACTTCTTCAGTTGAACCCACATGGATTAATTAATACCCAGACAGTCCATACACAAAGACCGAAATTCCTTCTGCACTGGCTCACTTGCTTATCTCATCTTGGTGTCCATGGACAAGTCCATCCTGGCTGTGCTGCTGACCATGTTCTGTCAGTGGGCCTTCCAGGTGATGAATTGACTCAGTGGGCTAATCAGCTGTGTTACTATTTAGAGACTGATCTTTAGGCCAACATTCTTAAATTAATTTTCTCTGCAGGTTGAGGAAAAGGAGGAAAGAACTTGCTCACAAATGTCCTGGTTGCCTTATTCTATATTTAGCCTTACAAAGCAGAGTAGCTTATACTAGCTTCTGCAATGCAGTGCTGAGATTATTCAGTGCTTGTCTAATAAAATCCTTACTATGGCTCTGAATGATTGACTGTTATAATAGAAATGCTGGGAATTATTTTTCCTTAGTTCTTTAGAGTAGCATTGTAAGTTCCTTAAAAAATGGATTGTACTGTCTGACTCTCAGAATGATAGATCTTTCAATGTTGCATTAAACTGTGTCTATATGCTTGGAAATTTGCTCATGAAAATTACTTTTTTTCCTGAGCTGAAAAATCTTTGTATGTCAGAAATAAGATGCAAGTTATGTGTTGGCTAATTTTTATGAAAGAAAAGGAAGCCTGAGCTACACTGGTATTCATCCATTTCCAAAATAACTATGTATGTATTACATGCAACTACAATTGACCAAAAGCATTCAGAAACGGGGAAGTTTCAAAACAAAGATTGACCATGCAGCATCCTCTGGTAAATGTGCTTTGGGATACACTAACTGTCCTCTGTTCCCCTTTTTCTACAGTTAGCAGATCATGCTCACTCAGTGAGGACTAATATGCTATTAAATTAAACGTCCTCTCAAGTCCTGTGTTTATTTGTAAAATAAAATATATATATGTAAAATAAAATATAACAATTGCTCTGAAGATAGAATTATGTCTCCCCAAACTTTATCTGACCTTCCTCTTTCCGTTAAAAGAAATACTGTTATTAACTTGTGCTATGAACATCTACAAGTCAGTTCTAAGAAGAATTTGATTCCTGGATGATTTCTATATTTCTGTGATTTCCTACAGGTGCATAAAACGTTGGAGTTCATTTTGTGGGCTGTCTTAAAACTAGCCACGTAATACTAGAATCTCAGCATCATATAATTCACTTTCTGTTTAAAAAGTGGATTTCTTGGAAGAAAGCTTACAAAACACTACTTCAGTTCTAATGGTTGTATTTGCTGGGTTTCACAATGTTTGTATTTGCTGCTGATCTCTTTGCAGTCAGGTCACTGCTAAAAGATGAGAGACTGTGGGATGTTGAGGAGGAGAAAGGATTTTCACATTTTTTTCTGATCTGAGCAGACTGGTTAGTTGCATAGTCAACAGATCTCCTTTGCCTCCTCGCCCATGTTTCAGAAAACAAATCTGTGGAACTTCTGGGAGAATAGCAGAAGTTGCATCTGTGGTTTGAAGTCAGTCACTCAGTTTTCAAACTGAGCTAATGATTTTTCAAATAAAAAATTGTTAGAATTACTCAACGCAGGCAGCCACTTTTTTCCCTCTTGTAAATAATTTTCACTTAGTGCCAGTTTTGAGTTGCTCAAGCAATGAAATGACCATGTAAACATAGAATATGAAGAAATTGATAATAAAATTTTGCAATAAAAGGTAGCTGTTTAAATGAATGTTTAATCAGTCATGTGCTGTTACCCCGTATATAGCTTGCATTGCAAAACAAACAAAATCTTATTCCTCTTGTAGTAAGGGGTGGAAGTTTAACCTTATTGCCTCTCCACACTGCTCTTTCCTCTTAAAAGAATCCCATAATTGTTTGCCTTGGAGAGACAGAAATATCAACTGAATTTTTAATGTATTTCCAGTTTGAGTCAACTTCTCTGCATACAAAGTTATAATCTGGGCAATAAAATTTGTCTCCATTCAAGGAGTTGAGCCAAGTTTCATTGTGGTCTTCCACGTATATTTTATTTTACAATAAAAGAGTCTTTAAGGTTTAGATGGGTTTATTGCTATATATTATTGTGGTGAGGAAGTGGATGAAATGTAGAAAAACTGCAGGTAAAAGAAAGGCTACTGTTTTGAATTTGGATGTTTATTTTAGAGGTGGTAAGGAAGGAGGTGGACAGTGTGCCACTGATTTGGAATAAGTGATAATTTTAATTTGAAAGAGACCTCTGGAAGTCGAATCTACTTTCCAAGGAGGGAAGTCCAGTTAGTGTCTAGGACCTTGTTCAGATCAGTTTTAACAATCTGAAGAGTGGGAGACTCAACAGTCTCTTTTTCCGGCCCTGTGAACTTTTATTTCTTGTATGCTTAGTGAGGATTGTTTTGGTTTGTTCTAGCCCCTCTAGTCCAGTTCTAGCTGGACTCTCCAATTTGTCAGCCTTTCTTTTATTGCAGCCTGGAACAGGGCACTGTGTTCCAGATTTGTGTTCACAAATGCTAAATAGAGGGGGATTTTTACTTGACCTGACTGTGCTTTCCTAGTGAAGGCCAGTCTGTGGTTAGGGTGCATTACTGATGTTGCTGCCTGATGTTCAGCTTGTCTTCTGGAGCCGCCCAGAACCTTTCCTGGAGGAATGTTCCCTGTCACATGGATTCTCAGTCCATACTGGCCATGGCATGGGGTGGTTCTCTCCTGGTGTGGGACTCTGCCGTTGTTGAACTACTGTATTTGTTGTCAAGCTAATTCTTCCAGCTTGTTGAGATCCCTCTACATAGCAGCCCTGCCCTGTCTCTTAGTGTACTGGCTGTTTGCACCTTGTTTCATGTCATCCACAAACCATGATGACGTGTGTTCTTGCTCATTGTTGAGGTTGTTAATCAAGATGTTGGGAGCATTCACCCTATGATCAGTCTCTGAGAACATTGCTTATAGCTGGTTCTTGGTTATATGTTGAACCACTGCTGAGCCTGGCAGTCCAGCTGGTTGTTCTGCTGCATCTTCTCCATGATTCCCCAAATTTAGTTAAAAACATATCTTGGTATTTAGTTAAAAACATATCTTGCCAACAGCCTTGGTAAAGTCAGATGAACTGACATCCTCAGCTTTCTCTTCATCTTTATAAGAAAGTGACCAGGTTAATTTAGCATAATTTCCTTCTGGTTTACTTACACTGCCTGTTTCCAGTCACTTTTTTATCGTTTGTGTGTCTAAAAACACAAACAAAATTAGCTTCTCTGTGGATTCACCCCATAATATCTTGGGCCAAAGAATGGGCTGATCAGCATGTAGTTCCTCAGGTCCTTCTTCTTTTTGCCCATTTTGAAGATGATGGTTTTGTAAAGGACACCCTGATTGCTGTAATCTTTTAAAGTTGGTAAGAGCCTTGAGTTGACACTAGCCATCTTGGCACCTTTGGTCTGTTCTCATGGACTTGTATTTGTCCAATGTACTAGAGTAATTCCTAACTTGTTCTATTTTGCTACTAGGCAGAGATAACTGAGAGTCAGAGAAAATCTACTAAAGACTGATGCAAGGAACATGTTTGAGAGATTTCTGCATAGCTTGTCAACAGATTAACCACTCAACACAAAGTCTTTCTGTGTTTATTTTCCTTCCTTCTGCTGCTTCCTTCCTTCCCTCCCTCCCTCCCTCCCTCCCTCCCTCCTTGCTGTCTTCTGTTTTGCTCTCCAGATTCAAATCCACCCTATTCTTGGCCTTTGAAATTCGGCTCTTTACTATCCAGGCAGTGCTTCTTTATTTATCTTTAGTAATCTGTTTTTGTGCTTTGCATGCTTTATTTTCTGCACTTCAGTTATGAGTTCAGGAGATGGCCTCCTCCTGAATTTACTTACCTTGCCGGCCAGGAAAGACTGTTTTCATACTTCTAGGAGGTTGCCCTTGATGCTCAGCCAGCTCTTTGTTGGCTTATAAGATTGTGCAAGGTCTCTCTTGGTGATGCTGTCAGACCCAGTGGGGATGGGAAGAGCAGGTGTGTATCTTGTGAGCCAAGTGATCTGTTAGCAAATGCGTTCCCTATGATGGTAAAGTTGGTTTTAAACAGTGGCACCTTAGGTGCTTCTTGTTAGAAAGACATACAGTTGTGTTGTTGTAGCAGACCTGTGTTAAGGGTTTCCAGTGCAGTTCTTGACCTTATTCTTGTCAGAAGAGGACTTTGCACAACCAAACTAACTACATTGGTGCTGATCACGGCTGTGTGTAGACATGCCAAAAGCATGTGCTACTGAATCATGGTTAAAATCTGCACTTAGTGCAGTGCTGAAGAGGTTCTGTAGTTTTCTGCTTTACTTCTAAGGTTGTGCTCAACATCTGGTTCAGTACTTCATAGATACCTTGTAGGAAGCTGGGGCTTGGTAATGGAGGGCTGAAGAGTCTGACTTCCATATTCTGATCAATTCTTGATCTGCCTGAGTCTATGTATTAATGTTAGCTAATGTTAAGCATGAGATTTCCTGCAATAGTTTTTCCTATGGGTATGTTTCCGCTAGGTATGTCGTAGATAACTTTATGCTGCTGCTAGGCTGTAGTAATTTTCAAACTACACATAGAAGACTGATGTGTTAGCACTACCTTTAATAATCCAGTACAAATATGGTAATTTAAAGGAAGATGAGGTCTCTTGCATATTATATTCAAGAAATATTATGAAAGTCATGTTACTGGGATTATGTAGTGAAAAACAAATCTTAAAAAATACTAACACTGATCATCACCTGTACAGTGCATATTTCTTGTTATATTTATTGCAGCGTATTTTCTGTATGATTTTATGTGCAGCTTGGGTCTTATGGTAGTGAGTTCTTACTCTGTCCATTGAGTGTCATGTAATATTGAGGTGTCTCTTTAGATAATATTGGGTAAGGGAAGACTATCTGGCAGACTTAGACCACAACTTATTGTCCTAAGTAATGCCATGATTTGTTAATTTACTCCAAGACAGAGGCTGTGAATTTGTTTGAAGAGCACTATCTTTAACCATAGCATATAGATCTGCTTGTAAAAAGAGTCTAGTTGCCCTGAAAGGGAGGCTCAAGGAAAGCAATTTTAGGACAATGTAGTTTGTAACAGGTGTTGGGAACTAAAATCTAAGATTGGCTTCAGGCTAGAACTGTAACTTTAATAACTCTTTTTCTCTCTGAAGATTTCTGCCTACTTCCTAAGTTAGATGTCAAATACCACAAACGGGAAGGGTATTGTGGGAGCTGTCATCTCTTCTTCCCTGCTTATTTGCCCATCTCTCCTGCATCTCAGGTTTTTTTTAGTCCAGCCTTGTCTTTGTGTAAAGGAAGAATAGGAGAGGTGTGTGATGATGATAGGATGTGAAATGCTCGAGCTTCATAGCTTCTGGTGGAAGAATGGCTCCTTTATTTGCCATGAGAGTGGACTTACCCAATGTGTTCAACCTAATCAGAGTGTTTAGATGCAGTAATCTGATACTTCCTGGAAGCATCAGATTTAATGTGCGTGTATTAGTGTAAAAAGAGCAGCTGGGAATAGACTTAGTCAGTTAAACAATTCAGCTGACCCAGACCCCTTTAGAGGGGCCTCAGGAGGGAGAATGTGTGCAAGAGAACCTGTGGATGAGTTGTCCCAACAGCTGCATGGATTAGGTGGTGTGTGATGGGCTGAATAAACACACCCCTCAGTCTCCCTTGTGTGTGGCATCCATAGCCAGTTAGATATAAATATGTGAATTAGATGTCTGTTATAGTCTCCTAATAGATGTGGAACACTAGAATTTGCTGCTTTGCTCCAGATTTTGATTTTTAAGATTGGCTTAATGTATAATGAATAATGTATATTTCATGTAGGCTGTACAGTTGTTCACCTTTATCATTCACATTCTCTTTAATATACAACTTGCATGTGGTTTTGATGGTGAAGGGTTAGAAGCTGTTCCATGGCTGACTCTTATTTAGAGGGTAACACCAACCCATGAACGGGACAGCGTACAGGATTAGAACTAGCCTAAGATACCAAACAGATAAATGTTCCACAAGGTTTTAAGTGAAGATCTTGACATGAATGGAAATCAGAAGCAAAGCAGAAAGTTTATGATTGTGAGATTATACTAAGATGCAAGGTATAGAGCTGTGCTGATGAAAGAATGATGCTGTGCATGGAAAATCTCAGAATAAAATAGACCAACTTGTTTAAAGGAAAAATACTGCCCATACAGATTGATCAGGAGTAGAATAGTGTAAGAACTATACATCTAGATCAGGGTAGCAACATTGACTGGAACAAAATTTTATATTAATATGAAATAGTTTTGTTTCTTTTAATTGTTCTGTGTGGTGATTATCAATGGCATTGCGTCTATGTCAATATCAAACTACTTCTAGAGTTAGAGAGTACTGGGTATTGAGTAGATGGCAAGTTGTGTGCTGTGGCAAAGCATGTAATGGTCTGGTTCTGTACTTAGCTGTTTGTATGTTGAAAGTCTCTCATAGGGACACAGACACCACATTACCTAGACAGTGACTTTTAACCATGCTTATGAGGACAGATTCTGATTTAGAGTAATGAAGGGGAAGACATAATTAGGAAGCATTTTGTTGTGGATTTTAAGTTTATTTGTGGTTTTGTGAATAAATGAATAGTTGTAGGAGCTTTGGATCTGTTTTTATGTACTTTGGTCCCTTGTTACTTCCATCAACTGGTAGGCTATAAAATTGTCCTTCATTTATTTCCCCAAATTCCATCAGGTTTGCATTAGTTTGTGTGTCAGCTAGTCTCATGCTGTAAAGAAGAACTGTATGCTGTTTTTTGTCATGTTAAAAAAAAAAAATAAAAAAAAGAGTATTTCCCCTCCTCTGGACTCATTCTCATCCTTTGCCCTCATTCTTCAGCTGTGGGGCCCAGAGCAGCACACAGGGCTCAAGGCAAGGCTGCGCCAAGGCTGTACAGCAGGACAGTCACCTCTGTTAATGTGGTTAATTTTTCAGTTACTAAAGCTAGGTGTTGACCTCCTTAGAAGCACAACATATTGAAGAGCAATCTCTGCCGTGTTCTCTAAGCACCATTTTTCATAATACTTGTTTCTAGATGGAAGTGGGAGGGAAGTTGTTCGCTTATCTTGCTACACATTTATCAGTGCTTGGGGTCATTTTATGTTGCATGTTTAGGATTAGCTGCATGGAAGGCTTTGGAGATTCAGGACATTGTATTGTTTCTGAAATTGGGTGGATTTGGTAAAGCTTGGGCAGCAAGTGTTACACTCAGCTTGTCTTAACCATTCAATAGCCAGGGTTTATAAAGTGTGAGTCTGCAGATAATCACAGTTTTAGTGATTCACCATAGAATTTTTAGCTCACATAATGAGGATTGTCTCTTTCTCCAAATATCTTTCTGACCATACTTAAGTTTGTCTTACAGTTGATTTAAAGTCCCTTCTTGCTTGACTGCAGATCAGGTAGATGGTTTTACTCCCATGGCACAATGCCAGGAAAGTTGTCTTATTTAAACTGTGTGTAACAGGGTTTTCAGTTCTTCTGGCATGCAGTCCTTTGGAGCAACATAGCAGTCAGCATAAAGTAGCACAAATAAAGGCTTTGAGCAGTGTGCTGCTGAATGGAAACGCTGAAAGATCTTAGAGATAAATGGTGGGCAAGGAATGCATAATGCACAGCAAAGGCGGTAATTGCTTGGCTTGGAGTTAATATACCACCATCAATTTCATCCTCTGCTTGCATAGGAAAAGGTTTATAAAAGTCTCTGGAACTCTTGGGGTATATCAACACATGCACTTTTTTGAAAGCAATGCCAATTTGAGCAGCAGCTACTTTGCTTTCTCCTTCTTTACTATGCCATGAGTTGAATCCAGGAACTGTTTTGTTGGAAAAATGATTTGGCAGACAGGTTTGATCTGTCTGTTACGGTTGTTCAGTGGAAGAAGGGCTGAGGCACTCTGAATAACTGCTGTAGGTTGCAGGGAAAGGAGGGACTGGAGCTTGGGACAGCTGTTTAAATAACTCTATGTGTAACTGTGCCCTTGGGTTCCACACCTAGGTTTTGTGAGACTGGATAGAAGCTGCAACAGGGAAGTGGCTCTGATTGTTAAATAATTAAAACTTCTTGTGAGCAGCCCAGGTGCAGATAATCTTGCTGGCTAATAATGTTTTTTTCCTTTTTGTTGATCCATGCTTTTGGCTTAGACTGATCTCGAGTGGGTTTTTTGTTTCTTAAGGGCTTTTGGTGGTGGTTGTTTTTTGGAGGGAGGTATGGATGTCTACCAACACTTTCAGAACTGAAACTGGAAGGAATTGCTAGTGCTCAATATATTTTCTGTGTAGGATTGGAAAAGTAGGGGAAAAATGCAACACAACATTGCAGCCAAATCAGAGTATTCATCTTCACTTTTCCAGTTTCTTGCATTTCTGAGAATGTGTGAAGTTCACTTTAATTCTTATGTTGAAGCATCACTGTACTGTAATTAACTGGCATTTCAGTTGTATGGATAGTTTCTTTATATTTCCTTGAGCAGTTGCATCACATGGAATGAATTATTGTGCTGTTTTTGCTTTTATTTGAGAATAAATGCTGATGAAAACCTGAAAAGTGTTCTCGAGAGGATCTGATACCTGAAAAAGAGACTCTTGCTGTTTCTCTGATAACACTTGTTCAGGAACTTGTGTGTTCCTACTGTGTTGATCTAAGGTGATGAGGATAAACAACTGCTCACTGATGACTTATTAACAGTTTGTGTTATTTTTAAAGCAAATAAAACAAAATATGTCTCAGTTTTTTTCACTCTGTTGTGTTTTCTTTGGTAATGAAATGTCTGTCAGCTTTCTGCCAGTTGACTTGCAATCTGTTGTAGCATTTGTAATGGCATGTGACTCTGCACTATATTAGAATTAAGAGAAGCATTTTGGCCTGCCAAGTCTACACAACATATTTTCTTTATAGTTGGCATTTAATAATTTATTTTTATTCATTTTTTAGCTTTAAAATGGAAGTTTTTCTGGTCTGCTAAAAAAAATGAAAGTCAAGCATTGTGCTCTTTATAATAATCACTCTGAAATTATCATGATTTAAATCAGTCAAATGTATGGACCTTATGTGTATACCTGAAAGTAGTTTTATGTTTTCTTACAGCTAACAGAAGATGAAATTGCAACTATTTTGAAATCTACTCTTAAAGGACTTGAATACTTGCACTTTATGAGAAAAATACATAGAGATATAAAAGCTGGAAACATCCTTCTTAACACTGAGGGACATGCAAAATTAGCTGATTTTGGTGTGGCTGGCCAGTTAACAGTAAGTAACTGTGGGAAGATAATTTTAAAATGCTATAGTGCTCCCAACCTTGTTCTTTCACCTTTGTCTTCTGCCTTGAATTTTGTGACTGAGCAGTGTCACTGCCACTAGTGGTAGTGGCAGAACTAGCATTCTTTATCATGGTGAGTATTTAATGTGTTGCAAGGCTATTTAGTTTTTAGTTGTTTGTTTTTATAGCCCAGTGTATCAAGTGCCAGATGATCCCTTTAAATTTTAGTAGGTTTATTGTCACCTCTTTGACCTCTGTGGGCTGATGGGCTGAATCTGTTTGGTATTAATTGGAATTCACTACCATTTGACCTTTGGGTGGATAATTTAACTTTTAAATATTGAACTGATATAAAAAAATAATCTGAAAATAAGCATCTCTGGTTTAATTTGATAAATAATATAATTACAGGATACAATGGCAAAACGTAATACTGTTATAGGAACTCCCTTTTGGATGGCTCCTGAAGTCATACAAGAGATTGGCTATAACTGTGTGGCAGACATCTGGTCCCTTGGTATAACTTCAATAGAAATGGCTGAAGGAAAGCCTCCATATGCTGATATTCACCCAATGAGGGTAAGTGTGTTGGTGGCATGTTTTGTTTGTTGTATTAAAAAATAAACAACCCTCAAACCCACAAAACATTCATAACCCCCTAATACTGGAATCATAAAGCTGTATGTTCATGAATAGAGATTTTAATACTAACAATTTTTACTTTCTGTATTGCTTCGTCTTGACTTCAGTTTGCCTGTGTTTTAACACATTTCTGTAAGGTTTCAGAATATCTCCACTTGAGAGGGAGCTGCAGCAGGATGCTCTTAATTGGCTTTGGGGTAATATATAGAATCTGTTTCATACTGCACTTGGAGATTTGCATCACCAAGAGTCAGTCTGGTTTTGAAAGGCAGTTTTGAAATAAAGGTGACCTAAAGAAGAATTCAGAACTGTCCTATGGGAGCAGTGCTAATATTATAATTATTAGTTACACATGACAGGTTTTATTTATTAGTGACTCCTAAGGTCTCTTACTGAATTAGTTTACTTTTTTGCAAAATAAAATGTAAATAGAATTAGTTGCTTTATGAGGAGTAGCAGTTATGAAGGAATTACTTGGAGAAGCTAATGGGGATCAATGTTTATCTAGGGATAACTTGACGCTGTTAGTCATGGTGCTGTTATTTTGTAATGAGCTGTAGAACAGCTATGCTGATTGCACTGAGCATCAATAAATGCTCCACTCTTAAATTGTTTAAAACCCATTTTGAATTAAGAAGGCACTTTATGTTGCTTAAAGCATACCTTTTTCCAGAAGAATCTTAGCAATCTGCCGCAAAATTGTCATGCATACTAAATTATTTTATTCAGTTTTCTTCTGGTGCCTCATGTATCAGAATCTTAGTATAAAGAAACCACCACTATAGAAAGAGAAGATACTGTTCATACACAATTACTGTCAGGTGATGCACATCTGAATTCAATTGTATTTAGTGCTATTTTTGTTTGTGGGGTTCTTGATTTTTGCTTGTGTATACTCTGTGGAGGAGAAATGTTTCCTGAAATTTCTGTTAAAGCTAGTGAGTGATCTTCATTTAGAAACATTACATAATTTTGGAGGCAAAGTTTAATAGTTTTCCTGCACCATATTTTTTCTTCCATGTAATTAACTGTTTTAAAATTACAATTCAAACTAAAATACTCAGATGAAAGCTGAGAACAAAATAAGTATCTCTGAAGCTGTATTTTGATGGGAATTTAAGATGAAATAACCTGTAAAAATATTTTGGAGAATGAGTGATGACAAATTCACTACACTTGGTCATGCTGGGATTTTTGGTTATACTTCTAACAAAAATGCCTTAATTACATCTGAGTAACATCACTGTATGTAGTTGCACCAGCTGTTGATAGGTGAGGACTACATTATCAGAGAGGATTTTTATGTGCATGACAATAGCTGCTTATAAATCAAAGGTTATTGTGCTTGAATGCTTGTGGATCTGTTTAATTCTTGCAATCAAGTGAATGCTATCAAAGGCCAATGTAATCTAACACAATTCTGGATTACATACAGCATGTGTTCTTGTTAATAAATTACGTTATGGTTTTTAAGGGCTTGTATGTAGTTAGTACTCTTTTGTATATTTGATACCTCCAGTTTTTCTTAATTTTTATTAGTGAGTTGTTACAGTGGTTAACAAGAAATACACAGATTTAAGTTGCAATAGTTTTTCTGGTGTCATATGATACAGCTTCACAGGACTGTTGGCCATATGTAGATGCTTTGTTTTAGTTATGACACAGAATTGATACAGGCAAGCATGAAAGCTTGGGCAAATTTTCATTGCTTTTCCTAGATGTTGCTCGAGTTCTGTGGTATTTATGTAAGGCACAATTTTGTTGCCTGGGAATGCACAGTGAAATTACCATGCACACTATTTTGCTGTAGGCTGGTTGGCACTGCCACAAAGGTAATGCACTGCCAGTAGGCCATTTCCTTGTCAACTGCATTTACAGCTTAATAGAAATATTACATGACTTCTTTAAACAAGTGTTTTGGCAGAGAGGAAATAGCAGATTCCATGCAAACAAGCATAGCTTCCTCTGCTTAACCACACTCTGACTACTCCAAAGAATTGTACTAGTTTCAGCTGGGAAAGAAGTAGTGGGGGTACAAAATGGAATTTCAGGTGGGAGGAGGAAGAATAAGCAGGTTTTTTCTGGTTAAGTATTCCTGTCATAGTGTATTTGGCTGTAAGTGTCATCCATGCTATTTCACACAGAATCACAAGGTTGGAAGCGACCTTCAAGATCATTGAGTCCAGCCCAGCCCTGACACCTCAACTACACCATGGCACCGAGTGCCACATCCAGTCTTTTTTTAAACACACGCAGGGATGGTGACTCCACCACCTCCCCAGGCAGACCATTCCAGTACTTTATCACCCTTTATGTAAAAAACTTTTTCTTAATATCCAACCTATGTGCCCTCGGCACAGCTTAAGACATATTTCACTATTTCCTGTTGCAAATTTGAGTTCAACAGGAGCTGTAGTTGTCACACTTGGTTTGAGGCTCAAAGGTCAAGAGCAGTTGCCAACTCAGTAGTTTTAATGCTTTATTCACCTAAGAATTATGGACTGTCTTACATACTTGATGTCAGAGTCCTTTTCTGCTTTTGCTAATGATGAAAAGTGAAACTTCTGTGTATTTTCTGTTGGTTTTTTTTTGTTTTTTTTTTTTTTTTTTTAAAGAAGGAGTATTTTCACATAGTTGTAAAGGAGGGAGAAAATCAGATGTCCTTAAGGTTGCCCTAAAACATGGTGATACAGCCACTAGAAATAGCAAGGAATTTGCTGATAAAAAAATCATTCGAACTTAAGTAATTTAACCCACCTAGGAGGGCTAAAAGCATGTTGATTGCAGGAGACTGTGCAGCACCCAGGGTTCATGTGGCTAGCAGTGTCTGCATCTGCCTTTGATTGCTCTGCTGTGATGAGCAGTTAGCAATTTATAGTGGAGCTAATTAAAGGGGACTTCATTGTGGTTCTAGGTCAAGACTCAATCTCTTCCTCTGAACCTGCAGTGATTTAACAGCTGAATTCCCATGTCCCCATTGACTGCAGCATGTATGCTGTCCTGTAGTGATAAAATATTTATGTCCTACCCCAGTCACAACTGAATTCAAAGCATTAACTGTTTTGTTCAGTCACTCCTCTGCACGTGATATCTATCCTTAGTGTTTCTAAATTTGCTATTTTTATTCTGTGACGAGAGCACAGAGAATGGACTGTTTTACTGTAACAGTTGTGATTTTGCTCTTTTTCTAAAAACTGGTAACATGCTTATGAAATATCCTCTGTCTTTGCTAATTAAACCATGATCTCAAATTGTCACGTAAGAATTGTTTGTGGTGGAACATCCTTTAAGCTGCATAGTTTTCATATGATCCTTCTGCTGCTGGTATTTGGCTTTAGATTAATAGTAGATTAATAGTAATTAATAGTAGATTAATAACACTTTGCCATAAAGCTAGTCTTTAAACTTAAGCATGGCTCTTTATGAGGTCCTTCTCTAGGCCACCCTTACTAAAATTTTTCCTAATGTTCATGCGATAATGTGATCAGTTATTCCTGCAAGGCTGAGATTTTTATGATCAATTGAAGTGTGGGCTGCTGCTGTTCGAGACATCCTGTCCGTAGCCAGGAGTTCCTGACCTTTCTGTTAAGCAAACACTAACATTATTGTGGCCTCACATGGAGTTGGATAAAGCAGCTGATGTTCTGAAAAGTTAACATGATAGAAACCTCCTAGAACTGGGCCGGAGAAGTTGTAGGAGCGTGTAGTGGACAGAGGAAATGGGCTGAGGGGAGTTACTGCTTTTGAGCCTTTTAGACCAACTGTAGAATGACAATGTGTGTTTTATAAAATTTCCTCTTCTTTGCAAGGTGAACAGTTGGTGTGCTTCAAATAAATGCTGGTAGCTCTCTTACAAAAGACAAAAAGACTAAAAGAGCTCAAATGCTTTTCTTTCATGCTTATCAGGCAGCTGCAGTAATTCACATTGTTGTGGCATGGAAGAAGCTGGTGCTAGATGTGTTTTTCAACACTTCACAGTATTGGTCTTTGTTTCTTTATGGTAAAGTTTGTTGGAAGTGGACATGTGGGCATCACATGTTCTGCAGTGAATTGGAGGAAGCCAATTTGAACTGCTTCCATTTGCCTTAAGTTCAATCATGATATTTATTTTTCCATGGCACTTACCCAGATTATCCATGCCTCCTGCTTAGCCTGTGTCATTTCCACCCTGGACTAATCTGTTTGTAATAACCTTTTATTCTTGATGTATCTTATAACAAACTACAATTTCCCGGTTTTTTATTCTTGACATATTGTATTGAAACTGGAGATTGAAGTGAGAATTATTGCTCTGTAGGGCTCTAAGAAAAAAGAGGTGTCATGTGGAGCATGGCAGTCAGATTGGGACCAGTTTTTCAGCCATTAAGAAGACACTTTTCTATATGCCTTTTGTGCCAGAAATTGAGGAGAGGAAAAAAGAAAAAACACTAATGTCTTTCTGTACAGTCACTCTTGCATTTCTTCTCTCCAACAGATGGTGTTATCTCATTGGTTTCTGTTATTTTCTCTAAGAGTTCACCTATCTTATCTCAGCATTACTGCTTTAAATTAGACTAGGTTTGTAAAACTATATGGTTTTCTTTTTTTAGTGCTTTTGCTTATCTTTGCAAAAGACTTTGAATTAACTTCTAAAAGTCCTTTACCTTTTAAGAACTTTCTATGAGACACTGTTAATTTGTAACTTGATGTCTTCTTGCCTGCTGTGTCAAGATAGAGTGAGCTAATATTTAAAGAGTTTAAAATATGGATATTTGATTGTACATTACTGTTCATTATTTTACTGCTCTTCACAACCTTGTGGACGAATGACAGCGAGCTGTGCTGTTTTAAGGTGCAAGTAACATGTGTTTGCTGTGGGGACCCTAAGGCACTGATGTGATAGCAGAGGAATTGGAGGAACATGTGTTCTGTTGCAGGGGTTTCAAAGAGCTGTTGTAAGACCTTTGGCCCTCTCTGGGCTTTAAATGGAATTTTTGTATTTGCATTATACAGACCTAGATGCAGGCAGTGGGTGCAGAGGGGTGGTATTCCTGCCTGTTTCCGTACATTTTCAACATCCATTTCTGCTGGAATGAGTGTTTAGGTGGTCACGTGATGAGCTGGATCAAACTAACCAAGTAACAAGAAGTAGCTTTCAATGATATTGTTAACAGGGTACACCAACTAGGTGGGGACAAAAATGTGTGGTGGGACTGGTAGAAGAAATAGCTCATCTGTTTTTGGGCATCAACCAAGTTGATTTAGGTATAGCTGCAAAACCAGAGGCTCAGCTTGCCATCTGTAAATTTATCATGATTAAAACTTAGTAATTGTTAAAGTAAACTGCGGAGCTTTTCTGAAGTTGATCCTTAAAAATGCTTGTCCTAAGGGACAAACTGGTATTTTTGTAGCTATCCTAATTGTCCTTTGAGGCTTTTTCTAGTTGGGCATATTGATAAAATTAGACAGGATTCTAGACCTTTCATGGCTGAGTGTTTCCCCACAAAGCCTTCCTTCTCCTCCACCTTATTCTGTTCTTCCATCTTTAAATGCTATTGCTGTGATACAGCAGAATTTAATGGGGGGTAACTTCCAGTGATCTTCAATTTCCATGCAGCAAGTTTTGATTCATAATATATTTGCGTCTGGTACTATTTATAGCCAAAGTTTCAGATAAGTGTTATAACTTTACTAACTTTATTCAAGAAAAAAAAACCACTCTTAACACCAGACTGTATATGTCTAACAGAAGATAAAGTATGTTCTCTGTACAGACTGAGAAAAAAAATTGGTTTTAAAGGAATTACTTTCCACATAAATCACCATGAGAAATACAAGTCCATATTCTAATGGATTATGGAGCATTTTTTTCTGGAGTGAGTAGTAGTGGTATGTGGTTCAGATCAGTTGCAGCTCTGCTAACACCTGTGCTGATCTGTGTCTTTGCTAGTTTTCATTTTTTGTTCAACAACTTTTCAGGACTGAACTCTAAGGAAGTGTGTTTCCTTAAGAGTTCTTAACAAAGGAAAGCTTTACATTTTAATTAAATATGCTGCTAATTCAAATTAGTAAACAACCTATCCACCTGCACTGATCAAAATGTGAATAATTGCTGTGCAGGAATTGTTAAATAAATCGAAAACCAAAACAGATGAGGCAATACATAAAAAAAAAAGCTAAATACTTTTTTCATTAAAGATTTATTTATCAAAATAAGTGTATTCACCCATTTTACTTGTCAATATAAAAGTATTTACTTATTTATTTTTAATGAATGGTCAATTTTTATACTGTGTGAACAGACCTCTCTGCCTGAACTGCTGATGGTGTGGTAAGTAATTGCTGAGGTGCAGACCAGTTCAACAGTGCAATACCCTGTTCATGATTTGACTCCTTTCAACAAAGCTTCTGGAATAAGATGATAAATGTTGGGCAAATTAAAATGAGTGATTGTGTACATTTGAACTTGCATATCTGTCTGTGCATGTTTCCATTTTTTGTGAGCAAATACCTGAGGTCTTACCTAAATTAAATATTTGCATAGAGTTTGCTAGAACCTTAATATCTAATGGATCTACTGATCACCAGGAGAATTGCTGTAATTGTAACAACAATTGGACTTGATAGCTTATTTCATCAGCTATTATTCTTTGATTGGGTGTATGACAGCATGTTTTTGATGGGTTGTTGTATGCACCTTAGTGTGAGGAGATACATTTTGGAATTTTCTGGAATACAATTAAGGCAACTGTTAGCTATTACAGTAATGGCATTTTTACTAGATAGAAAGAAGAGTTTTTAGGTACTTTTGTCAGCTTGACATTACTTTTCATTGTGATTAAGTTATTTTTAGTAGTGAATTGAAAACTAAATAGAGGGCAAATTGTGGTCCAACAGAAAAATAACTTTCTGTCAAAGCTTCACTTGTGGCTCTTGGGCAAGCTGACCACAGAGGTACGGAGATCCTGCTCTGCAGATTTTTTAAAATTCTTTTTCATTTCAAAGTGTGTATAGGTCTCCAAGCTACAATTTATGATTTAGTTAAAATATATTTGGTGTTCAATTATATATGTAAGGTGATTTCAAGTGCTTTCTTCCTTAAGCTCTTATTTTTCGTGGAAGTGCTAGTCATAGATACAGATATAGTACCCTTTGAACATAACTTCTTTTTTAATATGTAATGCCTGCAGGATTAATGCAGGCAGTGAATTTCCAAAGGATTTAATTTGCTTATTTGTTTGTGATCAGCACTCCTATGGACTTGCTGTAGAGGTGAAGGGGAAGAATTCTCATGAGTGAGGAAGTCAACCCAGGGAAGTGCTATAGGGGTATAGTCTAGTTTCTTGTGATACAGAAATCTAATTTCTTTCAGTTTTCCAGTGTGCCTAGCATAGAATTTTAATTCCTAAAGAGTTTAGGAATTAATTCCTATGGCATGGCTCAGTTAAAATATGGAAATGGACTAAAAAGAAATGGTGTGTGAGTTCTCCTCAGACACTGAAGACAAGTTTAGAGGTATCTGGCTGCAAAACATATGAAATATAGCATGTGATATTTTATTTATTTTCTTAAATTGCAATCAATAATTCATTGCTTGACTTTACCAGACTCTTGTGACGTGTATTGAGCCTCCTAGGGAATGATGTGCCAGCATGGCAGCATCCAGTTTCCAAGACTGGACAGCTTGCTATGCAAAGGGATAGTGTGTTTAACATCAGCCCATTTTTTGTGAAAGAGAGATTCATAATACCACTGTAAAAGCAAGATAGAAAAAAAATACCATTTGTTCTCTGGAAAAACTTCAAAGATAATAAAAATTTTCTCCCTAACAGCCCAAGGAACTTTTCAAAGAGGTTCTGCCACATGGCTTCCCAAACAAAGGATTGACAGATCTCTCTGGTTTATTGAACTCTTTAACGATACGACATTAGCATTGATTTGCTGTGAAAACACTAGATACTTGTGGTGTGCTCAGTGATTAAATTGGAGGATGATAGCGTCCTATTCCTGTTCACATTAAAGCTTTTGGAAAAGTCTACAATCAGATGTATGTAGTTGTTGTCTTCCTGCTTTCTTTTATTTACCCTCCTTTTTTCTTGCATCTCTTTATCTTGCTTTTCTTTTCTGTGAGGAGATGGCTTGAAATTTCATGTAAATAAAGTACAACTAAAGAGTAGTTGCAGAATCTAGCATACATATTTGACTGTGGCTTAGAGAATGAGTTGTCACTCCTTCACATCACCAGAATTTTCTTTATGTCACTAGAAGTTTTGGAAGTAGAATAAATGTCCATTACTGTTAAAAGTATAAATTCCTTACATTTTTAAATCATTGGGTTTGCTGGTGCATATGTGCAAAAAGGGAATGTTAATCTGTCGTGTGTAATAAAGTAGCAGAAGTGGAGAATATTTGAAATTTGTACTGGAACTGGAGTTTAACTTGAATTAAATGGGAAACATTTATTGCATGTTTCTAAATGAGGATTTAATTAAAATTAAATTAGTTCATCTTTTTAGACTTACCCCTGAATAGGAAATTTGAGACATGCTTCAGTTGATGGTTGGTTTTCTCTGACTTTGATTAATCACTTTCAAAGTAAGTGGAGGATCAGTACAGTAATTTCATAATTACACACAAGTGAGTTAACTTGAAACTTTTAACTAAAATAATTGTAAATGGAGTTTCATGCCATGCTGTGCATCTTCTGTGAGTGATTCAGATTCTTAGCAGTGCTAATCTGAGAAAAAGACCCATACCATGATGCTACCTATTTATTTTCAAGGTGCTTCAGTGGTAAATGTTAGACGTGGAAAAATTCTTTTTCTAAGATGTTGGAACAGTAAACAGAGGTTGAATGAAGGCATGAAATTAATGAAAATATGCTTGATGACTTGAGTGAGTACTGGCTCAAGCCCTATGCCTGTAAACATGGTTAAATATTGTTTGATAGAACTGTTAATGAGGGTAAAGCCCGGGATGTGTTCGGCAGACGTAGCATGCACAGGATAACAGTATCCACTGTGGCTGAGCTGGCTGCTTTCTCCTGGGCAAATGTTAAAAGCAAGCAAGCAAACAACCTTCTACCAAAAAGCTTATTCAGGAGCTTTTTAATTGCTACAGATTTGCTCATTTGTGATGTTAGTAATACTGTAAACATAGATCAGAGTGCAAAGCAAAATTATTTTGCAGCTTGAAGATCTCAAGAAAAAATTTTTTGAAATAGGCAATCTGTAGTAAATCATCAAGATTCATTAAATCGAAAATGACAATTTTAATATGACAAGACTTTTTTATTAATGAGCTTTACAGCCGTTGTTATTTTTAAAAAACGAACTTTCCATAATTTGTGCATGTCATTATATGCTGAATTTATTCAGTTTCTCTTTAACCTGCACTATGGATGTGGAAAATAATTCAGCAAGGTGTTTATGCACAGATTAAGAAGAATTAATTTTATTAGCAGTTCTGTAGTGTCTTCCAGGATATTGTCAAGTATACACTTTTAAGTCAAGAGCTATACATATTGGCTACAAATATATTTCAATTTCTTTTTACTATTAACTTTCAAATTCTAGGGTTAGCACTAAATATACACTAAATATACAAGATTAATTTTTATTCAGTCTGGCAACTAGCTTCATTAGCGAGGATGGAATCTGTATATTGCTTTTAACTGAAATGTCTGTTTGAATTTTTTGTATACAACTAATGTCTTTTTAAGCAAAAAAAGAACTTGGCCAACAATTTTAAGACATTCTTGGAAACTTGAATTAATGTTTATTTATTGAAGTGAATTGTATGTTCACTTTTTCTTAAATATGTTTTCTGTCAGTATAGTTAGTTGACCTGGAGGAAGTGCTTTAGAGACTGCTATATTGTCAAATTCTTAGTACATTATTACAAGTTTTAAAAGCAGAAGTGTATTTACTTGGATTTTAGTTGAAGTGATATTTGATTTCTTTTTAATATGTGGGAGAAAACCGCGATCAAATTAGGAGGAAAATATTAAGCTTCTGTTGCTACTTACCAGAAGATTTTAATATGCTTTGAGCCTATACTGGTTGTTAACTTCATAAAGAATCTAAAAAATTGCTTAGATTGGGAGGTGGATAAAATTTGGGATGAAGAAAGCTTATTAAGACTGCATGTACGCTGTTTCTGTCATGGTATTATATTGCCTTAAAATGTACACTAGGTAATTTTTAAAGAGGATGATGCATATTTAATGAAGAAATTTATTTATTTAAAAGGAAGGGTTGCCAATCAGTCTAAATTTGCTTCAGTTAAAACTTGATGGTCTAAAGACAACTTATAATCCTTTTCTTGTTATAAAGTATTGTCAAATTTGTAGTAGTATCAGTTAAGTTTATGGAAACTTTGTTTTAAGGTGGTTTAAAATGGAAGCAAATCTTTAATTTGTATTTGATGGCACCTGTTTTCATTTTGTTTCCCTGGCAACACCAGCTGTATCAAAAATTGCCCGTGGACCACCCTGGTTTTAGAGAAGAATGAAATCAGCCTGGCTCAGCCTTTGATTTTACTGACTAAATACTTAGACAAAGCTTTAATACTCAGTCAGTACTTTACAAACTAACTCAAATGATTTGGGTATACTATTTGTGTTTGTTTTTTTTTTTTAAATTAGAATTTTCTGTACTAATGCCAGTTCGTATTGTTCTGCTGTTTTTAAAATGCATTGAGATACAGGAAGTATTTTTGATACACTGTCTCAAAGTGTGTTTGAAAGCTGTAATAACTACCTGCAGAAAAGTAGGGTAGAAATTCGTAGTTTTTAGATAACACAAAAATCTGTCTGCTTTTAAAGCAGTATGGATCTAAGGTTTTCTTCCAGATTAAGTTGTCGTTATTTGCATTCCCACGGGAAACAAAAGCAACATGAGTGTTACCTCCAGATTCTGCTTTCGTCCATGCTTTTTTACCATGTCTGAGAATTCACCTTATGAAAATTACACATACGGTGTTCCAAATGCCACAAATCTTAATACATTATCAGTTTGTGTTTCAGAAGCACAAACATGGACATAATTCTTCCAAATACTGCTTATCATTACCTACGTGCCTGAAAAACTCTACTGACAGAAGCCTCATCTGCTGTGAGGAGCTCCTTCTCTGAGCTCCATGCTATATTGTTGATGATTAAATAAGGAAAAAGTTGGTATTCTGGTGGAGCAATTCAGATTTTTAGTAATAATTACAGCAACACTGGACAGTCTGAGAAGTTTAAGGTGTGTTATATTTTCCATTCTCCCCCAGAAACTTAGAATAATTTTGGAAGATAATGAAGTAATCTGTTCTCAGAAAAGAGAGTACCTCTGATGGAGTTCATGGGTACCTGTGGTGCAGTACTCCTCAGTGTTCTGGTGCTGGGACTGGAGGCATTAGAGATGGCAGCCCAGTATTTTCTCTACTGCTGCTCCTTTTCTCATGCTATGAAAATGGAAAACAGGTAGCATCAGCCAGCACAAGATTTGTTGGCAGACTGACATGCATGTGTTTAAACAGTCATCTGTTTCAAGGGTTCCTTAAGAAATGTAATAATCATGAACTCTAACCTGGGACAGAGGGCACGTCTACACTGGGCAGGTACATCCAGACACAAGTGGACTTTGCCTGTACTGTCCCCCTTTCAGTTTTCTTCAGGAGTATCTCTGGAGCAACTGTGTGCATACTGTAAATGTCTTGCTTTTTGTTTGTTTCTCTGAATAATATGACTAATTTGTGCAAGCTGTGTTTTTTGATATTTAGAAGTAGCTAGCATTTGATTCTTGGTGGTGAAAATGAGCATATGCAAGTTCCTAATTTGTAAAACATGCTGTTGTTAAACAGTCAGAGTAATTAAATTATTTAGAGAAATTGGCACAAAGTTTCTTAGAACTTGATCCTTCTAGCAGTCGTGTGAATTGTCATGTATAAATTGTGACTGTGGAGCAACTGGTTGCATTGCCACTTGCTTGGTGTGAAAATATGTGGAGTGTGCAGCAGCTGGAAGGTTCTTTTTAGACTGGAAATATTATGGTAAGCTGATGGTGCTTGAGAAAGGTCTTACTGCTTACCTGGGTGAATAGTAGGACAGGCTAAAAGCCAGAGGACATGTCTGTCTGGATGGGTGTTGAAAAGTTGGGAAGTGCTCCCTCTGACAGCCGTGCTGGCTGAGGGCAGGATGTGACGTGGCTCCAGCTCAGGAGCAGTGCATTGCCCTGACACACCTCTGTACCCAAAGTGATGTACCTGGCCTCTGAGTTTGCTTCCATGTTTACCTCTCTCCGTGTGGAAGATACCTTCTGTTTCAGGCTGTAATTCATTCCCTGTAGTACAGAATTCATTCACACTGCCTGGACTGAGTGTGGACACAGAAGTGCATTTCACCAAGCAGCTAAAGCATATGCTACAGGATTTCTGCTGCTGGCTTGTTGCATGTTCTGGTTAGATTAAGATTCAGTTCAGCATTAAGTTAGCTGATGCAAAATTTAACCTATTTTTTTTTTTTAAAGTAACTTAGTGCAGGAGAACAGTGTATTCTTCTGTGGTGTTTCTGATCTAGCACTATGATTCCTAAAGCTGCTTTAGTGTTGTCTGGAAAGAACTTTGATAAAAATCAACTAGACTAACATGCCCATAATACAAGAGTTTGTTCTTGACCCCTTAGTACTTATAGATGAAGTCAGTGGGTATAATGTTCATTTTCTTAAGCCGTTAAGTCATATATGTCTTTTCCTACTGCTTTTTAATAGTCTAGTTAGGATGTTACCTTGACTCCTTACCTGTATTCAGAAAATAAAAACATTATTGGCTCAGCTTTCTTTCACGCCTGAAGGGAGCTTTTTTTCCTGTAAAATTAACCTTTAATATTAACAGAAGAAGAAGGTGTATCCTGAACATCATAATTACATTTGTTACACATTTAATTAATGACAGTTATGAGAAGACACATGGTGAGTAGAAGGAGACTGCCAAACCTGGCATTGACACAGGAACTTTTTTTTTTTTGCCTGTTGTAACACAACTTTGATCAAAAGATGCTCTTGGTACATGTTGCTAAAATAAATAATTTTCACACTCCAGAATTTCAGCAATTGATAAAAGTCTCTACCTTTATTGGTTTCCTTTGACAGTTGTATTTATAGATATAGCCTCTCAGAGTGACTTTAAAGGCAGTAAACTGGATTACTAGGGGCCAAGACATCAAGTCTGGAGCTAAAAACAGGCACTGAAAATATCTTGCTTTCTGTTTAAATTTGAGAATTGTTACCTAGGCTCTGCTACTGTAGTGTTGACTTCTGCATTATTCCCTTCTCTTGCTTTGTTTTGCTTTCATGATAGGAATCAAAAACTCTATCATAATTTCATGATTGCTATGGCCAAGATGGGCTTTAGTTTAAAAAAAAAAAGTATTTAATTATTTATTTGTATTTCACTACTTATTTATAAACATCTGGGGAATTTTAGTATTATGTTCGTAAGAATTCTACTAGACTTTTGACGTTGAAATGGAAGCTTTTGGTTGCTATTGAGGCTTCAGAATTTATTAACAAATTCATCTGTAAGGGAAATTTGTTTAACAGAGTAAAACATTATGTTTCTAATGCCTTTGCATTTCAGATGGTGATGGTTTAAATTATGACACCAGCCCTGTGCCTTAGGGCTTGCAATTCTGTAACTTTTTTCAGATGCATCAACTAAGCATTGCCTAATTTGTTATGAAATTGGAAGAAAAGTTGTTCAATAATTCTTACTAAGTTGTGCTGCTAACATCTGTTTCCTATGAAATACTGGTAATATGATAAGAATTGAAAGAATTGTGTGATTACTAGTTTCAAATAACCATTCCAATGATGGTCAACCAAAGATGGTTTTTCTTTCACTGAGGGAGTCATTTGAATGTATGGGGTGTTAAGTCCAAATGGCAGAGAAAGCTAATGCTGGTGGGGTGATGTGCGAAGGTAAGGTGTGTTGGTTTTGGATGCTGTTCTTTACAGAACTTCTGGCAAATTTAAGAGTTAAGTTATATGTTTTCTCTTCTTAAATTTATCATTAAGTGTATTTATAATTTAACTTAAGAAATTGATTGAGTATTCACTAAAAAAATGAAGTTGACTTCTTGTTACAGACAGTTTAAATATGTGTGTTTGGATTTTTTTATTTTTAATCAGTATTTTTAATGTATAAGCAGTGGTTCTAAAAAAAATTGTGTAATTTGGCAGGTATAGGGATCTGTTCTAGAAATTGAAGGTTTTGAATGGCCCTGTTTAGAGCCAGAGTAATGATTGGCTGGTCCCCTACCATAAGTTAAAGCCAAACTTTGAAACTTAGACTAAGTTGTTTAGGTCAGGCAAGATGTGCTCAGGAATGTTGTCTTTCTTTTTCTAATTTCCACATGAATTTTCATCTCTTCCACCTCCTTTCACATCCCTGGTGCTTGGCCAGGCAAAGGGGAGCTCTCCAGCATGCAAGCAGAGAAGAGGTAAGTCAAGCCACAGGAGTGAAGCTTGGCAAAGCCTCCTTGAGAGATTGGAGTTCTGTTTCGCAGAGAAGATCAGAACCCAGCCATGGTGATCCCTTCACTGGGGGAGCCTCAGCTTTCAGATTTTTCAGTAGTAATAGTTTCACTTGTATTTTGTTGTCTCTGCACACCAGCTTCTTAAAGAGAAAAACCACTGTGTGAATAATTAATGGTGTGAGTGATGTGTTTTGAGAATTCACCATTCCTTAACTGCTGTACTTGTGCTCATGTAACCTAGAGTTATGCTTCATCTCCAGTACAAACAGCCTTGCTAGGAAAATATAGGCGAATCTTGTTCAGAGGCAGAGAGCAGTAGGTTTTAAAAACTTGCATCTAGAAGATAAGGAACCTTAGTATTTTCAGACCAAAATGACCATTGCATTCTTTGTATTTTTTTCCTATGATTGCGATGTATTTCCAGACATGTGGAAACCGGCCTCCATTGGATGAAGATGAAGAAAACAACAGATTTTTATTGTTACTGGGTTTTTTTAAAATATCTATATCTATGGAGTTAGTTCTTTGAGAGGAATATATGTGTATATATAAAATCCATAAACATATCTCAATATCTATAAAGAAAGTTTTTTATATGCAGGAATATATATTTATATATTGATTTATCTCTCAAAGAACTCTGTATAGATACACAGACACAGAGGAGTTCTTTCATTCTGTATATTTGCATATAATGCCCTGTTAAAAGTGGCTCTTTTCAGTCATGCATAAAACGAGTATTTGTTTAATTATTTTTTAGCGTCCATGTTTAATAACACTTGGAAGGCATTGTTTGTTCAGCAGCTTGCAGATGTCTCCTTGGTGATCATTTGAGTGTAAACTGTTGATTTTTATATAGCACTTCACAAAATGTTTATACTTAAGAGCTCCAGTGAACTTAAAGCTATATGTGCTTAGCTACTGTGTAGAAAATGAGTCTTATGCATTTTCTGGATCAATTGGACATCTGATAGGTCATTTGGAGTGGAATTAGGCAGATAACCTGGTAAATCATCCTGTATTTATCTGTACTGCTAAGCAGATTCCCATGAAAACTTTCAGTCTGGCTCTTTTTTTTATGAAAGATGAAATTACAGGCATTGAATCTCTGAAGGAATTTATCCTGGATTTATCCTATCTAAAACCTTTGTTGCTGTTTTTAAGATCAGCTTATGAGTTTAATGTGTGCTTGAATTTCAGCTCAAGCAATTGATTTTTCTCTTTATATTGTTTTCTAAATCATTGCCTGTGTTAGTCTAACATAGGGATTACATAGCCCAGCAGTCTGTAACAGGTATGTTCATAGTCCCTCTCTTAATTTTTTTGTGTAAAGAAAAAGTGGGACAATCTCACATCTCCCTTTCCTTTTGTATGTCAGTTGACTTTGGCTTGACTGTGGAGTTTGCTACTGCTTTAAATAAAGGCTTGTTTAAAGTAAGTGAATAATTTCTACAAAGTGAGTGCTCTTTATCTTGGTTGGGTGGCTTGTTTAATCATCTTTATGCCATTCTAGTTATGTTTTTATGTTCCCTTTAACTTACGAAGGCCAAGTTCCTTCTTCAGTGGGCATATCCATTTTCGGACAAAGAAAATAATTCACTAGACATGGGGCTTGGTGATGGTCTTGGTTATGAAGTGTCTGGGGCTCTGCCGCAGGAAAGGCCTTTGGAGTGTGCTGTGCTGCTTTTGAGTCATTGTTTCAGTCCATCACCCCACACAGTTTCTTGCAAGTAGCCAAGAGAAACTGCAGGAGGAATGCACCCTCTGTGCTTTCTGGTGTTGCTGTGTGTTGTGGGGAAACCTTTGCTTTATGACTTGCATTCGGTGCTTTCACATTGAGTGCTGTGTCTTCAAGCAGTGTGCCCAGCCTTTCTCTGTCTGAAGTTTGAACCTGTGGTCTTCAGCAGTTTTCCAGCTCTTGCTGTCTTCCAAATCAGCGTCTCTCATTTCTGATTTGAAATAGGTTTGGGTGCACTGTGCCGTCTGGTGTTCAGCTAAATATGTAGGGCTGCAGAGACAAGACATAAGCTCTAAATACAATGATAGAGGAAAGAGTGTTCCTGAAATACATGGCACTCTTAATGCAAAGTTGTATAATGGCCCTGTTTTATATTAGCGTATTGCTTTTGGCCTGGATGAGTGGGCTGTATGTCTGGAATTTGCATTCACCCTGTGCTAGCTTATAGGTGAGTTTGAGAATCTGTCTGAGACTCCGGTTGCCTGGTATAGCATCAGTCTTTGTCCTTTTCTAACAGTAAGGACATCTACCTCTCATCATTCACAAAAGAAACTTTAGACATAGGAGCTTCTCTGTGGCCTGAGGACACTGTATGTACAGATGACCAAGAGGAGTGATATTGTGAGGGGGATTGCTTTTTCCCAGGTGAGGATCAGTCTCCTGAGAAGTCAAGTGAAGTTCAAGTCCCTGTGAAGGTCTTTGTTCCTTAAGTTCAATAGTGTAATATTTGTCAGGAATAGTTTCTGACACTTTTCAGGAAAACATGAGTCTGGAACAATGCTTCAAAACTTATCCTTTGAGATAGGGGACTTCCAGAGGAGGTCTTTTTGCCTTGGAAATCCACAGGAAATAATGATTCTTCCTGTTTCATTTCAAGCTTTTTCTTTAGGATTTTTATCACTTGCATTGCTTCTCCATGTTTTAGCTTCCATGAGGAAATTCTAACTGAGTCCTGCTGTACTTGAGTGCTAGGAACCCTTTTCAGCTAGGAAGTGTTCTGGAGCATACTTGAGGTAGTCAAAAGCTGGACTATGTCCAGACATCTGTCTCTGAGTGGTCCTGCTTGGTTGGGAGGATTGAACAAGATGACCTCCAGAGGTCCCTTCCAGTATCAACCATTCTGTGACTGTGGTGTCCCTCAGAAATTCTTGTATCTGTAGTAATTTCCTTCAGCCTGCACCTTTTAATAGTCTTCCTTATTGCTGACCTTGGATCTGATGAGGAATGGAGGAGTCTGATTAACTTTGTGACTTTCTGTGGACTTTTATAGGGATTAGGTTATTATTTTTTATGCTGGGAATCTACCAGCTCATACTCTTTTCAAATTGCATGTGTCCCTCAGGTAACAGATGTCATTCATGCTTTAGTTTTCTACTTGCTTAGGAATATTTCTTGCCTCTATTGTCTCTGCTCTAAGGGAGTGTTCTAGATACTCTTAGGCTGGATGGAGGAATTTCTGTGAAGCTGCTTGAGTGGAATGAATACGTACAGTTAGGGCAAGAGAGATGCAAGTTCTTCACCATTTTCAAAGTGTACCTTTCTCAGTTCTGCAATGCCTTCACTTGGTAGTTGCATATATATGTTGTAAAGTATCCTGCTATTCAAAGGCTGTTCAAGCAAGATGAATCTTGAAGATGCTTTTTGGGATGCTTTATGTGAACTATGCAGTTTACTCAGTGAATAGTTATCATGTTGCTGGTGGAGCCAGGAGTATGATTGCTAACCTATCATTTGAGGAGAGAGGAAAGGCCATTTACATGTAACTGTATATGGCTGCTGTGCCTTGAAGAACCTTTGCATTCAGAAACCCTTTCCTCTGTCTGCCCTGAGGTATTTTGTATAAACTGGGGACAAGCTGCTAGGAATTAAGGGTATGATATGGCCCATTTATACAATATCAGCATTTCTGGTCAGTGTTTCAAGTATTTCTATATTGTTTGCATACTTGAGTGATTGCAACAGCCACATTGCTAAACTGTAATTTTTTTCAGCAATATAGGCTGTAGATTTTTGTTCCTAAAGTTTGTGAAGGATTGTTATTTCTGTGTGTACCTGTAGTGACAGGGCTTTGCTTTCACTTGTTTTTTTTTTCTCTGCAGTGTCAGTCATTGTAGAGAAGCTATGATACATGCTTTCAAATGGAACAAAGTGCAATAGGTTAAACCAGACCCTAACAAAAATGTAGAAAATATGATCAGTAAGTGTTTGGACAGGGCAGTAAAACACAGACCACAGACTCAACCCCAACACTTACGAAATAGTTAAAAATATTCCATGCTAAATAATGTGAGCGTCTTGACTCTAAATGCTTGCTATTTTTTTCATTTTTCTTCAGGTTTGTTTGTAATTTGGTTTAAGCAAAGGAAAGTAGATGCAAGGCCAGTTCACATTGTGGCAGATCTTTTCTTTCAGTGTCTGTATATCTTTCTGGCTTCCAAAATATCTTATGCTATGAATTTTTTTTTCTTAATTTTGAAGGATTTTTCTCTTCTATGTCCTTGATATCCTGTAGAGTGAGAGATGACCAAGTCTAGTGGACATCTAGTTAGCATTGGATGCCATTAGTGTAATGCATTTTAATTAATCTGTAGTGTTGTGCTTTATTTCCTCTGTTGGGTGAAATTTGTTGAAAGTGTAGCAGATCTTATTAGAAGGAATAAGAGGTGGATACAAAACCTTGAGGTTATACAAATAATAACTAACTTGTATAATTCAGGGTGTTACAAAATAAATAATGAGGCTACTGCTTTATAATATGCATTACATTTTATTTTAGCAATTTATAGTAGGGCTTGAGAGGTGGATAACTTCTGGGGGAAAAAAAGATGCCCAGGTCAGGCAAACATGATTAGAAAGAATATCACTGGCTGATTTGCAGTCAGGTGCACTAAGTCTAAACTGTTGGGTTTTTTTTTAATAGCATAGATCTTAACTACTGTTTTATAGCGACTGTTTTTGTCAAAGGAGAATCAGCCCTTGATTGCAACTAAAGCATTAAGAAAGATATATTGTTTATTTCTTTCTTGGAGATAAGCTTGAGGGTTTTCCTACTCCTCTGGAACTAGTTTCTCTTCATTATCAGTAAAGGTTATTGTATGGCTAATTACATGGCAGTTCAGGTTAATTTGAGAATACAGATGTTGTTGCAGAAATAGAAGAGGCTTATTTTTAGTACTCACTAAATCTAGGGTGCTATGTTTTTCTTTTTTACTGTGGTATGTTCAAATGAGCAGGCTTGAAAAGGTTAGTTAGCCACTGGGGATATTAAAAATAAAGTGGAAACTAAATTGTTTGTACTACTAAGACTATTAAAAATGTATATTTTTAAACTAAGTAGAGAAAGCAGAAACAACAAAAACTTTGAATCTGTTTGTATCTATCACCTCAGGGTGGAAAGAGGTGACTTAAATTAGTACATTTCAATATGGGAAATCTAGAAGGCATGCAGAAAAAAAATGGTAGTTTTTAGCTTCAGTTTTGTGTTTGATGTAAGTCAAAATGTAATTCAAGCAATTGTGTTCTGTAGCCACTGTATGACCTACCCAGCGGCAATCAGCCCCCGCCTTTAAAAAAAAGAAAAAAAGCCAATTGGCCTGTGTTTAGCTTACTAAATGTCATCTGGATTCAGTAAAACGCAAGTGACCTGCATTGAATTAGTATAATTGTAATACAAACAGAACATCTCATAGTTTTGGTCTCATACAGGAAAAGAGAAAGTTGGAGAGATTTTTCAGTTTGATAAATAAAACTGAAGATACAGAGTTAACTTTGGCTCACAGTTCATTTTACTTTTTACTGTCTCTTAAAAAAATACATGGCATCTGAATCTTGTGTGTACATTTTCTCTTTAGAACATTTTCTGGTTTTGAAAGAATCTTCCTGAGGATGTATGTCATATCACTTATTAAATCATGAGCAATTGTTACCAATTCCAGTTTCCTCAGACACAATGCCATTTCAGAGATTTTTTTTAAAATTGATTTACCTAGCATGTCCAGAATTTGGTATATTGCTTTGTGTCTATCATTTGGTAGGAATTCCATTGCCTTTGTATAGGCTTTTAAATTCCATGATGTAGTTTATATTTTTCACTCCCTGTTCTAGAGAGCAGTGCTTACACATACCAAACTAACACAGTGCCTTGAAGAACTGAAGTATCAGCTCTGGCAGTATATTTGAATTCTGACTCTGACTATGATCTCGTACTATTCAGTTTGGTTTAAACAGAGCATTAATTTTTTAGAATGTAAGATTAGTGTAATTATGAAAGTATTACTATGCCTTGGTTGTACTTCTCTTTTCATTTGGACATTCACATGTCCAGATTTTAGTTTGTAATGCCTCCCACTGCATCATGGCCTATGGAATAGAAAAAATAGTTTTACTGTAGCAACTACATTTCCTTACGGGAAAGTACGTGGCTGTTACACTAATCTAGTAATGAAATTTAAGGTTCTCCAATGTAAATGACATTTATTTGAAACTAGTAAGGAGAATACTGGAAGCACTAGCAATGCAAAAACAGTAGCACTGTTTTCTTGTACGTACCTGGTAGGTGGGAAGGCAACACCATTGATTCTTGTATTCTCTCAGTACCCTGAGAGTCAGTGTAGCAGAAACAGGAGAGATTTTCATTCTTCTCATGGAAGTAGACTGTGCTTTAAGATGTAAGAGCTCAATTACTCTTTCATAGACTACAAAATCTGTAAATAATTAGTTGTTTTCATTATGTCAGTAGGATGTTGGCATTTAATGTCTGGAGTTTCGTAATCTCTCAGTTTAATTTTAGTTCTTAGTTTGCACACTGCAGGTGAATGAATTATTTTGCTTTGTGCTGGTGGTCAGCTTTTGCTGTCACCTGTTCATCTGTTATTGTAAAAGGTGAAGTAGGAAGCAGCAAACACTGTTGAAAGGCATTGTTTCTTTGTGTTTCATGTTTCTTGTGTTAAACACGGTCATTCTGTTTCTGTACCTAGGCTGACTGAACATGATAATCCCCCCCCTTTTTTTTATACTTTATTTTTAAACTTAATTTTATGTGAGCATGGGGCAAATGGGAAGGTGGTGGTGCTGGAAAAGATCTTCAAAACACATGCCCAAATTTTGATAAAGAAATTCTGAAACTGTGTTTGTTTATATATTTTTGTAGAATAAAACAACAAGTTCTGGAACTTCTTGGGTATTTTATTGGCAACTTTCCTACTGTGTAACCTGAATATTCCTTGTTAAAATTTAAACTCATTAGCTCCTCTTCGGTTCTTTATAGACTTTGTCCCTCTTTGAAGTGACATTTAAAATGTTGGGGACTGTCACCATATCTCTCACTGTATCCTCCTCTTTAGACTGAGAAATCGTGATTCATTCAGTCTTTTCTTGCACAGTGTGTTTTTTAAATATCTAAGCATTGTAGTTACTCTGTTTCAAACCATCTTAGGTCAGTTCACATCTCTGAAAGTTCGATGCCTGAAACTGAGCACAAAACTGCTGCTGGAGGTCTAACATACCCCACTGCCGCATATTTCTTGAATGCCTTCTTTCATTACTATGTCTGTAGTTATGTCAGAGATTTCACATTTAAAGTCCAGTGAGTTTACTGCAGCTTTTTTTCTCACAAATATAAGTTACTCACTCCTTGATTCTTCTACTAGTAAATATAATTGCAAATGCAGTTTTTCCACTTCCTGTCTCATTAAATGTTAGTATGTCTCTGGATGTAATCATTGCCCCATTTTCTCAGAAACTGCATTGAAAATACTGTGGGAAGAAGAGAATTTTTTTTTAATGAAAGTAAGCTCTATTATTGGAGTTTTCTTGGGGGGAAAGTAAGTTTCATATTCTGGTAAAAACTTGCAACCTTCCAGACATAATGCATATGAATTCTTAAGATAGTACTGAATTGGGAGTAAAACAAACTATGGTGAAAGAAGACTAAATCACAAGTGTATTCCCTGGATTCTGTCATACTGTGTGCACTTTCTGAACCATTTCCTTGTTCTGTAACTGATAAGAAAGGAGTTCAGTGCTGAAAAAAGAAAAAGTTGTTCAGTTTCAAGTTCATGTTCTTGATCTCGTATTCTGTGACAGGAGGGATAGCAGTGATTATGGGATAGTCGGATGCTTCTGGCTGAGAGGTACCAACATTCACAAAGACATCTTCTCTTTTGATTCCTGGCCACCTGTGTGGCTGGGGGATGTCCTTTAGGCAGTGAGTTGCCTAGCTCTTGAGCAAGGTTATGTCATAATGTATGATTTAGTCTGAGAGACTCTTTTAAGTGTTGAATTCTGAATTGAGTTGAATTGGGCAGTGGCCTGAAGTGGCCCCATCTCTCTGTTATAGTGATTTTGATTTCCTCACAAAGAGGAGGTGTTCCTCATCACTATGAAAGGGAAATTTTCTCCTATACAACAGCGCTTAAAAATACTTGTTTTTCCAAGTCTGTGTTAAGTAAAAAATCACTTAGAAGTTTAAACGACTCCAACAGATACTTCTTTCTGAACTAAAGGTAGTTTAATATCTATTTTTTTTTCCTATCTCAACCTCCCTTACTCACAAACACTTCCTCCTCTCAAATAAAACCTTAAAAACCCCACATATATATATATATATATATATATATATATATATATATATATATATATATATATATATACACACACATGCAGTGCACCCTTCTTTTCTTTCTCTCTCTGATAAAATGAATCTTGATCACCCAGTGCTGAAGTTGAGGATACTTTTCAGAACAAGAATAATGAAATAAATTTCAGTTCATTTAGGTTTTCCTTTTGGTGAATGAAATCGTTAAAAATACTGTCCAAGATGGTGTCTGAATGTTGCAGTTCCTTTCAGCTGTTTGAAACTTCTGGTTTTTTGTAAGATTTGCTGACTTTTACTGTCTTGTTTTCCACTATGCTTGGATTTTTTTAGTCATCAGAGATTAAATTATGTTTACGTCCAAGAACACTAAAAATGTGTAGGCTTGAAATTATTGTGGATGTGAGCTTTCAGAATAACCTGTCAATAAAATGTTTACTACTTGCAATTTTTAGTACCTATAAGAGGTTATTTGCAATTAGGTATTTTCCTCTGAAAATTCCTATAGATGTCAATTAAAATTCAAAACTGATAGCTGATTGGGTAGTTTAAATATAAAATCTCGAGTAGCCTGAAATAATTTTTGTTTTGCCTGAAATAATTATTGTTTTCACTTGAAAAATTTCTCTTATCTAGAGCACTTGCCCCCCTCGCTCCAAAAAAATCCCAAGGAAAAAAACCAGAAAAACCCCAGTGAAGCCAAAGAAGGGTTCAAAAACCTTTACAAGATTGCAGATTTTTCCATGCTTTGTTTTTCATTTTTACAGACTTTGAAAAGGCATTTGTTGCCCTGCTTTCAAGGATCTAAGTTTTGAGGGAGGGAAGAATTTTGAGGAGCAGGTTGCTGACTGTGTCTTTTTTTTGTTCAAATGCCACTGACGTCAATGATTTGCACCTTGCAGATGAAACGGGAACTTGAAGGTTGCATCCTTCAACTAAAAGGACAATGTTCAGTTGAATGGCAGAATTCAGGAACATTTTGTGTTGAAGAGCTGAGCTCAGGAAATCAAAACAGAGAAACTGAAACTGTTCCATTTCAGAATAGAAGATGGAAAGCTGGGACAAGATAATAGTAAAAAACTAGAGGCAAAAGTAATGGAGAGTTCCCCAAATATTATTTAAATATGTTAGAATAAAGCCTGGAGTAATATTGATAGGTCTGCTGGGCTTGAAGGGAGACGGAGAAGGAAGAAACAAGCCTAAGGACGTCAGTGCAGATAAACAAAGTTCTTTCTTTGCATACAACTCCATTTTTTTGTTGAGCAGCTTTCAAATATCTTTGGATAATACGAGTGATGGGTTCTAAGAGTTCAAGAAGCTTTGAAAAATGAAAAAAAGAAATAGTTAAACTTGTAGATTAACCAACTGGCACATGATAACAAGTCGTCGTGCTGAGGTGATAGTTCTGGGAGCAGATTGGTGGTAATAAATATTTTTGTTACTCATCTGATAAAATGGTTTGATAAGGAACAGGCATATATGCAGATACCATGATCCTTTTAGCTGAGCTAGCGGGGTAACTTACTCTTTGTCTTGATAATTGCATAGCAGCCAGTACAATAAATTCTGTCCTTTAAATATATCAGTGGAGTATATGGTAGAAGTTAGGAAATGTGATGGGACTTAAAAATCAGTTTTCTAAGTAAGTTTTCTAAGTGTTTAAAACCAGTTATGAAAGACCCCAAACTGAAAGAACTTGTGGCCTTAGAATGCTAACTTGTTCAGACTGTTGTCACATAACAAATGGTCTGTAATATTCTTTTGAAATTGAAAATAATTTTTTAGCATCAAAGAATATGTCAATTTGGAAGGGACCCATAGGGTTCATTAGTCCAATTCCCACCTTAATAGGAAGAGCAAACTCAGAGGTGAATCTGAAGGCACTGTTCAGTTGCGTGACGGTGCTAACAAGGCAAGGGTTGATTCTTTTCAATAGATTTGCAATTGCACTTACTATTGCAAAATGTTTGAGATCTGTATCTTTACATTCTTGACCTGTTGTAATGCTGTCAGTATGTTATGAGCTTACTAGCAATAATAAATACACAGGTCAATGTAAATAGCTTGTCTTTCAGTAACCCATCTTTGCTGTTAATCGTGAGAATAGTCTTCCCATTATGTATCTTTTCTCTGTGTTTATTACTTTATTACTTTACATCTTAAGTTAATCATACTTTGATTTGATCATCGAAAGGTCATTATTCCAGAGGGAAGCTTATGATAGTGAATGGCTGTTAACAATTGTGGTTTGTTTTATTCAGTTTGGTTTCTTTCCTTATGGTGTTTTATTTCTTTATTTATTTAATTTATTTTTCAAGTGCTCCTAGTGTTAATATATGTAATTTTATAATAAAATAATTTAAATGTAATTTTGACTTATGTAGTATTGTGCACATGGTTTAATCAGTGGCCATTACCAAAAACTATAAAAGTAAGCACAGTAGTTTGCATCTTAAATGTCACACATATTTCCCCTCATTAGGTTGAAAAATTTTGTCATTTATTGTTTGTCCAGAACTTCCCTGAACTAAAGCTTCACTTATCCCTTTCTGCATTTATTCCTGTATTGATAATTCTAGTAAGGATCAACTTTGATCAGGCATGTGATAGATGTTTGATGGAATCAGACCTGTTTATAGTTCTGCCCAAAAGATGTGGGTACACTTGATCATCTTAATAAACATCTGTGTTTGCAGATGGGAGGAGGAAGCAGTGATTTTTAGGATGCTTCCAACAAATAAATCTATTATCTGCTATGAAGCAGATTATGAACCGACTTTCTTGACTTTAAACATGTGACGTGTTGTTCAGTAACTTTATTTTTCACTGTGTTGCAATATTGTAGTTCTGAATGAATAAAAACAAAACAAACAGAAAAAACCCCAAAAAGCCACACCAAGAAAACATGCTCAGCAGAGAAAATCCAGTGTAGAACCTGCTAGTATTTCACCATTCTCCATGCTGATGTTTCATTCTTCGACAGCTGATGAGTTGTGTAACTCAATCAATGGTGTTTTAGTAGTCTTTTTGAAAGCTGTTCAACAAAGGAGGGAGGTTCTATGATGTGTATCATGAAGAAGAGAAAAACGTGTCTTTCAGGTGATTAATTGATTCCAAAGTTACTAAAATTTTGCAGTAATCAATATTTTACTCCACCAGATTTAAATAGGTTTTCGTACTCTGAAATGTGTCACTGAGTTTAAATGTGTTTTGGTGTTTGTTTCCTACAGTAGATTGCTGAACTGATATAAGTAGTATAATTGTGGTTCCAAAAACGATGAAGTCACAAACTGATGTCGTGAATTCTTATCCTGTTTATAAAAAAGTTTTTCTCTGTAGATTCTGGCAATGAAGCTTCACAGCATGAAAATTATAAAATCACCACAATATAGAAGTCTATGTTGTCCTCTTCAGTAGCATTTATGATACTGGGTAGATTTTCTGCTTTTTATTGCAAGTAACTGATTTCAGCTAAGTAATAGAGATAAGTTACTCAAGAAACTAAAAGCCAGAAGACATGGTGCCTCTACAAAATTGCTGTTGATCACTTAATGTCTTTGTGGGCTGTGTGAAATACAGTTATATTACCCTGACTGACTGGAAGAATGAGCTGCAAGGATTTTCTGATTAGGAATTTCCATGTGTGGTATATGAGCATCTCATTTTTCTTTTGGCGTTTCCTAATTCATCATCATCACCATAATTACATTTTCACGCCAATAAAATTGACCGTAAAAGAACCTTCATACTAAAAAAACCCTGTTTTCAGCCTGGACTTAATTTAAAATACTAGGCCCTTTAAGAATAATAAAAAGAAAATCCTGGGCTGACTTGTGCATTTCTGCTCTCATTTAAGACCTGGTTCTCAATCTGCTATTCAACTTAGTTGTAACTGCTGGTGATTGAGCATGGAAGCGCTGCCTGGGAACAGGTACGGTAGAAACTGTGTTGGATTGTCCAGTGCCCAATTCAGAAGTGGCCCCAAAAACTGCCCTGGATGATTTTTTCTTCCCCTCATCTTTCGTCATACAAATTATAATCTGCCTTGAATTCTGATTTCAGTGCAAGGTGAAGGATTTGCCTCAGACCAATGTGTGAAAGATGATTCAAAGTAGAATTGGGCTCAAGGTTCAGAGGGGGAAGGACCAGTTCAGGACTAATTTGAAATGAACTCTATATTATACACAGATGAAGACAAATAGAGATTAAGCTGATCCTTCTTGCATCTTTAGAGATTTCTTTCTCCTTTTAAAGATGATTGAATGGTTAAAACTGAAGACTGAGTCATACAATCTAATTCTTTGGTTGTATAGTTGCTGTGTTAATCGTGTAAGATTTGTCCTTCTCTCAGAAATGTAAGGCAATGTGGAAGGTGATGGTGAGGGTGGGAGAGAGAAAAGAGTCAGCCCCAGCTCTTTAATAAGTATGTCAGAATCTGTTGAACAATTTCCTCCTAACATTTCCTGCAGTTGGAACTGCCAGTTCAGCCCATGTAGTTGGGTGGATAGTAGCTTAAATTTGGTGTTTCTTTTTAGCAGCATTTGCCTAACACTGGCTGTATGAGCACTGTCCTCAGCCCCAGTGTGAGAGCTACACTAAAACGAATAGCTGTGGGGAACTTCGGAGAAAATTACAAGTGGAGTGGAGGTAAAAAAAATACTACAAGTAATAGTTTGGGAAAACATAGGGACTGGAGAAATCTAAGGTAAGATGAAAGAAACATGAAAAAACCCCAAGTATTTCCTGCTTCCATTGGCACCCAGAGTGATTGAAATAGCTTAGTTTTGTTATAAAATAATATATAGTTATTTTAGGATAGAAATCACCTTTTGGCCAAGAAGTGGAGGCAAAAATGAGGAATAAGTTCCTGTCAGATAAGTGTTTTGTTTTTATTCCTGGAGATTTGGGACTAGCTTTATAATACTCCAGTGATTGCTTTGCAAGCCTCTTGAAAGGAAGCAAGGTAGTTGAAAGCTGAATCGTAGACTGTTTTGAAAGAGGAAAGGAGCTTAACTTTTCTGCCAAGAAATATGCAAGCCAAAATTAGGTAGTAGAGAGGGTAGATGGAATTGAAACCCAGAATTTTGGGTTGGTTAATAGAATGGAGTGACAAGAGCTGGAGGGAGAAGTACACGCTAGCAAGTGCATGGCATAATTACCAAGTTGGACTAAACAGTAAGTAATTTCTGTACGTTTTCTTGTATTACAAAAATGTGTCTAATTTTTCTCTTCAGCTAATACAGTTCATGTGGCATAGTAGGATTTAAAAAAGCCTACAATTTAAGCATTACATAGATATACATATTTCTGAAGTAGGTGTTTTCCATGAGTGTACCAAGCATAAGTGTGGATTTAGAACTCTAACACTTGACTGTCTCCTTTTGTGGCTTTTATTGCCTGGCATAAAAGAATGATTCACTAATTTCCTCTTTCTTCTCATTGTCCTTTGTCAATGACAAAGAAGTCAGTTCTTTGCTGTGGCTCTTAACTGCTGTGTGTTTGATGAAAGTAATTGGCAAGGCAAACATTTTTCCTAGAACTGAGGAGCTGAGTAGGACTCTGTAACTTATCTTTGCTTACCTGTGGGGAGAGAGGTCAATGTTTATGATCAAAGAGGAGGTGCCCATTTTGACACCACATAAACAGAAGTTGGTAGTCTTCTGTTCCAGCTGTGTGTTTTCTATAGCTACTGCAGAGTTGGCTGTTAAGAGGAGCTGAAGATAAGATCAAAAGTCATCAGTTCAAAGTTCAGAAGAGAGCATTAATTTCAAGGACAGAAACAGCGGAATTTGTTGCCACTGCATTTTGCCGGAAGCACTTCACTTGTACTGACAATTAATCTTGCATCACAAGTGAATTAGATAAGGCCAGTTACTGAGTGCCATGTTTCCTATCTCAATCTATATACTTGTTTGGCATGGCTGCCCACTGAAAATATAAAGCTGCTGTTGTAGCATACAATTTTATTAAACTAAATGGCAAGTTTTGTAAATACTTAGCAACTATTCGCTACTGAATTAATTTTTCATTAAAATATTAGTAAACAGTTTTTACATCATTTTGCGTGGATTCCACTTTCTTTTGGAACGTGAGAAGAATTTTCAAATGAGGGTTTGAATGTGTTTAACCAACTTTCAAGGCCAGTTAGACTTCTTTAGAAGCTATGGACAAAATCTCATTAAGTTCTCTCTGCCTTCTGCCTATGTTTCAGACACAGACTGAAGCTTCTAGTGCTTCTAATATGTTAAAAGTGTGCAGAATCAGTTTCTTCCCCTTTTCTGGGTTTGTATTTCTGCCTATGCTCATAGAAAAACAAATGAAGAACTTTTACTCCCTGTAAGTTTGGAAAATGTGGTTGAATTGAACCTGGGTTTAGAAGACTAATAATAGCCTGTTGTTCTTGTCAATAGACCTAGTTCTGAATAGTCTGTTGCTATCATGTGTAAGTCTTAAGTGATGATATTGGATGCAGTTATTACGTACAAAATTTTAAAAATTTTGGTTATTTTGCAGTAGTCTGTCAGAGTTGTATGGCTGTTTTTCCCCCCGCTACAAGTGTGCATTTTTAGTTAGAGGAAAATTGGTAAATAATCATATAAAAATGGCACAATATCTATAATCTTAGAGTAGGACAAACTTTTTTTTTATATAGGATGAATATTTTTTCCCAGTTGAAAAATATGTCTGCATATGGTTCCCAACAGAAGAAATTTTCGTTATATAGGTAAAATGGTGCATTTTCAAACTTCCATTTCATGTAAGTTTTCAGTACTGTAAGACTTGTTACTTGATTATTTTATTTGTCATCTTTTAGTGTTACCTTAAGTCTTTTAGCATGTGTATCTAAATCTTACTTGGCTAAGCAAGTTTTAAAGCTCTGTCTGATCAATGATGAGTGCAAACGGAAATAGCAATCCTCCCAAATTTCCTAAGCAATTCTCAAATAAAACAAAGTTCACTTAAGAGAGGAGAAGATGAGCTTGACTATTCACAGCAGCTTTATATGTGTGTTTAAACAAGCAGTGCTGTCATTTCTGCTAAGAATTTCTGAAATAATATCATCATCTCTTCAGATTGATGTACAGCAGTAGATTAAATAAGGAGTCTTGTGCTCAATGGGATACAGTTTAAATAGAGAAAATCTAATGGGAAGTAGTTATATTAGTAGCAGATGTATTTACTTTCTGAATCTTGATCTGAGTAGAAATCCTTGCATACTTAAAATTTGTCTTCCAGATTCTTAGCCTGATAAGAAAGGTGAATAAAGCTATTTCTTTTTTTTTAACTTGGCTTCAGCTGCTGTGGTGATGTGTTTTGTTTAGACTTGCTATTGTTTGATTTTTATCTAGGCTATTTTTATGATTCCTACAAATCCCCCTCCAACCTTCCGGAAGCCAGAGCTCTGGTCTGATGAATTCACAGATTTTGTGAAGAAATGCTTAGTGAAAAATCCTGAACAAAGAGCTACAGCAACCCAGCTGTTACAGGTCAGTATTTAAGTTACAGAGGAAAAGCACATTTTATGTTTGGGTTTTTCTTTTTTTCCTCTTCAAACCCAAAATGTTGTGAAAATTTGTGGGGGAAAATCTTATTTTAACTAATATTATGCCTTATTTATTTTTCACTTTGTAGTCTTCTCTGTCAGCTCCTCTATCTCTGCTCTCATTTTATTTCTCTTCTTGCTGCTTCTAAAATTAATAATTAAATAGGTTAGGGCTGGTTCTTGCTATTAATATTGAATCTTTGCTTTGTGATTAGAGGCCCTCGATAGATGTCAGGATTTACACAAGTGTTTAGTAACAGAACTGAGCCCAGGTTACCCCTTTGTGTGGACCACGCATGGGGTATATTCAGTCTTTCCTTCTGGTCATGTCAGATTGAGCAGGCAGGTGGCTCTGGGCCCTAGAAAGGTCTGATGCAGATGGACAGTATCATGAGTTGTTCCTGAGCTAAGTTCAGCCAAGTGGGCACTTGGCTATGTGAGCCACAGTTGGCAGTGCAGCCCTTTTGAGCAAGGCAGGGTATGCCAGGCTCTTGCTTCCTGTATTACTCTCCTGCTAGATTTATTCTGCGTTGAGCTAGCAATGCAGCTGTTAAATTTTAAGTTCCAGTGAACTCTACTACAAAAAGAACAAAAATTTTGCAAAGTCGTTTTTGGTAATAAATTTGTCAAATTGGTAGATCGTGCTATGAATACTTAATTTTTTACATTGCAAAATATGAAAATATAGACCACAAGGTAAGTAAAAATTGGAAGTTATATGTGTCTGTGTGATGTATGAACCAGTACTTGAGACCTCCAGGATGTGAAGTTTGTATGGTTAGCTGAATACAGACAGCTGGATAAAAGAGACTTGCGTTAATGTGGGCAAGGAGAAACAAACAAAAACAAGCTTCATTGTACAGTTTTCCCCAAGTTTACTGACCAGAAAACCAGATACTATGTTTGTTCATCAGGAGTCTGTGTTGTCTTTTTCCCCAGCTGGAATTTGGAGCATATGTGATGGAGCTGGAGGTGCTGTGAAAATGTTTGAGTAGAAATGAAAGTACTGCTTGTGAGCAGAGGTCATGGAATGAAAAAGAGGGAATTGAATTAATATATCAAGGGAGAAGATAGATATTAGATGTAGTGCATGAGTCTTCATCAATTCTGTTCTTCATGGAACAGTTTTTAAATATTTATTAAAATTTTTCTGAGGTGCTTAGTTGTGTTTTGCCTAAATTGTACTTGCATATAATGATGCAAAAATCAGATTTTTTCTAACAGCAGGTGTTTATTAGGCAGCAAAATGTGCAAATGGTATAATTGAATGTTGTCTTAAATGAAGAAGTAATGTTTTAATTGACCTTGAATTAAAAATTAAACTTCCTGCTAAAAGTAAGGGTTTTTTTTACTAGTTCCACTTTTCAGCATCATGAATCAAGAAATATTTTATGACATTTAAAGTATAGGGTTGTTGAAGTAAGCAGCCAGAGATGCTCTGGTTAGAGCCATTAATTTATGCTCTCAATTTGTTAAGAATGTTTAAATTATGAAACTGAATATCTGAAAAAGTTTGGTTTTCTATGTCAGATCACCACTCTATTTACAACTTTCTGCACGATTTCTTTAGAAAATTGTATCCTCAATCATGAAACAGGTATTAAGTGATTACATTTCCAAAGGCTTGCAGTTATTAAAAATAGTTAAAGTAAAATTTTAGTTATGAAGCAGCTGAAAGATACTGGATGTTGTGTTGGCGTAGATTTTGGTTATTGTGTAATGCACGATTCTGTTTATCACTGAAATCTGTGGTGTTGAATAGGACTTGTAATTAAATCTGAAGCACAACTGCTTTAATGATATTACATATTTTAATGATTTTTTTTCCCCTAGCATACATTTATTAAGAATGCTAAGCCAGTTTCAATTTTAAGGGACCTGATCACTGAAGCAATGGAGATAAAGGCAAAGCGACATGAGGAGCAGCAGAGAGAGCTAGAAGAGGAGGAAGAAAATTCGGTGTGTACCCATTTTTCCTATAACCACCTATACTTAACAGATGAGTTGCTGGTTTTCCCCTACTTCCTGTAGTTGTGTTCAAATGGTTTTTTTTACCAGTTTTCTGTGTAGTTTTAAGCCTATGAATTTTGAGTATTCCACTCTTATAATTATGAGTTATGCTGTGTAAGCCAGCTTTCAGCACTATTCCATGAAATGCCTTAGTAAAAAGCTTTTCTAGGAAGTGGGAAAAGAAACCATGTCAGCTTCAGCTATTCAGACTAATATTAAAACCCCCAAAATTGTTTAAGGTTCTACTTTCACAGGTGGACTTCTAGACAAGTGATTTAGTTTTGGTTCAGGTTACTTTGCTTGTTGTTTGGGTTTTTTTGTTTAAGTCTAATACACAGAATAGTTAATGACAACACTCAGTAAGCAGTGATTGCAGTGTGGTTTAAACAAGTAGCGTGAAAATGGTGATGGCACTTCATTCTTCAGGTGACATTGTCAGCATATGTTTGAGGAGAGAAACAGGTTGTGTGATGAGTAGGTTAAATTTAGAATTGTTTGGCAATGTTAAGAATAAGTCTGGGTTCCTGGCGTTATTATTCTTCCCTACATAATTTATTTCAGGTTACTCTTGTGCAGTGTAGCAGAATGTGCTTCAGAGAAGTGTATTGCCATACATACGATGTATGGTCATTCAGAAGGAGCACAAAGAGAAGATGGAGACTGGAATGTTACAGCTTTGAGCTGTAACAGAAAAGAGTAGTGCTGTAAATGCAGTTTGTCCTATAGCAAATGGTAGAATCCTTGTTACAGAGTGCTGTGTGATGATCTATATATAGGAATTACTTTTCCAGCAGATTCTGTGCAATCTTTTGTATCTCAACTAATCAGTGTGGATATCTGCATTTTTTTTCTGTTCTAAGAGTGTGTTCTAAGAATATTGATAGTTTGTTTTTATAAAGGTGGTTTACTCTGAATTATATTTGCTTACTCAGTAATAAACAGGCAGGGGAAGAGTGAGGTTTTTTTTTAAGGTTAGGACATTTTCCTCTGTGTGACTTGACATACAGAGTTGATGTTTGTGTCTTGACTTGCTGAATGGTTGATTTTTGAAGACACCAGATTTTTATGTCAGTAATAAATCAGTATCTTTACTAGCTTGCTTTCATCTGTACTATTGCCTTCTGAACTGGAGATGTTGAATGCTTGGGCAATGTTGATGTCTTTTGCATTAACCTAAAATTAGGCATGACATCTGATTACTTAGTCTGAGGTTCAGATCACGTTGCGAGGCACAGTCTATGCCAGCTAAGGATGTGGTGTACACCTCCCTCTCCCTCTCGTGCGTGGAAGGGTGTAACAAAAGTTTGGTTCACCTCAACTGAGGCAGGCAGCATTTAGCAACTCCTTGTGGTTCTTGCATGGGTACAGAAGTCAGAACCTAACACTGCACTCCCCACTCGGCCACCCCCCAGTCTCCTTCCCTCCATACTTCCCCCGATTTAGTGTTCAGTGTGAGAGAACCTCAAATCCAGGATTGAGGCAGCAATGTGTTACTTATGTTACCATTGTAGTAGTTGGGAATTCTGCCATGAGCTTTCGTGGTGCAGTAAGGGAACAAGTTACGAGTTAAAAAGACAGCAAGAGTCTGCTTGTCACTGAGTACAGAAGATAAGTGCCTCTAATCTGAAAGTAACAGGAGTATTTTTGATTAACAGGGCTGAGAAAACAGAATCACAGAGTGGTTGAGATTGGCAGGTACCTGCAGAGGTCATGTTGTCCAATCCCCCTACTTAAGCAGGGCCACTGAGATTTGACTGCCCGGAACCATGTCCAGACAGCTTTTGAATATCTCCAAGGAAGGAAACTCCACGACCTCCCTGTGTAGCTTGTGCCAATGCTCTGTCACCCTCATGGTACAAAAAGTGTTTCCTGATGTTCCCAGGGGACCTTCTTTTCATTGTACATCCATTGCCTCTGCTCCTGTCACTGGGCACCACTTGAAAAGAGCCTGACTTCATCTTCTTTGCACCTGCCTTTCAGATATTTACAGATACTGATGAGGTCCCCTAGAGCTTTGTGTTCTCAGGGTTGAGCAGTTCCAGCTCTCAGTCTCTCCTCCTGGGAGAGATGTTCCAGTCCCTTGATCATCTTTGTGGCCCTTTGTTAACTCTCTCTGGTGTGTCCACGTCCTCCTCATACTGAGGAGCCCAGAAGTGGACCCAGCACTCCAGGTGTGGCATCAGCAGTGTGGATCAGAAGGGAAGAATTGCTCACCACCCTGCACCTCCTGCCAGCTTTGTCTAATGCAGTGCATAATTTGTCTAATTAGCCACTATTGTTAAAAGGTTGGTTTGCTCTTAAAAATGAGTGCTGTTGTGGTATATGGAAATGCTAATTCTGTAATTTTTTAACTTACGCTAGTAGAATTCTAGGGGCTATGAATCATGTAGCAGTGCATGAACAGCAACAAATCCAGCACCAGAAGTCAACCTCTGCTTGAAGAAATTGCTCTTCAGTATAAGGCAGAAGGTCAGAGCAGTTGGCAGCTTAATATTTGCATACCTTGCTCAATATTTTTTTTGTGATCATGATGTAGAGGAGTTCTAAAGCCCAGCCTTGCAGAGGGCTAGAGGCAGCCCTGCCTGTAGTTGCACAGGATGTGAGAAAGGAGTAAATTAAACTTCACAGGTGAGTAAGGGAAGAGGCAAATTTAAGGCAGAGCTGACTTCTCAGTACTAAATAGTGACAGAATAGGAGAAAGGTGTGAAAGTGAGCTTGTGAATGAGACTACTTAGTTCAGAAAAGAAAGGTAGTAGAAAAATAGAAAGAAGAGCATGACCTCAGCACAGTGAAAGGCAGAAAGGGAGAAATTGGAAAATGAAGCTTTGTAGTATTCTCTTCAGTGGAAGGATCAGTACATGAGACTTTTAAGATGATGAAAAGAGAAGGATGAGAGAGTCTGACAAAAACTTCAGCAATGTGTTCTTTCAGAATGCTCTTATGATCTTTTGTTATACGATGTTGTGTACTCCTTTTTATTTTTCACTGCAAATGCTGACTTCCAGGCTGCAATTTTTAAACTAATATTAATAATTAACATCAAATGATTTTTACAAGCCCTATTAAGAGACATGCAAGAATATCTTGTAATGGACAAGAGAATGTCCAGGTATTTTTGCTGTTAAGTTTATATTGAAGAATTAAACATTTTCAAAAGTTTCCCATTGTAAAAAGATCAAGTCAAAGAAGATTTTTATACCTACCATAAAAAATAATTCTGTGTATTTTTTATGCTGTTGAGATTTTTTTTAAATTCCTTGAGTTTTCACACAGTTTTATGGTTCAAGAAAATAATCTGTGATAAGATTTGTAGTTAGGGTGGAATATTTAACAGTTATTAAAACTGGTGGTATTTGGTAGTGAGTGTGACTTTTGCAATCAGTAAATGTATCTCTAATGATTTTGTGTTGCTTGGTAAGCTTTGAGTGAAAAAAGTTTTGAAATACTTGGCTTTAATAGAACAAGTGAGGGTACAAGTGTTTGAAATGAAGAATATTGATGGTGAGGAGGGATTTCCTCATGGACAAAAACAATTTTTGGAGTGACTTGTGAATATCTTTTGTGTGTTACAATGCAGAACAAATTTTATTCTGGACTGGTTATAATAATTGTTTGGTTATAATACAGACTGCCTATGTCTTGCAGCAGTTTCAGTGCAGTGCATTTCTTACATCATTGTAAGAAATTCCAGTTTCATTTGAGAGATAACACCAGAATCTTGTCCAGTTGCTGTCACCAAAGGTTCTGATTAGCCAGAAGTGCAAACTCATCCAAACTAGGAAACAGCAGTGTAAACTTGTACCAGTGCCTAGGGGGGCCTTCAAGAAAGCTGAAGGACTTTTTCCAAGGGCATGTACTATAGGGGTTAATGGCTTTTATCTGAAGGAAAGTAGATTGAGATTAGATATTAGGAGGAATTCTTTGTGGAGAGGGTGTGTACACTAGAACAGGTTGCTCAGAGAAGCTGTGGATGCCCTATTCCTCGAGTGTTGTAGGTCAGGTTGGATGGGAACAGTCTGATCTAGTTGAAGGTGTCCCTGCCTGTGGTAGGGGAGTTGGTACTAGTTGGTCTTTAATGTCCCTTCCAATCCCAAACATTCTGTGAGTCTTTGAAACTGTTACCATTTTCTTTTCAATTAAAGACATTGTCTGCAAGGTGTTTCTTGAATGCATGTTGCTCATGTACTGCATGGTAGAAAACTCCTGAACAACATGTTAGGTGTAGGGGAAGCCTGCACTAAGTAGTATCCTGATTTTAGTTTGTAAGCATTCTAGGCAGGGGCTAATTGATGGGCCCACAAGTTATTAGAGGAAACCAGGATAAAAATCTGGAAGAATAAAATGAAAGCATTACAATATTTGTGTTTGTCATTTTAGAAAAAGAAACAACCAATCCCCGAACCCCACACTTCACTTCAAAGTAATGCATAATTTGACAATAAGCTCAAAGGTTGTGTCTTTCATTTAATTTGGAACTTGTTTGTGGAACTGCCAGACAAAGAGTAAACCAATTCTTTCTGCACTTCTGAGTGTTACTATTTTCCTTTTGGAAGGGGAAAGCAGATAATACAAGTGCCAGTTTGGTATAGTTGGTATACAGTTTGGTAGTGGATTAAATCAGCAGTCCAGCATTCAGGGATAAAGATAAATAATCCTTGCACATTCCTCTTCCTTACATATCAGTTTCACAGAACCCCATAAGAAATACAGGACTGCTTGTATGTAGTTTACATGACTACATGATCCTATAGTTCAAATGATAATAGAGGTCTTGATAAGTCTACAGTGATGGCAGCAGTCCTAGAAAGACTAGAAAGAGCTCATTACAGTCCCTGTGTTACCCTATGCAGTGGTAGTGACAGTAAGTAATGCATGTATTTCTTCATATTTTAATATCTTTAAATGGTTTTAGATTGGGTCTAGAATTGGAGTCACTGTTCAGTTGCAAAGTAATAGCCACTTCAATTTTGAAAAATCTCACCTCAAAAATGGATTTTTTTTCCCAATCATACTACTGTAAAGGCCTCACTGTAGAAACTCAAACTTTGTAGGACTGTAGGACAACTGTAGGACTCAAACTTTGGGAAATATATATTTAACAACATCTAAAAGCAAGAGCAAATATTGGTGTTAGTGTTAAGTAGAGTCTATTGAGGTTAAAGTTCTCTCATGGGCAGTGAATTGAGTCCATATACTATTGAAAAAGAATGGTTTCAGTTAACCTGTCAGGGGCTTGAATTTATTTATCTAACCCCCAAGAATTTTCTATGTAAATTGTGAGGAGTTCTGCTTGTTACTCCCTAGTACATGATTTGAGACCCATCAAGAAGGAAGGTGTAAAATGTTCTGGCTGTGAAGTTTCTTATGTTAGGAAACCTGTTTAACCCTAACAGTTACATTTGAATATGTTTTTGTGCTTTAATACCTTCTTAAAGTCACTTACTGTATAGTAATGAGCACTCAAGTTAAAAGTGACTTAAATAACTGGAAGTAGAATGGGTTGTGTGGATTTGCAGAAATAATCAGATTCAAAGTTTTCACAATTATGTAGGTAATTTTCAGGGTCAATTCAGTTGTCCTTCAAGTGAGGAAGAGTCACATCCCCCTAAAATTGATTTCTATTTTTCCTTTTCAGCACAGTCTGTGAACATTTTATTGCATGAGAAGTTGTAAATTGTACTGTAAATATTTTTTACTATTCAAAACTTTGTATTATAGACCTGTAAATAAATGTCCAGGTTGAATACAGTCTTTATGTCTGTATTCTTCCTGAGAGATATATCATTATAAATAGTGTGCTCAGATTTTATGCCTGTTATGAGAGCTGCTCATGTGATGAGACTGCCTTGTGACAAACTGACATGTTTTGATAGGTGCTGAGGTAGTTGTACAGCTTTTTTTAATTAAGCAAAAATCACAAGTGTTGTGTTCTGCAGAAGGTTAATCCCAATATCAAAGTTTAAATGTTAGTTTAGGCATTAGGAGACATGACCAATCTCTTCTCGTGCATTTTTGGAAGTGTGATTGTGAAGTAGATGCTGAAGCTGGGCAGCTATATTATGGGAATGTAAAGTCACTCGTTGCCTGGCAGCTTACAGAAAACATGTCTAAATATTTGTTTCTGTGGACCTTTAAAGGACTGAGCTAACAAGCAGCTCTCTGTATATTTTCTTTTACATTTTAATGTTGCTATGATGTGAGAAATGTTGAAGTCTTTTAGAGTATTAAATCAAGGAATTACTGCTTCAGGGATCCCTTTTTTTTTTCTTGGGCACTTGATGGTTGACAACTATCAACACCAAAGCCAACTGTCAATAATCAGTTGTTCCTATACGTAGAATTATTTATTCATTCATACAAAGGGTTATTTGGTTAATCCTTTATTAATTATGAAAAGTTGGCATCTGTATTTTGAGACTCTAAGAAATAAAAGAAGAAGTAAATGCTGTAATTATTCCTTTATATTGTTACAATATTTATGGTGTTGTTGTAAAGGAACTAGTGAATCAGATGAGTTATTCTGTATTTTAAATCTGATACACTGTGCTGTACTTTTCTGAAGGTTTTTATATTTGCTTTCATGCTTCTTTCATGTGTTTGCATGTCTATGTTGTAGCTATATCTGTCTATATATATACGCATGTAATTTTGTTGAAAGTGTTAAAACTTTCTCTTTCCCTGCCATTTTTTCTTCATGCCAAAGAACACTTGACATATGTGTTAATTAAATTAAGCTGCTGTCCTTTAGGTGTCCTGAAGTTAGAAATATAGCATATTGTTAAAATCCACAGCACTGTGGAGCCAGAAACTGGTTATAGGAAGAATAAACATGGGGAGGTATGAGCATGCAGCAAGGCATCATTTCCTGCAGGTAGAAAACGTGCCTAAGTGTTGTTTTGTGACAGATGTCTGTTGAATGTGATGGGATTTGACTGTGTGCTGAAAGTTAAGTTTTTACCTGTTTTACTGATGGGTCTAAGCTTTGTGTGCTCAGTATTAATCATATACTCAGGTTGAAGTTTGGCTTTGTACTTTGTGAGCTTTTACAAAATCTTTGTGCTTGACCAAACTATATTGTGTGTTTATGTAGCTACTGCAGTGCTTTAAAAAAAGATAGCTGTGACTACAGCTACGTTTTTCAAAGGTGATGATGAGGTGTTAATAGTAAATGAAATTATTTTACAGAATACTAAATTTTGCCAGCATGTAAATAAATCTTCCTTTAATACCTTGCAGCCGAGTTGGCTGTCTTTGCTGCCCTCTAGTGCTCTTTTAACATGCCAAACCACAGCCAGAGAGATTTAAAAAGTAGCTGCTGCCGTATTTGCTTCTCGTGTTCAGTTTTTTATCAGTCTTCATCCCTACTGATATTTAAAAGGCAACAGAAAAATCCTTTAATCTTTATCACCTCGGCTCATTCACTTCTGTACTGATGTAGACTCTGGTATGGTCTGCAAGGCCAGCTTCTCTGAGAAAGCTTCTTGTGTGATGGGATCTTTACTTTACAACTATATCATGAAGTCGTCTGGTGGTTTCTGCTGAAGTCTTTTTGAATTTTCTATCTTGATAATCAAACCTCTATGATTGCGTTTTTGTGCTCTAAGGGTTGATTTTGTTAATAACATCATTTGGTAAATAAGAGATCTGGAGAGTTAGTCTTAAAGGATTGCAGGTTATTGCTGGTACTTTGCTTGTACTTTACATTATGATGTTATTCAGAGTTTCTGTAGTCTGTTGTTATTTCTGTAGCATTTTAAGAGATTTTAGAGTTTTTGCTTGTGTTGCTGTACAGTGGTGTAACTGAAACCCCTTTCAAACACAAGTGTGGTTGCTTATTACTTGTACACAGGAGAGCAGCAGACTGTTTAACTCCAGAGTTAGTTGTTTTTATTGTTTGATTCTTGTATCTGTTTTCATAAACAGTATGAGAACATGACACTTCATCTTTAATACTTCTCTTTTTTTTCCTGGTTAAAATTGAGATTGTGTTTGTTTTTATTTAATCAGTGTGTTTACCTTTTTTTAACAACAGATCACAAGTTCTACGCCAATATTTATGTACTGTAAAGCATGAATCAGAATTTGTATGAAGGAATCACTTTCATCTCTCATGTAAATGTGCATGTCCATAACTTGGATCCATTGCATATTTTTATTAAGTTACCTTTCAGAACCAGTGTAGTCTACTGCCGTATTAGCTAAATCTCGTATTTGTGAGAAATACTGGAATGACAGTTTGGGAAGCAATCTGTGTTAGCTCCGAAGTTAAATATTCTGGGGCGTGCACAGGCCATGAGAAGTTTGATATTGCTCTGTCACAGTGCATCATTCCTGATATAAGGAAAACACCATTCATCAAAACTGTTGTGTACTTCCCTTTTTGTGACAACTGTTTTTCTACTACTAAGGTGGGCTTTTTTGATCTTTGGTCTCCCAGGGGCCAAAAGATAACTGTTCTCTTTGCTGAGAGACAATACTAAGACAAAGGCTTTTGGCACTCTTAGACTGGAAAATGAAATGCTATTCTTTGGGTCATGTCCAGGTAGTTGATTTGACTGAAGAAATAAAAGATATTTTTTCAATTAAGCAGAAGTTATGAAAATGGTAATTTAGGACTCCATTTCATACTTGTTCATATTGTTAGCCATCACTTTTTCCCACTAATTCTACAATAGAAGTTTTGAGCTCCAGGAAAGTGTTTAATTTCTTATTTCAGCTTAGATAAGTTTAAGGCCATGTGCACTGCAAGCGCATATTAATATGGATATTAATATTAGTCAGCCTAGTCTGTAAATCAAATGTAACTGTGTCTTAAACTCAGAGATTTGCTTGCTTGTATGTTAGAGATGCCACATTTGTAGTGATTAATAGGCGAAACCCCAGTATGTTGTGAGTCAGTTTTATGTTGTATTGCAGTACGGGAGGAAACATTTGCAGGTTAACAGTTCCGGCACTTTTAAAATGCAATGCAAAACTACTTTTTTTTTTTTTTCTGAGTACCCTATTTAGAAAGGGGAAAATGCAATTCATAGAAAATACTGGGGCTAACAGTAACATTTGGTGGTAGGAAGTAAAGAAAATTGAAGTTGCCACCAGGAGGAGCAGTACCAAAATATTCTCAGTTTTTCACTGTCACAGTTGCCTAGTGCTGCAGCTTTAGGCTGTCTGTATCTTTGGGAATATCAAAATTTTTTAAAGGGTAGGGTACTAAATAGAATGCAACTAAAAAAAAACCCTGAAAGAATGCAAATGAAGAACTCAAGTATTTTTATAAATTATAATCTGGAAAATAATTATTCTTTTGTCATTTGGAATTTTAATTGAAATCTGTTTAGGTCTGTATCCTGGCTTCATTATGCTATACTGTAGCTGGACTGTCAAAATTAAATCTGTTTTTTATCTCTTAGTTGAGATGTAATAGAATAATTTTCAGGAGCTGGTATTACTGCTCTCAATTTTCTATATCTACCTGGACCAGCCCTTAGTGAAACAGGCACTCAGGCCATGCAGCTCATGCACGTGTGTCTGCGCGAGAGGCAAATTGTCTGCCAGGCCAGGGAATGAGTTCAGTGAGAAACAGAAAGTGCCAGACCTTGCAGGGGTTTGAGTCTGGACTTTACTTTTTCTGGCATTCTGCCTCTGTTCTCCCCAGCCCCTGCACTTACAAATCACTTTTGTAGTTTAACATTAAAAATCTATAAAGCAATGCAAAGATTTAGGAAAAAGGGAAAATTTGTTAGTGGGTGAAGACTTGTTTTAATGTCACATATTACCCTGAATGTATTTAAAAGCCTTGTAAATGTGGCATTTAGGGGCATGATTAAGTGGTGGACTTGGCAGTGCCAGATTAACAGGTTGATTTTAGGGGTCTTTTCCAAACTAAAGAATTCTGTGATTCTATGTAGCAACAGCATGTTATTTGTAAGGGGTAAATTAAAAAAAAAAAATTAAGGGTTATGTAATAGTCTTCCAAACTATGTAGCTAAAATATTTTGCTAATCAGGGATAAAATTAATTTATCAAGGAACTCAAATGAAATTTTGACACACTAGGGGAAATGGATGCATATATGGTGATAGAACTCGTTAAAGTAGCACTTGTATTTAAACTACAACAATTTGACATAAAGTAACTTCATAGTGATGGGTATAATTGCTTACATTTAATCAACAAATGAGAGTAAATTTTTTTACCTTGAGTAATAGATTTTATTCAAATAGAAAATGTGTAGAGTCACAGTCCATTACATTACTCCTGAAACGCTGTGATGTTGTGTGTATAATCTAAATCAGATTTTGGAAACCTGTGGGATTTCCCATTAGTGTTTTCAAATATTGATATTCCAAATGAATTTCATGTTTCATTAACTGGATTGCCGTTAGTGCTCTGTTTAAATACCTGGCCCATTACTGTTACTAATTCAAAATGTTACTGTCTATCTCCTTGATATTATCTCCCCCACGCTTAGTGGGTAAGTATGTGCTCAAGGGCTATTTTTATGCGTAGTATTAAAAAAGTTATTTACTCACATTTGTAACAAAGATTTTAAAATGGAAATAAACACTTGAAGTAAGTCGATTTTTTGTTTCTGAGGGAGACTTCAAAAATTCTCTTGGAAATTGTTTAATAGCTAAATTGAGCATGAGCTTATCATCTGGGTTCTGTATGTAATGTCAGATGCTGGGCATGATCCTAAGTTAAGGGTGGTCAGCACCCTTTGTGACAGTCCCTTGCAAAACAGCAAAATCTCTTTCTGTAAATTGTGTTAGTGATTTTTGGAACTCAGAGAGATAAAGTGGGTCATGAAAATGACAAAGATAACTCAAACCTGAATGCTAACGCAAAGTGACTTTGTGGGCCATGTTACACTTACCGTGCTATGCATCTGTGAGAGAGAGGAGTTTTTGTTTTTCTTCATATGGAAGATTTTTTTATTTTGTGGTTTCTTTTAAAGTTTTAAACCTGGAAGTCCAGCAGTACAACTAGGTCACATAAAGATAAAATGCTAATCAATAAATGATTGCATCTTACCTTTGTTTTGTTTTAATGATCTGCTGTGTTCTGGCAAATGTTTTCCCTAGGATGAGGATGAGTTGGATTCTCACACCATGGTGAAGACCAATTCGGAGAGTGCTGGTACCATGAGAGCCACCAGTACGATGAGTGAAGGAGCTCAGACAATGATTGAGCACAACAGCACCATGTTAGAATCAGACTTGGGGACCATGGTCATCAACAGTGATGATGATGAAGAGGAAGATGGGACCATGAAACGTATGTTGTTAATTTGCTTTCTTCTAATAATGTGTTTTCTCATGCTGCATGACAGTGTTGTATCATGAAAGGCTTTTAAGTGTCGAGTTCTGTGGTTAAAACAGGGAGAGAGGGGTTTTTGTGTCTCTAAGCACTCTATAATTTGTAGAGAAAAAGTTGACTATAGTGGGAGATTCAAAGCAGAAGCCTGGTTTTGGTGCTTTGCTGAGTTTCTCTAGAGGACTTTCAAATTGTCATTCTCTGAGTTGTACTGCTTGTCTCTTTTTCTCCTGTCCCACATACATTTGAACCAGTTTCTAAGAGTTAAACTGGTGTGATTATGTGAGAGGCTGCTGTTTTAATGTCAGTGGTCCTGGGAATGTACCATGACTCTCTTTGGGGTCAGCAGTCAGTAATATATTGTGCTGCAAAATAATTTTGTAACTCACAAGCACTTAGCAGATCTGTATTTTTCAAGCAAATAATTATTTGGACATTTTTTGGAATGTAACTTAACAATGGTTGATTTAAGGCAATGATCAAAAGATTGTTGAAACCTAACTAAAAAGTTCTAATTGATTTTGGCAGCATGTGAAGAAGTATGTAACAAGGAGAAAAAGAATTGTGAATGTTTTTGTGTATAAAAATATAACTTATACTGAAATATCTATAAATACACATTTTAAAAATAGTTACTTTACTTAGTTACTAGCTGATATGCTTATTGTTTGGTTGAAGACTACTGCAGATTGAGGTCCATGGATTTTAATAAAATTATTTGCATGATTAGGCAGCATCAATAGATGACTCTAACTCAGGCTGTAGCTGCTTGATTTCATGAGGCCCAATGTAATGTTTAACTCCAGGCAGTTGCAGGGAGGGGGGGGCTGTGGGAAGTTGTGTATGTGTGTAATATAGAGAGCTAATATCTCAAGAGTGGAATTCAGTGCCAAATAAAAACCTTTGTAGTGTTTTGTAGCAAATACAAAGCTGCATTTATGTTTGCATGTAGATACCTGATGTAATTTGCTCAAGATTATTTGGAAGTGCAAAGCAGAAACTTTTTGTGTGTGTACAGGAAGTTGGAAGGAAAAAGGGGCTTTGTAGATATTGCTTGTTTGGCTTTTTTGTGGTTTGTTTTGGGTTTTATTTTGTTTTTCCTTTAGAGTTCTCAGCTGTGTGATAAAAAAAAGGGGGAAAGATAGTATGAAAAAATTTGGAATAAATTTTTAGGGTGGAAGTATTATGAATTAGGGTTTAGTGCAGTTTCTATGCAGCTTGACAAATCAGTCTTCATAAGTAAGTTCTGTGTAAGTAGTTTACCGAATTGCACTACATTATCCACGCAGTTTTTATATGTGCTGAGAGGAAATTCCTGTTGCTAGGCCAAACAGGTCAGAAGAGTGGCATTGGGTTTGCATTGCAGTCTCTTAATCTGTGTCTTATTTGTCTGCTGGGGACATTGCTTTTAAAATGTACTGTTATTTTCAATTTTTAATTGATTCCAGTTACAATCTGTAGTTAGGGAGTTGCCTTTCTACATCTTCACATTTGGTCAGTGTATGTCTTAATCCCATTCTTCTTTCTTCTCAAACAAGAATAATCTTAGGATTATTCCCCTTCCCCTCCCTCCTGTGCTGTAGATGACTGTCTTGAGCCCTGTAACTGCAGCAAAGCGAAGCCAGCAAACTGGAGGTAGTTTGCCTCATGACAAGTGATGGATTATTCATTCAGCTGTCAGGGCACAGGTTTGGTTTCAGCACTTACTTGCTCAAATTTCTTGTATTTTGCATTTTTTACATTAAAAACTAGAAATAATTCAAGAACAGGACCTCCGCATCTCTCAGCTAAAAATGCATATGAAACATGTCCACTGTAGCTGGTCCTCTGTTTTTGTGATTGTTGTGCTCTTGGCTGAAATAGGAGCAATAGCAAGTTTCCTAAATAAATGTCACCAGGAAGGGACATAAAAATCCTTGCTGTCTCTGAAAGGCAGCTACAGATTTTGTGCTTCTTTATACTCGACAAAACCACGAGATTTTGGAGATTGGTTGCTTTTTCCAATGTATCTTCAGAGGCAAAGTAGGCACTTTCTGGATGTTTGTGTGATTTGGTTATAATAAATCAAAATTAGGATCTTAAAAGTGCTTTTTGATACTGCTGAATAACAGAACATTGCAAGCAAGAAGGTTGGAGAAATAAACTTTGTAAACTAGGGGAGAGAGATTTCATTTCCTTCCTAGAGACACAAAATATTTATGACAAGCTCCTTATTTAATTGCTGTTGTGTTTAGTTTCATGTTTTCTTTCCTTCTGCCTTTTGTTTCCCTGCTCAAGGACAAAATAAGAAACGATAATATGTTTTTATTTATAAGTACCCATGCTTAGAGGCCTGTGGGAGCCATGACAGAAAATAACTAAAACCATATTTTTTTCACAAATAGGGAATTGTGCCCAGATAAAATTGGGATTTGGAACAAAAATAGGCCTGTCCTCCTGCCCCAACATATATTATACAGTCTAGTAATAAACAACATTTATCCTGTCTTGCTTGGTATGCCTGTGCATGCTCTGAACAGAGACTTTGTGGTATGTACCTGGAAGGAGGAAAAAAAATGAAGAACATAGGAGAGTTGGGAGGAACTTAACTTTAGGAGGTTTAATGTGGAGTAGAGGAGAGAGTGAGAATGATGGAAATATTACCTCTTTTGTTCAGTTGCCTGGGTTTTACTCATTTTTGTTTAGAAGCCTTTTCATATGTCAGTGGAGAGACTAGTGTTCAGATCAGCTTCCTCGCATTCCCCTTGTGGTTTTTCAGCAAGGCTTAGTGTTAGGGCTTTCCAGTGCACCAAGAGTGCTTGTGGTCATTCTCTTTTCTCCTTTTCACTAACACGCCCTCTGCTTCTCTTTTTTGCACTGTTGAATTCATATTGGCTATCTGCATTGGGCTGGAAAAGAAGTTGTCTCTTAGTGCAGTTTGGGTTTATTCTGGATCTCTGACTGTTGCTTCAGTCTTTGGTGAAGCTTCTAGATAGTTTGTGATTGGTAATGAATGTATTAAAAGATGAGGACAGAGAAGGCATGAGGTGGCATTTGACAGCTAGAATGTAGAAAAGTAATCAGGTTTTGTTTTATTACTTTTTGCCCTTTAAGACATGAACATTTTAGATTGAGTCAGTATAATTCTTAAACACATTCTTCCTTCTAATCAAACATAAGAATGTAAGAATATAATCTTTGGGACAGCAGGTTTCCTTCCCTGTTCTCCCGCACCCCCTGCCAACAGATGACTGTCTTGAGCAGCATAAATCCAGCAAAGTTGGCAAACTGGAGATAGCCTGAGGCAAGTGATGGTTTAATCATTCAGCTGTCAGGCCACAGGTTTGGTTCCAGCACTTACTTTCCTGTCTTATTAAACATAATGGTGTTTTTGATTGCAGTGGGACATGCACCATGCTGTAGAATCTACATGTTGATAGAAGAATTAATGAGTTGGTTTATTCATTATTTTTTAGTGATCTCAGCATCCAGGGTAAGGGATTGCTTGATACTCTAAGTCAGTCTCCTCTGTGATACGAGGTATATGCTTGGATAGCTTGGGACTGGTGCTTCAAAACTCTTAGAAAGGCCTAAATCCCACAGCTGGTGTTTCAGCTGACAAGCAAAAGGTAGTGACACGTGTTTTATAACAGCTTAAGTCTTAATTTCTGTAGGAATTTTGTAAGGAACTCAATTATGGACTGGTTTCAGTGTTGCTGCAGCCTAGGTATTTACACTTCACAGATGTATTTTCAGTCAGGCATGTTTCCTGTGCCCCAAGTAAGACTGTTTGCTTGGTGCCATATATAGGTGTACTATGTAGGTGTATATGTATAGAGGTGATAGATGTTTACAGGTCTGTATTGGTTCTCAAGCCATTTTCTGTGACTGGTAATAAAGTTGTACATTTATGTCACTAGTAGTTGTATATTTTAAAAATGGGGATTTTTCTTTTTAAATAATGTTGTCAATTCTGCTTTTGAGAGCTGTTGCAGAATGCTAGTTTAATGTGGATTTTCTTTGTTTTGCTAAAAACCAAAATAAAGTGTAATTCTGCTGGAACGGACTAATGGGAAGTGTTTGAACAATGCTTTCAGGCACATGGTGTGATGCTTGGGGTGTCTTATACAGGGCCAGGAGTGGGACTTGATGATCCTGATGAATCCTGTCCAACTTAGAATATTCCATGATTATAATAGTAGTATCATTGAATATTTTTTCTTTTTTCCAGGGAGTGGGGAAAAAAAAAACACCAAAAATTATTGAACCAGTTTTACAAGTCTTATTCTCAAGAAGCAAAGAAATGTTTTGTGCTAGAAACTTTTCCTCATTAAAAATTGTAACTTGGGTTCGTAGTCCTTCAAAAGGCTCTGAAAGCTTCAACTAGGTGAAAATTATGTGGATTTTCCATTTAGATGCCAGTTGCAATTATTTCTGGTAAATAGGTGTGTCATACAACAACAAAAGACTGGATGAGGCCCAATGCTGAATGAAGGCTTGGGTACGCCAGTCACTGTGATGCAAAACCTGTGAACTCAGTAGGCACTTTGTTACACAGCTCTCAGTAGTCAAACATTTCCTAGATCTGTCCTGTGGTGGAATCCCTGCTGCTCTGGCCTAAGTAACTGATACAGTTTCTACTGCTGCTTCCTTGTGGTTCTCAGTAGCCGGACCTCTAATTCTCTGCGGTGGTTGCTTAATAGGTGTGTGTTAGCAGCAGAACTTTCCCACTCATAAATTACAGTCACAATTCCTGCTTAAAATATGGCTGAAGGAGGTGGCTGTGGCAGCTTTTTATGTGGTGGTTCACTGTTAGATGCATTTGCCTGGAGACTGAGGTCAAATTGACACTCCAGGCTTCTGCCTCCCATTTCCCAGAATTACTGCCACTGTGTTGTAGGGCCCCTTGTGAAGGGAGAGAGTAGTGGTAGGAATGTATGAAATACAAAACTTAAGTAGAGTCTGATGTTGTATAAGCTCTGGTAGCCTTTGCAGCAGGGGTGGGAGCACATAGGTAGATACAGGTCTAAAGAAGGCTGAAGGCTGATTGCTTTAGAGCTTCTGACTCTTAATAGTGACAGAGCAGTGTATTTTGAGGGAATAAGAGATACTGACAGGATGTTCACAGAAGTGCTTCAGACTGGAGATCCAGATCCCTAACTTCACCAAGCAGCTGAAAATGTTCCTCAGTTGAGAGGTAGATGGAGATCCACAGAATGTGAAAGGCTGTGCAAGTTCGTGGCTTTTGGCAAAACGAAGAAAGCTTTCCTCTGTAGATGTGCAATTGCAGAAGAGGTCCAGTGTCCTGGTAGTCACAGAGTGAGAGAAAGACTTATATACTTTCCACTGGACATTGTAAACCCTTCACTCCAAAATGCTAAACAAACAAAATACCAGCACCCATGCCCTCCCAGGAAATTGTAGTGAGAGTCTCCCTTCTGTAGGAGATGGTCACTCTCATCTGCTGGCCTTACTTGTTGACTAACAGCAGAACTTTTAAACTGGTTTAAAATCAGTTTGATAGTAATATGATACTTTTCTGTTGGAAATGCTTCACTGCAAAATAATTTTTCACGGTAGATGACATCAGTGGAATTTTACCAAAACATGTATTAGAATGGAGTGTGCTTTTCTCTTTATTTTGAAATGTGTGTTGAGAATTATTTGTTTTATTTGTGATATGTTTTTGAAACAGTGTCACAGAGTTGGTGTTGTGTTGTGTTGTTACCTCATTCATTTTATTCAGGATACTTTTTGGAAGAAACTTGCTTACATAACTATTTGGGGACATCCCTTTTGGCTGTGTTCCTGTCAGGGGTATTGCTGAGGTAGAGTGTGTTTTCAGCATCAATGAAATGATGCTGAATGGTGCTCTCTGTGTTTTATGGCTTGCCAGCAGTTTCTGACTGTTGTTTTGTTACGGCCTTTTCCCCAAGCTGTCTTTGCAGTAGGCAAGTTGTAGGGATGATAAAAGACAGATATTCTTAAATATTGAAACGGTGGAAAACATTTTTAAACATGATCATTGCTTATTGAAAAGCAAATATTGAGAAGAACTGAAAAATCCAGATTATTCTAGAATGGAATAGGCTATTGCACAAAAAGCTTTCCGTGCAAGATTGGAGTGATAACTTACTGTGCTGCAGATTTTTTGTTGTAAGTGTAACTTACTGAATAGTTGAGTGAATTAATTGTCCTTAAGGAAATCTTTACATATTATACTTCCAGTTTTCTTGGTTCTTGAAGGGTGCTTGAGAAGATAACATTACTCTGTTGTTCATGAAAGTTTAAAAAAGTACTTTCAAACCAAAATGATCTTATTTTGGGAAAAAAAACCCCAAAAAGGTGCAACCTTTATCAGTTTGTTCTGGCATAAAGATCCTGAGTGTTTTCTAACGTAAATACATCAGAGACAGGAGCTTTCACAGGGCCTTTAAATTGGTAGATGTCAACCCATTCCTATGAAACACTAACTGAACTTGTTAGGTTAGCTAGAGATTGAAATAGTGTCTCTTTTAAAATTTATTTATTTATAAAAACAAACAAAACCTTAAAATTAATTTCTGAATAAATTATTTGGGATTTTTTTACATTGGAGGAAGAAAGAACAACAACAACAAAAGGCTGAAATACCTCTGGTATTCAGAGGTGTTCTGGTATCATTTTGCAGTCACATTTCTGGTTTTGTGTGTGAGTTTTTGTATTTGCAGTGAAGGTAAGCAGCTTTTGCTGTTTTAATTGGGCTAACTGACTGTATTAAAGTTAAAATCAGAAGCGAATTCTAAATTCTTACTTAGCAAAACAAATAAAATACATTCTCAAAGTAAAAAATAAATGTTCTTTGCTTACCTTGGAGTAATTTCAGTCCTGTTGACCCAATTTTCATAAAATGCATTTGGTGGCAAGGAATTCAGAGGCGTTGGTTTGTTTTCTGTATGTAGGTAGTCTTCTATTACTAGGAAGATATAAGGAAGATATATATAAGGAATAAGGATATTTTAAAGAAGGATATATTAAAGAAGGTATTTATAAATAGTTTTAAAAATTATGAGCAGTGCTTGGGAAATCTGTAGTATTGCCTTACATGTGGGAGAATGGAGACTTCCTTTCCTGTAATGGGCCAACATTTTGGTACTTGGAGTTTTGCACAGAGACACTGGCAATCTTTTTATTTATAACTATGTCTCAGGGATGAAACTTAAGTACAGCCATCTCAACAGAAGAAAAATTTGGTTGTGAAAGTCCAGCAATGTGGTGTCCTATCTTTTTGGTACAAACAGTTTCAGGGGTTTTGGGCAGTAATCACCAAGTAATGAACGGTTTGTACTAAGAAAGTGCATTGTATTTCTGTTTTTAATTCTACCTCCTTCATGCTACTTGGATACTTCTCTTGGATCTGTTTTCTAAATGTGTGGTTTTTTTAAAATTTAGATGCTTCCATTTTTCTTCTGCGCTCTCATGAGACTCCACCTGTAATACTGTGTTCAGCCCTAGGACCCCCAGAACAAGAAGGACATGGAGCTGTTGGAGCAAATCCAGGGGAGGACGATGAAAATGATCAGAGGGGTGGAGCACCTCTGATATGAAAACTGGCTGAGACAATTGGGGTTGTTCAGGCTGGAGAAGAGAAGAATCATTCTCTGCATGAGTCCCTGGGGAGACTTTGTAGGACCTTGCAATACTTAATAGGGAGCCTACAGGAGAGCTGGAGGGGGACTTCTGGCAATGGCCTGTAGTGATAGGACAAGGCATGATGGCTTTAAACTGAAAGAGGGCAGGTTTAGAGTAGGTATTGGGAAGAAATTATCTACCACAAGGGTGTTAAAATATTGGAACAAGTTGCCCAGAGAAGCTGTGGATGCCCCATCCCTAGAAGTGTTCAAGGCTGGGTTGGATGGGACTCTGGATCAAGGTTCTCAGTGGAAGGCATCCCTGCCCAAGGAAGGGGAGTTGGAATTAGATGATTTTTAAAGGTCTTTTCCAACTCAACCTATTCTACGACTATGGCTTTTGCTCTTTAGTGCTCTTTTCTGTAGTTACTTGGCATCCCTGCTGTTTACTTCTCATCCCTTCCTCAGTCCCAGATTCAGGTGATCGAGGAATGTCCTTCAAGTGATCTTGACTTTAGTGGGGGCAAACTTGGGCGATTCTGGAGAAGAGGTGTCTGCTGTCTGGTCAGTTAAATTTAACCTGGAGTTTAATTCACTGAACTTAGTTGTTACTAATTAAATTAGTTGTTACTAATTAAAATATGGGGAGTAGAGATCTGGGATTAGAGAAAAAAAAATTGAAAAAATGTGGCAAAAACTGAGCTTAAAAAATGTGAGGAAAAGAAGGTGTGTATGGAAATAACAGATTGATTGAAGGAATCATTGTGGAGTTGAAGGAAGTCAAATTCACTAAAGCTTAGAGCATGACAGTAGAAGCACACATTAAAAAACACCAGAAGAAATCTTACTGGAACAGAAAAATTTAGGGACAGCAGAAAGGAAGCAATAAATCAACATGCAGTCTTTGCTTCTATCAAGAATAGTGTGGCCAGCAAGTCCAGGGCAGTGATTGTCCCCCTCTACTGAGCCTTGGGGAGGCCACACCTTGAATCCTGTGGTCCGTTTTGTGCCCTTCATTTCAAGAGAGACATTGTGGTGCTGGAGTGTGTCCAGAGAAGGGCAACAGAGTTGGTGAAGGGTCTGGAGCACAAGTCCTGTGAGGAGCTGGGGTTGTTTAGCCTGGAGAAAAGGAGGCTCAGGGCTGGCCTTATTGCTCTCCTCAACGCCCTGAAAGGAGGTGGTAGCCAGCTGGGGGTTGGTCTCTTGTGCCATGTCTCAAGTGAAAGGATGAGAGAAAATGGCCTTAGGTTTTGCTAGGGGAGATTCAGATTAGATACTTGATTTTTATTTTTTTTTTACAGAAAAAAGCAAGTAAGCATTGGAATGGGCTGCCCAGGGAGGTGGTGGGGGCAACGTCTCTGGAATGCCTGGAAGTGTCTAGAAGTGTCTGAATGTGGCACTTGGGATATAATTGTGGTGATTATGGTGTTTCTAGGTCAGTGGTTGGACTAGATGATCTTGAATGTCTCTTCTGGCCTTGATGATTCTGTGAAAAGATGGCAGTATAAAAATAAACATTAATGAAAAAACAGGCTGCCATTAGCCATACAGCAAAATTAGAATGAATTAGAAAATCTTTAGACAAAGGAGATGGAAAGAGATGATGAAATAAGAGGGGAAAAACCCACTTAGTGAATGAATAAAAACAAGTGTAAAGCCAGATAAGGAGATTAGCAAGTCCTAGTAATCACGTAAAACACAAGCTCAAAATATATTTTCAGTTTACCTTTTAACTTGTTGAAACATATATATAAAATAAAAATTTCCATTCCTTTGTTATGCTTGTAGTTTAAATGTATAATCTTGTCTGATTTTTGGTGTTAGGTTCGCCCCCCCCATCTTAGTTGTTTATCTCTCATCCTGTTTCATATTTTATTTGTGGAAATATATTTTATGTATCTTGATGTCAAATGTGTTACACTTCCAAAAAGTGACATGACACATTTCATGTGTCAATGCTATGCAGAATATGGTCTCTGAGGTGAGAGTTATGTTTATTAAGCTATTTCGTAATGAATTGGCTTTGAAATCCCACAAATGGAAACAAATTTCAATCATTTAGGATGGAAAATTTTATCTTTTTTAGTTTTGCAAAAAGGATAAAAGAGCAGGAGTTCCTGTCTGCTTCATAAAGCTTTTGCAGCTGTTTGATGATGACAAAAAATCCCCCAGGATATGGAGACAGGGTGCTTTGCCACCATCTGTAGAGGGTGATCCTGTAATTTTCTGGGAATATTAATTTGTAATAAATTAAATTAAGCAGCATCTAGACACAATTTGTGTAGCTGTATTTTGCAACTTCTTTTTCTAAATAATTATTAAATCCTACCTTTAGTGAAACTCTGTTGCTTTCCTACAAATGCCTGTGGACCAGGCCTTGAAGTTAGGGGCGTTCAGCACCCAAAGGGATGCTTAGCACCTCATGTTATTCAGTCTCTATAACAACAAATTAATACTGCATGAAGTAACTTCTCATAATATGTGTGTCAACACTGAAATGTCTTGAACATTTCTCCACATTGTATCTTGCTACAAAAATATCATACTTTGACTATGAGCTTTTATGCCAGAGATCCTCAGGGGACAAACAGAGACTTGCATCACATACAGATGACTGTATTAGTTTCTGCAAACCCCAGAAAAATTAATTAGTGAAGTTTAGTTTATAGTGCATTAATTCTTTAATCTTTGAGTAGTTTTTTACCTTCTTTGTCTGTTTTCTTTCAATAAGGAAATGCTACTTCACCGCAAGTTCAAAGACCTTCTTTCATGGACTACTTTGATAAACAAGATTCCAAGAATAAAAGCCCTGAAAACTGTAATCAGAACATGCATGAACCTTACCACATATCCAAAAACGTTTTCCCTGATAACTGGAAAGTCCCTCAAGATGGAGACTTTGATTTCGTAAGTACTTTTTTATTGTTTAATCTCTTGCATGCAGTTTATTTTATATACGCCAATAATAGTTAATCCCTTTCTATATTAATAAAAATAAGTAAACTTTCAAGAAAACTGTCCAGATATCTAATCTTTGTGCCTCATCCTGGTTGTTGAAGTAAGTACACCTGATTAACACAGGACTTTTTTTTAATGAGGAGTGGTGTGTGACATTTTACTACCTTGTAATTACTTTTTTAAAAATGTTTTTGGTTCCTTAAAATTCATGTCCTAGAACAACTTTAAAATTTGACCCAATACTGTTAAGAAAAAATAGAATTGCTATAGACATGGAATATTGTTGTCATGTTTGCTGGCTATCTCAGTAAAATGGTAAGCATTTTAAACTGGATTGGAGCCATTAAATCAATCCTCTTGGAGATGTTTAAGACCACCTACTGTTTTGCACAAGTCATCTTCTTGGTACCATTCCAATAGCATACATCTCTTTACATAGAATTATTTACCCTCCAAAATATTTGTAGTTTATTTCATTTTGCCTATGTTGCAAATTATAACAGGGTCAAAAAGAAAATGTTCCTAAGTTATAGGTTGCACCTAAAGTGAAATATATAATTAGTGATTAGAGACTTGTAAGTAATTATACCTGGTTTTCACCTTGGCTTATTTTTTAACATGTTTCAATGAAGTCTTTGTTTATCTGTTGTGGATGAAATCTTCATAACTACAGTGCAGTAGCTAAATATGATCACATGGTGCCTTTTTGAAGCACACTTGAGATTTCAAGAGAAATGTTGTGTTTAATTTTAGGTAACAGCTGTAGGCAGGGAATTTTCTTTCCAGTTTTCACTTACTGCATTTCTACTTAAAGCTGACTCTTAAATTTCAACTACTGAGGTAAAGCCAGTTAAATAGCATAGTACAAGATGTTGCTACTGGAGAGTTTTGATTTAGTTGGATTTTGGTTTGGGTGAAGTGTTTTTAGGTCTGTTTTATTTTTTTTCCTGTCAAATGCAGCAATCATCCTCCTGATGATTGACTAATGAAATAGTTAGTTGCACTATTAATTGGAAAATAACTGGCCATTGTTTCAGTGAGGTTATTATAGTGGCAATAAAACTGCCTTTAGAACAATTAAAAATTCATCCTGTCTTTTCCATTTCTTGTGAAGAAATGCAGGCAAAAATTATTCTTTTTGTAAATGCTAAGATGATAAATCTGTTAGTACCTACTCATTAATAATTCATACGTGGATAATCTTGTGGGATTTGTTGACATTGCTTGTACAATGAAGTTGCTTTCTTGAAATAGGAAATTGTCCTAGAACAAAACCCAAGCAGTTCTGATCTTCAGAAACTGAACTGCTCAGTTTTGTATGCAAACCTTCCCAGAATCCTAGAATGGTTCTCTCTAAAGGAAGGGACCTTTAGAGGTCATCTAGTCCATCTTTTACTAGCTGTTTAAAGCTGTAACCTTGAAAACTTCCAGTAATGCAGCATCCACAACTTACCCGGGCAATTTGTTCCTGCATCTGTTTGAATCTATGTGATGTGCAGTTTGTCCTTAGCCTCCTGAAAAGTGTTGTGAGTCTTGTTGCTACAAAATTATTCTGATTGAAAACCAAACAAGATTTTTTGAAAAGTGAGTAACTATTTGTATGAACTCTGTCTGTGACGGTATTTTGTTTTAAACATGAGGAAGAGATAAACCATCCTAAGAAAAAGTTTAAGAAGATGCTTCAGTAGTGGATACACTGCTTCAGAGTAGTCCACTCAAAAATACATTTCTCTAAAGCATCTGGTATCAGCTGATGTTGCACAGGATACAGGTTTTAACTGCCTACTGATTTGAACCACTGGCAATTATTATTTACTTCTGTGTTCTGGAAGCACTTCTATTTATGTTTTAGACAGTGAGTGGCAGTATTGGCAAGTGGCCTGCAAGAGACTCTCTCAAAGGATAAGTCAGTGGGCAGCATGCATAATACATTGTCTGTTCGTTGTGAGATCAACATGAATGTTTTCAGTTGCTGACATGAAGTCTTTAAATGATTCATGAAAGGGATAAATGGTGGAAACTTTTTGAGCTAAATAATTCCATGCTGTTTTGTTTGGAATTAGCCTTAATGAGATCTAAAAAGGTATCCAAATTGTAAATTATGACAGTCATAATTTTATTTAAAGAAGGGATTGCTACACTAGAACTGAAATATAAATGATCAAAATACAACTTAATACTAGTATATTCTAATAGTACTCTAGCTTCCTGTGCAGAAGAGGAAGTATGCTCTGTAAGCCAGAAGTCACCAAACTCATTTGCTGAATGATTCCATTATTTCTTATGCTTGGAAGCCAAACACACCATGGCAGTTCTGGCAGACACTGAGCACTTCACTTGTGAGCCAGAGTGAATGACAGGGTCGTACTAAGAAGAAGTATTTAAGTGTATTGGATGGAAAGCCCTACAAATTTATTAGTGTATATGTCTGTTAAACCATGAAGTAGGAAAAAGAAATGCCATTGAGGTGGGAAAGAGGTGGGAAAAGAAAGTGAAAACAAACTTGATAAATCCCTGCAACTAATTAGTTTGCTTATTTCTGTGTATTTTAAAGTGAAACATGCAGAACTGGGAACTAATTCCTGTGGCCAAATAGTGTATTTGCTTTAGGTCACAGTCATTTCAGTAGTTTCTGATATTTTATCCTATTCTTAGTCTATTGTACTGTCTGATAAAGCATAGTAATTTTATTTGTTGAAATGTAGAAATACATGTAATGTGCGTAGAGCAGTTAGTCTTACATACTTGCTGATGTTTTTAGATAATGTAAAGAAATGATGTAGGAAACTGTTCTATAATGTAAGCAAAAAAAATAAAATAAGGCAAATGAACTTAGTGCTAGGGCAGGTTTGGAAGTCTTGGTGTGAGCATAGTTTTCTGCCCTGATGTAAATGTTTTAAAAACTACTTGCCAACACAAATATAACTAGAAGACTTCTCCAAGAAAATAACATGCTTTGGTCATCAATCTGAGCTTTATAAAAAGTAAATTTTAGCAGCATTATTTGTTCTGTAAGTATGTATTTATGGTTTGGTTTTTTTCCTCTGCTGAAGTACATTGTTTTGAAATTTAAAAGCTAATCTTAATTCTTTTTCACTGATGCTATATGGGAGTTTAAGTTCTGTCTCTGACTTTTGGTCCTGCGGGCCTTCAGTTCTGTGATCAGTCTGTACTGGTCACTGATGTAATTTTTCAGGAATTGATAAGAAAAAAATTGTCACTGCAGACCTTCAAGTTTTACATTGCATTGAATCAGGTATATTGCAAATAATTTTACCTAGACTGAATTCTGTTACTGTATACTCATCTTGAATATTACATTATTCCAAATTTATGCTGTTATATTTGCCTCTGGACTTAAAGTGCTGTTTTCCATGCAAAAGGGCTGTTTGAAATTTTTGTACTACATTTCTTGCTTTTTAAAAAGAAACAATGACCAAACAAAAACATTCATGCTCAAACACTTTTGAATATTTTCTTTTCTGTGAGTAGGAATTTGTATAGAATTGCTGGTTTTATTCTTTGTTTTCCATTATTCTACTGTCTGTTTTTGTTGTCTCAAGATAAATTCTCAAACCTAAAAGTATAGGCCTTTGATATCAGTGAATATTAGGGAAATGTATTTCTGGGGAAATACTTGTAATGTTTTATTTTGCTTTTTCCACTTCAGCCTTGAAAGTGCATCTGTTGAAGCTGTGATTTGGTATACAGCTCTTTCAAAAAACCCAAACTAATGTTTGTTCAAACTTCAACTTCTATATTAAATTGTTAATGTGTATCTCGCACTCAGGGATCGTTGTGGAATTTTGCTTTCAATGAATTCTACTAGTCTATAGGCAATTCTCTTACACATTTTAATTCTTTTTAAGAGGCATGTGGCAGATGGCACAATTAAAGCAGTATTTTAAATCTTAATTCTGTCAGTTTTACTTGGGGTTAAGTGATGGTTTATGCACAGCAAACCTTGATGCCAATAAGTGTAATCAACAAGATGGTACTCATTGTGAGGAATAGCGGCATAATCTCATTGAATAAGTAAAAATGCAGTAAAGCTCTGTAATGTATGGGTATGAGATTCCTAGGAGTGTTAATGGTGCACGCTATAAGCAGCTTTTTCATAAGGAGGCTTAACTGTTAACTTTTAGTTCTAGCTCAGAAGTCAGCAGTTTGGATCAGAACGAGAGCAAATGATGTGTTTGTTTCACCCATCTGACTGGCCAGTCCTTTTAAGAACAGTTATTTTCTGTAGATATTTTGTATTCCTGTGACCATGTTGCTGTTATGATAGCTTTGTTCTTTCCACGGGGAATGTTTCCTATGAAATAGGTACATGCTGGAGAGAGCTATGTATTAAATGAATAGTATAATTGCAGGCTGTTGTTAAAGCAGCTTGCTTAAATTTTTTATTGTCTTTCACAGTTGAAGATTTTATGTTGTATAACATTTATAATAGAAACTAGTTTTCACCAAGAAAAGATGAACTTTTAATTCTGAGCAAGAAGAGCTCAACATTTTTGTTATGTGGGGAAACCCAGGTAAATCTTAGCTTGTGAGATTGATGTGCAATGCATACATGTTGTGAAATAACCTGCTGCTTACATTTTTACTGTATCATGACATTTTAGATCTCATTAAGATTTAAAATTACGCTGTAAATCCTTCTGCCCCTTAGTAATGTGTGTTAGAGTGGGATGTGACATTAACAAAGGATTTACATGAACCTAATTGATGATAACCTCTGAATTTACATTAGGCAGAATGAGTTGCTAAACTTCATTTGCACTAGTTGAATATGTTATTTCATTTTAAATGAGTCATTTACTTTTTGTTATGAGACAATAAAATGTAAAAAGGCAAATCTGTTTATTACAGCAATGCTAGGATAATGATTTCTGTCTCTAGTAGAATTATTTCCAAACAGGAATGGTATCCAGATTGTTAAATATTAAACAGTGAACATGTAGATCATGCTTTGCATAATAACTGCAGTATCATGTTTAAGTAGACGCATTTTGGGTGACTTAAAGATTCTGGAATAGCAACAAAAAAATAAAAAGCCATCTGTTACTGTAGGCAGAATATTTCCCTGGGTTTCAAAAGGAACAAATAAATTAGAATATAATAATTTTGAAATAGTAGTACTGCAGATGCTAAGACTTCAGTTAACATTTACAAATGTATAATGTAGCAATTGATTCTGTAAAAAATTAAATAGCATAAAATGACTGAAGACTATCTAGAATTAAATTAAAACTTCACTAATAAAGCTAAGCTGAGATAGCTTCATTGGAAATACATCTTTGTCCAAAATCTTGGCTGGGTTTATGCTGACTTTATTTAAGCAGTGAATGAGTTTGTTTGGAACAGTTCTGTTTCTAATTAATGGGAATTAACATATTTCTTCTATTTTCAGTAATTTCTGATTCTCTTTAAAGATTTGAAAATTTTAAATGAAGTATTAATATAGATTCTTTTTGCTTTGTTTTTAATTAGTTGTTGAATATCATGAAGCATTTCCAGATGCTGACAGGAAGAATGTTTTCTTAACTAAGCAAATATGAAACTTAGGTTTCTGTGTTTGCAGGGGCCATACACCCATGAGATAAAGGTATTATTGGTGCTGATAGTTTCCACACAGAATTTCATTCTGCTCAGTTCAGGCATGGCTAAAAGGGGAGAGACTGTAAAATGAATTTAATGAAAATTGCATGCTTTATCTAGGTCATTTTGTGAGGACAGTGTGAACCTCAGCAGTGGAGATTTTCTGTACCTTTTGAAGTACGTGGCTGTTAGAGAAGCTTCTTGTGTCTTGGGTGATTTTTTACAAAAAATGAAAGATATGTGTGTGGGTAAGTCAATGGGAGAGGTATTTGTATTAGGAATCCACAGAAGATGGTTTGCACGTTGTGGTTTGTTAGGTTTATCATGCAGCTGTTCAGGAGGGGAGTTTTTGCCAGCCTGACATGTAAACCAGAAATGTAGTATTGGTTGCTGAGATTTTATAGGTATGATAACAGAACAACTTATTACACTTTTTAAAAAACTCTATAAGTCAAAAACTTACTGATTTAACTTAATTCTGTTTGTATATTCTTATCACGAAAAGAGAATTATTTTTCATGCAGTGAGGGGGAAATACAATGCCTGAGCAGAGTGTTTCTCCAACTGGTGTTGAATACAGCATCCTTTCTCTTTGAAAATGTCCCTTCTTCTATTAGTATGTAAGTAAATAATTGAAAATCAATCCCAGTAATTTTTTAGGCTATAAATAGGATCAATACTTTCTATTTATCTTAAACTGTTGGACTGTTATAAGGCTGTTACTCTGACTACTGAGTCCAATGTAACAAAGTGCCAGTGCTATACTTCAGCAGCTTAGGAAAGTGAATCGTGCTGTCTGACAAAGCAGTTAATATTTTAACTAATATTAAAGGTTATATAAATTTTTGTATCTTAAAACAGCACAGGAAACACCCTTCTAGAACAAAAAGCTTTTTGCATTCTTACATGTTAAACAGAACAAAAGGCTTTTATTTATCATTGACATACACTCTGAAGACAAGGCAAGAAGTCAGGCTTGAATTGCAGCAATTTATTTGAAGTTAGATGGTAGGAAGAATAGATAACTGCATACAACAGCAAGCAGATTGCATCGGAGGGTTGCAGAAGTTGCCATTGTTATAACTGTTGAAGACCTGGTTCTATAAACACATCAGGAACTGTTTTGGTGGAGTTAATCCCACTTGGAGCAGAGGATTGTTATAGGTGACCTGCTCCTGTAAATGTTTCCGATGGCCTTATTTCCTCTGGCTTTTTAAACTACTGCTGATGCCTGATGTTTGTAATCATAAAAGATGTTGAGAATACTTAGATTTTACAAGCTTGAGCTCTCACAAATAGTGACATGCTTAATTTGTTTGTTAGGAGCATCAGTGTTTTGGAGGAGCTTGAGTAACCTTAATCTATTTTGCCATTAGCAGTCAACTGTTACTTCCAAACATGAGTCTTCCTCTGGAAAATTTCAGCCAAGATTCAGTCATTAAGACTTAACCAGGTTTTCCCTCTCAAAACTTTATAGGATCCCTGCCATTTTATTTTATCACATCAAAAAATATCGATGTGCAGTTGTTTTTTACTTACAAAATAGTTTCTAGTGAGAAAACATTTCAAAACTTACTTTTCAGCCAAGTTTCAAATTCTTTGTATAGAGTTAAGAATGAATCTACTACACACCAAAGAGTTCAAATGCTTCCATCATCTTAATGCCTTCTTTTTTACCTCATTAGCTTGAATGAGGAGAATGAGTTGAGAAACTGAAGCATAGCTCTAGTATGTATATTTGGTTATATAGCAAGTCTGTAATTTGTGCATAGCTTAAAAAGAACAAAGGAAAGACATGAGTGAAGCTGATGAGCTGGGACAGTGCTGCTGGTTTAAAGTAACATCTTGTTACCTTAGTAACCAGTTGTCTGTACTAATATACTTCTTTAGGATCATTGTGTAATAGCTCAGTAATGTGCATAGTTTTGAGAAACTTGTAAAAAGGCAGTTGTGGCTGGACAAATTTTAAATGTTCCTTTTTTGTCCATCAAGCCAATTCAGATTCAGGTCTCTATTCTGTTTTCCCTTACAGTTAAAAAAGCCACAAACAAACAGGGAGGGTATTTAATCCAAGGAGTTTTTCATGTTCCATGAATCAGTGTTAGTGTCAAGACAGTGTGCCACACCTTTGTGTGTAATGTCTGATCTCCACACTGAATGTTCACACCAAGGAGTGCTTGTTCTAGCTCAGCTTGTTCCAGGTTTCTGCAGAATTCTTTGAAATCATCTCTGTGTCAGTATCATGCAAATTTATCACTGGGAAACAAAATCTGCTCTTCTGCTCTTTGCTATGATAATTAATGCTAATGAAAAGGACTAAAAATAAAACCTGTCTTGGGAGAGTGGGTGACTAGAAGATTGTTTTAAGTTAATTTTTATAGCTTCTTAGTTTCAAGGAGGATTTCCTCATCGTGAGGTTGGGTAAAGAATGGGATGTTTTTATCAGTTTAGGGTTTTTTGTGCCGACCTCCCATCCCTTTTTTTGGACTCAAATGGGATCTTGTCAGACAAGATCCTAGCAATTTAACAGAAAAAAAAATTGGATGAGCTTAGTGACTGTGTGGCTGACTCTGAATAATCACACAACGCTTGTATTAGATTTCTGTGCCTCGTGTTTTGATCAGCAGCCAATAAATACCATGTGTAGACTCTAAATTAAGCATAGATGTTAACAATATTTCGTAAACAAAATGCTGGAAATTAAATGGCTGACATTTAATACTATTGTGCTTTAAAAAAACTGTGTGGTTTTAGTTTGCAAATATCTTGCGGTATTTGAAGAAAGACACTTCTGCGCTAACACATTGGCTTGAAGCAGTGGGCTCAAATACTTGGAATTATTTGTTATTTTGAATTAATATCTTCACATATATGATTAGATTTGACTTAGTGCTCCAGGGATTGTCCAAAATACTTTGCCTTACATGTAAATTTTATTTCTTTTCTTAGAACTTGCGCAACTCAGAGATAAAAGGGAACTTCTGTGAAACCTAAGAGCAAAATATGTATTTCTGTAGTTTCTGAATAACTTATTATTCTCATTTACTTGTATTTTTTAACACATGAAAAGTATATGTTAAAATTATCCAAATTTCATTCTTTTACATTGGATCTGTGATTAAATATGCATTATAATCCATATTTACTATTGTTTATTAGGAGCTTGCAGCATTGCTGTGAACTAGTAATTTTATTTTTGGTGAAAAAGGTAAGATGTGTGCATTGTAAATTTGTAATCAAACTGTTTGGAGACTTGACTTTTTTTTTTTTTTTTTTTATTCACTGATGCTGTTATTTGTGCCTGGGCAGACATGTGCCTCATGGACAGCACCAGTACTTACAAAGGTAAAAAAACCCCTATGTGATATCCTCTGGTGTGTGGAGGGTGCACCTACACACACGACAAATCCAACAAAGCAAAAAAATAAATCTGACAAGTTTTTATATCTACTTTATATTTTTATATGAGCAAAAATTTAAAAATAAAGCTATGCAAGCCCAGTATACAAAACTGTGGTTATTGGCAAACTCTTCATAAAGACCTAATCTCATACTTGCTAAAGTCAGTGGTAAAACTCCTACTGATGTCAATCTTAAGTTTCACTGCTCAGACTGTTAAAGAAACTACTTTAATTTGTGTTCCTAAATGTGAAACTGCATTTAGATTTTGGGTTAGAAATTTCACAATTTAGACTGTTTCTCTCAGCATGTCTTAGTTTAGAGCAAGTTCACCCTATTCCTAAGAAAGAAACACTTGAAGAATTAACACTTTTCTGGCATTTGTTTAATGATCATGGTATTACTTATATTTGTGTTTGACATTAGGAATTGTAAAGATATAAGAATAGTAATCAGATGATCTAGTTTGTTGACATAAATGTTCCAGGACAAAATTGTTCAGTAGGACAGCTCTAAATATACAGTAGCATGGTTATAGCAATTTCAAGAAGCTGCTTGATGCTCAGGTGAGCACTCTGACTTCACTTCCATGACAATTTTTAGTGTGCTGTAGTAAGAACTAAAACAAGTTACCTTAAACCATTTTGAAAAATGTAACTTCCTTTGCATTGCAGCAGACTGGAGTGATGGGCAAGGTTAGGTCTGCAGCTGAGAAGCAGGAACTTTGTGCAGCCTAGACCACATGATGCTATACCACCATGCTGTTGTGCTTGTAGATGTGAATTAGGTGGAACCGTCTGAAAACGTTTGATTTTTTTTTCCCTTGTGGTGTCAATAAAGTTGTAATTAGTTTTTATATTTCAATATTATACTTTCAGGTAAGAATGGAGGAAAAATTGTTCTTCAAAGACACAGAACAATCTTTCAAATTACCTGAAAAAGTTACCTAGATGGAAAAAGTTCTGTTGGTAAAAATGACTTGTCCTGAAATGATAGCCTCTTTTATTTTGTTGTGTCCTCTTTGGAGATTGTGCTTTTTGGCATAGAGAATTACTTGAAGTAGGAATGGAAGTGGAGGCTTTCTTTCTAGAGTGCAAACATCTGGGTTACTTTAAGATTGCCATTAATTATAGTCCCATGTTCTAAATGCCACACACACAGGAAGAACATGTATTCTACAGAGATGGTGAACCACTTTAAGATGCAAACTATTATGCTGGTAATGTTCATAGAGATAGAAATATGGTATTTCCATGGTGCTTGTGATGTGTGTGTGTAGGATGAAATGGACTTTTTGTTTTGCTTTTGCAAAACTGTACATTTCATCACTATTTTTGTCTAAAGAGTTTCCATTAACTATTAGAATACAACTATGAGGCAAGATGAAGAGACCTGTGTAAGTACACCTATATTCAGGCAGGTTCATGTAACAAAGACATTAAATTAAAAAATGAAACCAAGGCTTGTCTTTTTATATTTTTTCTTTGGCTTAAAACTTGGCAAGATGTGAGCAACTGTGTGCAGTCCACCTTCAGTGCTACTTTAGAGAAACAGAGAAGGAATTGGCAGGAGTGTGCTGGTTGTAGTGCAGCTTGATGTGTACATGCTCAACTGTTTCATTTGTTGTCTCATGACTTGTCTTGACCTTTTTTCCTTGTCATGGGATTTAAAGGCCTCGTTTGCAGTGATTGTTCTTCCTTACATAACGTTTTGAATAGTACTGTTCTGGCCTTTTGAAACAATGATGTTACAGCCAAATAATTCATCTTCCGCTTACACTCAGCTGTTAACAGGATTTAAATTAAAAATTTTGCAGTGCATTTATTATTTTAAAAAGAAAACTAAAAATCTTGAGTCCCAAACAGTTTTCAGAGTAAAGAATATTTGCAGAGAAAAAGAGATGGAAAAGCGCTGATACTGCTGAAGGGGATTTCTAAGGGATTTAGGGAGAGCGGTAGGTGGAGGGAGGCCAAACTCCGTGTTACTTACGCATCCCTGTGAAACTCAAGAGCCTTGTTTTCTTCTCTCTGTGGGCTGATGACTCTATAGCAACAGCCCAGTGATTATCTCAGAGGTGGGCTAGTTCAAAACTACAGGGGAAAAGAGTGACATTGGAAACAGTGGTTAGTTTGAAACTACCTGACCCGTTTTCCATGTTTTAAAGAGCCGTTGCTATGGGAACAGCAGCTCACCGAGGATGAGCGCTGTGAAGTTTCAGAGGTTCGGCAGTCATGTGTGCGTGGAGCAGCTGGATTGCTTCCAGCATCAAAGTGTGCTCCCTGCACCCACCTTTTTTACAGATTCCTGTGCTACCCTAGAATTAGCACAGATTCGTTAGAAAACATATCTTCCAAACCCTGCTGAGCGGTTTATTAATTTAGCTTGATTTCAATTAATTTCTTCCTTTGTACATCTCATCTCATTGCTGCTTCCCAAAATAGAGCACTTCCAAAGACTGATAGTACCCTGTGGTCCTCATACTATCCTGTCACCAAATATAATGCTAATTTTCTTCTGCAGTTCCATATCCCATGTTATGGAAGTCAGCAAACATAAGCTGTTAGACCATAGGTTAAGGAGAAATTAATTCCAGAGCTGAGACACATTCATTGAAAAATTACCTGACACTTCTAATCAGTGAATTTCTATCTGAAATTCCTCTACTGCTGGCTGTTGCTGTTATAACATGTGGCAAGAGCACATGGCCAGTTCAAGACACTATTTTACAGTATTAAATTGAAAATTAGTGCAGGGAACTTTGCCTGGCATCCAGAGTGTACTGTGCTGTTTGTGAGAACTGTCACTTAGAAGATGGGCAGTAATATAGTATGCTAACAGAAAGGTTTGGTTAGTAGAGGTGTAATATAATTTTCAATTTAGAGCATTTTTCATGTTACGAAGTTAGAAGAGCGGTTGTAACGTGACCCATGTATAAAAAAAAGTACGTTTTTGCCAAGCACAAATTTCAAGAAGAAGACCTTGTTTTTACTGCTCTTCGAATTCACAGGAGTAGTTGGGACCCCAGCAAAGCACCTTAGTTAAGAGTAATACTGGAGCCTTTGCCTTACTGAGTAGGAGCTATGATAGAGTAGAATACTCTAGCTAGCTGCTTTTTTTTTATTCCCCAAATCTATTTGCATTATTTTGGACTTGTTCTTGTTGAGCCATGGATTGAAAATCTTCCGTCACCTCTAACAAGCAGATTATAAGACCAAATGTGAAGGAGAATGTTCACCTGTGATCTTTAGTTTGGTGGTTACATGGGAAAAAGTAGTATTTTTGAAGGGTTCTGAACTAATCTCACTAAATACAAAAACGAGTTAAAAAACTGTGTTCAGATGCCGACAATCAAATGGTCAAAAGTTAAGGAGTGATGCATGTATGATCACTTGACCCCTTATGGGCTAATTATTTAATTGAGTTTTAACCCATAGTCATGTAATTAAAGAATGTGTTACAGTGCTATAATTAGGAAAAAAAGCAAAATTAAGGTTGCCTAAGGAATCGTAAGATGTTCTTCCCTAATGTCTTTCAAGTATTTGACTTAACATTTTTTCACAATTTTATATATAGAATCACAGAATGTGATTTCATATCAATCTATAAAGGAAAAGGAGGGAGAAAAGCAACGCTTATGCCATGCCCACATAAATGCCTTTCATTACACAACATCAGTTAGGCCTAAGCACTGAATTGTTAACTACTGATACCCAGATTGCCTATGCTGACCGGCAGAGAGAGGAAATTAAAAGGATGAATAGACTACTGGGAGCATGGATGGAGGGAGCAGGGAATACAACAAAATAAGGAAGATCACCTTAGTCTTTGTGCTGGTCATGAGGTAGGATTAATACGAGCAAATGCTTTACTCTGAACCAGACACAAATGGCTTTGACCACCAGTCGTCGTGGCAGAGTCAGTCCAGCCTGGCCTTTGTGTAACAGTGCACGTGTGATGGAGTTGCCCAGTAGATGTGTTGTAATGCATACTGAGATGAGACTAGGGACTGATAAGGTAAGATGTGAAATCATGTATCAATTATTTCTGCTTCCATGAAAGTGGAAGTAGCCTTAAAATGCTTTTTTAAAAGGGAGTTGGGCTATATGGTCTTTACATGTCCCCATGAACCCAAAGCATTGAACGATTCTATGAATATGCATTTGCGGCTCAGAGAGCCATTTGCAGCTGCGTAAAAAAGTGCAGGCAGCAGGTCCAGGGAGGTGATTCTTCCCCTCTACTGAACTCTCTTGAGTCCTCACCTGAAGTGCTGCATCCAGCCTTGGAATCTTCAGTGCAAGAAAGATGTGGATTTGTTGGACTGGGTCCAGAGGATGGATGCAAAAATGATCAGAGGGAGAAAAGGCTGAAAGAGTTGGGGTTGTTCAATCTGGAGAAGAGAAAGCTATGGAGAAGCCGTACTGTGGCCTTTCAATATCTATGGTGGAGTTCTAAAAAAAGAGGGAGAGAGACTTTTTACCAGGGCCTGCAGTGGAAGACAAGGTGCAATGACTTTAAACTGATTCTGTGAGCTGCAAGTGCATTTTCAAATGGAAAGATTTTTTTAATAAGTTTGCTGAGACACTGGAACAGATTTCTCAGAGAACTTGTGAATGCTCCATTCATGGAAGTGTTCAAATATTGGTTGGATGGGACAGCCTGATCTAGTGGGAGATTCCGTTTCCTATGGCAAGGGGCTTGTATTACAGATGTTCTTTAAAGATCTCTTCTAACACAAATCATTCTGTGACTCTATGAGAACTATAAGGAGGGAAGGAGTGGCAACAAGAAATTGTTATTGACTGACCATAACTGCTCACCCTCCATCCCTCTGTGTTGTTGTGGGCGTAGTGGCTATGAGTAGCAGAGTCTGTTAATGAAGGAGTGAGTCAAGCCTGGGAAGGGAAAGAGACCAGGTGTTGCTTCAGAGGTTTTCTGTTGCTGATTGGTTCTCACTACACAAATCTGTTTATATTGGCAATAAATTAAATTTGCCCCATGTCAAATATGTTTTGCCTGCAATGGTAAATGGTAAGCAATCTTCCTGTCTTTATTTTGAGACACAAGCTTTCTCATCCCTTTTTTCTCCCCCATGCCTCATAAGAAAAGGGACAGAGTGAGCAGTTGGGTGGGTATTTGTCTGTTAGTCTATTAGACTTAACCCACCTCACCAGCTAAGACTCATTAGAGGAATCTTCTATAGCTAGAAGCTCATCTTCATCTCTGACATAAGAATAAGTTTTTGTGATCTGTGTCAGGTCTTCTCTCTCTTTTCCTGATACAGCACTTCTGTCGTGCAGTCACAGCTCAGTAACTAAGTGCCATTGCAGATGCTCGCTTTATTGGAAAGAGTGCCAGGTCTGGTTCCCCCTCAGTGATCTAAAGCACAAATACCATCTGTCCTACAGTTAAGATCACTTCAATGAGTTTCTACATAACTGCTCACACATGCCAGATACAGAGAATCAGTCTAGCTGCTTTTTCATTTCTTTTTTTGGAACTGTCCTCAAATTGCCCCATGACACATGTACAGAAGTACTGCTTGCAAATTCCTACTCACTAAAGTTGTCAGCTTTCTCTGGAGCCTCTTAGAAGAAGGTCTTGTCTGCAGTACAAGGGCTACAGGGTGGCCTGAATGCATTTCTTGGATGTTCACTGGCGTGACTTGCTGTCCTCAGAATTGCGGTTGTCAGAGCTGGCTTGGAGCCTTCTTGGTATTTTGCAACAGCTAGGTGCTTCGCAGGTAGGTACACTGGTGAATGCCTCAGTCTTGCAGCTGGTGATGTTCATGAGGCAGGCACATGCTTTGTTCAGATACACCCAAAGGGCAGTTGTGGTTGAAGCAATTGGTCCCACCTGGCCCATCTCACCATGTTCTCCAATGTGGTACTTGAGTCTTAGGAGGAGTGTAAGCCTCTGTATGTCAAGAATGCCAAGAACATACCAGGGCAATAATTTCTGTGAACAAAAAAGGAGGCATGAGATCTTTATGCTCTGCAGAAAAGGTGACCATATGTGGAATTGATATAAGACTCATAGCGACTAACCCTTACAGTATTGGGTAGTGGGGATTGGAGAATTTTGCGTAAAAAGGCTTCAGAAAGATACTCAAGTCAGTTTTGTGGGACTTGAGATGCTCAAATCGGCCCATTTTTTCCCTGATAATGAAGAGGAAATATTTTTTATTAGGTGAATAAATATTTTTCATCATGGTCTGGTTTATCCCCAGGGTCCTATTTGGATACCTCTTTAATCCACTAGTCACAGTCATTTTACTCATCTCTTTCCTGCAACTTTATTTACAAATTTACAAAAGATTCCAAGTTGGAAGGAACCCACAAGGATCATCGAGTCCAACTCTTAAGTGAATGGCCATATGGGGATCAATCATGCAACCTTGGCATTATTAGCATCATGCTCTAACCAACTGAGCTAATTTTAGGGTTGGCTATTGGTGAGCCTTAGAAAGTTACAATATACAAAATACCTAAGTTATCCCATGCTTAGTGAAGGCAATTTTTTTTCTACAATCTCTTCTCCATGATAACAGGTAATTTTGGATTTTCAGTCTTGCTATCTTACTATGGGACTTTCATTGCCTGATGCTTTAAGTGTTACTCCAGATTGTGGAAAGTCTCCTGATCCTACACTGATCCTCTGAGAATGGCCATATCAAAAAGTGCTCAGAAGTTCACTATATGTACCCCCACAGCCAAGTGAAGCAGTTTCTGTGGGTGGTGGCCAGCTTTGTACACATCCTCTGTGTTTTAAAGGGGAGTTCTCCTTCCCCTTGGTCAGAATAATTTTTTGAAAACAAGCAGTTATTCTTTGGGCACTCTTTAGGAGTACACCTTGTTCCTGGAATGAGTTCATTGTATTTTTCAGCAAAATAGGAAAATTCTTCCCAATAGGAAAATTTATAATTTAGCAAAATAGGAAAATTCTTCCAAATAGGAAAATTTATAATAAGTTTTCTGGCTGACCTAATTAACCAGCATTGTAATGAGACTTTAATGTTACCTTTACATCCCATTATGGATCATCCCTCTAAGCTCATGGCTGTGTGATCACTCCTTCAATTTTTTAATTCAGTTCAAATAATATTTTCTAGTGATTGCCACATACTTAGGAAAATATATCTTGAGTCATACTGGCTTTCTTTACATTGGGAAAAACTGTAAGTTTGCATTTTATGTGATTCTTGCAGTGTGTGACTGAAGCCAGCAAATCACCCTGTCTAAGTTCTTTCTAAAGTCACATACATCCGAGATACCAGTTTTTTAAAAATGTGGACGAGAAAGTTTAGAAAAATTGTTCCGCTTTTCAAAGAGATGGCAAAAATGCGGGTGTGCGTGGCAATTTCCCTGCCAGGAGATAGTGTGGTAGCATGCTGGGTCAGGATCTACTGCGAGGGGGCCAGAGGTGTGATTCATGTGTATCCACATGAGCACAAGTGTGCTTTGAGATGAGAAATATGTCTATCCCTGAGACTTGCAGATTTGTGCCTATATATTCCATATGTGCTTTTGCTTTTTTGTAAGCATGGTACCATCACTGAGAGCTTCTGTGCATGATGCAGCTCAAGTGGTTCTTAAGTACTACTTTCCTTAAGGTTTTACGTATCCTCACCAGTCAAAACCACTGGGTTGAGCTTGGAATGGAACTTGTTCAGGAAGTTGCATTCATGTATATTTGTAACTCCATATGAGGTCTCATTAAAAGTTACTGGGGATTCTGGATGTGAGGAACCAAGGACACACATTTACCAGTTGGTACCTCACATATGCAACCTCCACAGCATGACAGCATGCATATGCCTGTGAGTATTTCAAAGACCAAAAAACTCTGATCCTTCTGGGGTTGTGCATGGAGTATCACATTTCAAGGACATTCTGGTTACTGCTCAGTAGCTTATTTTAGGTAGTGCTGTATATTATTATTTATGAAAAAGAAAAAGGCCCTTTGGGAATTAAGTAGGAAGGATGCTTTTGCATTCACACACTAGTGGAATGAAATAAGAGGAATTAAGGGAGAAGAAAATGTAAATTCAGAAGAAACTTCCATTTGAGGAATCCTACATCTAAATGTGTGGTTCTTTACCACACATAACAACCACTCAGTTAAGTTTTGGGGTTGTTCATTTCACACACTATTGCAAGAAAATGAAAATAATAAAACTACCATGAGGCTGCAAGTCTTCTGGTAACATTGGAAATTGTAATGCTTGTTCTCTTACTGCCAGGTTTATGGTTTTGATTTTCTATTTGGGCGTTTAGAAGAACTAGGATTTCTGTTCAGTAGCAAGGCATTCTGGGACAAAGATGAAAGGAAAAACTTCAGCAGCAATCAAAATTAGAGGAAAGCTCAGACTGCAGTTATTCTCCATGGCATTACTATCTAATTGTAACCATATTAGAGAAGCAGAGTTGTGGAGGTAAATAGTTGGTGTAATATATTGAGTTGTACATTACATGTTAGTATGACTATAGAAGACATTTACATTCTCTTATTTCAGCAGCTCTTGGTATTTTGGTTAAAACTAAAATTCTTTGGATTGCCATACAGTATGAAAAAAAGACTACAAAGAAGATGGCTCTTGAAATTGAGTAGAAGGTGGTTGGAGTTTTTTTTTTTGAGAGGCTGCTTTGTTTCTGTTGGAATTGGTGTCAAATCCCAGTCACCTGATAACTCTGTAAGTAAAATACAGAGTCAAAACCTGTTCTGCACTTTCCTGTGTAAGACTAATGAGAGCATATGCAACCCTTGTTTTAGATGTTTTTTTCTTGCCTTTTGTTTCCTCTTGCTGGTATACAAACAGATTCACTTTGTCTCTTCATTCCTCCTTTTCTTTCACCAGAAATGGTAAGCACAACACTGTGTGGTACCAGTTAATGAACGAATGGTTAGATCAAATAATTTGTATGAAATTAATCCCTGTCAACTGTGATTTATCATGTTTTTCAGTATGGACTCTGAAGATTTTCTAGCAAATAATTTGTACCTGTCAACTATTTAAGTTTTCTTATATCTTTATCTCTGGCTTTGTCTCTCTGAGAATACCTAATGACACTCCTTGACTCTCTCATCCCTCTTTCTTTGCTAGTACCAGGTTTCTACCTCTAATTCAGCAAAGCATTAAATTGGCTTGCCTGTGTTATTTATGTTGTAGTGTACAAATTGTGTCTGTAATAACACTACTTTAGTCAAGAGTCTATCTTCAGTTATGTGGAAAAATCTGCAGAGTCTCAAGAGCAGTGTGCACCTGCCACTAAATTGTGAGTAGACAAGGTTACTGGGAAAACACACTTGCTCCTGGTGCTAATTCGTGGGCAGGTAAAGTTTTTCCAAAGACATGTATTTAAGTATGTTACTGCTTGAGGATAATTGATTTCTGACCTTATCTCTTTGGAGGAGTTTTCCAGAACAATCTAGAAAAATTGACTCATTGAGTGGTTGGAGAAGAATTATTCATGTTATTTTCTTCCTTCAAATTAAAAGCAGAAAAGTCAAAAAATATCATAAATAGACGGTTTTCTTGCAAAGGATATAAAAGGTGACCTATGTAGATTATCATGGTTTTTTGTGGTCTTTCAAAATTTTTATTTCAGATAAACTTGAGTTTCACTTTACCTTTATGTTTTAAATGAGACATAACATAAAGAAAACATTAAGCACAAAACCACACAAGTCTACTGGTAATATCCGATACAATATCCAAAATGAGAAAAGTGTTTTATTCTTTCAGTGGTTTTTGAGCTCCTTGTACTTGGTATGTGTTCACATGGTAATTTGAATTTGAATACATGTGGGAGGTTGTCCTAAAGTAAACTAGCAACTAAATATTGATTACAGTAGTTTCTTTTCTTATATTTCACTCTATTGTTTTTTATTTAGTAAGGTGGTTCTTGTCTAAACTATTATTAATCTGAAAAATGAGAGATTAAAGTTCCATACTCAGTGATCTTTTCTGTATCCCTGCTAAAGTAGATGTGCTACCAAGTAATTTTTCCAGATTAGTTTAAAATGTCTGAATCGAAGGTACTTCCATTACTTTCCTTGGGGGGGCTGTGTCACAGTTTTATAAATCAGACAGCTAAACAATATTTTTTTATCTTCAGTTTAAAATTTTGTAATCTTATGCCTAGCTAAAGCTCCTTGAAAAATCTTCAATAATTCCTACTCCTCCAAGGAGGAATAACTTACTCAAGTTATATAGGTTACTAAATCTTCCCTTACATGTTTGCCTTAGGGAGAAGAATATTGCACAACTAGAACAATATATATGAGTGTTTAAATACCCACCCCAGGAATTATTAAAAAGATGTGGCATTCATGTCTACTTTGAAGATCCCTGAAACACAACCGAGTGATCAGTAGCAGTAAAGAATATGATCGGTTCCCCGTGTGTCGATTCTGTACGTGCATCAGAAGCGTTCACAGGTGGGAACAGCTGGTTCTCTGGGACAGGACATCTCTCAGCAGAACACTAGTTTTTAACTGTGACAAGTCATCCCTTTCTCTGGAACCATAGCACAGGAAACCCTTGTAAAAACCTTGTAAAAACCCTTATAAATGCCTTGACAGTAGCCAGGGGAGATTAGTTGGGCTGTGTGTCATCTTCTTGGAGGAGCTACTTTATCTCCCTACAGTTGAACAGACTCTAGACAGACTCAAAAGAAAGGTTTTGGGTTTTTTTGGGTTTTTTTTTTGGACACAAAGACAAAATACTGCCAAATAAAAAACCAACGAAACAAAAGCCCTCTGTGTTTCATGTGTAAGCTGTTTTTAGATACCATGTAAATAAATTATTTGTCTCACAGAAGGAAGAGGTTAGCCACTGGCAGACAGCAAAGAATTTATCCTTAGGGATGCTGCCAGGATTATTAAAATAGTTATGTATTGTAGAAACCAGAGATGAACCCATTCTCTTCAGTCTCAGTGTGTCATTCATGTAATTTGTTGGTTCGTTGGAATGCTTTTTTATAGTGGGTGATTTTTGCTTTGGACTATATTGTGAGATCTTATTCCTGGTATTAAGGGCTTTAGAGAAGAGATACTATACATATCTTGAGATAGGTTAATTAAGTTCACTTCTATAAGTATGAATGCCAACTTAAGGAAACAGAGTTTGAAACTTTGAAGTTCATCTCTTGTTCCAGTACAAAGGAAGAAAACGTAATAGGGGTGAATTTGCGCTCATTTTTAGGATTGTGTTCTTATTTTCACTATAGATTTGCCTTTCTTGCAGTGTTTTTGGCAACTATATTGTACTGTCATTTGAACTATAATATAATTAACTATGCTTTGAACAATTCAGAGACTAAATAATATCAAGTTTTTGGATCAGATTTAATTGAACAAAAAGATTATTTTAATTTGCTCATATTGTGCTTGTGAAATGGTGATTTTTATTTTTATTTTGCTATTTAGGGAAATAATCTTCAGGAGAAACTATCATGGTTTTAAATTTGTAGTTAAACTGTATTTGAACTATTTGTGCCCATTAATTTCAGAATTTTTGAGAACTCAGCTATAGAGCATTTTGCCCTGCATAGTCTCAAGGCTTTTTTCCAGATTACCTTTTTAACTGCTGGTGTTGATTTTATTCCTCTGTGCTAATGTAACATGCCTGTTTGCTCCAGGTTGTTTATGTCACTAACATTGTTTGATGGACAGGATTGTTTCCATTTCAAAGTAGCATAGCCATGCCAGATCTGAAGAGAATTAAATACTGTTTGGTTTTATACGCGTTATTTTTGTAGTATGTTAGTGGGTGCCGTGTTTGTGTGTTTGGCATATAGCCTATATTGTGAAAACAGGATTTTCTGGTAGAGCTGAAACAACATAATTGCACTGACAGAGACCTTTTGGTTGAGAGAGCACAGTGAGAAGGATTCAGATCTGAGTATTTGTTCAAGGACTTCCTTAATTATAGTCTAGTAATGGAAAAAATAATAAATGCTGTTGTTAGGAGAATGATGACAGCGAAACAGAAAGTGAGTGATTTCACAGTGAGTTCATAGCAGAGCTGGAATAAGAGACAGGAGTCCTGCCATCAGGTCTCATGTGAGGTATAAATTCTGCTCACTCCCATGTATCTCATCTTCATTTTCTAAGATGTATTACTTTGTAACAAATCTCATTTAGATCATATCCCTTCCTGGGCAGTTTGCAATGTGTCTGTGTCAGGCAGTGGAGTCTTGGTTTGGATGCTATTGCTATTCAGTTAAATAATTAGTGGTATATATAGTTATTTAATCACAGTCTGTTACATATATGGTTTGTGATGTAAAATATTTTCTTACTATTTCATGTATCTTAATATATTTATTGAATTCTGTCAGTGAGGTATTAAACGTTTAGGATGCTTTTCTCCTTTAGACAATCATTATTATTACTAGTTTGCCAGCCAAGTAAATTAAGTGGTGGATGTTTGTCAACATTCATAGCAACCATGAATATATTTGCTTATCTATATAGAATACTTCTATATGAATTAGTTGAAACTATAATTGGTGAAGAATTACTGTTTTCCAAAAATACTACCTATTCAGACCTAACATAAATGCAAAACACTAACTTTGTCATTTATGTTCAAAACATTGGCTGTGTCAGCAGTGACAGTAATCTGTTCCCATGCTGAAACATTGTCAAAATCTCTAATAACCAACTTCTCTGCCTTTATGTGCTGGAGTATTCTGTTTTGGAAGTATGCTGTGGTCAGCAGTATGGAACATAGACCAATATGTGAGTACATCTTTGAATGCCAGCTCTTTGTGAAATAGCCTATAGTTTGGGAGATCTTTGTTGAGCATGCTCAAATTCTAATTGCTGTCCTTCCTTAATATTATTATTCACATAATTTACCTCAAATGCACTTCACATTTGCTGTTCTGACATGCTTAGGTGAGAAGCTCTAGGGCTGTAATAATAATCAATATAAAATGATAGATGATCTGGTTATATTACGTAAATTTTAGGCCTTACTGAATTTTGAGTAGGCATTACATTCTGTTGACTTTAAATCCCAGATGCTTTAATAAATATGCTTCTTAGTATTACTTGATCACAAGTAGGATTAAAAACATTATCAGATGTGTGAATTCATTATTATATTGAAACATTCTTCTAAAACCAATCTCTCACTGAAACTCTTCAACACAACTGAAAAGGGAATTAAAGCAAATACTCAGTTTCAAGCAGATAAGTAACCACATTACAGCAGTAGAATCCCCAATGTATTTGACGAAGTTTCTGGTATTAGAACCCTTTGTTGCCTCTTTTGTGGCATGTCGTCATGGTTATCACATTGTTCCCTTTGTTCATAGTTGCAATGCTGATACAAAGTCACTAAAAATAGTTCAGCTTCAGCTTCTACAAGCTGTTGCTTGACAAATCTAGATCTGGTGTAGTCTAACACATTAAACATATCAGTAGTGCAGACTTGGTGTTTACCTATAGAATTGTTTATAGCACTATTGAAATCTAAGAGGGATTTGCATTAATAATGAGGAAAGCCATAAAGGGTATGTACAGATGTTTCCTAATGCAATAAGTCTGTTGCTCTAAAGGTGTATGATCACATTTGGAAAATCGCTATTGCATGTCTTGGCAGTTCGTTAAAAACTGAAAACTTAAAGTTAACCATTATTTTGATAGAGTAAGTTCAAGGTCACCCTTTGTTTAAATGATGTTTTGTTTTCTGTAATTAGACCATGCCAGGTGTATTAAGTATGTAATTAAAGCCAGAAGGTTTGGCTAATTCAGAGTAAATGAGAACGAAATACAAGGTCATTATTCGTCTCTAGTGAGACTCCAGAAGAACAGTGCACATGGAACTGTTTATAAAACATTTGCATGGTCAAAAATTCCTTTAGGTTGCTGTCCATGGCTTTTAAATTAAACTGCTCACGGATTTTTGCTAAAGTACCTGTAGCATAGAAATGTATTCCCATGCCTAGTGTTGAATTTGAATGGAAATCAAATATATATGATGTATAATTTTATGGCATAGATTTAAAAAGGAAAAAAAGGGATAGTAGGAGAGCCTATGAGGCAGTCTGTTATTAGGGTGGACTTCCACTGACAGGCACGGTACTGAGCAACTTGTTCAAAGCATCACAAATAATACCTGAAAGGGAATGACTACTTTTTTATTAGTGAATTGAATTTCTTGCACTGTAAATACTTAGTGTAGTACAACAGTGGCAGTTTTCCTCCACTGTACACAGTAATCAAACCTTAATGGAAGCAAAATTCATGATGTATTCATTGCTTCTGGACCTCTGACCTCCCCTGAGGCCCCTGTATGGGGGCTCCCCGGCGTGGGGTTGGAGTGGATTTGAACTGTGGATCTGACCAGTCCATGGAATTTGGTTTAACCTGGGGGACTTCTGTGGTCTTCCATCTTTCCATCTCCCAAGGTTAGCATTCTTTTTCTTTTTTTTTTTTTTTTGTACCATGTATGTTTTTGGGAAGAGTTGAAAAGAAATAAGTGTGTTGCTTCAGTTTCCTGTATGCAAATGAAATCCTTTAGATTTGTCATACAAAAATTAAAATAGTCCAAAGCTATTTAGGCTAGTTCTTACAGAAGTGATAGGTGTTTGGCTCTTGAGGATTTTGTGGGTGTTAATGGGTTGTATTCCTTTGGGGATTGTTTTTTTTGTTGTTGTTTTGGTTTAGTTATTTAGGGAGTGGGTTGGTTTTTTTCCTGTTGTAGTTTTGTGTTGTTTGGTTGTGTTTTGTTTTGGTGGTTCTTTTTTTTTTAAAGAAAATTAGGTTGATGCTATAAATACTGCAATTTGGAATATTGTAACTTTACCTCACTGAATTCAGGTGAAACAAGGAATATCTGTACTTTGCTATTTGGAATATTACTATGCAGTTAAATTTAAAAGAACTAGATTGTTTGTTCCGTGTTTTCTTCAGACTGTAGTGTCTGAAGAAAAGACACTGAAAATGCTTCAGAAAAGCACTGAAAATGATTTTCAGTGAGAGTATCAGTATCTTCGCTCTGTTTAAAAGTGACTAGGAACCGAAGAGAAGTGTCTTAGAGAAGCCAGCCATGTATAAATGCAAGAAGCACTCACCAAAAGCAAGTTGCTGAGCTTCCTGCTTTTGCCTTGTTTCCTGAAGGAGGAAATTCAAAATGCTTACACAGACTAGCTGGACAATTCCTTTTGCCATTTCTTTTTCTTTAGAGGTAGGACCAGATTTTCAGCAAGCCTGGAAACTGTGACAAATGACTTAGCATGAGGGGATAATTCTTAATCTTCTGTTTATATTCCATTATCTCTTCTAGAACTTAAGCTTGTTAAATTCTCAGATGAGGAAGGACAAGTACCATGGTGTTGCTGGGCTGGTTTAGTTGTAGCTATGGGGATGTGATAATGTTTGGCATTACTTTCATGTCAGATGGCTGCTTATTTTTCTAAAGATACCCTTGTTTCTTTTCATGGATTTGCATTCTCCATGCTTACAGCTACATAATCAGTTCTGATTCCTATTGTCTGTGGTTTTGTTCCTTAATCTTATTTTCTACTTTAAATAAGTTCATTATTTTTGCAGTTTGTCCTGACAGCCTTGGATCCACAAATGTATTCATTTCCTGGAACCTGCTGCCAAACAATTGCACTGCATTCTTACTACATGATAATCCTTCAATTCAGAAAATAAAGCAAGTGGTCTGGGCTGTAAATGGTGAAGTCTGTCCCCAAAAGCAAGCGAAGGTGGTGGAATGCTGTGTGGCTCTGGTGCGACCCGCAGCTCGGGCGGGAGCTGCTGTGGCGGGTGGTACCTGCAGCAGCTGCCCGGGCTCCTGCAGCCAGGGGCAGGGGGAGGTGACGCTCACAGCCACCCTGCACCTGTCCATCCCCTCCAGACACTGCTGTGCTGGCATCCAACAGGGCTCTGGAACTGGGAATATGCAGTCCCTTTTGCAAGTGTGGCTGTTGGTGTCAGAGCCATGGGAATCCTCTATTCCCAAACCATGATTTGTGGAATGAAGACTGCAGTTTTTCAGCTAAAAATCAAAATGAGTGCCCGATGAATAAACCTACTGCGTCAGGAGTCTGGTGATTCTGCCAACTGCTTTTGCAGGATTGACTGCTTTGAAAACATTAAAATACACCCCAAAGCAAGTAAGTAAACAAAAAAAAAGAAAAACAAACACCACCACCCCCACCCCCAAGAAAACCCCAAGTACCTGTCAATCTGGAATGCAGTGTTCCTGAGAAGATACAAACATATAGCGTAAATTATAATTTAAGTAAGATCTGGTTTGTCTCCTATTATCAACAGTACAAGTTTCTTCAAATGAGCAAAGGTGAAAGATTAAAATAAGACACATTCCATTTTTGAAGTTAAATGAAAACATGTTTGTGCTTGATGCAGTGGGAAGTAGCTTGAAGAATATTTTGTTCTTAAGAAAGAAGGAAAGAAAGTAAAAAGGTATTTGAAAGCTTCAAAGAACTTTGTATGCAGGTGGTTGACAATTGAGTAGGTGTCAGGTATTTAAGTGAAAGCTGCCTGTCTTATCCATATGGGGTTTTTTAGGAGTACTTGTATATTTTTTGTCTGATTATGCCATCAAACCTCATGCTTTGTTTCACCTTATACTCGCCTAAGCACATGGTACCTGTTGCCAGACAGTCCATGATCACAACTAACCTTTCAGGATATTTAAGTAGAATTGTCATGTTTGATGCATTCATGAACACAGAGTATCTTTTTGTCTGTCTGAGTAATGTCTTGTTGCTTGATGTATTCTTTGAATTTTTCTCCTTGCTGTGGTGGTCGCTATTGACTGTTTGCTACATTTGTACATAAAAAAAGCATATGTTGATTTTTGAGGACAAAAGTACAGACTAAAAATTATTTTTACTACCTTTCGTAATAGCAACCATGTCTACCTGTAAAGCAGGCAAGAGATAGAATTTTGCTGTAAAGACAGCAAAACTTTGTATCAGTTTAGGGAAATCTACAGGAGACATGCCAAGAGTTTGTTAAATGCCTTACGTTTGGTTTTGGTAAATGTTAGGCTCTTGCTGACACTGGTGCTTTACAAGTTCTTATCTATAGGAATCATTAATTGAGTATTTTCTGACTGTTCTGTACCAAAATTTCCTTTCTATTTCTTCCTTCTAGAGTAGTTATACCAGGCAACTTCACATTTAAAGTATAGGAGGGCTTCTACTTTTAGTCTGTGGGAGGCTTATGTTAAGAAGTCATATCTTACTTTTAGAGTATACATATTTAAAGGTTAAACTGAGCCATGTTCAGTCAGAGCTTTGTCACTAACCACAGCCATGTAAGACTTGTTCTAATTTCTAAATTTTCAAAGCAGCCACCTGAAATTAGTTGAAACCTTTAAATTAGCACAAATGTCATGAGAATGTGATACAGGGAATCTAAATACAGTTGGGCTGCACTTCAAACTTAGCTTTTGGAAAAGACACCTGCCTTACAGGATAAGCACTGTGATAACTCCTTGTGCGCTCCTGGACCATGTCCTGTGCTGGATGCCAGTGGGTGAGAACCTCCCTTTCCCCGCTGCCTTTGGTTTCCTGTTCAAGTGGGGAATAATCAGTCGTAGCTGGTTGTTTTAGTAACACCTTTTGACCTCAGTGTTCCATGTTGGATAACATGAAGTAAAACTGGATGAATGGTGTAGTCCTCATCACTCAAAAGTGTCAATTACTTCAGGGGTAAGGTAGGTTTTCCTTGCAGTGCTGTAGATTCTCAGTGCTTGGAGAGTTTTAGTAGGCTGTGTGCTAACTTTGCAATACCTGCAGATTTCTTTTCCTTTGTGTTTTATATTCCATAGGTCTGCAGATGCCTTTCAGTTCACTGGACAGAAAATTTACTAATAAGCATTAACTTTCTGGTGAAGTATCTCCTCATAGAACTCTGAACGTTACTTAAGCTTTTATGGTAATTATTTGTGTTTTTTTTTAATGATAATCAAAATCTGTTGTAAAAAGTAAAAATAGCAATTGCTTCACTGAAACATTTTAACTAAAACATTTTTTGAAGCATTAGGGTTGCCACGTTTTCATCAGTGCTATCACAACAGTTGTGGACTTGCTATTTGCTTTTAAATTTATTGTGGTTTTGATAAAGCAATGCTTTTGCTCAGTGGTGAGAAGATGTGATGCCAAGTTGCTGGAGGCTTTTCTGAGAGAGAAGATTTTGAATGCTTCCAGATTAAACCAGGGCTGCCTGAGCAGTTAGTTGAACATGTCAGAATGTCAGCAGTAACACTGAAGTAACACGAGGATTCAAATAGGTGACACCTGAAACCTTTTTTCTAAAGATGCTAATTCTTCCTCTTCATGGGTGTGACAGCTTTTTAGAAAAACAATTGATAAGTTAGATTGTGCTTTAAAATTCATTCTTGTATAGCTTCAGCACTTGAGTAGGTCCCCGTCTACATCCACAGTTTGGCCTGGTTCATATTCTTCTTATAAATGTGAGATGATCAAACTTATATAGAGAAGAAATTACTATGATACTCTGCTCTTGTTCTATTGAAACAGGGAAGAAATAGAAGAACACAAGAAACTATTGCAATAGGTTGCATTGTAAGATGATGTTATAAAAAGGTTTTGAAAAGCATTTATTGTATGGTCCACTGATAATGACTCATGGTTGTAGGCATTTGGCATTTAAAGAACCTTGTGAAGTAAGAAAAAAGTTTACAATTTCATTTTTTATGTCTACAAGAAATAACTGGTACAAAAACTTTGCTTGCTGGTACTACATTTTCACTTGTTGGGTTTTCAGATGTGGTGCCATTTTTTGGTACAGGTATTGGTATTGTTATTTTGCTGTCAGATATACTGTGAATCCTAAAATGTGCTGAGGATACACTGTCTCTGTGTTTCTTCTAAGGTGCTGTGAATACCAGAAAGAGAAAAGCTGCTGTGTTGGTTGACCCCAGCCCTGCAGAATCCCTCACTCTTGCATTTAAATTACTTGTTTACAGTTTTGTACACAGACTGAATTTGAGGAAACTACTAATCCTGTTCCAGAGCTTTGGGGGAAATACTTTATATGATTTAGAAGTTGTACTGTACAGAATCAATTTTATTCACTTTGTCATAAAAGCACAGTCATCTTTCATAGATTTTTGTGATCTCTCTCCCAACCTATACTTATCCAAAATGGGATACTTAGCCTTATTATGTGCTTTCTGCTAACATTTAATCATACTGGTGTTTCAAATTTTTCATCACCCTGTACAAAGATTTTTTTTTTGTGCTGTCTAGTTCTATAATACTTTTCATCCGTTTCTTGAGGAAATTAGACTTACATTACTGTGCTGTTTATCCTGATAACTTTTGAGTCATATTGACCAAATTTGACCTCCAGCAAAGGTGGAGGTTTCAAAGGAAGTTAATTTGCTCCAAGTTTCAATACTACTACTACTAATTTGCCTCTTGAGAAGAGGCATCCAGGTCGATACCTGTGCTGAAGGATGGATTGTAGCCTGAAGCCCGTCGTCAGCTGTTGTCTTTGCCATGCTGAAAAGTTGATCATAGCCTCAGTAGCTTGGAGACAGGGACAGGTGGGTGGCATACCCAGGAGATGGGAGCTAGGAAAAGACCGAGGCATGACAGAAGGGCACACTGGCTCATTTCTGTTATTTCCATGTATCAGTCAAGCTGAGTCAATTTGTCATGCTCAAAAAATGTCCAACTCCCCCATGTCTTCCTCCCTCTCCTAGCCCACCCTACAGTTGCAGAATGGAATTGTCATGTAAGGTAGCCTGAGGGTTTCACACAGCAGGACTGGCCCTTTTGGCTTCCTCCTGTGATTAGATCAGATTTTATGTAAAATGAAGCTTCTTCTTTAGTTTCTATCCTTTTTTATGCTGCTCCCAAGATTCTTGTCTTTCATTAAGTTGCATCTCACCTGAACATTTTATGCAACGATTCCCTTCCTTATATAATGGTTTCCATATGTTTGCTGTATCAAATTTAAATATACCATCTTTGAGCTCCATTTTGATGCCATCTGCTTTTTTGTCCTTCTTTGAAACAAGAGAGATGTAATAAGAAAGTGCTTTCCCTTGATTATGCTCTCAGTACAAGGCAGTGGATAACATCCAAAATGGAGTTTCACTAGAGAGAGGTTTGATTTTGGCTTTGTTAATTCTTCAAACAAAGACCTGTAAATATATTCTTTCTTCTACTGTACATAAAACTTTGCATTTGACTGCTCTGTGTGTTGACTTTAGCTGTGATACAGAGATATCTGTATAACGTTTTTATTTTAGGAGAAATAAATGCGTTAAAGATGTTTTGCTCATAGGTAGGAATGTCATATTATCCAGCCTGTATGACTTCCATGTTAAACAAAATTCAGGCTCCAGGATGTTTTCTCTGAAAGGTCGTTGGAAAGGTGAGGAGCAGAGATGAAATGATATCATCTCATGTTTGCATTCATTATGCAGTGCAGTAGTGGGTTGACCTACAGGAAAATAGATCCTACATTTGAATTCCTTCATAACTTCCTAAGTCAATTGTTAGTTCCTTCTGCTGGAGGGAATTTCAGAAAACCATGTAAAACTGGCAGCAATTTAGCTATTACTGTATTCAGGTTTTGAGGGCTTTTGACTATTTATATTGTGCGACACTGCAGCAGTATTGTTATAAGCAGAAGATTAAAAATACCTCAAAGAGTGAAACAAGTTTCTGTCATAATCTGTGCTGAATTTTTACCTAATGTGCTTTAGTTTTCTGAGAGGTTTCAATTAATCTGCATATAATCTCTGTTGGAGGACACTGGCACTATGCCATACAACTACTTTTTAAATTTTCCAACATTAACTGCCCTTTTCTGTTTCCCCAACTTTTTCATAATTCTGTCCATGAGCTTTTCTGTGCCTAAAATTTTCCTTAAGGCTAGAACTGACACAACTTGTTCTATTCTTATCTGTTTCTATGGCATTTCATCCTTTATTGCTTGGTATTTTCTTACACAATTTGCTATGGTTGTTATGGCAACATTAAGTAACAAATCCGTTAATTTTCAAATTATATTGCTTTCAAAATGTTGTATGATATTATATTGATGAGAAAGAGGTGAAATATTTTCAACATAATAAAGCAAATTAATGTGATTAATTAATTTACCTTGTAGTTTTGCAATGTGGCTGCTTTTAGGCAACTTATTATGCACTGTGATTCTACTTAGGGAAGTATAAATAGAATACATTTGTTGAAGTAGGAGAAACTGTTAAATTGCTGAAAATACTCCTTTGCTATTATTATTCTAATGGCCAGGATCTGGCATTCTAACAACATCATCACCAACCAGATTAGTAGGCATTTGGTTCATAATTACTAGGATTCCTTGTGCAATACAGACCATCAAATGACATAAATACACTCCCAGAATGGGAGATATTTGGAGATATTAATGTTAAAAATCAAGAGAATAAGATATTTCTCATAGACTGTATTTAAATCAATAAGACACACTGATGGAGGAAAAGAATATGGTTTGAGATTGAAATGGGCAAGAATCTAAAACTTCTGCAAATGGAGTATAAAGTCAGAATCAGTAATGAAAATGGAAGCACAGTTACTTCTTTTACAAAATTAACTGATGGACCAGGTCCACAAATTTTTTGTATGCAACTTTGTAATGTTGCTATTTTAAAATAGCCCCTCAGTTTAGGAGAGACGTTGAGATGCTTGAGCATGTCCAAAGGAGAGCAGCGAGGCTGGTGAGGGGCTTGGAACACAAGCTGTATGAAGAATGACTGAGGGAGCTGGGGTTGATTAGCCTGGAAAAAAGGAGACTCAGAGGTGACCTTATCACTCTCTTCAACTTCCTGAAGGCTGGCTGTGGTGAGCTGGGGGTCGGTCTCTTTCTCCGGGCAACAGACAGAACAGACAGAACAAGAGGACACAGTCTCAAGCTGCGCCAAGGGAGATACAGGCTAGAATTAAGGAGGAAGTTTTTCACAGAAAGAGTGGTCAAATACTGGAATTATCTGCCCAGGGAGGTGGTGGAGTCACCATCCCTGGATGTGTTTAAAAAAAGACTGGATGTGGCACTTGGTGCCATGATCTAGTTGAGGTGTTAGAACATGGGTTGGACTCGATGATCTTAAAGGTCTCTTCCAACCTAAAAATTCTGTGATTCTGTGAAAGTACCTCTTCTTATGTTCTGGATTTTAAAATATTGTGAAGTCATTATTTGCATTTTTTGTCTTTTAATGGTGCCTTTGGTGAATTTGACATTCACTGCCACAAAATATTTTTTAAAAAAGTTTCTCTAATGTATTTGATTTTCCAGCATTGTGAATTTTCATAGTTTGTACAGTATTTGTACTTTCAACTCCGTGCACATAGGTGTGTGTGTGAGATGAAGTTAGGACTATTATAATGAAAACCTTACCTTTTCAGTGGCGTCAAAAAACCCAACGAGACATTGCTTTCTTCATGTCTATACCATTCTTACATTACTAACCTAATTTCTGTGGTGATAGCATGTTGGGATATCTAGACTTGGGTTGCACTCTGATTTCAGACTGTAAGAATGCAAGTCTTTTAGACATTAAGGAGAAAAATTATAGTTTTTCCTCCATCAGACCTGAGCTGGCATTGTGTTTCTTCAAGGAAAAAAATAATTGGTTAGTGGGTCCACTACTCAATATGTGGCATAGTTCAACAAGGCTGTTGGTATTCAAAGCTGTGGCAGCTTTTCAGAAGATGGTGGCTTAATGCCAAAAGCAACTTCTCTGTCACTGATAGAATGTACCCAGAAAATCATTTGAATTTCAAATGAAAATACATCCCTGTCTTTGGGTGACAAGGGGAGATGATACTAGTACTGAGGATTCTTTAAATAATTACATTTTTGAGGTTCTTAGCATTTGCTGCTATATGTTAATGCCAGGTTTTAAAAGATCTGAGGTAATGTTGTTTTCTGTTTGTGATGGGATGTAGAAGTTACAAAGATACTCATGATTCCTCCCTTTCCCATTCCTGCATCCTACTGCCATATAAGGTGAATTTCTTTCGTATCAATTCCATGATGTATGCTGTATATTTACATCTTTCTGAGAGTAGGGTTTTTTTGACAATAAATCCTAGTGTTCATGTCCAGACACGTGCAATAACTGGACCAAGAAATAACCCATGTGCATTGTTAAATTAATATTTAAAGTTCAGGATGAATAGGCAGTCTTTTGACACAAAACTTATATTTCCTGCATCTGTTTAAGCTCATGCATATCTATCAGATCTGTCGGTGATAAGGGAGGTATTCACCCTCTTTTTATTCTTACAGACTGAACAATGATACTTAATACATGACCAGTCCTATAAATTTGTATTTTGTCTCTCTTCAGTGTTGTATCTTTGAATGCAGGATACCATTCAAACTGAGGAACAGATGTTCTCTAAGCAGAAACCCCAGTGATATACTCTAAATAAATTGTGAGGGCATTTAATAACCTCAAAGTTTGTATTTTCATCTTTATGTCGGAAAGGCACTGCTATGAACATGGTCAAAGCTACTGAACTGCTTTGCAAGGCACTACAAACTGAAATACATCTTTTTGGCTTTTAATCCTAATTTTATTTAAAACTGAGCCTGTGAACTGTATAGCAGCTGACTGCATTGAGCATGGATTTTGTTTGAGTACTGACACCTTGCATTGGAGGAATGCATTTTTCTAGCTCACATTCACATTTTCCTTACGCTTTTTATGTGGTCTAGGAATGTGCTGCATGGGAGTTCACATTATTTCCTCCCCTGATAGTTAAGTTCGGAAATAATATAGGTGATGCCTTTGGTTCTGCTTCAGTTTCCAGTCTGTAAACACAAAATCAATTCTAAAACCTGGATTGAATTCCCAACAGTTTTTCTTGAGAGGGATCTAGACTAGAAGCTTCAGACACTAGAAGTTTACCAGTGTTCTGCACTTGGACATTACCAGTGTTTTCATTTTTGATATACTATGCAATGGATAAGATTTTATGATTATTTTCTTTTTCTTTATGGATTTTTAAGTCCAGAAAATGAAGCCCTTAATTGAACCCTAGATAATCATTCCAAAGATGGATTGGAATATCAGCAGAGAGGCCAGAAAGATTCTGCTGAGATGTGTTTCACATGATGAGGGTTTGCAGAGCTCGTGCCATTCCTGAGTTTGGGCTATGTCATAGCGATCCTTGACTCCAGAGGTGCAGCAGGGGAGCAGTGAGCACTATAAATTTGAATGGGGATTCATGAACAGCGTTGGCACAAAAGCTTGTACAGTACCTGTTAGCCTTGAGTAGTGAGTCAAAACAATATCTGCAGATTATGAAAAACCTTATTAAATAAACTAGTGTTGCTCTGTTGTCTGTGAGAAGGCAAATAGATAAATAATCTGTAGACCTTCCTAGGAGACAGTTCTGTGAAGGTAAGAAAGAGCTGTGCTAATTGTTGGCTTGATTGCACTAATGTTTGAGTCACAGACAAAATGTTTGATAATAAAATATTTCTTTGGCACATGATTTTGGCAGTTCTGGATTCAGTAAGTGAATATGCCACTGAATCGTTGAATCGTAATGAATAACTGTAGTTTTTAAATTCATGGAGAGTGAGCATCACACTTCTCACAAAAGTGAGTGTATTTTAGAGACTAGATTTAGATTATGGTTAAGTGTACTGTTCAGTGTCTAGATTCCCTGGGTTTCTTGTTCATTAAAATGGGTGGTCTGGTTTTTTAATTTAGTCTTGCTTTTAGTTGTATGTTGGTACATGGAACTCTTAATTAATGTGTGTTAAAATGACAGATTATCAGTGATTATCTTGTTCTCTATTTTTGGGATTTTTTTAGTATATTATTTGCAATAGAGTGGTCTACGACACGTTTGTAAAATAAGAGATACTGTATATTATTTAAAAGCTACTAGCTAAGTGGTGTTATTCATAGATTATCCCTTTCTTTATTTGTTCACTTATTTTAGATTTAATTTAGTCTGGATTAAAAGCAAACCAGTAGATGTCTGCTAGATTTAGCCGATCATACATTGGATTTCATCAGGTTCATTGATAGTGTTTATTTATGATGTGTTTTCCAAGTGTGGGGCTGGTGCATTTTGACAAAAGAAAAGCCAAATCCTCCTTAATGAACTAGCTGAAACTCTGTAGTGCCTGATTGGTATGATTTATAGATAGGACTTCAATGCAAGGCAGCAATGCAGTGCAAGGCAACAGTAAATTAACTATTGTTTTGGTGTAAAGAGATTTTTAAAAACCTACTCAGTTCTTAAACCTGAACAATTTTAATCAATTTTCATAACACTGAAACTTCCATCAGCAAATGAGATCTCCATCCCCTGTGGTTCAGGAAGCTGCTGAATGTCATGCAGGAGTTAAACAGTTCCATTCCCCTTCAGGTATGCCGTGGGCCAGGATGCTGCTATTGGGCACCCACATCTTTTAGAAAAGCTGTGAACCACATCAAGCTAAATACTGTGAACCACATCAAACTAAATAGTAGTCACGTAGTTCTGGCACGGGAAGAAGGACTTCCAGAAAATGTTTGAGGAAGGAATGAAGAATTTTTGAGGAACTGTGGACTGAGACACATTCTTTAAAAGTCAACAGTGCTTCTCTTTGATCTTTTAAGTTGTACAGAAAACAAAGCTTGGTGCTGTCTGGCAAAGATGCCGCAGGCTGAGGGATTGACTCTACCCTTGCAGTTCACTGCAGTCAGTCCCTATGTGCAGCATCCATGGGCTGTGTGTTGGTGTTTAAGCAAGCTTGGTGTGCTTGGCTGTTATCCTCCTCCAGTCCCTCTCCCAAGGTGGTAACATGCAGGCCTTCCTGAGGCAGGGTTCTCCTCCCTGCTAACTGAGATTAACGGCTCAGTTAAATCTTTCTGCTTAGCCCAGTCTTTATTGAGTTGCTGCAAATTCAGATTCCACAATTTCTGAGGTTTTGCAGGCCTCTTTCATCTGATGTCTCAGTTTTCTTGGGAGTTTTTTGCTGCCTTTGCTGTATTTTATTCCTTGTTCCAGTGATTAATAAACCTGGCATTTGTTGCTCATAAATTGCCCTGAGTTTTTGGACTATAGGATGACTTCCAGGAAGCTTTCTGCATGAAATAAACCCCAGAAAACAGTATGTCTATTATTTTTACATTTATTAAAGATAATTTGTTATTCCTAGGTCCTCTCTGAATTAGCTGTTCTAAACTAAACTGAATTTTCTTCCTTATAAAGAGTATAGCTGAGTCAAGGTTTCCCAGCAAATAAGATACCAATTCGCGTGTGTGTTTTAGGTTTGGGGGTTGAGTGTCTCTTCCAACAGACTTTTCCTGTTAGGAATATTTAGTTTTGTTGGTTTATTTTTGAGTGTCAACCCTTTATGCTTCTCAGAAGATTGGGATTCACTTGTATTATCCCCTCAGTAGAACACTAAGGTTTGATGTTTACAATTCTTCTAGCCTCTTGCATTGCTCTTCAGGTTGAATGCTTTTCTCAGTCTGAGGGTTATTGCTGTGCATGCATGGTGTGTCAAAACTCATTTAATAGTGAGTTTCCATTTTTCTTTCTCTTTTAAAAATAATCTTAAACAGGCTATTGAAGAAAAATAGCTTTAAAATATGTCATTATGTATTCAATGTATTTTTAGATTTTTAATACAGCTTTTTTAACCTCAGGGCTTCTACTTCAAGTTACTTATGTCTTTACTTTCACTATATTTTTGTATTTATAAAATACTTTGGCAAAACTAGGAGCATCTTTCATTTTTTAATTTATCTTTAAAGTGTTTTGATGTCTTAAACAAATGGGGTTTTTAAATGTCTCTCATCCCTAATAGCTTATATCTTTGTTCTTAATACAGCATGCATTTATGTGTAGATGAGTAAAATTTTACAAAAATAAAATAGTGTTCTTTTCTGAATATTTTTTTTTCTGCTCTTTTCATGGAAGAATCAGATGTCAGGGAGGCAGTGGCTTAACTTGCAAAAATTTTTGGATATGGGGGCAACATTTGGGTTTATGAAGCTGAATGACAGCTGCAGTAGCTGAAATGTGATATTTCAAGGACGCTGTAAGATACCTGCTGATAGCTGAGCTCAGGATGAAGGATTTTTTAGAAGCACTTGCCCTGGAGAGCTATAGATTAATAAAGATAAAATGCTTTTAACTTTTTGATGCTACTTATTTGCTACGCTAAGAGCTTTAAATAAAGAATCCCTCTTCCTTTTAAACCTTTATATCTTTGCTTGGTAATATTTGAAAGGATGTATTAGGTGTTATTTTGGGGTTTTTCTTCCCTTGCCTTTTTTTTTTTTTTTCCTTCCCCTCCAAAAGCAGAAGGGGCTGGGGGAGGGGGAAATCCTGCATACTTTTAGATCAGGTGTAGTAGCTACTTTGCCATCAGCACTGCGTGGATATGTTTGCAATGAAGTTTAAACAGTATGGTGAGTATCCAGATGGAGTGTTTTTCCTCATCTTTAGCTTATTTACTCTGTTGGGAGCTTCTGTAAACATTTGTAGTATTTTTCAGGACAGACTGTACAATTAAGCTTGAGATTCCTGGTATAGAAAATCACAGGATATAAAAAGCCACCAAGATTTTCTCTATCTCAAACTGTGAATTTTTGCCTGTGATCCTCTATAAGTAATTTTTAAAATGTCTGAGATGGGTCATGAAATTCTAAAGAGAAAGCAAATTAAAGAGTCATGCTTCAGTAGACCCTAGCATGTAGTGTAACAATACACCCTGTGTAAGTGACATGGGAAAGAGAGATTGGTAGGATTTTTTTCCTTCTGTACACTTACATTTATTTTTTACATTTTCTATGAGATACTAAGGATTTTATCTCGAAGGTACTTACAATGGAAGTTTACTGGCTACAAAGTTTTTGAGATACATTGCTTCAGTTTATTTCCCTATGTTCAGACTCTTTCATGGTGCTTTATTTGTTTTAGTGAAAACTATATGCCTAATAGCTACAAGAATAACACATGCTATAGCAGGTAAAACTGATATAAACTATATTTGAAATGCTTAGGATATGATAAAGCATCAATGCACACTGCCTTACTGTTTTTTCAGGAAGTGGGTAATACTGCAACAGACATTGTTGCTAATTTTACACTCCTGTTCGTGATAAGCTGTGCTTTTCCTTAGATTTTGGTCCCAATAATCAGGATTGTTCATTGAAGTTTTTGACTACTAGATTTTTTTTCCTCTGAGCTTTTTAGCCTTTTTAATTGCAGAAATATTTAGATTTTATCTGCATCCTGATGACTTAGAAATGAAAGGGAAAATAAAAAGACACTTCCCTTCTCTTAAAAACATCTTATTTTAGGAATCTAAATTTAAGGATAGTTTAATGAAAATAAATGACTCAGCTCATGATTTTTGAATTTTAGTACTGACAGTATTTAATGTGCTCAAAGGAGAGCTCTGGGCACTACTCAAAAAAGCAAGCCAATGATAGTATGAACTAATGCTACAGAAAAGTCTTCTTTGTTCCTACTGGTGATTTCTATTGAAATGTCACTTTGTATGAAGCTGATAAAAGTCTCCTCGAACTGAAAAATATTGTTGGTACTAAGCTTTAGCTTTGTGTTTCTAAAATTATGTACAGTTTTAATGTTTGAGCAGAGAGGATTCTACTAGTGAAAATAGGAACCATTTTATCCCTAGAAAAGCATTTTAAAAATACATGAACTTGTCCATCTTTAATCTTCTCTTATATGCTAATTTTACCCCCCAAGATGCTTAAGGTAACTGCAGTCCTGTGGAATGAACTTTGGCTTTTGACAGTTGTCAGTCCTTCTCTCTTATAAATTGTTACAGTAAATAAGGTCCCTTTTATATTTGTATAACTTTGTGCATTGCAACAAGCATTCTTGCTCTTCAGACACCCTGAAATAAATGCTCTCCTTCCATTCCCCATCCCAGTTTTTCTTGAGACTGATTTGCTCAGGTAGTGACAGCAGGAGTGGGGATGGCAGCAAGTCAGAGCTCTGCTGTGTGGCCAGTGGGTGCCAGAGACAGCTCATCCTCACCTGGCACTGCTTAGGCAGGGTCAGCAGGATTTGCTGTGTCAGCAAACATAAAGCAGTTCTCTTCCTGTTGCTGCATGAACAGACAGCAGTAGCTGGGGAGTATTTCCTTGCACACAAGCAAGTGACAATGTTTTCACTAGTGACATTCACAGATTTTGGATGTGAATTCATAGTAGAGGTAAATTGGGCAGAAAGGCCCACCTTGTACCTTTTGGATTCTGATTCAAGTTGAACTTTTTATACCAGTAAAAAAAAAAGGAGTTTGAAGTGGAGCTCATACCACTAGAGAAAAGAAAATTCTACTTGACAGAGGGAAGTGAACAGCTGGACAGAAAAGTTTCTGTTACCTTAAACCACTAACACAAAGACAATCCAAGATATGCACTGGTTAAATCGTAGAAGGTGCTATTGGCAACCCCCTTTTACAATTGCCATTGATGCAGTAATTGTTGTTAGCCATTCTGTTGATAATTCATACTGTAGGAATTGCTAGCAGATGGGAAAATAGATGACTCAGAATATAGTATTAACAATCCATATTTTTTTAATCAAAGGCCCCTAATAGGCATGTTGCATGTAAGATTCATTTAAGCAGTTGCTAGGAGGAATTTGTTTTTTCAAGTAAACACAACAAACTTGATAGAGATTACTTTTTGGTTGAATATCTGTTTTCTTAACAATTTAAATCCTGAAAATGCATTTTCTTGTTTTTGTTGCACCAGCTTAATAGCAGTATTTCATAATTTACTTTGATAGACTGGAGGTTTGCAATGGTAACACATGCATTATGGAATTAATAATGAAATCTACTTTTATCGTATTGAAAACATGGTTGGCATAGAGGTTTTACTTACCTCTCTTGCTGTCCAGAATGGATTAGGATTATAGTGTCCTACATCTACCACAACTTTGGCTTCCGCCCCCTGAAAAGTTTGGATGGCTACAGATATGAGCTGACCGAGTGTGGCTATTGAGTTCCAGACCACTCACCTAAATCCATGGACTGCAGGCACCACCAAGTGTCTCAGATACTGGTTGGCTCCTGTGCTAGACACATGTGGAATCCAGTAGTCAGGATTTACATTGTACTCTTTGACTTTACAACTTCTGAGTCCATTTATGATTGTACTTTATCTCCTTCCTTCTGAGCTTATTGCTCAGAACTCAGGTCTGTAGACAGGAATTAGACCTATTTTCCAAGTGCCCCTTTTGGCCAGAATTTTCATCAGTAGGGTTTGATGAGGATTGTAAAAAAATATGTAAGATACAGTGTGGGTCCTGCTACAGGCAGTAGTATTGATTGCAAGTAATTATTCTTTGGTTTGCTGAAAATAGTGATCCAAATGAATCTGGTCCATATGGGATGTAGGAAGTTAGACCAAAAGACAAAAAAAGTAAAACTTGTTACACTTCTCTTGCGGAAGTTTGGTTCTGGGAGGTGAGTGCATCATTATGTGAGGGAAAAGTTCCTTGTCTGTCACTGAGGACATGTAAAAAACCAATCACCTGAAACCAGTAATGACCAGAGTAAGAATGTTTCTGGCATAGGTGTGTTGTGTTTGTGTGGCCAGATAGCTGGGTGGCTTCTGTGAGAAGCTGCCAGAAGCTTCCCCCATGTCCAGCAGAGCCAATTCTGGACCCACTGCTGGCCAAGGCTGAGCCAGTCAGGAATGGTGGTAACACTTCTGTCATAACATATTTAAGAAGGAAAAAAAAGGTATTGCCTGTGATAATTGTGGCCAGAGAGGAGCAGAGTGAGACTATGTGGGAGCAACAGCCCTGCAGACACCAAAGTCAGGGGAGAAGTGAGGGAGGAGATTCCAGCTCCAGGCGCTGGAGCTGAGGTTGCCGTGCAGCTGCTGGTGAGGCGACTGTGCCCCTACAGTTCACGGAGGTAGCTGCAGAGATCCACCTGCAGCCCGTGGAGAGCATGTGGATGTTGGAAAGAGATCTGTGAATCTGTGAGAGGCCCATGCTAGAGCAGGTTCCTGGTGGGGACCTCCAGACCTGTGGAGAGAGGAGCCCATGCTGGAGCAGGTTTCTGCTAGGACTTGTGATCCTGTGTGTGACTCATGCTGGAGAAGCCTGTCCTGGAAGGCCTGTACCTCATGGAAGAGTGACTCACATTGCAGCAGTTTGTGCAGACTGATGCCCATGGGATGGAGTCACCTGGGGGAAGTTTATGAAGGACTGTCTCCCATGGGAGGGACCCCACACTGGAGCAGCAGAAGGACAACTCTCCCTGAGCAGCAGCAGAAACAACATGTGATAAACTGATCAAAAGCTCCGTTCCCTGTCTCCCTCCACTGGTGGGGGAAGGAGGTATAGCTGGGAAGGAGGGAGGGGTGGAGGGAAGGTGTTTCTAAGATTCATTGACTTCTCATTATCCTGTTCAGATTTTAAATAAATTTAATTAGTATCCCCGATTCAGTTCTCTTTGGCCCATGATAGAATTTGGTGAGTGGTCTCTCCCAGGCCTTATCTCAGCTCGTGAATCTTTGTTACATTTTCTCTCTCTCCTGTCCAGTTGCAGGAGTGACAGAGCAGCTTTGGTGGGTGCCTGGCACCCAGACAGGGTCATCCCACTCCAGTAGGAAGTGTTCTTCTGATGACATGCTAATTTGCACTGTATTCAACAAACCTTTGCTGATCATGCTGGATTATTTTAAACCTGTGGAGTGATCAGCAGTGGCTTCTACCACCTTCACACAAGGGCAGCGCGCATGTCTGTGGAGCCATGTAGCTCTGACCTGTGCTCTGATGGCAACTGGAACACTTCATGCCTGGAGCTGCCTCAACTTATGGATTTTTACTGTATCCCAGCATAATGAGGACAGTCACATTAAAAAAAAAGCTTGCTAACGATTCCTAATCTGTTCTGCTCCTTTTTAACATCTACATGTGGCCTTTCCTGGAAAAGCCTCTAACCTATTACAAATAAGTTGAAAGATGAGCAAGGAGGAGTTAAATGATTGGTGTCCCATTTGCTGGAAGTTTGAGATAAAGTGTACTAAGTTTCCAGACTTACTGGTCTCCCAAGTGTGTGGCTGAGTTGCCTTTTCCAAAGATTAACACTGAAAATTGTATTTCAGTTAGAAGGTTAGTTGTGCTTCTATTCTATTTGTCCCATCTTAGGTTGGTGCTGCTGAAAGATACTTCAGCCACTTGGGAACTTGGGTCGATGGAACTCCTTTCTAAAAGGTTGCCTTCTGCCAGGATTTCCCCCTGGATCAGGGAGAGGGGAAGGTGGAGGCAGGAGCTGCTAGCACTCAGCTTGCAGCACTGGGAGCTTTTGTCCCATAAGGATGACTGTTGTCTGGTCTGTTCGTAGGCAAAGTTGATTTCCCTTGCTCTAGCAAAGCAGAGAATTTCAGTGAGGCTTCTTTGCCTGTGACTGTGTCTTGAGAATACATTAGCTTTGAGGAGAAATTATTTAATGTCATCTGGCCTCTGGCGTGGTTTGACTTCCTTGTTTGATTTGCTTCCCTTATGCATTGTAGCTCTCTTTAATGATTAGGCTAGCAAATACATCTTTAGGGGAAAAGTTATATCATTGTACACCTAATCTTTCTTCTGGAAAACTGGGTAAGTGTACTCACTCTAAAAGGCTGTGTCTGTGTGTGGCATTGTAAGTTGGAGTTTGGACTATTGCTTTCCCAAATCCATGTGATTACCTGGACCCTGAAATAAAGGGTCCCAGTTTAGGCAAACGCTGCTACCAGAAACTCCATTAAGACCTCTGTCTTCGAAGTAGCCCATCCTGACACTAATTACTGTCTCTTGTGTGGTTGTGGGTGTTTGATCTCTGAAAGGACATGATTCATGATTCGGTCCATTATGTGGAGTGGCAGAAATGGAATGATCTATTATTGTCACACAAATGCTATCCTGATGACAATTGTGATTGTAACAATTCATTACAGTTAACAGCTTTTTAAAAGCTACTGAAATAAAATTTAAAGCCTTTCTGAATTCCTGTAGTTTGTGCTACTGAATGCTTCCCTCTGCCTTCCCATTAATGCCAGTAGCCCCAGTAGTTACCGCTAGGAGCTACTTGGTGAATTATTTATGGCAGTTTAAGTTGCAAACTGTTTGCAAGTGGAAGTAAATGAATGCTAAGTTCTATTGCTTTAAGAATTTGAACAAAAATATTTATTTATGCAGAGCAATAAATTACATAGGAGTAATGAAATTTCTTGTTTGAGATATTTCTACACATCTTATTTGATATATTTGCTGTTGCATTCAGTGTTTGGATTATTGCAGGCTTTTAGGGTTTGTGAGGTAATACCTATAGCACAGACAGAAGTCAAAGAAATATATTTTTAAATATGTCAAGGAAACGTATATGTGCACAGATGCACACACATAATTTCCCAGATTCAGCTGTGGCTGATTAAGTGGTTTTCTCATCTGATGTCGGATAGCTGAGACCTTCCTAACTCTTCTGTTTTCTGCCACTTCCTTCCTTCAAATGTCCTGAGTATCAGCTGTTCATATAGATGAGTACTGTGGCTGTCTGGATCTCCTGGGAGATGTGTCTGAGATAATTCTGAAAGATTCTTGGTCTCTGGCTTAAAAAATTAATTTTCTTTATATTTTAATATTCATCCCAGCTGTCTGTGATCTTTAAAGAGTAGTTAATTCTGTTTGCTGGCTCCGTTTCTTGATTGAAATTTAAATAAAAACTCAACCCACCACATTCTTCTCTGCTAATTTATGAAAAAATGTTTTTCAGAGCAGAATAATAATGTAATTACATTAGTTGGAGTCTATTCTGTGCAGTTTAAGCCTGACGTCTACAGTGGTGACTGAGAGAGAATAAGTGGCTGTCCATACTGGCCAAGAGTGGGTAGGGACTTCATCACTGGCAGTTCTCACAAAACACATGCATGAGATGATTCAGTTTCTGCCTTAGGCATTTGCTGGTCTGTGGAGCCCCAAATGCATTATTCCTGTCACACGTGCTAAATACATTATTCCTGTCACACGTGGGTTTATTGCTCCTCTCATCTGTGCTGTGTTTGGATCAGTTAAGCAGTGGAGTTGGCACTGACATCTCTTCCCATTATACTTAAAATCTCTGACTCTTAACTCCTCTAAGAGAGTATCTTCACAGAAAAGTGCATCATATGCGAGTTAGATATATCAGTGGGCTAAATAAAATAGAATAGTGCAGACTTTTAATCTTTTCTTCCTCTGAAAATGAAAAGGTCTTTTTTTACAAAATTCTTGGTGACTGAGGAATTCATTTCCCCCATCTTTTTTCTACATGTTAAATGGGAGGAATGCAGTAAAATGGATGATATTTGATGCCTTGGGAGGCAACTCTTTCTTTCATAAGGAGAAGAAAAGTCTTTGGGAGAAAGCAGAGGAGGGCAAGCAAAGTGTCACAAGGAGGGCAGCAAAGATGGTGGTGAAGGGTCTGGAGGGAAAGCCATATGAAGAACATCTGAAATCACTTGGTCTGTTCAGCATGGAGGACACTGAGGGGAGATCTCATTGCCATCTACAACTTCCTCATGAGGGAAAGAGGAGCAGCAGGCACTGATGTCTTCTTTGTGGTGCCCAGTGACAGGACCTGAGGGAATGGCCTGAAGTTGTGTCACGGGAGGTTTAGGTTGGACATTTTAAAAGGTTCTTCACCCAGAGGGTGGTTGGGCTGGAACGGCTCCCCAGGGAAGTGATCACAGTACCAAGCCTGAAAGAGTTAATGAATCATTTATATAATGTTCCCAGGTACCTGGTGTGACTCTTGGGGCTGTACTGTGCAGAGCCAGGAGTTGGACATTGATGATCCTTGTGGGTTCCTTCCAACTTGGCATATTCTGTGATTCTGTAAGACCAACATTGCTGAGCACATCTGAAGTCTCATACAGATCTTGGGATCTTTGGTCCTTGAAGATATTTTGACATGCGAGGTTTAATTCTCTTCTTCATTAGGAACTTTATGGTTAAAATGATGTTGCATGAAAATGTGCATCTTTTCCATATGCTCTGTTACGCATTTCTGATATGCCCACTCTCTTTATTATGACTTTAAATTATTTGTTTACTATGTGCAGTGTAGTCTCTTAGTAGAAGTCATAATGCTGGGGTTTGGACTGTATGGAGCAGTATGTGTTGCTAATTTATATGCCTCAATTGCTGATAAAAATAAAGATCAAAAGTAGCAGTTAATTCCTCAGGGAAAACAGATCAGTTTGTGTTGACAGAAGCCTGCCCTAGATTCATGAATGAAGTATTGACTCATTGGTTGTTGATTCAGAAAAGTATTTTTTTTACCCATGAGTTAGGTAGTGTGCTTGTTTGCAATGTCAGAGTATTTGCAAACAAAATAAAGATTATCCCTTTTGTAAGAGGAAATTATATGTGCCTTTGGAAATTTGCTGTTTTTCACACTGGTGAAGAATGTGACTGAATGGCACATGGGCAATTCCAACAAAAGAGAAATGCAGGATGGCACTAAATTACACCAGGAAAAAAACATATAGGCCGGACAAAGAAAGCATTTCAAATGCAGATTATTCCCTGCAATAGCAGGTGGAGCCATAGTGCCCAGCATGCCCCAGTATCTGACAAGACTCCAACCTTTGTTGGCAGCAGCCAGCAAGGCACTGAAGTCATTTACATGTTGTATGATCACTCAGTTATAATGAGGGAAATGTACTGAACTGTTAAACATTCTGAGAAAATATTTTTTGAGAGAAAAGAAATTGGTTAAAGGTAATCTCCCATGAATTCAGGAAATTATTTAATATATTACTTAAAACACTGTTAGCAATTAGTTTTGAGTAGTTCTGACAGCAGTCTGTTGAGGAAAGTGCCTTGTCCTTGTTATCACAAAGAACCCCTAAATATCTAAATATCTCTCAAGAGTATTACTTACAGACTTACAGCAGCAGTGTATTTTTCAGGCTTCTATGTGAAGTTCAATAAGAGGTATTTGATTATGCAATATAAGTTATATACAAGAGTATATATGTGTGTGTATATATATATATATATATATATATATATATATATATGTTTGTATTCTGTGGCATGCTTTTTCAGCCTAATGAGTTAAACTCCAGTCCTGTATTTATTTGTGATTTATTTGCAAGGTTTGCAAAGGTTTTTTTATATTTTTAATTAAATGTACTGTGTGAGTTTGCTTTCATAGGCTGTTATTAACTGTGGAGCACACTAAGGCTTTAGGCTTTATCAACAGTTATGTGTACATACACTCCAAGTGTGTAAAACCCCTGCAGCTGTAAATTAAAGGCTTATGAAAGGCAATGATTTTCTTTCTTGTTGAAAATTGTTTCTAATATTTTTTGTGGAATTGTTTTTTGTTTGGTTGTTTTGCAGTTAAAAAATCTGAGTTTAGAAGAATTACAGATGAGATTAAAAGCTTTGGACCCTATGATGGAACGAGAAATTGAGGAGCTTCGTCAGAGGTACACTGCAAAGAGGCAACCTATCCTAGATGCAATGGATGCAAAGAAACGGAGGCAGCAAAATTTCTGAGTTTGTTTTCCTTTCAAACATAATACTAGGAGTCAGTGTGGACACTAGTAACTTTGTAAGTCAGAAGGAATTCAATGATGAGAGTTTTCAAAAATCCAATCTGTTAAATTTTCCTTCACACAGTGACAATTTCAACAGTCAAGAATATTCATATGGTGTTCTGCAAAGGCAGCAAAACACTTTACCACTTGTTTGCATTTTCAGATGTTTAATGTAATAGAAGTTTAATCTGTTACTTCCCAATCTTTTTCAGGTGTGTAGTAGTAACTTGGTGTTGTACATTGGGAATTGTGTTTTGAAGCACCTGGAATGTTTTCTTGATTGTGCAACACTACCGAGCCTTATATTACAATGTATTTTTCTCCCACACAGTAGCATATTTATTATGTAATCTTTGGTTATCCTATTTATTTTATGCCTGTTTTCTGTTGGGAAGCATTAGGATAATACTGTGGAGAGCAGAGTCAAATTACATAAACTTGCTTTTGTAGTATAATGAAAAGCTGCTCACCACTGTATTATCTTTTAAAACTCCAAATTCAACACCTATTCTGATTCAGGACAGCACTTGAACATGTATCCAGCCCACTCATAGCAGTAAAACTTAGGAATAAAGTAAGTAATAGGCACATGTTTTTCTGCTCTCCTGAATCAGGGACTGTTGTACAGAACAGTTGTTACACTACAGAGCATTCTTTAAGAGAGGATTTCTGTCATTTGTATGCACGCTGAGTCAGCTGTCATTAAACAAGAAAACAAGTGCCTAATCAGTTTATCAGTTTTAATTTTTGTTATTCAGGAGAAGCAATACTTACAGTCACTCCTTAAGTGTAAACTTCCAATTGCTATTGCAATTCTGACCAGTATAAACCTCTATTTTGCACGGTAGTTTTATAATGAAGTAACAGCTACACTTTCTGGATGTGTTTTTTGTTTCATTTGGGGTTTTTTTAATCACTGTTTTGAGGGGAGAGGGGAATTATTAGTGCTTTGGGGTTTGTTTTTTTTTTTTTTTCATATTGTAGTCACAAAGGGATAGTAATTTAAAAACCAAAGAAAATAAAATGAATACTTATATTTAATAAGTATAAAAAAGAAGCAACATTTAATAGTGTTCTGGGGGGTTTGTCCTGCAATTGCTAAACATTCAAAATTCCTATAGTCTTCTGTTGGTAGATTTTGGGGACTCAGAAATGCAGGACCAAGCTCTTAACAGCCTTTTATAAGTTCTTGTCTGGTTTATGTTGTGGAATATCTATTGGTAGAATTTACAATGTTGTAAGAAATATTTCTGACTTTGCAGAAAATGTGATCCACTCTCTGAACAATCTACTGTGTTCTCTGTTGAAATCTTTACTATCGTTGCCTTGTATGTAAATAACTTCACTGTGATAGTCATACTTCTTTAAACAATACAGCTGAAAAGATCTTTGCATTCAGCCTTCAGCTGTTAAACTTTTAATGGTGACTACTGTATGGGCATCTTCTGTAAACAGTTTTCTGGAAGTTAATCATCTCATACCTCTTAACATTAATTGTCAACATATGTGGACCATTTAGATGGAATAGTGCCAATTTTGGAAATGATGCATTATGTCACAAAGCTTATGCCAGTGGAAACAAAAAGTTCTTACAGGATCAGCATTCTGCAGCCATGCTGGTACCAGTACTTGGGGTTGAGCCGTATACAGCCGTCGCTGTCCTTGTCATTCTCTGTGTGTTTGCATGCACACCACGCTCTGACATGTAAACCCTAGAGGCAAATAAATCTTAATTGTGATTAGTAGAATGTCCTTATCCTCAACTCTCTTCATACTTCTTAGAGCAGTGACCATTCCTTGTGAAAATGCAAGAACACAGAAGATCCATTAAAATTACTTTAGGCAAGATAAAATGCACCTGGTAGTCCTATGCCTCACATTTATACAATTAAATGATGTGAAAAAAATGGTATAAACATATCACTGTGTCATTTGATTATAATCATAATGCAGGAAAAAAATAACAGCACCAACTTCCCCCTATTACTATGGTTCTTATTTATTTAAAGTAATTTCTCCTTCTTGAACTTTCTGTTCTCAAAACCTCAAAGGTGTGTGTGCGTACATTGATTTGTGTAGATATACACACATATATATTCATATCTATATATATAAAAGAGAAAAATATAGAACAGGTTTAAACCATCAGGAGAGGAACCTAGCTTGCCTTTTCTTGGTGTGCCTTTAAGCAAAGTGTCATTGTCTAGACACTCTTACCTGAATCCTCAGCAGCTAGATTTTCCCTAACTCAATCTTAAACTTTTCACACCAAAAATAAGACTTTGAGTAATGTGGCTTTGCAGTGTAATAGACAATAATATAAAAGGATCACAAATTTCTTATTTTGTGTATTCTGAAAACTTCAGTAATGTGGTACCCTAAAGATGAACTGTGTATCCCAAGGAACTCCAATAAAAGGTTATTTTAGACTAGAGCTGTTGCAGTCTGACATCTGAAAGCTATCAAAAGGTAAATGACATCCTTTTTTTCTATCCTGATGTGTCTGCATAGAAACAACTCAGACTTTGTGCACATGCATGCACACAGAAGTGGAATGTACAGGCATGAGGAAAATCTGAATGCCATGAATAAAACAAATAAAATAAGCTACTTAAAAGGGCGAAAAGTAGCATCTGATGCACTGTAAACTGGGTAGGTTAGGTACAAGATATTTGTGACCAAAGAATACTTTCATAAATTAATGTGGAATTAGTATGTTGCCATTCTGGTATGATGCAAACTGCAGTCAGTGTAAGAGCTGCCTTGGGCTTCAGCAGCCAGCATATGGACCTCTGAATCCTCTGCAAGCATTAACATTGTACTCAGAGATGGATGCAACTTATTTTTTCCTTTCCTCTGTTTATATAAATGAATCAAATCATCCATGTTGTTGACTACACATCTCTACTGGAGGATGAGCATCTCTGTAAAGGAAAGCCAATAGAACAATAAATAAGATATTTTAAAAGCAAGCCTTGCAGGAAATCTAATAGAACTACTGACAAGTTAACCTTCAATAAGATTTTAACCAAGCAATTTCTTGTTTGCTTCTGACTTTGTATGTTTAGGTTTAGTAAGTTAAAACAATTTTGGAAAATCATTGCTTATTACTAAACATTTTTAATAAAAGCTAATTTTTCCTGTATAATTGTTGACTTGTTCATTCTAACTGAAGCAAAATTGTCTTAATAGTAACCATTAATGTTCATTTCCATAGTCATCCCTCATGTTTTGTTTCCTTTCTGTAACACTGTGAGCACAGAAACCCACATCTCTCAAAGTCAGCTCTGGAAAGGATGTTTCCAGGTCACAACAGTGCTGCAAGAACTAGAAGTCTGAGGATCCCATGAAAATGGGTCAGGCCAGAAATCCTCAGTACTCTGTGGAAGTCCTTCTCTCTGCAATCTTATGTTGCTGAAGGCCTAATCCTGAGACAGCTGAGCACCACCCAAATATCTTGGCTGTCTTCTTAAACTTGGAGGTGCTACTGGACATAAGGGGTGTAAGTTGTTCCTTTGTTGTTCTCATGACACTAGAAAACCAGTAGGCAATGGATAGACTTGAGTAGAAAAGTGGCTACATTTAATGCTGTGAATATAATTCTATTGCCCATTTCTTTTCTGATTTTTTAAAAATTATTCTCTTAATAACTTGCCCACAAATACATTTTAGTAAAAGGAACTCATGACCGATGCTCCTTAGTGAACCACGGTACGTTTGAAGTCACAAAAGTTTGCTGCTAATCTGAATTAATCTGACATTTGTTGGATATTGTAATTATTTACTACTTACTTACTGCAAATGCTTGTCTGCATTGCACAGTTTATTCTGATGAGCATGCACAGTGGCTTTGGACTGCTTCTTCATTCAGCTTTCAGATATAAATATGGCTCATGGTAAGTGAATCCCTGCCCAAGTACTTGGGATAGCCTGACTCAGCATGGAAAGGCACTGGTGCTTCCAAGCAGAATGTATACTGTACAACTTCTGTGAAGCACTTGGTGTGCATGTGGCTCTATCAGTGTGATATGATGAGGGTTACCTTCTCTTAAGTGTATACCTGGTTATAAAACTAATCAGAAAGACCTCATGAAGTAAGAAAGTCTTTATTTCTTCACATTATTAAATACGTGAAAATTCTTAAATAGGACTCCAGCTTACAGTGACATTTCTTTCTGTGTTTCCAAAGGCAGTAGTGGATGTTCAATAGTTTAGCCTGAAACAGATCTAAGATTATCAAGTCCAGCTGTTAACCCAGCACTGCAAACTCCACACTAAACCATGGCCCTAAGTGCCACATCCACATGTGTCTTCAATACCTCTAGGTATAGTGACACCACCACTTCCCTGGGCAGCCTGTTCAGTGCTTGACAATCTTTTCAGTGAGGAATTTTTTCCCAATACCAAATTAAAACCCGCTCTGGTGCAACTTGAGGCTGTGTCATGCTGCTGGCTGGGAAATTTGCTGTGGGATATTTCTATGCCAGGCTGTGATGCAGCAGTGTTATGCCCACTATTGGCAGTGAAAGCCTTGGAGAAGACACATCCTGTGTAGTCCATGTTGTTTCTCATGATTGTGTTGTGCAAATGGAGTAATAGCTTAAGCTTTTTGGAGAAAGGCAAATTATGTTGATGGCTTAGTGTGAAGTTATTAAGTTGCATTTGTGAAATACTTTTTCACAAAATGTGTTTCTCTTTGTTCAGTGCAGTCATTCTGGAAAGGGCCTATCTTTTACATGGTATGTTCTCATCCATTTTGATTTTGTTTAATTTGTTAGCATTTTTAAAGCACAAGTGAAAATTCCCAATATTTTCCTCCTTCTCTTCCTCCTGCTCAGGAAAATGAACGTGGGCATTACTTTTAAGAGCATCCCCTGAGCCAAGTGCCCTTTGGACATGGTGGGCACATGCAAATGTCAGCAACAGCTTTTATTCTCTTCTTCTATTTAGAGATCACTGAAGTCTCAGCTGTCCTGTTTTTCCTTCCTTTGAAAGGATGAGATGTTTAGATTCTGAGCAAATCTTTCAGAATAATTGTTAGTCCCAGACCAACAGATGCTTTATACTTTTTTCCATTATTTGCTACACAGTCCTCAGGATAGATTTACACTTCATTTCACTAGGCCTTCAGAGAGTAGTCTGGGTTGGAGAAGAGTAGTATTTGTCACAGAAACAGGAAGAAAGAAACAATTTTTCAAAGTTTTCTTTGGGGAGAGAAGAAAAAGAATATGGCATCTGCACCTGGCCAGGCAGCCTATGAGGCTAACTGTGGATGTGAGGAAAAAATGGGTTGGCTGAAAAAAGCAAATCAGGTAGTCATCTGTACAACTTACTGCTCTGTGTTGATGTTTCACATCTGATTTTCTTCCATTAATGTTTATTGTCTTCGATGTTCATGCTTTATTTATCCTGTTCTACTTTAAAGATAGAAATTTTAATTTTTTAAGATTTATATAAATGGAAGCATACCATAACAATGCCAAGTAAATAAAAACGGAAAAAGAACCTAATCAAAGTCACCAAAGTGGGGGTGTTTCCTCCTCCTTTCTTTGGGCTTACAGAGGCTTCTGATGGCAAACATTTGTCTGTGCGTGGAGAGACTTTGCATGCTCCGGCTCTGGGCAGACATGGATGGAGATGGTTTTATTGAGAGGGCTGGATGAGCTGGGCCCCTGCTCAGGATGCCCTGCAAGTGTTGTGCCCTGCTGGAAGCTGCTGCTGTCTTCCTGCTCCTCCCTGCCGGGCCGTGGCACAGGCACTGAGGCTCCTGCAGAGCACGAGGAACCAACACACAGCAGGGAGCCCTGCTCTGCTCAGAGAGTCAGTGTGAATCTGGAACCTGTTGATCCCCAGCGGGGCAGTGCTAAGCTCAAGTCAATGCCTGTGGTCTGGGAAGCCTTGGAGGAGCCAGCAGTTATCTCAGGGACAAAGCCGTGCTGTGGTGGCAAACAGCTTTTGATGCTACTTTACTTGCTTGGCTGGACTACAAGCATGGCCCATGACCCTTGGGAAAGATAAAGTTCTTTGTTTATTTTTTTATTGATGTACAAAATATATTTAGGAAATTATCTCAGTGCGGTGGAAGAGTTTGTGTAATGGCATCAGCTAACAACCTCTCCATGCCCTGTGCCAGGACCTTTCTTAGTGCATCAGCACTATTCCTCAGCCTCCCAAGTTCCTAGTGTGGGTGCTGGCTTTAGCTTTTCCAGAAGTGATGGTGGGAACAGGAATTTTTCATGTGCTGGAGGCAAACAGCCTGAGTTCTTGCCTGGGGCTGCTACTTGTTCAGTGCAAACAAAAGGCCTTTCTAAAGGCCACAGAAAATTCAGAGGGGATAAACTGGGCACTAAGTGGGGAGCTGCCCAGACCCAGGCAGCAAGAAGACACTGGAAGGAATTAAACTATAATCTGATTCTGGGCTCAAATACAGGTTTTCTGTCACAAGGGGGGAAAACATTAATGGTATTCGCCATTTACCATGGCACTGCAAACCCCAGTAACCTTAAAATTTTTTTCTTTAGGTATCACAGTTTTAGAAATTAAATTTGTAAATACACATGGCCACATGCTAATGTACCTGCATATATTTTCCTCTGTCAAATTTATTAAGCCACGTGTTGTTTACTAAAAACTGGTTTCCTCTCCTTGTGGATATTTCTTCTGGGGGCAGATATTGCAGTATCTCTCCCTAGCTTCTCCCAGAGAAATGCTCAGCCCTCCTAGTCCTGTTTTGCTCCTCTGGACAGTATTTGGAGCTTATGTAAGTATAATTCTTACAGCTGTTCCTTTGCTGCATACAGGTGTGCCCAGAAACAAGCACCCTACCCCTGCATTCCTCCTTTCATTCCCTCGGTGTCACTGGAAGGATTGATGCATGAGAAGATGGCTGTGGCCCTCAGATGTTTCTAACACTATTTCTTTTCCCCTATTCAGATTTTTCTGCTGCTTTGCACTCCTCCTGGCTCCCAAGGCCTGCGTGGTTGCTGTAAAAAATAGCCTCGCAGCAAATACATCAAAGAGGGATACCAAAAGCTTTTGAGTTGATTTATATGACACTAAGCCTTTTGTGTGATGCATCAATTGATATTTCATTTTTATTGCAGTACAGTGGGGTATATAGGCTTAACAGCAAGAGGTGTCCTTTTGATCTCTCATTGCACATGAAAACAGGTGTCATAGTCCAGAGATTATGGAGGTCAGAGATTATTTGAGGAAGGATTAAGTAGTAGTACCTTTTTTTCATAGCAAATATATCCAAAAGCATGAGATTCTCTTAAAAGTGCAGCTGTTATTTCAGTCTAGATAAGTCATATTTAGTTGTCATATACCAATTTTTCCTGCTGAAGGAAGACTAGAATTTTTCAAAGTGTTTTGTATTAAGAATGCAGAAACAAGTCAAATGCTTCACTTATAAGTACAGTGAAAATAACTTTTCCTGCAATCCAGAAGAAATTTTGGGTTGCTTTTCCTGTTAGTTGATCTTTACAGAAAATGGCCTTGAGACTGTTCAGAAAATAATGGGGTGACTGTATTAATGTTCAGCATTGCACCAGTTTATATACACATACAATTGCTTAGTCCAAATCTGATTTACCTCAGAAAGTGAACAGAATTCTCTGATATGTTGAGTACTGGTTTAGTATTTCAATAATTTTCAATAAGTACAACTGAAATATTGCTCTGACTCATTCCAAAAGTCTCCCATTCCATTAGAAACTCTAAAACAACCAAAAGCAATTTGGTAACCCACTATAGGTATGTGGGTATCTCTCCTGCTAAGGAAACGCATCCACCACTGATTGCTCAGCTTTTATAAAAATAGATTTGTTTTTGAGGCTGTTTACATTCCACAATGTAATGTGGGTAAAATCAATAGCAGTAGTGTTGTATTAGATTCAACAAACCCAAGAACCCTGTTTCTCCTAGTTAGTGTAATTATAACTTTTGTTGACAAGCAGATGTTTAAACAACCCCCAAATATGTAATTATTAGAATAAGCAAGGAATTGAGGATCTCTAGGATTCTAAGACCAGCAATACAGTAGTCCTGCATCCCAAAAATTAATGCAAATTTATTCCAAGAGTAAGTATAATTTTGAAGCCTTTTAAGTGTAGTTAGTGTTGATTTATTCAGTCCATCAACTGACATGAGTTTATACATCTCATAACACTTGTCTTCAGTTACTGCCTCCACAAAAACCTCAACAGTTTGGTCCTATCTTTCAGCTAGAGTAGGAGAAAGTCTTATTTGCACAGTGACTAATGTGAACTGTTTAGCTCAGCTCTTCACTCTAGAATAGGGAGCAACTATTCAGGCTTTTCTGGAAGAGCTAGTGCTCCATTTCTGAGCTGTCTTCCAGCTTTTGTCCTGATCAGTGGATCGAGGCTGCTCAGGGCTGAATGGGCACTGTGCTGTGTTCCCTCATCACAGCAAGTGACAGAACCTGCATGGCCTTACCTCCCCAAAATATTGTGAAGCTGCCAACCTCATGTTTGGAGTGCCATGCTGCTGACCCAGGTGAGGGGAGGGTATGTGTAACACCCCTGGCTGTGCTTAGAAATTTGAAGTTGAAACTTTTGGAAGGTGGTCTCTGATCTTTGGTCCAGATCTCTAAATGAGACCATGCAAGACATGACTGCCCTGTGCACTTTGCAAGGAAAGAACTGAAACACTGTTCAGTAGCAGCTTTGTTTGCCCTTCAAGTTTGTTCTTTTCTGGACTGCATTGTATTGATGCTTTATTTTAAAAGCCCAAAAATGAAACAGACTAACTTTTCATTCCGTATGGCTTTCTTCTCATCTTCTCTGGCAAGATGAAAAGATGCACATTGCTTTTATAATACTGCTTTCTCGGGATGGAAAATTGTCAGGTGTCTTGTTTCAGGTATCATTAACTGTCTAGCAAAGCCTTTTTCTTCTGTATTCTTGGTATGTCTAGACTGACCTTTCTCTGAATCTGAAGGGATTCCCAAGGAAATCAAATGCACCTAGAAACACCTGCCACCTCTGTTCCTTTCCCAGCATGTTAAATTGTTTTGGTGCTCTGGGGCTCCTGCCAAGTGTGAGGAAGCATATTTGTATTTTTGTGTGCTGGCCAGTGCTGTGTTACTACTCAGATGAGGCAGAGTCCTTTGTGCTCTCCAGCAGTGCCCTGGTAGCACTGGGGAGAGCACCAGTACAGTTCCAGCTTGGAGAATGTGAGAGCTGGGAGTGGGGCTGCCCTCACCAACGTATAAGGAAGGTCCAAGCATTTTTGCCATCAAAAGCACAAGCAAAATTTCCCTATATTTATAAAGCATTTTGAATACTGCAGCTGAGACGTCCCTTGCAAAAATCAACTGCCCGACCTGGTAGTTCACTTGCCAGGCTGAGTAAGAAAGGATTGGAGAAGGAGCTGCATCCTGACTTTGGCTGGTTAAGATGTCCCTGTTGTGGGGCATGCCTTGCCTCTCTGCTGACCCTGCAAGAGACGGGGAGACACATAAGGGGAGTAGGACTGGGATAAGCCACTCTTCTGGAAGGCGCTTGCAAGTGGCATCAGCCTCTTCCCTGGTTTCAGCTGTCTTCTTCAGAGCATGCTCCCACAGGGAATGCTGAGAACCAGCTCACCAAAGAAAAATACATCCAGGGCTTCTTCCTTCAATAGGAAGGGATCAAAATGTTAAAAAATGATCATGCTAACTGTGGCAGTAGGAAGGTGTGCCTTGGTATGGAAAGAAGAAAGAAACAACATAGAGAGTAGATTTTCCCCAAAAGTAACCACAATTTTGACATGATATGGCAAGTCTGCCATACTTGGAAAACCTAACACAGGGAGGTGCTAGCCCATAGTCTGACATGCCTAGGCACTGATACAATAGAAATAAATTAGAATTTACCTAATGGTAATCAAATGGATCTTCCTTAAGGGGGCTATGGTAGGGTGTCAATATTCAGGACATTTCCTAGAATGGGGCGGAACATGAATTTCAAAAACAGTATAGTAATTTGAAAGCATAATTTCCACTGAAAGTTGGTGGGATTGATGCTCCTGAGTCAGGAACTCCAAACCCCCATTTTGCTGTGTTACAACCCCACCACATCACCTTTCCTCATATGTCATGGAGGCTGCAGGAATAGCCACGTCAGGCCATGGCAGATAGAGAGGGCGAAGCAGGAGGTACAGGACTTGGGACGGGCAGCACAGCAGCTGTTGGCAAGCAAACTGAGCTGCTGTGTGAGTACCACTCATCTTCCAAGTAAGATTAAGAGTTTTCTTTGAAAGTCAACAGTATCATCAGTGGAACTGTCTGCTCAAAGCTACACAGACTTTTGCACCACACAGAACACCTGCACATTGGGTGACAACAAGCAGATGTTGGAGCGTGCATCTGAAAGTGGGCAGCTCTTAGGCTGCTTTAGATCTATAGAAGGAATTGTCAGATTTATAGCAGTCTTTGTCCAATTCCTGAAAAACTTAGCCCTGTTTATATCTGAACAGGGATTTGTGAGAAGCCAGATCCCATTAGTACCCTTAAAGAAAAAAAGCAAGAGTGGGAGGTGCTGATGTTTCTTTGCACTTCTGTGAAGCTGAAATGCTGGATTTGTGCCACTGCCTCTTATGGCAAATTCATGTGTTTATCCAAGTGAGGACTTACATGATTTAGGGTTGTGTGTAAAGGGTGAGGCGATGTCAGGCAAACAAATTTCTGCAGTGGGAGGTCACTGTGAGTCCCAACACCTGCAAGATGATTCTCCATCCTCATTGCTAGCAGGGCAAATAAATTCCAGAGTCAGACCTTTGCCAGCAGTGTCATGTGATCGCGGGAAACATTTCTAGACTGTTTGGAGGTTGCTTCCTCCACTTGACAACCCATAATTTTATATCTGAGGGGTGAAGAGATCCACAATTTTTAATGAGAGTTATGTTTCTTAGCAGCTTCAATGATTGCTCTGTAGAACTGTTGGTTTGAATAATGTATTACCCATTGCTCTATTTTTAACCCCATAAATTATTCTCAGATGAGAAGCATAATCTTTTTTTTCTTTTTTTTTTTTTTTCAAGGGAAAAGGCAGAATCAGTAAAAAATGCTTCAGAAATCAGTTGGGAACATTCTTTTATCCTGTCTGAATAGTGTGCAACTTGAAAGTTAGTTACAGGAGATCAAATTAATTTCTGGTGTAACTTAATGGGAAGCCAGGTGCATAAATTGGAAAAGAAAATAAGAATAACATAATGAGAAAAGAATAGTTCTGGCACAACACCTCACCAAGGGATATGAGTGGTGCCTTGGGTTGAATGTTGTTTGAAAGCACCATCAAAGGTAGATTAAAGTCAGGAGTATTGTGGGAGGAAATGGATAACCAGCACAGCAGGAGCAGTTACTCCAGGGGCTTTCTGCTGCTTATATGTGCACAGCTGGGGCCTCTAGGGATGGGGGTTATTTTGGAAGAGATGAAAGGTCATGTCGAGTTGATTTAGTGCCTACAAATGCTGGTGGTATGTTGTTTAGTCCCTAATCTGTCAGGTAAAGAACAAGAAACTTGTACTGTTTGTTCAACTGAAAAATGTGGGTTCCCCACCACAATCACCAATTAAGAGCATTTCTCAGAATAGGAATCTAACCTGATGTGCATGTCTAAAAAAACTTATCTTCACAATGAGGCTCAGGCTTCTCTGATTATAATATTTACTCAGAATGTCCTGAAACTTAAATCAGTTCTAGATCCCTGGTGAAAGATAATTTTTTATGCATTTAATTTCCATTTTGTGGCACAAAACTGAGTTCTTTAGTGCATTACACACTACTGGGACAAGACACACAGTACAAAGAGCACCAGATACAGTAGTTTTCTGCAGTCTTGTAAAGTTCTGTACAAAAAGGTACAAATACTGGAGGTATTAAATTTGGAAAGCAAAATGCAAAGTTTTTTGGTTTTAAGTTTGCAATGTGAAGTAGCCCATGCTCTATATAACATGGGAGGAAAAACCAGTCTGTTTTCAAAATGGAAAGTCTGCAGAGAAAGAGAGAATTAGCAACTGATGAAAGCAAATGAGTAATAAACCAGGCAATAATACAAAATCTGAACATACATAAAAAGCTTAATCACAATCTATATATAGATTTTACATCTCAGGAACATAATGTAACATATTGCTTCTCAAGGGCATCTCTGACTCTCATAATACCCTAGATTTGTACTAGAAATCCAGATTCTCTAACAGTTTATTCCTTGCAATAAAGCAAGTTACCTCATTTGAAATATTACCACAGTTCTCATTTGAATGATACAAAGCTCTCAGAGGAAAGGGAGCAGGCACAGCATTTTCACTGGTACCACCAAGGTGACGGTCACAGGCAGGAGGAGCAGAGGCCGATGCAATGTTCTTCAGTAAAGTGCACATCCACACTGAGCAGATTCCTGACCAACTCTGGAGAAAGTGGCCAGTGAGTCCTCTCATCCTTCAGTCCTGACCCAGTGGTGTATGGAAGTGCAGATGCCCTGCTTTCACACAGCAGTGCGTGAGGAATTCTGGCAAAAGTACTGACTATGCAAAGAGTGCCCCACCTCTTCTCCCCTGTCAGGCTTTGGAGAGATTGCATTTTTTTCTTCAAAGTGTAATGTAAACATTTTCCTGTAGCTTTTATTTAATGAGAGATAAGTTTTTGCAGCACTTACTGCACTGAGCCCTAGAATAGACATTACTTCATAAAATGGCGGGAAAGTTGTGCCCTGTTCTTCCTTACCTAGATTTTTTGGGACAGCTAAGACAGCAACATTTCTTAAATCATAAAATTGTTATTCTGCTCAGTGAAAAATTCTGTTAGTCGTAAGCAAATATTAAAACTGCTGTACAATACTGTCCAATGCTCAAACATAATAAATCTAAGCAGAAGTAATGCAAAAAAAAGGGCTACATCCCCTAACGTGGCCAGGAGAACAGCACTTGCAAAAAGAAAACTAAAAGGAAGCTTGAGAGGTATAAACCTGTGAAAATACGTATGTAAGGCCATATGGTTGCTGTCTGTAAATACACTAAGAGGAAAATGAAATTTTTAAGCTAAAGAACAGTGTTGGCAAAAGAAAAAAATACTGATATAAAGCAGCCATTAATAAAATTGTGCTAAAAGTTGTGCAAGCCTTGGAGAGCAGCACAGCTCTGGAATGGTCTTCAGGAGGAGGGGGGAGCAAAAATGTGACTACTTTTAACATGGAGTCAGTTAAGTTTATGAAAGGAATTCCTGTGCACTGTGTAAAGTAATTGCCATGATAATAAGAACATCTTAAATTTCAGTACTTTATTTATTCAGTGTCTTTGATCAAAAGCACTTATATAAAAATGCAATAATGAAAATTCCTTTCAACCAGTACAATAAAAGTTGGAATTCCTTGGGTATTTCATTTTCTTTAGTAAAATGCAATTTGGACACGTTCCAGTCAATACTTGCAGAAATGACAGAACATCAGCCCTACAAATAATAATAAATCTAGAACATAAGATAAGCAATATGTTATTGAAATGATGTGCTGCAAAGTTAAATCCAACCTTTGCAATGTTAAACTAGCAACAGCTGAGGGAATTTGTGGCTCTTTGGCAAGTCTACAGGTCTCACCAAATAACTGCTCTGAAAGTCTCTGGTTTTCAGCTCTGTAAATCTACTGTTTATGAAACTGAGGTGAAACCACTGCTTGGAGCTGAGTTCTCCAAAAGCCCCAACCAACAGACAGAGTTTGCAGTGCCCTTTGCATCAGTGAGAGAATTTTCCACCCTTGCAGCATGTGACCTGACTGGAGGGTATGTGCTGCCCATGCCCACCTCTTCCTCCCCTTGTTTCTCTCTTGGTGTTTCAGTTCAACAGGTGACCTCATGCTGCTCCGTGTCTTAGGTGGCTGTTTGTGGGTGTGTCGTAGCTTACACACGTGCGGCACGGATCAGGGACAGGAGTGCTGAATTTATGCCTGGGAGTCAGCATAAATTGAATTGAACCAGCCCTGTCCAGAAGTGTCAACCTTAGCAAAATGTTTCAAGTTTGGAGAACAAATTCAGGTTATCTAAGTCTACCTTCAGGACCGCGTATATGGCACTTTCAATTGCAGGGACAGCAAACAATGGCTTGCCAACTGACTTACAACTTGTGCAGGCTGTGTTGAAAATTGGTAAGGTTGGAAACGACCTTTTCCCCTCACACTTCACGGCCTAAATCAGCTACTGATGTGAGGGGAGGGTTTCAACAGAAATGGCAGTGGGGGTGGGGAGGGGAAGGAGTAAGTTATTTCACACTGTGTATGCTGTCATAGATCACTGGGCAAACAGAAATCTGATCCTGGGCGCTCAGCTTTCTGTTTTTTAGGTGGAGCTGATATGGCATCAAAGGATCCAGACCAAGTTTCAACCTCTAATAGCCTAAATGAGGCGATTACCTATTCATACCATAATTGCTTTATTTTGTTGGTTGAGCCACCCTTTGTCATGGTTTAAAAACTCAGTCTTCCAAAAAGACAATTTCAGCTTTAGTATTTTCTCTTCTAACTAGCTTGAATTTAATTTCTGCACTTCTCTAGTCTTCATGAGTAAAACTAACAAAAAAATTAATTGGAATATTATATGTAATGAATGGGATGGAAAAGCAGTGGGATCTGAAGAGGAATGCTGTTCTGCCCACTGAGTGCCAGGAGTTTGTTTTCTAGCACAGATGTAAAAAGAGGGAAGCAGTGGCTTCTGCCTGTTGACTACAAGTGTTTGATGTCTGTACAATTGTGTAAGGGAGGAGACTGACCACTCAAGAAACAACTCTATGCAGATTCATTATTACTCTTGAAATTGCATATAATCTGTTCTCTTGTGTTGTTTGTTTTCTTTTAAGACAAGTACATGCCAGCCCTTGAAAGGATTAAAATGGACTACATCACAGAAGTAGGTAGGAGGATCTACCCACAGATAGTGCAGTATTAAGCTCTTTATGTGTTCCCTTCTTAGGGCCTTATACTCTCCCTTAGCTGTAAATTGAGAGTTTCTTTCTGAGTGAAAATGGTTTTTTTGCTCAGAGATTCCTTGGCAGAAATTTTAATGGAATTGTCTGTCATCAACACCTGCTTTCAAGCTTTACTGATAAAATTAGATTTTATATCTCAGCATCACATATGGCATCTTTATAATTAGTCTTTTTGCAGTATATGAATGTCAATTCCTAAAATGCTGCCTGTACTGTTCATGTGGGAATATTTCACTTCATTAATCAAGTCCAAGTTTTTCATTGGTGCTTCTAATTGTTTAAAGCCTACATCTTCATATGTCTAATCTCAAAACCTTTTTGATGAACTGATACAACACATTTGCAGCTGCACTGGGACCAAGCTGTGAGCAGATCCCTTCTGGGAATAGGATCCTGAGAGCTCTAGATGGGCCTCCATACCTAGAGTCCCTTGTGGAAATGTAGTCTTTGAATATGTGGCTATCTGAAAACGAGGGGTGGCCTTCTTTAGAGGGCTCAGTATTGATCTAATCTTGGAAACAGAGGAAGGTCTATGCCCAGAAGATTCTAAAAAATATTATTATACATTACATTTCAGAACAAGAACACTCAGATTTTAACACACATACTCAAGAATAAGCAAACTCAGAGGTGTTTTCAGGCAAGTGATGATCAGAATTACTGGTCAGCAATATAGGTAGAAGTGTTCCTGTATCAGTGACTCACAGGTGTCTGTTTCAAACCGTTGTAAGGGAAGTCTTATACTACTAATTCAGACACCAGTATAGGTGATAGGTGATTTTTTCATTACTCGTGTCACAGCTGAGAATTTTTATTCCACTTGGGTACATTCATTTCTCTGCTCATATGAGAAAATGCACAAAGTAACAGATCATCACTATACCACTAGCACTAATGGCATGGAAGTGGTAACATTTGTATGGAAAAGTCAGCACTTAGTACCCTTATGCAACAGGATGAAAATGTGCAAACTGTTAACTTGTAATAGAAATGTCTTTAGTTTCTCAAGTGCAAAGTGCAGTGTCAGCAACACTATCTTCTAAAAAAAAAGACAAATATGAAAACATTTATAAACATAGCTCTTGATAGCTCTCATGCAAACTGCTGTCAGACTTGTACACTAATGCAGTGAATCATTCAGGCTCAGCTCACTGGGGGTACTCCTGCTCATATTGGTCAGACTGGCCATAAGGGATTTAACTTTATAAGCATAGTAGTCCCTTAGGTTGACAGATGGAACTTCTTTCATGCCATCACCAAAATCACAGCTTCTCATGGCACTCTCTAACTGCTTCTGACGCCTATAGAAGTGGGAGAATTTATTAAAGATCAGTGTAATGGGAAGCACTACCACTAGGATGCCAGCTAGGATGCATGCAGATGCCGTCAACTTGCCAGCAGTGCTCCCTGGCACCACATCCCCGTAGCCAACTGTGGTCATGCTAACAGTAGCCCACCACCAACAAGCAGGGATGGTGGCCAACCCCTCATTGTCTTCTTTCTCAATAGTGTAAGCCACTACTGAGAAAATGGAGATGCCAACAGAGAGGTAGAGTAAAAGTAGCCCCACCTCTCTGTAGCTGTACTTCAGAGTTGCTCCAAGAGACCTGAGACCTGTGGAGTGTCTAGCCAGCTTCAATATGCGGAAAATCCTCATGAGTCTCAGGACTTGTGCAACTCTTCCTAAATTTGCTAAAGTCGGACTACTTTCCACCACCAAGTTGACAATTAATGTAATATAAAATGGAAGGATAGACATTAGGTCAATCAAATTCAGGGCATGCTTGAAAAATTTTAAAAAGTCAGGAGCTACTGCAAATCTTGCCACCAGTTCAAAAGTGAACCATGCAATACCAAAATGTTCCACGATTTCAAAGCGAGGGTCTTCCTCGGTGTTCCCGTTGCTGTCAACAATCTGGAAGTCTGGGAGGCTGTTCAGGCACATGGTCACAATGGAGCCCAACACCACCACTATGGAAAGGACACTGAAGATGCGGCTTAAAACCGAGTACCCAGGGTTATCCAAAGCAAGCCAGAGCTGCCTCCTGATGTTTCCAAAGGGCTGTTTGTCAAATTTAGAGGCATCATTGTAGAATGCCAAAATCTCATCAAAAGAAGATGTCGTACTCTCCTGGTCACTTTGTTCCTCCCATTTCTCTTGGTCTGGCTCCATTTTCCTCCCATGGTAGCTATAACTGCAGCAGGAGTCTATAAAGAATTCATTGATTCCCCAGTATTCAATCTCCTGGCTGAAAGAAAAGACACAGAGTTCACCCATCACATGGAGCTTGCCAGTATTATAAAAATGTAGCACGTAAGGAAAGAGCTCGGGGTTCCTGTCAAAATAAAATTCATTCTTGGTGTCATCATAGTCATCACAAAGCTCCAGTATTGACTCCTTTGAGTGGCAGCTCAGCAATTTGCCCAGCCTGGTCTCAGGGAACCTTAATAATGTGTTGGATCTCATCTTTTTCTTAAAGCCTCCAACGTTGATGCTGATCTCATTGTCTTCAAAATTCCCTTCAGATAAAGCCCTCAGACTCTGCCCTGTCATAGTGAGCTCCTTCCAAAGGTGGGTAGGGAATGAAAACCTAGGATACAATTACACAGAAAGTTGGCAAAATGAACAAATCTACAGCATGTTCGCCTATTGATATTTCATTTCATTTCTTTCTTTCTCCCCCCTTTTCTCTCTTTTCCCCCTCTTCACTCACTTTTCCTCCCTTTTTCTCCCTCTGCCCCCGTTTCTCCCCTTTTCCCTCTTTTCTTTTCTCCCTCCTCCCACTGAAGACCTTGAGGGAGGCTCCTTTGTTCCCGCGGCAGGCTCCTGTCCCTCCCCTCGCCCTTCACCTGGGCTGCGGCTGTCGCTCCCACCAAGCCCCCGTTACTCACGGCCTTCGTGCCACCGGGGCCGCGCGGACCTTCCATTCCCTCCCGCCGCTCCCGGCCCCGCCACACAAGGAGCCCCCGCCGCCGCCCGGGGTCCCGTCCCACGCCGCGCCTCAGGGGCCGGAGCCGCGCTCCGACCCGCGGGGAGCCCGCCCCGCCCGGCTCCGCGGCTCTCCGCGCCCGCCCTACCTGCTGCCTCAGCGGCCGCGGCCCCCCGCCAGCGCGCCCTGCTGCCCCCGGCCCCCGCCCGCCATCGCCGCCGCCCGCGGGCCGCCAGGGCTCGCCTCGCTGCCCGGGGCTGCCGGTGCCGGAGGGGTGCTGCTGCCCGGGGCTGCCGGTGCCGGGGGCTGCCGGTGCCGGAGGGGTGCTGCTGCCGGGGGCTGCCGGTGCCGGGGGAATGCCGGTGCCGGAGGATGCCGGTGCCGGGGGAATGCCGGTGCCGGGGGAATGCCGGAGCCGGGGGAATGCCGGAGCCGGGGGAATGCCGGTGCCGGGCAGGGCAGGGCAGGGCAGGGCAGGGCAGGACGGCCCCGCCGGCCGCGCGGTGCTGAAGGGACAGCGGCCGCTCCGCTCAGCGGCGGGAGGCGGCGGCACGCCCGCTCGTCATGGCGACGACCCCCGCGGCTGCCGCCCGCCCCCGCCGCTCCCACCTACCCCCGGCCCGACCCCGCCGGCAGCGATCGGGCCGGGTAGGTGGGCAGCAGGGCTGCGGAGGGGCGGCCCGGCGGAGCCGGCGTGCCGGAGGTGCCGCCGCTCGCTCGCTCTTGCCCCCGCGCCCCGGCAGCAGCGGCGCCGCAAACTCGGGTTGCCTCCCCACCGCGATCCTGCTTCGCGCCGGCTCCGAGCGGCACAACCTCCCGAGGGGCGACGGGGGACGCCCACCCACGGCCGCAGTGGCTCCGAGCACCCGCGGACCTTCTGCCGAGGGGCGTCGCCCGCCCCCCGCCCCTCTCCCCCTCACCCTGCCGGGAAGGGACCGGGGGACCCGGTGCCGCCACCTCGCCCGCCCATGGCACCCGCGGGTCCTCGCTGCGGCGCCTGGGCAGGGTCCCTGCGGAGACTGACAATAGGCAAGACGGGGACACTTGTCAGAGCAATGTGGTGTGAGGGGAGCAGAGCTGCTGTTGAAGCTGCTCGCCGCCCCCTCAGTGGCCCGCTGGGAGCCCCCGACCTCCGCACACCGCCCTGCCAGCCATTTCGTGGGGCGAAATCCTGAGCGGCGGCACCTCGAGCAGAGCGGGCGGGAGGGCTGACCTCCTTGCGCTGCTGCTGATCTCGGTGGACAGACCTTTCGTGCTAGCACATGGAATAGTGTCCAGCTACATGGTCAGCGATAGCAGCGTCCCTGCCCACGCTGCAGGCGACTGGGAAGAAATCTCCCCTCTGTTGCTGAGCCCCGGGTGAGGCCGAGTTTCTCGGGGGGAAGCCTGGTCGTGGCAATCCCTGCGCACCTGACCCCGCCCTGAGCAGGGCCGGCTGTGCAGAGCACAGATGCTCCGAGATAGGTGCTTCATGCCGGGATAACCCACATCTCTCCTGCCAGCTGCCCCGTGACCGCCTCTCACTCGCGGTCTTACGCATCTGAAGTCCGGCTCCTGGAGATGCACTGCTGTCAGTGCTTTGTGGGGTTAGGGTGTGCCGGGGGATGAAGACTCCTCTCTTGCTTCCCCTAGCCCTGTCAGAGCCCTGAGCACTCCAGCCCTGTGCATCACCTTCAGCTTGTTCCTCCAAGCCTTGGTGACAAGGAGAGGTTATAACGTCCAAGTCCAGCCGCAGGTGAGCCTCATTTACAAGGAACCCCCAGTATTAAAGATTAGCCCTTTAAGAGCCCAGGAAACTGAGTGCAAACATGAAGTGGGGCAAATAAGTCCTGGTGTATGCCACTGGCCAGGTCTCCAGGAGCCTGCTCAGCTTTCCTACCTGGGGTGTAGTGATCACCCCACCATATCCCACCAAGGCTGGTGCATTGTGTGGCCAAAGAGTCCACACCTCTGGGGACACTCCCGCAGCGCTGTGCGGGGACCCACAGCACCCTCAGCCCCCCGGAGATGCTTCCGACTATCCGTGCTTCAGTGATGCTACAGATGGTCTCCCTGCTCGCCTTTTCTTGGGTGGTGTGTGCTCTTGCTTTGCTCTGCTGCTGGTGAGTGGCTCCTGCCTCCCTTTCCCTAGGTCAGGGCTCTGTGTCCCAGCACGCGTCACTGCGTGTCCGGTGACAGCCTGGGGGACGCTGAATCCACACGGAATTACGGACAGCAGGCTGCTCTCCTGGCCAGGGAAAGTGCTGCTCCTCTCAGCCCGGTCCCTCTAGCTCTTCCCCAGCCGGGAAGTGGCACGGAGGAGACAGAGAGTGCACACAGCAGGCTGCACATTTGCAGGCTTTGTAAATGTAGTGGCGTCCTGCCCGTTTCCCTGTAACAGCGGTGTTTCATGTCCAGAGAGGCAGCTCTCCTGCTTCCCAGTGGCACTGTAGCTGTTGTGTTAGTTCGTGAGAGCCGCCTCCTCTCAGGGCTCTGCTGGCGAGCCACTCACTGGGGAGCTCTAATTTTACTGGCTTTTAATGCCTGGGGCAAGGGGTAGCAGGACACAGGACTGGGAAACCACCACGTTAAAATTTTTGAATTGGATGCCCCACCACGTTCCCCAGGGCTTGGATAAATCACGAAACTTCTCTATTGTAATTTCCCACTCACTCTGAGGAGAACAAAAATAACTCATATTCCTCAGTAACATTAGAAGGAATAGTGAGCTGCTGCTGCTGGAAATGCATTCAAGGGATGTCCATGTTTTTCCCCCAGCTCTGCTCTATCTTGGGTGGTTAGTGGGGGCTTTAAACATATTGAAACATCTTCAGCAAATTTGTAAAAATATAAATTATTTTTGTCTCTTATTCTTAAAATAAATATTTTTCCCTAATGCTGCTTTAGAACAAACTAAGTGGAGATATATTTGGAGGATTTCCAAGCTTTTACAGATTGTTCTCACCTTCTAAGTCACTTGGCTAAGAAAAAAGGGTTAGAGCAGTCTCATTACTCATTTATCAATCTCTGATCTTATCTGTACCTTGCAAAAATTGCTGGTCACTTTTCTAAGTTTCATTTTCTCATTAAAAAACACATAAGGATACAGCTCTCACTGGTCTCATATAACTGCTCCTGTTATTAGGGCTAATAGACTCAGCCCTAGCATTTTGCAAATAAGGCTAAAATGATTCCAGCACCCAAATTAGTAATCCAAAATCCATCTGATTTTTTGTTTTTGTTTTTTTTTTTGCAAGGGGCACGCTCTGCTCCATGGACATATAAGACTTACTGTTACTGACCTAATATTTTTGCCTTTCCCAGCAGTAAATATAGAAAACAATGCTGTGAACAAACTATCGCTGGTGTAATCTGAGGCAAAAGATATGTCAAAAGCAATCAGGTATGTCATTTTTGCACAAAATGAGCTTGTGATGTGTCAGATAAGAGCACATTTTGGGATGCACTGGTAATACACCAAATAAATACAAAACAACCCTTTGTTTACACTGCCTTGTGGACATTTCTTGGACTGTAGAGATTGTAAGACCAGCGCTGAGGTGGGGCTGGGCTGGAAGCATAAGGAAGCATGAAAGAATTGCCTGTTGGAGGGGGAGATGAATGAGTGACTCATATTACCCTAGGGCAATGTTACAAAAGCTAAACTAACTTTGGATTTGGTGGTTATAGTTTCTGACTGAGACTGTGTGAGAGACAGGACTTGTTTTCTTGGTACACGTGGTACCACATTATTTAAGGAATATGAGAAGGTGCCAGCGCTGTGTAAAAACACAGCACGGTACAGGTGCCCTTCAGGGCTGGGGAGACATGGCAACTGCAGTGTTTGACAATACACCCTGCCTGGGGTTTGTGGTGACCTGACCTGTGAGGGAATGTGGAAATTATTGCCATCCTACTGACTGACTCAGTGTAGGAAGCTGCTGCCTGAGAAGCCATGTCCTCAGACAACATCCCCTGCCTGGTCCCTGTTGGCTGCCCCACCACCACTGCAGTGAGCTAACACTGCTGGGGACATGTGACACTCTGTCCTGCAGCACGACACCGCATCTGAGATGCACTGTCACCTTTGGAAGAAATGGAACTGCTCCAAAACTACTAAATCTACGAGTGTTGATGAAATACTGAATAGGGTCTAAAAGAAGTTATGGGACCAAAGGTAGTAGTTTTAGTGGCATGGTGGATTCACTTGGAACTTGAGGACACAACCATCTATTACACTGAAGATAGAACTTTAGTCTGAACTTCATATTTACTGAAAGGTTTCCCTCTGTTCCCAGGGCCAATTCAAATGTACATTCTTGTTGACTATTTCCTTTTGTTCCAGACAGATTGGAAAATCCTGGAGTCTTAATGTGTTAGTTTAAGATCAATAGGTAAGACCTGTTTTTCTTTCCAAAGGTGGCTGAGATCCTTCTGTGTTGGCATTTCTATTGTCGCAACTGTTAACTGTGGCCAGTGAGTAAATATGTTTAAAAGAAGTAAAAATAGCTTTTCACATCGTGCTCACTAAATACTAGAAAAAGACTGTTGCAGAACATCACCAAGTTTATAAGAATGAAGTTGAAAAGGTATTTAAACAAATTCATAAAGACTACATCCATTTCTGGATATTTATCCAAATAATCTGAGTACAGCCTCAATTTGACAGAAATTTCAGAGAGAATATTGCAGAAGAGGGATCCTTCTAAACAAACTTTGTTCTTACCTCCCCCATATCAGCAAGGTGGCCAAGGATGCCTGGTTCCCATCAGTCTGTGGCCAGCCTTTTCTAACTGGAAGTCTAAAAGCTGAGATTGTCCCTGCTTTTTTCATCATTCTCAAACCCTCATAACCACTGGCAGAAAAGAAGTGCCATTTGTTTATGAGTCTGCTCACCCTGTAAGTGCCCTGACTGACATGACTACTTTTCTTCGGAGGCAAAGGCTTTGCACAAGCTCTGTGGCATTTGCAGGATAAATCGGGGGAGGGAGGAGAGTCACTTTACTAAGCTGTAAGTTTACAAGGCAGTGATAGCCATGTCTGAAACCCAGACCTTCATTGTGACACCGTGCAACTCAGTGGACCACAGAGAGACCATCTGGCAGCTGAAGAAACTGAACCATGTACTGAAGATGAATGAAACATTTCTTTTTGTCTGACAGCACCTCAACAGAAAGGCAAATACTGATATTTTGTGGTGCAGTGATTGCATGAGCATTGGAGTTTCACTGTGATGACTGTGGTATTCTGCCTTTTGTTGTGAGTTGACCTCCTTAGTCACTGCCATGCCTGCTCCACCTGATTCTTGACTCTGAGGGACATGTGGCAATATTTGCTTTTGCAAGCCCAGTGGGGAGCATTGTGTCCCTTAATTAAATCACTACCTCCCAGAATCATGGAACCCAAGGTTAAAAAGAAAAAAAAAAAAAGGTTTATTAGACAATTGTGACTTTCTTTTAGATAGACTGTAGAATTTCAACCTTCTGTCCCCTACTGAAAACTGATGTCTGACATGGGTGAAAAGAACCATACCTACAGAGCCCCGGACTCCAGCTGAGCTGCAGCAGTAAGCGTTGCCAGTAGCAATGAGCAGTGGGAAAGAGGGGGTTTTAGAGCTGCATTTTTGGATGTAAAGATTAGCAAATGCAGTGCAATGGTCACTTTCACAGTGGCACATGTTGCAGACAGCAATGATATTTGTCTGAATGGAGGTGGGGAGATCTTGCTTGGACACAGGTTATGGCTTTTAGTTCTAAAATGTGACTAAAACGCCTGGTTCTGTTATGTCAGTCAGCTGACATGGAGCATTGGAAGGTTATTTCGCTTGCATTTTGAACTTACTTTTTTGGAACTTATCCAAGTTCCTACTTGGAAACATAGTATTCAAAGACAGCATGAATATGAGAAAGCCCCTTCTGGCTTACAGCTATTTCAGTGTGAGAGGAAAACTGATTTTGATTATGAAACCAGCATGCAGAAGGGCAGCAGTAGCCTCTCGAGCTAGGTGACCCAGCCTCACAGACTGCTCTTACTGTCAGCACTGAGCTGCAAAGGGCCATGCCATACTTTACACAGGTTAGGAACCTCCAGGCCAGGTTGTTTGGTGTTGCAATGCTGGGCCAGCTCCAATGTTGCTACCATTGTCTTACATGTGGGTCAGTATTATCTCCTTTCTTCTTCCTGAGGTTTTTGGTGCTAGGAGATTCTTAGCTAATCCCATGTTTTTCAAATAAATAAGAAGAACATTGAAATTGTGTTGGTAACAGCCAGAAGAGATGCTTCTGCTGCCAAACAAAATTCTTAATCCATTGACTCTCTGTCCTGACTCCTTGGATGAGTTTCTGCTGGGTGTCCAAATCTTTTCATCCATAAAGTCACCCCATACAGCATATACCCAGGCATGACATCTGCCACACTGCCCTTGCCTTTTGTTGCCCAGCCTCATCACTAGGGAGACTGGCAAGGATGGACTGATCATTTCATGGCCAGCACATCCAGAGAGTGTGAGGCCAGTCTGCAGGGGGCCAGGCAGAGCTTGGAATCATAAGCACGTTTACTAATCTTAAAACAAATTAGAGGAACGTAAGAGAATCTTACTCTTCATCTGTCCAAATGTATTTATTTTGCCACTGAAAACCTTAATGCCCAGCTAGATCAATGAGTGAGATAAAACAAAGAAGCAAAGGGAATGGAAGGCAGCATTCCCTGCACCTCCCAAAGGTTGTTTCTACAGGAAGAGGGCAGAAGATGTGCTTTTTGCATTCTATGTGTGAGTCGCTACTGCCATGCCTCCCTGACTGTCCAAACTATGACACAATAGCTTGGTGATAGAATATCTGGTCTCTATTGCCATATTCTAGTTTGAGAGAAAGCTTTACTGGATCTTCAGATTAGGTCATAGAGATTTAACTGGAAAAATTTAGGGGAGCTGACTTAATTATTAAGACCCAATTCTGACCACAGAAGACCATCAGGGGCTCCAGCCTCCTGCATCCCAATATTTGTGCAGCTCAGCACAGATTCAGAAGCTACTGTTCCATGGCTTCTAAAAAAAGTCTCAGCTTCTTAAATATGAAATATTACCATTGTCTGTTTTTTATGAAGCCACCCAACATCAGATCCTTTGTTTTATCTTTGTGCTACTTGTAAAGGATTTAGTTGTTGCCCTGAGGGCTCTGGTGTTCACAGTTCTTCAGTATCCACGTTGATTCATCAAGAGAAGAGCAACGTTTGCCTCTGAAGTCAGCCTGAGTGCAAAGAAACTTAAGGATCCTGGGTGCTTAAAGAAATAGCAGCATGGGTCTGAAAAGGAGTGGTCCCAAAGTGGCAGTACAGGTATATCCTTTTATATGCAGCCTAGCATCACCAAAAGGAGCCAGTGAAAGCACATCACCCTTAACTGGCTTCCTAAAGCTTCCCAAAGCAGGCACTCTGAATAATTTCTCTCAGTTTGTGTGAACCATTCACCACCGCCCCATAAACCACCATATGCAGAGTTTGCCAGCTGAGATAAAGGTAAATCAATCTCTCCTTGAGATGTTTGTAGCACACTATCTGGAAGATATATGGCCATCACACACTGCCAACAAAATATATTTCTGTACTGTTATTGCCTCCAGCAGCTTTTTTTTTTCCTTTCCCCATCTTATCTTTTCTTTGTTGTTTTTGGTTTGGGTTTTTTTGTTTGTTTGTTTGTTTGTTTGTTTTATTTTGTTCTGTTTTGCTTTGTAACAGCTCAAAGAGAAAGATTTGTGCTGCACCAAGCCCTACTGGGATTGAGATAGTGGTTTGGGTATTTTAATTCTGTTTAGTGAAAAGCAATCAGCCTTAACTGTATGTTCTTTAATAACTGCATACCCACCAAAAGGAATTTAAAAACTTTTTCAAAATCTGCATACTGCTTATGTCCCATTTTTTAGAATGGGCCACCTCCACCCCTTTAGAAATACTAACAAATCATTTGCAGTACCAGTCTATCTCGGAGTCATTCACTGTAACTTTGCCCTGGCAGTACCTTGCTTGAAATGTATCTCAAAAGCACTCTGGTCTGTAATTTATCCTAAAGGTCAGAGTTGCCCACCTAAGTATCTGATTGAGACTATGTACATTCTTGTATGCTTCCAATAAGATTCTGGTTATTAAGAGGCCTCTCACTATTGGATGAAGGATAAAGAAACTATTTCCTTTGGATTTGATTCACTATGATATTTTTGGATCATATTTAAAGCAAGAACAAGCCAATAAAAAAAATCACCAAATAAGACTGTAATTAATGTTTCCCACTGTTCCCATTGCTATCGTGGAACAAAAGGTTTTAAAATTTCTGAAACATGTTGGGACATCTGTGCTCAGTTTCTATACACAATGCAGAAAGTCCAAAACATCATGGGAAACCTTATTTTGAAGGGATGCCAGTCCAGATCCATGCTCTGAAGAGTTTCATATGGTTCAGATCAATTTATAAAAAATGCCTCTGAACTGTTTTATCCTTAGCTAACATGATTTTAAACTTCAAATTTTTAACCTCTATTCAAGAAAGCACTTAACAATATGCTTAATTATAGCCCCCTCTGGTTCTCAGAATCATGCTTTTCTTCAGTCTCCTGGAGTTTGTTATTCCTATAATAAAGAGTGAGAGGAAATAATGAAGTAATTTTTTTCAAGAGCATATACTATAGAATTATGAGAAAATAGCAGTAGTTTAAACTTCACCATTTGTTTTGCTGACTGATTCATTTGGTATACAGTCAAGTGAGGGCCAGCATGTTGTGAGGAAAACCTGAATTTTGTTTTATTTGTTTTTCTTTTGAAGCTGCTGCTTTGTGGAACAATTCTGAAATTCACTGCAGTCAGAATATTACACTAACCAGCTGCAGATCAAAGACTTCACTGAATCTAGGTCAGGTCTAATTTGTGAGGCTCGCAGAGTTAGTCACTATGGCAGCTTTCTGAAAGGTACAGATGGAGAATCCATGAGCTGTGGGAACAGAATTATGGGCCTTCTTCTCACCATCAGTTTTAATGCAGTTTGTTTTATTTCCTTTTCCAGGAGTTTCTTTTTTTAGAGTTCCTAGTAAAAGAGAGATTAAATGTGACAGCCACATCTGTTTTAGGAAATTCCTGCGGAGATATCAGATTGGTAGCTGGCTCAAGTGATGTTAAAAGTGAATGCTTCTGGTCGAGCAGGTGGTCTATGAACGTTATGAAAAATCTGTAGCCTTTTATAGTGATTTTTATCTCAGGATCTCAAAGCACTCTGTAAATATCAGTTGATCAAGTCTTACAATATCCCTGGGAGGTGATCACTGTAATTGAAGGGTGTGGGTTTTATGGCTCACAAGTTTGCTGCTGGCTGTGAAATCCTATTTGTGACTCACACAATCTGCCACAAGTAGAGCAGATGTATTGCTGCTGTGCCCGGGTACAAGAGCTGCTTCAGAAGCAGCAGTGCCTTTGCCACTGGCACACAGGAATTTCTTTCCTTCTGGTCTGCTTCACTGTCCCTTGTTCTCCCATTCTCATTTCCTGGTACCCCTTGTCAAGTGACACTGCTTTCATAAGTCATTTTGAGCAAATATTTCTGGAGAGTGCTTGATATAGATGCATGCTCTGCAGATTGTTTTTTCTGCAGCTCCTAAGACAAAACAATGATAAGATGTGCTTCAGCCAGTCTTTTCCCAGGTGTAGTGGGGGAAATGCAACCAGGCTCTCCCTTTGCAGTATTGGGGTTAATTAAATGGGTTTAAAATTTAAACTTAGCACCACAGAGACCACAGCAGTAGTCAGAGAACATCTGTCTGAACAAGCCCCAGCAGACAGGAGAAGCTGTCTTGTAAAGCATTCCTCTCTGACCTACAGATGGGCTGGAGCATAGGCACCACCCAAGGGCAGGTTTGCTTCAGTGAATATTACTTCTGTAATTCACAAGAAACAAGGAACAGGCTTATTTCAGGGTACGGTCATAATAGGAAAAGTAATATTTGTGTGTCGGCATCCACATATATGTGTGTAAGCACTGCTTACATGGTAACCACGAATACTTAGAATTTAGGACAAGACTTTTATAAAAAATTAATCTTCCTGTGGTTTGTTTGTTTGATTTTGTGGGGGGTTTTTTGTTTTCTTTTTTTTTGGGGGGGGGTGTGGTTTTGTTTTTTTGTTTGTTTGGTTTGGTTTGGGGTTTTTTTGTTTATTTTTCCTATAGCAATAGAGGCTATTTATGTAGAGCATACTTTGACTTGCACTGAACATACTTAAAATTCAGTCATATTCTAGTTCTAAGTGTGACCTCTTGGGATGTTAACGTTTGGGCCCTCCAAACACAGTGTTACTTCCCTTAGTAAAACCTGGATGGAGGGCATGGATGAAGATCAGTATTTCCAGATGAAAATACACACAGTTGCTTGGAAAAGGACATGAGACTTTGTTGCTTGTGTGATAACACAGATTATAAATATCAACTTTTGACGGTGTTGACCCACAATCCATGATGTTGGCTGGAAAATCACCATTTGTTGTTTTAAGTATTCTGGAAAGTATGATAGCCATCCAAGGCTGAACGCAGAGTCCTCACCACTGTTAGTCTGGAACTTGTTCTGCATATTATACCTCTTAGTATAATAAGGTTAATAATACCAACTCCATCCCTAGCCAATATTTATAGCACAAAGAAAGTCTCAAATGCAAAGATATTTGAGGGCTTTAGTATTACACCAGAGGAGAACTTGACATCCGACATTCAAGTGGTTATCATTTTTCAATTTGCTTTCTAAAGGACTTTACCTTCCCATTCTCACAGCAGTCAGCACATCTGGATCTCCATCCTGACAGTGACCTCTGGATATTGCCATACTGTAAACATTAGACAAACACAATTATTGCTAAAAAGTGGGTAGGTCATTTCTTCCCTCAATTTGTTGCTTAAAAGATGCCCATAGGCATGTTTTGTTCCTAATCTACAGCTACCAACAGATTATTACTATGATCAGTGTGTGAAAATTGTTTCAGCTATTGGAAAGAATTCTCAGCTCTTTTAATGCAGTGACACTAAAGTGCCCTAGTTCAGCTCTTGCATTTTGGCTATATCACAACATTGTTTTAGCAAAATGAATTGAATGGTCAGATGGAACAGAAAACAACCTGGAAGAAATTGGAAATTTTACTGGGGCAGAGGAGGAAATCAGGAAGTTTACTATTGCAAAAGTTTGTTCTGTACCCTAAAAAGGGGAATAGGGAGAAGAGTTTCTTGGAGATTAAAATGTGTAATAGCAGGCAAACCTTTGTACACTCAGAGTATCCATTTCTCAACATAGCAAACAGGAACATAGAAACATATGTGGTCAGCAATAACACTCATAAATCTTAAGAGATTATGTGTTCCTAAAGTAAGACTTCAGACTGATCTATTTTGTTAAGTGCCAAACTTCAGCATGATTCAATCAAGTTTTGCTTAATCGGAATTTATTTACTCTTTGTGATGATGAATCACTGAACATGTCTGTAGTCCAGTCTGTTGAACTAATTTATCAGGTATTTTGATGGACTGGTGATTTGCCTTCCCTGAATGTTTCATGGTTTATTTATTTATATCATCTGGATTGTGTAGAACAAGAACTGGAGTTCTGCTAAGAATTAAACATTCCTCAGTGATGCCTTCAGTGACAGAAACACTCTCTAGATAGGTAGTCTTGTTGCAATACTAGGCAAACAACTCAGCCAGGAACACTCTTATCTACAGATCCAATACCACTAAATAATTTTGTGTATTTTTTGTGTTGATTATAGATTCAGGGTGGTTTTGTATCAGAGACACAACCTGGCAAAGATGGAGGGATGATAGCGGTGAGGTTTCTCTGTGCAGGACACAGGGATTTCCTGGAGGCTGGCCCAAGAACATAGGTCATCCCAAGGAGAAAGAAGACATGGGGGAGTTGCTCACATAGCCCAATTAACATGTGCTGAGAGGCAGACTCACACTAGCTGTTCCCTGGTTCTCATGGATAATGATAGTATGAGACAGGCCAGGCTGGACTTTGCCGTAAGTTGGCAACATATGGACGTTCCTAAACTGTGCTTGAATTGATGTTCTCTGAGCCATGTGCCACTATGACCACACTGCTGTGGCTGCATGTTAAAGCTAACTTCAGAGTAGCTATGAGCAGCTGGCAGGTATGTGGCTTTGGCCTTCTCTTTTCCAAGGGAATATATCTCATCAGGTATTTTTCGGGAAAAACTTCCAACTCTCTACCTGTGAAAGAGTTAAAGAATAAACACATGGAAGTGGCAAATTATTTCCCAGAGTGGAAAGTTCTGATTTTCTGTACATACAGATGCAGAATAAGAATCCTCTCACTTCCAAAATAGTGCAGTCTGTTAGGTCTGGGCTTCCCAGTGCAAGAGATATGGATGTACCTCAAGTGAGTCCAGTGAAGGGCCATTGAGATGTTTAGGGGACTGGAGCATCTGGCATATGAGAAGTTGTGAGAACTTGGGTTGCTCAGCCTGGAAAAGAGAAGGCTCAGGGGATCTCAGTATTGTGCATAAAAGAGATGAATAAAAGATGGAGCCAGACTCTTGCAGTGGTGCTCAGTGACAGGACTAGAGAAAGAAGGAAAAAACTGAAACACAGGGAAGATACTAAAACATAAGAAAAGAAAATATGTAATGCAAGGGTGGTCAAGTGTTGCCACAGGCTGCCCAGAGAGGTTGTGGAGATATTCAAAACCTGATTGAACATAATCACAGGCAATATGACCCTAGTTTGGGCAGGGGATTGACTGGAGGCTCCCCAGAGGTACCTGCCAGCCTCAGCCATTCTATCAGTTTAAATTAAAAAATCCCAAGTATTAGTGCAGCTTTTCCTGATAATTTATAGTGGCAGGCAGAGCATTTCTGTTTCTCAGCTGAGGGTGTAAAAAGAGGTAGAGATGTGATTCAAATACCAATTAGATTTGCTTCATTAGCTCCCATTCAAGAGCTGGTGTTTCTGCCATAGCACTGAACTGGATCAGTGGCATCGTATTTTGATCCCTTTGCTTGCTGTTGCTGTTTCATGGGCTACATCAGCCCTGGTCTTTGCTGAAAGCCTTCCTTAGAATAGTCTCACTTAGGGATGAGACTATTCTAAGGAAGTCTCACTAGAAACAAAGAAATTGTCAAAATCTGATGTTATGTGGATTTATGACATATGTCACTGGAGCTGAAAGTAGCAATAGACAAAAACTTGTCTTTTGTTCATCTGATACTTTCCTCTGGCCTTAGAGTGTACTGAATTGCTTTGTAGGCCAGTTAGCCCTAAATAACAAAGCAAATCAGTTTGGCCAATCAGCCATCCTCAGTATCTGAGGATGATAAAATCCTTCTGAGATATCTCAAACATGGTTGGCATGTTTAAACACATCCTTTCAACTTGTCATCTTTCACACAGCTTCTAAATGATGCTAATAATAATATCATTTATTTTGCATGATTGGTCCTGTGATTCTTGCTTCTACATCCCAAATGCAATACTTCCCAATCTTAGCTTCTTTTCTTCTGCAGGGAAATGCATAAGACTTCTTCTAGTTAGCTAGATATTTAGAGCCACAAGACTGAGACCCATTAATGTACAGGCCTGAAGTTATTAAACAACCAGAAGTACTGCAGATCGAATTGCTTTATTGGTGCTTCTGTGTTGACTTTGATTGTGGTAAGAGATTTACACTGCCAAAAAGAAGAAACGAATTGGGCCTTTATGTACAGACATGTATTACGACATTTGTGAAAACAGCCATCTTTAAATTTTAAAAAGAAAATTGTATAACAGTGCTGCTACTTACTTGAAATTAACTCTGCAGCATAATTAGAAGTATATAAAACCTGTAGAAGGTCAAAATGGATATCTATGCTTTCAGTCTGATTTTAGATTCAGAAAAGCAGCACGGGAACGATGCACAGTTTCAGGACGAAGGTATTTAGCTTTCCTCTCCAGTTACAAATCCACCATGGCTTATTTGGCCCTAACATCTATGGAGACTATTGTAGGCAGCGGACCCTCTTTTAACAATATGGCTTTGTTTTTTTCTGTGTCTGGAGGATAGCCAATATGCTGGTAAAATGAATACCTATAAAATTTATACCTATAAAATGAACCAAACCTGAAGGATGAAAGCTGGAGTAAGAGCAAGAGATTTGTCTGAGGATTACCTTTTTCAAGAAAAGAGTGCCACATTTTTCCTGTGGAATGCACGAGTCATGTCTGAAGACATGCAACTGCTAGCACCATCTGAGGATGACAGAGTATCAGTATCAGCAGTTCTGCCCCTGTCTCTCCTCTCACCCGCTGAACTGTGATGAGGATACGAAATTTCCAGCTCTGCTGTTTACCCAGCTGTGGAGCAGCTGCTTCCATGTGAAGAATTTGTCTTTCCAGTTTGCTTTTGTAAAAGCTTAAGAAACTACTTGAAATGATAAAAAAAAAAAAAAAAAAAGAAAAGGCCAGCCCAGAAAAGACTGTAATAATTGCCAAGCAAGGCTAAGAAATGCCAGAACTAAAACTGCAATAATTCAGGTCCATTGTGTACATTATCTTCCAATTTCTAATTGCATGACCACAAACTGGTGGTTTCTTTGCCTTTTTTTTTCCTCCTCACTGCAGAGGATGGACCTGCTCTGGGATGAATCATGGTTACCTTATTGCAGAAGCTGTGGAATTTGGAGGGTGATGGCCGAGGACTTCAAAATAGGAAAGGATTGTACTGTGGTTTGGGAAACTGAGTGCTCTCTTGGTATTGGATTTTGTTGCTATTATGGGTTTTGTTGTTATTCTACTTCACCTCATTCCAAACGTAATGCTGGGCTAGTCACTTAACTCACAACTTTTCACAGATGGTAACTGATTTTCTGGAAACCCTGACAACTGGAATCTGATATGGGATATGCAGAAAACTCATGATTATGGGAAATTTGATTTGAAGATATACTTTAAGTGCTGAAAAAAAAATCTGTTCTTGAGCATCTCAAATGAGAAGCCAAAGTCTGTGGTTTCTTTTGGGAATTTTGACTCCATGACCATGAGTAAACATAGAAGAATACTTTCTTCTCAGCTTCAGGAGTACTGGGAAGATAATTTGTCAGTGTTTGTAGAACACCATGATCCTGCAGAGAAGAAGACCATAAAATGCCTTTTTTGAAATAAGTGTCTGTGTCTCACAGTGTGTGAGATGACAGGTGCCATTCCTAGAATAACAGGGTAAGATTTTTCAAATATTGATGCCTTTATTTTTGTGTAGTGATTCAGCAGAAAACCATGGCAAAGGCCTTGACTGTTCATTAAATCCACTCCTCTGCCTGAAAGCAGGATCAACTAGGCCTAATATTTTCCTGTTAGATACTTGTCTAAGCTCCGGTGACATAATTTTCATGATTGCATGATTTTCCATCACTTTACTTTCCCTACCATTAAAAACCTCCTCTTTGCTTGCCCAGTCCTCGGGCCGAGAGAGAAATGTTCATCTGTGGGACAGTCCCACAGCACACACAGAAAGGGTGCAGAACTGAGAGGATCCCTTTATTTCCAAAGAGATTAAAACATGGTGCCAGACGGATGGGCTGCAGCAGGACGGGCTGGGGGCTGGCTGCCTGCAGAGCAGCTGCCAGGGGAGGCCCTGGTGGGGCTGTGGATGGAAGGGTGGCCGTGGGCCCTTGCAGCAGAGGCCAACAGCTGCTGGGGCTGTGCCAGGCAGAGCATTGCCCGCAGGCTGAGGATGGGGAAGGTGATCCTTCCCTTCAGCTAAGCACTGGTGAGACTTGTCTGAACTGCTGGGTCCCCAGTACAAGAGAGATTTTGGACATTATGGAGCTGGTCCAGTGAAGGGCCATTAAGATATCTAAGGGACTCAAGCAGTGACATACAAGACCAGCCTGTGAGAGATGTGGCTCAGCCTGGAGGTGGAGCCTTATCCATGTGTATGAATGCCTGAGGGAGGGGCTGTAAAGACGATGGAGCTGAGCTTTCCTCTACAAGCTGCCCAGAGAGGTTGTGAGGTCTCAGTCTCTGGTAGAGGATCATCACCACATGACCCTGATTTGGGCAGGGGACTGATTAGACGATCTCTAGGGGTGCATGTCAGCCTCAGCTATTGTGTGATTCGATGCCTCCAGGAGCCACCTATAGAAAGCATGACCCTGGCACTTACCTCCTGCCTACTGAAGATATTGTCCAACCATTCTTTGCATTAAAATTGGAAATGGCTGTTTCACTCATGGACTGCCTGTATAAAAAGGAGAATCAAAGTGGAAATATCTCATGTTTGAATACCTTTTATGATTCTGTATGGTGAGAGTTCTCCCTTCTCAGAAGGATCTGAAGTTTGGGTGTCTTCACAGCTTTCTGTAGTAAGGAGTAATTGATTTTGTTTGTTTGTTTGTTTAAAAAATTATTTATACCCTTTTGAGGTTTTTCAAAAACACTGACTAATACCTAGGTAAAGAAATACAGTTTCCCTCACCAGTGATTTATTAAAATGCTCCTCACTTTCACTTTTGTCCTTATCTTCTTCAGACAGCTGGGAAGCCAGTTCCTGGTGTCTTATGCTTGAAAACATGTTTTTCAATAGATTTCTTTTTCCCTCCCCTTCAGCCCAAAGCATGAGATATCATTTGATAATGCATTATAACTACTTCTCTGGGGAACAGAATTATCTAAATTAAGGTTGATTTTCTAGTATATTCTGGACATTCATCTGGCACAGGAGAGAGGCTTAACATCTTAAAACAATGAACCTGTAAGAAATAAGTACTAGATTAACTTACCCTGGAACCAATACTACACCTCAAAATTCCTTGCTCTTTCCTCTTCAGCCTCATTTTGTCTAAATTCCTGAGCCATCTGCATTTCTACCAGCCAAGTTCCTCATCAGCTTCTAGTCCTGCCTCCAGGGCCATCCAAATCCATACTGTGCTGAGCAGTCAGCTTTAAATTCCACACTGCCAACCTGCCCTTTTCTTCTGCTGAATGTTTTTTTGGATTCCTTGAGCATCCTCTCTTCTCCTGGGGAAGAGACTGGGATGGGAGGATTGGTAACCTTGGTAACCTCTCCCAGGCTGTGTGGTTAGGGCAATCTTTGGGCAGCTGGAAGGTGTGGGCTCAACTTCAGTCTGATGAAAGGAGCAGAGAGCTCACGTTTCTTTTACCTGTGGAATAATCCATCTGCTAAGATGTGAAGTATCCAGGTCCCTGATCTGAATCTGACTTTTTCCCTGCTGACAGGTATTCACTTTAGTTCTCTGGCCTCTCTCTTCTCTTGTTTTTGCTTCAGCTATCCCCTGGCTTTATGTTTTGTTTCGGTTTTTTTTTTCTTCACAGACAGTTGTACTGTGAGGGCAGTTTAGGAGAGAGAGGGAGGCTCACTTAGGATTTTACAACAGACAAGACCCATTAGCAGACAAACCCAGGCTGCCATTGCCCTCTACATCCATTCAGTCTCTCCTCTCAAAGACAAAAACCTGTTTCCTAGAAACTACTTTCTCATATGTTTGTGTGCAATCTACTTTTAAGGGATTCAGAGAAAGAAATGTCAGACCGCTCCTCAGGTAGCTGTTTCACAGGGCAGTACGGCTCACCCTGTCAGTGAGTCAGCCTGCATTTCTTTTAGCTTGTTTTTGACCCTTGTTCCTCCTCAGTCCATAAATCAGTCCTTCTCCTCCTTTGTGATGTTCACACTGTCAAAATACATAGACATCCCCAGGGTATTTCCTCACCTCCAGCAGATTGTCTCAACATGAATGCCTGAGCACACTCTGCTCTCTCTGCTCAGCTGTGTACAGCCAAACTCGTCTCATTGACTTAATTCCTCATAAATCAATAGGTCCAGATACTTACCCCGTTGCTTCCTTTGGGATGAGTCTGCTCCACAAGATCACAGTTTGTTGGTCTCTGCTGTTATTAGGACCTTCTGCCTCCCTTCTTTAAGCACATTTCTCTAGTTCATGTCTGCATTTGAGGTTGACCCTCCTCCTGCAGACTACTGCTTTGTGCCCATCCACTTGGCTGTTGTTTTGTTATTTCCAGCCTGTCTTCATTTCTTTATGTTTTGTGTCTGTCCCCATTAGTTTACACATTAGTTACTCTCTAACTCATAGGAGTTATTACATCAAATATAAATTGAATGAATGTGGTGTTTATTGCTTCCTTCCAGATCATAATAGACATTAAATAAAAACAGACTTAGGGCAGATTTCTAGCTCTCCTTTCCTCCCCTCCCCACACCCAGTCCATGCCCCAGATACTCTCCCATCAGCTCTTTATGTTCATGTTTATCTTTTGTTCCTCTTTGTTTATGGACTTACAGCCTGTGTTCAATCTCTGTGACACTGCTCATTTCCCAGCCAACTTACATCCATTTTTCAAGTAATTTTGTAACTGAGGCTTTCTCTCGACTGGCTGTAGGCTTCTTCTTCATTCTCTTTATCAGCTGGTTTTGTAAATCAGTAAAAGAGGAATGACCGTGTTTGTTTGGCAAGATTTAGCCTTTGCTGACTCTCTGGGATGACTTTCATGCTAGTCCTAAGAAGAAGCACAATCACTTGGGATGGGAGACATGCTCCCTTTCGCACAAGCAGTGAAATTTCCCTGTGCTCTTTACTTGCTGATTTTATTCATCCTGTTGTTTTTATTAATCCAGACCCTTAACAATGTAAAATATGGGTCATGATGGCCAGCTGGTTGTTGTTCAATGCTGACTCTTACCTACCTCCTACTAGCAAATACTTAATCCATCTGCTTGGGAACATCGCAAAATTATAGCAGGAGTAAGAGACTGCCATTGAAAAATTCTGAGAAATGAATTGTGACAGATCTAGAAGGGTGGAGGCAGGAGGGAGATTCACATGGTGAAGGTGTCCCCTCCAGCAGAGCCTACAGCAGGACCTGTAGTGTGGCTGCAGCAACCTGTTCTCTGAAGGCAGGATTGGATAAGAGGAGCACTTGCACCCCATCACTTATGGTTGGCACCCCACAGCTGTGGCTCAGCGGTACACATTGGTGCAGAGAAGACACTGAGGGGAATCACTGAGATCTTTCAGGCACATAATGGGGCTGAGCATCACTGAAGCCTGATGTGGCATTATGAAGAGAAACACTGTGTAGCCTATCCACTCCAGTGTTTGGCATTTCTGTTCATTTTTCTGTGGTACATCAGACCTGAGAAAAAGCAAGTTAAAAATGCCTTTCCACAAGAAATACAACTTACTCTCCTGCTAGTCTCTTCTTGCTCCTTATCTTAGGGCAGAGTTCAAGCCTTTCAGGTCAAAGAAATAATAAATCAGTCATGGTCAACCTGATCAGTGTTAGCTCAGCCCATTAATGGGCTACTTGCTGCAAGTGTTTGCTAGGTAGAGGACTTGAAAAGACAGGATTTGCAGAGAAGACTTCCAAGGTGAGCCGGGTACATGGATGTTTATGGATCTTGAGTGAGAAAAACTAATAGGTAGTATGGGGAAAAGTGTAGCCTTCCAGAGCAGGGGAATGAATGGAGGGATTCAGTGGGAGCAGAAATGTGAGCCAATGCCTATTGGAATGGGGTGGTGCAACCAAATGTTTGATCTTGCATTGAGCTGGGTAGGGAGAAGGGCTAGTGACCACAGTTTAAGCAGGATGATATCCAGAAGTTTTTGGTGCAGGGACACCAGGCTCAGTGGTTCTGTGCCTAAAGCTCTGTCATTAAATTAAATGTGCGCAGGCTAAATCTTTGGCACTGAAATTAGCTGGCAGAGGAGGGGCCTTAGGTTTGCTTATCTTCCAAAAAAGGATGTCTGCACACAAACTTAAACTTGAGCCACATCCCAAAGCATGCCTTCAAACTGTTTAGGAGTGTTTGTTGGCACAGACTCAGGGCACGACGAGGTTTATTCTTACATTACAGTTATTGTGATTGAGTTCAGTTCCTAGGAACAGCCTTAGGTGCTTTTCAATTTACTTGCTCAGGTGATGCTTTATATGCAGACAGAGCGCAGGCCAGGGTCAGGAGCATGTCCATCCCTCACAGACACACACATGTCCCCCCCAGTCCCCTATGCATACTATGGGCTCCCCAGGAAGGTCAGACACCAAGCTACTCAGCAACTCACCCTTGCACCCTCTTGTCTCCAGCTGCCTCATGGCCAGACACTTGCACACACACGTGTGCTTGCACACACACGACTCTGAGAGCCCATGGTCTCTTCAAGAGTTGACCTGGATCTCCTGGTGCCTCCAGTAGCCAGTTCCTCCAGGTCTCGCAGATATGCATGTATCCAGCCCAGGCTCATGGCCACTTTGGTACTTGGCTCCCAGGCCACTTCCTTCTGCTGGCTTGTCCAGCTTGACAACAGCTAGCAAAGACACATTGTTGTATAGACTCTCACTTGCTGGGGTTGTTGGCACCCCAGGCAAATGGGCCTTTGTAACCTGTGGCTCAAATCTAGTTGCTGGCACTTGGATGTCAATGCACACTCATGCATGCAGAAAAGAGTCCCTCCCCCTCCAGGTAAACAGAGATGGAGGTTAATAGGAAGACAAGAAAGACTGTGCTGGTCAGGCACAGGGCATGACCAAATGATATACTGACCAGCCTCAGGTTTGCATGCAACCAGCTCCTTTTATTTCCTTATCCCTCTCTGTAGTCATGCTTATTTCTCCAAAATAACCATGGTCCATCCCTTTTCCCACCTGTGGTCCTTCTAATCATCCCATAATAAGTCCCAGCCTCAGCTTGATGATCCTCTGAAGATACTTCCCATCGACTCACCTTCCTGGGTGCTACCCCTGACCCACAGGGCTGCTTGTGCCCTAGTGACAGCCCCACAGAAGATTTGGGTTAGGGGCTCTGTTTCTCTGTAAAAAGATCTTAACAAACTTAAAGCAGAATTCCATGGTAAAGGAAAATTCCATGTTTTAGAAATAAAATACAGAAAAAATAGCAGGAAAATGTGAAGGAGTGTATGGATGAAAAACTTACAAAAAAGCCAAAATCTGGTTACTGATTGATCCATACTGACCAAGACAGAAGAGTGGTCTGTTGGGCTCTCCCCAAAAGCTTGATGTTCACTAGCCATGTCAACAAAACAGGCTGGGATGTGGAAGTCAGCTCTGCAGTATTTTCACAAAGCCAGCAACTCTGGGTGCTTCTGGCTGAAACGAGGAAGGCCTGTCTAAATTCCAGCACAGTGTGCTCCTCTTAACCCACAAACAACTGTATGGTTTCCTTATATCTGTATGGTTGGGACCAGGATATAATTTTAAAAGTTGCTCAGACAGAAGCAGACTTTAACCCTTTCACCCTCTGCCACTGCTCTGTGGCTGGGAAGTCAGGTTAGCAGTGAACAGGTCTAGGGCATCAGGCTCTGGGTTTCTTTCCCTGCAACTGCATGAGGACAGGCAGCAGACAGGCAGCGGACAGGTCACCTTGTGAAACACTGGGAATGTTGGGCAAGGAAGCTGCTGGGATGCAGATGCATGGAAATGAATGAAAAGAGCATTTTCATACCTTGCATTGCACCACTGAATGTATGGGTGGGTTGTTTTCTGTTGCCTGAATTGTGGAGCAGAGAGATCATGGACCTCCTGTTGCTTTGTTCACAGGTGTGACTGTGATGCCTTAGGTTTCAGCTTTCATGTTATCCAGATTCTGTACTGCATTAATATATAACTCTGAACTTGATATAAAGTGTTAGCAAGTTCTCCTCACAGTTTAGTTAGACAAAACAATCCTTTTCCAGCCCAAGAACCAAGGACACTGTTGCAGCTCCAGGCTCAAAAAGTACAAATGACAGCAAATTGAGGAGAGCAAACTGGGAGGATGGGACTTCATAACCTGAAGCTGTAATTGGACAATTAACCCCAACATGTAAATGGACCAAAACTCATAAAAGTGTGAAAACTCGTGACTCAGTGTCCATCTCGGTGTAGCCTCGGCCAGGCTCTTGTACTGCCCAAGGTGTATCCTTTGAAGGCCTTTCAAAGAAATACCTATTTTATTCCTTTAACACTGTCAAGCCTCTGTTCTAAGTAGCCTCACAAGGCATCAACTGTAATGGTGGAGGTACTGATTATCACAAATGAGAACTGGATCTCTTGGCCTTAACAGAAGTCTCTTTGTAGATCCACAGGCTTTCTGTAAGGATGCTTCAAATTATAAGGGCCACAGTCTGAAGATAACTGCTTTTGTGAATGAAGGTTACTGGTGACTTTGTCAGTCCTGTGTAAAAAAAAAAAACATGTGCCAAAAAAACTACATCTGCAGATCCATCAGCTGAGGAATTATGAGATCAGGAACTTATGCTCTTTGGCCCAGGTAGCATAAATGTTGCACAGAGATCCTGGTTCTTGAATTACATGGGAATAACAGTGTGTAAAAATCACATTTCCATTACTTTTAGGGAGCAGATTTTCAGCTTTATTCTCTACATAAGCACATGATATGAATAAACATATTAAGGTAAGGGCGTGGGTGGAGGGCTCTGTCTTCTAGTGAGTTTTTAGGAGTTAAAGCATTAAATGGTATTAAGCTTCTCCAACTCAGTTTGAAGCCAGAGTACAGCAGAAGATTAGAATCCACTAACTAGTCCCTGCTGTCCCTGCTCCTCAGTTTTACTAAGTAGTCTCAGCTGCTAGGGAGGATCTGGACTTTTCTATTCACCAGGGAAAAATGTTCTCAGGGACCACACTTTGGAAAGCACAGAGCATCAAGTGCACTAAGCCATGTAGCCAAAATGCCCTGTTGAAATAAGTAAAGCCACCCATGGTTTGAGTGACATCTGCAAATGTCATTAAAATGCTACTCTTCAGCCAACATGGTGATTCTAATGAGACAGTCCCCAGTGCAGAGACTCAGCTGTAGTAAGCTGCCAGTGCAATTCCCAGCCCCACGTTCCCATCCCCCTGCTGAAACCACACCTGCAGGAATGACAGCAGACTTGGACTGCTAGACGTGGAGAGTTATGGCCAGCTCTGGTCTCCAGAGGGAGGAAAAGGAAAGGTTTTAGAGTGACTTTGCACCTGTGAAACAATGTGCTGCTATTACAATGCCCAGCACCAGCCAGCCTTTGCTCCAGGGAGGGCTGGAGTACTTTAGAAAGCTTTTTGCAACAGCTATGGTCACTATAAACACATACAGAGGAAGCAGCTATTAAAAGATTTTTGAAAGGCTCTCTGTTGCTTTCTGCTGCCTTTGGAAAGGTTGAGGATGCAGTGAATGCCAAATGATAAGCTTTGCAATCCTCAGCACTCCCGAGACCTGAAAGAAATCTGCTGGCAATTGTTTTAAGCTAATGATTCCCTGCAGGTTGATTGGTGCTTATTTGCTGAAGGGTGAGAGGCTGTAGCTACAGAAGTTATGAAAACAAATTGCCTCTGTGTTAAGGAATGCCAAGCTGCCTGCTCAGTCTAACCCACTTCTATGTTTTTATTTTTTTAAGGTCTGTTTGCAAACTCTGAGCTTGGTTTCTGCTGATTAAATAGCCCCCTGCTATGATTTACTGGGATAAATATCTGAACCACAGTGAAACATTGAAAGCAGGATACTGTCTTTCCTAGTTAAATTAAAGGGGACTAATAGGTTGCATTTAATGCAAATCACATTTCCTATTAGGTTCTTGGGAACCTCTTTCTTTTGATAATATAGGGGGAAAGATGATTTTTCAACATACTAGAGCAGTGTTTATTCCCTCTCTGTGACTAATCAACTGCCTCTCAAAGGTATTAGGTTTGGATTGAAGCTGGAAAATCACCTGGTCTCCAGAAAAGCCAACAAGGAGACTTCATTCTGGGGCTGGGCTCTCTAAAAGACTTGAGTACACGGGTCCTGGCTGTGTCAGAGGACAAAATGTGATTCCCAAGCAGCTGGCTCACACTGCCTGGCTCTCACTGAGATGCCTGCTGTGCAGTGAGTGCACTAGCACTGTCACCTCCCAGGACATCCCAGTTCTTCTGAGACAGAAGCTGACATGACTTCTGATTTAGAGTTGGTTTTAAACAGATACGTGTGAATAAAAACAAGGTCTGAAAGAAGGCGGGGAATCCTCTGATGGGGAAAGGTTCTTCAGAGCACTTTCCTGAGAGTTCAGCCTGGCAGTCCACCTAGGCCAGGCAGAGAAGAAAACTGCTCCAGTGAAGGGATTCCTGCACCCTCCCACAGCCTAATGACCAGCAATGCCATAGGCACGAGTGCTCTGCAGGAACATTTTTGCCAGAGAAACCCTGCCATGCCTAAAGCAAGGCACTAGGCTGGAAAGGTAATTCATTGGCAAATCCTGTGGTCATGCGGCCACCTGTCCCAGCTGAGCAGTCACACCTTGATGCTGGTAATGCACAACTGCTCAGTTAACTCCAGAAGGCAAAGTGGGAGCAGGTGGACCTGCAGGACATCCAACACCAGAAACTCAGGCAGGCTAGCAAAACAAGTCCAGGCTTGCTGGGCAATATAGGCATAATACCTGGAATTCCAGCTTCTTTTTGCAACTAGGTTTCATTTGCTCATTTGTATTTTCAATGGTCCAGCAGTAAAAGTGCAATTCCCATCGTTATTTCTAACATTGTTTCTCATCATTATGAGCCTCTGCATTAGTTCTAACACAAGTGCTGAATTTTTTCCATCATGTGCGGGCATTGAAATAATTCTGTAAATGGCTCAGCAAATAGGACACATGCTTCTCTGGGAACCTGTACATTTTATGTAAGATGAGTATGTGATCATTTTGAACTCAAAGGCTATTTTTGTGATGTGGGGGAGAGAAAGGCAGTTGGAGCTGAGAGCCTGGATGATTTCAGAGGCGTGCTGAGCTTTACCAGGGGAGGTGAACTTTTCCCCTCTCTGGAGCTTGAGACTTTCAGTGCAATTGCTGCTACATTTTCTGATGAAGCCAGCTTTGGGAAAATGTTTTTTTTTTTATTATCCACTGTAGGAAGACACACATAGATGATACTAACACACAAGAACATGTTCTTTTCCTGAAGAATTCAGACTGATCAGAGTGGGAAGCAGTCTTGAACACAGCATTATTATTCAATCTGCTGACATGAAACCTGCTCTTTCAGAATCAGCAGCACCTTCACAGGCAGCTGCTGCTTAAAGTAATGCAACACAGACCAGCAAGCCAGTTGAAGGCAAGAACTGTAGATTGCCTATACATTCATACTTTTCTTTAAAAATTACAAATTGATTACACTCCTCTCTGAGAAAAATTCCTACCTATGGCAACACACTCCTCATCTATATCTAGGCATAAGCTTCCAAGTCAAATAAGCCAGTAAGTGCATACACATTTATGTTTCTCTTGGTAATCATGACCTTTCCCCAGTATTCTGCATGCCAATGCTCTAGCTGTCAGTGATATAATACAGATGCAAGCTTCTCTGTCAAATAAAGCTGTGCACTAGACATGCAATCTCATTGCTCTTGAAATAAAATCAACATGGAAATATTGTTATTTCTACAGTAACTTTAATTAGCAGAAAAATTACAACTGACTATAATCCCTAAGCAACTACATGGCATGCATTGTGGACTTGCTTCTCTAGTAAACTGACTACTGCAATCAATATGGTCTGCATCATCTACATAAAAACACTGCTTTCTTCCCGTTCTTACAAAAAGGCACAAAATCTCTTCTTGCATGCCAAGAAATCCTTTGGCAAATGTACAAACAAAGAAATATAACAGCAGAGGCTCATAACAAACATCTGAACAATTTCAATCAGTGATGTTTTTGTTGGTATCTGTCGCCTCATTTTAGATTTCATTAAGTGATATGTATCACTGACGAAAAAACCCTTAAAGTTATCAATTCCAAGAGCACTTCTCTGCTTATTACACTTGTTAGGAGCTGAGACAAAGTTTTTAGCAGCTCAGTTCATAGATGCTGTCCATAGGGAACAGCATCTCAGTTCATAGGGGATTTCTAAGCCTGGAAGGGGCTGCCAGCTGAACCTGAGCTCTTGTCTGTCTCTAGATTTTCAATTACTTCCCACTGACTTGGAGTCAAATTGCCTTTTTTTTTTTTTTTTATAAACTAAAATTTAGCATGCAGAAAAGCAAATTCAGACTTGAACAGGGGACATTAGAAGGAAATTATGGAAAATCATTCCTTTCCAGTATTTTTGCTTCCACTGGTTAATTGTTCTCACTGCTAAGACTCTGTGCTATATTTCCAGTGTGAATTCATTTGGCTTCATCTCCCCTTCATGGTTCTTGTTATGCTTTTTTCTGTGAGAAGTGCCCCTTCAGACTGTGTATTTTCTTTCATTAACATGCCTGTAAATCAGTTCTTTCTTTCTTTCTTTTCTTTCTTTCTTTCTTTCTTTCTTTCTTTCTTTCTTTCTTTCTTTCTTTCTTTCTTTCTTTCTTTCTTTCTTTCTTTCTTTCTTTCTTTCTTTCTTTCTTTCTTTCTTTCTTTCTTATCAGGCTGATCTCTTTAAGTCTCCCAACTTTAGGCATTTTCCCTGGCCCTTCAATATTTTCATGTTTCTTTGAATCCTCTTCAGTTTAGTTTTCCTGAAGCCTTCAAAAAAACTTGGGAAAAAGAATGTTGATGATACACAGTACTGTGGTTTTGGTGCCCACACTCTGTGTCAGGCTTCAGTTAGTTTTGCTCACCATCAACTCCTCTTCAATATTGCACAGGGAATTTCTGGTAAGGTATTTCTTTACTGGGACCAATTCTGAGTCACCCACCCCAGACTAGGATACCTCCTCTCTGCAAAGGTTTGCTCTCCATTCCTTGTTTAGCCGTGTGCAATGTATTAAAGGGTGTTTAGACAGAATGAGCACAGTCTCAGTCTTGCATAACTTTCAGCCCACACAATTATTTACTTTTCTGTTACCAAATATCTTATTAGCAATGATTTTGTGCTTTCAGATCACCAGTGGAGATATCAAACAGTGCCAGACTCAGCACTCGGCCTGACAGAGCCTTAATAAAGCCAGCCTGATTTGATAATTGATGTCACTGTGATATGTTGGTTGCTCAGCAGCTTAGTCTTCACTTTATTGATATTTTCTAACACTACCATCAGGGCATTGTGTAACACTAGATCTAATAACTTGCCAAAGTTGAAGTGTATTATTTATAATGATTGCCTCTACAGACAAGATGTGATGAAAAATAAAGTGGGATTGTTGGAACAGAACTGCTCTTTACTCTCATATAGTTGTGAACTTGCTGAATAAAGCTTGATCAGATCTAGAAATTTAAAATGCAATGTCCCCCCCACACCCCATTCTGTAGAAATAATAACTGCTCAGTGTGTGTCTTGGTGGTGGGGTCCTAGCCATGAGCTTATGGCCACCAGCAGCTCCCAGAACCTGCTGAGGCTCAGCTTCACCCTCCACAGCCCACCCCAGAACAACTGCAGCCACCATTGTGCTCCAACTGCTCGCTGCACTTTGGCAGACACGGTGCCACTGTGCAGGGTCCTTTTATTTACATTCTCTTCAGTTAGGAAAAGGTCACACAATGGGGGTTTAGGCCAGTCTTGTGTTGTCCCTCTGAGTGCCTGTTTAGCCCCGGGATGGTACCTTCTCATCTGTAGTTGCCTTTTGGGAAAGTTCATATGAGTCTCCCCTGTGAAATGCCCTCTACTTCCCTCAGAGCCAGAGAGACTTAGGCAGATTGTGGCTGCTCTCCATGTGACCTTCTCTGTTCTTCTACAATCACAGAATCACAGAATGGTTTGGGTTGGAAGGAACCTGTGGTTGCTGTTAGAATGATCTCTGGAGATCATCTAGTCCAACCTCTCTTCTAAAACATGTTTACCTAAAGCAGGCTGCTCTGGATTGACTTCAGGTAAGTTTTGAATATCTCCAGAGAAGGTGTCTCCACAACCTCTCTGGGCAGCCTGTTCTCTGTGTCCTCTGTCTCCCTCACACAGAGCAGTGTATTATCACAGTGATGATATTTTGCCTCATATTTAGATGGAACAAGTGGCATTTCATATTGTGCCTGTTGCCTGTGCCTTGTTCTGTCACTGGGCACCGCTGAAAAGAGTCTGTCCCCAGTATGTCCCCATTCTCTTGACACCTTCCCTTAAGATACTTGGATGCAATGATCCCCTCCCAGCCATCTCTTCTCCAGGCTGAACAGGCCCAGCTCTCTCAGCCTTTCCTCATAAGAGAGATGCTCCAGCTCTCTCATCATCTTCACAGCCCTCCACTGGACCTGCTCCAGTAGTTCCTTGTACTTCTTGCACTGGAGAGTTCAGAACTGGACCCAGCACTCCAGATGTGCCTCACCAGGGCTGAGTCAGGGGCAGGATCACCTCCCTTGACCTGCTGGCCACACTCCTGCTACCACCCCAGGGTGGCCACAAGGCACACACACTTCTGGCACATGGACACTTTGCTGTTCACCAGGACCCACTGATCCTTCTCCACAGAGCTGGTTCCAGCAGCTCAGCCCCGGTCTGTGCTGGTGCGTGGAGTTATTCCTTCCCGTTTATCCCTCCCCAGGTGCAGGACTCTGCACTTGCCTTTACTGAACTTCTCTCCAGCCTGTCCAGGTGCCACTGAACAGCAGCACAAGGCTCTGGGGTATCAGCCACTCCTCCCACTATGGAACCACCAGCAAACTCACTGAGGGGACACTCTGTGCCTTCATCCAGGTCACGGTGAATCAGGTGCACACATGGTGAATACAGACTGGGCCCAGTACTGACCCCAGGAACACCCTGAGCTGCAGCCTCCAGCCAGGCTCTGTGTCTGAGCACAGCCCTCTGTGCTCTGCTCTCCAGGCAGCGCCCAACCACCTCCCTCTCTGCCCACCAGCACACACTCCCTGAGCTTGCCTGGGAGGATGTTATGGCAGGCGGTGCCAAAGGCCTTGATGAAGCTGAGGAAGACAGCACCCACTGCTCTCCCCTCATCTACCCAGCCAGTCATGGCACCACAGAAGGCAATCAGCTTCATAAGCCAGCTTTAGGTTACCTTTAGAGTGCTGGACTTGTTCTGTTAGCACCGACGGAACTGGAATTTGCTGTGTAGCACTTGGCTGGTAAGTGCAAAACACTTTTGAGGGGCCAAAAAAATATTTGCATGTGGGTTGCAAACCATGTGAAGACCCTTTTCTTCACTTTGAATTTTGACCCCCAAATCTGATGATTTCTCCTTGCCAGTAAGGCTCTGCTCTTTTCCTTTGTAACTGAAGAAGTTTATTGCTGGTTTGTGGGTTTCTGAAGAAGTGCCACCCTTTATTGCTCATGTGCAGCCATGATATTAAAAATAAAACAGCCAGTTGTCATAGATCAGAAACACACATATGAATTAGAAACAGACAGTAAGCAATATCTGGGAAAATCTAAATTATCTAAAACTTAGAGGGTTGTAGTCTAGTTCAGTTAGGTCACAGGGAAAGCTTTTTGAAAAGGGGATCAATAAATAGGTTTGTATGAACTGTGAGTGTATTTTTAGTGAAACAAATTTTAACTCAATTTAACCATTTTCCTGTAGAATCTGCAGCCAGAGTGAGCCCTGCCATGCTAGGTTACTGTGGGAAAGGCAGTGAGAGGAAATTGAGCAGAAATGAACAATAAACAAAAATGAAACTAACTTGATTATTCTAAGCCCTGAGCCTGAACATAAAATGGATGCTATTAAAATATGGAAATTTTACACCAAGTTCATTTATCTTTCTCTAGGAAAAGTCTGAGGAATTAAAAAAATTTTCCCCTCACAGAAAGTTTCAAAGTACTGTTGCTGACAGTGAATATTCAGCATTGAATGCTGTCCTCTCTAGAAGATGTGGGACCCTCGTGTTGAAAATACAGGAGAGATATATAGATATCTATAAATCAATGTGGTCCTCTTCTGAGAGCTCAGCTCTGTGCAGAGGAACTCTGGTGCTGAGAGCTTTTGCTCAACTAGAAATGTGATGTGAGGGCTGTGGGAGAGATTTGGAGGGGTTATGACAGGATGATGTCAGTGGGTCTTAGTGGCTTATCTGCTCAAAAAAGTTATGCACCCATGAAGCAAAGGTTCATTTTTCTCATCTCTATGACAGCCAAGGACATTTATCTAACGATATAATAAAAGCCTGGAATAAAAGGCAGTTGGTGACCAGGCTGTGATTCTGTGAATAAACTACATCTTTCTTCATTTTCTGGGTTAGCAAAGTTACTCCATGTCATGGAAAAATTCAACAGATGAGACAGTGCTGCCAACACTGATTTTAAAACAAATCTCATTAAATTTGTTTACTGTCTGGGGTTTTTTAAAAGCTGCAGAAGAAAGTATGAGTGAGAATCTTAGGCTTTCTTTAAAAGGAAGGATGGTAGAGAAAGGACTCAGAATAGGAAGCCCACACATCCTAATGCCTCAGACAACAGAGAAATAAAGCGACAGTGAAGGCCTTGCTTGATCTGTTAAAAATCTCCAACTTAAGCTAATTTAATTATTTCTCTTTTTCCAGTGTATCTCCTGAGTGTTTGACAGCTTTGGGTGATTCAAATGCTGTGGCAAGAATCCAAATGGCAAGCAGCAGGGGAACCTGGGTGAGCGAACTACCTTGTCATGGGCATTCCTCCCAGCCCAGGTAAGAGAGCAGGCTGGCTGTGTGTGCAGGCTGGCTTGCAGCCAGATCTGTGCTTATGGACACTGGGGGAGCAGCTCCATGCCAGCTGGGTGCAGGCCAGGGTGCGGCTGCTTCAGCTGTGGCCCCGGCTGGAGCCGAACCCAGCTCCTCCTTGAGCTGGCCCCAGCGCACGAGTGACACGCGGGGAGCTCACGCAGACCTTGGGGCTCGAAAACAGCGGGAAAGGTCTGAGAACACAGGCTGGGGTGACACAGTCTTGTGTGAAAAAAGGGCAGAGACTCCTTGCCAGATTCCCTGACTCTGAGCTGCTCCTGCTGGATGGGCTTGGGCAGAGGGCAGCAGCCCTTTCCACCAGCAATGGGCTATGAGTGGTATGTCTGGCCTGGGGGAAACACAAGTCACTTGTCCCCAACTAGTGGCTGTTCAGATCTCCCTGTGACAGCAGGTGGTGGTCCTGCCTGCCCTGCAGGGACATTGGGGGGTCTCTGCTGCCCACCTCTATGGTCCCTGGGCTGCACAGTCCTGCAGGGGCCAGAGAGGACACTTGCCTGTGACAGGGGCAAGTAGGGCTGCTGGGAGAGTGTTCCCCCTTTTCCACTCAGTAGGCACAGAGACACAGACTGTGGGATGCCTCTTCAGGCACTGAAATGTGGTGAGCACAGGGGATGGCTACAAACAGGCCACAACCAGTTTGGGTAAGGAAATGAACTCACTGCCAGTAATAATATCAAAAGAACAGTAGAAAAATTACAGCTGTGAGCCTGGAATACAACACAAACACAAAATAAACCATAAAAGCTCCCAAAGAGAACTGCAGAGGTGCCTCCACCCTTTTAGGTTGTCAGCAAATATCTCAATGTCAAAGTGAGTGGAAGGCACTGAAATGCACTCAAAATTCTGCATCCCCCCAGGCTCACAATGTATGCACCTCGTAACTCAAGAAATGCAAGCACCAGCTGAATGGGCAGATAGCATTTTTTAACCTCTTTCTATGTATGTTTTTTTTTTTCAATAAGAAAAAAGAGGCAATTGGACTAATGGTATTACCAGGGTTCATTAATTTGTCTCCTTGAAGGGCAAGATGAATTAAAAACTCATGCTCAGTTATTTTCTAAGTCAAAGAATAGATTTAAAATTGTCTTTACACAAACAAAATTAATGGGACCAAAATTTGTCAGTTGCTGCTGGCAAGTCTCTTCCAATGAAAATAGGTGTCCCTCACATACCAAAACCCTGCACAGAGCCAGAGCCTGTAAGCAGTGCCTTGCATTTCTAAGCCTTTTCAAGCATGGGCTGTGATCATGAAATCTGTAACATAAGGACTGTGTTCTGATTCACAGCATGGGGAATAATTGGCAGTGACTGACTTGCCTAGTGAATACTACTGGCCTTCCAAGTAGACTTGCCCCAGCATTCTGAAATGAGTTCCATGTGAGCTGCTCATGCACAAAGGTTTGCACAGCCCTGGCTTTGCTAACTCGGTTGGAAGCAATTAATGCTGTTAGCATTTGATGCTCAAAATTCAGGCTGCAGAGGTCTCAGGAGTTTCTTTCCTCCCTTGTAGTGAATGGTTTGTGTTGCTTTGGAGCCCAGTTACAGGAAGCATTCAAGCATGTGCTGATCGATGGATGGGGCTGAAAGCAGGTTCCCAGGATAGAAGTGTGCAAAGTTCTTTGTTTTTCCCTGTAGCGTTTGCTGATGCTGCCCCATTCTGGTTCAAAAGCCTGCAAATACACTCATTGGCCAAATTCAGTGCTCCAGGCAACTTCCTTACCAAATTTGCCAGAAATTCATGTTCCAAAAATCTCGTATTTCAGTTCTAAAAAAGCATGTTTATAGTTCTCATTACTGTGGAATAATGTGAAAAATGTATAAAATATGTCAGTGCTGTATTTGTTTTTGACAAGTGGAACTCATTTGATACTCTAAATTCTCAGAAGGTCATGAATGATTCCTGTCTCCCAGCTCAAACAAGCTTCGAATAAAGATCTGTGTGTCTTGGACTGCATTTCCACTGCCTTGTAACAGCAGAATCAGGACTCCCATCCAGAAGGGCTGTGCCAGCCACCCCTACTCCTGCCTTTTTTGACATTATCAGAGGTACAAACCACACAAATTCTCCGGGAGATTCTGGAATATAAGTCCAAACACAGCCATATGGTCACCAGCCAACAGAAGTGACTGGCCAGTGGTCACTGCAGCAGCCAGGTGATCAGAATGCTGGGGCTGCTGAGTCCATCACCCTTCAGAGCCGTGCAGACATTGACTGTGAGATTAAATGCCAAAATCATGGGGAAGACAGATGAGTAATTGGGCCCAAAGTCTACTGAGGATGGAGCAAAGCACTTAAGAGAAGCAGCAGCTGGGCAAAGCACTTAGCATGCACTTAAGGCTGTAAGCAACTCATTTCTAAGTATTCATAACTATAAGGAATCAAAAGAAGAAAAACTGTCCTATATTATATTGGTGAACAGATTCAAATGCAGTGTGGTGTTCTGAGGATGGCCATATATATTCCTTCCTTATTTTGTAAATTTAGACCGTCCAGAGCTTTAAAAATGTTCTGTTAGTAATTATTAGATTGATTAGTAGTTACTGAGAAGGAAGGTAAAATGATGATTGGGTCTCTCTTCCTCAAAATCCACCCTGTAAACAGCCACTCTCCTTCCTCAGGGCTCTTACCATGCTCCCCTGTAACTCTGTATAACTACGTGTCTGTGAATATATAGCGCTGAAAGAAACTTCAGCCCTGTGCAGTGTACAATCCATCCTTGCATCTTTATGCTGTATGAGTCACAGTGCATTTAGAGATCTCCTTCCATCTAAGTGTGATCTATTTACAAGCATGCGTAGGTTTTCCTGGTTTCACAATAGCTGACAGAAGAGCATAATTTATCTAAAAAATGTTCTGGCCTATTTGCTAGTCATGTGAGTACAGATTTCTTTTTTCTTCTTTTTTTTTTTTTTTTAATTCAGTGTCTGACTCTAAATGTAAAGTAAAATTTTGATCCTGCTCTGTCTGAGGTGATTTGTTTTCAAGAAGCTTTCTCCTGACAGGCCTTTGATATGGTGTTTTAGCACAGAATAAATGAATAAATGTGAATTTCATCCTTGTATTTTTTGTAGAATCTGCTATCTCTATGTACTGTGCATATTTCAGAAGTCAAGGCTATAAAGGCAAATAAAAGCCACTGGATTGTGCCTAACACAAAGCTGGTACAGAATATAACTTTTACAAGCCTCCCAAGATTCAATTAGACTCAGAAATCTTTATTATCCTCATTCCTTTGTTGAAAGTAATAACTGAAACCACAAACTACCATCAGAAGAACCACCCAAGCAGTGAGTTGGTCCCTGGCAGATCTTTTATATTAGACAACTGGGGCTAAATTCCATTTGTGTTTCTGTGCTTGATGTTCCTATTGACTAGCTCCAGGCAGCTGCCTGCTTACTGCCTTATTTAGGTCCTATGAATCACCCTCTGTGGCTCCCCCACTGCCATAAGGAGGTAGGTGAAATTTAGTTTTTTCTACACCTACTCAAAGACAAGGCCGGTTTCAGTGCAGCTGTGCATGAGTGTGGGGCTGGGCCCACACAGCTGCTGGCTCTCTCTTCACTGACCTGGCTGCACATACTCTTCCTTGCAGGTTCTCCATCTGTGTGTTATAGCACAGATGTCCTCTTAGGTTACAGCAGCAGGCAAAGACCTCTCTCTTTGTCTTTTCCTCCTGAATTGTATCAGATCATATAAAGCAGTGAGCTAAATTAGAAATGTGGAAATTCCAGGGGCTATAGAAATAAAAGAGATTCATGTTGCTTTGTGAAACATTTTGAGATGTATTGTTGGAGCATCTGATACATAAGCTGGCTTTTAATCGCTGTGAATGACTGGTAATTCAGCAAGACAATAAATTTCAAAAAATGGAGCACTATGCAGAAAAGTGGAGCTCTCACTTTGGAAGGCTTTGCAGATCCCATTTACATTCACAGGCAGTGTCCCTAGAATATATGTGTCCCATGGATTGTGTTAGCATTAAATAAAGGATAGCAACATAAAGCCCTGCAGTGGAGCATCACCAGACATCTCCATGGGCAGAGTGGCCAGGCTGTGTGATATGACTCAGACACAGCCCTGATTATTCACACCAGGGACCTGGACACACTGGATTCTGCCCACACCTCTTTGGTGGATGTACTGCTGGGGCGTGGGGGGTGCAGTAATCATCTGTGGGCAGCTCTTTGCCCAAATACAGAAGAAGGACACAGCTTGGGTGTGTCCAACAAGTCCAGGAGTTGCCACACAACATGTGGAATTTCTTTTATCAAAAGAAGCGATTTTTGCCCTGAAGTAGATGTTCACACTTCACCCTTTGGAGTTTATTCCTGCATATCTGATAGCAGAATTTAAACACAGCACAGATTTACCAAGTGAGAAACCATGAAGAATCCCTTTCATGAAGCAGCAATCCCCAAATCCCATGAAATAGCTCAGTGAAAGCCTCCTGCAGCCAACTGTGCAGATAGTCTCTCTCTGTGGTTTCAGGCAAGTAAGAGCTGTGCAGTTCTCACCCCGTTGAAGTAAATAGAAAAAGCCTCAATGAATAAGTGCAGCCAAGATTTCATCCAGGAATTTAAGTGCTGCAGTGCTTTATAGCTTCCAATCCTGATAACTGAAACATGGACAACCACTTGTTTGGCCATATTTAAAAATAAACTGTTGAAAGGGAACATAAAAGTGTTGCTAAGACCCTTTAGGCATCTTGTGCCATAAAACCAGACACAGAAAAGCAAAAGCATGTTTCTAAAGGTTCACGCTCTTTTCTTCGCGCCCAGCAATAGCACCAAGTGCTTCAGTCATATTTTGCCAGGAGTGGGAAGGCTGATTTCTTTGCTGCTGTTGGAAGTGCCCTGTCCCTGCACATTGTTGAATCATTCTGTTGATGAGGACATATTTTCAGGGACCTTGTCTCTTGTATAGAGGTGTCTTTTGCTTTTTGGGAAGGCTCACCTGTACCACATGGCAACTATTTATAGCTGGGGGGAAAGTGACCCTGAGCCTCCACTTAAATTCTTACAAAATCCATTTCTAGCTGCTTTGCTTGTGCTCTTCATCAAGAGTAAAAAACTATTCCATATTTATTTTTCTGATATTTTCTCTACAGAAATGTACCCAAGTCAAAACTTCTCAGACACCAGAGAGGTGAGAACATTGCTGTATCTGAATCTTGAGCAAAACTTGATAACTTACCTTAAATATTTTCCTTTGGCACAGCATTTTTAAAACAGATCTAACAAGGAAAACACATGCAGACACATTTGTGATACGGGGGAGCATTTAACTTGGGGGCAATGTATTCAGGGAGGTGTTTATGTTTTTCAAGTCTCTATAGGCACATGTTCAACAAAACGTTTGAGACATGATGCAGAGATCAGCTCCTGAGATTTTGTGTGTCACACAAGATCCAGCTACATGGTTTAGAAGTATCCTTCTATTCTTAGGCTCTACATCTGTGTCGCCCTTGCCCCAGAGAGAAAAAAAGGGTTGCACATGAAAAGAGCTGGCACACACACACTGTGAATCAAATGGGTTGGAGCCTGAGAGAGACAGAATCCTTTATATTTAGGTCTGAATTAATTTTTTATATATTTTTCCTTGTTTGTTGTATACTTTTCTATCTCCTGTGCTCTCATTGCACACCACAAAGTGTTTTTCTTTAATTTCTTCAATTTTGAGAACTACTGCATGGACATGAAAATTTTGGAATAATTTGGCAATTTTTGTTTCATTCTCACAAAAAAGGTAGCTCCAGTCCAAGTCTATTAATTTCCTTTTCTGTAGTCAAGCACGTAATTCATGCAAATAACACTCAGATGCAGTTCATAAGAAGTCTGTGTGTATGCCAGGGAAGGGGATGGTCTCTCTTAGGTGGCCTCTTTAGTTTGGAATAGATTCCTCATTTTAGTACTGCGAGTCATTTTAACGTGTGAGTTTTGTTGTGTCACTAGAGGTGATCCAAACCAAGAAAATCTGACCTGAGGAAAAAAATTGTTAAATACTGTCTTGGAACAAATTGGCCCAAAACCTTTTTTTCTGTCTTTCCTACTTACATTCAGGAGCTGCAATAGTCCCACCTTCCTATCTTCCTGTGTAGACAGAATCACTGGGGCTTGTCTCAGTCCTCCCAGGTCTTGGCTGTGCAGCTGGGAATTGGGCAGCTCCGTCTGAGGCTCTGTGGGATGCCGGCATCCTTGCCTGGACACAGCGAGCCAAGACTTGCTGTGAGGCAGAACTTGCAAGCTCCTCACTTTTTGGAGTGCCTGGGTGTCCAGGCTCAGGGTGTGCTGCCTGGCACCCCCTGTCTGTCCTGCAGGCTGGGGCTGGCTGCCAGCGCCGCTCGCGGCACAGCCACCCTGCCTCCAAGCAGAGGTCCCAGCTGGACCCTGCCTCCAAGCAGAGGTCCCAGCTGGACCCTCCCTCCAAGCAGAGGTCCCAGCTGGACCCTCCGTCCAAGCAGAGGTCCCAGCTGCCAAGAGCCCGTGGCAGACCCGGTTCCCTGGGCTGGCCCAGCACCGCAGACCCAGAGAGAGGGGCTCTGCTTTTGTGTAGACTGCCCAGAATCCAGGCAGGGGTTTGCTTGTTTCATTTGGTGAAAGCTTGAATGAATAAGGACTTTTCAAACAGCAACTTTGCAGGAGTAGAAAGAAAAGATTTTCCCGTGAAGTATGGTGCTGTCAGGAATACTCCTGACCGCATTTTCTATGGCTAGGGTAGCCTCTAGAGTGAGCAAGGTGTATCTTGTCAAAGAATGCACATAGAATCTAGGATATGGAGGAATGAGCCCTCCTCACTGGTGTTTCCTATTAGTCACTACAGCAATCTTTACTACCTTTCTCACCTCCCACAGATTTTTGAGATAAACTAATCCCATCATGGTAGAGCCTGACCAGTCCTGACCAGATGCCCCTAAAAGCAAGGAGTTGGTCTGAGGATTTTTTCTCATCCTCAAAGGTTTGTAATGCAAACCTTTCATAATTGTGCTGGTCTTCAAAGAAAATTCATGATGAGGATGTCAAGTCCTAAGAGTTGATATTTTAAAAAATATATCATTTGCCAGGACTGCCAGCTGCTGGCCAGACCCTGAATTAGCTGCCTTCCTCAAACAGAGATGTCCTCCATCTGCCGAATAAAATGCTCCTTTTGTGCACATTTTCACAGCTGAGGTTTGAACTAAATGCCTTGTGGTCTGCAGACATCAGCTTCACAAAGACAGCCAAAAAGTTTCTTGCTCTGGACTAGACAGGCAGGAAACTAAAACCTTTCTCAGCTGGAAGCATTCTTTGCCTATCTCACAACATCCCTTCCAATCATATAAAAATCTTTGAAGGAGAACATCTCTCTGCAATCCTTCACAGAGTGAATCTGCTCAGGCAAGGCATATTTTGGGGAAGGAGCCAGATTTGCTTGGTGGTCCCGGCTTTTGGCATCCACCATGACTCAGTAGGGAAGAGAGAATAAATAAAATACTATTAAGAGGTACAACAATGTTACCAAATGAGATTGTGCCTTTCCCAATTAGAGTTGTTTTTTCTATCTCCATATGTTGCATATTACAGAGCCCTTTTGTTGGTAAACATATCCATGGCTCTCTGCAGGGGTGCCAGGGCCACTCACCAGCAACTTGGAGACTGAAATTGTGCATGACGTCTGCTATGCCATGCAGAGATGGTCTTGTTTCCATGTGTACTCTGCTATAGCACAGAGAGGCTCTGAGAATCTGGAAGCCGTGGCCTCTTCTACAGGTAACTCTCCCTAAGAGAAATGAGGGAGGTTGGGAATAGCTGTAGTGATTTTTGGCTTTTTGTATGGTAGATCCACAGTAATAATACAGCAACTAAAAAATTTCCAAATGCCCTGAGCCCTGAGCCCTTACCCAGCCCTATGGCAGCAGTACATTTGTGAGTCAGGCAATGCCATTGCAGTTTGTAGTGGACAGATGAAGAAGAAAAGTGATTTTTCCCAGCACTTAGATACAGGAGATGGTAACTCACGGTGCATCAGCTGAGCTGTGTCTGTGCTTCTGCTCTCAGCCCACAGCAGATCCAGCTTAACTGCCTTTCTCTATGGACCAAGTAGAGCTGTTACCTGGTCTTTGGTGGCAGACTTTGAGGTTATAAACACATGTACAGGCAGTTACTGGGGCTTAGCCATTCCATGATTATCTGCATATGATGGTAACTCACTTTTGTGCTAAGCTTTGAAATCACCTGGCACTTTGCTGGCAGACCATGCAATAAAATTCCCAAATCCTGGTCCTTGGAGCTGTGCTTTAACACTGGCCTGTCAGTTCATTTAATGCTGCAGCAAGCCAGGCACAACTTTCTAACAAAGCTTGAGCATGAACAACAGGAGAGTGAATTTTCTACTGTAGGTACAGTATGGGCTTTGAAATAGGATCTGTTTCTGACTCCAGCTGTTTATTCATGAGCTGGGTAAAAGCTGATGGGCACCAGAAAATTTCTTGTCATCTATTTTCCCATTAATTCCTTCACATGTGTGTGGTTCAAGAGTGATGTAAACCATCATCTCCCTCAGTCTATTTATCTGTTTCTTCAACAGGCTCTCATGGTAACCAACAACTACCGTATTTAAAGAATGCACTGTACCACACCTACTCGGTACAGCACTTTGCAATGGAATAGTGGAAGAAAGAGGGAAAGAAAGACATGGGAAAAGAGAAAGACAAAAAGAGTGAGAAAGAGATGAAGGTTAAAAAAAAGATAGGACCTCATGTCCTTTATCAGGAAAAAGGAAAGATTAGATTTATTTCTGCAGTGACTATGAATACCAGATCAGCTAACTGCAGTTTAGGAGGTCTTTCTATATGGTCTACTCAGTCCCAGTTATTTTAATTCTCTGTTGCCAGCTGGCCTCTGCAGAAATCTATTCAGGGTTCAATTCTAAACAGTAATGTTTGGGAAAAGAACAATCTAAAACAGACAGATCTGTATGTGTTTAGGTTTTGCTTTCTTTCCACTTTTAAATATTAAAAATTGACTCCAGCTGTGGGGTAAAGTAACGCCCAACCTATAAAGACACCGACAAATAAATCACAATGCAATTTGCTGTGTATTTTCTGAGGTCTAAACACCAGCTCTTGAAAGGAATTTTCCATGATTACATCCTGGGAAGATATCTTAACTACCAGCAACTTGTTTGACTTTTATATTTTTTAAAAGTCATCCCATTCCAGCAGGGCCAAAGCCTGCCATTACTTCTCTGTCACATACCTCAGGAGTTAACGGAGCCATCCGATGCTACTGAGGACACATGCAAAGCTTCACTAACTCCATCTAGCATGCTGTTAAGCAGAATGGTTGCCTTGTGTCCATATTCCTCTTTTTACAAGGGTAAATCACTGACTGAGTGGTCATTCCCCTCAGCTAATCAATTCTTTGTGTCCCCCTCTTAGCTGTGGCAAGTTTAGGCAGCCTTGCCTGAAGCTAAAGCTTTTATTACTGCTCATCTTAAAGTCACTGAAGAGCAGAAGGTTTTCCATTTCATCGGTACGCTGCCCAGAAAAGTCAAGTTTAACTCCTGAATTCTGATCCAGCTTACCCTGGCATATTTTGTGGCTCACAGCAATCACTGCTGTCTATCCTACATTTCCTCCTCAAAAAAGCATAAATATTTAGTGTTTGAGAAAGGAAGAAGACAGAAATTCCATACTAAAGGCACCACACTTCTCTTTTTCAGGGAGCAGCCATTAATCCACAGAGTCCTGTTAATCTGCACAACCAGGATAATAATCTAGAAATAGCTCTGATGTTGATATCATATTTTTAAATTTATACATTAACTTGCAATTGAAAAAAAGCTGGCTTTGAACCAAAACCCCTTGAACGATCCTATTTCAATTAGTTACAAAACATTAAAAAAAAAAAAAAAAAGAAAGTTTCTGGCCAAAAGTTTGCAACGTAAATTCTTTGTGGGGGAAAATAAGTAAAGTAAAAATTCCTGACCAGTTCTGCTCTGCATGGCATTTCATTGGTGCTTACTCCAGATCTGTAAGTTGGTCTCCCCTTGAGAGCTGGCCCGGGGAATGCCTGCCCCACCAGGCAGGGGATTTAAGAGGTTCCTGCTGTTCTCTGCCTCCAGCTGCGCTACCGCTGCCTCTGTGCCACCGGCTCAGTGTTTTGTGTTGTTTGCTTCTGGAGCAGATCAGCAAGAAATACAAAGAAAAGCCTCTGCTAAAATATGTTTTTGTATTTACTGTATCAGCTCCCTAATGCAGCCAAAGCTTTACATTGCCCTGATGAGAGCAATGAGAAAGAAATTGCTGTGGAGCATCTTGCACATCTGCCTGGTCACTGGAGGAACCCTGAAATGCAACTTTACTTTTAAAACACATTGTTGCGCCTACAAACTGATTCTGCCCCAACACCTTTGCCTTCCCTGTTCAAACACACATAGATTCACTCCTGGGCAGTGTCAGATCATTCTTCAGAGCGCCATCCTCCCCTCATTCAGCTGAATTTTTAAATTGAGGTTACTGTGCCTTACCCTCAGGAGGAGTGTTAAGACTTCTTCTTCATCTAGAAATCACAAAAGGAGAAACAAGAGCATGTTATTAAGCTGAATAGAAACCGCACCCATAAGAATAAGGTAACTATGAAAAAAAACTTAAAGGGTCCAAAGCTGTTGCCAACAGCAAGAGTTGCAAAGATACCCAAACAAACCAAAAAGATTTCAGTGAATGAAGCTGATGTAGAAGGTGAAGAAATCCTGCCAAAAAGACTGGAAAAATGCAAAATGTTAAAAGGATGCACAGTGCTTTTACTAGTAACAAGGGGACAGTGTGTTAGAACAAAGCAGGGGGGATGTATATGAGATTTATTGTGATAAGTTAGATATTTCATGGAGGACTGTTTAATAAAACTTGGAAGACAAAAAGAATTATCAAAAGCAAAGGATTACCAGAAGCAATTGACTCCAAATTGTGACAATATGACAGAGCTAAGAAAAATAAAAATACCTGCCCTTAAAAAGGGTGAGAGGTGGAGAGAGGGTCTGGAAATTTACAACTTAGAGAGCTTTGCAATGATTTAAAGTTATTCAAATCAATGCACATATTTAGGAGCACCTAGAGGAAAAATATTATAAGAAACAGGAGCATGAAGCTGTCAAGAACAGATCATGTTAAAGTAATGTACTTTCCCTCTTTGAAAAGAAATCTACATCACGGAAAAGGGGAAGTAGATGTGATGTGTCTCAGCTTTAACAATATTTTTTTTTACATTTTTCTGATGTTCTCATGCAGAAAGGCCTAGCTGGAACTGGGAAGGGTGCACAAATACTTGGAAAATGTAATTTAAAAGGTACTCAGAAATTAGTTCTTAATAATTTCCTGACAAACAGGAATAGTTGCATACATGAGAAATGTATGCAACTTCATAGAAATCTGTCCTAAGCTTGGTACCATCCTGCATTTTCATAAATGACTTAAATGATGGAAGACCAAACATACTTGTGAAATTCACACATGACCACCACATTGGCAGGTTTTTGGGGGGGCCAGGAGAGGAATTTAAAATGATCTTGATAAATTTAAGAAATGGTCTGAAAGCAATTAGGTGAAAATCAATAAGGACAAGCACAAAGTCCTCGACTCAGGATGGGAAAAATCTATCACATAAGGACAAAATAAATGCAGGAATGTCTCTTTCCAAAAATAAGGCAATTTTTGAAGCAGAAAGAATCAAAATTGCAGTCCAACTTTTGTGACTCCATGGGCATTGAGACTATCAGGTAATAAATGGGCACTCCTCTAAGACTTAAGCCTCAATTTTTCACCTCCAGGAAAGATCACAGAAGTTCTCACATTGCCATTTCCTAAAAGACTGGAAAGGGGCAGTAGGCTGGCTTTGTTCTTTCCCATGTTGAGACTTCCTTACTGCACTATGGCTATAAGTTAAGGTGCATTTGGAAGACCTAGGAGGAAAGAATGAGGAAAAATATATGCCTTTTGTTTGCTTCATAAATATCAGTATATCAATATCATGATCGTCTCTATTTTCCTGGCTGATAATATCCTGCTTGCATGGAGTTAAATCAAAGCAGGCTGTTAGTGAGAAGCTAGCAGGAAATGAAACAATGTAGGGCCATAAGTAAGTATAAATATATGAGGTCCCATCATGGAGAACACTGAGGCTCGCTGAGAAAGCAATGGGAACAGATCCATGAGACCCAGCCCTTTCCATGGCTCTGAGTGTGCACGAGGTTTGTCACTGAAGAGAGATTTTGTGTCCTGGTGGGGAGGCACGATGGCCACCACAAGAAATCTTTGTTGAATGCCAGCTTTGCTTTCATCCCAACATAAGATCAAAAGGAAAGCAGCAGGCCAGGGGTGTCCTGGTGTGGAAATAAATTTGGGCAGGGGACCTGGAAAGAGCTGCTGCAGGACAGGCCATCCCTGGGGAGGGGACAGGCAACGAGGAGGAAGGAGCTGCTGCTCTCACCTTCACTGCTCTGCTGCCCAGCGAAAATGAAGAAATGAAGATTCCTTTTAGTGGTGTTAATGATCTTGAATCCCTCAGACTTGTTTATAGTGTCAGCATTTTAAATATCCTCGCAGAGATCAAGGCAAACTCAGCTTTTAGAGCAGCAGGAGGGAAACTCGGGAGGCTTTTTCTGCAGAGCAGGATGCGCTGCCTGCAGCATCCTCTGCTCCCCGGGGACTGGGTGTCCTCTGCCTCCCCCACTTTGAGTGGTGGGGTTCTGCATCTGCTACAGTTTAAAAAAAACCCCAAAACATTCTCGTGGATATGCAGGGCGTAGGCATTTCAGAGTCCTTGGGAGTTAAGTGGGTGTAGGAGATAGCGTGTATGTCCTACACGGACCGGCTGAGAGAAAGGGAGAGACAGTGCAGCGCTGGAAAAACTGAGCAAGTGACAAATGTTCTCTCTCTTAGTAAATGAGTAAGCAATAAAAGAAAACAAATACAAATTTACTGGTTTAACTCAGAGGCAGCTTTTGCTGGCTTTAGTGTGTATGCTTGCTCCTGGGCACTGCAGCCTCCAGCACCATGCATTTTTAATGATGTCTCCACAGGCACACAGATGAATTTTGAGAGGATCAGTGGGACACATGGGTTGCTACTGTCTCCTTTGCAACCTATAACAAATTGGTGGCAATTCTGCAAACAAGCCAAAGGTCTCAATATTAATATGCCACTCAGAGCCACTTAGCAAATAACACCCAGTTTTCCAAGGATGCCACTTGATTAAAATAAAAGCTTCCATCAAGCCCCCAGAGAATCTCAGTATTAAATCCAGATATATTGCAAGCAGTGGCACATTTTTTCCTTGTCCTTATGCTTTAATGACAAAATAGAGAAAATATTTTACCTTCTAATAATTTCTCTGGGTTTGATTACATTATTAGTCCCATAAAGACTGTCAAGTGCCCCTAGAGAGAACCAGGTTCATGACAATATGAATGGCTGATATAAGTGAGCTGTGGCAGTGTGGTCAGATGTGATGATGTCAAACCAGTATTTGCTGCCTGAAGAGAGACATCATTTGCAGAGGAAACTCTTTCCTCTGCAGAGGTGTTTAAATCTAATTCAAGCACTTAAGATTTTGCAGACGGGTGATTTGCACTCTGTGTGTATTTACCTTCTCTCCTGCTGATACCAGCTGAGGAGAGATCATTGCTGTCAGCTCCGAAGTATCAAAGTGGATTGGAGGGGGAAACATCACCTGAGGCTGTGGAGCCCACAGCCCTGCGGAGCAGCATTGCAGGACACCTGTACCTGGGCTTTCCTTGCTGCCAGTGAGCACTGCAGGGAGCGAGCTCAGGGCACCAAGCAAGGCCCACAAGGCTGCAGCAATGCTTGCAGCCTGGCAAAGACACTGAATTCATGTAAGGTATAAAAGGAATATATTTTACTTGCAGTTGTGGGTAGGACAGCACTGAAATACAACCACCAACCTTTCTTACAGCACCCCTTTCTGGGTCCAGGTTTTCTGTGTTTCCACCATAAACACAAATATATCACCCCTCCTAGCTGCAAAATGTGAGAAGTCCAAATGCAGGAGTTGTGGTATCAAATGCTATGGAATTTATGTTTCCTAAATTCTTCAGCTAAAATCATGGTTGTGTTCCAAGACCATGCTGTCTCTTGAGGTATGGACTTCAGGCTGTGGTGCCTTTGTTTGCCAACTCTAAAAGGAAAAGGAAGGGTAAATTAATCTTTTATGTGCTGAGAATGTGTTCAGTGAGCCACCTAGCTTTGAAGGGGTTTATGAAAAGGCTCAGTTCTACAAATATTTATTGCTATATTACTCTGCTATTGTTCTGACACAAAATGTGGACTTCCTATCAATTACCTAGGAGAGAGGGAAAAATCCTAAACCAGGATCTTAACTCTAGACTCTCGTTTTTCTTTTGAGGAGTAAGTAATTGCAACAACTTTGGCTTTTATTTGTTCAGGTCTAAAGCAGTTGTAGTCAATTAAATTTTATGTAAGGGGAAAAAAAAACCTCACAAATGAGACCAAGCAGATCAGATAATCTCTTAGTCTCCCTCTGGACAGGGTGAGGTCAGTTCTTGCTTTAACCTTGCACCATACTGGTTGCAAAGTATTATTATTGTTGTTGCTATAATATCTTTTTCCTCCTGCAGAATGCACCCACATGTCAAGATGCTGAGTACATCTAGGTGGTTTTCAATGTTCCTTCCATGCTCCCCTGCTTTGGCTTCTCTGTCCTTCACCACACCGTCCTTAGATGATTCTTTGTCACATGTTAGTGTTCAATTTTTTTTGTAGAGCTGAGATCTTGTGATTTTGAAGTATCTGCTTTTGCCTGTGGGAAATCATTAAGCACACTGGTCAGCTGAAGAGTTGGGAGAATGTCAGTATTTGTTGGTGTATACCTTATAAATCATAAAGTAACTCAGAGCAGCAAGACTGTAAGTGCCTACACTACCTAGGTGAAGGTTGCAGCTAAGATCCCTGCTCTCCCTCTGAGGTATTTAGTGTGAGTTTCCTATCCTCTGCAGGGACAGACATCCTATTTAGGATCAGCTGTGTTAATGGAAAAGAAGTGGTTCCTGTTCATGTCCTCCCTCCCTGTGCCTCACTCCTGGGGATGCAGGTGAATGTGCTTTGGAGCCTGACCTGGGGATTGGCTCAGGCCAGCAATTTTAACTGTCTCAAGTCATACAGTAGGATTTGGGTTTGCCTGCTTGGAAGGACAGGGATGCTTATTTCCCCTTGGGTGCTTGCAGAGGGGAGGACAACAACCACAGCTGCCCCCCGAAAGGCAGGCTGCAACCTTGAATCTGACAAGTGCACTGGCTTAATGGAATCCATTTAAAGCTGCCATAATTAATGCAGATGCAGAACAGACGTTATGGTTGCATCAAATAGAATTTGAAGCACATGAGAAGAGAGCTTGCACCTTCCTTGCACTGGCATCTTTGGACACTCTTGCAATACTTAGAACTGAGCCAAACATGAATGTTTTTTGTTGGTCTTGAAACTGGAAAGAGGCATTCGTGAGATAGTTTTCACTGGGAAGTTACATCATGTTAGAACATGTTGCTGGAGACTCCTGGTGACTACTACCACAGTGTAACTTCCTGCCATAAACAGGGCCTGGGAGACAGCTGTGGGCAGGCCAAGCATCATCGGGCTGGGCTGATCCTGCTCTTGTTTGCAGCTCCTTGGGCAGTGAGTGACTCAGCTGCAGCCAGGACAGGGCTGAGCCCCAGCCTCAGCATCATTCCAATGACATGGTGCAGGCATGCTCTGCTTGCTGCCTGTAGTGCCAACAAGCTTTTGCTTTGGTTGGCGGTTTTGCTTTTGATTTTAACAGCCTATAAAGAAGTAGATCATGCTTTCTTTTTTTAACAGTCTCAAAACAAACAAAATCCCCCCTCTTCTAAAAAACTTTGCCTATGAAACCTCTAGTAAATTCAAAGTTTTTGTCTATGATTATTCTCCACTGAATAAAGAGGAAGCATAAACTGTGAGTAAGAGTTGAGGTCTTGTAGGGCTACAGTACTTGAGCCATCCCTTTGGGAGCTTTCTCTACTTAATTTAAAAACACCTCCCTTTCAATTCTCTTGTGGTGATTATCACACACAATTTTACTGAGAAGCAGCTCAGACTGAACCACTTCAAAGACAACTCTACATTTGCAAAGGAAGGAATTTCTCTCTGACAGTTCAGCAGCATCAGCATGTCCTGGAAAATAAGCATGCATCACAAGACAGTGTGCTACACATGGGGAATCCTAAACAAAAAAAAACCTGCTTATAATGAGACTGCACACAGAGAGCTCACATGATTCTGAAGTAGCTGCTTTCAATGCCTTGGAACACTGAATTAAACTGCTCAGAGCAGAGAGAAGTTGCTCTTGGGCTTCATGTGAAAATCATTATTAGGGAAAATAGTTATAATTTTGCCATGTTTGTACAGTGGAGTCCTAATCTGTGTTGCCAGAATGCAAATTTTTAACAATAACAAACACCAAGTGCCCCTTTCTTTCTTGAAAATAAGGGGATTGCAAGTTCTGACAATATATAATTGATCAACTGGCACTGAACTAATTTATTGAAAAAGCTTGATACTTGCAACATGCTATTTAAAACCACTCACACAGGGAACACTTGCAACCCATACCTGAGGCTGATGGGTGACCTACAAAAGCCTGGCAAATATATTTTCCTTTGGCATTTTTCAAATTGGATATTTGCTTTTCTTCATTATTCTTTCTCTTTTTTTTTTTTTTTTTTTTTTTTGTGGGAAGATGTGCTTTCCTGGCCAGTTTTTAAATGTTCATTTGGAAACCTGAGACTGAGTTCTGCTTTTTATTCGGTTTAATTTTAGAAACAAACAAAAAAACATGATTTCAAAAAACAAAACCAAAACCAAATCTATTTCACAAGCAGCTTTACCACTGCTATGAGTGCTAATGGTAGGAAATCCACATCTGGGGACATGGAAGAAAAAATAGCTCAAGGCTATTTTAGACCACTTAGACCTGAAGGTTTGTGCAGTGCTACAGACCCAATCCGATCCCACCCAACAGGCTGTGCCCCGAGCCCCATCCTTGCACCCTGCAGCTCTGCAGCACACCAGGCAGCCTCCCCTGCAGGCTGCAGCAGAAGCTGCCATGCAGCAATGCCAGCTGAAAGCCAGTGTGTCCCAAATCCCCTTCCCTCTTGCCACCAGGGATTTACGTCCATATTTTAACTAGGAAAATATGACTTGTGACACTGACTTGGTGCCTGCCTGGCCACTAGGTTTTCTTCAATACTTTTCACTAGCAATTAGAATAGTTTTTTTCTTCTTCTCTTCAGTAGTCTTTGTCTACACTTGGAGATTCAAAATTAGCAACCTCAAGAGCTATATAGGCTAAAAAAAAACTATCCCAGAAGGATGGGATTACATATAATGCTGTAATATATGAAGGATGGCTCAGAAGCCATGTTCAGGCTTAAGGGCATAATCTCTACTTTGCCATTCCCATATCGCAGGGTAGAGGGGAAAAGGGGGATGTATACATACAAAAGATTCATCCTGACATAGCATAAAAATAGAAAAGACAAGGGGCTGAGACAAGACTTTACAGAAATGACAAACACAGCTTGCATCCAATGTAAAGAGTTACGGAAAACCTGTTATTCACTGCGAACTCCAAAATACTATTTCTCAGAGAATTAAAATCACCCTCCAGGTAAAAAGAAAAAATAAAACCTCCTCAAAATGTCAAAGGCACGAACTCCCCCTGGCTTACAGTTTCTGTGTGGATTTGAGCTATTTATAAAGGCAATCTCCACGGTTCCTGTCATGCATTGCTGTTAGCATGTCCTGAGCTAGCAAACCAGTGGATACAAACCTGATCTATATAACCATGGCAATAAGTGAGGATATCTGTGCACACTCCATGTTGTGCTTATTAAAATAACAGGAATTGCTGCATTTGATTTATAAAGAGATGAGTAGGTTTCTGCATGAAGCTCTACTAATAGTTGAAAAAGCCTGTTCCACTATGGACTGAAAATGGTCTCTCCCCACCCACACATTCATCTGGGATTTGATCACCAACCTTTAGGAGAAACTCACAAAACCTATTCCACTTAGCAGATTATATTACAGGGCAAAGGAAAACCTTGCAGGCTCAAGACTTGGGTGGAATCCATTTATTCCACATGTGCAAAGACCGGATGAGGAACTGGAGGATCCGCAGCACCAAAACCTCTCCATGTGCTACACACATAAGCCACTCTTGATTGAAGTCCTATAAATCTTTTCCTTATATAATATGTTCATTGTCTGGTTAGCTTGATTTCAATTTCATCTGCTTTTTTTTTCTTTCCATCATGTTCAAAACTACCATTAACAGTCTGTAAACTCTGCATCACAAATGGCTTTCTAATGATAAAAAAGGTATTTTCAAATAAAAGATCAGTTCCTCATGTCTAAGTTGAAAAAGAGACAGTGTCATTCAGCCAGAAGTTTAAAAAATCTATTAATCTTTAAATTATTATAATATGGTAAAAAATATAATTAATACAGAAAGGAATGTTCTGCAGACTCTAGACAAGGAACCAAATTTCTGGCAAGAAAATAAATACTTACTCCAAAGAAAGTTAAAACTCATTAAACATCCATGATGGAGGTATTTTCTATATATATATTATTTCTATTCTATTTTCTTGAATACATATTCTAACAAAATGGTCTGTGTCTAAAAAATAACCCACATCACAATCAAAAGTATTTTTCTCCACTAACAAAGTAAGGTTTCTCTTCAATGAGGTACTTAAAATCCATCACTTGCCTGAAGAAAATGTAATACACCCCCAGGACATACCCTTGCAAAATCCTGTTTACTTTCATGGTGATAGTATTCCTCACCAAAGCAAACATCTGCACTTCTGCAGCAAATGCTTCAGGGATCTCTACTTGCTCTTTCAGGAAACATCTGTGTCAATATACCTCATTGAAGATGTTCCCTGCAAAAGAAATCTATCACCATGTTCTTGATTTATTATTATTTACTGTTGTTCTCTCCAAATAATTCCAAATTTTATCTCCATCTCTGAAGATCTGTATGTCCTTTGCTTGCTCAAATGGTTTTACAAGGATGAAAGCAGCATTTCCAAAACAGTACAGTGAGTATTGCTGTAGTTACAGCAGAAAAAGAAAAAAAAGGAGACTTTGATCTTTGGTATTTATAAAAGCTAGTTTATAATCAGGGTATTTTATCTGTTCTTAGAACACAAAATAGTTCATTTCTGAAAACAGAACTCTTATGGAAATAAACCTATTGGATCTTAATTTAAAATGCAAAGGCATAAAAGAGGTTTGTCCTTCATGATGTGAAGAAAGCTTGTTTCCAATTCTTGAAATATTTTAACAAGGAATATTGTGTATATACAAGGTTTGTGATATCAATTGACTGGTTATTAAACATAGTTTAGCTCTTCCCCTGCTTCCAGCACACTCACAGACACATGTGATATTCATGTTAACAATTTATTTCTTGGAGGGAAGAAACCAGTGTGTTCTCAGTCCAGTTATCCCGGAGGTTGCCTCAGGTTATTTTACTTTTTATGTTTAATATTGCAGGGATTTTATGGATTTACCAAAATACCATAATTTTTATTTTTAAATCACTATTTTTTTAAAACAGATTCAATCCAGATCGGACCTTATCATACTCCGTTTCAGTTCACTGCCACCATATGTAAGTGTTGTCAAGGCTGTAATACATAAAGTATCTGGCTCCAGGGCTGGTTTCAGTGTGGTTTTGGAATACAGATTTTATAATATGCAGTTTCCTTCCTCTGAAGTCAGTGGGCTATTCAGTGGAATAAGGTTTCTGAGGCACGAGTCAGCTCTTCAAAGGCACGTAGGCACCCAAATCCTGTTTAAGGATATTCCAGTGATTTGAAACAAGGTGTCTGCCTTATTCCCTCCAAAGAGGGGGGATTTCCTAAGCCATAGATAGAGCCAGGTTAAACAGGCACTCAGGCACTCCCCAGGCAGTCTCTTGACTATTTGTCTCCTACCCTTAATGCCAGGCCACTTTCAAAAGACATAGGCAGGATATGCCCTTCTTTTGAGACTCAATTTATTCCAGCAGGACCATCCTCACATTGATCCAGCTCATGCCATGGATGAAACTGAAAGAAATTATGGACTTTTGCCCTTGTATTGCATAGGTTTCAGTGAAGTTAGTGCCTACACACATGCAGTGAGCTTGCTGCACAGACCATCTGCATACACATGCCTCTGGTGTGGACATCTGGTGCTCCTGGGAAACACCAGATTTGCTGAGCTGGAGCAAAGCAGCTGAATAGCAAGCAGGCAATGGTGTTGATAGTGTCCAGAAGCACTGTGCTTTTTGCGTCTTCTTTATGAATGTGCAACCTCTGAAGTTGCCTCAAAGCATCAGATCTGCTATGTTGGTGTGTGGTGACAACAGCACGTGCCTCCAGCAGAATTTATCTGCTGCAGCACAGTAGTCACGGCTGTGAAATCTGGAGGGGCGCCAGTGCACTTGGAGCTGTTGTATTGGACCTTCAGCTAAAGCTGCTGTACACCCAGAAAGTCAGCCAAATATAGTAAAATCCTCAAAACTAAATTGAGATTCCAAGACAGAAAAAGAGGACATGTTTTGGGAAACTCAAATGTATGGCTTTTTGACTCACAGCACCAAAGGAATGTCACTTTGCTCAGTTGTCCCTTGGGTTCTGACTTTCTTATTTGGACTTTCTGATAGATCAGTGTTTTGTGACTTCTTGGGATGTGGACATTGGCAGACCTGGGTCAGAACTTATACTGGCAGAATAATGGTTTCAGCTCTGTACATGTTCATTAGGGAAAGCAGTTTTGAAGGGGCCTTGTTGCTTTGGCAGTTTTAAATGGTGCCTATGACTGGAGGAAGAGGAAAACATACGCACAAGAGTGTGTATATCTGTGTACAGAACCTAAATCATCAAGCCATCAGGGTGTGGATTGGGCATGTTTGGTTGTAGTACAGGTCCTACCATAGGGCAGGTAATAAGAAGCAGGGAAGAAGCCTTGCAGCAGATTACCTTGCTCTGAAGAGCTGTGTCCTTTATTTCAGTAGGAGAAAATGCAACCTTCAGATACCTGTATTAAAGTAGAAAACTTAATTTGAGCAGATATCAAACTGGGTCATCCAAAGAACAGCTTTGGCCTTCTGGCATTTTCCAGAGTGGGAAGGAGTATGTCAGAGAATAAAAAAATTGTATCACAATTTTCCCACTGTTCCTATTTTTTCCCTAAGTCATCAAAAAACACTCTCTGTGCCCACCTCCTTGGTGAGTTCTCATGTTCATTCATAGCCAGAGCAGATACTGCTGCAGTATTTGGGGTAGAGGTGTATCTTCCCTAACTACATAGATAAAAAAGCAGGGCTCTGGATCCTCAGCAAGTTGCCCTCTCCCCTCTTGTCCTGGATTCCAGGAAGATGCAGGTTTTGGGGCCATGCTAAGAAACCCCATGGAGCTATAGGTTGAGGATAGGGCCAAAGCAGGCCCCTCTCACAGACCTCTGGATTGGGAGAAGGATTGAAGGCAGAGCAGATGGGCACGTTCCAAGGACGGAAGAAGTAAGCAGATATTTGAGCAAAACCTCACAGGCAATTTCTTCCAGCTAATCCCTGCCATAATTCTTCCCCCAGCAAAGCTGATCTGGTTCATCATTTCCATGAGGCAAAAGGCATTTTTGTAACTGCTCACTTCTCAGAGGTCTTAGACACTTGCTTTTAATCATATAGTGTATGCTGACATCTGGTGGCATTCAGCAACAAAATCTTCATTAAACAAATATGTTTCAGTTTTAAGGAGTCAGCATCCTTACTTTCCCTTAGCTGGTGCAGAAAAGAATTCCTCCCAGACCACTTCAGACTAGGGTTTACTGTAACACATTAGCATGGGACTGGCATGTCCTGGAGCTTTGTGGGACACGTATGTGAGCACTGACCTCCAGATAAGGAAGCCAAGGGACCATCAAGGAAAGCCATCAGCCAAGGGACCACCAGCCAAGGCACCTGACTGTGTTCAAACACAGTCACAAAAGGGAGCACACGGCATCTTGTCATTCCCTCTTCTGAACACAGAGAAACAAAGCACTAAAAAAAAACCATGGTGCAGAACTACCATGGGTTTAGCAGGAACAGAACCACTGTAAAATTTTAGGTGGTAACATTTCTGAAATTTATTTTATCTTTATTTCAAATTGGAGAAAAAGAAACAAAACAGTATGTATGACTAGCCAGAGAGATGTACCAAAACCTTGTTTCAGGGTACGCAATAAGTAACATGGAATCAGCTGTCATAGTTTAGATACCCATGATGTAGCAGTTCCATTTAAAGTTGGATTAAAATCATGTTTAAATTTCATTTCCTTCAGTCCTTATCCTGCTTTTGATTAGTTTTAAGAGCAGTTGATGGTCTTATGATTTGAAGATTTTGCATTTTAAATTTTGTGTACATGGTCTGGAATTTTATGTGAAATTGTGTGTTTGATCTTTGACCTCTGTTTACTACAGTCCTGATTTGCCACTAATTTGGTAGCAAGACATAAGGGCCTACTGTAAACAAGCTGCTCACTTTACATAGCTATGTTTGGCTCCTAAATGAAGAAGTATGTACAGAATATACTTTGGGTACTGTAGCCTCCTAAAGAAATAATAAAAACCACATCACTGCTTAGTTCTCCAGGTAACGTTTACATTTAGAGAAAATAAGTTGCATGCCTAATAGAGAGAGAAAAACGTAGTTCTTATCCATTTTGGGTTTGTTTGCTTAAAATTATTCTTTAAAGTATTTGAAAGCTGAGGCTGTCTCTTTTGAAGTCAGTGGGAACTTTGACATTGATTTTAAAAGGATCAGGATTAAGCCTAAATTGGTAGGGTCTAAAAGGCAAAAATGAAAATGTCCAAAGTCTACAAATCTCTCACTGATCCACCATGAAGAAAGGAAGGACAAAAGCCTTCTCCAAGGTCTGTAACGTACATCTTGATTCCAGAACTTCTATTTTTTGTACATTTGTAGACTTCAAGATGGAAAGCAACTTTCCAAAGGACTGTAATTGCTAGCATATGAAGTAGTACACACTTGCACCATGGTCTTGTAAAGCTGCTGGGGGAAGGGAGATGATATAAAAAGTAACACTGTTGGTACACATCTTCCGCAAATTGTCCTGCACTATCCATTACACAGTATTCCCTGCCTGCAACCTGCTCCAGGCAGATCTCCAGCCCACAGGTACAGCCTTGCACATAGTGAGTGACCAGCAAAAGTCTGCTTGTAGACATTTAACTCAGAAACACCTCTGATCATCCTGCTCAAGCTCAGCACTTTTTGGCACTCATCTGGCACTAGCAGACGGGTAAAAGCAAGGTCTTCAGCTCTCTCCTGCACCACCCTGCGGGAACCATCTGTCCCAACACTGAACTTCCCATCACCTGGGCTCTATCCTCAGAGTGGAACACCTAAGTACCCTGGACAAAGGGTACTTTTGGCAGAGAAGGAAACCTATTTGGCAGAAGAAGAAACCATTGACTCTTTAATTTTCTGTCCTGGGACATCTCAGTGACTGTAACCAGAGCCGAGTAGTCAAGGACGGGGACTCTTCTCAGCTGAGAGCGTGGCTCATCTACAATAGCAAAGTGTAAGCTCAGAGAAGTGATAGGGCATGGGCAAGCAAACATGAAAAGCCCTCTTCTTTCCTCTTCAGACACCCAAGTGCATTGAGTATCCCAAATGCTGGGGCGCCAGGTCAAGCTCTTCATGGATGACTCCAGAGGCTAAAGCAACCAGGGGTAGGAGATTGCCTACTCTGTTGCTTTATGAGGTCCCAATGTCATACAAGCCAGAGTTCAGGGACACACAGAGATCAGACACTGTGCCACATCATCTGAAACTGAAGCTGACAAAGCATCCATGGCAGTCTCCAAACCCTCGTGACCAAACAGAGGAACATTATCTGTTGTTAACAGCAACTGATGCTTGACCCAAGAATAGCAGATAGAAATGCAGCATCCAAGTGAGGGCATCCATACAATTAACACCCAAAGCAGCCCCTTGCATCTCCATTGCTCAGAAATATCCCAAGATGTTAAAAACTTGATGAGATGTAATCTCCCAGGCTGTAAAGTCTCTTCTCTTCTAGCCAAAAATGATGGGCAATAGAATGAGCGGAGTCAAACACTGACACCTGCAGCTTACTCTCTTTAACCAGCCTTGAGATTTCTCAGCAAACCAACTCAAGCAGTGTCTACTCCATCTTCACAGGTGCTGCTTTGTGCTGTGTGCTACTCCAAGGGAGCGAGGTTGTACTCACAGGGAGAAACAGTCCTGTCCTGATACTGACGTGGTCAGTCACCACAGAGACACAAATCTGCACATCCGTTGGCTTTGCCCATGTGCAAAACCAGACAGACCCAGCAACAGCAAGTCAGGTCACCTTTCTGAAGATACTTTTCTTGAGGTATTTTCAGCTACCCCAGTTTTCCCATAGGATAACAAATACAACAACCGAAAATACAGAGACAGAGATTTGTACATGGTGCATTCTGCACATATCCCCAGTGAAGTGACGTTGCTAATGTGTTGTAGTACCCACTGAAAATGCCTCACATTTCCATGGTTTTGAAGTGGCTGTAGTCTATCCTGCTCGCCCAGCTGGCAGAAGACACCCCTGATTAGAAGGACCCTCAAATGGAACTTGACTTTGGGAACAAACTTTCAGCACAGCTGTGTGCCACTGAAAACTGGGAGTAATGTTCTCAGTTAAAACATCCTGCAGATCCCATCTTCTGCTTCCACTTCATGGGTCATTTCCTCAGGGTATTTCAGGATCCAATCCTAAGGACTTAATACCTTTATGCCAAACACCTCAGCATCACTTTTAGCCTGAAAATAGAAATGCACAAATATAGGGCCTTTTTCACATAGTTAGTTGTTTTTCCTAATGGAGGGTAGTAACTGAGCAGAAATAGTTTTTAAAATATTATTTAATATTTTAATAGGGCTGGTTTACAATGTAAAGAAAAGTGAAATTAATCTGAATAACTAAATAATGGTTTTATATGCCAGACAATCAGAGATCTTTAATAAATAAAGGATGCCATAAGAGCCCCTGGCATGTTTAGACTGAGTTGGTATGTCTGTACCCAACTGTGGAACAACGATCTCTCACTGTTAGCTCAACCTTAAAAGCAATTCAACAATGGCTCCATGTAGACAGCATTACAGAAAACCTGTTCCAATAGCTTTCTTATGCAAGAGAAAACCACAGTCATATTTGTATTTTAGGCAGTGAACCAACAAGAATGAAGCAAAACAACAGCAACTGTCCCCAAGAGATATTTTGGGCTGCTCCTCTCCTCCCACTCCCCTTTCACTCCTTTTCAATCTCCTACCAATCTGGGCATTTTTGGCAACAGAGAACCATACTGAAAAAAACATTGGCAGGCTGATAGGGACCACTGTGGCTTTTGGTTACCAAAGACAATTTCTCCAGCCTGGGGGAGCATCAACCTCTTTGCTCCCTATTTTGAGCTGGGGCAGAGGTGACTGTGTGAAGAAGGGTGAGTAATGGGAGAACTTTCCTCAGCTCAGCAACCTTTGACAATCGATGTTGCTTTTCTTCTTCATCCCAGGATCTGCTATACAACAAGTGCAAATTGAGGATGACAAATAAGAGCATTAGACTGGTGTTTCTGCTCAAATGGTCTGCCTTGAAGTAGCTGATGTTGACACTTAAATTGTCAGCAGACTTCTAGTTTAGCGCTCCAGTTAGAAGAATGGGTCCTTTCACACTTCCCTCTGGGCTATTGTTTCAACTCTCTCTAGACAGGGCAAATACCATTGCAGCAGTTTACACTCCAGTTGCACTGCACCGGTTATTTTGCAGCCATGACCAAGATTGCCTAGAATGTTTTTCTGTAATGTAAGCTTAGACTGCAGAGAATAATTACACAACACTGTAAAAATAATCTGCAGCAATTTACACGGCCATGAAATACTGGAGCTGTTTTTTTCCAGCATACCTATATATACATGGCTGCAGCTAATTCCAATATTTACAAAGGACTCACTGGAGCTGTGATCACAGAAACTGGTATTTCAAGTTAGGCCACACACATGAACAAAACATTTCTTGTTATAAGACAAGATTTTGTATTTTGGGGTGTTATACCATCATCTAACTGAAGCATTACCTTGCCACCTCTGCCTTTTCTATATCCCTTTTGGTCTGGATTCAAATAACATCCTTGTGACTAAGACATTGAGCGTTCAAGTTGGAAAGTATTAATTTAGCTACAGTTTCATTCCTGCAATTGTGTGTTTCTTCTATTTTTGACCAAATTAATCATACTGGCAGTCAGCTTTGCTGCTCCTCATTTCTATTAGACATCATATCTCCTTGCCTGCTGGAAGCTCGGTCCCCAGCCTGCTATCCTGCATGCTGACTTGCTCTCTCTCAATGCATCTTGCTGATGGTAGGACCACAGGCCCTACTGGGACTAAGCAATCAATGCCAGTTCTTCTTAAGAGTAGGAGAAAGAAGCAGAGTAACTGCCCACTGACCCCTGTCTACTGCAATAATTGCCAGGACTTTGGGTGTTTTCAAACCCAGCTAAGCGAAGGAATGAACTAACACAAGTCAGTTCCTCCAAGGTACAGTATGAGCTCTCTGGATTGCATGCAGTTGTATTGTCAACAGCCTGAAGATGTGGTGTCTTAATATTTCTTTCTATGCTTCTCTGGAGAGGCCTACTCCTGTCTCCTATGTACTTCTGCCAAGCTCCTACCTTGCTAGCTTTATACTCCCTTTAATGAGCTTGTTTAGTCATTGTTTTCCCCAGAAGAAACAAATGATCAAATCAAAACTAAAAGAATGAATGAATAAAGCCACAGACTGGGAATGAACACATTGCCTGAAGTCTCTGCAAGGAAACTATTCAGGAAATAGTTAGAAGAGAAAAATACAGGACATAAGTAAGAATTTATGCAAATGACTACCTGCCTTTGCGAACAACAACTTCTAAGTTTTGCAATCTAGCAGTGAGGAATTAATACTTAACCATTAGGTTTAGGTAGTGATTTGAAGGAGTTAAATTCCCAGGCTACCTCTTCAGAGCAGGGTGGGGCATTGGGGAAGTCAGAGACTGAAAAAAAGGCACCTGAATGCCCCGGGAAGAAGCAGCAAAACCTTCTGTCAAGCTCCCCTTCCTCTCCTATGCTCCAACTACTCTCCAGCTAAGGGTGTCCTGGTGCACACCAGCAACTGGAGCCCTGGCAGCACACACCTGCGTGCAGAGCATGTGAGGAGCCTTTCTCACATCAGGAAGAGAGTGCCACGTCCACGTCCTGTTCACCTCTCCTCAGAGCCATCCCCTCCCCACTGGTGTGACATTGCACACCATGGCCAGTGGCTGGGGCCTGAGGGCAGGGACATGGACATCATCCCAGGCATCTTGGAATGCATCCTTTGGGGGACCGGGATCCGGGAGCGGGCCCCTGTCTGGGCCCTGGTACAGCACACACAAGGTAAGTGCCCAGCGTGCAGCACCAGCAACAACAGGGCTTGGGGAGAGGGGTACTGAATTCAGCCTCTCTCCTGTGTCCTCTGAAGAGCCACATTCCAGCACCTGTTTGCTGCTGGCTCTGCTCCCTCTTCACCCCATTGTTCAGCCTGCACCGCCCTGGCTCCCTCTCCAAGCAGTCCTTTCTGAGTAGGAACTGGGCAGAGCTGTTCTGTGCTGTGCTACAGCAGCACTGGTTTTTGTCATCTGTGTTTCTGTCACTGTCAGTGCTGACAATGGATTTAGGCAACTGCAAAAGAGAGACTGAAGCAGCCCCTAAGAGCTAGCAATTTAAAGCATCTGCTAACAATAAAAAAAAATTGGAGGTTGATTAAACCCGTTACCTTTCTCTGCTTTTTGTTTCCCAAACTAGAAGTCATGGAAGGATACCCAACATTCTTGATTTTTCTCTGCGTAAGAGGCAAACCATTTTGTCATTATGTAAAGTATTGAAATAAATTGTGCATAAACTGGTTTGCAACTAGCTGCTCTCCTTTTTCTAGGAGCAGCCCAGTAGCAGGTGATAGCCTGAAGAAGGTCCCAAAAACTTTCCCCTCTGGATTCTGCATTTGCTGCTGGGTGGATATCCATTTGGCAGGGCACATTTTTCAGCCCCATGTTCTCAGAGCAAAGGAAAACTCAGAATCCTGTGCGCAGGTGCCTGGAGCAGCAGGACTCCTGGCTGATGGCTGGTGGCAGTGCTTCCCGGGACCAGAGCTGGGGGTCTCTTACTGGGAGATAAGAATGTGGAGCCAATGGTTTTACTGTGGGTTTGTGGAATTGGGGTCCCAAGGCTGTGAGCTTGCCCAGCTGCCAAGAAGATGGCAGCAATAGGGAATTCCCTTGGCATGGGAATACCCACCTGCATGTCAAAGTGGGGGGTTTTTGTTTGCTTGGAAAACCTCCCAGTCCTGCTCCTTTACTCCTTGGGGTTGTTGCATGAGTATTGCTGTTTTTTAATTGTGGTAGTTTTCTGGGTAATAGTATTTTAGAGCTGCTTGGGTGTCTGTGGGTGAGACTGATATCCTGTTCTTTTATTTACTTTAGTTGTAGTTTTGGAGCAGTAATGGGTAACTATGGGTCATGTGTTGCTGTCAACCCTAATTTTTCCAACAGTTAAGTTCTTCTGTCCACCTCCTTCTTCACATTTTACATTTTTGGAAGCCTCAGAAACAATTCCCTCCTCCCATTCATGGCTATCCTAGCTGTGATTCAGTGGATCATCCCATCTTCAGGTCTTTACACAGGGGCTCTTTCCCTTCTTTTCTTGAGGTCATTTAATCCTCTTGGTTTGAAAAGGAGCTCTTTGTTTTCTCCCTCTACAGAGACCATAACTGCACTGGCTCTGAGCTGCCTGGGAACAGCCCAAGACAGCTGAGGTGAATTACTTTTGGGAGACTATTTTTCAGCCCCTTCAACCCCATCAGGAGATGAAAGAGTGAGATCCCCTTTCAAGAGCTCCTAGACATGAGGGGCTTGGCACAGCTGCCAGTTGCAGTTGCCTAGTGCCACATGGGCATCAGACACATCCACCCAGGAGCAGGAGATCTGATACCATCTTTAGGGAAATCCATGGCACTGGACAAGGCCTTCAGTGATGTCTGTAAACACTCAGCTCCCTAGAAAAACTTAAAGTGACTGTGTCCATGTGGCTGTGTAATATAATGCCTCTTTGTGTTGGAATTACATTTATTTGTCTTTTGATTTAACTGGGATTATTCTCCAGAGAGGTCCCTGATCAGGCTGATTATATGCTAGCTGTTGGCATAAGGGTATTAGGGGGCACACATGGCCATGGGGAAGAACAGTGGAGGCAGGATTTCTCCTTGGCATCAACATAGCTGATATAGCTTGGTTAATACTGCCTGAGGAGCTGCATCTCTGAAACCAGCAACACCCAGGCCGTGCTGCCTCAGCCCTCCCTGTACAGGCAAGGTGTGCTATGGGACATGAGTGTGTTTAATGGTGCAGTAAACTCTGATGAAATATGTACTTAGTTACCTGAAGTATTTCCTGCAAACTAATATTGTAATATTTTTGTGTCTGCTGGAGCAATGAGTGTTGGAAGCCACAACATGTGGGCTTCGTCTGCTTAATAGAAACTGTATGTAATTGCCTCAGTGTAATACATTTTTATTTCCCTCAGGACTTCTCATAGGTTTTTACATATTTACAATATTGTTGTTTATGGACAAAAACAATTTGCAGGATTAGTTGAGATTATTATCTACAGTACTGATCTTGGTTTGACTTTGTATTATCAGAGTAGGAGAAAACATCTGGATGACAACAGTCACTGAGAGCTCGGATGAAAGAGAATCATAGAACACTTTGAGTTGGAAGGGACCTTGCAGGCCAGCTAGCTCCAACCCCCTTGCCATGAGCAGGAACAGCTTCCACTAGACCATGTTACTCAGAGCCCCATAACAATTCTTCTGTTACTCAGCATTTCACATCTCTTTTGTGTACACTGTGTGTAGTTATTCAAGTGCAGAAGATGAGCCAGAGATAGAAATTTATTCCACTTCTGCTTCTATTTCCCTCTTTGCCTGTCACTTCATAGACTCTGAGTTATTACTGCCTGCCCAGACAGCCACCTGAAAAGATTGCCTTATATTGGGGGTTGTAGAAATAAATCATTTCTACTCTGTGTTTGGGGGTTGACAATGCTGACAGTTCCTTCAGATGGATCTGTGGCCCCTTGTCCCCTGACAGTCTATCAGAGCCTGCCAGTGCTGAGTGTGTGCCTGATGCCTTGTGGGCTCTCATCAGCGAGCAGTGGTGGCTGCTATCAGGGGTGATGAGAAATACCACAGATTAAGCAGATTCTTGTAGAAGTTTTTCTACTCTGCCTTCTGTCGTATAGATGAAATCTAGATTTTGTGTGGAATGCCACAATTAAGGTTTTTAACTCATTCTGTTCAAGAGGAACATCTTCAGTGCTTCAACTCTCCTCTCTTTACTTGGGGCTTGATGTCCAGTGCCACTGAGCCTCAGCAAGGTGACAGCATCATTTGGTCCCATTTTTTCCAGCGCCTGCTGGTACTTCTGATGCCATGGGGGCTGCCTCACCTGTGCTGTGAGGGATCCCAGGTGGGAAGGCAGGGAGCTGTCTCCATGGAGAGAAAGATTTTCTCTCCATTTGCCTTGGCTGAGGAAGCACCCCAGAAACAGTGAGGGTCTCTTCAGCTGGCACCATCACCAGAGAAAAATGTTGTCATGGTACATCCCTACAAGCATTCAGCAGGACATTTTAAACACTTAGGCAATGACATTTCCAACCATGGCTTTCAATTAGGAAAAGCTCTAAGCAAGTCAAGGTGTCCATAGGAAATGTGGGTGGGAGTCAGAGGGCAGCATGGCCACAGCACAGGTGGGTTTTAATCGGGATCTCTTTCCTCTGCAGGAAAGGAGAGAAAGGCTGTTGAAGGCAAAACCCCTGCTGGGGTTTTTAATGCTATTTTCTCAGTCTCTGTAGGATACCTCAGTCTCCAGTCTGCTCCCTGATGCACTGGAGATGTTAGCTTTTTCAGGTTAATCAGTAAACCAGTCCCTGAGCATGGGGAAAGTGGAGACGAATGTCCTCACCCAGCTTTCTGCTGGTGTACTCGTCTGTGAAGACTGCAGTGAAGTTTTTCCTGTTCAACACCATCCCTTCAGCTCTTAAATCTAAAACTCTTCACTGAAAGCAAACAAGGGTATCAAAACACTGTCTCTATGTCATCCTGTTGTCCTTTATCTGTCAGATTTCAGAATTCATGCAGTTTCAGTTTCCTTTATCTTATTGGGAAATGTGTTTGGGAGAAAATGCATACCATTTCTTAGGTATTAGGGTAATGTATATTATTTTCAGCCCTAATAAATCAAAACTTAGGAAGAGGACTTAGTTCAGCCTTTCAAATACAACCTTTTTCAATCTCTTATAGGGGAATTAAAAACTTAAATGCTATAATGAAGCACATGATCACAGAATGGGTAAGGTTGGAAGGAATCACACAATGGATATAGTTGAAGATCATCTAGTTCAACCTCTCTGCTCAAGCAGGGCCCCCTAGAGCACATTACTCAGAATTGTGTCCAAAAGGTTTTTTGAATCATTCCAGAGAAGGAGACTCTACAACCTCTCTGGGCAGCCTGTTTCAGTGCTCTGTCAGCCTCACAGTAAAAAAGTTCTTCCTATGTTCTGACGGAATCTCCTATATTTCAGTTTCTGCCCACTGCAGCTAGAAGCAAGAAGCATTGCATGATTTTCCAGTGTTGTTCTGCTGTCAAGAATCCAGCAACTTTCCATGGTTTGGTGCCCATTTAACTAGTTGCTGCTAGAAAACAATTTGTGGCTTTGGCTCATAAATGCAGGACTCTCAACTGGGCTAGCTTGCACACAAGCTCTCAGGCTCTGCCAGAGCTGTAGTCTGATCTGCTGAGGGTTGTTCTGATCAGCTTTAGTGTGACCAAGAAGCTGACACAAGAAGGCAAAATTGAACACTGGTTAGAAAATACTGCCCATATCTTTTTTTAACCTCATACATCCGTTCTGCTGTGCTGAACATCAACTGTCCCTGTGGATGTAAAGATCACATCTCTGATGTGAAATGAGCACACAGCTTATAGACTGCAGCTCCAGCTTAAAGAGAGATCAGCTGCTGCTTGAGAACTTACTCATGACTCAAAGGTAAGGGAAATAAGTACAGGAAAGCATTACCCCCCTCCTGTCCTTTTGCACAATACTCTAAGAATGTCTGCATCATCCCAGCTCTCAAATTCCATAGGGAAATAGAGGGGTTTTCCCATCAACCACTGCAAGCAGAGTGGGAGCAAACCATGAAGCTGTTTATGCCTATGGATACAGAGGAGGCTGGACATGGGGCAGCAGGTCTGGAGCCATGGGAGAGTAGCCCAAAGACTGGAGGCAGTATGCAGTTTTGTAAGCCTGCTTGAGGAGTGACCCGCTTATCTGGTTTTCACCAGGCACTTCTCAGGGTCCCAGAGCAGAATTTCCCGGTGTGTTTTATTGGCAGGCCTCTAGCATCCTGCTTGGGTTCCCCCTACAAAGCCTGGAGGGAGCCATGTGCCCGTGGCAGTTTCCTGCTAAGCCCAGCGTGGTGCTGGGCAGCCGAGCACAGCAAAGCGACCCAGCTCCACATCCTGAGCTTGGGGCACACAGACTCAAAGCAGATGCTGATGACGGGAGGGCTCATCTACTTTGGACATTTTCTTCTCTTCAGTATTGCTGGCAGAGCTGCTTGCAGGAACCTTTCCTTACCTGACAGACAACAGAGGCTGGTGAGCAAAACCCTTTTATTGAGGCTGATAGCTCACAATTAATTTTGAAGAAGTCTCGGTAGCTCTTCCTGGACACCTGATGCAGGACATTGGAAACGAATGCTCTTGCAGAGCTGGGGCCATGCTAAGCACCAGCTATAGCTTGTCCAAGTGTCTGTTGTCCGATTCTCACTGGGCTATTTTTCACAAATCTCAGACTGTTTTCTGTGCTTCCCTTCCCAGCAGATGCTATGGTAAAATGAGTCTTAATTTTTTTTTCTGAGGACATTAAAGAACATTTGAATTTGATTTTTTTCTTTTTTTTTGCTGATCATGAGGTGACTGCAAGTTAAACAGGAGCTTTGTAATTACACTAATCTGTTTCAAGAGGCGTGATAATGTTAATTGGGAAATTTCTAGGCAGTAAGGAACATTACAATACTTGTCATTTGTCAGAAAGTAGGGAGCAGAAGACAGATGCAAAGAAACTTTAGTCACTAATTACACATATCCCACCTAGTGCAGAATTTAGTTATGCTTCAGACTGCTTCAAAATGGTATGTTGAAATAAAATGGGGTGCATTGTGCAGGCTGTGTCTGATATCCAGCTTAGCCACTGACTAGAGGGCTTAAACTATGGAGCCAGCAGAGCAGGGCAAGTCCTCCTCTTCCCTTAGTCAGCATTGAGTGGGAAAGACCAGGCATGGCATGAATCTAAATCCCTACCCCGCTTTGGACGTGCCTGGCTCAGGGTAATGCTTTGCCATTCCTGTCCCCATCTTCTAGACTAGTCTACAAGTAATGACTTTAAGTTGGCTGTGGCCATTGTGTTGATTTTTGAGTCTCACAGCATGTCTGTGAGTTGCAAAGTGATGTAGGGTGAGAGTCTGGCTGCTCATACAACACCTGTCTGTTCCTGAGATTTCATGGGGTTGCTGTTTGGATCGAGGACATTGCTGTCACACAAAGGAGTAATGTTGCTCCCACCTTGAATCTGTGCTTCTGCTGCTTCATTTGCCCTAGCACTCATTTGACTCCTTGATGAGACAATTTGTCTGGGTAAATTGACAGGAAAATATTCATTGATGTAATTTTTCAAATAAAAGATGTCTTTCGTGTCAAATCTCACCTGTAACACCAGGCCCTTAAGATTTTGTGATTCAAAGACTGCATTGCTCTTCGGAGTTTAGGAATGATCCTTTTTTTACTATGGTCTTGAAGTCTTCTTTCGGCATTGATTAAAAAATATGTCTGAATCATATCTGCTTGTCTGCTTGTTTCCAATAGTCTGCCATATCTGATAAGGTCCTCTTTGAAGGAATAAAAAAAAACCCCAAATTATTCAAGCAGAAATCTGACCAAACTCAAAAAAAAAAAAGGCTTTAGAAAGATGAACAAACAACCAACTGTGCACTTTAGTCATAAGGAAGGTGGGGACCTTTCACTTACCTGGTAACTGAAGACTCTGATTATTTATTTGGAGTTTTGGTGACATGCATAAACTGTTAATGCTCATGTTTATAATGTCACCAAGTAGTGTCCCAGAAGAATGGTATTCACTAATGTGAGCAGTGGGGAGATACGCTTTCCATGCTTTGACTAATATGGACTTTGAACCATGTGGCCAGCAGCTTCAAAGAACAGCCAGTTGGTGTGTGAATCAACACCAGGCCTGGAGCAGAGCTCTTAAGGAAGGGATATTTGCAGTGTGCTCAAAAGTAAATAGTCTCAATCAAATGGAACAGGTGTGTGCTGCTTAGATGAGGTTATGCTGGTATAACTCCATTCTCCTCAGTGATGTTCATGGCTGATTTACATTATCTAGGCTAGAAGCTTTGGCCTCATTTGGTGATATGAGCTGTTTTGCCCATAATGGGGAAATGAAGAAAGGTCATAGAACTATGATAGCAAGAAATCACAGAATTGTTAAACTCTTGGATGAGGCACACAGCCACTCTCTGGCTGTATTTCCCTTTGTGTCCTGCTGTCGTTTGCAGAAAAAAACCTGTAATGTAGAAGTCTATGGTGAAGTGCAAGGTTTGGAGGAAGTGCCTCCACACACAAAAACAGTGACTCAGAGCCAAGCAAATACTGGCTCTTTGGACAGGACTTCATGGTGGTGAGGTGAGGAAGTAACATAGAAGTGCACGTCCTTCTGTGGACAAGTCTACCTCTTGCTGACATTTAATTCCCTAGAACCAAATCAGCCTCATGGGAGCTGAAATCTCCACCAGAGTCCTAGCTAGCATGTTCGATGACTTGGCTGTCATCCTGATGGAAACAAAGTAATTTTGCCCCCTGATACGGATTGTACTTGAAGCCCTTTTCTTCAACAGCCAAGGATATCTCCACTGTAAATATGTTCCTGTGAAAAACAACCAAAATATGGGGTTTGTGTGCATAATAGACTTGTACCCACGCAGTTAACTCTCAATTAAAACCTAGTTTAATTTTTTGGGCTCCAGCTTGGGAGTAAATAAATTGTGACTCCATTTACTTTGCTTTATGACTCTAACCTACTATTTCTTAATGATTCTTTTCCATATTTAATGGGAGTATTGTTGTGGGTTTGGGGATTTTTTTCTGCTTTGTAATTGTCACAAGGTTCTTTTATGTACTGACTTCTTATCACATTATTTTCTTTCCTTTGTTTCTCTCTCTTTTCAGTAAGAGTCTTTTGCTCTCAGCAGTGACTAAAGCACCATGAACGTTTTCATTCAGTGTCTGTGTTATCATGCAGCAGTGACTCAGTCATCATGTCAAGATGACCAAGAGAAAAGCTTGTCGTGTCTGCAGAAGCTTCTGTCAAACAAATATTAGCAGCTCTCACGTGATCAAGTCTCAAGCTCCATCTCTTGACTATTGTACTTGGTTTTGCCAGAGTTAATGTTTTTCATAGTAATTTGTGTGGTCTGTGTTTCAGATTTATGATGAAAAAGCATTGCTGGCAATCAGGATGTTTAGTTACTGCTGATCAGTGCTTGCACAGCATGGAAGTGTGCTTTGTTCCTCATACTGCCCCATCAATGTGTAGGCTGGGGATGCACAAGAAGCAGGAAGGGGACACAGCTGGGACAGTTGACCCCAAGTGACCAAAGGAATATGAATATTCCGTACCATATGGTGTAATGCTCAGCATATAAAGCAGGGGGAAGAAGGGGAAAAGGGGACATTTGGCATTGGTCCTCCTAGGTAACCATTACCCATGATGGAGCCCTGCTTCTGTAGAAATGGCTGAACACTTATACACTGATGGGAAGCAGTGAATCAATTCCTAATATTGCTTTGCTTCTCATGCAGCATTTGCTTTATCTATTAAACTGTCTCTATCTCAACCCAGAAGTTTTTGCACTTTTATCCTTCCAATTTTCTCCCCCATCTTGATGGAAGAGTGGCTCCAGCTGCTCTGTAGCTGCTGGCTGCTGTGATAACCACACATCAGAGGCTGCCAGGACAAACTGAAGAGCAGAGCATGGTTGAAAAAGCATACATGTGAGAGATAATAGCATCTGGCTCATGGAAAGGATACTCAGTTCTCCTTCATCTCTTCAATTCCTGAAAAGGAATTTATCTTCCTCACCCCATTTCCATAGTAATCCCTGTCAAGAAGAAGCTCTATAACCATTATGTCCTATACTAATGCTAAAATAGCAGAAAAAAGAGGCAGCAAGTTCTATATTGGAGAATCCACATAAGATACAGTTGCTGAAAGACCAACAATGCTCAAAACTAGGGGATAAAGCATCACCATCTTGTTATCTCTGTAAGTACAACAGAGCTTATAAAAAGGTGTTAAATGTACCGAGAAGGGATCATTCAGCCACACCGATCTTAGTTTTTTCTTGCAGAAGTCAGATATGAAGTAGATGCTTTGGATTTTTGTGAAGGAAACACCTACTCTTTATGTCAGCATTCACTATGAATTACAAAATGCTAATAATAATTTTTAAATTTTAAACCAATAAACTACAGTTTGTAGCAAAATGTCAAAATGTACAACTGCATTGTGTCACAGGGAGACAGCGGAGCAAACATGAGCCTGCTACCTATATCTCAGGCCCTTGCAAGAAACTTGCATATGAGGCCATTTCTTTGGGGTTTATTTTTTTATTCCAAGATTTGCATCTTACAGTTTTTATCATCAGTATCTGCAAATTAAAAGCATCCAGCTGTGTGTTTATGTGTATGCACCCATCTACAGATGTGTGAATATTTCAGGGAGTGCAGGATCACTTTTTTTAGGTCACCACTGATAATCTCGCAGTTGTTTATATTTAAATGAATAATGCTGCTAAGCAGAAGGTTCTGCCTTCTGGAGTCCACTCATTTTTTTTGCATTAGGAACTATCTGTAAATGATTAACACTCTGGAAATCAAACTAGGAGAGCCAAGTGCGAGAGGTGCAGGAAGGAAAGCAAGAGAACTATTGCAGAGCAACCCTCCTCTGCAGGAGCAGCAGACTGGAAGGGCCTTTGGGCAGCTCCTTCCCCTGCCATAAAATCAAGTAATTCTTTAAACAGATGGATCCAACTTCATCCTAATTGCAGTCAGGTATTTTCTTTTTTTCCCTGCCCTGTTGTTACTCCTGTTGGAATATTTCTGAAGTGCCACTGGCTTGGAAGCATTGTGATTTCCTGCCTGTGTTTGCCCCTGTCTGACACGGGTGACTTTGTGTTTCAACAACTGAGCATGTTCACTCAGGTTGTGACATGGAGAAGCATTTTCTGTGAAGATCAAAGGAAGGGTTAGTTGCAGCTAACAGAAGATTATTTGAGTTAGAATGGGAGACAAGCCTGCCTTTGTTTGAAAGTGATGCTGGAGAGGTGCATGCTGGAAGAGGCATGCCATTCCTCTCAACTGGAAAAGGCAGATTCTTATATAAAAATTCTTTTGAGGATTTGCTAAATAATGCATTAAGCTGGTTACATTTCTCTCAGGGTTTTCTGTTTCTGATGGAGGTGGAGTCAGAAATAGCTCATTTGTACTTTAGCAAGACTTGCACCACAATAACAAGAGGGAACGAGCTCTCTGTGCTCGGCTTGGAGCCCATTTGTGTGTACGAGCAGAGGTTGTGTGTGCATGCAGAGTGAGACATCTCCCAGAGTACTCCTGGTGCCTTGCCCTGCCTGTTGTAACACTGAACAGCTCTGTTCACTCAGTTGTTCAGATAGCTCCCTTTTGAGCTTGCCTCCAGCTTGCCATAAGCCTCGTGTCACCTCCTTGGCTCTCAGTTTAAGGGTCCAGGGGGCCACATTAGGCATGTGATAGGAACAGCACAGCCTCTCAATGTGAGCCAGACTGTAGCTTCTGGGGATTAATATTTCTAGGCTTGGAGTGGTGTGGCTTGGACCTTTCCTTGTACACCAGGAATTAACCTGGGTCAGACAGGAATATCCAGAAAGCCTGCTCCTGGGCAGCAAGAGAAATGTTTCTCCAAGCCAACTGGCCATTTTGGGGGAGAAGCTGGTCAGGCAGTGCTAGCTTGCCTCCCTGTTTCTCCTGTGGGACCTGGAAACTAGCAAAAGTTTATAATCCTATTCTTGCTTTTCCTGGTATTTAATTTCTGTAGTTGCCATGGAGATGATATGTGATGGTACTTGAGAAAATTTTTTATTAAGATGTTTTCAGCTATGATTGATGTTTTTATACAGTCATGGGAGAGGTTTTTATTTGCAATCTAGCAGGCATTATTAAAAATATGAAATGGTCTTTGATTATGCAGCAAAATATCCTAGAAACTAAAATGTCCCAAAGTATCACAGGCTGCTCGTGAAAACAGTGTAAAAATCTATTCTGCCCCTTCTCCATTCTCCAGTTTATTTCTAGTTTTAAGATTTCATTCCTGAGAATAAGAAGTTGAAATGTAGAAGTTGAGAGGTTTGGTTTTAACTCTTCAAAAAGGAAAAAAAAATTGCTACTCGTAGCAGTCTCTTCAAACTACCTGAAAGTAGATTGTAGGGAGGTGGGTGATTCTTGTCTCCCTAGTAACAAGTGATAGAACAAGAAGAAATGGCCTCAGGTTGTGTCAGAGAAGGTTTGAATAGTACAGTAGGAAAAATTTCTTCCCAGAAAAGGCTCTGAAACATTGGAACATTCCGCCCAGGAAGGAGATTGAGTCACCATCCCTGAAGGTGTTTAAAAGACATGTAGATGTGGTGCTTAGGGTTTAAGTGGTGAACTTGGCAGTACTGGGTTAATGGTTGGACTGAATTATCTTAAAGGTCATTTTCAACTTAAATAACTCTATGATTCTAGGCTTGTTAACAATACAGGGGGTGGATATGTTTGTATATAACCTTAGTAAGCACATAAAAAGTTACTTTAGTTACTTTATTTCACAGTTCGTATTCTCCAGCTTCGTTTGTTACCTGCTATGTATGTGAATTAAAATAATCAGAGGGATGAATATAATTAGGATCTCAGGAAAGTGTTAAAATACAGAGATAAATAAAAGAGTCCCATTTCTGTAGTTGCTGTATCCTCTGAAGTTCCCCCACCTTTTCATAACTTACCAGACTCTCATTCCAGCCTCTGCAATTTGTTATTTTTCTGGAAAAAGATAAATTTTAAATTTGTGAGGTAATGTAGTTACCAAGTCTCCTCTCTATTCCTAGCAATGATGATGCCAAATGTTTTAACTCTCTCCTTCTCATATACTGAACAATGCCCCTTTTCTTTTATGTCATAATGAAAAAATCAAATGTATTTTCATTTCATGTTCCCACACTGGTAATTGCCCTTTTACTCTTATTTCAGCTGTCCTTCAGTACTTCATATGGACCTTAAATGGTATCTGAGTATATGAATTGCACTATGAAAACCATTGGAACAAGGACCTTGTTTTATTTATACATCTGTGAAGTACTGAGTACAGCCAAAGCTCTGTGAATAATAATAGCTAAATGATAAGCCTCTCCCAATTCCACATGGTAGCTCTTTGAAAAATGTGGTTTTTGTTAAGGACTCTGAATTCCTCTTGCTTCAGAGCTAACTCATAATTGGAAGTTTAGAACATGTTCCACCCCTTTCTCTTTTTTTTTAATAAGATCCATTGAGGTCTGACAAAATCACAGTTATTGGAAATGGTGCATAGCTTTTGAAACAGTGCATGCCATTAAATTTGTTTGGAACACCTTTAGATCTCAAATACGTAGAGAAATCAACAAAAAAATAGGAACAACAGTTTAACTAGCCTTGATGAGTGAGCTGACAACAGACATTTAAAGGGTTTGGAGTTTTTTCTGCTCATCAGTTCAATTTATAGGCATAGCAAGTTTCCATAAATAATGGTGTATACCTTTTAGTCAATGCAAATTTTGTTGCTTTTTCTAAGTTTTCATTTCACAGACCTGGCAACTGCAGTTTAATGTGCTTTAGGAAAACACACATGTAATATGGATAAATTGCATTTCACCATATTACTGAGTCTCCAATGCAGATTTTAGTCTGCAAGTGATAAACTTAGTAGAATTATTGCCAAAGATACAGATTTCACTCTGGCTTTTTTTACTTGCCATAAAACCCTTATTTTACTTTCACAATAAATAGAGACTTTGCATGTAAAATGTCACTTTAAAATACTGTCAGAATGATGTGAAAAGGTTCTCTGGTAAACAAGCATCAGGTCCTGCCTGAGTGCTGGGAACAGGACCACACCCAGCCAGTGCCACACTGCTGCTCACTTGGTTTGAATAGCAGTGTCCTGTCACTCCACGCCACAAATGGATTTCTCCTGACTGATGGTTCAAACCTCCCTCCCCCACGCCTCAGCTTGTGCAGGAGCCCCACGTGGCTGGGATGGGGATGCCAGGCAAGTGCTGAGGGTGCCTTGCTTGAGGCAAATTTGCCATTTCTTGAACTCATTTACCCCTGGCACTACCAGGGCAGTTTCACCCCTGACAAACTGCGCAGGGTTACCAGTTTAAAACTCTTGCTGTGAATTGTGAATTTTGACCCTCCTTTAGTGTTTAACATTGGCAGGTGGCTGATAAAGAACATAATGGTAGTGAGGTATGTTTTGGATGGATTATTTCAGGCACTTAAGCAGGGCAGTGAGGGAATGGCAGGCCAGAGGAAAGCATTCCTCAAGCCTGTTTTGCCACCAAGGGAAATGCTGGCAGATCCACAATCTCAGTTCATGATGGTCTGTGTGCCCAGGGGTTATCTAGGAAGGACTTCAAAGTGGATAGGTGACTTTCATGGCTCGTTTCAAAACATATTATTTAAAGTGAAGTAAATTAAATTTCTGTGTTGTTTTTTGTTTTCTGGAAAACTTAAGGGCAAGATGTTTCTGTGACAAGCCTCATGCATTTGGAAGCACTGGAAGAATGTGTCAACAGTTTGAAATCTGGGGTCTGACAAAGTGGCCTGTATGCTCAGACAGATGTTTCGGTGATGAAGAAACTTGCATTTTATGCCAACAGTTTTGAATATTTAAAGCTCTTTCCTGTAGAAGTCCTTAGTTGACTGAAGTAGTACCATGGCTCTGAAGTTGTGTCTGCAACTGAATTCCCCAACTGAGGTTTGTCTTGAGACTTATGTGTGGGAAGCTCTGCAGTGGTGTGGATGATATCACAACTGGATATCACAACTGGAAACTCAGAGAATATCATGTTTATTACTTATTAAACTGGCTGTTCCACCAGTCCTTTAGCCTCTGAAGGATATTAAATGGCAGACACTGCGCAAATAATGAAGCCTTTCACACGATAAGATGGGAACAGAAGGGCTCTGGTGGCTTTCAGGGCAGTACAGCAATTTTGTGATCTGTTGTCTTTCTTGTATGGTTTTCCTAACCTGAGATATGCTTTTACTCCTCTGAGCACTGCTGTATGTGGTAATCCTGGTTCATTAGAAATTGCCTGCTGATTTGATTCACTCTGATTTGAGATGTTTGCAATGTAGCTTCCCTCTTTACTGCATTTTCCCCCATTTTTTAATATAATATAAGCACGTGTGGGTATGAACCTGCATGAGCCAGTTTTGCCATGCTGCAGCTGCATGGTGTTGCTGTACTTTCATCTCATCTCCCTGAATGGATCCATGTGATATTTGACCTCCTCAGGTCATCGTACTCTGATCTCAATCTTTAGGGGGTCTGTCCAGCCCAGGCTTTGGAAGCATGGTGCTGCCACCATGCTAAGCAGAGCTCATTCACACCTGTCAGCCTGCAGCAGGCAGTGCAGTATATATGCCAACAGCAAGGCTCAGGTGAAACATGTGGTCATTGCCATGAGGTGACCTGAGCCACGAGGGCAAGGTTTGAGCCCAGCCTGCTGCCTTGATCGTACACGTGCACTGCTTCTTCTTGGGTGCAGACCAGGAGGTTGCTTAAGTTAGGCACAGAGGAGTGTCACAGCCTAAGGATTTTAAGCTAAAAGATGGGAAATTTAGACTAGATACGAGGAAGAAGCTTTTCACAATGAGGGTGGTGAGGCACTGGAACAGTTTGCGCAGTGAAATTGTGGATGCCCCATTCCTGGAAATGTTCAAGGTTGGATGGGGATTTGACCAGCATGGTAGAAGGTGTTCTTGCCCATGTTTAAAGACATGTTTAAATTAAATTATATTTAAGCTCCCTTCCAAGCCAAACCATTCTGTGTTTCTCCAAGAAGAGAACTGACCTTTGTAAGATTGTTTCTGTTCAGACACAGGCTGGTCATCGTGACAGAAATCTTAAGTGTCCCATAGTGATATCTGAGCCAAGCTCCCAAGTACCTGCTGAAGCAACCACTGTGGTGCAAAAGCAGTTGCTGTTCTGGGGAGGACACCCATTATGCAGGGCATTAGAAAACCCACTGCTGGAGATTTGATTCACAGCCTCTAGAGGCACACACTCAGGTCATCATCAGTACCCACACATGGATCTGATTTAGCACATTATTTTAGATGACCAATGGAACACATGACCTCATCCTCTGCTCACCAGCTGCATTCAAGAGCTGGATGGAGACCCTCTTGTGGTCTGGCTTAACATCAGTGGTGTTTTCTCTGTGGTGTGCTGGTTGCCTACTGAGTCCTGTGCAAGGTTTGTGACCCCCAGCTGAAAACTGGGAGGAGGGAGCTGCAAGAGGCTGCATCCAGAGGTGCAGCCATAATGATAGGATCAGCCTCTGGAACAACAAGAGCCACGGACACACTGAGTTCCCTGCGGGGAGATGTGGGGATTTGCTACAATTACTAATGTAAGTGCAATAAAATGATGGGATAAATGAGGGGACAGTTTCTGTTTTCTATTCCCTTCTGTCTCCTTTTTCTTAAACACTTCATGACAAGGCTGACAAGGCCACTTCTCCACCTCCTCACAAGGGAGCATGTTGTCATTTAAAAAGACAAATCTTCAGAGCAAGAAGACAGTTCTGATTTAGTTACTGGTTTTTGAAGCTGCTGTGTGGGCAGGATGAAGTGGTCAAACTTTGGGCAAGATCAGTGCTCAGGATTTGATGCTACAGCATTAAGGCATAAGGAAGAACCTCCCCCTCTGCTTCTGCAAGGCCTGGGTGGTGTCCATGTGACAGCATTTCCCCAGAGTGGAAGGAGGCTGCTGTGTCCCTGTAACAGTGAGTGCTGATCTCTGCAGGGACGTCTGTGCTGAGGTCTCACATCACACACTGGCTCCAGTGAGGTGTGTTCCCAGAGCATGAAAAACACAGTGTGTGTGTGAGAACCCAGAACATGCTCCTGGATCCCACTGGAGGATCCTGGGGAGAGGATGCAAAAGGGGAAGGACCTCCAGTGACCATGCACCAGAGACTATGGGCTAAAATCTTGAGTAATGCTTCTCACTGGATGCTTCTTGTACACAAGCTGTGGCACTGATGCGGTAATAGTTAGCAGAGGGAGCCCTCTCACTTCCTGCTTTCTTGTCTCTGAATCCCTTTGGACCCATCAGTCATGTCTTGGTGACACCTGGCAGGCAGCCAAGCACTTCTCCCAGAGCAGTTCTGTTGTCTGCTTCTCCTGCTGACTCCGAGCCACTGCAGAAACAGAGGGGCTGGAAGCAGTTGGATTCTGCTGCTTGGCTTAAATATCATATTTGATTTGTAATAAGGCTGTTGTTTCTTCACACTTTTGGGGATGCCTTTGCTTAGTCTGGGGACTATGTAGCAACAACAACAATTCCCCCTCCAAGTGCTTTTGGGACAACATGTTGCTCTTTATAAATGTTGAGGGGTAGCAGTCTCTGTGGCTGGTAGGCACTACCTGTTCAGAGCTGCCCAGGGACCTTCTTGGGTAAGTACCATGAAACATGAGGCTGTAAGCACAGAGTTGGATGCTGCTTTACAGCCTGGAAACAGTTGTTGTGCTGGGTTATATTACCATGACCTTGTTTATAAAAACTGATGGAATGTTTGTCTTCTCTACAAGCTAATGGGGCTCCTCACAGCACTGTAGAAGTGACCTTGAATGGGTTTTTAATACACTTAGGATGGCTTGCAATGTGTTAGAACATTCTGACAGTGGACAGGGAGCTCTATCAAGTACGTGTTGTTTGACCTCACTGAAATGGCATCTTTAAATGACTTTTTTCCAAAATAATGGATCCTGCTTGAGTGTTTTTAATCTCTTTGCTTCATAGAAAGCTTGCAAATCTTACTGAAATTTAGATAGTCTGATTAGGAAATTATTTAATGAAATAACACGATACATTAAAGAAATTTTCAGGAGACCTATGTTCCTGGCTGTTCTGTCAAATAGTGGATATATTAACACGTAAGATAATTGTGTTCCAACAGGAATGGTTTGATTGCTGATGGTTTTCCTTCTGGATAATGTAAAAACTAGGTCCTTTTTGGGGGGAAAAACCCTCTCTGTGGTTTTCAACTGCCTAGTTTTGTCTTTCATGAGATTTAAGAAGGTGTTCTACTGAAGGACAGCAAAACACAGCGTGCCTTTCCATTCCCACTTGTTTACTGCTTAAGCCCAGAGTTAGAGAGAGCCCTCAACTATGCAGAGTTATTCCTTATCACTTTACTCACTGCAGCATGAACTCGATGACTGAGAAGTACAATAATTTGGTTTTGATTGGGTCATAATGTGCTATCAGAAAACCACCATTATATTGCTCTTCTTAAACGAATAAGTATTTTTGTATTTCTTTGCTTTGTTATTTGCAGATTCAGCTGTTTGGAGTTCTACTTGCTGTTGCTTCAAATTTTCTCATCAGTGTCTCTTTGAATATACAGGTATGATATGGTTTCTCTTTATTCAGAGTTGTTTATATTTAGCTAGTACTTACATTGCAGTTTGGTTTTGATGAAGTTGAAAATGCAACTTTTGTTGCATTTATTAAAGCTTCTCTCTTTCATTAACTGTAATCTAGCAGTACCCTGCTATAATTGCTGGGAATTAGGAGTCGTTGGGAGCTCTCAGCCCATTCTGTGCTGTGATTGTCATACAGGAATAGAAGAAATATTCATAACTCCTCCTCCTTTTAATGTGCCAGAAAGAAATACCGGCTGTGAGTCACTTGTGGTCTCACTGAACCTGGGAGGAAAGAAGGCTACTATAAGAGACAGTATTAAAAGCTTTGCTGAAGTCCAAAAAAGGCTTTCCTAGATCAGCTAGATGGGTTACCCTGTTACAGAAGGATGTCAGGTTTGATAAGCAGAACTTTCTCCTCATGAAGCTGTGCTGGCTGTGACCGACGACTGCATTGACCTTGAGGTGTTTTTCAATACCTCCCAGAATAATCTTTTCTATGATTTTACTGGAACTGAATTGAGACTGACAGGTCTCAATTCTGATTCCTGTCTGACTGACAGGAATTTTTCAGGGTTCTCCTTCTTGCCCTTCTTGAAAATCGGGACAGTGTTCACCAGCTTCCAGTTAGCTGAGAGACCAAAATCAAGAGAGATTTTGCGATGACATCAGCTAGTTCTTTGAGGATTCTTGGATGAATCCCATCAGGCCCTGTAGATTTGTAGGGATCCAGACTTGTAGCTGGAGCAGTACAAGTTCAGAACCAGCTGGGATTTGATCATTCTCACAGCCATGGTCCTCCAGCTCAGAGCACTGAGACCTCCTTGGTTCATGATCTGTGTTGAAGACAGAGGCAAAGAATGCATTAAACACCTCGGCCTTGTCCACGTCCCTGTTTGTGAGGTGCCCATCCTCATCCTGTAACAGGTTGATGTTATTTCTATGCTGCCTTTTGCCATTAATGTATCTGAAAAATCTATTTTTATTGTCATCCACATTTTCTGTCTTCAAGTTGAGCTTTGGCCACAAGAATTTTTTCTCTACAGTGGCTAGCTGCATCTCTGTATTCTTGCAGGTCACCTGACCTTGCTTCCACTGGGCACACACCTTCCTTTTTTGCCTTAGACCCAAAAGAAGATCCCTGTTCACCAACCCAGCCTTCTGCTTGACTTCTGACACTGGGGAATTGCTGCTCCTGTGCCCTCAGGAGGTGATGTTTAAAAAGTGACCAGCGTTGACAGACCCCAGCACTGCTGAAACATTTCCCAGGGGATCTTTCTCACTAGCTCCCTGAGCAGCCTGAAGTCTGCTCTCCTCATGTCCAGAGCTGAGGTTTTGCTGCACTTTTTTTTCCTGTCAACAAAGATTTTAAGCTTGAGCATTTTGTGGTCTCTGTGGCCAAGATGGTGCCAGTCACTCACGAGATCTGACAAGCAGCAGATCAAGGAGGGCATCTTTCTGAGTCAGCTCCCTGAGGACCTGTTCCATAAATGCACACAGGCATAAAGGTTTTTACAATATTGGACCCCAAAACAACTTTGGCCAATTTAGTTCTTCTTCTGTGATTAAGATAAAATAATCTGACTAAACACTATTTAAATCATAAAAGGAAGGTGTTGTCCTTACAACTGTAAATGTAAAGCATTGTAGGATGTCAATGATAAAATCCTTTCTGTTTTAATAATTAGAATACATACTCAGTAGAAAGTTAAATTTTTCATTATAATCTGTATCTTGTAGGCTTTGAGGTATCTTGTTGTATTTTGAGGTCTTCTAACAAAAGTTTTTAAAGCACAGAAGACATTGTTGTGTAAATTGTCCAGAAGAAGTATTTTTGCTAGCTAGTATTTTAGAAGTTGTACAGGTCTCATATAAAGCTACTTCTTGCTTCTTCTGTAAAGGATGAAATAGAAAATTGGGGAATATTAAAGCTTCTGTTCATAGTAACCCAATTTACTAAAGCTAGAAGGTTCTTCAGTGATTCCCTTCTATTTAAACATCATTAGCTGGAGAATCCCATAAAAAGAAACCTGTTTAGCCAGAGGAGGTGGGCAAGTTGAGATGACTGGTGCCTTTCCAACAGCAGTTCCAACCTGCAGGTGGTGACAGTGCTAGGACAGGCTCTAGGAAAACCTCTGAAGTGGAAAGGTAACGTTGAAGGGAAGAAAAGTGAAGGTGAAATAGAAATTCAGTCCAGCCATAATAATGAGGTTGTTCAGATTTCATATCTTTTGTCTGCTGAGGGTACTGGGTGCCAAAGGAGATGCTTTGCAAGGGGATGTACCAAGGCATACAAGCAGACTTCTATTGCTGTATGTAATCATAACAGCCCTTACTAGATTTGAACTATCAGCTTTTTAAATGTTGATTAGGGAAACCCAATGGCTCTCATTGCCATTTGACAGAAAATTTAAACTGATTTTTTTATCCTTTAAATTGGGTTTTTCTCCATTTAGTAACAATATCTTCTAAATATGAATAATGACTTCCCCTAGATCTCAACATTCATTTTCACATCCTTTAACTGGACAGGCCAAATTTTTTTGTTCTGTCCCTTTCTGACCATGTAGTCCATTATCCTGTTTCTCTTCCTTCTAGCAGGTTGTCTACTAAAAACAGCTCATCATTTGCAATGTATTTCAGCTGAGTTATGAACAGCATCCACCTAAATACCATTTGCATACATCACTGTGCAAAGACAGACATCTGGAGAAAGAAGGCTGTAGGGGAGTTGCTGAGCTCACCTTCCTGTGTTTGCTGCACATCTTTTCAATCTCACTGTGCCTTCAAAAGTTAATCCTACAAGAATCTGGGGTGAAAATACATCTCAGGATTCAGTTAAGAATTTGTCCTATTTAATTTTTGGCAGAAACTTGGATTCTTGAATAATAATTTGAATATTATTTACTATTAATTTAATTTGTGTCTTTATTTGACTTTTTTGTTTCTTTGTTTATAAAAATGGAAAATCCATTTTGCATGGGTGGCACAAGTTTGATTTCCTTTTGCCCTTTTTCTTCTTGGAGGGCTAAACTTCCTCCTAGAATTCCATCCCCTGAACATGTTCCACAGCACAAAGCTGCAATAATGTGCTGCATCTTCTCAACAGGAGCACTGACTAAGACTATGGGCTATTACAGACATTGTTCTTTGTCCCATGCTCTGTCAAGCAGCCTACAGAGAAGGATGGGAGTATGAGGAAAATTCTTTGCAACTTCCCCAGGCTCTGCAGGGAGACTTCTAAAATCAAATATCAAGTGATGGAGAAAAAAATGTCTTTTACCACTGTTTGTACTGCAATAACTGTATCATTTGATTTCCACCTTTTTTGATGCATGCACAGAAAGACTGGAGAGTAATTTGAGAAAGGCAAATATAATCTGCAGAATTAATTTGGTAAACACTGCATCATTCCCAGTTATGACACTTTCTTGATGGAGACTGTCTGGACTCTGTTTCAGAGGATCAGTGTGATCAAAGACAAATTGTCTTGCTATATACACGTTCTTGCTGTACAGCCAGAGAAAAAACAACTACAACTTGTGCCAATGATACCTTCTTCATGTAACAGGAAGTGTTGATGAAGTATTACTTGAGTATATGTTATACCTGTGCCAACTGTTTTTTCTTTAGAAAATAATGCTTTACTTATGATCTCCTTCTAAGGTCAAACAGGAGACTGTAGCCAAATCATAAATTCTATTCAATTAATTTAGAGTCCTCCCTACAGAGGATGTGAGTAAGTGCTGCCTTTTTCATTTTGGAAGTATATTTGTGGTGAGGATTGGTTTCACAGATTTCACAGACAGGAACACCCTGTTGTCTGTTCCCCCTGTCCCAGTTTGTTGCCACAGCTCTGATTCTGCCCCATCTCCTGCCTTTGAGTGTTTCCAGATTCAGAGCACAACTGCTGAGCTTTGCTTTGAGACAGGAGCAGCTGTGTGCAGTGATAGCTAGGAAGCACTAGCTAGTATTCACTAAGCCTTTTTTGAAGAAACTAAGGTTTCTTCAGAGGCCTAATTTTTCAGCCCTTGCCACCACGGCTAAGAAAGCACATCTGAAGCAGCACTGAGTTAACACAAAGCTCTGCAGCAACGAGCTCCAAGTCATGTTTAAAAAGTAAACCTCAATGCACCTGGATTTTGAAGTTGACAGCCCCCTTAATTATTCCACTTTTGTCAGACATAAGAACACAATGGAAGTATTTCTATTCATGCCTTTTCCTAATAATTAATTTTCTAGAAATGCGCTCATCTCCGGCTGCTTTGCCAAGCAGAGGCGAAGCCCTACTACAGGAGCAAGCTGTGGTGGTGTGGGATTGCCCTCCTGGGGCTGGCAGAGGTGGGCACTTTCACAGCCTATGCACTCGCCCCCGTTGCTCTCGTCGCTCCACTGGGATGTGTTTCTGTTATAGGTGAGACAATTTGCCATTTCTTGCTCGGGTATGTGCTTTAATCAAATGCTTGCTTCTGGCTAGAGGAATGATACCACAGAAACTGCAGCAGGAACACAAGAGGAAAATGTTAATGTCGTGGTTTGAAAGGAAATTATTCATGTAATTACATGAGCTGACAGTTTGATAAAAACTGTCTACTTAAATCAAAGACTCTTCTAATGTATTTCTTTTTCCATGTTTTTTTCTTTTGTGTCACTGTGCTCTGCTAGCTCCTGCCCAGTGCTGTAAGTGCTGCCAGCTCTGCAAGCCCCCAAAGAGGGGGACTGGCATCCTGCTGCATGCTCAGAGCTGTCTCTGATCCTGAGTACCTACAACACATTTTCTGTGTTACCATCACACCAAGTGGTTTCTGCTGCCTGTTCCCTGCCCCTCCCCATGATTCATGTTGGTGTGGGCAAACTTGCTTGACACTCTGTAGTGTGTGACAAAAAAGGGCCTAGAAATTTCCAGAAATATTTAGTACATTTATGGACATTATTAAACATGTCATTTGTTTCTTTATGCTCAGAGTAATTGGGCTTTAGCTGAAGCGATAGGATCTCACTCTTTACTTCATGGCGGGGGGGGAGTTTGTTATTGAGGTGCTCAGGTATGAGATGTCTGTTTCTTTGACAAAGTAACACACATTTGAAAATATGTCTTCATGTTGTGTTAGTGTAAAGCAGAGTAGACAGGGCAATATTCCTGTAAAAACAGGAATAGAGGGTGCAGCTACATCCCTTAACCTGGTCACTCCATATCCACAGCTGAAACATCCAGGACGGAGAGATCTCAACAGTTCTGAACATGCTGGAGCTCATTTACTTGCTATTGGCAAGTGATAACATTGCATGGTCTCCAGCTACCAGTTGCATGCTTGGAAGTGACATTGCAGTGAGTGATTCTCCATGGGAAGGTAGAAAAGCTGAAATACCTTCCCAGTGGATTGCCTAGCTGTAGTGGAAGGAAGCAGCTAACAATATTTAGGTGCAATTTAGGAGAGAGAGAGGGAGAAGGAAACTGCAGGCAATTTACTGTAACCCTTGATGTTAAACTATTGCAGAATTTCAGATATAAAGCCGTGTTAGGTCATCATAGTAGGAAAGAGTTCTCAAAGAAAGGAATTACATGTTATCTGAGATGAAAATGTAAATTAATATGACATCTCCCACTGTGATTTTGGTGGCAGTAGTTATATCTGTAGCAATTGTAGGCATTATCAGACATCTCTGAACATCAAAGAACATTGGCTAATCTCATTTGTTGTCCAAACTGAATAAAATACAAATATAGAAAATTAGAAAGAAAAAGCAAAAAGCAGTCTGTAGAAAGAAAAATCCCAATATTTATTAAACTGAAAAAGATGAGATCATATTTAGGGTTGATTTTCATCTGAGCAGATTCCTTCTTCACTTTGCAAAAAGTGAAGAAATGTTGCAACTGGTGATTACTTCATTCTACACTTCCCTCACTTACAGCAAATACCAAGAAACCATTTTCCAAATTTATGTCTTATCAAAATTCTCATCCACTTTAATTTTTTTTCAAACTGTCCCAGAACACTTGTTCTGTAAGATCCCAGAAAGCACTTTAATGTCTTATACTCCATTCCCATAAAGCAGCTGACAGTATCCATTTCATAGCCCAAACAATAGAAATATCTGAAATTTTATTTAGTCTAGCAAACATTCCCTTAAGGAAGAGCAAGTAGAAATCATGCGGCCAGCCAATTACAGCAATAACTTCCCAGTAACACTTGCTACTACAAGATACTTTCCTGTCTTCTGAAATTAAAGCCAGAGAGAGCATCCTTTCAATTTCAAAAGAGTTCATCATTTAGGGCAGTGACGAACTGCCCAAGTCACAAGTGCATCATCTGCTAACAACTGCACCAAGGGTGGTTTAGGCAGCAGGTTTTCCAATTTAAAAGATCAAGAAATAGTTTTCTCATTAAGTTGTGACCACTTTTAAGTGTGTGTGGGGGTAGCCTTTGCAGAGTATACCTCACAGGTTTTTTGAGGTATTGTTGAATGTCTTTCATAAATTTTTTTTTAATGAACAAATTAAGTACTTGATAACAAACTCCAAATGCATACCTGAACCCCAAGCCCAACCTTCTGAGAAGCATTTTGTTCCCAAATTTGGTGTCAGCATGTCCCATATGGTGAGGGCTGACTCTCACTGATATTGGCAGTACATATGGTGTGCTGGGGAGAAATGTGCTTTGCAGTATGTCCAGGCATCCAGGGGATTCTCTGCAGATCTCTGACTCTGGGTTTGCAGGGAGAGTTTCCTTGCTTGGAAGCCAGGGTTTGGAGGAGGATAAGGCAGACTGGAGTCTCTGCCCAGAACGGATTTGGGCTGTACCCGTCATATATCTCCAGACTTCTGAGGCGGGAAGCATCTTAAAATAGATGGAGCCAACATCTATTATGCTCTGCCACCACATTTAACTACATCCAACTGGATTTTGCACTTAACCCGGTGTCAATTAAAGAGTGAAAACTTTGTGCCTCTTTCTGTTGAGCTGGATTGTTCCAGTGTCTTGTTTTAAAAAGAATACAGCACCAAAGATCATGAGTTGGCATGGTGCCAAGAGATTTAAATTATTTTTTTTTTAAGAATTAAGCTAGAAAAACTATATATTTTTCTTCTTACACCGTGGAAGTATTTCTGTGTGTGGTTGCAATGATGCAAGCTCTACATCTGTTCAGGGTTTTAAATAGTTCGAGAAGACAGCAGTTGTTTTCTTCAAGAGGATAAATTAGTAAATTTTTAATTTAAAAGTGGAGGAGTAATACAGGCTTGATGTGATCATTAAGAAACTTTCTATACTTAAAAAGTAAAACTCATATTTTACACGTAGCTTGGGTAATTTTAGGTTGCAGTGGTTTTTAGCTCATCATCTTGCTTTTGCCTGCAGAAATGACTTGGGGATGGAAAAGATGAGGAAAGATCAGTGGCATTGGAGACCATTTCTTCTGCAGTGTTCATCATTCTGTGGGGAGTTGTTTTACACTTGCCTCACCTAGCCTGACATTGTTAAGATCCCTTTGCATTTTTATATGCTCCTTGTAAACAGCAGTGAGGGGCTTCAGGCTTAGGAAAGTAATATTCCTGAGGTACTTTAGGAAGATTCTCAGAAGCTCTTGTAGAAATGGATTTCTCCAACTCACTGTAATGTAACATCTTTGTGGCCCAAGAACTTGGAATTCTGAGGACTCTGTTACAAACCATATCTGGGAAACATTCACTAAACTATTCTTTCAAATACTTTATTTGTACTTGTCTAGAAAAAGCAAAAAAAAGGATATTCAGGGTTTTTCCTTCTCTCTGCAGTGTGTATGTCCTATAATCCAAGTTCTAGAACTAAGCTCGCCTTAATGGTCTCTCTTTTGAGCAGTTTCTCAGATGGGGAAAAATGTTTCATGTTTTGTTCACCACTTTTCCAGTAGCAATATTTGATCGTGTTAGAAATGTTACAGCTTCAGTGTGCAAGACAGCTGTCAAGAGGCATCTGTAATGTTGTTCTTTGTATTCAGAGGAGCATTAATCTCCATCATATAAACTAAGACTAGGTTTTAGAAGTCGAGTAGATGTAATGAATTTATTCCCAGGTGTCATTTGAGCTGCAGCAATTAAATGCACTATATAACTCATCATCTCTCCAGATTTTCCTGACTCTGTGGCACATTACAGTAGCTTGTGTTTGGGGATGGATTGAAGCATCTTCAGTTTTCAGTACCAGGAGGGTCCTGAATCACTTCAGCTTGGAAGACAGGCTGAGGTCTGTTCATATAAAGCATACTCTGAGGTCATGTCTTGGAATGTGACTGTCAGCAACTGCATCCTCATAACTTGAGCACTGCTCAAATGATTTAGGGCAAAATCAACTGGGTGAGCTTAATCTGCTTGGTTAGATGGAAGCACACCAATAAGTTGCATAAAACAGAGTAAATGCTTGGTCTCAAAGTGAAATATTGTTGCACAAACTGAGAGAGGTGCAGCAGTCTTTGAATCATATCTAGTTCTCTTCCCTTGGTATTTCATCCAGACCACTGGTGAAGTGTTCTTCTGCATGGGTGAGCTTAAAGACCTTTACCTGACTGAATCTGTTAAGTTTAAGAGAATGAACATTTAAAGTAAATATGAAGTTTTGTGGATTTTTTTTAAACTGTTGGAGAAGACAGTAGTGCAAGCAGCCTTTGCATTTATACGTAGAGCACTAATCTTTTTAAATAGTGCATAAAGCTCATCTAGAAATTGAAAAGAGGAAAAGAAAGAATATAATAATAGTTGAAGTTATGAACAGTAGTTACAAAAACTATTTGGTGTAAGATTAGACAGTAAAAACAAGAGGTGAAAAGATCATATGCATAAATGGCTTCAGTATTAGGAAAACAGCTTAATAGTGAATTATAGTGAAATAGTTTTGCATAGGAAAAATAAATCATGCACTTGAGTTTTTTATGGCTGGATTGGACAAAATACACAGAATACATACTATGAATCAGTATGTATTTTCTCTTTTACTTCTGTTGTGTATTATCCCTTCCTTAAAGGAACAAACACAACCAATACTAACTGCAGCTTTCGTGTCTAGGAGGCAGAGGAGTTATTTTGTGAGCTGGATTCTCACCATTCATTGTCTGCTTGTGGCAGAACCCACACATCACACTGCTCTTTATTTCTATTTGTGCTTGAGAAAACCTACATATGGAGATAATTGTAAATGATCACTCTTCTAAGAGAATGAGCAGCTGACTGAGCTATGTGTAGCACCATTAAAGCCCTTCCTCAAGTCTTAATTGCATACCATAAAAAAATCTCAACATTTTAAATAATTTTTCAATTTACATTGAAGTCATTCATTCAATATATGTGAATATACAATCATTCAATATATAATTATTATATTCATTCAATAATGAATGTAAACCAGCCTGGTTTATGCTGATGTATGAAAATATGAAGATTTTTAGATAACTATTAAGCTCCTGAACAAACCCTTTTCCACCCAACAGGTTTTATTTATCATGACTTTGATGTAGTGTCAAATCATATTTTCCATTTGAGTTTCATGAGCATTGAGAAAGGCTTTCTCGTATAGATACAAGCATTTTAGAGGACCTATTTACTTCTCAAATTATGGGTATTAATACAAGCATGCAATCAAGGCATGAAACAAACTCAAGGATTACCTTAGGATGTGCTGGTTCTGTGATTTTTTAATCCTTAACAGATCACCTCACAGATTTTCTGCCCTTCTCTTCATCTAGCAGGCTACCATTGTCACTGGGAATGGGAGCTGGATCTCTGCCTACTTCTGGAAGTTTTACCTTAATAACTAGTGAAAAAGCTAAAAAATTATTCTAATTCACCCAAAAGTACACAAGTCTTCTCAGATGACCAAGCTTTGCCTTGATGACTGAAAGGCTGATAATCCTGGCCTAGGGCTGCCCATGTGTTGCATTCCCAAAGACAGTGGTTCAAAACCAGCAAGGCTTCAGAACAATGATAAATTGCTTGTTTTGTTCCCGAGCTACTGCCAGCTTTTCCATGATTTTTTGTCCGGGTTTCTGTATTGTTGTATTCTATTGCTAACCAATTAAAAAGAAAAAAACAAAAGCAAACTGAAAAACAGCAAGAAGAAAACTATTCCTCACTTTGACACAGACCTCAATCTCTAGAACTATGTTTCCTTTTTTAAAAAAGCAAGCAAACAAAAAAAACATTGCAAAGATGTATTCATACTTTTCAGCACAGCAATTGCCCAAGTTCCTCAGTCTATTCACTCACAGACTGAAACATAATGTTCGATAGTTTATTTCTCACATCAGTATAATGGTGGAGGAGGAGGAAGCACAGTCTCTGTGGAGGAAGAGCAAAAGAACTCTGGCATGGGAAAGGAAAAATTTGGGCTGAGTGGTAGGGAATTAAACTTACACTGTGGTGATGGAGTGAAATCAAGGGGAAGTGGGCTAGGAGGAAAGTATGGGGGATATAACATCACTGGTAGAGAGGAGGAGAGGTGGGAAGATGCAAGACACCTCACCTGTGATCCAAGGGAGGAAAGGAGAGGAGAGTCTGGGGAGTTTCAGCAGGTCTGCATTTAAGAACTGAATTTGGGTCACAGTAAGGGCTTCTCTTCATACATCTGGTAGGTGTAGTAATCAGCCTCTGGATGCCCACTTGCTCTACTGCAAAGAGTCCACAAGTTCTGGGAGAACTCAGGTTAGAAGGAACCTCAGGAAGTGCCTAACCCAACCTCCTGCTCAAAAGCAAGATCAGCTTGGAGGCCACCCAGCAGAGAGGAGAGCAGAGAGCCTGTGTTGGCCTTTTGGCACAGTGCCTTAAACTGCCTCTTTGGGAGGAGTTAATGTCTTAAGCAACTGAGTGCAGCCAGGGTTGTAAATGGGAGCACAAAGGAGCTAAGGAAGAGGAGCAGAGCAGCTGGGAGGGCTGTGGATTTCTTACTGGGCTCCTGGGGAGCACTTTGATGTCTGTCATTTGTCTCTCCAGCCAGAAAAGGCTGCACAGCCAGCAGAAGGCAAACTGGCAAACACCAGCCTGCATTCCCAGGGCTCCTTTTTTACTCCGTCTTCCTGGCCCATCTACAACAAGACAATCAGCTCTTGGATTCTTTGCTTTAATCTTATTCAAGCCTACCTCAAAAATTGAAGAATATGGAAGACTACCCCAAGGTCAAACCTGGGAGCTTAGACCCCAGAAAACTAACAAAATTAAAATTAAAATATCACGTTCTCTTGGCCATGCTACCATAACTCACTTAAAGTTTAGTTCTGGAGGTAACAGCCAGAGTTTGCGAGGCTTCTGATCAGTCATGTATGTCTTCTAGCATCTCATCAGGTCTGTGCAACTGCTCTCTGCTTATTCTCTTGTATATACCCCATTTCCTTTTCTTCTTCACTTGAGTGCAACTGGAGCATTGGCAGCTTACCCCAGAGACAGCTGTGGTTTGTGTTCAGAGTATCTCCCGGGTCTCATTAGCCTTGGTGTTGTACCTCCCTTCCTACTGCAGCTTTTTCTCTACTCCCAGATGGTCTAATATGTGTTCTTAAAACCTCTCCTATTTTTAGATTCCTCTACATATTACTCCACATCACAGAGTATTAATTATACATAGATTCTGTTAAGCTCATGATCTCTGGTGCAATACCAGCTATCTCTGGAGACAGGGCTTGCTGCATTTGAATGCATTATTAAAGCAGAGGGACAGGTTTCATTATCTGGCTGCCTTGAGCCCACTGCCAGCCTCAGAGGTTGTGATCCCCATAAGGTGACATTTGGGCATAACTCATCTTTCCCCAAATTGGATGCCAACAGTGGAATTGCATCTACTAGACCTCTGCTGAAGGCAGAGAGTCCAGACATGGAGTACTCAAAACAAACAAACAAAAAGAGCAGGAAAAAAAATCACTGTGGTATCAGTCCTTTAAGCAGCAGCTCTTTGCTGTGACAGAGACTATCTAGATGAGTGGTTTGAAGTGGGATTTGTAAAAGCTGTGAGAGCAGGGAGACAGAGCAGTAATTAATTCCTGCACTATCTTGGATGCTGCTGCTTCTTTACCGGTTTTTGTCCCTTTTTTTCTAAACCTAGGTAGCTCTGCTATTACCAGTGTTGCCTGGATACCATCAGTGTCTTCACTCCAGCAAATTTATCACTGAAAAATTGAATAAAGAAAACCATATCAGGCAACCCAATTTCAGTGAGACATTTTCAGTTGAAGATCCTTTTATTGTGCTTACTCATTTGCACAGATCCCCATCACTCTTGCTGCAGTTTAATTTTATGATTTCTGCTCTATCTGATTTTCTACTGACTGGAAAACAGGGGCCTGATGCTGAATTCCAGTTCTCTGTTTACCTCTTGGTATGAACCTCTCTAGATTTTTCTAGAGTACATCTAGTAGCTAACCACAAATTAAGTTTTCAATGAGAACAATAGAGATAAAGAGGCAAAGACAGTTGTAAAAATGTTGAACTGTTATTTCAAGAATAAACCATGCTGTAGAAAAGTAGAGAGCTCTTGCAGCATCCCATGACTGTTTCAATGTGTTCCTTCACTGTTCCTCCTGAGCAGTCTTTCTTTGAGGTTTCTGAATGAATCTAACATTGCTGATGCCCCTCTCACAGAGGACTTTACTCATCTCTTTCATCCAGCCTCTTTTTCTTCTTTTTAGAGGTAGATGTTGTGTGCTGGAATAGAGCCATGTCTCCCAGTCTCATCCATCCTAAGTTCAAAGCCCTTCTTTCCTCTCCAGCACATGTCCACACTGAGCTGCTAACCACAAAACCTGCCCTAACCACTGCTGCTGCTCATCTCCCCGCTGCTGCCCATCCTGAGGAGGCAGGACTAGGAGCTGGCAGAGGTCAGATGCAAGAGCTGAAACAAGAGAAAGTGTTTCCCAGAAAACAGGAAATAATTTCTAGGACTCACTTCCAGTTTTCTCCTTCCTCAGAGCAAGTCACTGTAAAAGACCGTGGACAGTGCTCCCGTACATGTGTGGGGTTTTCTCCCTGTTTGTCTGCAGACATCATAACCACTTAGATCATACTAAATACTGTGTTCTTGCAGTGACTTTCTTCTTCTCAGCTGTACTGCTGTTACTTTGCTTATAAGCCTCTAATACATTGAAGACTAAAGAAGCAGAATTTTATTGTTCTATGATGCAATTTGTCTTGAGCAAGTCCATACAGTGACTTGGTAGCCAAATGGGCAGTGAAACGGCAAGGCTGATCAGTGCCCAGTTTTCCTGACATTTCCACATATGACTGAATCAGAGCAGTTTAAGCAGTGTCCCTGCGAGGGAAATAAGGAGGGCATTGCATCTTTTCAACTATGTAAGACCCTGCTGGATACATCTGAAATCTTACAGAAAGCGAGTTTTGGTGGCTTGCAGGAGTGGACTGCTGGCTGTTTATATCATGGTATGGTGCAACAACAACACCCAGGAGATATATTTAAACTTGTCCCAGGGCAGGTTTTTGCTATAGCACTTGATATTCTAACAAATATATGTGTATATATATATAAAGGTCTTTATATATCTATTCTAGGTAGTGCATTTATTTCTGTCTTTTTCCTAAAGAAGACCATGAGGACTGCTGATATATTGGGTAAGTAAGCATTTGCTAATTTAGACATGTGTGCTGCCATATGCTTAGCAAGCTGTAACTCTCACGCAGCCCCCCACCTTCACACTCCCACTTTCCCAAGCAAGTGTTTCAAGGCAGATACATTCAAAATTGGGAAAAAGTGATTAAAAGGGAGAGAATTTTCAATGCACGAGGAAAAGACTGTATTCCCAAATCCTCTGCTCTTACACTATAACTCATTCCTTATGTGCCCTTATTGCTCAAATTTATTTTCATTTTCTATTTTTGCCTCTGAGGTTATCTTTAGTATTATCTTTACGAGTACAACACAGAATTAATAAAACCAGGGAAGTTATTGAGTTACTTATTCAGATATAAGATTTTCTTCCTACTGCATAGCTATTGCACAAAAAATTCAAGCTCAATTTAAATTGATAACTTCCCTTTGGTTTTAGTTTTATCACTTCAAAAACCAAATAATCATATTGTCAAGTGTTCAGTTGGGAAATGTGGTCTTCACTGTAAAAGCCTGTCAAATTTTTGTCTGTGTCCAAGATTTTTTTGCGTATCAAGGCTGCCCACCTTGAACGCAGTAATAGTGAGAGAAAAGCAGATTTCAGGATCCGGGCTTTACACCAAGCCATCTCAACTGGGACAGTGCACCTGATGCAGGGCACCTGATATTTCTGTGGGTTTCTGACATCTAGGCTTGATTGTCCAAACTGTGGTGAGGACAGCTGTTCTCATGAATGTGTTGGAGAGATCTGTTCAGTATCGTTCCAGGAATACTATATACGATTTATTTAGGTTTGGAATCCAAGTTTGCCAGCTCAGCTGCTAAATTCAAACCCCCCCCTCCCTTCACTGATCATGTTTCCCTTATGGCCTTAAACACTGTGTGTTGCTTTAACTGGTGTTCAGCTGATTTATTTTATTTCTGTGAGTTTGACTTTGCAAGATGGATTTAACAATGTTGCTACATTCCATAAGAATGAGCTGTATGATGGGAAATATGGTGATGGTTTTGCAAGCACATAAATATAACACAGTTCTGCTTTTCCAAGGGAGCTGTTTGAGATAGCAGTGCCAACAAAGCCCTCTGGATGTGCTTTGTTTTGTATTCCTGAGCCTTGCATTCCTCACCGATTTATAGATTTACCAAGAATTTTAAGATTACTTGAAGAAAAATTGATTAGCTAATATCTTCCTTAATCCCATACAGTTTATGATCTTAGGATCATCTCACTTCTATCTTGATACTTCAGTGAACATCTGTGTTTGTCACAGGCAGATGTCCACAAGGCAGAACTTGCAGATTTTTATTAAAAGCATAATAATGCAAGTTCGACCTTGAAATGGGGCCCTGGCAGCCTAGTGGTTGAACAGTCTATTGCAAATCATCCTTTTATAAAACAGTTCATAGATCTGCAAATACAACAGGGAGCAGCCAGAATTTTGGCCCTATGACTGACAGCTTCACTTGAGCACTGGACTGGCACATGTGTGTTGCATCTGATGCTTCCAGGGCAGGTTGATGGCTGCTGCAGGTCTCTGTGGCCACACTGACTTTGGCACAGTCATGTTTATTTACACTGGCTAATGATCTAACTGACTGCACTAGTAGGAAACTTGTCCTTTCAGTTCAGGCTAAGTTTGTGTGATGAACTTTCTGCCTGGGAGAAATACGAAGGCTCCTTTGTCGTATTTGAAAATGCATTGTTGAGTTGGAACCCTAATTCACATGGCTTTACTGACAACTTTTTTCACATTTCCAAAATTCTTTGAGTCTTTAATAAAAGTTAGACTAGATAAGACCACAAATGCAAGGCAATCCAATTGCCTAAGTATAGATCTGTTTAAATAGACTTAAATTTTCTTCTAGAAACTATTTCCTAATCAGATGGAAGTGAAGTATAAACATGATTACCAAATACTGTATTGTCAAAGTAACGTGTCCTTTTCTTTGAAGGAGGAACGCTGACAATAACAGGGATATACTTGTTGGTCACATTTGCTCCAAATGTACCTCAAGAGCTCACAGCAAGACAAGTGCAGAATTACTTAGTGAGCTGGCCTTTTTTGGTATATTCAGTGAGTATCTGGTTCATACTACTCCCTTAATCAGAAAAACTGGGGTTACTGGGCTTTTTATAGCATTATGAATTAGTGGTAGAAAAACTGCTCCTGAAGATAAATTGTGTGAGTTTTAAAGGAGAGAAAGTCCCTCATCATCCTACTGAATCCAAACTGAAAATATGCAGCAATAAAGGATAATTTTTAACTTCATGTCAGGGGAAAGTCATAATTGTGCAGGATTAACAAGAGTGGAAAGATTTTGATATTTGGGGAACTTGAGGGAAAACCTAAATATTGGTACTGTTTAAATGTCCTATATATGTGTTCATGCCACCTTGTCTGCTTGTACATCTAAGTTTCAAGGCTTTTCTGGAATGTGATGGAATTGTGCTTTTAAAAATCAGGCTATCTATGACCTTGGTTCTACTTTTGTCTTTCATATCACTCTGTTTTATTCCCATGTTGTTAAGCCTGGCTGAAAGGAGCTTTTTATGGATCTGAGATGTGAAGTGGTGGCCTACTTCACTGCCACTTAGGTTAATCTGAGCCTGAGACAGAATTCAAATAGAAAAATACCGTTTTGATTAAAGTATCTTTAAACAAACTTCAAACACCATATATCTTCATTGATGTATTTAATTAACATCAGGAACAAGACCAGAGTGAGTAGGATGAATTTCTGTCCCTCTTTTCCTCTGGAAAGCTGAAAATGTTTTCCTTCAGCTGAATGTAAAAGATGCAATATAGGAACTTCAGAAGCAATTACTATTTCCTAGAATAGGGACTCACTCAGATTCTTAGTGCCCAGGCTTTTCTTAGAAGGAATCTCAGTTAGAAAGCCATTGAGTAGGCAGTTTAAGGACCTTAAGCTTTTAGCCAACTTGCAAACTTTACATGCATCTAACTATCCATTAACTACTGATTAAAGACAAATCATAAGCTGCCATGAAACAGGTTGATCCTCTCTTTCAATTTGCTGTGCATTTTAAACTCTCTTTCAAATTTTTGTGCCCTTTAAAAGATCCTGGAAGATGCTGATTCAGCTTGGTGGAAAAAATTAATATTCATGCTGTGTAACTCACAACAGGTACTTTTAATCAGGCAGTAGAGAAGCTTTGGAAGGCAATATCCAAGAGTTTTGGGGTACCCAGTAAGGGTAGCTTCAGCATCTACAAGAGCTTCAAGAAGTCCATGCAATCAGCAGAGTAGGAGGAGGGAGTTCAAAATAGGGATATCAATGCTCTTTCTTTTCTACTGACTGTCACCCTCTACCATGCAGTTCCACTTATAGATGATAAAGTAGCCTGACATTTTAGACACTGATTTTAAATCACTGATTGTTGATTCACCCATTTGTGTAGAAACGGTGGAGAGAGAAAACTCCCTAGCCACACTCAGAAATTTTTGTGTGATATACCATTCATATTTTCTTGAAAACAACAAGTTCCTGGAAAAGGGCTTTTCCCCACCTGAGGACTTTTTTGACTTAATTTCAGGACAAGTTTTCAAGAATACAATTGAATGTGCAGGAGGACTGTGTTGTATTCTTCTTAAGAGACATTGTGAGGAGGTAGAAGGTTACCTCAGAACTTCATTTCTCCTCTTATCTCTTTTCCCTACCTCAGCCAGCATCTAATTCTGCATGTGTAGCATAGGTTGTAGAGAAGGATGGAGCAAATACACAGCAAATCTTGACTTGGACTTGGGAATATATCAACTTTATGTGTTCCTCTTGTTCCTTGAGTTCATCTGTGTTGAGCTTCCTCTGACCAAAGAAGGTGGATGAGCGAGAGGCTCCACAAGAGACTTGAGATGTCATCCAGATTACCCTGGTATGCCCCTGGAAAATCAAGCGAATCCTGCCGTAAACACTCTTTTTGGGCAGGGAACCAGCTCTTCAAAACTGGTTGTAAAATGCCTGGCACAGGTTGTCTGTTGAGATATTAAAAATTGCAGCAGAAGCTGCAGATTTTCCAGTGTATACAATGAGGAGACAGTACAGAAGTATAACACAGTCCAATGATCTTTCTAAAAGTAGCCCCAAAGTGTGGTCTGCTGAGAAATACAAAGCTCCAATGGTACAAAATGCTCTCTTGTGGGTGGTAAACCATGCCTATGTGTCACTCCATTGGTATACTCTGCAAAAGTAGCCTCTAATTCCCACAGGACAACTTTGAGTCACCTTCTGGGACTCTGCAGTAGGATAATTATGTCTGAGCAAGAATGACTACCCTAGCTTGTTTTATTCTCCTTTGCTTATGTGCCCTTGGAATGTACAGAAGACATAAATCATAGACGAAGCTCTTAGGTTTCCCTAAACAGAAGCATAAGAATTGTGTTGTTAATATTTAATCTCTGCAAAATCAGGTTCAAAACACTTCTGCTTTTCTTTTGAAGTGCCTAGAAGACCACCCTGTATATGTCAGAAAAGCATTTGAGGCAGCCAATGTGGTATTTTGTTTTGGTGCCTTCTGGTCAAGCCTAGAAACATTGAAAACATGATTATCAAAAAATGTTGATGATATGTGGGCTTGAGGAGACCTCAGCAGAGATTAGTTGTAATAGCAAAGATGATTTTAAACAGGTAAAGTTCCTTCATTTCCTCTAAACAACGTATGTGAAGCTGATATAGTCTATGCCCTTCCCATTCCTGGACTTCATATTGACTACTACCACAGCTATCAGTGATGAGACTAAGGACTGTTTGGGGGAGTTCTCAGAAGAACATTTTAGGCAGCAGCTGGGGCACCCCAGCTGTGTGAGGCTCTGTTAGGAGCCATGGACTCTCCTTGCAGTGTAACTTAATTGTCAGAGACTCTCCCTTGTCTTCTGATTAAAGAGGACCTGTAGGTGGGTCACCAAGTGGCAGAGAACCACAGAAGAATATTTAGGCTGCTGGGCAGCACTGAGAACTAATTGTTTGGATTTCCAGCCTAGTATGTGAGACTTGGCAGAGCTGAGTAAACCTAAACAGCAGCCCTGAAAAGCAAACATCATTTATCTCCCTAGCCTTGGCCACAGGACTGCCATCTCTGGCCCTACACCATGGCTGCTCTTGGGGCTTCCCCAGGAGGTAGGGGTGGCGACACACTCAGACCTGTGCACCCCTTCCAGAGCTGCCATCAGGGACTCCAGTGTCCTTTTGATCATTTTTCTTGGCTGTTTCCTTTCAGACGTGTTGTCTTGGTGGGTTGGTTTGCTTTTAAACAGGAGGAGATGACAGTGGAGCTTTATTGTAGCTTTAGCAAGAGAGGAGATGATGAAATGATGAGGACCAACAGAAGGCTGATGGACAGAGCCAGCTATGATGACCTGCTTCAGTCAAAGCTGGTGCTGCTTGGCACTACCTGACACTCAGGGGGTTGGACTGAGGTAGAAGAGGGAGTGGAATGACAGAGCTGCTGTGATGGAACAGTTTGAGCTAGTGACTGTCCCTTGGCTTGTTTTTGGATGATTGCTCTTGCATAGTTTAAAATCTCAGTGGCAGGACAGCTGATGGTGCTTCCCCCTGCTGTGATTGCCTAGAGGATATAAAATGAATCAATGCAGGTGTGGCTGCCTGCAGTAGGGCTGTCTCATGGATTTCTGTACAACCTACACAGGTTTCTTCTGTTCTGTTACCAATTGTTCCCTGTCAGAATAGCAAATGAAGCTACCTGGTGGCTGTTGTAGCTGCATAATAGGATATTCCCCTCTGGCCCTAAGAGGTTGTTTGGCAGTGGCACGAAAAGCAAAGCTGCCACCTTTACTTATCCCTTCAAAACTCTGCCATAGTTTTCAAGAGGGGCCAAGATGAACTCACCTGTCTGCAGATCTTGACATTTCTTGTGCCTTGGTTCCTGATTTAGACTTACCCAGTGTTGCACTGTTGAATTAAGCTGGAGAGGCTGGCCAAGTTACTTTCTGTGAGACTGAGACAAAAGCCTCTTTTCCCCCAGCTAGTGGCCAAGTTTTCATCTCTGGGTGCAAGCCTGGTGGGGAGGAACATCAATCTGTGGGAAGATGAGACCAGCACTTCACAAGAGATTGCAAAGATTATTCAATTAGTATTAGCCAGGTAATCCAGGAATGGTTCTTTGGTTTTGTTTTTAATTAACCCACAGCCAAATGCTTTATTTTATTCAATGCATTTGAAAAACAAACAAACACCAACCAAACACCCCTTCCCTCTCAAATTTGTTGTTTTGGTTTTTCCAATCTTGTGATAAATATTTGACATTTTTTAAAAGAAAGTTGGTATAAAATCCAAATTTGTGTTCTTCATGTTTTGAAATCCAATTGTCTCTTGGCTGTCTTTGGGAGCAAGAGATTCACATGAAAGTAAATAAAAATTTAATTATAGTATAATTATGTTCTGTTAATATTTTTAAACACTACTGAACTGGGGAGGGTATAAGTGTGGCAGAGAATTTCAGGAACTGGGCAGAGCTGACAGCTTTCCTGCTGCAGTCACTCTCCAAAATGAGAAGTGGGCTACTTACATTATATAACCATCAGTGGTAACTGTTCAGTTGCCTCTTTGGAAATTTCAGCACAACTCCCAGGTACTTTTGAGTCCGGTGCTGCCTTATGGTGGCTGTTGATTTAAGAGTGAAGCGGATTATAAAACAAAATATATGGTGGTGACAAAATCAAGGAGATTAACAGGTGTGTCTATGACTTGCTTTGTTGGCAAAAAATAACAATAATGAGATTCAGTAATGATGACAATCTCATTTTCTGTCTTATTTCCCCCATTTGATTACTTTCTGACATGCACAAATGAACTTGACATCTTCATGCTGTCTCTAAGGCTACCAGGCTTCTGAGCACCCCTCAGTGCAGAGGTGCATTTCTCCTGCTTTCATAAGTCTTCTGGGCTTCACAGAAGCTTTATGGCCCTTGCACTGGCTCTTCTCTTTAGGCATAGAGGGATATTTGAGCAACCCCTTTGGGCAGGTGGCAAAATACCCATGCTACCTATGCAAGAGTTATTGAGGGAATCTGCAGAGACATATGAACACCAAGTCAGCAAATTTACCTGTCATTTAGCTGTCACATGTTATTGAAGCAGCAAAACTGGACCATGGAGCTGCTTCAGCCTCTCAACATGTCCAATAGTGTGGTCTGCTAGTGTGTCATTGAACTTTTCAAGGTAAGGTCCTGGCAGGTACCTGTGATTTAAGAACGACCACATGAAATAAGTGCTTTCCTCCTTATGATGTATGGCAGAAAATTTGGACAAAGTCTTGAGGGGAGTTTAAAGTAGGAGTGGTGAGAAGGGCAAAGAGGGGAACAAAAAGAAGTTTGCACATCACAGAGAGTGAGTGACACTAGGAATACTATAGCTAGAAGGAGAGATTGCTCTTTCTTTAGAAAAGTACTTTACTCCATGGGAATTATAGACAGAGTTTCTGTAAGTGGTATTGTTTACTGATAAATATTGGTACCTTTGCTCTCACATTAAACAAAAGTATTCTCAATATTACCAGTGACAAAATATAGATAGAAGTACAAAACAAAAAACTGAAGATATAAAAAATGCTCAAAGCTTAACTTTTGCTATAGCAGGAAAGATAAATGACAACAGTTGTTAGCTCAGTCAACTGTCAACAGTTATTTTTTAGCAGAAGATATTTTATAAAGCCATTCTTTGCTTTGAACATATAGAGCAGCAAAAATAAATGTGACATCTCAAAGACTTTGAATGAAGCATTCATTAGGTAGTTTCACAGCTCTAACTTTCTTTTCTTTTATTTTCAGATTTTAGAAATTCTAATATTCTGCATTCTCCTCTATTTTTACAAAAGAAAGGCTGTGAAACACATCATGGTTTTGTTAATGATGGTAGCTCTACTGGGTAAGAACATATTATTCACTTTAATGTTCCTGTCTGTTACTTGATAATTCCTTGTCACTCCATCTCTCCAGACACTTTAGATTACAGCCATTTCAAAGCTGTGTGCTGAAGAAGAATCATTGAAGCATTTCACATGATTTTTACTGGGTTCTCTTTTTGAAGAGAAAAGCTGATTATTAAACAGTTTCTGTGCTTATTGCTCGGACTATTTCTTTTTACAGATACCCTCAAATTAATACGCTATGTGCAATGGTATTCTGAAGCATGTTTTAAATAACACTCTAGGTTTTGATCCTGGGAAAGTGGACTATTCAAAACTGTGTTTTGGAGAGCAGGCTGTGAAAATCAGTTCTCTAAAACAGAGCAGCTTAAGACCTTGTAAGCACTCTGTAAACAAATGCAGTGATATGCTGGGACAACTTCACATACAACAACTTTAAATTATCTATGACTATTTGCATATGCAACATTTCATATTTTACCACCTTTCCTGAAGAAGAACAAGAACTCAGTGGGCCACTGAAGTTTGTTTTCTATCATTGTCCCCACAATCAATGACCAGGGAAAATACAGGAGATAATTTTATCAGAATCTTTCAATAAAGTTAAACTTGAATCCATTTTGAGAAATGTCAGGAGTTCATCTCTAAAGCTCCTATGCTTGTAGGGTTATATCAAGAATTTTCACCACCCCATGTGACAAATTCTCCTGTCCTTGTCTTGTCATTTCTCCGTGAAACCCTCATGGGACACAAATCTTTGGTTGGAGTGAAAGGTGCCATCTAAGTCAAAGGTTATTTTTTTCTCCAATTTCAGTGGGTGTATCAGTCTGCAAAGACTTACATTTCTAATGGAGATGACCATGAGGGTTTTTGGTAAAATAGAATTTCACTAAAGTTTGCCAGGTACAAAATTGCATTTAACTGAATGTAAAAACCCTCACAGATTTAATAATTCCCTTCCTTCAGGGTAAAAACCCTGAGTGGTTTCTTACTCAGCTGAAAAACTCAGACTTTTGGAGCAACTTTTTGGGGACAGTCTTCCTTTGTCGGTTTCCCAGCCCTAGGAATGTTAGGATCTGTAGCTCTGCAGAAGCATTGCAGGATTTCCTTGCTCCCTGCATGAGGCAGAGATGGAAGAGCCCCCAGAGCCTCAGGTCTGGCTGCTGTTGGTTTGGAGGAGGGAAGTGTGAGAGTGGCTGTCCCCCAGCTCCTAGCACAGAGCCCTGGAGCTTTGGCAAAGCTCGCCTGAGCCGCTCTGCAGCTTCCAGCAGGGCCGTGAGGAGTGTGGAGCGCTGTGCGCTCCTGAGCGAAGGTCCAGCCAGTCCTGGACCGGGTCCAGGTCCTCCTCCTGCATAACTGGAAGCCTGAAGATTTCCAGATGTGTTCTTCCACATCACTGCTGCACTTGTGGGCTGGCCCACCACGGTGCTGCCCCGAGCAAGCCCTGGGAGAGCTGGGCACTTGGTCTGGCCAGCCCCGGTGGCAAAGGGACACGCGGAGCTGCGGAACCAGGGCTGCAAACCTGTGCCCCGCAGTCCGCTGGGCTGGCTGCAACCAACCAAAAATACATTTTCAGCTGGGGGCTGCCGAGGTTTTCATGAGCTTATGCAACATGAGGAAAAATGTGTCATTGTTTCTGCTGTGTTAAAAAAGACACAAACAAGCAAATCCTGGTTCACGGGACCTTCTGAAATACTGACATTTCCCTTGAGCACGAAGCTCTGAACGGAATCTGACTCTGGCTCCTGCAGCTGTCCTGGAGCCTGGCAGTCCCTACAAATCTACACTTGGAGCACTTTGGTTGGTCTCTGACCTTTCTGCTGAGTGAAGTGATGGAGGGGCTGAAAAATTGTCCATTTCTTTGCTCCCAGCTGTGTGACACAGGCACTGCCCTTGCAAGGCCCTGCCTGCTGAAGGGGTGAGTGCTCATGGGAGATGATACAGTCCTGGTGGAGTGTTCATACAGATGTAAATTAAATGTGGAAAGGTTTCTTTACAGAGAGGGCAGCCTTGTGTTTCACTGCCTATGCAAGCTACTTTCACCATCAAGAAAATACAGAGGTGATCACAAAATCTGATGAAGTTTTGCTTAGTACAACTCTGCAGATTCATTTGGTGAGAATCATCTTACCTCATGTATACGCTCAGTTATCATAAATTTGGGGAAAACATTTCAGATTATAGTGGGATTTCAGAGGTTTCTGCCCTAACAGCTGGAGAGTGACATCATTTGACACACTAGCTTAGAGGGGAGGTCATTCTGACAGAGAAAACAACTCCTGGGTTTGAAACCTGTTTTGGAGTTGCTTCAATGAAAAAGGTAATTTCACTTCTCAAACCCCTTGGTGCTTTAATTTCTATCTTGTTAAAATTTTAAGGAGTGGAAATTGGCCTTTCATTATAAAAAAAAATTAGCCATCTTTACCCTTAGCATGACAATTCAAAATACTAATTTTTACCTGTAAGTGTTCTTTTAAAATAATAACTTCCCCATGTTGGGGTGCAAATCTCAGTTTTATGTTGATGTCTTGTTGGGGCTTGAGTGTATTTTTGACTTTGTAGCATAGCATTTGCACCACTGCAGGCCAGTGCTTGACCTCTGCTCAGTTTTACAGCTGTGTTTGTCAAAGCACTTCACCTGTTTCCATTTCAGAGAAAGAAGTGAAGTGCTGGGGGGAGAGGTTGTCATGAAAACAGTGAATTTCGTGGTGATGAACAGGATCATCACAGGATGTATGCAACTCTTAAACTCCCCCTGAACTTTTGGACTTTCTAGAAGAAAAATGCTTGCAATCAAACCCACAAACCTGCATTCATTCTTCTTCCCTCTCCTTTTCTCCCAACCTTTGGCCTGAACCTTTTGCACAGCACAGGTCTCCTTGCCAATCTGAATGTTACAGGAGGATGAATCAGACCACTGAAATCCAACACTCCTCAGCTCTGCACAAGGGTGGAACTGGATCTCAGCTGGGGGATGGTGCTCCTGACAATTAATTACCTTTCTTCAAAGGTCATCTCTGCAGCCTGACTCTTGAATTTTTTAGGGTTTTTTGAGCTTGTTACATTTTTTTTTGCAGTAATTACAGACTTCTTGGGTTAACTTCCACAAACCAAGAGCTCCAAAAGGAAATCTAAAGTAACTCTTAGCTAAACTCTCAGCCCCTTTTCTGACAGATTTCTCTTGCAAAACCTCTCTGAACTGGTGACGTGTATAAAAACCATTGCCTGCTGTCTGAAATTTGTTTGTGGTGATACAATATTAGTGATTAAATGGAATGACAATACACTACTGGAATACTCTTTCTGTGGGATAAATCCAGTAAATGGTCTCAAGAGCCTGGATCTTGACATGAAGTGCAGACCCCTGTGTTGTTTGTCTGCTCTTCATATATATAATGCATGGGGAGAGTTAGGTGCTTTGGGATGTGATCCCAGAAGTCAACTTTGTCCAGAAGTTTCAGAAGAGAAATCCTGAGGATGAGGAGTTATTTGAGGCTGCCAGTGACACATGCAGGCTGCTATAAAGAAGCATCCTAACTGCTTTGAACAGATAGACAGACTTCTCAGATGTCTCCCGAATACTGTAACATGGGCTCCAAATGAGCCGAATAAAGGATGTGGAGCTAAATAAAGGATGTGTGGAAGATGTGGAGGCTGTTGTACCACCACCTTCAACTGGGGGTCCACTGTGCTAAAAAGACTTAAAGGCAAAACACAAAGTGTACTTGGATCTGAGGCCACTGAGCTTAGATAGTAGCTTAGCAAGCATTTATCAAATCATACACTTGGTTTAGGTGCCCAAGTCCTTTTTCAGTCTTATTTGAAGTGAACAGTCCTATGGCTGTGACCTGGATCCTTGTCCTCCCTCAGTGATGCACTGAAGTGCTAATCTGAGTCCTGCCCTGCTAATCTCTTCCCTTCCCTTTCAGCATCACTGACTGTCATTGCTGTTAAGGCTGTGTCCAGCATGATAGCACTTTCTGTGAAGGGGAAAATGCAGCTAACTTACTCTGTTTTCTATATCATGTGTGTTTTAATGGCAACTTCTTGTGTTTTCCAAATCAAGTAAGTGAGATTCTACTTACCTACTAACCTTCATACATGTTTTATCTGACAGTTTTATTTGGTACTGATAATGATTCCAGATACAAGTTGCATTTTAAGGCAACAAATTCTGGCAGAGCCTTGATAGATGCATAAATTGCTTCCAGCTGGTTGTATTGTTTATTTAAACTTTATTTCTTAGTTTATAATTGATTGTTATGGACACCACCTCCTCTCATTATCACCTTCAACAAGGTCTTCCCAAATTTACTGGTCTAGTTTTGGCACAGGTCTTAACAGACTAAGTGAAATTTATACTTATGTAGTCATTTGGGGGTTACTTTTAGAAATCTTTATTGCTGAATAATCAAATGACCACGATTATCCTCATTATTCATGTCTGTTCCCCAGCTTTATGGCCCTAGTCAGACTGAAGAAGGGAGTTTACCCCAACTTTCTCCCTGCCTCTGTTAAATCTGCATGTTGCACTTTGCTTCCCTGCATGACTGTACCTTTCAAGTTTCCCCTGCAGGCCTCTGGTCTGTGAAGGGATTGGTTTCTGCTGCCTTTGCAGATTGCTGGGGGTGGCAGCACAGTAAAATATGTCTTGCAGCTGAACAGAGGCTGTTCCCTTTCTGCCTGTCCCTCTGCTTCTGGTGCTGATAGCAGCCTTCAGTAATCTCATCTAGGCTGCTCCAGTGTGAGCCTGAGTAGTTACTTGCATGATTATTTTCCGGTAGAAAAGCCAACCCAGCTTTTTCATGGCAGAACATACCATTCCCGTGTGGAATCAGAAAGTCCATGCATTATTATGCACTGACTCTCCATGGCTGACTCAGGAACTCCCCTGTAACAGATTATAAAGTGATTTACATCCAGCTTGTCTTCACTGGGAGAACAGCTCCAGGCATTTACAATAGGAAATTAGAGCTTGGTAAATAAGAAGCTGCTGAATTAACCTCTCCATCTTGTAATTTTTTTTTTTCTTTCTTTCTTTTACTGGCCAAAATTAAACCAGAAGTGAAACATTCCCATCTCATTCCCTGGGCTCAGTGTCCCTTTCTCTCTGCTCTTTTGGATGCATTTTCTAACAGGGACACTGCTGTCAGTCTAAATTTTTCATTTTATTTGTTTGCTCTCTTATTTTATATGACTGTCATTCATTAGCTGAGAACAGCCTGTGCTGCAACAATCTCCTGGATCCAACACCGGGCCTTGCTATCACTGTTTTAGTCCCTGTGACCAAGTTTGTTGCAAATGGGAGAAAATAATGAGGTGTTTTCAATGACTTCAAAATCCTGACTATCCTGTGGATATGTAGGATTTCTTTATTTTTAAAGCACCATGGAGACTGTTCAACAGTTGCTAAAATAACCACGCAATTACTTTAATGGCTAAAACAGATCCAAGCTTGGATTTTTACTGTGCACATATATTGCACCACTGAAATGTTCAAGTGTGGTTCTTTTTACAGGCTTGAATATAGTCTGCAGACTCGTGATTTTTCTCTCTGAAATGACCATTCACATAACAGACTATCTACAGGTGCATCCACGATGTCAGCTCATGATTCATCACTCTGTGGGTGAATGTTGATAGCTGTGGTCTCTGTACAAGTGGGTTCATTGCTTTGCCTTTGTGCAGATTGTGCAGGCTGCTCCACGGCCAGTGTCTCAGTCCTGCAGGTCTGTGTGCAATGTATGCCCCTGTAGTTCTGCACACTCTTGCTCATGGTTCTGGTGAGAGGTCATGTTGCCTTCCTGAAGAGCGGGGTGGAGAGTTTCCAACCCAAGGAGCTTGAAGCCACCTTCCTGGACTTTCCTGGCAGGACAGTGTTTCTGGGTTGTGATTGCATGGATAAACATACAAATAGGTGTTTCAGCCAAGCTGGATTGAGCAGTAGCAGCAATGTGGACTTCAGCAAAGGGAAACAGTTCCTCTGAGAACTCACACGTTTGTGTCCATGATGCCAATGTACCTTACACAACCTGTTTGAATTAGAGCAACTTGTCCCTGGCTGCTTGCAGGCAGCACTGCTTCCAAGAACCAAAGCAGATCATAAGCAACAATACCCCAGCATTCCTCCCTTATCTGGGGCAGACAAAATTTTTCTAGCAATGCTTCAAAAATATGTCAATTGAAAGCCTGTGGCCAGAAGAATCCATGCCAACCTTCTTGCTTTCACCTATTCATTTGTACTCTGCAGAGGCAAAACCAGAAAGTAAATTCAGTATGTGTATGCTGTCCAGGGCTACTTGCTATTGTGGTAAGAAATGGTCACACTTATTGTTAAACTGACAAGAAGTGGCCTAACCTGACTTAAATTGCAAGGAATCTCCTGTAGGCATGACATACAATAATGCTTATCTTTCAGGTTCTTGAATCAAGCAATGCATCTGTATGAAGCAACAGCAGTTGTCCCCATTAATTTTGTGTTCTTCACCACCAGTGCCATCATTTCAGGTTTGTTTCTGACCTTCTTCCTCTACTGAAAGACTTTTTAAACATCAGGTTTTCGAGAAACAGGAACCCTGTGAATAGAAACCCAAACCAGTCATATTTGTCTTCACAGAAATTTTTTTTCCTAAGTCATAGGTGTGTAAATTCTGAAAAATAAATAAGTTCACAACTTCTGAAACAAAATAAATGGTGGGGTTTTAGAGCTAGATCATCTTTAAGGTTCATCCCAACTCAAATCATTCTATAATGCTATAAAAATAATCAAATTCTAACCTTTCCAAAATAGATTATGTGTGATTCACTGTACCTTGCTGGCTTACTAGAAGTACCTGCATTTATCCTAGCCTCCTATTGACATCCAGTAAATGCATTTACCATGTGCTCACCAGTCTCTCCCTGTACGAACTGGTAGAGTAATTTTAACAGCCTGGCAAACTACTCAAATGACAACCAGCTGTGCTTCATAGTAGTTAGCGTATATTCCATTTCAGAAGGTGGAATTCTGGGTTAAGTGAAGGAAATAAAATGACTACAAAAACTTTTTAAGCGTTTAACATTTTATTCTGGGTGAGAACTTTGAACTCAGCATTGTTAAAGAGGGACTGCAAATCTTGGAAATGGTGTGCAGCGTAAGAACATGAGCTGGGAGGACGACTAAGATGCTGTATCAGCAATGAGCCAAAATGATCATGTTGTTAGAACATTTATGACTCATTTTAACACACGCTGGGGGCTTTCCTGTCATTGCTGTGCAGGAGTTTCTCATGCAGAGCTGCCATTAATGAGAAGGGGAGTTAGCTTCATGCACAGATTGCCTCAACACCTGTGTTAGAAGAGACCTACACTTTGTGACCGAGAAGAAACTTGTGCCAAAAGGGGGTTGTGTTCCCGTGACCATATGGGGAATTTGGCCTGGTGCCTTCTTATAAGATCAAGTACCTATTCAGGAATGGCTTAATAGCTTTGAGAGTGGATACACATGCATTTGCACCAGGTTAGTTAAACCAGTGTAGGGCTTAGAAAAGCAACCTCTGCTGAATCTTGCTGGGGTGCTCATAGAAGGTACCTGGTGTCACGATTCCCCCATCCCTAGTTACAGCCTTTGAAGACACACTCACACTTCAGCTGCACTGGGTCCCACTGGCATTTCTAAGCAAAGCTGTGCTCATCAGTGGTTTAAAGCTAATATACTTGGCTGTTAATAGGGGGAGCTGAGATCCAGATACACATCTGGTTCTGTCACCTCCACTACAGAGGTGCTAATTCCTGGAAGAGGGGCGACCAGAAAGAGCTAGTGATCCCTTCAGCCAGAAAGATTTGGCAAACTGGGCCGCTGGAGCCCTTCACTGGGTGTAAACATCAGGGACACAGTTAGTTATTGAAAATCTGTTCCCAATTGGAGTTAAGATGTCCACATGGTTTGCTGGAGTAGCTTAATGAAGTCCATGAAGAAGCTCTTAGCTGCATTGGTATGTCGCTGCTTGTGAGTAAGACCTCGAGTTTGACCTGCGCAGAAATTGTTGCTGACAATGCAAAAGATACGTGCATCTGTGCAATTACTAACCCAGCATGTGTTCCAGCCTGATTGACCAAATCTTCTCCAGTCCTATGCAGTATCTTGAGAAAGCCTAGATTATGGAATATAAGACATAAAGTGAACACATCACAATGTGTATTAATACCTTATTTAGGATTTTTTTTTTGCTCCGTTTAAGCATGACACTTCTCCTGACCCTCCCAGCTGTAATTCATATCACTTGGAAGCCAGTCAAGATCTGCAATTCTTGTTTCTGTCACATTCCAGGGGTCATATTTTATCAGGAATTCCAAGGTGCAGCTTTACTGAGCGTGTTCATGTTTCTGTTCGGGTAAGTGTATCAGCCTAAAATCTGCGCTAAGGTTTGTACTGAAACAGCATTGCCTTGTGGAATCTCTTCTTTTCTCAGTAAGAAGAAACCGCCTTGTTATTAAAGTATTATGGAATAGCCATTATAGTAGGATAAAAAAAACATTAAGGAAAGATTGATGTCTGTGCTTTGGGAGTTTGGAGGCCTGGTTTTGAATCCAAATATGTAAAAATGTGAGACACTTGTGAACTACTAATCTCATGATGGAATGAAAAACCAGCATCATGTGTTCCTCCAGCAGGAAGGAGAAGTCACTGCTCTCCACCAAATATCAAATTATAGGGGGTGCTTTTACAGCTGTGAGACATCTCCTCCCATGTTACCTTCCACTGGTGTGTCTGGCTGGTTTTTTCTGCCCCTAGGCATAGGCAATTATATGAGCTGCTTGCCTACAAGAAAAATTCAGAGCATGTTAAATACCTTTTTGAAGAATGGCCTAGGTGTTGTGAGGGCAGAAATCTGGGTATCAGCACAACGACTACTTTTGGAAGAGGTCACAGTTATAGTAATGGGCACAAAATGTTTAAGAGATCTCCTAGAACTGCTGGAGGTGTCTTGCACATAGTGCTGTCAAATAAATGGGGCTGATAGCTACAAACATCTTCATCTTCTGCAGTTAGGCTGGAGTAGGTGCACACAGCCACTATCTTGTCCGACTGCTGGAAAAGACGCAAAACATGGAGACAAGCAACCACGTATTTGGCAGCTAGGAGTTAGGGGTTGTGTGTCCAACACACAGCGCATAGAAGCTGTGTCCAGCCATAGCAGTTTCTCACTGCTCCTGGCCTGCAGCCTGCCCCTGAGACACACAATCAAATGAGCAAACAATGGAGATGTCGATTGTCCGCAGCTAGACTGAGTTGTTAATGAAATTGCACATGCTAGAATGCGAGCTTGGATGCTCTGTGAAGACTTGTTCAGGGATTCAAATGTTGAGGTCTCGCACCCACAGGCATCTGATTAGGTATATATTGCTGGAAGTGTAATTTTGGCTGTGGAGCCTTTGGAACTGATAATAAAGCTTCAGAGGCAAAACTAGACTGAAAGAAGCCCAAAATAAATTTACAGAGCTGCCAGGAAGAAGTGTTTCTTTATAAACTCAGCAACTTGGGTTTGGAAGTCCTTGAAAAAGAAACATGGAAAGAAATTCTCATCTCAGATACAGTGAACTGTTTCTAATGATACTGTGCCACTGTTATTTTGCAGGTGTCTCCTGTCTTTCCTTGGTGTGATTATAATTGCAAGAAATAAAAAAGAGGAGCATTTACAAATTCCTTTTATTGACTGTGGACATATTCCTGGTAAGTAGGGCTTTTTTTCTGTGTCTGTTTAAATGAGGTATCAGATAATGGGATGACCTAGGAGAATTGAGTCACAAATATGCTCTAGTCATATTTAATAATTATACTGTTCACTTAATTTCTATTCCTGTTCCCAACAGATTTTTCAAAGAATTTTTCAGGGTTTTTCCAAGCTATTGTTACAACCAGTCAAATGAAAACAATGATTACTGGAGCAAAGAATGTTTAAATGATGGATTGGTGGGGAATTTGTTTTATTAAAATTCTTCACAAAGTTGTTGTTTTTTTCCTTCTCTCACCACATTTCCTTAGGACAAAAACTGGCAGGCAAAATACAACCAGATTCTCACTGTTCATGCTATGGCACACTGAATAAGGAAGATGACTTGGTGAAAAGGCAAAGCTGAAAGAAGAAAGCACTTTACATGCCAATTAACAGGAGGAACACCACTGGAACAAGGATCAGTAGCACCTTTTTATTGAACATATTCAAGTATACATTGAACTCCTGTATGTTGATGAGTCGTAGTATTATTTAATCCTAATTAATTTATCCCATGATTGTACCAAATGTGTCCTAAAGGTACAGGAAGCCTTAATGAAAACCAAATAACCATTAATGAAATGGAATATTCTCCTAGTATCAATGCCTCTTGAGGACATTTTTAGAGTTTTAATTGCTTTTAAATGCAATGAGCACAGAACAGGATTATCAAAATTCCCCTTTAGAACCCCTCAGATCTGTGTAAATGTTTAAAGACAAATGTGAGAAATTAGAATTTTTGTAAATGACTTCAAAGTCTTCTGCCATATATATAATCCCTTTTAAGCCTTTTCCTTCCTGTTCAGAAGTCAAAACTGTAAGTACATATGAAGTAGACACAAATAGAATTGTGTCTACTAAAAAACAAAAAGAATTTTGTATTGGGCGTAGGACAATCCTGATTATCTCCTACCATCAGATTAATTCTCTTATCTTCCAAGGAAATCAGTACTTGTGTGAGCAGTGGGAAGATAGTGTTTGCCATAAACACAGGCACACACCACATTTGAGGTGCCCAGCCAAGGCAGGATTAGGGTACTGTACTTGACATTTTACATCCTCCCAGCGGATGGGCTGCACTGGGCTGGGCTCTATGGTCTGTTAGCATATTCTGGTCTGAGTTTTAGCTTATGTTTTCAGCAAAAGAAAGTTTTAGTGAAGAAAATGCATGGTTCTTCAGAGAAAGCGGGGTAGCCAGGGTCCCTCTCTTGGTATGTCTTGGAAAAATACCTCTAAAAAAGTAGGGCAACTCCTGTTACCATTGGTAATTCTGCATGAGGAAAGGCTATAAAAAACAGGACCACAAAGTGTCACAGTAATTATATAGATTTCCCTTAATTAAATGATTGTGTCTCCACACTGATTCAAAGAGCCAGCAGTGATGGGAACAATGACAGTACAGGCTTTGTGTTCAGATTTGGGACGTCTTGATGTCTCTCCGTCCCAGTTTCCCGTCAGAAAAGCTTCTTCGAGGAATTCATCATGGATGCACTTACCCCTGTATGGTACCATTGATCCACCTCAGGCAGCACAGGGGGGTTGGTCACATCCTCTGCATAAACAAATGAAAATGCTCTTGAAAAATGTTCATGCCTTGTTTTAGGATTTAATTAATCTGCAGATATTGGTAGGGGCAGTAATGGGTAGGGGCCATAGACTGTGTGTACTTTGTTTCAGGTCTGTTTTTTTCTCAAATAATTGTTTATTTAGTTTTAAGATAGGTACAGCTGAAGATCCAGAAGACAGTTTCATTCCAAACGCTGCAAAGCACACACAGAGCTGCAGGATTTCGTGTGCAGCAATGCCCCAGGAGCATTTGGGGACCTGTGAAGCTGTTTTTCAATATGGAGATTTTCCAGCTGACACAGGTCAAGACTCTGTGTCTACACCTTACTTGTACCACTTGCTTGGCCTGGCCTTCCTTTCCTGCCTTGCATCTTGAGTTCCAGTTTCTAAAGATTAAAATAGAAAAAGCACATGACTTTTACAGGCCTTCTCCAGGGAGTCTTTCTTTTGCAAGTCAAATTTAAGCTGCTTTCAAAGTCTCAAGTGAGAATATGTGCTAAAGATGGAAGTAAGAGGCCTACAGGTTTTCATTCTGTGACCTGGGAAACGAATGGGTGAAAGGATTTGGTATTGTTGCTTTTTTACATGATTGGCCTTGGGCATCTTTCTGAAATCTGTTTTCATGGCTCAGGAGGGCTGCAGGAGGTAATAAAGGTTACCAGGTGTAGGATTTTCTGTTTAAAGCAATAAATCAAATGTAAAAATCTGTGGCAAAAGTTATTTATTTTAAATTACTGGATTTCTTCTTGAACAATGTGGGGTTTTTTGTTTTGTTTTGTTTTTTTCTTCCTATGGGTTTATTAAAAAATTATAAGGGTAAAGGGGTTTTATTTTATCTCTAATGTATTTTAAAATAATTTGTGGACGAAAACACTGGTAGAAATTACGTGCAATTGAAAGTTGTGATATGGTCTTTGAGATGTTAATATATTCCAACTAATTAATGTATTACAGGATTGGAAAAACTCAGTTATGAGAATTCATTACTGCTCTGCCAAGAAACGTACATGACTTGTTTCAAGAATCAGTTTCTAACCAATGTTATTTTCAGATTCTGCTTGCCATACTTAGGTTGCAAACACCACAGACAAACGCCTGCTAGAAGAAAAGCCTTTGCACTGGAATAAAAAAACACCTTCAGAGCCCTTTTCCTTAATAATGAGTTATTTTCTTGCAGTGCTTTTCCTGACATCAAAAATGTGGGCCGGATAAGCTGCAAAACTTGTGCCTGCAGACCGAATTTTGCTGAACAGATCCTCCATGGGATCTGCAGAAATCAAACCAGGAGAAGGTGTGGTAGGCAGGCAGTGTCTCACGTGGTACCTCAGGCTCCAGCTTGGGATTTTTGACAGACCAGGACCAGCAGGACTCATTTAGTGCTTGTTCCACTGCTGGTCACGCTGCAGCAAGAGATGAAGTATTAACTGGCCAGGGGCCTGGAAATGGGAGCTCTGGAGCAAAGCAAGACTGTTTAATTTTTGCCGTAAAATAGCAGGATTCATTTACCAACAGTTTCAGCTGGCAAACAATAAACTAAGTTTGGACTGGATTTGTCTGTCTGCCCCTGGGAGGGGCCTGGTGTTCACCTGGCAGGCTGATTGCCTGCTACTCACTCCAGCCCAGCTTTTGGCAGACTCACATTTTGCATGGAAGGGCATTGGTCACCTAAAACCAAAGGAAAGAGGCTGAACTTTATAAAGGTTTGAGTTTCTGTGCTTTGAACCTGTGGTTTCATGCACCTGGCACGCTGCTTGAATGGATCAGCGCTGCTGAAAGGCTCATCCTCTTTTTTTCCCAGATGTGAGGTCCTGTGGCTTCCTGGGGCCAGTTCAGCTCACCCATCCTGTAGAAAGCATCTGCATCCTTCTCCTTGCTGGGGTGGCTCTCTGAACTGACCCAACCAGACTGACTGGAACATGTGATGGGACAGATGTGAAAAGGGGGAGAGGGAGTGAGACCTCTCTTGCTTCGGGGGAACCATAATAATATTTCTCTCCTTCTGAGGAGATTCTCTATATACCAAGCATTCTGCTAAGATCACTCTCCTTGTATCACCATGCCAGAAAAGCAGCTGAGAGCTTCCTGAAACTCTTTTAAGTGCCAGACTCACTGGCTTGTGTACACACAGTGATGAATGGCCCCAAGTGGGGCTAGAATAGGCAGCTTGTGGCAACCAGCAGTGTCCCAAAGTCAGCTAAAAGCCAGGACACATGTCTGACTATAAAGGATTCTAAGGGCTAATTTTTTTTATTTTCAGTAACTGTTTGCAGTAAGGTGTATAAACAGAACTGGAAAAATGGACTGAAAAGTCTTCTAAACTCAAACTGTTCTCACCCATGCAATATCTTCTTCCAGGTCTCTTTATGTGGGATCGATGGTTGCTTGCAGAGAAAAATGCTCTTTTATAACACTGGGGTGCAGATGATTAGACTGAGCTGTCAGTGTGCCCTTTTGTTACTGTCCTCTGAGGCTTGACATTTTTCTTGTTTGAATTTGTTTGTTCATTCCTTCTGCAGAAATCAGCTGGACTGTGTTAGCAACTAGCTGAAAAGAGATAGAGGCTAAGTACCATAATTATTATTGGAGAGCCAAACTGGAAGATTTACAAACCAAGGCCATTTCAGGAGCAAAATATAGAGAAATGTTTAGTGGTCTCCATTCTCAGGAGTTTGAGAAATCCTGAGTTTGCAATCTTTTTGGGTTCTGGGATAGAGTCAGGGACATCAGTGAATAAATAGTGATTTCACATAATTTTGATGTGGTTTTAGTTTGGGTTTTGCTTTTTTATTAATTTCCCACCAGTTTGGGAGTGAAGGATGACTATTCTCTGCCTGGAGAAGCAGGGAGGAAACACAAAATTCCCTTGGCAGATGGGACATGTTTCAACCTTTTGAAGCTTGGAAATTTGTAGAGGCACCTCCCAATCACCTGGCTGATGTAACCATTTCGTTATAACATAAAAGGAGGCAGCACTGGCAAATACATCACTACATATTAAGCACTCCTGACCCTGTAGGAAGGATCCCTGTCCTCATGCCATGTGCTAAACCTGTTCAGAGCACATGTAGCCAATCTGGCCCCTGAGGCTGCACATAAACATATTTTTGAGACATGCTAAGTGGGATGCCTTGAGCATCATATCAATGCCTCTTGGGCATGTGCTGTCTTTCATGCAGAGCTCTTGCTGGGTCTTCCCTTTAGGGAAATTAGACTGTGTGATATCTATACAACACAGGATTGCTCTGAGAAGAAGATACAGTACTGCCAGAATATTCCCATGACCTGGGAAGTGTTTATAGAGAGTGCTCAACAAGGAAGGTGTGTAAACCTGCAGTCTTGGATTACGTTCCCTTTAGTTTCTGCTTGCCACAGAGTAAGCATGGACAGTTTTGGTATCTACAGAATCTCAAGAATCTCCAGGCCTAAGCAAAGGATTAGGTGGCTGCTGAGTAGGTTTTTTTTTAATTTAATCGCAGTTTTGCAGTTAGGCCCCTAAAGCTTGTCCAAGACTTTCAATGTGTGTTTCATAGTACAAATCTCCATCAGTATTTTGCTTGCTAATGGACTCAGGCATCAGTCCCAGGGGAATCTGTCAGTTCCCAAGGTAGCAATGAGAAGGATGCTGTTAGGCAGCAGACTCAGAGATGTATTGTGTGGCAGGAAAGTTTTGCATGAACACAGAGAAATTACTCCAGGGGACCAGTAATGTACAGTGGTCTCCTGGGCTCCTTTTTGACAGTGTCAACAAGGCACTTGTTGACAGTTTTCAAGCTACAGCTACTGTAAAGGAATGATTAAACAGGTGGTGCTAACACTGACTGCTTTACATGAAGTCAATATATCGCTCTAGTCTATGGCACTAATACCTTAAACGTGAAAAGTGGCCTGTGGCCATTGATGAAGGAGCCAATTTCTGTACTTTGCTAAATCACTTTGGGAAAAATAGAAATGATTGATTTAAGCCTCCAGCACAAACATGCACTTGCCAGCTCTCCAGTTGAAGATTTCCACTCTTGGAATAGGCATTGCCTTGCCTAGATGAAATCTTTGGAGTCTGCTGCCAGGTCTTTTGCCAGAACCATTAAACTGCTTGAAATAACAGCACTGTCATTTGTCTTCCATTTGATGGCTTGTGGGCATAAATCCAGAGCAACATGAGCACAAGATCAGGAGTTTTCTCTCCATTTGAAAAAAAAAAAATTAAAGTTTTTCTTGAGTTTCAATAGCATGTATACCAGGTGCAGAGCTTTATGCTGTCTAATGCTCTCCAATGCCCTCAGCCAAGAGTTGGGAGAGAATGCTTGCATGGCACAGAGGCTGCCAATTAAGCAGCTCTTGCCTGTCACTGAAGGTCATGGCTGGTAACACATTGTAGAGCAACGGAATACAACAACACACTACTGGACCTTCTATTGATTTTTCGAGAACTGCTGTTCTGTGCTTTACAATGCAAAAGAGCTGAGGAATATCATTTACTACGACTAAGCATCGCAGTTGCCCTTGTGTTTATTTTTGCTGACAATATTTAACAGTGAACACACAACACGTCCCGACAATACTGACTGGATTCTGGATTCTGGATTCTGGGTGCGTGGATGTGTTGCAGGACTTGATTCAGCACTGCAAATAACGAAGGTTGTTGATATAAGAAGGCAGCTTTATGTCATCTGGCCTGGCCTCCGTTACAGTTCAAGTCAGGCAACCTCCTCCAAGCACTTGTGTGAATCCTTTGACCTATCTACAGAAGAAAACAGCCCATCGTCTCCTAGTAGTCAAAGTAGAGGAACCACCAATGCCATTAGTAATTTTTACTAGCAATGAGTCATTGTTTTCTTTTAAACTCTGCCTTATGTCTATTTTAACTTGTTTAGCTTGCAGCTATTTGCCTTTTGCCAATGGTTTAAAGCACTTGGTAAGTCCCTCTAGCAAAATACAGTATAATGGATTTTTTAATAAGCTAGAGACAGAACTTCTAAGTCTCTCACAATCAGATATTTGTGTCAGCCCTCAAATTGTTTTCTGTGGTTGTTCTCTGCTTTCTCTCCATTTTTCCAGTGTCTGCATTTGGCCGAACACAAAGTAAAAATCAGATCGTAGCAGCTCGGAAGAAGTAGCAGAGAACAGGATGAGACCCAGCGTGCCGTGGTTGGATGTCTGGCTTCCCACTTCCCACAGCTGCAGCCCTGCCACCTCTCCAGGGAGGTTCCTATGCTTTGTTTTGACACTGTAATTTATTGTTGGCTGTTTTGCACGCCCAGCGATGCAGCAGCCTCACTTCTACTCAGTGATTTGGTTTCTGACTCATTGCTGAGTTTGGTGGTGGTCCAAAGAGAAGGTGCCCCTGCCCAGAGGTCTCCAGGAAGTCCAGCGCAGCAGGAGACTTTGAAAGCCTCTGGCCCAGGGTCTGACACAGGTATGGTGGTACCTGGCCATGGTAACAAGCAACATCACAGAGCTGCCCTTTCTTCAGCACCTGAGAGATTTGAGAGCTCAGCCCAGATTTGGGAGGAGGGTGACTAATTCAGTGACTGTTCGAGGTGTGGTAAGTAAATACCACACTGGGAGGAGTGCCTGGATGTGGGGGGACCCTGCCCAGGTCAGTTGGTTGCTTCACAAGGATGGCGATGCACCAGAGAGAAAAGATGCTGATACTTGACAGATGCTAATATATGACAAAAAGGTTTCTGCTCTCTCTGTCCCTCACTTCTCACAGCCTCACAGGGAGCCTGTGTTCTGAAAGCAGTGCTTTGGGCCTCTTCCCTCCAAGAGGACACAAGCATCTGCCAATGCTGACTGGGACATCCAAGCCCCAAAGAGCAGTGGGATGTGCATACCAGCCCTGGTATCTTTGGATCATCATTCAGGTGATCAGCCATTTATTTACTTAGCTGTAGATCTCCCCACGCTGAGGTTCCCAAGGCACCCCACAGGGTCCAGCTCCTGAGTGGGTCCTGTGCTTCAGGTCCTGCCTCTCACTGAACAAGGAATGAGTGTCCCCCAGCCCTTTTGGGGATATAGGATTTGAAATACCTGTGCAGTGGAGAGGATATTGTGGTGCTTTTACAGCCCAAGGTGCTATGTTAAGCCACAGAACAGACGCAGCTATTTTGCTGGCAGCTTTCTACAGCGAATAGCTTGGATCCAGTGCTCTGAGGTGTTTGGGGTGGTTTTTCTTTGTAATTTCAAATGAACAGATCCCTAATGTCACCTCAATTAGCCTGAGATAATTTGTGGTAGAGTTTCTCATTTAAAAAAAAAAAAGTTTCTTTTAATAGTGAAGTCTTTGCAAGTAAAAGGCCCTGTCAGAGCACTTTAAAAGTGATTACAGTGACTCACATTTTTAATGGCTTTTTTTTTTAATCTCAAAAATGGCTTTCTTCCAAATAAAATCCTACAAGGCCTCATATAACAAACAAGGGTTACTGCTCTTTTCCACACATAACATGAAAAATATCCTTGAGAGGAGCAAACTGCAGCCCATCTGCTGTAGCTTGGCTGGCGTGCGGCACAGCTCGCTGGCCATTACGCATGGCTCCGGGTAAAGCAAACCACCTGCTTCCTGCACGAGGTCCCGCAGCCTCCCCCGTGCTTCTCCGAGCAGGAAACCCATCCAAACTGCTGATGGGGGATGACAACCTTGGCATTCCCTTTCACTGCATTTGTTCTTATGCCATTTGTTGTTCACTCAAGTGCTCCGTGGACTTTCGTCTTCTTTTCCATCAAAACTAGAAAAAGGCAGGCTTTGCCAGGGATAAATAGACTCTTACTTTCCTGTCTATTGCGCTCCCCTAATCTCCAGCTGCAGTCAGCAAAGTCTTCAGTTGGGAGCCCAGAAGGGCACCCATGAAAGGGCAGGGAAAGGAGAGAAGTCTGGGGGTAATTTTGCCAAGGAGCAATCGGAACATCAGCCCTTCCACCCTGATCCAGGGTCTGATGCTGCACATGTTTGACTGAGCTGAGCCTTCCATGTTTCCCACTTATGTCGAACAACTACTCACTTTAATTCCAGAAGCATCTCCCTGACATGTACTTCCCAGACACGTTCCTAAACACTTATAGGACAGACAAACTGGCATTTTGCAAATAATATACTGAGTAAAAAATGGCATTTCTCCCAAGCTGCTTGCCATCATGCTGCAGAGCTCTGCCAGCACCATTAAACTGCACATGCTGAGCATCTTCTCATGGCCATCACTGTCCATGAAGGGAAACCTCTGCTCACCTTGATCACTGCCCAAAGCAGATGAGGGATGCATCACCCATCCACCAGCTGCATGGGGAGGGTGCCCTGCAGCCCTGGGCCCAAGAGGTGGGCACGGCTTCAAAGGATGCAGCAGTTTACAAAACAAATGGCTTTCTATGGCCTGAGTGAGGTCAGGGTACTCACTGCTCCAGGTACCTCTTAGAGGTCAAAACATTAATGTGAAGTTTAAAAGCACAAGTTGAAATCCTTTCCCAGTCTGAAATCCTTTCCCAGTCTGAACTGGAGACTATTAGCAGTGTCTTCAGGAACTGGAAGAGCCAGACTATTGGGAAAAGAGGACTTCTGCTCAGCCTTGACTCTGCTGCAACAGTCCAGAGGGTGCTGTGGCAGCACTTCATATTGCCATCAGGACAAGATGCTTCTTTCCTTCTGTGTCACAAAGGAATTAAACCCAGTGCTGTTGTTTTGCTAAGAAATAAACTGTTTTTACTACCTTCTTCACTGACCTTAAACCGTACTCTTAAATTCACTGACTATAAACAACCATCAGTAGCACTCTGAGGTAAAGTCCTCATATGAAAAATTTCCTGTCAGATGGGAAAAATTCAGCACTTTTATGATCAGCTCAAAATGTGATCTTTACAGCAGAGAATAAAGCAGTACTGCCAACTGTGCCCAAGACTAGGACATTTTTCTTCTTGATATATGTGTTATTGGAGAAAAAAATGTTCATGGGTATGTGTGAATAACTGCATACTTCAGTGGCACTGATTAACATTTAATTTTACCCACCCTATCATGTGGTTGTTAGAGTGCCAGGTTCCATGCCTCTCAGTGCTCAGAGTGCACCTTTTTATCATTTCCTTCTTAGAACTGAAGTGGGGCAACATGCAGTAAATATCATTAAAACTCTGTAAAATTAGTTATTTATGATGCATATAAAAGTTTTCTAATGCAAAATAATATCACATTTTTAAACACATCATTAACCATTGGCCAAAACAAAATCATACCTTAAAAAGGTATCATGTTTATCTGGCCAAAACTCAAGCCTATGTGAATTCATTTTGTGATGCTAAATGGTGGCTTTAAACACACCAAGCCACTGGCAAAGTGAGGTGGCAGCTGGGCTGCATGGAACAGGGTAAAATGTGCAACATGCACTTCACTAAAACACTGGTTAAGGTTATCTCAACATCAAACTACACGAATAGAGTCCAAAAAATTACAGAAATGGTCCTAACTCTGTTTCAGCAAATGTTGGTGCTCACAGACTGCAGAAGCCACAGCAGATACCAGGGTCTCTGTGCTTTTACTTTAGTAGCTAATAACCAAACTGCTGGGGTTAGCTGGGGGGTTACTGGGAGGCATTCAGACTCTTGCCTTGAGCCTGCAGTTACAAAATTATGTGTCCTAGTACAGGTAAGAGACTCTTCTGAATTCCTGACTGCTTGTGGGTAGGGCAATCTTCTGGTTCCTCTTTCCAAAAAACTGAAATCAGATTAAGTAAGTATCTAATAAGTATCTATCTATCACTATCTAGCTATCTAGCTATCTTTTATCTATCTATCATCTATCTGTCTATTTTAAGCTCTAAAACCTGGCCTCCTGCTTTCTGGAGTTACGGCTCCTGTTGCCTCTTCCCCATTTGCCTCCATTTGCCTTTCACAGCAGGGTTTGGGGGTATTGCTGTGTCCCTGGTGATGAAAGAGGCACCAGAGCTGTCAGCAGTCAGGGCACCAGTTTGAGTCCTCTGCACACATTTGTGCTTGACATCTTCTGCTTACAGTGTTGTCCTGTATCCTATCCTGAATCCTTCTGGGCCAGCCTCATATGCAGTGTTTTTGAGTGCTCAGAGGCATCTGGGTGTGTCTGCAGTGCGAATAATTCACTTAGATAAAAGGCAGCTGTGGAAGCCAGAAGATAAGGGGCCAATCTGTATGTCTCAAACACCGATAGCCAGATAGGTATGGAGCCAACCAGGATTGTTGGTAATAACCACGCCTGTGAGAAGAAACAGGATGTGTCTGGACAAGGGTGGCATACAGAGGAAGGGCAGCACTCTTCTGGGAGAAATGTTCTTGTTCTGGCCCTTGGAAATAAGCACAGCACAGTGGAGTGCAAGCATGAGAATGAGACTGAGAAGTGGGCATAAGCTATCAACCAAAGGTTGATCCAGAAGAAGTGGATCAACACCACGTCTGCCCCAGAGCACTCTGGTTCATTTCCAGAAAGGTCAGAAAGAACAGACTGCTCACAATAGTTAATTTGCATTAAATGCAATAAATTTAGGTTGAGGGTTGGAAAATATTGTCTATGAAAAGGCACCCCCAGGACCCTGGACAACCCTCCCTCCCTCCCTCTCTCCCTCTCTCCCTCCCTCTCTTTCTTCTTTCCTCTCCCTCACTTTAATCTATTTATCTCCCTCTTCTCTTTCACCCTACCCTTTATTCAAAATCCACCACAGTGTGCTCAGACTAACTGGGAGCAGCACAGCAATTTCCACAGGCTGATGGAGCTGTTAAATTCAGTCTTGGTTTTCTGCAGCCACAAAGCTGTAATGTGAACTTCTGTCCATAGCAACAACCACCTCTTCTCTTTATAGTGGAGCTGTGAGGAAAGAAGAAAACTTGCATTTGACCAGAGGCTATGTGGTAGCTGGTGTCCACTAGACAAAAAGAGTGCAATAAATTAATATTAACCTGCTGGTTTTATTACTAGCACTGTTGCATTTAGTATGCTTCATTCATGAGTATTACCTGGGCAAAGATGGAAGCCTGATGCTGCAATCTCTCATTGACTCTAAAGAGTACAGACAGCACATTAGGCAGGTATTTTGTGTCTTCACAAATAAATGAAATAGTGGACAGACTCCTTCAAAGAGCGAGTGTCTCCATGCTCCTTAATCCAAAGTCCCACTAGCTTTTTTGAGGATTAAGCTGCAGTTTGTTTGAGCAGTCTCAATGCAGCAGTTTCCATGAATAACCAACTGAAGATTAGGCTGCCCTTTGAAAGTAGTGACAGCATGCTCGTGAGAGTTTGGGAAGTTTTGGGATGGGGGAGATAGTGGGGAGTTGCTTTGTTTTAGAATTATCTCAGAAACCGTTCTCTGAAGTCTTGCAGAAAGGAGTAGTCCCCAGAGCAGAGGTGGAGAAATGCTCTCCCAGGCCAGGGACACAAAAACATCTGAGAGCAGAATTGCACTGTTCCCTAAAGCTGCCAAGTTGGTCAAGGATTTCTTGGACAGCGGGGGGTGGTTAGACTTCTCCATTGTAATTCACAGCTTTAACTTACAACAGAATAGGAAATAGCACTATAACTGTTGTCCTAGGGAAGGAAATTATTAAACTAAGAGCAAATACAACCCATGCTGGTGTGTTGTAAGCATTCATGGAAAGTCAAAGATCAAGGATTTCCTGGGTATTCCCATGGCATTGAGGATAAAATCAGAGCTGATACAGTCAGTATCTTATACTTTCGGACTGATGTCAGCGATGATCAAAACATGCAGGAACTGAGAAGGAGTGGAGATTTTAAGGGCAGTTGCATCAGCAGTCACAAATGTAAGTCCATCCCAAGGAAAAAAGATGGGGGGGCACTAGATAATAAAGACAGCAAATGTACGGTTCCTTAAAAGAGCCAGATTTCTGATGGGTTTCTTTAATTTTCTGCATTGAGGAGTAGTCTTTTAAGAGTCTGGCAACATTTTCTCAGTGCAGAAGAGGTGCTTCAGATATGAGACATATAAGGATGTTCTGACTAAAAGCAGAACTCTCTCCTCCATCAAATTTCCTTTCAAATAGAAATAAAATGTAAATATTGAACTCTCCTGTACTTACAACAGTCCTGCTTTTCTGTTGTTTTTGAGGAGAACTTGAGAAATACATGCCTTTTTCCTTTGTCTGTAGGAAAGCAATAAAATTACAGTCATCTGAAAAATACTGGCATTAGGTCAAAAAAAGGATAACAAGAAGATAAAGAAATATGAAAGAAATATGTCAGAGAAAAAAAGAAAATTAAATATTTGTTACAGTTCAAGATAACTGAATTCATCTAAATGAGTAGCACATTTATTGTGAATGTCAAAATTTTCAAAGGTAATCTCTTAAAAAGTCAACAATCAACACTCACATGTTTCAGTCTGTACAGAAAAAACAGTCATAAAATGTGGGGGTTGAATAATCACTGCTCTTCTCTCTGCCCATTGCTTTCTTTCTTTAAATAAGAGTACATGCTCGTGAGTGTGTGTATGTGTGAAAAACAACACATATCTACCAAAGAGCAGGACTTATATGTCCCTGCATTTATCATGCTTTGCTGACTCCAAAATTTGCAATTCTGCAAAACCGTCTTGTTTCTCCCCTACAGGAAGAACTTTCTTTTCTTGCCTAAATCATCACTTAAAACATTTTAGGATTAAAACATTACTAAACTTAAACATTTTCATCTGGAGTAAGCATTGTCCAGTAGGTTTGGGTGGTCAGCTTGGATAATTTGGCTTCTATGAACCATTTGCAAAGAAGAAAAAAGTGTTGTTGTAAGTGATTTCAGTTTTTTTCAAAGATTGCTTTCTTGATAATGTCATACAATAAATCCCTAAAAGCTGGTTTATAGGCCAGCTCCACAAGACAAACAGTGAACAAATTGGCCTGGGCAAGAAAAGCTTTCCTAAGATAATAAAAACAACTTGTGCCGGCACTGTGAGAAAGAAGACAGCTTTCAAAATGTTTATCTTCAAGCTAAAATACAAGTCCCAAGTCTGCGTTTGAAAAGCAACTGAAAGATTGTTGTCTTTGGTGATGCCCAGTGGGGGGTAGGGGGGCCAGGCTGTGAGCCTCACCAGGCGGGATTGGGGCCAGCAGGTCAGCTGGGATGGCCCCGGGAGGAGCTGGGCAGGGATCTGCTTCCTCTGACACATCCCCCTGGTCTCGGAGGCGCATCCTCTGCCAGCTGTGTCACAGTGCCTCCTCACACCACACCCAGCACCTTTAGCCTCCAGTTTGTTTCTCCCTTTTGATCCCTCCATCCATTGGTGCCTGTAGATGATCATGCTGTACAATTCCTTTGCCTCTCCTGCATTTTCTGTGGACCACCCTACCGCTGGGATATCCAAAATACCCTTTTCTTTGTCAACACATCCTTCTCCTTTTGCTTCACTTCATGTTGGCTTCATACAACTGATTTAGGCAATGATTTACATTAAAACCTAGGGTGAGAACAGAGGCCAACACGGTGAAAAGGCTTAGGCTGAAACCTCACTTTCAGTCCCTAACCTGAAGGAGCAGCCACCTCCTGATTCCAGATCTCCCAGCGTTTCAGTTGCCTGCAATTTGGTGGTTTTGTGTATTTTGAAACATTTCATTCACAAGAAGAAAGGAAGCAAAGTTCAGCCATTACTGCATGAGCAAGAAGCAGAGGATAAAACCCTCTCCTCACTAAAAAAAACTACTCAGACCTTTCCCTGCCTTCCCCTACAGTCCAAGCAGGACTTCAAGCAGAAGGCAGTTTCAGGAGTACTGGCATGCACTTGCTATGGAAGTTTGTCCATGGAATGCAACACAGAGCCAGGTCCTGGAGGAAACTCCTGTTGGCAATTGGATAGTTACAGGAATTTGGATATCACCTAAGGAGCATGTGAGATTGGGTGTTACAGTCTCAGTCACTCCGTAATCCTGCACCTGGCACATTTCTGTGCAGCAAACATCATGGGCAGGACCACCATCTCATGAAATAAACAGTCTGAGGAAGCCAAGGGTCTGGAGAGGACAAACCCCTTGCACAGGGTGAGCTCTTGCTATGACTAAATTGTTAGTAGGGGTCTCCTCTGTAAGCCTCAGCCGTGCATGTTTGCTGTTGGCTGGCTGCAAACGAGAGTCTGGACAAAGCTTGTGGGCCATCCCCTGCTCACTGTGTGAGTTCTGCTGTGCCACCTGCAGAGGTTGTTGGGCTACAAAAATGCAAACCTTGCTCCAAAATGCAAACAAGTTGGACATCTAACTAGAGAACATGGTCACAGTGGATTTGTGGATTTAGTTCTGAGGATTAATTTCTTTGAAAACTAGGGAATAATAGAGCCCAACAAACTGCACAAGGGTACAGTAAATATTGGCAATCTCTTCAGAGTCCTTCACAGAAGAGTGACATCTTTGCACAGGGATACAGGGATCATCTCTTACTTCTGTCCTTCTGTCTCTTCTCTTTTTTTTTTTTTTTTTTTTTTTTTTTTTTTTTTTTTTTTTGTGTTAAGAGTGGCATCTCTATTTAGTAAATATCTGAGCTGTCCTCAGTGCATTTTGTGCTACTGAACAGCTTCATTGAGACAGGAGATGGCACAGAGACACAGAAGCCAAAATCTCTTCAGGGCCTCAGAGACATCACATCAGCTGCATCAGCACTAGCATATAACATCCAAGGGGAAAAGATTAAAACCCCATACTTGTGAAAAACATTGTTAAGAAGAAGTTTCAGACCTGCCTTGTTTGTTGTATGGTTAGCAGCTACAGCTTAGGCAGAGTAGTTACTGTTACAGCAGCTCTGCAGCCCTTCCTTGTAGACAGAGCAAAACACAAATACTGAAGTATGTTAGAGGTCTGTAGCAATATGGGAAAGGGCCAAAAAGGATGGTGGCAAATAGTGGGGGAAAGGTCATGAGAAAAAAAATGAGGGAAGTAAGTTGTATTAAGCAGAAAAACAGGGCATGACCCTACCATTTGGCAAAGTTACAGAAATGTTAACCTTTGGAAATGCTATTAGTTCATTGCTGTTGGAAAGTTGGCTAGAGAGGCAACACTCAGGACTGACTCAGTTCTAGGGTTTCTGCTGTGCTAAGCACAGTAACACATGAACACACCTCCTCCCCTCTTGGAGGCACGCTCATAAGGAACAGCCACTAAATACTGTTATTCCTAATATTTTGCTACCCTAGGCAACCAACCATCAACTCCACTCGGCATGACATAGCCTGCAAGAACTAGATTGTCTAGAATCAATTTGCTACTCCAGTTGAGTCTGATTTTATGATCTTAACACTTGTCATTTTGGGAAGGAACAAAACATTCACTGTTCCCAGGGTATGTAATGCTACTGGGAAGCCATAAATTTTAATTTGGTGCTTTATTTCTCTCATGAAGAGATGTTGTTCATATGTGCTGTCACAGCTGGGGGTTCCTCTTTTTTTCCTTGTCCCTTCATTAAGTTGGAACATACTCAGATACACGACAGCTTTTGTTTCCATCAATGATGGATGTTAAAGTGAGAGTTTTGGTCTGGTTTCCTTGGACTAGGAACAGTTTCACATGAAATTTTCTGCTGGATGAGCTGGCACTCCTGGCTCCCTCTACAAGCTCTGCCAATCACTAATTTTTTTCTCTTCAGCATTCAGCTTGAATTTGAAGTGGCAGGACATAGAGATTGATGGTTTTATTCTTAAGAGGAAAGGAATTAATTTGGAGTGCATGCTGGAGCACAAAAGAGACTTGGGGAAGAGAAATGCTCTGCCAATTTATCCAAGTGTTTTTCAGGAATTGAAAGTGGAAACAGAAAACTTACTAAAATATTTGTATTTTTTATTTTAATGACTATCTTAATTTATTGGAAAACCCATACTCTATGAAGTCTCCTGTAAGATATATTGCTTCATATTTGGGAAAAAAATACCTGGATGTCTAAAAGCTTCGAAAAAGTATCTGCTTTTCATTCTTTTCCATAGTATTTTCCACTTGAAAAAATTTTATCATGACAAAAAATATAGGTACATACAGCAGAAGGCTCAGTTAATAGAAGTATGCCTACAGCAGTCTGTGAAAGAAGACAGGTGTTACACCAAAGGAAATTTTAATGACAGAAGTCAAAGTTTAAAGGACAATCTTTTAAGGTTTTCTTACAATTTGATGTTATGGAATGAAGGTATATCCTGTCTGTAAGGTCAGAAACCCTGTTGAGCTCCTGTTTGAGAAGTAGACTCAAGCTTCAGTCAGGAGATTGGCTGAAGCTTTTAATATTTTTCAATACTCAGTGGTCTTAGCATTTTGAGGACTGAAAAGGAGGAGACGTATGTTTTCCTCCAAGTCTAGGTCCCTATAGAGTAATTTATGTCCTTGAAAATATGCAAATTAATTTTACAAATGGATTTGGATAAGAATCAAGTTTTAATGGTCATCAATTTCATGACCTTCCAGATAGAAGAGTTGACCTCTCTTACTGCTTAATAGACTCTGAAATCCAGCTGACATGTGGAGTTCACTATTTTCAATGGTGAAAGGATGTTATTATTTTTGGTGGGGCTTTTTATTCCCATCCCTGAAGACCACATGAAACCTGGCTACTGTCCTGGGACTTGTAGTTCAAGTTATTGTCTTTATAGTTCCTGGAGTTAATCTAATAGCCTGGAATCTTGACTGCAGAAAACATTTGAAGAAAAATGAATTTACATCGATTTCCTGCATATTTGTGATAGTTGTTTGGCAAAACTAGCGGCCTCCCTGCTCTTGTACTGTGGGACAGTAATCTTTCAGCTTTTGAGGTCTTTTACAGAAGGAAATCTGAATTAAAAATAGTTCTTCAAAATAAAGGCCAAGATTTACTCAGAACAGGATCAAAGCAGAATTTAAGACATACAGCATAGAAAGTTTTTCACAGAAAGAGTGACAAAGTTCTGGAATGGTCTGCCTGGGGAGGTGGTGGAGTCACCATCCCTGGATGCATTTAAAAAAAGACTGGATGTGGCACTTGGTGCCATGGTTTAGTTGAGGAGTTAGGGCTGAGTTGGACTCAATGATCTTTACGGTCTCCCAACCTTGTGATTCTGTGAATTCTGTGAATAGATGTAGCCATTCCTTCTGCTGCGGTCTTTACACTTCTACAGGAAAGTTGTCAAACCATGAACCATTCCACACCAAATGGCAAGGACACAGAGGATGAACTCATGGAGGGAGCCAGGCTGGATGGGGCTTTGGGCAACTTGGTCTGGGGGAGCTGTCCTTGCCCATGGCAGAGGGGTTGGAACTAGGCAATCTTTAAGGTCCCTTCCAACCCAAACCACTCTATGTTCCTATGATTTGAAAGATGTCTGAAGCCTCTTCTGCTGCTCAATCAAAAGAATTATTTGCTCCAAGGGAAGCAGAGATTTGAAAGTCTGTTCATTAGGAAGCCCCTTACCTTTGTGTTGTGCATTTGCCCACGTGCAAAGCCTTGCACAACCACACCTTGTAACATCGGTGAGCTCTGGCCTCACACCAGCGTGCTGTACCACAAAAATGGGGTGGTTACTCAGGATGCCACAAACAGGCCTTCAGGCAAAGAAGGAATTGCTATTTTCTGGATATTTCTGTTTCGTTGGATAATCCAAAAAGGAGTAAGACTAATCTTCTACATGTCTACTAACCTGAAAAAGGAAAGTCTAGAGGAAGTTTTTTTTATCCCCCCCAAATTAACACAGAATGGCAGGATCAGTATCTATGAGCTTACCCTTCTTACCCTTCCTTCTCCAAAACTCCAGAGCTTTGCATGGGAAGGACTGGCCTCCACAGCTTTTGACACAGGGTGCTGTCACAGTGCTCCAAGAGCAGCTTCCACTGAGGTTGTTTTCTCAGGCTCCAGTGTGTGTCTCACTGAGTGCTGCTGGACACCCACAACATCCCATAAACCTCCTCTGCCCCAGCATCAGGTGTGGGGAGACTTCAGGGGATACAGAAATCTGTAGTTTGGGGTTGCCATTTTAGAAGTTGGGCCATTGCGTGCTGCCTCTTGGCATAAAAGTTCTTAAACACACCAATTGAAACTACATTTATATTTTTTAATTATTAACTCTTATGAATACAAATAATTAATGTTTCACAATACAGTAGCTCAGTGAAAGCCCTAAAAAGACTAAGGGAAAGTACAATTAATTCTTTTTTAAGACATTCCTGACTATTATGTACTAATGCTCATTTTCATCTGCTTCTCTTTGAAAAAACAAAAACAACTGGTTACAGTTCTCAACCAATTTCATAACTTTTTGTGCCTTCATTTGGAACCCCCTTCATGTATTTGCCAACTAATTTAAAAGAATTATTGCATTGCAAAAATATTCAGAAAACCTGGATGCAATTGATTCCTGTAAGACACGCTGTTCTACAGGAAAATAAACTATCTATTTTTAACCCTTTAATCCCTACTGGTCTGTACCAAAACTACTTCCACATGCATCTTAAAAAAAAAAAAAATAAAAAAAAATCACAGCATTAAGCAGCAGCCCATCTGAGAAGTGTATTTTTAATTGCAGATTTATTGTTTGTTTTTCTGTGCATGCACTCTGGATTTTTTTCAATGCTGAGGAACAGTAACAGACTTTGATGTGGATGGTCCCTCTTTCCCACCCAACCCTATTCATTCTGAGCAATTGGCTTTGCCTCTGGGTTGAAGCTTTCTTGGATGACACCTGATAAAACTCAGGTAAGATTTTTAGAAGTATATGTGCAGTATTTATAAATAATTATAACTGCAGACATACAAGATTCATCACTAGAGCCACAGTCAAAACAACTGGAGTGTCTCTAGTAGGTAGAAAGAAGGGGCTCAATCCTGAGGTGGCATTTAAAGTAATTTCTGTGTAATAAAGCTCTAGATAACTCAGGTTTTGCCTGTCCAAGTTTGTTTTTAGTTCATCCTTTTGTTAGGAAAAAAAAAAAAAGCCTTTACTATTACCTAATATGAAAAAAGAGAGCAAATCCAGAAGAGATGAGATGTGAGAGAGCTCTGATGGACACATGGGTTTTCACGTGCTTGAGCTCTCCCATCCATCACAACCATTTTGGTCTTCTTTAAAAAAAACACCGTTTCTGGGCGAAGAACAGGATGCTGAGAAAAGGACTGAGCTGAAACAGCTTTCTCACCCTGGCTATTTATTTGATCTTGAGATGAAATGAAATACTGAATTGCACCACGCTTTCTGGAAAGATTGCAGAAAATCCTCACATATTTGGATCATGAAATTTGAGTTACTCTCTTCCTTCAGACTGCTTTTTCATTCTGTGCTTTACTCTTGCCATGTCCCGGATTTCTTATTGATTTTATTTCTTAAGAATTGGACTTAGCTAGTCAGAATAGCAGCACTGCTGTAAGCCCATGACGAAAAGACAACTAGAATGTATGAAGCAAACTGATGGTGGTACGTTACACTCATCTTGGAGCATCTAAAAATGATTTTAAAAAATCATCCTGTGCAGGCATATTGCTACTGTAGAAAAAAAACTGAATTTCTTTAAGAAGAGACCCACTGCAATAAATAAAAATTGTGTTTTGTCTTTTGTCACTCCACCTACTTTTGAAACTACCTTAAACTCATTATTTTGACCAATGTCAAGCTGGCTCTGACTTTCAAAGCTGGCACAAAATAGTTTCAGCCCATATCCCCTATCCTTTCTAAGCTCTCATTACTCCATACAGTTTTACTTGCTCTTGCAGGAATTTGATGAGAACAGTGTTGCAAAGAACTGTAGTACAGCTGAGTTGAATTTGCAATAGGTAAATTGTGGGTGCTGTTTACATTGCTGACCTCTGTGAATATCATTTAGAAGCATGGGATTTTGGGTTGGGGTTTTCTGTATGTTGTATTCTTGGAAAACAGAGCAATGCAATTGCTTTTCTGCTTTTCTCAGTCTTAGCGCTTCAGAAATCGGCCTTTGGTGGTTTACTCCCCCAAGCTCTGTTCCTACTACCTACCTCACATGGACATGAGAATGGATCAGGTTTGACATATCTGGCTCTTCCAGATTTAGAGCACTGAAAGAAAAATGTCATGCTGAATTTGACAGCTCTTTGTCTGCTGATCCCCCAAGGCTTCTATCTCCATCGAGCAGCCTGACACCCTGTCAATTCATTTCCCAGATTTGTTTCAGCAACCCCAGCTGCTTTTCTGCCAGGTAACTTCTTCCATTACCTACAGGCTGCTAAACAGATTGCCCTGAACATCTTTAACAAACACACAACAATCTGGCCCCAGTCCCACCTCACTTCATCCCACAGAGTAATCAGCACCCTCCTCTGCAACCTCATTTTCTGGATTTGAGATGGTAAAGAATGTGTATCTTGGAGCCCCTCAGCTTGGTAGGTCCATTAGTCACTACACCTGTCAGCAGAGCAGGCAACTGCCATGGAAGTCATGGCTCAGCCTGGGAAAAGACCCTTCACCAGGTGAGTCAAATGCAGCATTTACACAGCTGCTCTGAGGGAGCCACAGAAAGAGCTACAGGAGCCGTGTGTTACCATTCAACCTCCTCGCTGTGCTACGGAGAATGCCAAAATTGCCTTCTGTGCTTCATTTTAGCTTCCAAAAGCTCTTGCCAAGCACAGAACGAGAGCTAAGGGTTTGTGCTGGCATCCATTTTGAGAAAGTTATCTGGAGGATAGCATGGGAACCGGAGAGCTTGTGAGAGCTGCTTTCACCAGGCCAGAGCTTCCCAGGTTCCCAAAAATGCTTGTGCATTACAGCCCACAGGAGCTGATCCAGATGCTCTGGGGTAGTTAAGCAAAGTGTAGCAACTGCAGTAAGAGCAGATGTGTGCTGTAAACTACACCTGATTCAACATGATGAGCACAGACATACTATACAGCTGATGCACAGATAATACAGGTTTAATTACCACAGTTTGGTTATCCGGTGTTGACATGGTTTTTATGACTAAATCACCCTCGAGACACATGGAATCTGGAAATTGCAACCACAGATAAAAATTTCCTTGCAGCTACATAAAGTCACAGTACTTTTCTGACAAATTTTGGCTGAGAGTTTTGAGCATTTTTAACTTATCTGGTTTGCAGTGTATTTTACAAGGAGTGAAGTCTAAAGGCATAAATCACTGACTTACAGGAAAACAACTGTGTAACAATATTACAAGATATACAGAACAGGATGCACTTGGGTTCCAGTTTCTGTTCACTGGCTCACCAGAGACAAGGATCATAAATCAAAAATAGAGAATGGAAATCAAAGAAAAGTAACAGGAAGTGTCAAAATGAAAACCTGGCAGAAATTACCAATAGGAAGAAAAAAAAAGGAAAGACTCCAGATGGTTTTTTTTTTAAAATAAAAACCTGGGAAAGACTCAGTGAACAAAAGATCTACAAGCAGAAAAGAAAAAAATGATAGCTTGGGAAGGGGCTTCTCTTTCTTTGTCGCATACAAGCTGGGTCTATTGAGGCAAGAAAATATGTATCTATTAAGAAGATGAGGGAGGTGATGAGGGAAAAAAATCATATAAACATCACTTCCCCTTTTTTCTTCCCGTGAAGCACAGCTCTGGAAACCGTGATCCTAGAAATATTTCAATCGGGCTTACAATTCAAAAGGTTCATTAAATCCAGGATTATTACCAGGAGAGAACTTGATCAGAGCAGCCAGGCTGTAAAGTTTAAGGGGCTCCTTATTCACACATATCTACAGGCTGCAGCACTCACAGTCACACGCCAGGAGCGTGTGAATCCCAGCCCTGCCAGAACCAAGCTCTTTCCTCTGGGGCCATCTGCTGGCTTTCCTGCAGATGCTTCCCAGGACCTTTCTGGGACATGATTGCTTTATCAGGTGCATCAAAGGTGAGCAGTGAGGAGCCATTCACCATGATTTCTCACAGAGCTGCAATCCAAGCTGTGCTGGAAACGGCATCTTTCTTTCCCACACGCCACCACAACTCCCATTGCTGGTGGACATTCTACAATCCATCTTCTGAAGACTTTAAAAAAAAATTCAGCCCCACTTCCAATACTTCCCTTGCAATCAGATGTTCTTTCTCCTTCCCCATGTGTGTGCCATATATAAATGGTCCTATATTTTAATAATTTTGGGGGTAAGGCACACTAAATCTTACCGCAAACAACTCCAGCCAACATTAATAAATTTGCCTAAGACTTTCAAACAAAACTGTGAAAGAGGAAATTAAGTTGAACAATAACATTTAGAAAGAAAAAAGTCATTAACTAACTCATGTTTAATTTCTCTGAGAATTAAACTTAGTCAATAGACTATTAACTCCGGAATACATTACATTTTTATTTGTACATGATCATTTCAGGATAATTTTACCAACTGACATATATTTGTATCATGCTGCTACTAAACTAGAGTGTATTAGTGTAAATTCTTTTTCAAGTTCCTTAATAATAGCTAGATGCTTAAGGCTATCATTAAAAAAACCAAAGAAACAACAAAATACCAAACACAAACAACCTACCCACACTGACCCAGGCAAATCAAACAACTTTCTCCCTTTACCCCATAGCATATTTTACAAGTTTTATAATTGTTTGAACAATATTAATGAACCATACTGTAACATGAAAAAACCTTCAATTCTGGCACATTCCATACAAAACTAAATTCATGTTTTGAGGAACAACAATATCCCCTACTATTAACAGAAAATGTGTGCTGACCCACTGTGGCATTCAGTAGCAATTTGCATCTGAAAGGCTTATTACCTTTCAGACCAGGGAGACAAACTGATATGCTTTCCAGTGTAAAAGCTCCAGTTGCTATAATTCAAAATTACATAGCTGGTCTATATTTTATTTGTATTTCATTTAAGCATTCAGCCTTCTCTATATAGCTCTGTTGCACTGCAGCCACACCTACTGAGATACAAGGAATCAGGAAAGCCACTTGCTATGTACACTGGATCAGACCGCATGCAGTTACATGTGAAAGTGCACTGTAAATTTACAGTCCATCTGAGCAAAGACTTCTAAAATTAACATGATGATGATTTCCTGTATATTGTTATAGCATCCACTGCTTTGAGGAGAAAAAATGAAGAATATGCTTCTTTAAGAAGATCATGATAATGATCTGTTAGAAATCCCTAGCAATGTAGACATCAAAAGTAACTCTAGTCTCTTCAGGCATTATTTTCTTGGATAAGGCTGAAAAGCTTTTTAATTATTTCATAATCTTAGAGCTGTTTGGGCTCAGAATAACCTCAAATTTGAGACAAATCAGAAAGGCCACAGAATACAAAACTAAATTCTTTGGCATTTTTGGCATTCTACTGCACTGATGCTTAAACCTCAATATTAAGTCTTGCAAACCTGTACTGTAAAGATGCTGGAGTCCTTAACAAAACAAGCCCTTTCTTATCTGCTGGCTGGCTGTGTAACATATAAATTAACCCAGTCAAGCTAACAAAACCCAGTGCTTCTCCACAGCCTACAGCCAGTGAAAAATCCCCTCGAGTGACATACCCCAAGACAGTCCTGGAGCAGTGGGAAGTAACATCTGGGAGAGCATCTGACCAAAGACCGAGAATGAGGTCTTCATGGTCCTCAGCTGCTTCTTCATCTGGAATGCAGGCAGGGTCACTCTCTAGAGACTTCACGTTATCCTTTTTCTTCTTCCTCTTCTTCTCTTTTTGCTTCCGTACCTTGTCCTTGAATATGTCACGATGCATGGGTTCTTGTGGACCACAGAAGAGTTTGTCTTTGCTTAGATGCAGCAAGTCATCTTCTGTTGGGATGCAAATCATGGCATGTAATTCAGGGTTCCCCTTTCTCAAGAGTGACAAATTGACCCAGACAAGAGCCCTTGGGTAGCTCATCAAAATTGGCAAAAAAACATCTTCAGTCATTTCCTTCTGTCCCAGCCGAGAAATAAGGCGTATCCGCCGATCTTTCCCAGCAGTGGGGTAACACCAGGCTGATAGCTGCATTAGTAGTTTCTCACTCCTATTAAAAATGTTCAAAAACAAACATCACAGATAGTTATTAACAAGCAGTTTAAAAGAAATCCAGGACCCCACATATTTGCAAGAGCACATTTAAAAAAAGCCCTGGGGCTTTTCTGTAATCTTCCAAGCTGGTAATTGTATCACTCTTAGTCTAAAAAGAACATTGGTGAGTGGAACTCAAGAGTTGTCTTCAGAAAAAAGGAGACATTACTTGTTAAAACCCCCAAAGCTTGTTAAAACCACAAACACACTACAATCTCCAGTGACACTAATGCAGTCCAGAACTTTCAGTGTTTTCTTCCCCTGGTAACCACACAAAAATGAGAGACCTGTGCTCAGGCACTTTCCAATACTGTTGCTGCCCTCGTGTGTTGCACTGGAATGTGGGGGATTCTCTACTTTTTCGAGACCTTGTTAAGGAGTGCAAGAACCACCTGTGGTGATGTATTAGGGAAGAGAATGCAAGATGATTTTCACAGCAGTAGTCCTAAAGTCACAAATATGAGCCTCTAAAAGCTCCATCGACCTCCATACGCCAAAAGCTCCATACACCAACTCTAAAAACACGGTAAACTCCAGAGTGTTAAATTTAAGATAATTTAAGGAGTTTTCTTTATGTAGTCATCAAGTTTGCTGGAGAAATGCAGAACGATTTCCACTCAGCAGCAGATTCTGATTTGTGACAAAACTATTTAATCTCTGTGTATCTGGATGAAATAATTCTCTCATCTTAATAATCAAGGCTGAGCTCTTCCTTTCCCCAATTCAATAAATACCAATATAGAAATAAATGTGTGTATAATTTTGTCATACCTGAGAACAATAAAGTCACTTGTCTTAGTTTTATCTCTCTCACCAAAATCTTGAGTGCTTGTAACATCCTCTGTATTTATGGCACCCTCAGAACTTGCTATTTCCATGGTCTCCTCTGCCTCACCATTCTCTGGGGAAGCTTCTCTGACCACTTCTGCTTTCGGGTCACAAAGCGTCTGACCTTCAGTTGTGCAGTCAGGGTGTGGGGAGGAAGGACGTAAAAATCCTCCTGAAGCTTTCATTCTTCCTTCCCAGTTCTTGGTCAGCTGCCCCCAAGGACAGATGAAAGGAGACAGAGTGCCCAGCTTGACATAATTTGCTCTTTTTGCAGGTGGACGTCTAAATGATGAATCAAATAAGTAGGTAAGAATATTTTCAAAATCAAGTATTTAAAACAGAAAGGGAATGCAGTTAACTTTCTAACCTCATTGAACAAGAATTTTAAAATCACAGTCTAGAAAATGCTGCTATATTTCTGTCAACTATATCCTTTCGGCCATGCTAGAAACATCTACCTGCTGTGATTCATACCACCACCTTTTCTTCTGAACTTCTCCTAATTTCCCCTCCTATCTGGAAGGGGAACCAACACCACTTGGTGCAGAGGACACTTCCAGCTACTCCAAACGCATGGTTAAGAGTTCTCTTTGTTTCAGGAAAAATGAATACAATCTTGAGAATGCCTGATATTTAGATACCAAAATGTACCTCTTAATTTACTTTATTCCTTAACACTCAGTACATACTTGGACATACTCCTTTGCATTCTCTTACCTCCTCCCCCATTTGCTGCTTAGGGATCTCAAAATAGTTTTGTTTATTTTATTGCCATGCAGCCTTGTACAGCTCTATAACTGAGCATGTCTCTGGGAATAGAATGGTTGAATTTATACACTCGGTTTAGCAGAGTTAATTATATCTAGGATTCCTAAAACGCTGGTGAAAAATCTCAAAAAGTCCAAGTCTAAATGAACACAACAACAGATAATTAAGGGACTATTTTAAGCAGTATTCATTTTTGTCATTCTTAGCATCAATTTTTAAATTAATGTTACCGTTTGAATTTTTCAAGAAGACTGGTTTCCAGTTCTTTGGCAAACTGCATTCCTGCTGGGCAGTCTGGGAAATCATTTGGAGTGTGAGGTGTTCTTTGGTATTCAGAATGTTTTAATGCCTCTTGCAAGCCACCGACTCGTACACCTCGATATATCTGTTATAAAAATCAAATGCCCAAAAAGCAATGTTTGAACCGATTCTGGGTTCCTAGATGAAACAAAATGTTAATTCCCAGAGGGTACTTCCTTAGAAAATTGAAAGTCTAATGCTTTAAAGCTTTAAAAAATAAACTTAAGCATGGTTTCTACAGTTCTAGATGCTAATTTCAACAAAATAGTTATTCATGCTTTAAATTCAGTTCTGCAAAACTATCAACAAAACTGAAGAGAATTTCACAGGATCTGATCTTGGACATTGCCAGGAATGTTGTATTACTTTGACAACCACTGCCCAACGTATTTTAACCATACAATAGGTATCACTGCAACTAGATCCCCTGACCATTCAAAAGCATAATTTTAACTGCAGAAAGGTATTAAGACTGCCACCTAAACACTCAAAGCAGGATGTTTCAAACAGCACCAAAGGAGCATTCAAGCTTAACTCAAACTTTGTTTTAAGCTCTCTCCCAAATCAGAAGCACCCCTGGTGACAGAGGTGTAGATAGCCAAGCTGGAAACTGATTAGCAGCAGGCACCAAATGATTTCTCTTTAGAGGGATATGCTTGTAGAAACACAGAGGTACAGCTTCAGCTTTCTCTCCTGACTCCTCACTGATTTGCTGCTTCTAGACTGCCATGTGGGCATAGTTGTATGTGAGCATAGCTGTCTTCCAACAGAAGACATGGCAAACTATTGTTTAAATTTCAAGACCAAGCTTCTGTCATGAACCAGTTCATACACCATTTTTGGAAGTGAAATTTTGATCCTGTAATTGGGAATTGGTTATACAATTATAATTACAACTATAATCCCAATGCAAAGAACACTCTCTAAAATCAATTAATTTAAACTAAATTATATAAATTATCAAATTTACTTGCAATTTGCCATCAAAGTCACTTACAAAAGGAATCCAGAAAGCCATGCCCCAGCCCTTTGGAAGATAGATATCCCAGCCACTCCCCCATCCTGGTCGATCTTGTCCAGCCATCTTCCCTGGCTGCTGCACCAACAGTATGGGAATCTTAGACTCACAAGGACCCAAATCAAGGTGTGATCCAGGTACCAGTAACTGAGCCCTCATATGGTTTAAATCCTAAGAAGGAGGAGACATTTCCCATAAGTTAACCATTCTTCTTCCCTCTTCCAGATACCCTTTCAAGATACAGAGAAAAGGTGATTTTACAGCTAGGAAAAACATAGTAGTAATACACTATATATTAGAACAGAATTTCTTCAAGGCATGAAAAGCTATTTTAGAAAAGAGTATTAAACACCCTTTCTCTCCCCTTCTTACTTCCATAGTCCTTCATAAAGAGCAGGTACAAGGTACAACATACATGAAGGAGGAAAATCAAGTTCTGCAACTTTGTATTTATAGACTTAGGCACAACACTAGATTGAACAGGTGCTTTCAGTCCATCACTACATGGAGCAAATCTGAACTATGTCTGAGGAGAGGGGAAGAAGATTTGGTCATCAAACAGTTTCACACAAAGCATGCTGGCACCAAGGTTTTGTCAATCACCAGCTGTTATATTCCATTGTATCACATTAAAAACACATTTATGAAGAAACAGACCATCAGACTCCCTGTGTTTTATCAAGTAAACATTAAATTTCATGACAGCATAAAAAACACTGTCATATATAAAAAGATTGTTCTGGTAACTATCATGTGCTAGTGTAATATTTTTAAGTACTCTGGTTTTTTACACTATATCAGACAGTTTGAAAGAGCACAAAATTAAATTTCAGAAAGAATATTTTAAAAGATGTTTTTGCCATACAAATGTTTTCTGTTTCTGATTACAATGGTGCCAAAAGTTTACCACCTCTTGGGACTAAATCACCTTTTTATCCATGCACTTTATGGGCTGCCCTCAATTGTCAATGAAAGTGTCAAGAAAGGAGATTTCAAACCTGCAAGAGCAAACGTGAAATTTTCTACAAATCACAAGTTATTGCCCAGCAAACCCACCACACAGTGTGGTGCAGTTCAGAAACACAGGATTTCTTTCCTTTCAGCTTCCACAGTTCTTTCATTCAGAAGAATCATCCTGACTACAGCTAAAGGCCAGAACCTTCCTGTGTCACTCTTTTCTGCTGCACGAGTCAAGGTGATGTATGAAAATCCAATTCCAAACTTTTCTGTTATATAAATCTACAACTACAGTCCCACAGGCAATCCAATAAAGCTTTCTTTTAATTGAACCCATGGTCAACGGCTGTGCAAGAACATTATGCAAAAGCTACAAAAAAATCACTTCATGTCAGCAGCTGGATACTATGACATCAAGGAAGCTATTGATTAATCTTATATTTATACAAATTTTGAGAGTCTCCTTCTATGGACTCTATGAACCATTTCCTGAATGGCAATCCACCTACTTAGTTACCTGCTCTGAGATTTTATTTTCAGTGACGTTCTTACAGATGTCATGGTCCCAGATAAAGCTGTGAGCACAGTCTGCAGGTACACCCTTCAGGTACAGCTGCCTAACTTTATCATTATCTACAAAAGAAAAGAACCTTTAAAAAAAATTCAAACAATTTTTGTGGTTTAAGTACCAAATTACCAAAGCCACCTCCTTACCATAATGAGCAGACAACCCAGAAAAGCCTATTAAAAGCTCGACAAGCATCACTGCTTCTGGCACATCTTACTATCACATGTTTTTCCAAACATAAAATATGAAATCAACTGTTAGCGTTAGAGAGACTAACCTGTTATTTTCTCACCAGCATTTCTTCTTAACAAAAGACATGACTGTTGGCAATGTAAACTAGATCTTTACATACCACCTTTGATATTCTGGAATCTGGCTTTTCTGGCAGAGTGTGAATCTCAACAGATTCGGTAAAAATCAGAAAAAGCAACACTATAAAGCCTGAAATAAGTCTGCCTAAGTAAACTTGTAAGAGAAGCAAAAGTTACCTTTAAGAAATGTACATACAGGAAACATTTGTATGGCTATGCTTAGCATGTAACACTTATTTAGTACTAGTTTCCTGCTCAGGATCTTTTCAGGCTGTGTTCTTCAACGAAGGGACTATTCTTGCTTATGTCTGCACAAATTAATAAGTTGTGTACATTACTGAAGAAAAAACAACAACTGCACCTTCAAAATGGATTGTTGAAGTATTAAATAACCCATCTCTTCTTCAGTTTTAAATCTAAGGAAAGCAAAGAAAATGTGTACCTACCTTTAGTGATCTAAGGATTAACAGCCTTCAATGTACAGTACAGTACGCAGTGAATGCTGATCCATTTAAGTAAAGTAATTCTTACCAAGAAACAATACAACGAACCTATTAATACTTCTGTGATTAAAAACTTAGAGGGATTGCTCCTCATTTCATCATCCACAAGGTATTACATATTAAAGGAACATGTTCCTTTAATACATAGGATGTCAGGGTTTGTTTTGTTTTTTAAACTTATTTACATCTCTTTAAAAAAGGTTCTGCTAATTTTTCCAGGTAATGTAGACAAAGACTCAAAGACAGAAAATTTGGATTATTCAGTGGTACTAACAGTACCTAGCAATAGGTATTGCCAAACATAACTGCAATAATTATTTATTTAATATCCAGTCTTTAAGATGCACCCATTACTATTGGTTGCAAAATTCTTTGCAAGAAATATAAACTAAACTACTGCAACACTTCTGACAGTTTGCTGATGTTACTTATACTTGCCATGCATTCTTGCTAATAAATTAGATTTATCTGAGGAAAAGAAATGCAAAATAAATTATCAGATTACAGTGGCATTCCTTCAAACTAAAAAGGGAATCCTTGCCACTTAAGCAGAAGAATTCCTTCTCCGACCAAGAATTAAGAACAGTAAACTGAACAGGAACCTAAGAGAGCTCAACACTCCTAGAGGCAAAGCACATTCTGTCTGGAGAGAAAGCAAGTATTAAGGCCTCAAAAGGAGAAAAAGACCAACAAAACTGTGTGTGGTGCTAGGAAATGCCTTCCTGACTCTTACAGATAACCAAGGGGGAAAGGCACATAATTACAAGCATAAGGTAAGGAAAGTACTTTTTCCATCTTCTGTACAGAAAGCATTTGTGAACACCAGAATCTCTTTATGTTAAATTACTTAAACATGTTCTAGTTCCTTCAACTGCAAATTATTCACTGCAAATTTCTCTACTTTTTAAACATTTCTTTCTATTACTACAGTTCAGGCAGCCTATCCTTGTCATATTCTCAGAGTTTTTTGCAATTCCTATATTCTATAATGGCACAAATAGTTGTTTCCCCACTATAGAAAGACCTTTTAAGTCAGCCTCTTCTCATCACCACCACTCATCCAATATCCTCCTTATTTGCCTAAGATATCCTTCTCTAACTTGGTACATTCCTTCTCTTTGATCCTTGCTCAACCTGGAGAATTTATTCTTTCTACTAAGCATACTATAACTCAAGTCATAATCCCAAATCCTCACACTAGTTCTTCTTACCGCTCTCCTGTATTCTTCAGTCCATATTTTAAGATTTCTGGGGAAATAACCTTACTGATGAATAAGTTGCTGGTCATAGTGAAAGTAAGATGTTAGGGCTAGTATAGGAAATAGGAAGTTGCACTACTAAGCACACGAAGCTCATCAACAAGCTACTTCTGCTAGTGTCAATAGCTGGTGCTTAGACAATACAGGCAAATAGAAGAAGGCTTTGTTCCATTTCAAGCTATTGATCTGATTTGCACAGCTGATTATCTGTCTTAGAAGACAGGCCTAAGAGTTCTATTCGAAAATTTTCCTTCCTCCCTTTCACAAAAAAAAAACCAGTGAAAACAAAAAACACAGCCTGGGAGCAGACTGAGAGCCCTACGTCTGCAGGGATGGTGGGTATCAGGACAGCTGGGGACAGACACCTACACCTCTACAAGAGGTGCATTTACAGGAATGGACCCAGCCTCTGTGTCTACAGAAGGAACTTTAGTTCACATTATCTTTCATGGTGTATTCTCCTTCTATGCATCTCACTCACTGATTATGTAGAAGTTTCACCATATTCCATGTTGAGTGTTTTTTAAGGCAGTGGAATTTGTTTTCTCCATACAAGACAGTAACAACATATCAAAATGTCAGAAGTGTACTTGAAAACTGGAGAAAAGAACAATACTAATGTGCAGTCATGTGAGAACTGACTGCTTACTGGGAGTCTTGACTCCAGCCTGAAGAAATAAGGACAGTTGATTTGATTAAATCTGATCAGCCCGTGTTTGTAACACACAGCTTGGACACACACATATGCACTGAAGAGATAAAGTAACTTGGAAAGACTGAAATTACATTTGATTTGTTGGTGTGTTACTTACAGGGAAAAACAACACAGGCATATCTCAGAACAGCATTTTGGAAAAAAAAAAAGTAGTATGAACAGATGTGTATCATTCCACAAACTACATGTATGACAACCAATAAGCAAAGGTGATGGCCATAACTTACCTAAACTATTCACTCATTTGACAAGCAATGCATCTTTAAATTAGTAAAGCTTATCTAAGAAAATCAATTGGCTTTTATACAATACTGAAGAACAAGAGAGGCTAAAATACATATGGAATATGTGTAAAAATATAAAATACATATATGTATATGCTAACACATACAGTGCTATTTCGATCTTACTAATATTAATCCAAAATAGTACTTGAATGTCCAAGAAGCAAAAAAGGGGGGAAAAGTGTGGAATACACCAATGGTTCCCTTTTATTGCTCAATAAACAAGATGTGATTAAGACAAACAAATTACTATTAACATTTTTAATAGAGGTCAGCTCACAATATTATTATATCTGAATAAGGGCACAACACAGTCAAGGCTCAGAAAGTTTATGTAATTCTAAGGCTCATAAAATGATTTTTTTTTTCAGAAAGAGGAAATTAATAGCACCAAAATGGAATTACAGACCTTAGAGAAGTCTTTTTTTTTGGGCAAGTTCTACTGGAAGACAGTGATATTGTCTATCATTCATCCTTCTGCCTACTCAACTTTTTCAGTCGCATGTAACAGTAAGTCATTTAGCAGAACCTAAATTAGAAGGTATTACACCATTTACCTTTCCTTGCTAGCTGAACAAGGACCTCCTCCTTCTCCTAAATAAAAGTCAGAGAGGACAGAAGCAGTTTTAAGTTCATTATGAAAAAAAAAAAAGAAGGACCGAGAAAGAAACAAAAAAGCAGCACCAGGTTTTCTGAGTGTTTGTGGTATGGAAGATATTTTGCAAGTGAAGGATAACCCCAGGTAGAAAGAGGTGAAGATGGACATTTCTACCCCAAAGGAAAAAACCACAGAGATGCTCTTGATTCCTTATCTTACACCATTACCTTTTTACCATGGCCATCCTTCCTGAGGGAAAACCAGCTCCAGCAGTGGGAGAGAAACTACTAGGAGACATTTAAATTACCTAAATGCCTTCTGTTGATCCTGGACATATCCTCACAGACATGACAAGCAGAATGAAAGACACCGAATTACTTTCTGTAGCTGCTACCTCCTAGCAGATCAAACAGTATCTGTAAGCAAGTGCTACATATCTCACCTCACTTCTCAGCAGGAAGGAACCAAAGTAGAGGTCATGTATGCTGCAGCATTTCCAACAGGAACACTAATGACGAGAAAGTTAGCTGAGCAGAACTAATTAACAGAAAGGCTGCTCTAGATACAGAGGGTAGAATAGGAGGATGTAAGAAAATAAAAATAGCAGAATTTTGCAAAGAGCTAGAAGTAACTGAAGTAGGTCTTCAACCTCACGCAAGTGATTTGTGAGACTAGATTATTCTAGTGTCTTGCAAACAGACCACCAAGGAAATTCAGTATTTTGACATCTCTGGAACTTTCAATTTGTCCTATTTGCTACTGCTTGCCAGCTGGCTATCATGTTTCTCCTATTAGGTGGGGCAGCCTATGTCCAGTCAACCGAATTGGGAATGCCTACACTGTACACAAATCCTTCTATTTCCGGTGCATACTTTTGCACATTTTCAGAGGACATCCACATCCATACGAATTTGAATTTTGTACTGAAACATTGTGTAAGTCAACATTGAGATGAAAATTTCAGAAGTTATGCTTGCATCTTTTATTTTCTATCATAACCAGCATCTCGGCCATCTGAAATTCTAATCCTGCAAAGGTAGTAACTTTTTTGCAGTGGAATTGCAACTTTCAACGTCATGGGCCTATAAACCAGAAATAGCAGATATCTTCTTGGAGAGAGAAACAGGAAGACTAAACACCAAACAGAAACTTACTATGGAGCTTTTAGCACCTGGTTGGCCTTGCCAGGATTCGAACCTGGATCATCTGTATGGTCAGACAGAGGCTTCCACTGAGCACAAGACCAGCTTTGGTGCATGTCCCTCCCTCACAACTGCTGTTCTAGAACCCATGCAACTTTCAAGCTGTTTCTGTTCTGCCAGGGCCCTAGAAATTGGAAATATTTTGAACCAAAACCTAGAGGAAAACAGCAAGAGACAATCTATAGAAGATGATAGTAAATGAAAACAACAGAATAGAGAGAAACTAAATCTCTTCATATAATATAGACAAGTGATTTCACCTTGGTATTTTTCAAAGTCTGGCACGGCTTTTGTCTTCTTTTTTGGAAAATTGACTCGGGGATCTCCAACAGTGAGGCCAAGTATTGTACCTGGTGGCATATCCGATGGTGAGCTCATCCCTTTAAAAACATACAGGTGAACATTGCCATGAAACCACCAATTAAGTTGTGATCTTTTTCTTCACTAGTATTTTGTGCATTTTTGCCTGCAGTAAGCAGGCACCACTATAAGCTAGTGAAGCAATCCAAAATACTCTATTTAACATGTTTTAAAAACTCACCAATGCTTGTTAAATCTCCAATAACAGAAAAGTCAACAAGAGCAGGGCAAGACTTGGTTTGCAATTACATTTATATTGAGCATAAAGTGAAGCCACTGCCACAGACTCAATTCATTCTTTGCATTTGACACATTTCAAAGAACAACCAACCTTTGTTTTACACCTGTCTTACAGAGAAAGGAAATTTAGAAGTGCTTTGTGAAAGTTTTATCTCATCTCTGCTTAACTGCCTCACATTGGATAGACAGTTTGAGTACAGTGAGAGATCTACCAAAGTGCCTTACCTGCCTCAGTGCTAGAAATTGAGAAGATATTGTTAACTTTATGATACTTTACAATTCAGCTGAATACACAACTGTTGATTTAGAAATGAACATACATAAACGAGGTATAATACTTTCACTTTGGACTGGAGGCTACCATTTTATCTGTGTATGTATTGTACAACTTATTGTCTTAATTTGAAGTGTATGGTGAGAGAGTATACATCAGACTGTACATCCCATCAGCAATCCCAAATCTAAGTTCACAAAGATAACAAACAAGATTCAGTTTCTCTATTAAGAGTTTCAACTACACAGAGGATTTAAATTCCCTTAAATACTCCCAATGTAACATTTTCAATTGTTTGCCATGCTCTGGCAAGTACTGGAGCACATTCTCAAAGGCATCACTCTCTTCATCATGCAAAAAATAAGCATGTACAAAATGAAGTCAACTTTATTAGTAATGCAAATTTTGACCACTAGATTTTAAGTTCCCCCCCTCCACCAATAGCACCCTCATGCCCAAATACCTTCCAATAGCTCAAAGATAGCACTTTGACATTGATGAAGAGATACTTTTTCAGAGTCCTTGCAGTTTTCTACCCACCAATTATTCAGTTCTGTTTCTGAATCTGCCATCTCCTGGAAAACAACGCATCTAATTAAACTCAAATGGTTATTCATTATTTTCTATCAGTATGAATTCTGTCTTAGTTTGCCTTAAACACTATAGTCACTTTCCTCCTCCTCAGGTTTTAAACTGAAGTAATTTTTTCCTGATGAAGTGTGGTCGTATACTTTACAATACCCTCCAATAAACTGTACAATTTAACCTGTGTTCCAAAAACAAATAAAGCAATCCACTATACTTCCTAATTCTGTCATTAATTATTTCTTACAGAAAGCCAGAGATTTCACGGCCTCATTATGTTGGCTTTAAGAGACAAAAAAGCCCCATTAAAACCACAGTGATGCTACACACTAAGAAGTGGATGAAACACCTAAATCCTGAGAAAATCCATGTTTGATTGAAAACACCTAAGTTTTCTGTGCCTTACACGTCTCACCCCCTAGTTCTAGGTGCCCTAGCTCACTGCTTGAGAAACAGAATGTATGCTTTGTCAAAAAGAATATTAATTATTCTGGACTCCTCAGCAGAAACTACACAGCCTGTTCAACAGCACCACTGTTTTTATTTTCTTCCTACTCCCACTTAAAATCCAGGTGGGAGTTCTTCCTGAGATCAGCATTAGTCAAGAGGCTCAAAACAGAGAAGCCACCAGAGTAATACATAGGTTAGCCTTTATAAAAAGGAAAGCTAGATAATTTATGGGTCTTTCTAGCAAAAAACAAGCTTGCACACTCTAAGAACATTACCAAAATTACACTAACATCCAAAGTCAATTTCCTTACTGTTTGGACAGAAGCTGCCTTCAGGGTCTCTGTAAGGATGGAGTGTGATAATGGGCCGATCAGCCGGTATCTGAGAATCTCCATGCTTCTGTCACTGAAACAGGAAAGTTTCAGGTGAATGTAAAATTGTACAACACATATTATTTTCCCCAGTACTGTTAAGCCAGAAATGCAGCTATGTTATGTGGTTATGGGCCACAGCTTCTGACTCTACTGTGAACAAACCTGATTGTAATGCCAGTAGTCCGTGCGATCCAAGAGTAGGACTGGAATGGATCTCTAGTGCCGTCACCAATTATTTTTTTTACTGGCACAGACTTTTCTCCTTCTTTATCCTCCTTCTTTCTTTTATTGCCAAGGCTTCTAACAACTTCCACTTGTTTTTCCTCCTGAATTAATGTTGTAACAGGCTCAGAAATACAGATTTCTTCAGGCTCTGAACACTGAAAAATTGCTTTTAACTCCCTCAGTATGTCCTTAAGAAAAATGAAGTTTGGATTAGGATGATATGCAGTACACTGCAAACCTTAAGTATACTTTTGAAAATTATAATCCATTATTTAATTTTCCTATGTGGATTTCAAGTAATAAAATTTAATTCTGCTGAAGGCAAGGGCTTGCTAAGGAAAGCTGAAAGTAATATTGAAAGTTGCTAAGAATTTGTTCTCTTGAAAATTAACGTAGGAAAAATTGCTTGTGCACAACATTTTACTTTTTTTTCATTTTTGTTTTATTTTAAAGCTGATAGCTATGTATTGGAATATAATTCTCCATGATGATACTGAACTTTACCTGCTGGGGGTGCCAGTGGAAAGGATGTAAATCAAGCAACATCAAATTGCAAATAAATCCTGAATCAAGTGACACTAAAAATGTTTTCAGAAGCTCAAACATTGAACACCTCAGCAGCACACATTTTCTGTACAAACTTTATAAAAACAAGTTGCAGAACATGGATATTGTTAGAGTGGAAATAGTCTTCCAACTTTTAGTTCCTGAAGCCATGTATTATACCCAGTTCTTCCATACTTTTCAGATGACCTCTTCAGAATTAATAATGCTGAACAAAATACATGAAGAAATAAGAGTTCAACTATATATGAAATGTACCTGCTTCAGAGCTGGATGCACCCAGATCCACAACTGTCTGTTTTCAGACCCATCCCTGGGCTTCCAAATAAATGTAACAGGACCAAGCAAATCCTCAGGATAGCGATCTGCTCGGTAAAGATTCAGGGAACCCTCGAATCTTCCAGACAGACAAGAAGCATCTTGAAATGTCAATCCTAAAAAAGAAGATACTTATTGAAGAACAAAATAATATGTTGTTTAATAAGCAAAGCAAAATTGAAATTCAGTCTAGCTGCTGAGCTGCTGATGTACTATAATTAGCTTATTAATAAGTCACTAAAATAAAAATGCCTAGTCCTACATGACATCTTAATTACATTTTTCACTCAAAATCAGTATCAACTCTGTTACTACTATTGAGTAACTACTACTGATACATTACTAAAAAAGGAAAAAGATGTGTCATCCTTTAGTCTATTCAGAATCTTTATTTTTGAACTATGTAAATTTTACCTGTGTCAATGCTACATATCCGAGCAAGCTGCTTCAGAAGCTCATTCTCTTTACCCTTCAACTCCAGGCAACAATAATATGATAAGTCCTGAAACAAGATGATAGTGTCAAAGAGAGGATAACTCTTTAAAGCGAGCCTGTTAAGAAAGGATCAGACAGGGCCTCACAATTTACACTTAAGTAGAAATCTTTCATTCTCCAAAATCTGCAAAAGTGAAACGAGTTTCTTTTTAACATAAAATTAATAGCTGTAGGAAAGTGGTGAGGCATTTCTCATTTGAGGGCCAAACTGCCTCTCAAACCAACAGATCAAAAAGGACATAGAATAAATTATCTCTCCTCAATAGCTGCTCAGGAAGATGATATAAGGATTCAGTTAACCTCTTAGCCCTTGAGAAAACTGAAAATGCAGTATTTCAGTCATAGTTACCATAAGACTCCTTTAAAGGTTCATCTTATTCTCTCTGAAACTTGCCACCCAGAATTACACTTATAAAATTATTCATTTCATACTCAGCAGTCTTATTAAAAGCTGACCCAACAGTACTTCACAGAGACAGAAATATTCATTATAACTAAGCAGCTGATTACTTCACCTTGGCAAAATATCAAAGAAAACATGTAGATGTGGTACCTGAAGAAGGCATTGCTTTGTCATGGCTCGGTAACAGGCCCTGTAGCTCTTCTCTGTAGGGCTGTTTCCTAAACAGTATCCCCATTTCTTTACCATATGAAATCTCTTTGCATGCCAAATATGGGTTTCCAGCCAAATATTCTTTCTTTGCCTGTGATTAAACTCTGCTACTAAATTTATGTGGCGTCTTCTAGCTTTGCGGCATTTAGTCTTTGACTGTTCTTTTTTCTGGTGTACAGCTTTCTCTGCCTGTTTATAGAAGAGAGGTTACTGAGGTAAATCTCAACACAAAAAAAAATCTGAAAAGAAAAAGGCTGAAATATAAGAATACAGGAAGCACTAACATTAAGTTATACTATGTTGGATCACTCTTGAGGGTAACTAACTTTGAAATTTTCTATGCAAATCACATCCACAGAAGTGCAGCAATACTTGACTGAAACCCATATATAAAACAAAATCCCCACATATTCAGAAACTTAACAGTGAACAGTAAGTGCTGCTGCTTGCTGTGTGAAGTTTTTGCCACACATCATTATATTCACATGAACAAATCAATGTGACAGGGAAAATGCCTGGAGGTTTGAGGTCATGGAGAAGCAGTACAGACTATCAGACTGACAGAAAATACTCTATCACTTCTACAACTCACAGAAGCTGGCAAGAGAGGAGTGTGGCAATATCCTAACAAATTCCTGATAACCAGACCTAATCAAGGTCTGAACTATTGCATGTAGATGCACAACGAGAGAGGAAGGCATGACTCAACCAGTGTTTGATTTTACTTTTTGTGAAGAAAAGTAGTACAAAGAAATAGGACTATAAGACATACAAAAAGATTCTTAGAATATTCTTTGTAAGCTCACCAAGAAACACTTGACAACAGACCACTGGTTATAAAAATAGCAAAGGAAAGAAAATGACAGAAGATCAGTGCCAAGAACACTAAAAACAATGAAGCAACCCGTGAAATCAAAATAGAACTGGAACAAAAAAAACCCCATCATTCATCACAGAGAAAGAAATACAAGCCACTGGACCAATGGTAGGTGACTGGTTCAGAAAGGCAATTAGAGAAAAAGGAAAGTGGCATTGTAGGTGAAAAATATATATCTTTAAGCTTATTGAAGGGATAAGAGATGGTCCAGGTAAATGTTTCAATGAATATGGTCATGATAAAGGATCTAAGACGAAGAAAATGCAGCAGAATTGAAACAGATAACTTTGAAGATGTAGATCAAACACTGAAAAGTAATAGGCAGAACCTTTACAAAAACAAGAAACAGAGATAGGACAAGCTGCAGGAAAACATGAGTCTGTGCAAACACATAAGCCACACCAAAAGACCTGAAAACAGAAAATGTAGCAGAAGAAATACAGCTGCATCAGGGCCAATTAAATAATCTCAAAAATCCAGTGGAGTGGAAACAGGGATGGGAGAGGAAGTGTAAGCATGTACACAGAAGTCAGAAAGGCTGTCATATGTAAGGAGTTAAAAAAGCAGGACACAAAAGAGCCAAAAAAAAATTAGAGAAATCTAGATTTAATGTGAATAACACATAACTAACTATGCAAAACAGGCCAAGCCTTCTTCCTTCAGTTCCCAGAAAACAGGCCCAAACTGTATCTCTTGTCATGTCTGACAAAGCAAAAAGAATGTGAACCAAAACAGTAAAATGAGATACTGGTTGTGAAGATCCAATAAAACACCCTAAAAACATGTAATTGGTGTGTGGCAGGGAAGCATCCAAAATGATTTCTGAGCCGTGAACAATCATCTTCAGGAACTCAGGGGGAGAGGGCAACATCTCAACTTAAAGACAACGAAAAAGAAAAAAAGAATGCAAAGAATAAATGTATCAGTCAACCGTAATACACAGAAAATTTACCAAGTAAACTCAATTGATCACTTTAAGAATTCTAAGAGATGATAAAGTGATCAATGCCAAACATCAGGAAGATAATTTCCCAATAACATCCTGCTGAACCAATTTTTAATTTTTCTTTTTAAACATACAAGAAGGCCACAGTGAGTAAGGAGCAAGTAACCCCCATAGGAATATCCTGACTAAATGCTGAGATACTGCCACAAAATGAGTTCCCTGACCTGTTAGGACTAGTCAGTTGGTAAGTCTAAAGCTACATGCAGCCTGCCAATAACCCCAGTGCATCCCCCACATTTGAGGTGTAACACTTGAACCATCGCGTCAGCTGTGCTAGCTTGAGGCTGGCACGGTCACATCCTAAAGCTGTGGTGGGGTGCAAGCCAGACAGGTCTTAGTGAGGACTCTTGGACCACCTGGAACCAGTGCACCACCTGAACAACCTCTGCTGCAGCGGACTCTTTTATCACTACTCTAAGAACTTTTCAAGATGTCCATAATCACAAAGCCAGGTGGTTAGTGAGACCTATTTGAGCTACCACCTAAAATTGAGGTGTTCCTGCATTGAATCCAAACGTCAGTCAAAGTTGACAGAGCAGAACACTGTGCTTTGGCTGTGCCCACTACATGAAATGCTGTAAAACACACTTATACCTCTTTCCTGGCCATCTCTTGGAGTCGCCTGGGCAGGCGTTTAACATTGTGACTCATTGCTCGCCTTCGCATGTGCCTAGGGAGGGTCTGGAAAACCAGAGAGTTGGAAGACTTCTGCGAAACTGCTTTCAACATGGCACTGATCTCAGCAGCACGAGCTTGAGCAAAGGTAGACACTGGAATGAAAGAACTGCATCAGAGCATGACAAACAGCAAAAAAATCAGAGGAGGATGCTGTACATAAATTATGGAATTACTCCTACTACAGCAGTCCGGTATCTTCTTGACATAAAGGTAAGTACTGTACACTGTCACTGAAGAAATTTCAGTTCTTTATATATCCTGAAGTTTACAGGTATGGTCAAGCAAATACTTACACATGAATGAATCTCAAAGCTGTTTAACCAATAATTCCTATTTGCATTAAATACTTCTTTGTTAAATTAGAATAGCAATCTTTTCAGGTGGTGTTCAGGGAGATGAAAAAATCTTTAGCATGGAAAAAAAAAAGGAAGCAGTAACATATTACAGACTGTTTTGAAACAACAAAATAAAAATCCAGAGCTTGGTCTCATTTCATGTTTATGGAAGTGTATCTACTATCACAGCACTGCCATGTTTTGCAAAGCTGATTTGCTCTCCTAAATAAACATTCTGTTAGACAAAAAACTATATTTAACTTACATCATGAGCAAAATCAGTTTCACTGGCTACATTAAAAGCAGATGATTGTCAGTACTCATTTTGCTGGCAAACAGAAGCCAAAATGCATATTCCTTCACTACAAGCAGGTGTAAATTTTCCACTCACAAATCTGAAAGGACCCATTGAACAACAGCTAATCACTAATTCCAGTTCACAACAACTACTGTGTTTTGGAGAAAATCAGGAAAAACAGAAGAACACAGCATCAGCTCTAATTTTTGCTCATGCACAAAAACAAAGACAGCAAACTTAATCACCAGCAAATTGCCCCAGACAGATAAATTATGACCTTTTCACGTATACAAACCTGTTATGTATTTTGGCATCTCCTCAGAAACACTCTGGTGTCCTCCTTGCCATCCTCCTCTGCCTCTCTCTCCTCTACTTTGCCCCTTTGTAAAATATTGGTCTTTCCTGTAAGAAGGCCCAGATGACTGATTTGAAAATTTCTGCTGCTGCTGCTCAGAACGAGCATCTCCTGGAAGGTTTAGAGATGAAAAGAGGTTAGAGAAACACAAATTAGTCTGAGTACCCAATAACTCTATTAGTCTTTCCTCATAAAACTGCATTGCAGACTCCTGTTATATTTACTAAATGTAACTGAAAAAGCCACCAGAAATCAGAAGAATTACATTCTTTCTTACAGGAATAAATAAGAATTTTACGCTGCCCTGAAGCAAACTTGTGGTAGATTAAGTACCTTCTGCATGCTCTAAAAATGGTACACAATCCAGACTTTGCCTCCAAGAGTCAGAGCAAAATCAGTCCGTGCAACATCATAGTGATTTTTAATATTGTCTTGTCAGAGTTTTAGTAACAAAACAGCAAAGTTATTTTTTCCACTTGCCCCTTGATTTTATTTTTCTATAAGCAAATGTATTCTTGCCTGACATGTATTTCTTTTACAGCAATAATTAAGGTAGGCATGATACATGTATGTTGGTGCAGTAAGTTACTTGTCTGGTTCAAGCACTTAAACCCATACTGAAATTAACTAACTAAAGCCTACCATAAAGCTTTCTAAGGTACAGACTTACCTTTCAGGAGTGCTCAGCACCTAGCAAGAACCTAAAGCTTCAGAGGGCCTTGAAGACCTTATTCAAAGACCAGTGTACATTCAGCCTAACAAATACTATATTGTCGGGTCTCACCCCCGGATTGGGGTGACCCCGAAAGATGGAAAGGTCCCTCTTCCAACCCGTGCCTTCGAAGAAAGACTCAGTAGTCCTCAGTTGTCTGGTCTCGACGTAGTTTATTGTTGGTTATCTTAAAGATTCTTCCCTGAACTGCTGTGGCCCGTTCAGCAGGTCAGACAAAGGCACACTGCCCTCCCAGGGGGCTGGGGCCATCTTTTATATCACACATTACGTGTTACATGTTTATACTTCTTCCCCAATGCCTATTACCTATATTGAATGGTGACTTTCTACTCTCAACCAATCTGTGAGTGCCAACATCACCAAAGACATGGAGGCTAGGAAGGAGAAAGAAAGAGGACAGGGCACACCCAAATCCCTCCATCTTAGAACCTCTGACCTCCATGTACAAAACTCGGACCCCTGCGTACAAGGCTTAAAAACCCCTTGTACAGCACTCAAAAATCCTACCCTTCACTTCGTGACTACTTAATACCTTAACTTTTGTGACTTCTTGTTCTTCCTGCAAAGTTGGTAAATTGTTCCATGGGTCAGATTCAAAGCCACAGGGGTTTCTGGCTGCATGCCAGGGTCTCAGATGCTTCTGACCTGGGTCTGGAACGTCCGAGAATGTCTGTGGGACATTCTGAGTTCTGACACTGTATATTAGCTTAGATTACTTTATGTTCAGTTAAGCCTTAGTTAGGACTTCTACTACAACTCGAGATATGGTTCTCAGGCAGTTCATGCTGGACAATCCAACTAAAAAAGCTCCACACAGCCATTCCTGTCACCCTATCCACTACATCAAGATAAGTGCTTGAGAGAACAAGGGACCATAGCATTCAGGGAGCTTCTCTAGTGAAAATCAACCTGTGTGTCCACAGAAATGGAGTGAGAGATTTTAAAAAACGGTTTTCAGCTTGATCAGCTTCTTAAACCAGCCTGTACCTTTGTCCCAAAAATTATACCATTGGCATGAAGACCACTCAGGAGCAGATTCACATTCCGCAGCATCTCAATTTATGAGAACTTAGAAAGGCAAAGAAATTTTTTCCATTCCTCCTTTTTTCCATTCCAAACAAGCAAGAAACTGAAGTTTTTATGTTCAGCATCAGTACTGTTGTAGCCTGCTGCAACCTCACATCATGCAGAACTGCAGTAGTACTGCAGAAGAAATAATTTGGTGTAGAAACAGAAATTAGCTTTTATGTGGAACAATTCCCTGACCTGGTTTTCAACATGCTTGAGAGCAGCATTGTCCAGACACTGAGATGAAGGTGAGAAGGAAATAGCTGGGAAAGAGGGCTGGAAGCTATCTCAGTCAGCAAATCAGTGTAGGCCTACAGCCCAAAATTAGCTCATATCACAAACACACCCTCTAAATGGAAGTCAAAATCATAATCAGAAGACGGAAGACTGTTTTGCCAAACAGTCACTGACTTAATAACTAAAAAAACCTTAAATTATTTTAGCTGCTGTATAGATTCATAATTTTGTAGCTCCTATTTAGGATTTTGCTCTCCTATTTCTACAAAACAGCTCTGTAAAACTGTGATACTGACACTACAGAAAAAAAGCTACATGGATGAAAATCCATGCCTTTTAACAGAATGGAAAAACATAACCATGTAATCTTGGAAGTTCCCTGCTACAAATAAAGTTAGAAAAATGTATTTAATCTAGCAGTACTCCTGTAATGACATTCCAGAACCCTCAGACATAGCTGAGCATAATTTGCTACGTCATTCTGTCTGCTTAGGAACTCTTCAGTCACCTAAATACATAGTGACACTTAAGGGCTTTTCATTCAATCACAAAGATGCAATTTGTCAACTACTGAAGGCCTCACAGTAACAAACCCTTTTTAAAGTGAGGTTTTTCCCTGAAATAATGTAGGCAACAAAATATCTAAATGTGAAGGAGGTGGTGGAAACTGAGATCCGATTGAGACACAGAGGATGCAGGTCAAACCAGAAAGACAAAAAAGCATCTAGCACACAAGCTGACAGGATCCTTCAGTCTTCAGCTGCAAAGGTTACCTGCGTACAAAATGCTCCAGCAATAAGCCAGGACACTGCCATTTTAGGGACATGCCCCGCTGCCTCCTGCCAATACCCTTCACAGACACAGGACCACAAGCCCCAGGAGGCAAACTGCTTGGGCAGGCAGATCTGAGGGAAAACTCGGGCGAGGGAAAACACAGCACCAGCGGACTACACCACCCCTCCTGCAGCTCCCAGCTCTGGCGGAAAAGCAAGGGAGAAACTGGATTGGGTGTAACATCCAAATTTCACTTTACGACCAGGAACCGTAGGGATTCCTTATGTAACCGAGGGGATGACAGAGAGAAGGGCATATTCACAGGGTACGGAATAGTTTGGCTTGGAAAGAACCTCTGGATATCATCCAGTGCAACCCCCCCGACAAGGCAGGGTCACATGGAGCCGGTTACAGAGGAACGGGTCCGGGTAGCTTTGGAACAACCTCACACAGGGGGCTCCCACAGCCGTACCTGGGGGCGGGCAGGCTCTGCTCCCGCCGCCGGCGAAGGGCCCCGGCTCTGCGGGCAGCGTGACGCTGGCCGGCTGGTTCCTCATCTTCTTGGCTCGCTTCTTCTCCCGCGCCGCAGACATCTCCGGCAGGGTTGCGGAGCCTCTCCGCAGCGGGCAGAGGACTGGAGAGGTCGGCGGGCGGAGCAGCCGCAGCCCCGGCACCAGCCCCGACGCGGCGCTCACTCGCGGCGCGGCCTCCACCGCCACACGTGGACACCCACGCGCCTGCACCGCGCATGCGCGCTCCCCCTGCACGACCCGGAAGGACTACATTTCCCAGAGGCCCCCGCGGGCGGCGGTGGGCGGGGCGTGCTCTGGCGGAGCGCTAAGGGCAGGGAGCGCAGTGGGGGGGGGCCCAGCAGCTACTGCAGCTTCGGGAGCGGCTCCAGCCATGGCCTCGCTCGTGAAGAAAATAATCAGCACCACTAAGGCCCCTGCACTGGGTCCCTACAGGTAATGCCTTAGCTAAGAAAGATCTGAGAGTCTTGGTGGATAACAAGCTGACCATGAGCCGGCAGAGCCCTTGCAGCCTATGCTTTCCTAGGCTGCGTGGGGAACAGTGGCCAGCGGGTCGAGGGAGGTGATCCTGTCCCTCTGCTCGGCCCTAGCGAGGGCACATCTGGAGAGCTGTGTCCCGTGCTGGGCTCCTCAGTATAAGAAAGACAAGGAGCTACTGGAGAGGGTCAGCAGAGGGGCACAAAGATGATGTGGGGTCTGGAGCATCTTTCATGAGGAGAGACTGGGGGAGCTGGGCTTGTTTGGTCTGGAGAAGACTGAGAGGAGAACTCATCAACACCCCTAAATACCTCGAGGGCAGGTGCCAAGAGGATGGTGCCAGAATCTTTTTCAGTGGTATCCAGTGACAGGACAAGGGGCAATGGCCATAAACTAGAACACAAGAAGTTTCAGCTCAACACAAGGAAGAATTTCTTTACATTGAGAGTGGCAGAGCATTGGAACGGGCTGCCCAGGGAGGCTGTAGCGTGTCCCTCTCTGGCAGCATTCCAAACCCAGCTGGGTGCGTTCCTGTATAACCTGCTCCAGGTGACGCTGCCTTGGCAGGGGGGTTGGACTGAATGATCTCCAGAGGACCCTTCCAACCCTAACAATTCTGTAATTTTGGGAGCGGAAAGTCTCTCGGGAGATGCAGGAGCAGGTATTGCTGGCGGGGTTTTGGCAGGTCCCTGGGGGTCTGTCAGGCAGGCCTGGGGCTGAGGTGAGAGCAGGACCCCTGAGCAGGGGCCACTCCTGGTACCCCCTCCCCCCGAAACCTCCAGGGACACCTGGAGTCCCAAAGCACCAGTGGGGCTGTGGTGCCACGACAAACTAAGAAGAATGATTGTTCTCCAGAAAAAGGTGCTTAGCTAGAGACAAGCATGTTGTGCAGGGAAGCTAGAGATGCCGACTGTGCAGGTGATACAGAGTGAAGGCTGAGCTCAGCCCAGGGCAAGCTTGGTTAGATGGAGAATTCAATGCCTGGGAATTAAAAATTGTTTCTTATTTTGAATAGTTATAAATGTTTTTCAGTCTAAAAACTTAACTGCTGTAAAAATATGTAAGATGTTCAACATTTTTGCAAGTATGTTGTTGTAGCAGTTTTGCATATAATTAAATAAAGAAAAATCCCGGTTTTAATTGGAGAAAGGTTTCTCTTTGCTATTTGGAAATAAAAAAAATGTTCAGTCAGTGTAGTAGATTCTCATAGCTCAAATACTAAAGGGTTTTTACCAGGATGTTTTCTAAGAATTTTTAATTCTATATTCAGGCTTTGTGTTCACAATAGCATCTTTGTGCCTTCCAGGTGCATTTTTGTCTCCATTACTTTGTGTCCTGAGCTTTCTAAGCTTAAACTGTGTTTCTTATAGGCATTATAACGATGGAAAAATACAAAGTGTAGAAGCAGAGAGACATGACACGAAGGTTAACTTCTGTAAACAATAAACTGTTGGTGGATTGCAGCCAGGGGCCTGGCATTGCTTGGAATTAGGAGAACATCTAAGACATGGGAAGGCAACAATTCTTTGTCCATGTGCACACACCACTGTCCCAGCCTTCAACTTGGCTTTCCACTCCAAAATGTTGTGCTTATTGGTAGTTTTTGGTGAAATACTGCTTATTGTGCAGCCTGTTAAATGTATGACGGGTCTTACATCAATAAGTTTATCACTAACTTAGTTTATCGGATTTTAGTAAACTTGTCAAAGTCCAGAGAGCAGAAGTTGCACAAGAAATAACTGCCTCATCTCTGCTGTGAGGTCTGGGCTTGGTTATGCAGCAATGAGGGCTTAATGTGGAATGAAGGATTGGCACGAATGAGCTGCATTCCTGGTTCTGCTACGGCCCTTCAGTATGCTTTTTGGTGACCTGTTTTTACTGTATTTTTCTATTTCCTTTATTGTATCCATTTGCCAGTACCTTGAGACAGGTAGGTAGATAAAAAGACACGTATCTGTGTGTGGGTCTATATATCTCATTCATGTCATTAACCTTTTAAAGGCTACTTCTCTTGTAATGATCCACAATCATGTGTGTGAAGAAGATCTGATTAACAAAGAGCATGATTCCTAAAAAGAGCATGATTCCTAACACCATCTCTCTGACAGACGATGTTGTGCTAAGGTCACAGTGTCTGCCCAGTTATGCATGCAGGTACACTGAAACCTGAATGACTTCAGACACACATTCACATCCCTGCTGATTAATGAGTAGCTACGACTGGCCCTAGTTAAGAGGTGCATCTGCAGTTAAAGAATGATTTGGGATTGTGGATTTGAAGTTTCCCTTAGCTGCACTCGTGCGTTTGAGTGCAGTGCGAATGTACTCCCTGGCTGGTACATTGTTCCTAGTCTCAGTGAATGGAGGGTTCCATTGGTGAGCACACCGAGAGGAGGAAGCTGAGCAGACCCAATAAGGCTGCTGCAGATGTTGATCTGGCAGTGATATCAAAAGGCTTCAGCTTGTTCTTTCCCAAATTAATCATGAATTAGGACTCTCAGAAGGTCTGTGCTGAGATAAACATTTCACTGTCATATGCTTTGTGATAAGCAGTACAAGACAATCTCTTTCAGTGGAGGGCCCATACCTTTTTGTTGCACAGTTCTCTGTGCTTCAAACAGAAGCAGAAGTTTGTGCTCTGAGGGCCTTCTTCCACAGCAGGAGTAGTAGGAAAGAATTAAAGAAGCCGGTGTCTACATGCACACTTTCCTATCAACAATACTGTGTCAGCTAGAAAACTACTTTATTCAGTGTCTCTTTGTATGGTGTAGCTTTGTGATTTACTCCAGTTTTGTTAGTTGAGGACAGAAAAAATAATCCCCATGTAAGGTAGTTTACCATATCTGACAAAGTTACTGGCTATTTTTCCCCTTATGAAATTACAGGAGAATGTAGGACAGGTGTAAAAGAAAAGATGGGAAGTTCAAACTGCCTAACCCTGATCATTTGACTGAGTCCCTAGATTAGGTTGGTCCCCTGTGAGGTGAATGGATTAAGACAATCCAACTATGTGAATCTCAGTTGAGAGGTATACTGAAAATATTCTCTGAATATGTCCCTCTTTTTCCATTGACATTAAAGGGAAGCAAACCTCCTATTTCAGACACTTGAGGGAGGTGCCTAACTCTAGTTTGTGTAGCTTGAGAGAGTTGTGGAATGGTCAAAACAATGCATTTTCTTGTGCAATGAGATGAGATATGAAAAACGGTGTTGACACAACATAAGCAGTTCCAAAAGAATCTTTCTATAATTTCTTTGCAAAATAATTTAATTAATGGTTGAAGATAATTAAATTGTGTCTCTTGTATAATGTTTGCTAGATAGTTTAAATCTTTGTTTTCAACTTTTAACTTCTTTGTAGTAGAGACACTAATAATTGCCAACTCAACTTCAGCAAAAGCACACTTGACATTTTTATATAAATGTTTTGCAAATAGCTTGAATTTTGCATTCCTCTGAATTAACCCAGCCAAGAAGTCACTCAGCTTCTTTGGTAAGAGGAGAGTGATTGTTCTTGGAATCAGTGATCAAGGTGTTTTGCTGACTGGCCAAATTCATTACTCTGGAGGAATACTGCCAGAGAACCAGGGTGCAGGGTGTCACCTCACAGCTGTAACTCATTATCACAGTGCCTGTTTAAGAAGAAAAATGTTAAATCTCTTTTGACTTTTCTTTTCTTTTTTTCTTTTTCTTCCTTGCTCTGCAGCTGAAAGTAGTTGAAAGGTATTGTCTGCTTCTCAAACTGGGATGGAATATTTATCTGGGCAGGTGCAAAAAATGTTTTTATTTACTCTGCCTTCCCTCTGTGCTATTTGCTGTGTAGAACCTGTAGCTCAGTTTAGTGTTGTGTTACTGCATTCACAGCTTGTGTCCTTTGCAGGAAACAGGGTTTATCTCCTCGAGGGCAGAGCTTAGATGGTGTAATCCCAGCTCTTCAAAAGCATAAGCAGATTGATGTATGACTGCATGTACAGACCTGCATGTGCATACCCTCAGTCTTCTTCCTGATGCATTATGAAGTACTGTAGAAAGTTTGAAATATGCTTTTGGATTTGAAATTTGAAATGTTTTTGTGGGGAAACATTAGCCCTAAAATGCCACTTGTGTTTTCAGCCAAGCCGTGCTGGTGGACCGGACAATGTACATAGCAGGGCAGATAGGGCTGGAACCTTCCACTGGGCAGCTTGTCTCTGGAGGGGCAAAGGAGGAAGCCAAGCAGGTAAGAAGTCTTCCAGCAATGAACTCATAATGGAGTTAGCATGTGTCTAATTAAAAGCGGAATTGTGAAAAATTAAGGAGATTAGAGAGCACGTCGCATCCTCCAGATGGGGGAAAAGCAGGAGGAAGTCATTCCATCTTAACTAATGCTGTCATTTTTCCAACAATTTGGAAAACATGGAGGTCAGGGTAGAAATCTGTTTCATGTAGGAAGGTATGAAAGAATCAGTGTTTGAAGTAAAGGTTCACACCCCAATAAAGACTCTGACTTGAGTCAGGGAAAGTTTTACTCCCCCAGCAGCAAATAGGTGGAGTGAGATAATAGGATGAGGTGGAGCTGTATCATGCATTTACATCTAATGAATGGATGGTTTAATATTTATTAGATGCTCCCTTTTATTTTTATTTAAGTCAGTCTTTTTTTGACAGTTGAGGTTTTGCTGGTTAAACTTACAGTAAAACATGGATTCAGCTAAGTCACAAGTTATATTTACATACTTACATAAATATAACCCAGCTAATAGCTAAAAGATTTTTGTTTCATTTTTCTTTAGGCTCTAAAAAACATGGGAGAAATCCTGAAAGCTGCAGGCTGTGACTATGGCAATGGTAAGTGCTGCTGTGACTCTGGCAAACAGGTGGTTGTTTTGACCTGAATTAAAATATTAAAAGATCAAGTGACTTTAAAAAAAAAAAAATAGGAAAAAGCTATTTGCTGAGCATTCAACTGTTACCAATAGCTGGAAGAAACAAAAGAAATCGTAAATTTAGGTAAAAAATAAAACAAATAAATCTACATGCAAATCTTTGCAATGGGTATCAATGGAACACTGTCTTTCACCAAAAGTTTTTGGCAATGGTACTAATATTTTAATTCCAACTGGGGAAGGTCAGGTACAATTTTGCAGTGACTGCAGACATTTTAAGCATCCTAGGCTTTGCTCCAGGTGAAAGCAGGTTTGTATCTGTGCTGTTAATATTCCAGACACTCTCAATACTTTTTGGGTGGAGGACTCTACTGGTGAAGCCACACCAGGATTAATGCTGGGTTAGGCAGTCCTGGGAAAAACTTCTAGCATGGAGTATATTTTCAGACCTTCCATGGACTTTTTTTCTGGCAACAGATACTTTATATAAGTTATTGCCAGCAGCTGGCTTACAACAGCTATTTTAATTGATCTGCTTATCAATTCAGTGGCTCTTGGGAGAATTTGGCTTTTTCAGAGCTAGTCAGAAATGGCTTAATTCCTGAAGTTTTGTTACATACTAGATGGTTCCTTAGGTTGTAGCTCTAATGGTCAATATCTGCAAAACTTTTCAAAATGTTTAGAATACTTGAGAGAAATGTATGAAATAAAAGCAAGAAATGCACTGAAGTTCTTCAGGTTTTTTTTAATGTGAGTCAGAGGTCTAAAATAACTGCATTTACATAATTTCTAGTTGTGAAGACTACAGTTTTGATGGCAGACATGAAGGACTACAATGACATTAATGATGTTTACAAACAATGTAAGTAGCTATTTTGCTTGTGTTTTACCATTATGGCTTGTGGAAAAAATTATGTTCATGGTAGTCAAAGTGTTTTAATGACTCAGATGATGTAGTTCCATATTCTTTGAAATTCCTGTAGAAATTTTTTTAAAATTTCATTTTCAAGTATCAGATCAAGCAGAATCTAACTTCGTGTGGATTTGTGTTCTACCATCCCACTAACTATCTCACTATCCTGTGAAGATCCTGCTATCCCTACAGGTTGATCTTCTTTGCCTCTTGCCTTGCTTGATGTTCTGCTGTCCTGGCTGTAATTCTACTGTAGGCAGCCTCCAGTGCTGAATTTCAGATTTTATATCTCCATTTCTTTCAAGTCTGTATCTTTGAACAATTTGAGGGCCGTTGTTATGGGACAGGGCTCATTCTTTACACAAGGATGAGCCATGCTTCTCCCCTTGAAGAAAAAAGAGAACAATGTTTGGTAAACAAAAGTGAATGTAGACTGAAATAGGTGATTCCAACAAGCTGTGTTGTGCAGAATAATTTGGGACAATTTGCATGAGCTCCTTATTTATATAGCATTGGCTTTTAATTAGATAGCAACATCTGGTCTTGAATGAAGTCTCCTTGATAAGCAAGTAACACAGTCTCCTACTTGTCAAAATGTACTGGGGGGTGTGTGTGCTTAAGCAGGGTAAAACCAGACCAGCTGCATGCTTAGTGACTTGTTGCCTCCAGCCTGGAGTTTGAGAAAACAGTTGCTGCTGTTCTCTCATTGTGAGTTATTATCTCAATGCAGGACCCCTACATTTCCATTAGTAACAGTTCTGTGATAATTGTCAATAGTTAAACCTTGACTTCATTATGCAAATTTCTTGGAAGCGTTCAGTCAGATTGGATGGGATTTTGAGCAATCTGATACAGTGAAAGATGTTCTTGGCTGTGGCATCGTGGTGAATTGGACTATGTGATCTTTAAAGGTTCATTCCAACCTGAACTATTCCAATATTCTAAAAATTCAACCTTTTATGTCTTTACCAGTACTCCCCCCCCCCCAGATACTGTTCTAGTATCTGTGATTGTCAGGTCTAAATGGACATGGAGGAATAAATCAAGGGCCTATTTTTCCTCTGTTTTCCTTAGATATGAGTAAGGTTGGACACCTAGTGACTTTATGTGAATCTGGGATCTTTGCTCATGACTCTTTTAGCAGGGGCCTGTTTCTCTTTCCTCCTCCTTCTGTGAAAGAGCCATCTCCCACTCCCTGGTGTTTGAAACTGGATGATCACCACTCTGATTTAATCATCCTTTTTCAGCCAAGTTGGTGTGAAGGCCCTGCAGTGTCAGCAGAATACAAGTTATCACTGGCCACCAGGTCACAACTGCAGCTGACTGCTTGGGGATGAGTGGTGGCCTGCTGAGATTGAGAGCAGCCAGTCACCAAAACAAAAAAAAAACAAGGTGGAAATGATAGCTGGCATAGAAGTCTTGTAGCCTTGAACCTGAAACTGTTCCAGTGATTTCATTTTATACAGCTTACTTTGAACTGTGTTTTATCAAGCCAAGGTTAGTGATTGCTGGATGTTTCTGTTTAAATTACAGTTTTCAAGGCAAACTTCCCAGCCAGAGCAGCCTATCAAGTTGCTGCTTTGCCCAGAGTAAGTGTCACTTTTCTATCTACAAAAAACCCAAAATTTTTTGGAATACTACTGAAGCATTCTGACAGCTTTTCAAATTCTGAAATAGCTTTGATTGCAATTATTTCAATAAAGGCTCTTAATTAGTTTCTTTTCTAAGTATACCATTGTTATTCCCACACATTGTCAGAGATCTGAATATGAGATACATATTTCTTCATGGTAGAAAATAGATAAAACATTAGAAATAAGGGGTTATGATACCTGAGTAAGAATAAATTGAATTTACAATATTCCTGAACATTGCTAAACCAGTAATACAACTGTCAAATATAATCTCTCTCAAATGTCACTCTGTTTTTTATGAAGTTGTGCTGTTCATCCAATTGCTTCATGAAATAGATACATTGAATTCCTAATATGTTTCTTCATTGTTTTGTCACAGGGGGCCAGAGTTGAGATTGAAGCTATTGCCATTCAAGGACCTCTCCAAGATGCTTCAGCATGACTATAAGTAGAGACTGGATATCTTACAATGGCAGTTTGAGATTTAGTTAATACTTCTCCCTTATATCTGATTCCTACAGCTGACTAACAGCAGTTACACACAGTTGAAATCAGTAAACTTACTGAGGAAAGGTGCTTTCTTCAGGACTTACAGTGAATTCTCTGCTGGCAAACCCTGAAAAGCACCTGAGTCCTGCTAAAATCAGCTGAGCCAGATTGCAGGACAGGACCTGCCCTTTATGGAGGTGGCTGGATATTCAGGTGTTAAGGTACATACCTGGGTGAATGTATTAAGAGTGACACTATGGGTGATCTGGACATGGAAAACTATATTGATTTATAATAGTAGGTCTTTAATAAAAAAATTTAAATCAGAAGAAAATTATAGAAATGAGATAACAGAGCACTTGAATTGTTTAGCATACATCTTCACTTCTGAGGAATTTTACTGTATTTGCTTCTGAATCTTCTTAGCCTCTTTCTTTACATAGCAGATTACTGTTGGACTCAGATTTTTTTCATATGTAAGCAACTGCTTAACAAAGTTAATACTAATTTCAGAAAGAAGAAAATTATGATTTTCTGCAGTAAAGTGGTACCTTTATAAATCACATGAAAATTAATATCTACGTCTAACCTGTCTCATGATATTTTTCATAGCAATTCAACTTTGACTGTTTTGATTTTAAAAAAAACAATAACAACTGAAAAATGTTTAATGAGAATAAAATATAATTGCAACTGCAAAAATGTGTTTTTCTATTATGGGAACAAACTTTTCTTTTCCTGATTGTGGTTTGATACTCCATTACAAAAAAGTCTCCAGCTTGCTTATTCAATAGCAAATTTGAACCAAGAGAATAGGCATATTATCTGCATCCTAATAGCTAAGGATTAAATTCTCCAGGACAGGAAGCTTTCAGCTACCATCATTACAGTTCTTGTAAGTTTTTCCTCTGCCATTAAGGTCAGAAACACTGGTTTGATTGAGTGATTAAGCAATATTGAGAAATCCAACTGGTGATGCTAGTAATTTATCCCGTCCCTCTGTATTGATCTTCTGTCAAGTAGAAATGTATACTGTGAGAACAGTCAGCCCTACGTACCAGCCCTAGATTTGATGTGAAACAGCCATTCCTTCTTTTCACTGAGCTTATAAATTGTACCATTATAGAAAAAAGATTCATAATGAGGTTGTCACAAAAAAAAATATGTGCAGATATAAGGATTTTTATAGTATTACCTTGCTTTCTTTGGGAGATAATTATTTTTATTAGAAGCAAGATAATGCCTTTGTTATTTCAAACAGGAAACTTCCAAACAGCCTTTGAAAAATGCCTGACTTTTCTCTAAATAAACTTCCTATACATAAACTTTGATTAGTTTTTGCTGCTGTTCTTGTTCTGTCTCCTTGGCTGTACTAATAAGGCATCTCATGCTCTGTAGCTCTGACTCCGTAAGCAATCCCACCTAAGAAAAAACATGGTCAGATATGTTAGGAAGAGTTAGTGCTGACTAATATGGCAATGACTTTCTAGGAAACACAAAGCACGTGTTCCTTCATTTTGTCAGTAATAACTAAAATTAATGTAATTTAAAGGAGTTATATGTAACATTTACATTTAAACTTTTAAATGGAATTTAATTCTTAATTTATATTTAGGTTTCTCTTTGTTTAGGTGTAACTACTTAGTTGGAATCTATTTCACTGATTTTTAGGAGTTTTAGTTCCAGTTCACTGTAGATCAGCTGATTTCAATTGTTTTGCACATGAGCTGTGTTCAGCCTTTTATAAGCGCAGTGGTTATCCCTTCTTACTGCTCACTGCCTTCCCGCAGCCTTTGTGCCCGCCTCGAACCCAACACTAGATGGCAGCTGCGGTATTTTTGTGGCGTGCTGACTCGTGCATTGGCAGTAAAAATCCATTATAGCACTCCTTGGGACTTCGGTGGCAGGAGAGTGAATTGCTCTCCACAGTAAGGGACAGTCTGAGACTGAAATACCTGGAAAAAGTTCCGTGCTGGATGCAGCTAACAAGGCAGAACACATTAAGTGTTTTTATCAGTAAATAGGTGCCATTCTGCAAAAACTCAGGAACAGAAATTCCCTTTTAGCTTTATGATTCTTCAGCTGAAAACAGTTGTAGTTTTTAGACTATATATTTAAATCAAAGCTATTCAAGACATTTTCTTGATATGCACTCTTCTGGTACAGGAAGTCTAGAATAACTGAAATAAACTCTCTTATTTTACAGCTCTAACGTAGTAGTTTTCAAACTAAAAAATCAGCCTTCCACAGAGAAGTGTAAAACATTTATTTTATTTAAGCAGAATTATATTATTTGGTTCTATTCTTTAAAACAAAAAGGCCAACACCTCTGATTCTCCAATATAAAAAGCCTATCTTAGGTCTTAATTTGCAAACTACTAAGTACATAGACATTTAACAAATCCAGTTTTAAATAAAGGTATGTTAAAAACAGGTGTTTTTTTTTTTTTTCCTTTTCTAGACTGAGCTGCATGCAAAATACAAAGTTGCAATTCATCTTGTGGCATCCTGATTTCGGCATTTAAAATCTGTTTCTATCACATGTAACTAAAAAAACACAGCAAAACACTTCTTTCTGTGAAAGTAAAGCAATGTATAAAGTACTGAAATGGGTATGTTCTACCAGGTGTTTCTTTTAGTAAGACTCTTTCTTCTTTAATTGATTATATTCTCTACAGATTAAACAATGCAAAAAATAAATTTCAGTACCTAGTTTTAATGGAACTGTGTTCCCTTAAGCCACATAAACTGCCCCAATCTTCTTCTACCAGCACTTGCTCTTGTTGCAGTGTTTACCTAAAAGCAGTTTCTCACTGAGTGAAAGAGCCAACCCCAGCCAGCCAGACAGGCAGGGATCTTCTGAGACCCTACAGTGTGTATATGTGTCTGCACAGAGCTGACAGGGTGCAAATTCAACCTCTTCTAGGGCTGTGTTTATTGCTAATTAGAAAAAAATTTCTACCAGAACTTTCTTGTTAGTTTGGAAATTAAGTTTGTTCTTTCAAGTGCACTGCCCAGCACTCCCTTCTGTGAGGAATGGTTACTTCTACCTTGGATGAAGTTGAGGGCTGAAGATTGTTTGGCTTTTGATAAAATATAAAACAATCACAACAAATGCTTGACTGTATTAAAAAAAAAAATCATGTTGCTTAAGATCTGGATGTGTATCCTATAAACACAAATATTGGAGCATATTCTTTTCCCAGCCTTTAATATGAGAGAGCTCTTTGACAGACGAGTTTCTGCTCCTTGCAACCTCTGAGTAGTCCCAGGTATTCAGAGGCAAATAACTGCAGGCAGTGGCTCTTAATCCATAGTATATGGTTTGGTAGCTCCCAGACCACGAATACTAGATCTCAATGAAATTTGCATGGTAGGGATGTCTTATTTCTCAGGGCAGGAGTGTTCAGCATATTTCTAGCAGACATATTTTGATAATTTAGGTAATTTAACTTTTCATGTTTAACACAGGTAGTATCAAGCATACTTGCTCTTTAGGAAAGGAAAAAGAGAATTCACCTGTTGTGATTATAAACTATGTAAGGATGAAGAGGATTGAGAAAGACTGCTACTGTTGAGTCACTGTTTATATTCCTCTTGTTTTCATCTGCATTGCTTAATGGCCTGAAGAAGCTGAACAGTGAGGAAGAACATACATAGTCACCTGTCTTCCTTGTTACAACAGTGGTAGAAAGAGTGACTCTGAGGTGAGCAGGTCATTTTGACTCCCTTGTATCTTCACATTTGATTTCCAAGTGCAGTCTCCTCTGTTGCTATGAATACTACTGATCTCTGTCACAGAGCTCTTGTTGGTTTATGCTTAAAAATAGTTTAATGCTTGCCAGACTGCAGTTCATGATCTTGCCAGTAGGCAGCCTGTCTCTGCCGATTTAATCTCCTGTGTTTTGGACTGGGGCTGTGCTGGCACATGTGCTGGTGGCTGAGCGGAATTCCCAGCTCACAGGAGGAAATCAGCCATGAGATGCAGCTGAAGATGGAAGTGCTTAGGGCATCCTGGAACATGGCTGTACACCCAGCCCAGTTCCATGTCACTTTGGGGTGTTCTCATTCTGCTCAGTACCTGTTCCCCCACTCCTCAGCTCTTGAAAGTGCACGATGTTGTTTTTCACAGCTTCTTTTCATGGAATGGTTTGAGTATGTGGATAAAAATGTTGACTACTTCTGTTTGAATTTTTGATGCTCACTTTAATGTCAGTAGATTTTTTAATAGAACTAGCAGCTTGTTTTAGCTTCTCTGTTACAGAAGGCTAGAAAAACTAAAAAATAAATTAAAAGTTACATCCACCTAGCAAAAATTCCCCCCCCCCCCAAAAAAAAAAAAGGATGCATTTGGGTTTTAAAAGTTTGTGGTGTTGCCTACAGGAAGTTGACATTAAATGAAGCTGATAAGTTCATAAGAATGCTGCTAAGCAGAAAACCTTAGATATAGTGATACAGCCAAGAACTATCAGCTTATACAAAAGGTTAATAGGCCAAGGATATCAATTAGATTATTTAATACAAACCAGAATCAGCTGGAGTCAGACATGTACATGCAGTATGAAATTATCTCTTAGAAGGGATTTGTATAATTTGCTGGTGGCAGTTAGGATTTTTGTTAAGTCCTATTATACAATAAAGCTAATAAAAGAGCAATATTTGCTTGCCATTTTTAAGTAACTGACCTTTTCTCCCTGTCCTACATCCTTATGCCAGAGATCTCGTAAACACAGTCCCCGCAATGTACTATATAGAGCCCCTTTGCACAGGACATAGCCTCAAGCTGTGCCAGCAGAGGTTCAAGTTGAACATCAGGAGGAATTTCTTCACAGAAAGGGTTGTCAAACATTGGAATGGACTGCCCAGGGAGGTAGTAGAGTCACCATCCCTGGATGAGGAATTACTGGACCTGGCACTTACGGCCATGGTCTAGTTGACAAGGTGGTCCAGTCAACATTTGGACTCAAGTAGCTTAGAAGTGTTTTCTAACCTAATTGATTCTGTGATCCTGCAACATTCACCATCAGAACAAATTTCTACTCTTTATCTGACCTGAAACACAAATCATATCCAGGGCCTGTTTTCACAGGAAATTTGTTTGAAAGTATTGCCATTCAGCTTCATCTCCAAAATTACTATTTAGCATTTTGGAAAAGAACCCAGACAGTCCCTGATAGCACATTTCTCCAGGAGGACAGCACTCCAGGGAAATATAAATAGATAACCTTTTCTTTGGGAGCAGGCTTATATTTGTCTCTTATACAGGTTTGTATTTTCTCTCTTAGAAGTTCCATTTTAGAAGCCACAAATGCATATGAGGAGAGCTACACAGCTAAAGACAGGTTATTATTGGCCATGAATGTTAACAGCTGTGAAGTTATCTTCTACGATTTATACAACTAAAACATCTCTCTCAGTTAAAAATGCCCCCTGTATTGTACTACAATCCCTTCTATAAATTTGAGTTTAAATATGGGGAGTGAGCAGCACACAGCTGGATCCTGGGCACTGCACTCTGTTATCTTCTATTTTCTGGAAAACTCCCCTCTGCATTTAGTTAGAGCTTGGTAAATTTCCCCTCCCAGTTCTCTATGTGCTGTACACTTCAGCAACTGCCTCCATTGGTAGTCCAGGCACGCAGAGGACCTGCCTACATACAATAATTGAAGAGAAAAAAGCTACACTTCATGCTATAATGTTGGTTGAAGGTTTCAACAATTTGAAGACAGTTAATCTGAACCTGGGAAAAACTCCTATTTGAAAAAGGAATGATCATACTGCCATTGAAAAATTACGCTAGTGTGTATAGAAGGCACTCTGTGGCAGGTTGATGAAAGTTTGGGTATTTCAAACACTTGAAGTCTTGGCAGCTTGACTTCAAAAAATCTGTATTAAATAAAACTTTTTCTGATGCCTCCTATTCATGTGTCTGTAGCTTGTGGTTCAATCCATAAAAGCCTTTATATTTTCCCAACCCAATAAAATTCAAAAATATTCATGTGAACAGAAGAGCAGGCCCAAGAAGAGGATGTTCATTGAGACATAACTTCTATTCCTTGTTATTAGCTGTCTCTGAAACACATGGAAAAAAATAATTTAGCAATTAATTGGAGGTATAACTTGACATTCAATAAATCTGACAGGAACTCAAAGGGAAAGTTCCCTGGAAGTATCACAGGATGGAGGGGATATCTGCTCATTTCCCAAATCTGTAAGAATGTTCTGTGAGGACCTAAAAGCAACCACTGGTTCCTCTTCCCCCTTCCCATTCATACACAGCTACAGTTCCTGTCACAGACATTAACATCACCTCTGTGAGTCACTGCTACAGTCTCGAGCTCCTCCTCACCCTGCTGCCTTTTCTCTTAACAACTTTTGAAATCACTACATCCTTCCAGTCAGATTTGACCTAGAGGCAGGCATTTCATGGACAGTAAATCCTAAGCAAGGATAAGAGACAAAGGGCACAAATTGAAGTACAGGGTATTACCTTCAAATAGAAGATTTTTTTTTGTTTGTTTTTCTGTAAGGACAGTTAAGGTATGGGAATAGGCTGCCCACAATTTATGGAGTCTCCACCCCTGGGGATTCAAAACCCAGCAGGACAACGTGGGAGTTCCTGCTTGAGCAGGACTAGACAAGCTCCAGAGGTAGTTTTCTACCATAGCTATTCCATGACAAAGTATGGCTGAGGAACTGTGTCCAGCCCCTGAAGCTACTGTTGGCCACCAGCAGCTGAGAAGCTCTGGGGCTCACTTGATAGCTAAAAGACAGTGCCCAAGGGGGTGACTGGCTGAAATCACAGTGTCTGGCCATCCCAGCTCAAAGTACTCCTTTCCCAGCTAGAAGACTCAGCAAGGGTAGGGAACATGAGAATGTGAGACTTCCTCACACTGAATTGTGGTATTCCATGAGAGTGGGTAAGGAGCACAGGAAAGGTGGGAAATTTTGCATGGGAATGAAGGTTACCAACGAAAGCCATCCAACTGCAGTAATTCTCTGTGACTAAGAAGACTTAATATAACATGAAAAATGCCAACTCCCTTTAATGGCTTCAAAGTCAACACTCTTAGCATGTTACTGAGCATTCCCTTGTTCTTGGGTGGACATCAGCTACCTTTAGCGCCCCTTTATTTTTTTTTTTTTTAACTAGGATCAGCTTGTATCCTCTTAGTCATACCCTCCTAGAGACATAGCTGTGAATTTTTTTTATGCCTCTCAAAGTAAGAATTTTTCCATTCCCTTAAGGCGTTTTGCTTTCCTGCCCAGAATCTTGCTTTATTTCTTCAATATCCTTTCAAGATGGAAGAACTGCTCCCTTACACAACAGAATCCCAGGTTTAAATGGTCACTATTCTGTTCTTAGCATTGTTTGTTCCTCTTGCCTGCAGCTGTTCTCTGAGCTGGGTCAGTGCACTCCCTTCATCTGAAATGCATTACAGACAGAGAAGCAGAGCTGCTCTTTGTGCTCCCTTACAAAACTGTTGGGAAGAATACTGTCAAAGTAGGCAAAATGCAGGAATAATTTCAATAAAGCTGTAATAATCACTGGGTGAAATTTCTGGAAATGTTGAAGGCCAAGTTGGATGGAGCCCTGACCAGCCTGATCTAATGGGTGGCATCCCTGCCCATGGCAGAGGGTTGAAACTAGATGACCTTTAAGGTTCATTCCAACCCAAGCCTTTCCATGATTCTCTTTCTCTTCAGGAGCAGGAAGATGTTCTTTGAGGTTTCCTAGAATCAAGTTAGTGCTTTGCTGAATTCACAGCACAGATTTTTTCTTTGCAAAATCATAGGAGCTTTTAAAAAAGACATCATTTTAAGACATTAAAAACAAGTTGATTGATTAAACTCGTTTTGACTTATGGGCAAAGGTATCTGGCATAAATTTAAAGATCCTGCAAATGAACAGTTGTCAATGGCCAAGAGCTGTTTGTCTTCATAGGCTCCCTTAAAAAGTAACAATCTGTAAAGATGAGCAACTGTCAAACATGAAAATTAAAGGGAGGTAAGCATTTGGGGTTTTTTTTTAATCACTGCAGATCTAATTTTACCTGGGTAATCACAAGGTCATAAAGGCACATAAGCTTTGACCAAACTGTTTGACCACCACTCTACTTGTCTTACAGACTGCAGTGCTTGTGCTGAAAACCACTTCCCTCAGCCCTCTGGCAGGAGCATAAGCAGCAGCGCAACACGCTGGCTTGCCCTAAGGCTGGGACACATTCCAGCATTGGGAAGGAACCAAAGGCTGCTCACCCCATGAGCAAGGGGTTCCTTTGGAAGTCATGAAAGACACTGGTGTGAGGTATCTGCCACCCTTTCTGCTGAAGCTGTTCTCTTCTGAATTACAGAAATACTCGCTAGCCCAGAGAGATTCTGAGCATGACAAAGTACTCCAGTGATTAGGAGGGAGGGGAGAGGGAGGTGATTCCAGCTATTGCAATAACATTTGCTGGGGGAAAGGGGGAGCTGCATTGCCTGCTCATCCTTTTCCACTTTCCAGCAATACTAAAGGGTAACCTGTGGTGCAGGAATCCCCATGCCTGAAGTGTTCAAAAATGTGTGGATGCAGCACTGAGAGACAAGATTTAGTGATGCACCTGGCAGTGCTGAGTTAACAGTTGGACTCAATGATCTTTTCCAACCTAAATTATTCTGTGATTATAATTCTGCCTTCTGGGGCACATAGACTCAAGGGATAGACTTAGTAAATGTGGGGGAAGAAGAAGAAGTAACTTTTGTAGCAAGACTGTGGTGACAGAATTTTGACCACAATCTCAAAGTCTGCCAGAGGGATAATCTTATCCCCTTTAACTTTTTTTTCTCTTCACTGGTGTGACAATTTTCCAGAGGAACTTTATTTGGCCTGTGACTTTTCCTTCCCACCGTGTGACTAATATGCTGTGTAATGTGCTTTCATCACAGCACCACACTGCTGATTTCAGCTGATAAGGACAACAAGGGGATCTAAAATGACTGGCATAGAATGGAAATCACAAAGCAGCATTAAGGCTTAGCTTACAAACACAAGCCTACAAATAATAATGAGCAGAGTCATGAGTCACGAGTCACTTTAACAAAGATTTTTTATTTTCCAAGACTGCATGTTACAGTCTATCATTCTTCCCCAAGAGGGAAAAGTTATCACTGATAAGGCTCGTGTATTATATAAAGATGACCCATGCAAAAAGTATGACTTCCAAGTGGTTGCTTCCAAAAATGTCTTTTACTGTAAAGTATTTTTGACTCTCTTGTGTAAAAATGCAGAAAGGAGCTGTATGCCTACAGGGGAACAACAAGATACACTCAATAAAGACAGGACAGTCTTTGCTGTCTCCTAAACAATAACCCATGAGGTCCTTCCCTCCTCTGTCAACATACCTATCTCTGTCGCTGCTGCACTATCCACAGCTTCTCCTGTTTCTTCTTCTTTTGTTTCAGGCCCTTCACTTACTGTCTCACTGAGCAGCTCAGTTTCCACCTGTTCTCCCGTCTCACCTGGGAATGGTAACCATGGAGATCAAATTAGGATCCACTAAAAAAAAGCACCAAGTGTCCCAGCTTCTCTCTGTAAACCTGATTTTGCTTTGTAAGCTCTCCAATGCCCGTTATCAAGGTACCCCAAATGTACCCAGAGAGAACAAATAGGAAAACCCTTTTCATCATCCAGCTGAAATATGGTTGCCTCATGCCCATGAAGTTCTCCAAATGCTTTCACAAAATGCCCTTGATGCTGTATCCAAAGGAAATCATGAGTACTATTTCTGCTCAAATTATTTTTTCCTGGATTTTATTTCATAGATGTGCAGTTTTATTTGCAATTGGAACAAAACAGAAATAGAAAACATGGTAACATGCAAGTCTGGCTGAAACCCTGCTTTCCCAGGGAAGCTGCTGCCTAACTCATTTCCTCCCATAGCTATGGAAGCACAAAGGGAAAGCAAAACAAATGCTAAGTATCATCTGTACCATAGCATAAAAATAGAAAATCCCTTCTTCATCAGATGCCTCTGGGAAGAGAATGGACACAAGTTAAAGTATTCCTTCTACCTTGGAAATAACTGGAGCAAAACTCTTTTCCCCAAAAGCTTCATTCACTCGCCCTGCACACATCGCTTGGTGCTAGAAAACCCACAACTCACCTTCAGACAGACAGACAAATGTCAATGTGTTTCCATTGATGAGATATGACAGCACAAGGTCCAGGGTGTGCTGCTCTGCCTCTGGCACTGCCCTGAGGCTTAGAAATGGTGAATAATGAAATTGGAGTTTGCAGCTGGGCAGGATGTGTGCTTAACAGGTGAGCAACCTGTCATTTACTGCTTGCATAAAACAAGGCTTTATTCCAAAGGATAGATGATTATGTAGAGGACAAAATTCTTTCATGAAGAGACACAGGAGAGGACAAACCAATCCAACGACCATGCTCAGCTACAAAGGATAAGCAAAGAATGAGATTCACAGAGCCAGTTCAGAGACAAGCAGCACAAAGCCACAGGAGTAGTGGCAGTGTGTGTAACTGGCTCTGGACTTCACACAGATCAGTCCTTCTGCACCTCACATTTCTTCAAGGCCAAAGTGGAGTGAGGATGTCTCCCTGCAGAGAAATACTCCTCATGTGCTTCACCTGCTTATTCCCTGAAGAAGGGCTACCCCAGGAATCCATTATTCCTTATTCCTGATTCCTGATTCCTTATCCATTATTCCTATTCCTGATTCCTTACTGAGCTACTTTGTAGCTCAAAGGAGAAATTTGATTCCTTCTGTGAAGTGTTCATCTTCTGCAAGTGCAGTCTATGCCCTCTGGGCACTAACCCAAGGAGGAGCACACCTCCTGCTAAAGGTCCCTCCACAGCACATGGAAATCCCTGTCACCTCAGACACCACTGCTTCCTCTTCCTCACACAGCCTCTCTCCCCACCCAGACATCTCCAAGCATTGGTGCAAACACAGCCCTATGTCTCTCCTACTACTACTTCTATTCTGGTTGTCTTGTAGTCAAGCTTCAAGGACACGCTGGAGATTCCAAGTGTGCATCCAAGAGATGCTTTTTCTTCTACATTCAGCTTTATGTGTGCAAGGACAGTTGGTTTACAATTAATACATGTGAATAAGTAATTGACCCTTTGGGCTGTGCAAATATTAAGGAATGTGTCTGAGCTACCCAGAGATACAATGTTTTAAATGAGGGGTATGGTGGGACATTTTACCTGCTAAGAACAAAAAGGACATGCAATGAAATAGAAGAGGTGGAACTGCTGATTAAATTTATTACAGCTTGGACTTGTAAATCTGAGGCTTCCCCAGCCGTGTTCTTCTATGCCTCACATTGTACAGACTCCCTGGACCAAATTCTGACTCCAGAAGCTCATCTGAGGCTCTTAGTAAAGCCAAAAGGACCCACACAGAAGTCCCTGGAGGCAAATTTTGGTCTCCTGAATTTATGAAAGCACAAATATTACCCTCAACGAGGTGCTCCTCTTCAGTAGTATGTTCTTTCTCGACGACATCCACTACAGAGCTGTCACTGCCCTCTACCAGCCCACTGTCCTCTGCTGGTCCTGGAGATGGTGGCCCAGCATCTTCTCCTGGTGCTGGTGGTGAAGGCCCCCTGCTCTCCTCTCGCCACACAGAGGGCAGCTCAGAGCTCTCCTCCTCTCCTGCAGGCAGGGGCTCGGTGCCCTCTGGCTCCTCCCTTTTACTGACCGACTCTGTCTTCCCCTCCACGTTCAGGATCGTGGCTGAAGCCTCCTCTCCCGGCAGCTGCTCGCCTGGGCTGGTCTCCTCAGAGGCAAGGCTCACACGCTCTGCTGGGTCCAGCTGTGTTTGGTCAGCTACAGCTCCATGGTCATCTGCACTCAGGGTGTCTGCACCTGAGGATGCTTTTAGTTACAGTATGGCAAGGGAAGGAAGAAGAGAATTACAGATAATTGGTGAGTGGGCACATAAGCTGGATGACAACTAAACCCACAGTGAACCCTCCTGGCTAGGGAAAATACTCCCTCACAGGTCTGCTGCACATATCCACACGCATCCAGCAGAGGATGATGCTGCTTTTACATTAAAAATAAGTTTTCATTTGATGCATTTTTATATGAAGAGATCAAACTTGTTTGCAAGTCAATGATCGATTACATTTTCCCTTTTGAATCTGCATTGTGCAGGTGGATTGCTGCGATGGGACACTGCAAGGAAGCACCTTTTCCTGCCCCAAACCAAGCACAGCATCAATGTGGAGAGTGTGAGGGTGCTGCTGTCCTGGGCTGAGTGTGAGAAGTTCTGGTGGTACCTTCAGGTGGACTGAATAAAACCCCTGAGAGCCCAGAGGATGAGCAACCCTCACTTCTTAAAACAAAAACCACTTTATCTTTTTCAGTACTAAACTACTTCATGCTATGATTCGTCTAACAAAAAAAATCAACAACAGGAATACTAAACAAATTAAAACTTCTGCTTCTTTCACCTTTCATCAACTTATTGGCTAGTAAAGCAATGGGTTTTGGCAGAAAAAAATTATGAATAAAGAACTGACAAAATTGCTTTGACAGGTATTTAAGGATAAAAGCTGATGACTCAAAATGAGCTATACCTACCGATCAGACTGACTTACTAACATTCGAATGAAATTCAGTTTGACAGGATCTTGTACTTAACCTTTTCCTAAAGAATGTCAGGATGAAACCCCTGGTAATTCAAGCATGAAATCTGTTTATATAATAATTACAAAACTGGAAAAACTGTATTTTCTGAGAAAATTATGATTGCAGTGTCAAAGCCAGTAAGCAGAACCATATGATACTGTTCACAGATGAACACATCTATATATGTTCATACAGACATAGATGAACACGAAAAAAAGTAGTACACCCTGCTCTTAAAACATCTGCTTGAATACTGCTGCCCTTAAAATAAGTTTACAGTTCTTTTGAGACAATCAAACAAAACAGCTCCCTAGCAAGTGTCACCTTGCCAACATGAGCCTACAGACCCAGGGAAGGATGGCTAAGCCAGAAGAAGAGCAAGATCTGAGAATCTGGACTGTTGAGACAGAGAGAAGGCAATTTCTACTATGAGACAGATAAAATCTCATTTGTCCCAGGAACTGTCAAACCATCCAAGTTCCAACCAACCCCTCCAAATCCACAGTGGAATGGCAATTTATAATGCAACTCAAACAACTCAGGAGGCAAACTCAGCTATGGGTCTCTGACAACAGACCCCCCCCCCCACTAGGGCAAGACCCTGCCTCTGACAGCTGCCAGGGGCAGGGGAAAGGGCAGAGGGCCCCAGCCCACGGGACTGAGTGTCAATCTGTCAGTGGAATTCCTCTGTCAACCTGTTCAAGCCCCTTTTCAATCTGTTTACACTCAGTCTCCACTACACCCAATGGTAATGAGGGCTGCAGCCCACTTACATCCCCTGTAAAACACATCTTGGCTGGTTTCAAGCCTGCTGCTGGTCGTTTCATCAAATGGCAGCTCTTGCACTATGAGAAACAGCAAATATATTTCCCTGGTTGCTTTCTCTAGATCTCTATCACACCTTGTCTTCCAAGCACTCCTTTTCCTAAAATGAAGCTCAAGGTGAAACAGATACCAAATCAGAATAATAGTAAATGTTAAACTTAAGCTACTCTAAGCAGTGATTAAAAAAGCAATGTATGCTCAGAGACAAGAAAATCAATTATTTCACATTTTTATTTTTTGTCCCTACTTTTCATGCCTTCACCTTGCTCAGTGCCAGATGGACAGAGAGCATTTAAAGCCTACAGACAGAAACAAATAAGCCATGAAAAGTAGCATGTTATATAGAGTTTTAATTCATGTTAGCAGTAAAAGAAACAATTCAAACGTATTATTACTAAGAATCTCCTGCAGCTCCTATAAGCATCAGCCCTATAACTTCAAGCTAGTCCTCTCTACATCAAAATGTTTTATATAAATTGGATTATAAAATACTGCCATGCAACACAAGATCTGCACTGCTGGAAAGCCTGGAAGCATTCCTGTGCTCTCATCTGAAATGCAAATAATTCCCTAATATGGAAAAAAATAAATCCTCAGTAATCTGTTCAATACCTTTATCCCCAAGAAAAATGAACATCATGTGGCAGTCAGCATTCGTAGGATTCCTTCTAGTTTTGTATTATTTTTAAATTTAATTTTTTTTATTTTTCCTGCTGTAGACTCTTTTAGCTGGAGAAACAAAGAAATACACAGTGAATGTATGTGGGCCATGGCTACAATATTTTCTCTTGGCCTTCTTCCCTTTTGAAAAAGCCTCAAAGTTTTATGAGTTACACATCAATGGAAGAAAATTAAATACATTTTCCTCTATTAACTTATTTAAAGTTTTTTTTTTCAAATTATCTTTTCTTATTAAAGTAAATTAGCAAATTGTTAACATATCTGGTTAGTAATTGCCAAACTAATGCAGATCTTTCAGCTGTGATTACAAACTGCACTTCATCCTTGCCATGACATTAGTGTATGTATTTAGTACATTTCATGACCTATCCTGCCATGAACATGCTTTTACACAGAATAATTAAAATACTCAGAATAAATTACTTCTGCTGTTTCTTTGAGCCTTTCAGCACTCCTGTGCAGGCACCATTTAGTGGAGGATGGAAAGGCAGAGGAATTGGTACATTGACCAGGTGACTGAGACAGCAGGTACAGCATAAAGAGGTTTCTCCTGATACTTTCAGCAGATGCATGCTGGCTCTGTGGTGGCACAGACAATGCTCAGCCCACAACTTGCTCTCCTCTCTGCAGTCACAAGCCACAGTACAGCATATAAACCCGTGCAAAAACCATGGATGCTGCAGGCAGAGTAACAACAACAGATCCTAACTCAAGAATATAGGAAAGAAATGCAGTAAAATGAAATGCAAACAACTTTTTTGGATCTGCCTTCGAGATGTATCTTTCTTGAGAGGACAATTCCTATAACTGCAGCATTCAGGTTCCTACAGAAGTGTTTCCAAACCTGCCTTGGAGCAAAGAGCTAAATATTATGAATATGGAAACAAAGTTTTGTTTTGCTTCTACTGAATAGCAAGCATATTCTTATGGAACATCCTGCAAATATACCTTGCTCACAAAATTAGTCTGCTGTGACTTGAGCCAATTAAAGCCACGGGAACATTGCCGATGCTGCACACTATATCGGGGTGGATTTTGTAAGAAAAAGGAAGGATAGTGGGGTCAAATATTGCTAGTTCATTATTCTCTTAAAGAAGGAAAGAAAGGGCACTAGACTGGCGAGGTACTGCACAAAAAGACCAACAGCAGGACGTATCGGGAAATTAAACAAACAAGCAAAAAGCCTGCGGAGCGGAGTGGAAGGGACTTGAGCATTCATTCACAAGAAACACCAGTTTCGAAGCCATCACTCACGGGGCGCAGCTCCCTCCACTGCGCGGACACAATGAAAAGCCGAGGCAAGCCCGACGTGTTTCTGGCCCGCGGGGTTTCTGCGGGACGCGCACCCGCGGCGCCTTCCCCGGGACGGGACGGGATGGGACGGGATGGGACGGGACCGCCTGAGGGCAGCGCGGCCCCGCATCCCCAAAGAGCTCTGCGGGCTCCCCCCGCCCGGCTCCCCCGCCCCGCTCACCCGGCAGCGGCGGCGGCTCCTGGGGGCGGCTGCGGGCGCTGCTGGAGCAGCCCATGGTGGGGCGGCGGGCTCTGCAGCCGCTCCCGACGGCCGGCTCGGCTCGGCTCGGAGCACGGCCAGGCTCGGCTCGGCTCGGCTCGGAGCACGGCCAGGCTCGGCTCGGCTCGGCTCGGAGCGCGGCCAGGCGCGGCTGGCGCGGCCGCCGGGCAGCACCGAGCTGCGGAGCCGGGGGGGCGGCCCCGGCGATGGAGCCTCCCCCGCCGCTCAGCCCCGGCCACCTGCCCCGGGGCGGATTTCTGCGCTCAGTCAGGGTGCCGCAGGGTGTGAGTGGCAGGCGGCGGGAAGGGACTGCAGGTCCCTGTGCCCCGGAGTTTAACCCTGGGGGGGTGCTCGTAAACCTCGCTCGCAAGCTTTGAGCCACGACAGCATCGAGCAGAGGTAGCCCGGGTAAGAGGGTCCAGCTCTGGGCAGCGGTATTAGACGGACTTGGAGGCCACGCCGATGTTTGGTGGTCTGTGAATGTAGCCGAGCTTGTGAACCTGAGGGTGTGGGGTGTCTGTAGGGAACCCCAGACCGGAGGAGGGGAGCAGCAGGGCTGGGTTGTCTGCACGGGCTGTACGTGGTTTGTGTATCCCGGCGGGTGTGATCGTGCACACACAGGAGCCGCAGCCCCGCTGCCAGCCCTCCCTGCACACAGGAAGAGCTGCAGGATGCACCCGTGGGACTGAGAGGGACAGAGGGACCCTGGGGTCTCAGCAGCTCGGAGGCAAAAAGGAATCCCTGGTTTGCAGAGTCCTCTGGGTTCCGCGGCCACCTGCAACATCCTTACCATCAGCCTGAAAGGTAAAATAAAGGTAATATTTTTATATTTGCCTATAGGCAAATCAACAGATGTCCAGGAAAGCTGAGGTGGCCTAAAAACTTCCCAGAGAGTAAGAATGAAGAATCTTTGCCACATATTTGCTTGCATAAGCAGATAATGTACTTATTGCACCCAGGACATAATTTGATTATGTCAAATTTAGACTAATCACGTGTTCTTCTAAATGAACTTTATTTGTCCACCCAGAAATTTATTCAGACAAATCATATTGTATTTGGACATTTGTTCAGGGTTTGTGATGTTCCACAGCCAAGGTAGAGCAGTAGCAATAACTCAAATAATTTCTGTAATAGTTTCTGCTTCCTCAGTTTTAATTAATTTTCAGGATGCTTTTAAAAAACAACAGAAAAAAATCCACTGTAGGCTCTATAGATTTCTATGTGGCTGTATATAAGATTACTATGAGACGCTAGACACTGAAATGCTGGTAACCTTAGGATTAGCAAAACGTGTTGCTCTGTGACAACAAAAGCAGAAGTGGAACAAAGGGCTTAGCAACTTAAAAATTAATTTCAGAAATACTTAACATTCATGCTGCTGCTTTGAAATCCTGACTGCTGTGGTGGGAGCGAGGTCAGTTCCCTGAAAATCAGGAGATTTCCAGTACAGCACAGATGGAGACGCCCAGGCATCCCACTGCTCTGCTGCCACAGGTAGGAAATAGAAGCGTCTGGGACTCCGAAGCTGAGGAAGCCTGTCATGCCAGGAAACATACATGATATCCCACCTTTCTTCTGTGACCTTTCAGAGAAGTAAGTAAGGAGCGTGGGCCACCAGGACAGGCTCATCAAACACTGGGCACTGAGGAAAATAAGAAAGGGAAGGCTACATTCAGTTCCTTCTCTTGCCTGCAGAGCTTTGTACTTGCTTCCCTCCCTGTCCTTACCAAAGGGTGAGCTGTGCAGAGTGCACCTACCACCAGCTGACTGAGACAGCAGAGAAAGGAGCTCAAGGTTTACAAGGCCAGCGAGAGGGTCAGTCTGTATTGGCAGCAAGGCTCACCAGGGGTGCTCTGCTCCTCACATTCTTTAAACAGGCCTTGGATAGGATGCAGAAATAGAAATGAGAGCCCAAGGGCCATTTGGCAGGTGACTCCCACAAACGCTAATTAACAATATCGTGGTCTTTCCTCTTCCTGCATGAAGGAGAATTTGCATCTTTTGAGCAGGAAAACTGGACAAACCAGAGCCAGTGCTGGAGCTGGACACAGGCAGGGCCACGCTGGGACAGGGCTGCACCTCAGAGTTTTGGCTGGATTGCCACGGCCAGGCCAGGCTTGGACAATGTGTGCCCTCTGCAGAGCACTCAGCACAAACACATCGCCCAGGATAACTACAGCTGCCTCTCTGGCACTCTCCTACCTTCTGGGAGCACAGGATTGTACAGACCTTGTACAGAGTCCCAAACAAATTCATGCAAGTGATACAGTGGCTGCAGCATGATGTTGGCAGAAGAAAATCCTTGGTAGGTTTTCCATCCCATCCCTTCCCCTCAGCAGAGCACCTCTCCACAGACTCTCTGCCTTCCCTAATCCAAACCACCCTGGTACTGCCCCAGCTGAAGGCAGTACCAAAATAGCTAAAAAAACCCCCCAGACCTTTAAGAGCAAATAAATGAAACTACTATATTGAACTAGTTATTTTATTGAGGAATACAAATTGGGAAATTAAAATTAAATTTAAACTATGAGTATTCAGGGATAGCTGTATATCCAGAGGTACAGCAACAAATACCTATGACCTCTTATATACAATCTGCAATACACTTCCAAAAACAAACTTCATGAAGATTTCTCCAAGGCCCTGATAATTTTTAAGTTCTCCAGGCCAGTACTATATGAGCAAATTTGTTGCACTCATTCCAGAGCTCACTAGCTGTTAAGATTTCTGAGTATTTTAGATATTATTCCTACTGGAGCAATTAAATTTATATCTATTTTCTGATAGTCCCAAATCCTATTACTTTCCAAATCGCAGTGATTTTTTCAGAACATTATATTAATCAAGAGTTTTCTTTTTGATGACTTCTTTTCTCAGCTCTTTGGGTACAGGACGATCAGTACCTAAACAAGTAATAAAATATTCTAAATTGTTTATTGTGTCAAGTAATTCAGGCCAAATGTTTCACTGATCCAAATATTTGTAGGTCCATTGAAAGCTGTTCTGTGATGCTGATTTATGAACTGCAGAGAGGTGCCTTCTGAAACAGCTGTTTTTGTTTTGCCTGGGATAGCAATGACCTTGAAACTTAGCTCTTAGTACATGCCTTGTAATTTTATGGAAAGGAGGCAATCTGAAGATTTTCTCATCAAACTAATTACTGTCTTTAGAAATCTGCACCTGTGGATTCTGCACAATTTGTTGCCTTAGAAAATGCATTTTCTCGTTGTATTTGCACTGGATTTAAGCTGGCTACATGTCGGGAGTCACCCCCGGATTGGGGTGACCCTGAAAGATGGAAAAGTCTCTCCTCCAACCTGTGCCTTCAAAGAAAGACTCAGTAGTCCTCAGTTGTCTGGTCTCAAGGTAGTTTATTGTTGGTTATCTTAAAGATTCTTCCCTGAACTGCTGTGGCCCGTTCAGCAGGTCAGACAAAGGCACACTGCCCTCCCAGGGGGCTGGTGCCATCTTTTATATCACACATTACGTGTTACATGTTTATACTTTTTCCCCAATGCCTATTACCTATATTGAATGGTGACTTTCTACTCTAAACCAATCTGTGAGTGCCAACATCACCAAAGACATGGAGGTTAGGAAGGAGAAAGAAGGAGGACAGGGCACACCCAAATCCCTCCATCTTAGAACCCCTGACCCCCATGTACAAAACTTGGACCCCTGCGTTCAAGGCTTAAAACCCCCTTGTACAGCACTCAAAATCCTTTCTTTCACTTCGTGACTACTTCTACTACAATACCTAAACTTTTGTGACTTCTTGTTCTTTTTGTAAGGTTGGTAAATTGTTCCATGGGTCAGATTCAAAGCCACAGGGGTTTCTGGCTGCATGCCAGGGTCTCAGATGCTTTTGACCTGGGTCTGGAACATCCAAGAATGTCTAAGGGACATTCTGGGTTCCTACATCTACACATATAGGTATAAAAATGTATGTATTTATACATGTATATATTTATGTATATGCATACACACATACTTAACATGCTTTTATTGGCTAAAAATCTATCCAGGTCTGCAGATACTCAGGTATTCACAAGAGACAGTATTTAACCTCAGTGTTTTCCCTGTTCCCTAATGAGATAACCTTTCTGCACTTGAAACATTTTCCCCCACAACTCCTTTCTTTCCTTCCTTTTTCATAGTAAAGCTGCTTCAAGGGTGGCTGAAGAAAGGTTGTAATTCAGATCTAGTGGACCTGTGCCTTACTGGGATTCTAAATTCCCAATAATCTGAAACAAAGAGCTGCATTTGTCTGCATGACAATACAGGGGATAGTTCAGTGCACGACCCTGTGAAAATCAGATGAACATCTTTGCATTTGCTGTAAATGCAATGATCATCAGAGAACACAATCTGTCACTTTTAATAGCTCTGATGTGCAAAACTAGAGAACAATGGCTGCAGGTGTTCACATAACATTGTGTAATTGTGCAGAGACTTGGCCAGACTATAAATCAAAGCAGGACTGTATTTTTTTGCATATTTTCATCCTATTAAAAATATGTTCTGCTCATATTGGTAAAATAAAGATACAGCCTAGCTTGTCAGAAGATCAGTCTTCTTTTTTGAATTGACTCTTCTCATTCAGGGTTAGCATGTGACCTGTGGCACCTGAAGGATGGCTATGGACACACTGTCCCTCTTGCAGTGGCTTCAGCAGAGGTTACAATTTGAAGTCCCCCCAGTCACAGCACACATTTACTGGAGCTTTCCTGGTAACAGATCAGTATTATTATTTAACCTTGAGGTTAAATACTGCGTGTTGTGAATACCTGGATATCTGCAGGCCTGGAGAGATTTTCAGCCAGTAAAAGCATGCCAAGAAGTATGTGTGTATGGACATGCATAACACAACAGTACCTGTTACCATCTCAGGCACCTGGCAGCTCTGACAAGTAGCAAGTGCTGAGTTCTACACATTGCCTACACATCGTCCTGCACATTGCCTACTGACACTCGGGGGAAGGGGCTAAGCAGGGGTACAGTTTCAGATGTTCCTCTGCATCCCTGGCTGCCAGAGTGATCCCCGCTTTCTCTGAGGATCAGCAGCACTGCCAATTCAGCTATATAAAGACCTCAGAAGTTCAGAGAATTTAACAGAAGGATCCATCCCAGACTGTACCACAGGGTGGCCATGTACTGCTCCTTTTTCAGACTTCAGAATGATTTTTTTCTCATTCTTCTCTTTCTCTTCTTTCCAACCTTTTCTCTCAGTTAACTATACTCTGCCTACAACAGCACACATAATTAGCACACATACCTCTTTTCTTAGTACCTCTTTTAACTGTACATTGAATCTCCTGATGAGCAGTGAGAAAAGCTGATGATATTATTACCACTGCATTTGTGGGGGCAGTGCTTGGGGTTCTATAACACAGAGAAGAAGCTGCTTTGGGATTTCTCTGCAGAAAGGCATGCTGCTTGGATGAACCCACATATGCACTATGTCCAGTACTGATTCCTTGCAGCCAAACTGCTGCAAGAGATCCCAAGGGTGACACTGGCCAGCTCCATGAACTTGCTTGTCTGTCCCCAGGTATGTGTGACCCTGCCACCATGGCTTCTTTGCTGATACACTGGCTTTGGTGTCAGTGCTGCTGCAGGAGATTCCCCTGATGCTTTAGGATTTTAGCTTTTATATTTTTCATATATTTGTAATCCTGCATTTCTTTAGTGTATAACTCTAAACTCCATATAGAGTGTCAGCTACTGTCTTCCCATTTTGGTCAGACAAAACCATTCCTCTCTAGGCCTGGGAATCAAGGACACCTTTCTGTCTCAGGCCCCAAGAAATATAAAACAAAAGTGAGTTGGGGGGAGCAAACTTGGGGTAAATAACTTCACTTCATTGTGAAGCTGTAATTGGAAGATTAACTCCCAATATGCAAATAGACCAAACTGATAGAAGTATGAAAATGCATGACCCATTGTTCATTTTTTTGGGTGTAGCCTTTGGGTGGACTTTGTCTGCCTGAAGGCCCTTCAATAAATAAAACTGCTTTTTATGCCTTAATTTTGTCTGGCCTCTGTTTTTAGTTTTTCCCAACAAGGCATCACCCTGACTTCTGTTTTTTAGATACACTGAGTTGGTTTCATTCATCCAAAATGAAGTTGCTTTCTAATTTTTGGGATAGATCAGTGTTCCACCACTGACTTTTCTCGTAGTGCTCTCACTCTTCTGCGTCTTCATATCTACAACTGGTTCTTTCTTACACAACCTTGTCAGCATTTTAGTGGGGAAAAGCGGTGAAAGAACTTCAAGACCACTGCTCTCTGGATTAAGCTCTCCCTCTCTGTTAGAAACCCTGCTCCTGCCCTCTCACCAGGCAAGCACAGAGTTAGGCCGGGGTGAGGAGTGGTCCTGCTTTCCCCAAGTACTCTGCATTCCCTGCATGCTCATCTCCACTGCCAAACTGAGCCCCAGAGCCAGAGTTACACCTGGCTCAGCCCCAGAAGGAGCTGACCTCCCTGGCTGAGCTTGGCGGGGCAGGCAGCGAGGCTGGATGAGACCACAGTGCCTGCTGCTGGTGCTGGGAGAAGTAACACTGCTTTTCTTGAGGCTGCCACCTGCTCCCTGGGTCGCTCCATCTTGAGCCTTGTTTGTTGGAGATAGAGACATTGTCTGCTGCTTCCCTGCCTTTCTTCTATTTCTGCTGTATCACAGCCCTGTTGTGGAGGGGAGCTGAAGATCCCCGAGGGTGCTGAGGGTGTCTGGGTGCCAAACTCTGATGTGCCTTCTCCATTCCTTAATCCTCAGACAGCTGCTGTCAAGGCCCATGCACTCCCAGGTGGTGTTTTTAAGAAAACAGTGGCTGTATAATACCGTTAAAGGAATTTTAGCGGGGCTAAAGCCTTTTCTTTCTTCTAGTGTAATTTTCATCTGATTTGGACTGGCCCTTTGTCTTTACAAAGGACATTTTATGGACCACAGACCCCCAGGAGAGGCCTTCACAGAAGGGAGATCCAGGGGCTGAGAGACAATAGTGCCCATTTCTGCATGTATTCCCACCACCCCCAACCCAATCCTTATTCCACCTAGATTTAGGGACAGAATTTGGGGTCCAACGCCAAAAGTGTCTATCAGAAAGTTCTTTTGGAAGTGCAGAGATTTTTTTTAAAGCACATTATTAGAAAGAAGTAGTTTTATAAACGGCTAGGGAAAGTTGCTCTCTCCTAACGTGAGCGGAGAGGGCATCCTTGGAAACAGCTCCCTCTCCCGGAGCCATGCATGGCTCCCGCATCTTGCAAGGCGACGTAAAACCTGGAATAGTCCAAAGAAATGGCACTGAGGACTTCACGAGGCCCACTGAGCTTTTTACTCCCTTGCCAGGAATTTCAACAAGGATGAAAGATGAAGGTTTCACCAGACATAACCAACGGAGTAAAAGTATAAAGAGTTAAAAGCAAAGTCACAGTTTGATGGGGAATAGCAGCAATGCACCTGAGGGCTGGGACAAGGGCAAAAAGAGGAACAGGAAAAGGAGGAGACATAGAATGGAGTTTACTTTTCAGTTGCCAAAGAAAAGTTTGAAATATACTTCAAAATTGATTTAATCATACTCTGTAAAGGGAAAGAAATGTGGGTGTTTTTCAATAAAAGATACCAGACTATAGAGACACATCAAAATGTAACATTTTTATATTATTATTTATATACTGCATGTATAATTTATGTGCTTAACACAGACATTATTCCCAGAGAACTTTACCTTTAGAGACGGACCAATGCCAGAGTTTCACTTGTGATATTTCAGCTCCATTTAAGTTTGGTAATATTTTTTCCAACATACCTTTGTCTCAGTGTTACTTTAGATCTTAATTTAGATGCTTAAACTGATCTGTCAAAACCCAAGGTTGTTACCCAGAAAAAAAAATGATTGGGATGATGGTTTGCTTTTTGACCAAAGGCTGCCTGTCACTGAGAAGGTTATCCTGTTGGAAATATTTTGGTTAGGTCTGTGATCATACATCAGAAAAAGTTACCATGGAGGTAGCCATAACAAGAGAAGGACATATTGCTATAAATTATTTCCCGTATTTGAAATAATATCTTGTAATAAAAGCATACTAAAATAACTGAATGCAACATGTTTTGTCCTGGTTTTTTTGTTTCTTACTCCATATTCCACATTAATAAATGTGTCACACTTCCTAAGGCCAACAAGCCCAACACTTTCCCATGTTCATGCTAACCTGGGTGAGTCTAGCAAAGCTCCTATGATAGTTTTGTAATTTCATAAGAAATGTACACGCTGGGATGCCTTTCTTGTGCAGTGTCTTAAGAGCATAAAGTCACACCAGAAGCAAACGTGTTGTCCTGTAGCTGGATCCCTGAGCATCCTCTAGGGGGATGTCACAGGCAACCTCCGCAACTCCCAGTCAGAGCATCCACACTGCTCATCCCTGCAGGCGCCAGCTGAGCTGCTGCTGCTCTCTGCTCCTCCCCGCGCCAGCCTGGCCTGCTTGGTCTAGGATGGACAGCACTGTGGGATCGAGAACAAATGTCCTCGGCCTGAAAATGGGAACCTCATGTCGCAGCCCTGGTTCCAGACAATGCCATGCGTGTGTGCTCAGTGAGATAGTTTTCAAGCCGGTGGTTTCCAGAGTGCATGGGGGGCAGGAAGAAGTTTCCCTGCACTGTCACCCTGAGCTGCTTGGGGACACTGCGCAGCTGGTGAGACTGCAGAGCCATCACCCCGGCAAACCCGGGAGCTGCAGAGGGTGCCCAAAGCTGAACCTCTAACTGCAGCAGAGTCGGGCCCAAGTATATTCTCAAGCTCAGTAGCTGGTGTCATGCAAGAAACCACTCTGTGGGCTTGGGCCTGGGGCTGTATCCCATTGGGACAGGCCAGTCACGCAGAATTGGGGCTTGCCAGGGGGTGTTGAGCAGGGCAGAGGGCAGGCGCTGCTGCTTTAGTGAGGCAGTGTGCACAGTGCGGACAGCAGGGACACGGGGCAGACCACCACATGTCCCCTATACTGATGCCCTGCGGTGCCCAAGAGATTTATCTTCTCCATCCCATCATTTTCCCTATCAGCCCTGTGACAGAAGTGACAGTCCCCAGCACAGGAAGGATATCGACCTGTCAGACTGAGTCCAGAGCAAGCCATCAAGATGTTTAGAGGGGAGAGGCTGAGACAGTTGGGATTGTTCAGTCTGGAAAAGAGAAGGCTTTGGGATGACCTCATTGTAGCCTTACAGGACCTGAAGGGAACCCACAGGAAAGGTGGAGAGGGACTTTTTTTACAAGAGCATATAGTGCTAGTGACAGGAGAAAGGGGAATGGCTTCAAACAGGAGTAGGTCTACATGAAATGTTGGGAAGAAGCTCTTTATTGTGAGGGTAGTGAGGACACTGGTACAGGTGCTATGGATACTCCCCAGCCCTGTGAGGTATTCAAGGCCAGGTGGGATGGGGCTCTGAGCAACCTGGTTTAGCAGAACATGGCATGGCAGCGGGGCTGGAACTACGTCCGCTTCAAGGTCCCTAGCAATCCAGGCTCTTCTGTGATTCCATGATGGGAGGCTCAGGCCGCTACGGCTCTTCCGCATCAGCTCCTAAAGCCTTCCGCGAGGCTGTGATGTGAAACACCCGCTAAAGCCCCTCTGCGGAACGAGGGAGGCGGCGTGGATGGGAAAGGGCGGGAGCCAGAACCCCGACGGAAGCGCCCGCCAAGCCGGCACCGCAGCCCAGCCCAACCCAGCCCGCTCGGCAACCGAGCCGGCCCCTCAGCCGGGCCCACCCCTCAGCCGAGCCGGCCCCTCAGCCGGCCCCGCCCCTCAGCCGGCCCCGCAGCCGGGCCCGCCCCTCAGCCCAGCCGGCCCCTCAGCCCAGCCGGCCCCTCAGCCGAGCCCGCCCCTCAGCCGGGCCCGCCCCTCAGCCCAGCCGGCCCCTCAGCCGAGCCCGCCCCTCAGCCGGGCCCGCCCCTCAGCCCAGCCGGCCCCTCAGCCCAGCCGGCCCCTCAGCCGGCCCCGCAGCCGGGCCCGCCCCTCAGCCCAGCCGGCCCCTCAGCCGAGCCCGCCCCTCAGCCGGGCCCGCCCCAGCACCGCCGAGCGCAGTCCCCCGGTCAGCCAGGCCCCGCCTACATTAACTCATGACCCGCCCCACTCGGTTTGTCCCCGCCCCCGCCAGTCAAGGCCCCGCCCCGCCCGGCGCCGCCGCCGTGGTTCGGGCGCGTCGGCAGCCGCGGGGTGGGGCGGGGTGTGCGCGGCTCTCGCGAGAGCTGCCGCGGGCTTCGCGCGGTGCCTGCTGGGCGCTCGCCCCTTTCCTGCGGCCCGGCCATCTTGGCGGCGCGTCTGCGGTGAGCGGGGCCGGGCCGGGGGCGCGGGGGCCGCTGCGGGCGCTGCTGCCGGGTTCTGACCGCTCCCCTCCATCCCCCTGTGTTCCAGGTACCGCCCGAGCCCGCGCGAGGCAGCAACATGGTGGCCGCGAAGAAGACGGTGAGTGAGAGCGGGGCCGCGCCGGGCGCACGTGGTGGGGGAGCGTCCGGGCAGCGCCGTGGTGCGGCCGGGGGACCCCGGCATGGCCTGGGCTGGGGGCCGGGGGTACTGGGGGGCCCCTGGGCACGGCCCCTCGCGGCCGACAGAGCTCGGACCGTGCCTTCCTGACAGTGGCCGCGCCCCTGGGCGGCTTCCCGCTGCGCTCGGTGTGCTCGGGTCCCTCCCGTGCGATGTCCCGGGGGCTGGCAGAGCTCCTGAGATGGCTGCAGGAAGGGAGAGCTGGTACCGAGGTCCTAGTGCGGGTGGAGTTCAGGTTTTGCCTTTCCTGCCGTGTTCTGGCCTTTCTCTTACAGTGGCTCTGACAGGTCTGGGTTTCTTGGTCAGAGGTGATGATTTCGTCCGTCAGATGCGCCTTACCTGTTGTCATGAGCGTCACGCTCCCCTGTTGTAACATCAGCTTGATATCGCACAGAAATACTTCTTTCTGCTGCTCTGTGTAATGTTGTCAGTGTGCCCTGGGGGGAGAGGCTCTAAACCTGGCTTAGCTTTGCAAGGCCGTGACTAGCTGAGCTTGACAAGAGCTTGTGAGATACATGCAGACGTCACTGATTTATGTAGATTGCAGCAACAGTGCTTTGAGATGTATTTTCCTATTGAGAGATATGGGGATAAGAAAGAATTTTCTAAACTTGTGAAAACACAGTATCAGCAATGCCCCTGTCCATAAGCTTTCTTATACTCTGGTAACTGAGTGGCCTTTCTTATTCCATGTTTCAGATTATAGGGAGAGTATGAAAAATGCATATATTTGAAATTTCTCTGTTGTGTTCTGAATTGTTTTGAAAAGTGTGAAGTAACACAACAACACTTTTCTACATCTTTTTCAGAAAAAGTCCCTGGAGTCCATCAACTCCAGGCTTCAGCTGGTTATGAAAAGTGGCAAGTATGTGCTTGGGTACAAACAAACCCTGAAAATGATTCGTCAGGGCAAAGCCAAGTTGGTCATCCTCGCCAACAACTGTCCTGCTTTGAGGTAAGCAGATGTGGGAGAAAACAATTCTGAGATGGGTTCTTTGTACAAGTGCAGTGTGTGCTTCATGCTAATTGCTCCAGAGACTTAATACAGAGGGCTTTGCTGGCATGTTCAAGAGTGCTCTGAAATTTGTTTGATAGTTTGCTGTGTAATGATTTCAAGTCTAGAAATGTTGAAAAGCTTCCTGGTGTTTTTCTGGCTTTCCAATTCAAGGAGTTTGCACTAGAGAAAGTACTGGAAGATTTTCACACTTGATAGCACTCCCTAAGAGTGAAATGGGGCTGAATTCGTATGTTTTTCCAAAGTAGTGTATTGGAAAATAATTTTATAGTTAGAAAAACTGATAACAGATTTAAAATATTTGAAGCTCTTTGTCAAAGTTGTTATAAATTTGGGGTCCTGGCCAGTGAAACTGCTTTTTTGAGAATGTAATTTGTACTAATATAATGATGTTTTCCTCTTTGAATACTTGGGCCCTTTTTGTTGTTGAGGGATATTGACAGGCTCAAGACAATGTCAATGCAAAACCCAGAAATTTGATACTTGAGAAACAGCAGGACTGTTGCAGTGGGCAGCAATCCCCAATATTAGTGGGGATATGAAAATGCTTGGGAAACAGTACTGACTGCTAGACTGTGGAAGTCAGAAGAGAGGGCAGCATAGATGGACTTTTTGCAACAACTGTGTCTCTCCGTTCAGCATCTGGTCACCACTGGCCATCAACATTAACTCTCTTAGTTCATGCACGTTGGCACATAAAGAAAAGCCTTTCAGAGGTCTGCAAGTGCTGAATCCTACCAGGTAGAAATTAGTCTGAGTAGGAGCAGCCTGAAGGGTTTGTTGTTACAAACCTTCAGCAGACATCTCAGTAGAGGTTCCCGAGCCACAAGCGTGGAGTGATGCTGCCTCACAAGAAACAGCTGTGTTTCTCTGGGTCGGAAGGAACAGTTAAGGGTCTTGAGGGTTAAGTATGGTAGGAGTTAAAGCTGCTCTCTCTGTATTGCAGTTGGTCACAATTGTTTGTGGTCCTGTTAACACCCAGTTTTTGGATTTCAGAAAATCAGAGATTGAGTACTACGCTATGCTTGCCAAGACTGGTGTCCATCATTATAGTGGGAACAACATTGAGTTGGGCACAGCATGTGGAAAATACTACAGAGTGTGCACACTGGCCATCATTGACCCAGGTAATTCCCTCCTGCAGTGTAGGGGCCAAATGAGGAGGTGTCTGTGGATCCTCCCTTCTCCTCTGAGTAGCAGCAGTGAGCAAGGAATGAGCAGAAGTGATGACACACTTCACTACATTTTTCCATGAGGTTTAACATTTAAAATTTTCTCTGACCAAGTTCCTGTTCTTCTTTTGTGAGTCCGAGGTTCTCAGAACCTGGAAGGACTGCTTCTTCTCGTGCACATAGCTCTTCTACTGCTGAGCCCTGTGAGCATTCTGTCTGCTGGTCAGTCTGTAGGGAGGTTTCAGTGTCTGGGAAGCAACTGTATGGGACCCATCTGTTTCTGAACCCATCAGCTAGGACATGAGCTTGCACAATATACTGTTTACAACAGCCCTGTTTGACTGTTAATCTGAGACAAAGGGTTGTGACTTGTCCTGCTTCCCAGAATAGTATATAGAAAAATAACCAATAGGCAGGTGGATATTCATCAAGGGAATGGAAATTATGTTAACCGCTTCATTTTAAAACTGTATGTTTGTATGTAATTACTATGGTTTGGAAATAGAATGCTAAGTAGGTGACTTCCCATCCTCTTTCCAGAATGTTTTAAGAGAAGAATCAATCCCTTGTTCCGTTTGTTGACCAGAATGCATACTCATAGATTTAATGATTTAATACTTTAACCAGCTATTCCCCAAGTCACAATGATTTGAATTTCCTACTGCTTCAGGAAACTTTACTTAGCTTGCTTGTATTCAAATAGTAGCTGTAAACTTGATTTTCAAAATGTCACTTTCAGGTTTGGTTTTGGGTGGGAGGGGAGCTGCATGTCAGTCCTAATGCTCTGTAGCTGTCAATGCGAATATTCTCGCTGTCCTGATATTTCTGTGATCAGGGGAGGCTAGACATTCGCTATAGTAAAACTATGCATTGTGTCCTCCAGGACTAGATTGTTGTTTTAGTCCTGGCTTTGTAAATGCTGGTTACAGGTGTGTAATTATTGGAAAATACTGTACTTGGATTAGAAAAACGCAGTTACAAGTATTCTTATAATAAATTTTATCAAAATTATTTGTTTTTTTCCTAAGCAGACCTATCTATTCTTTTAGGTTTTCTTTTTCTAGAATCACTGTGGTGATTTTATAAGTAGGAGGGTTTTTTTCTTAATTTTATTCCTAAAATCATCTTCCCATGGGTCCTCTTGTAACAATACATTTTTGTTTTACAGGTGACTCTGACATCATTAGAAGCATGCCAGAACAAACCAGTGAGAAGTAAATGCTGTAAAGGTGTTATTTCTACAATAAAACTGGTTACAGATCTCTTTTAAAGAAAAATTTGTATTATACTTTTGTTGGTTTTAGGGAACAAACTATATAAATGAAGATTCATTACCACTGCTGTGCTTCTTGTTCTGTTAGAAATAACCTTCACATGGGCAACATTTGCCTTTCTTTCTGTAGGCACTGTGGATCTTAAGAGGTAAGTGAAGGAAGGCTTGATCATGGCAAGCATGGTGCCAAATCCCAACGGGCTGGGGCTCCCTTAGTGTTTGCTTTTGGAGTGCTAATGCAAACACAAGGCATAACATAAGGGACAGTAGCAAATTTGGGATGTTGGTGGGTAACCCTAAAGGTTCACTTATGTTAAATATTTCACACTGTTTTTACCAAGTGAATCAAGTACTAATGTGCATTAGCCCCTTTGTTTTTTCCTTCCAAGAGTGCATATCTGTAAAAGGACAAACAAGATATAGCTTCTAGATGTGTAACATACGCTTTCAGTAAGATACCAGTTAACTTCACAAAGCTGTTTTTAAATCGGTAGCCTTTTTTTTAGTTTTATGAAGATATTGGAGACAGATGAGCTGGTGTTCTCAAGTCACAATTGCTGAGAATGTCATTATCGTAGAGATTTGTGCCTGTTTTGTTTGAGACCATGACTGCAGGATATTCCTTATTACTAGGGATTGTTAATTGAGGTGCCAGTGATTTTCTGACAAGGTAAAAGCAAGCACCTAATGAAAATCAGAATGTACCTGTAACCTTGCAGAATTCGAAAGTATGCCAAAGCAGAAGGTGTCTTTCAGAGCTTGCTGTTATATGTCCATATATATACACTCACCACCACACTCACCAACTTGTCTGAGATCATTTAAGTTTTGCTGCAACTACTTCTGTTAATAAAGTGAATGAAGTTTGGTGTTTGCATTTGGAGATAGTCAAGAGGCAAACTCTGAGGTGTGTCAGAGCAAAGGAGGAAGTGCTGGTGTATAAACCACAGATCTGGATGAGTTGCAGTCAAGGGAAGGGAGTGAGACTTGAAAACATTGCAGGTCGCCAGAACAGAAGCAGTTTGCTGGTTTTGTTTGTGTTGTAGTGTTTAACAGGTGTGCAGCTAGCTGAATTGACCAAGTAATATTTTCAGAATTATTATACTACTTGCAATCAGGAAAGTTAAAGAATCAGTGATTACTGACCAAAGGATAGCAGGGAGAAGTTGGGTAGTCTGGACATGAGGAAAAGTTTTTGAAACTTTAAGTTGTAATGCCCTGATAATCCAGCAGACTTCCCACTTCGATGATTTAATTCCATCACAGTTTAAACACAAATGTGTAACCCTATTTTTACTTCCTCCTGATTCCAGTAGTAACTGTTGTTAATCCAAGTAACTCTTGTAGAATCCAAGTCAAGCCTTATGGCTGTGAATGCTGCCTCACTTGTTCTATGTATGTCTATACATAGAACTATATATATATATATACTCAAACTGTGTGCTTAAAATACTAGGAGTGGAGGAGGGAAAAATAGACAAGCAAGTCAAATTCATTCCCTAAAAATACTTCAAAACATGGAGGTTTCATTTCAAAAAATAACAGCATTTTATTATTTTGCATAGCTTATTTCAGTTGTTCTGCTTAATTAGAACTTCTGCTAGTTACTAAATTGTTTATATAAAATTATCAACATTTCTTATCTGCAATCAATGCAAGACAACACATGACATATAAATGCAAGGATCCAGAATATTCTTTTCAACTTCAGACACAAAGATGTTATTTTACTTTGAACCAGTTTAAGAAAATAGCTCTGACAACTTTGTATGTATAAATATACAGTGTAGCGTACACTTAAAATTCTGATCAGTATTTTAGTCTGTTTTCCAAGTCTTCCATTCTCTTTGTCATTTCTTCCAGTAGATAAAAGTTAAGGAAAGAGAGCTACTGATAGGATGCATTAATAGAAAAAGTCAGCTACCTGATTGCTATGGTCCATAAACATTCTCTTGTTTCTCCTCTTGGACTCCCAGGAGATTCTCATACAATATTCCCCTTTATTTTCTTGTTCTGATTTGATCAGCTGAGTTGAGAAAGCTGTGTGAAGCCCCATTCCTTAACAGGCATACCTTGACATGGCGTTCAGACTGCAGCTTATTAAAAAGGCTGGTTCTACAGATTGATTGCTTTTCTCTATTTTAAAGTGAGGGTAAATATTTATCTAGTTAATGCTGTTTAAAAATGTTTCACTTAATCACGTGGAAAACTCCACATAATTATAGAACTCTGGGGCTCTGAGACCCCAGTAAGAATGTCTGCTCCTCATGATCTGTTCCTGTCCACAGTTGTGACAGTGGTTTCCAGACAAATGTGGAATAGAGCACAACAAACTCCATGGGATCTAGGGCTGGTTCCAGTTACAGTAAGAAGCTGTAGCAATGCAAAATAGTGTACAGCATCCCTTTCCTGATGAGCACTTCCAGTTGGCAGGAATGCTGTCTCCTGCAGGAAGATGTTGGACCAGGAAAGGCTGCAGCCAGGGGTAGCTGGGAGGAAGAGGAGGCCTAGCATCAAGTGAGATCTGAAGGCACTGAGATGTACCTCAGAAGGATGATTTTGTTGCACCCCACTCCTTGCTTGATTGACTAGAGTCTTGATTTCAACATTTTAAGGTCTTGCACAAGGGAAGATGGAGAACTGGGGGAATAAATTGGGATCTTTGACACATTGCTGTTAGGAATTTTTTAGGGCAGACAAACGAATAGAATTTGGCCTCTTGAGTTTGGCCGGAACAGCCACGTGTACTAGTCCCCCCTCCATTGTCAGCAGGAAATCTCTTGCTAGTAAGGAGCAAGGGTGGGTATCCTGCTTCTGTGGGTGTCCAGTCTGCCTGGACATTGGGCTTGGTAGTTTCTCATCTGTCTGCTGCGGCAAGGTTACTCTGCACAGGAGCACCATGTGAACTGCATTTCCTTCAACAGCCGTATTTCTCAAGTGTTTACAGAGGCAAAGTTGAAACAGTGAAACTGCACTCAACTTACTGATAGAAGTTAATGTGGCTGGATAAAAACCAGTTTGGACTGGTCCCTCTAAATTTGTATTGTGTAACTGGAGCTACTTTTGTAGCCAGTTCTCCCTCCCCCACTCCCCAGATCTCTGGATGACAACGAGCCAGCAGTCTGAGTTACCAAGGACTAGTGTAGCACCTCATATCTGAGCTGCTCTTGAGATAAGGCAGAGAAACGAAGTTTGTAATACAGAGGAAACTGGATGGTTCATACTCCGCTCTGAGGAAGTGCTTAGCACTGTTCCTATCAAAATTCCTAGTCTCTGGTTCGGTGTTGACAGGTTTTCCATCACTTTGAGCCGTTGGAGTAAAAATCACTAGGTTGCCTGCTCACATGGTAAAGCAAAAAAGCACATGCTGCTAAGCTTAGTAACTAAGCTCTTTGAGTAAGCTCAGGGTTCCTCACAGCCCTGCTGCAGGAGATGGCAGTGAAGAGCTTCTGAAGGGGCAAGAATTAGTCTCCTTTCTTGTCAGCATGCAGGATGGAATGCTGCATGTCATATAACACTTAAGGATGTGGGAAATTACCTAGAAATTTTTCTCCAAAGTTGTTGGAAGAAGTCCCGTCAGAGGAGTATGTATGTTGATGAGCATTCAAAGCACCTAGCAATAACCTTGCACAATGGCTTTCACCTCGTTTATGAAATGTGCTTTGCATGGAGTAATTTAATCAAGTGATTAGAACATAATTCCTTAAAGTGTCTGCCAAAGGATTCACCTGAGAAGGCGAGAGATAGGCTGGCTGCTGCAGGGAAGGTCTGAACTGGTAGGCAATGTTCTGCATCAGGTTACCAGCCACGGAGGGCTCTGCTTGCCTCCCTCTGGACTGACTGTTCACAGCCTGAAGCTGTTGCTGTCTAGGAAGCACAGAGTGATGAGCTGTTGGTATCCCTGCACTCTTCTGTGCAGAGAATAAGTGCTTACTGCTCTTGCACACAGTTACACATCTCAAGTAGAAGATGTGATGTCTTGTTAGCATTTATTTGATTAGAAGCAGCTTTCATGAAGAAACAGGAATTTGCTGCATAAATAGTTGATGAGTTGTATTGCCAGTTTGCTGCTGTTTCCTGAGATGTGGACATTGCAGGCAGGGTAAAGGCTGCTGCACTAGCAGCTCCCTTGAAATAGACTAACTGGGCGGCAGAAGCTAGTGATCTACACTTTGCTAACTTTTATCTGAATTTCTTTTAATGCAAGATTAACCAAACCTGAGTCCTCTGATTTCCTCTTCATCTAGAGTATGGTTTTAAATGACTCACTGCATATGGTGCCTCACCAAGGAGTTCAGCAGGGAAACATCTCCTGTACACCTGTAGCCAGTAAGTGCTATTTCAGTAGCATCTGAAGAAGTAACCCAAAGCAAAGCATGTTAGTCTTGAATTTGACCAGTTGTTTCTTTGCTGTTCCTGAAGGTGCTTAGTGTAAGGGGTTATTAAAATTCAAGATCCTTGTTAATATTTTGGTTCCCTCTATGAAGGAGATGCAGATTAAAAGTTAAAGGCCTTGCTTCTTGGCAACTATTATGTAGTTTAGATTTTCATTACAATAAACTGATTTTAGCTATGGAAGTAGTTTAGACCCGATGCAGAAACATGTAGTTTGTTTTAACCTGCCTTTCTTATCTTTCCTGTAAGAAACAGTTCCTCAGAAAGGATATATCGCTGGGTGAGTTTTCTTACTTCACTGGTGGCATAGTTCTGGAATGTCACAAGGTTTTCACATTTGCACTGGTCGTTATCTTTTGAGGCTTTTGCTGAAAAACAGAAACACTTAAGTATAGGTTAAATGCTGAATAAATTGAATAGGTTGGGGAGGAAATGAAAAAGCATTATAAATGCAGAGCAGGTTTAATAAAGCTTCCTGTTCTCAAAGCAGGTCAACATCCCAAAGAATGCCCTGAGGCAGATTCTGTCAGTACTGGAAAACAGTACACAATGTGTAGTCCTTCATGTTCAAAGAACAGTCTGGGCTGTTTTAAACAAAGGGAACCCAATTACCTGTTGTTGAGTGGATGGGACTGTCTTCAAAAAGATACTTGTGGTGTACTGCAAGATGTGGACAGTGAATGACATCTGTGATGGCTATTGTGGTTGATTCAGGTCCTGCAGGAAATCCCCCAAAACTCTAAAAATCAGACCCACTAAATTATAAATTTTTTTTCTACTCGCATGCACCGAGTTCTCCTTAATTAGTAAGTAATCTCACTAATTGCAGTGAGGATCATTCAAGGAAAGGATTAGGGATACAAAGATATGAGGGAACCAGGCTGTTAGGCTGTATTTACTGTATACATTATATAAGTTGTGGGTTGCAGAACTGGAAAGGAATTGTGAAGGTTCCTGTGAAAAACAGAAGTGATTGAAAGCTGAACATGCTTAAAGTGTGAAGCCCAGTGTTGAAATACAAGCTTCCCCGTGAAGTATTTCATTCAGATGATGTAAGAAGCATGCAGCCATGCTTTTGTTACAGTGAATCTCCATTTTTCACATTGCAGGGTGACTTGGAGGGGCAAGGGACGTGGGATAAACCATTTTAGCTGAATTGTGAGAATTCTCTACAGAAGGCAGCATGAAAAGGCAGCAGGAAAGGACATTCGAGTTAAAACAGCCAACCTGAAGGCTGTGGACCAGTCTTAGGAAGCCTCCCAGATGATGCATCCTGCTGGTGAGGTGACTCTTTCAAGGCTGGTAGATAGAAATTTCCAAAGGAAATGAGATCACAAAAGCAGCAATAAAAATGTTCACATTCCCTAGAATTGTAGATGTTTCTTGACAGTAGCTTGATGTTTGTCTCTCATAACACATGGAGAATGCCTCATACCTGTGCAATTTAGAAGAGGTCCAGTGTTGGTGGAAACTCCAGAACTTGCCCTTCAGCTCAGACTACCAGAAGAACTCCTCCAAAACCAGAAGTGGTTATTTAATAATAGTGAAGCAATCTGAAATGGCAGCAATCTACTTTGTGTCCTACAGTGAAAATTCTTTCATGTTTCATTATCCATCATCCTTTGGGGTGAACTGAATAAGAACATTGCTTGGAGAAAACTGAAGGACAGGAAGAAACTTTTTCTTTCTTCTTTATCATGGGAAACATTGATCAGGGAGTTGGGAGTTTTTAGGTGAGAAGGGTGCAGCAGAGTCTATTTGATTCACTATAGTTATAGGCAAAAAAAATGCACGTTTTTAGTTCATGAAGCATAGCCTTCAAAATGTAAGGATTTACTTCAGAGTCCACAGCCCCATCTTTTTAGTCAAGAGATTGAGAGGAAACAGAAACCTGCGCGGAGGTAGAACCGCAGCCATTGTGTGCCCTGCCCCTTTCTTGCCGCCAGAGCGCAGTGTGGAGGCGGCTGCGGTTCCTTAGGAATGGGTCCTTCCCTTCCCTAGGAAATGAACACTTCACTTTCGACTGGCTCCGGAGCCCTCCATGCCCCAGACGAGCTGAAGAGCACGTATTTAACAACTGCACGACGTGACCGGTGATGCCAGGGTGATGGAGCATCTGGGACACATCCCCTCCTTTGGAACCCAGAGCTCCTTCCCTAAAAGTGAATGCATGGGGGTAAAAGGTGACTGTGCAAATGAAGGCGACTGATATGCAATGAAGATGTAGTAGGGAGGTGGAAGATGCTTCTGTGACATCCAGGTTTGCTATAACTACTGGGGTCCCTGCTGATTTAGTCAGTTTTGACAGATGCATAATAATACACAGCTGTGCTAAGTTGTACTGGGAGGAGCTGAGGCCCTTTTGAGTAGAGGTTGGAATTACTGAGCGTGAATATCAGGGAAGAACAGATGAGTGGTTGAATAAGGAGTCCAGAGATCAGGCAGCAGAACTACAATATTTATATAGAGAGATACAGATATTTCAGTCTGCATGGGAACCAGCTGCTGGAAGGAACTCAGATTTTGGAGAAGAGTTCAGGGCAGAGAGGTGTGGGATGAGATCACAAGGGAATGAAATGAACAAGAAGCAGAGTCTAGGTGAAGAATGATCAAGTGGGAACAAGGATGGTGAAGATTTCTGTTGTAGGAGAAATGGAGCCGGTAAGATGAATTTTGAGTGTTTGATCCTGGGTAATGACTTGCTCTAGAAGTTGTTCAGGAGCTGCAAGCTAATGAGGGGGTTGTTTAGGAAGGGCAGAGGAACTGACCTGAAATGTCTGAGCTTTGGACACTGGACTGGTATGAACATGTAATTAGAAAAATTACAGATGCACTTGGAGAGGTGTGGCTGGAGGTCTCCAGTTTGGAATAGGTATTGGGCATTTAAGAAACTCCTCTTCAGGCTTCAGAAACTAGTTGGGGCTCTAAGATTTCTGATCTCATTGCTTCTGTGATGCTGGATAAACACAAGTAGTGACAGAGGCTGATCACCCTGAATCCCTTGGTGAAGTCAGTGCAATGAATAAATTTGTTGGGGAACAATGCTGAAGTTGGATGTTGGTTTTTAGTGTTCCATTTTTTAACAAAACACAAGTAATTTGTTAGGAGGAGCCTGTGAGAGTGTCATCAAAAGCAGTGTCTGAATATTTCCTGAACTGATAACTATCCACAGTTTGGAAGGAGAACAGAATGCTAACCAACTGGCTGCTGAGTACTGTCATCTCATCAGGGCTGGGGTCTTGTGACAAAAATAGGATATGACCATGTAGTTCAAAGCTCCCACAATGCACATGCCCAGGCTGAAGCTGCAATCATATTGAGTGTGTATTACGTATGACATTGCTGGAGCCTCGTTAGTGCTTCCAGTCAGATGAGAAATTAACATCAACCAAGGCAGTGAATGGGAAGCTTCCGACTGAATTCCTTTTAATAAGAGGCAAGAGGGAAAAAAAGCCTCCTTTTTTTGCCTTTACTACTTGTCATCAAGAATAATTAATAGTAATCAGCAGCTATTTTACAAGGCAGATGCTTTCTTGCAGAATAAAAGAAAAAAGCCTAACCCCCCCCAAAAAAAAATCTGGATGACTTCTACTTTAGTTGGAAACATGCAGAGCATCCACAGCTGGGACTAGGGATGAGAGGCTCTGTCAGTGGAGTCCATGAGGACAGGGTCTCCTACTGTCCTAACAAGGTGGAGTCTCAGAAGACCTCAGCTAAGGACCAAAGCTGGAGTAAAGACAAAAGTCATTGCTATTGCAAAGGAGGAGAAAAATTGTGCCGTGTACAACAGAAGGAATTTTAAAAAGAACTTTTAGATTGTGTAACAGGTTTGGAGGCAGAATTTCTGGTGGAGTGGGTTGATGAGTGGTTCTGGAGTGGGTGGTTCTGGAGTGTCCAGAAGAACAAGGCTGGGTCAGTCCTCAGTTCACAAGTGTGAGGCATTCATTGTCTGTTGTTGAGAGAGGTTGAGGACAGAAGCTGAAGCACCAGTGCTGCCCAGTTACTGGAGGTGTAGACAAGAAACTGCCACAAAGGGGCAGGATTTGCTTATTTTTTCATATTGTAAATAATGTAGTTAAAAGGAAAAAACATTGTGGTTGCTAACCACTGTTGTGGGTACCTGAAGGATGCCTGTCCATCACTGAGCTCTGGGGTTTGCTGGTCAGTGAGGGTTATTATACTGGGGTTTGCTAATGAGTGAAAATTATTGTTGTGGCTGCCAGATAGTTTTGGGTTTGGCTTCTCCAAAAGCTTTTAAGATGACATGCTGTCACTGGAAGATTATCTGCCTAATAAGGTTAATTGAACTGACTAGGTTTTATATTATCATAGTATTTAGTATTTCAAAAAGATGAAACTAGGGCTTCTTAGGACTAAAGGACAAAGAGTATGCAAGCTAAGAAATATCCCCCAAGTCTTTTTTACAGATTCTTTCCTGAGAGCTGTATATAGAAATGTCCTGCACATAATTTTATACAATAATGTGAAAGAAAAAAAGGGCAAAATCTGTTTGCATTTAATTCCAAGAAAACAACCAGATAAAATCTAGTGAAAATGAAATAATCTTACACAATTCTAGTCTTATGACTAACATCATTCTATCTGTTGTTTCTGAATTTTGCTTCAGGTACCAGTTTGAATGTACAAAAAATACTGACTCTTGGGAATGTGTGAGTGGGAGAGACATGCTGTCCTCTCTCTGCCTCCATAGCTTTCATCTCAGCTCAGATTACCCCTTCCCCTTGCAAAACTTCATCTAGGAATGTTTATATAAAAGCTGTTTGTTCCAGGGTGAAGAAGGGTGCTTTCTGAAACAAACCTTCCACATTTGTGTAGCAAAACTCAGAGCTTATGCATAACTGAAATCCACTCTTTGTAGCTGTGAATATAGAGATATAAAAATACACACAACAGCTCCTGACGATTTATTTTTCTGTGGTTTAGGTTTTTACTGCTTGTCTTAGGATTTTTTTTTTAAATTCTCATTAAGGTATTACAAATCCCTGATTATTTTCCCACATTCCTAATGAAATAGATCATGTTTATTTGGTGGAGTGGGGTTCATTGCATGGCTCAACTATAGAAATAGACTAGAGAAGAAGCAATTGATTCTTCTAGGCCCAGAATTGTACATCTTATGCAACCTTCATGAAAATAAAGGGAAGATAATTACTACTGCATTTACCCCATGATGGATTAACAGTATATATTCTTCATGTATTAAAGGGCAGAAAAATCCAAAAAGCAAAACACCTGAAAACATTCACTTCTATCTCAAGGAAAATGGAATTTTGTTACCTTCACAGATTTGGGCTCTTAGCTCTTCACTTATGTCCTCCAGAGCTGTGAAATCCTCAGCATAGAAGAGATGTTTATATGATGGCTCAGAAGCAATTTCCAGCAGTTCTTCCTCAATTGCTTTTCCTATTCCAATGGCATAGATGATTATACCTGGATTCAAAAGAAATCGCATATACTTATTATTTCAGCAGTTCTAATTCTAAGCACTTGTTCATCCATGAAAGGAAAATAAGAGAGAAAGGGAGAGCCCAAGAAATGTATATTATATGTAACTTTAAAATCAGTGAAGAAGCTTAATATGCTTTAAGTACTCAGATATTTGCAGAAACTCTCTTGTTTTGCTGTAATTTGACCTACAATTTTTGTGTTAAAGAGATGACACTTGCCTGGCCACTACTGATAGTAAATGGTCTCAGAAAGAATGTTACAAACAATCCAAGAGAATCACACAGTTCAGCCTCACAATTGCACTGCAAGTCCCTGGTTTGTGTGTGTCTGTAGGGTATATGCAATGCAGGGTTGATGGGAAAACCTGTTGCATATTAGCAAATGGGGCAGAATCCTGAAAGATGGCAGTAATTTTTCAGAAAAATACCTAAGTGTTTCATTGAAATCCTCAGAGCACAATAAGAATTGATTCTTGCTCTCTGGGGGGCAGTAACAGGCTGGAAGGCCCACACAGGAGTATAAGAAAGGGAAAACAAGAAATTTATGGGGCTAGGAAAGAAAAAGCCTTACAACAGGGATGCTCAGGACAAGTATTTCCACAGCAAAGGTGCTAGGGAGAAGTTAAGTGAGGATGTGTAGTTGTATTAACTCCGGAAGCAGGGAAGGAGGAAGTGGTTCAGAGCCCTGTCACCAGATAGATTTTAAACAAGCAATAACTACAAAACATAGAGGTCTTCAATAATCTCTTTTTCAGCAGTTATGTTTTTATGCTCATGGGCATATGATCTGATACAACATTTCTCTTTATATCAGTTCTGGCTTAGAAAGTGTCCACAACAAGTACTGATTTTGTGATTCCTAGTACAGCTATGAGCTTCACAGCTCTTACATGAGTCAAGAGAAGAAGCTGCCTTCTCTGGTTGCTTTCAGATAAAACTTGAGATGAGGAGGTTTGATATCTTTATTTAACATGAGGTGATAACTGCTGCACACTCACTGAACTGCAACTTTTAACCTTTCTGCTGAAGAATCATGGCCCTGATAGTACCACAAAGTATGCATTTTCCAAGTTTTTAACTTTTAATGTACCTCCTTACTTTTCTTCACGAATCTGCCTACCACTGCACTTTATCCAGGAAAGGAAATTGTCCACCAGAAGGTGATTCAATTCAATGAATGCAGCAGTCATGTTAAAATTATTGCTATTTAAAGACTTGGGGATATCAGTGATAAAGTATTCAAGGTCTGTTTCATATTGAGCATTACTCTATTGGTCGTGCTGCAATTACACAGGGAGTGGGTTTGGCTTGTAGCATTGCAGAGTCAGTATAAGTAGTCCAGAGCTGAGGTTTCATTCAGCAAGTAAGGAAATTGGTTTGTACTTCTTTCCTTCTGCAAATCCTCCATGTAGTTTCATCTCATTAGCAAGCCTCTAAATGTTTGGGGTTTTTAAAGTTATTTTAAAATCACTTTATCTTTCATTGTAATGCCACTCTTGTTAGCACGTGCCCTTCTCTTATCCTTGGGTGTTTTTCCCTTTTCTCCTTACAGAGAGGTATCGATCTTGATCAATGCTCTACTAATCATGTATCCAATTCTGATTAATATGTCAAATCAATAAAACAAGCACAGAAAAAAAGATGTGCAAAAAAGTCTGGGTATTTTCTCTGTGTTGTGACCCATCAGCCATGGTTCTTAAAGCAGTTTCTCATAAAATTAAAAAAAAATGTTTAGTGAAGAAAAAAGAGATTATTTTCTTGACAAGTTTTGAAAATTTTCAGTTCACTCTGCTAAACAGATGAAAAGACTCTGATTTGTGGTACAGGTGTTCTAAAGGATGGATGTCTGCCCAAACATATTAGAAATTAAAAATCACCAGTTTTCAGTCACATTTCAGCATATAGGCATGTAAAAACAGTAGGATAGACAGCACTACAGTTACATTCTTTCCAAAAGAGTCATCTTCCTTCCAGAACACCATTAGCACTATAAAACTGGTTAAAAATAAAGAATATACCCTATAAACAAAAATATAGCCAATTATTACCATAGTATTTCTCACAAGAATAGATTGCTGTATTTTGAAAGGACAGCTTGGGGTTTCTTTTATTGTTTTCCTAGAATTTTTTATTAAGTTCCCAGTGTTCCCAGGTCTCTGTGTGTAATGTCAGCCCTTAGTGGGTACATTCAGGGCACTCAGGGCATGTCAGGTGGGTGGCACCACTGCCTGTGGTGAGGCCCTCCCCACGAGTCCTGCTGTGGGGATGATGCATATGCCCGGCAGCAAAGGCCCTTGGGAACACAAAGATCTGATGTACAGGACAGCGGTCATTGTCACTGTACTGGCCAGACTGCTTTGGCAAACACTCTCTCAATTTGCACATCCAAACTGTTACTACATCTTATTCCTAACAATATTTGCCTTTTAGAATGAGACACCAAAAACACTGACACCAAACATCCACTTACCACGCTGCTTTGCTCGGGTGGCCCACTCAGAGACTTCATCCTGGGCCCGTCCATCCGTAAACACAATGGAGATTCGAGGCACATTTGCTGAGAACGGTCTTGCTCCTTCTGTCTCTGTGAAGCTTCTCTCAGACATTTGCCTCAGCGCCAGTCCTGTCATGGAACCTCGGCCCATGTACTTCATTTGTGACACAGCTTTCTTCATGTCTTTGGCTGAGCTGAACTGCCTTAATGTAAACTCTGTACGAACCTCAGTGGAATACTGAAGCAAACCAACTCGAGCAGCTTTGGGTGAAATCTCAAGTGTATCCAAGATTCCTGAGACAAATTGTTTTACAATTTCAAAATTATCCTCCCCAAGACTTTTTGATCCATCAATCACAAACACCAGGTCAATTGGGCCTTCAGTGCATCCTGTGAAATGAACAACAGAGTGTACAGATCAAGAAAAAACTCCACAAGACTGGGAAAGGGGTCTGGATACCCTGGCAAAAATGCAGGGACCATTTAAAGTACCCTGTTCCTGGCTCATCCTACTGTCACAATGTGTCTGAAGACATTGTGTACAATCTGTCTCAAAAGCTAAGAGTGGGCCTATGACTGAGAATTTAACAAAATTATAACCACAGCGAATATTTACTGAGACATATTCTGCTTTGCAGAAAATGACAACTCTTAAAAATGCAGCAACAATCAGCAAATGTTTAGAATTACTCTTTAGTGGAGAGAACTGAGCTAGCACATAGACAGCATTGCCATCATTTTCTTCCAGAGATAAGCCTGTGTGCTGACCTTGCATTTGTCAAATTTGTCAGCACTGAGAGACATGGAAGAGAATCACTGAAGATGCATTTGTGTTGCAGGAGTTATAAACCAGTTTACAAACTATTTAATGATTGAGAGAATCAGAATTGGCTAGATAAGGGTTTTTTTGCTTGTGTCTACCAATTTTGTAATTAGAAGGCTTATGTATTGCTGCTGTATTTCTGGTTGACCCATTAGAGCTGGGAGTTTGTCAGAAGACAGGCGAATTTGTAAAATTTGTATTTCTCAAACTTTTTGGCAAATGCACATGCAAAAATCAAAGTAGTCTGTAGGGCATCAATAACAAGGTTAGGGAATTTAGAAATTGGAGAATGCTGCAGACTGAATCTGCCAGGTGGGTTGTTTTGTTTTAAATCCTGGAAAGGAATTGTCTTCAGCAGGCAGAGATTACTGTGCTTTGTGCAAAGCCTAGCTGCAGAGCTCCTATTGGAGCTAGCTCCTATTGGATCAATGTAGCTTCCAGGGAAAATATACCATACTAGGGAATATAAGATTTGCTTCTTAGTCTGGACCAAATAAACTTTGACCTCCACTCATCTCTGATCTTTGTACAGGCAGAACGCTGTAAGCACTACACAAAAGAGAATTATTCAGCAGAAATCACTCTGCAGAAATTACTGGAGATATTTGTTACCAAGTCAAAGTACAAATAGCCTGGACTTCTCTTCTTAGGAAATATCTATTTTAAAACTGCTCAAGAATTCCTTCCTGCAGTCATCTGAGAAAAAGACACCTTACATGTATTAAGGTGATGAAAATACAATTAATATACATATCAGAACCACCTCAATATTAGTGCATAAGTCAAGAAAGGGCAGCAGTGCATGGTGCATGGTGTCAGTTAGGATCGAGAACAGCCAGAACTTGTTACTGATCTAATCACAGTCTCCTCAACTAAGGCATCCATTTTTGGCAGAATATATGTTTTTTCTGAATTCCAGTAGAATTTCTCCTCCAAGTATTAAGACATGATGAGATAAATACATGTTATGTTGAAAGATAAGCAAATAAAATTAATGGGATTTTAAAATGTAGTATATAAAGATAAAAGAACCACAGTATATGAACCTGATTAAAATGTACATTCCTTGATAATAAGATTCCTTTTGGCTTTTCCTTGATGTTTCAAAAGAATTATTGTACTAAAACAACTCTTCCAATTTGATAGATTTTTGCTTAGGAGAGCATCAAGTTAATTGTTTGAGACATTTTCTGCCACACACATATGCCCTGGGCTTTCAAATATTATATCATGTTTGAAATGAGAGGTTGTGGCAGTGTTCAAAGCCAAGCTGGATTGAGCTTGAAGACACTAGTCTAGTAGAAGGTGTCCTTGCCATCAGCAGGGAGATTGAACTAAGTGATCTTTAATAAGGTTCCTTCCAACCCAGACCATTCTATGATTCTATAATTTTTTTTGAAATGAGGTCAATTAATTTTAGAAACAAAATAAACAAATGCCTTCTAAATAAAATAGACTTACTTCTGCATGTTTTCTGATCCTCTTTTAGTACATATCCCTCCTGGCATTTGCAGATATAGGAATCGCCATTATTAACACAAGCATATTCACAACCATGGGCAACTGATTTACAGACATCTTTACCTAGGAAAAATTGAAGTATTTATCTGTATTCTGTTTAACATTTTATAAATCCAAAGACTCCAAACATTATATCTGAAGAACATATGGCAAAGGAGTACAGTATCTTTGTTCATTTATGTAGCAATGCCAGAGAAGAGGGGCTGACAGACATAATGAGTTACTTACTTCGACATGTCCTCCCATCTTGTCGCAGGACAAAGCCCTCATGGCACTGACAGCTGTATGAGTTGTTATTATTAATGCACACATGTTCACAGCCATGGTCAATGGATTTACACAGGTCTTTATCTGAGAATTGTTAAGAGAATCCCCTTATTAGACCATTTTTCAAATACAAAACTGTCATGAACAAGCTTTGAGTGAAAGTAAGTCTGTTATTTCTTTTAAGACTGAAAAACATATTCCCCATAAAAGTTTCAGCTACTCACTCCTGCATGTTTTCCTGTCTCGCCTCAATATAAATCCCTTGTGACACTGACACATGTATGAATCGCCAGTTGGAACACAGACATGTTCACAACCATGGGTGACTGTTTTGCAGACATTTTTACCTTGGAATAATGAAAATTGTATTTAGCACAGTTAGCTAAGTAAATAAATTTCACAAAATATAAAAAATGTGGCTATAATTTTCTATGAAGCAGCTCACTTACACTAAACTGATTCTATAATAAAGACACAAATGACACACTACTGTTGCATAGTGTGTTTCATTAACAGATCAGGAAGTACAAAACAAGACTAAAAACTTACTCCTGCAAGTTTTTCCATCTTCCCTCAGTATGAAGTCTTCATGACACTTGCAGACATAGGAATCACCAGTATTAACACAAATGTGCTCACAGCTGTGGTCGACTGAGTTGCAAACATCTTTATCTGAGAAAAGTGGATGGGGTTTGTGAGGTGAGGCTTGTTTGAGAGAGATGGTATTTTTTTAAACAAGCCCAAATAGTTGGAAATCACACAAACATACACGTGTGCACTCACACCTACAACACTTGAAGGCCTCAAATAAAAACATACTTTTATAGCTCAGGCTACTCACATCTGCATGTCTTTCCATCTTCCTTCAGTATGAATTCTTCATGACACTGGCAGATGTAGGAATCTTCAGTATTCACACAAACTTGTTCACAGCCATGGTCAACTGAGTTGCAAATGTCCTTGTCTGCAAACAGGAGAGTTGGTAGTCAGCACACATCAGCAGAGGCCTTCAGTATTATATGTGTAATTCATCCAATTAAGTTCCTGTGCTGCTTACTTCTGCAGGTTTTCCCATCTTCTCTCAGTAGGAACCCATCATGGCATTTGCAGGTATATGAATCACCAGAATTAACACAAACATGTTCGCAGCCATGGTTGACTGATTTGCAAAGATCTTTATCTGAAAACAGATGACAGCTTTTGCTGGTTAGCCCATTTCTACACAAGCACGAGCTGCAGATAAAGAGTATGTTGATAAATATCAGACTACTTACTTCTGCAAGTTTTTCCATCTTCTCTTAGCTGGAATCCCTCCTGGCACTTACAAACAAATGAATCACCAGCACTAGTACACGCATGTTCACAGCCATGGTTGACTGATTTGCAAATATCCTTGCCTGGGAATAGTCAGATAATATTTATGTGGCTTGTTAGTTAAACTTTTTTTTTTTAATAAATACAAAGACTGGGGCATCAATCCCATGAGCAATAAAAGACGGAAGCTTGCAAACTGAAAGCAAATCTCTCTCTCTCACTAGTTAAATGATGGACATCTTAGCTTACATTGAGTATCTGTTCTTTATCATCTGACCAGAACTTCATGGTTTGGATGACCACCAACTGAAAATAAACCATTTTAGGATTAATCTGACTAGATTAAGGAGGAGGAGGAGTTTACATTAAGGGCACTAAGAAAGAAATGAGGGAATAATTTAGTGCAGTAATTTAGCATAAATGCATGCTGGTAAAAACAAAACTAAGAAAAATACCACAGGACATGATTTAACCATAATTTCTAACATCCTTAGATCAGTGCCAAGAGTCTGCATAAACAAAACCTGAAAGAACAGGAACTACTTATTTAAGATTATAAACAAATCTAACTGGATTGCTGAAAATTGATGCGAGGACTTGTATGACTGCAATGTTAAACCACTTGGTTAAAACCTCTTCAAAAAGGATAGATGGGGAGAAAGTGCAGAAGAAAGTGGAGCCATCTATCAGCTTTCCCTTTTTCTTCTTCATGAAACACAAAAGAAATATCAGTTTCTAATGGAGAACTACCTTTACACAAAAAGTGGCCTCCTGAAAGCCAAGTTCAATTTGCCTCTTGAGGTTTGTGTTTTTAGAAGAACTTCAACCTGAGCCAAATTTCTTGGGGGTCACCTGCTACCAAAAGAAAAATTCCAAAAACTACTACATAAGACAATATTCTAATTCAAAAATAATTATATTTAAGACATGGCAATCTAAACTAGATCTGGTCAGAGTGGATAAGGGAGAAATTACAACGTAAGTGAAAATTAGCATCTCCTTATACACAGCTGTGCACAACTCAGAAACATTTGCTTATAAACAGAATAAAATACAAACCAGCAGCAGACATGGCTATTACTTCAGAAGGATGAATTTTACATAGCTGAAAGTAAGTATGAGCCAGACTATTTTGGGATGCAAGGCAGAAATTATAATAGTAATAAAAACCATCAATGATTGCACTATTTAAGGTTATTTTACTAGACACCCCCAAAAATGTAGTCTCAGAATCTAAAAAGAATGCCAGGGTAGTTAAAAAATCTAGAAATTGAAGTTGAAAACAGCTATAAGATTTGAAAAATGACTGAAAGAAAGGAACATTCACAGTATTTACTGAATGGGAAAATATTAGGAATTTGAAAACACTGAAATAATAAGATGAAGGACATGGGGGTGCACGGCCAACCAAATAAAGGGTAGTATGAGTACATTATTTAGATACTATTAGCAAAAAAACATTCTAACAATATATTATTAATAGACAGAAAGGTAGAACTGCCAATCTTCATGCATAAATATTAAACATTTTAGTGTATTCAGATCTGAACCTATGAAATAGATTAGTGATGACCTTGTTGGAGTGGAGTTTCACATTCTGAAACTGCTCTCTGTGTCTCTGTGTGTGTCTGTGTGTGTGTGTGTGCGTGTTCAGCATCTACTGAACACACGCACACACAAACACACACATACACAAAACACACACATATTTTTGAATCAGAAACTCCAGATAACTTGAAGCAGAGAGCTGCAAAAGAGGTTTCTAAAGAATATCTTGGATGCTTAGTGTTAATTTTCAGTAACTCCTAGAACTCTGAGGAAGCCCCAAAACACTGAGTTGTCTCCATTCCCAGTGTATGCATACACACTGAAAAAAGTACTGTGGTTCCATATGGTTTAAAAAGATGAGTAGTTCACTGTAAGCCTGCAAGATTGACATTTATCTGAAATAAAATAATGCAACACATAATGTGGAACTTGAGTCAGAGTAAAATCAAAGAAAGAGGACTAATATCAATCAACTTGGGGTTATTGAACAATTAATCCTGGAAAAACTAAATAAATGTCTTTTTTAATTGATGATGAGGCTAAATCTTAAAGTTTATGCTGTTCATACAATGGAGCACTCAAAACAACAGCAAGTCTTGGTATTATTTTGATTAAAGAAACAGACTACAGAATCAACATTATATGGATTAACATTGGCTAGAAAGGGCTTCAGAACCAATTCTAGATGGGCAACTATCAAGTAACCTTCTTTCTAAGAATTTGCTTTGCTTCTCTACTACTTAATATTTGTATGGACAGCCCAGAATAAGACATAAAATAATCACTAATAAGTTCGTAGATTACTCCACTTCTGAGAGAATAGCAAATAAATATAAAGCTAATATAAAGCTGCTAATATAAGGTAACATGAATCTTGGATTACAGCAAATCATATGTATTTTAAAATAGCCAGAATTAAGGACATATGTTTAGAAACAAAGAATGAAAGCTGTACTTACAGGACATGGACACCTGTAATACTGAGAATCTTAAATAACTTTTGATCATGGTAGATATGGTAGATAACTAATTGAACAAGAGTACTAGCAGAATATTTTGGTCAGAGACTAAACTGTCTTTTGTAAAAAAACCCTAAAACATTAAACAAAAGATAAATGATTAAAAAATGATAGGTAGATTCAAATAAGAATTAGATGGGTTATTGTTCCTCTGCCCTGGACCCTGCTGAGTCTCCTATTAGAAGACTTTCTTTCACTGTAGTGTATCCACAAGGATGCTGATAAACAGCAGAGGTTTCAGGGGAGCAAGAAGAGAGTTAGAAAAAGATTAGAAGACATAAAAAGCCTGAAGGAGTTTCATTTGCTTGTAATTTACAAAAAAAAACATGCTAAGAGGTTACAGAACAAGTTAAGTCATGATGTGCATGAATATAGACAGAAGAATACAGTACAGTAAAATGCAGCAACATCCTATGCTCAATATTAAAACTCAATATACTTAATTTGGAAATGAAATTTTAAAATCTGCATTCAAACCTTAAAATTGGCTGATTTTTCTGAAATGTAGCTTTGGTTCAAACAATACTTAATTCAGACAAGTCATATATATATATATATAGAGAGAGAGAGAGAAAGACAGACAAACAGACAGAGAAATATTCCATTCTGGCTACTGTGAACCAGTGAATAATAATCTAACAAGACAAAAATTGCATTTCTTCTTTTATTAATAAACTACTTACTTCGGCATGTTTTCCCATCTTGCCTTAGTACAAATCCATCATGGCACTGGCAAGTGTATGAATCATCATTATTAACACAAAGATGTTCACAGCCATGACTGACTGATTTGCAGATGTCTTTATCTAGAAATAATTGAGATTTTATTTAATACAGTTTGATGAGTAAGAACACTTCCAAAACTTTAAAGACCAACAGTAGTAAACTCCTAGTAAATACAGAATTTATTCTCCTTTTTGCAAGCAAAAATCTCCTATAAGAACTGCCTCTAAATAATATGTTTCTTCTGTAGATGTCTCAATATAAAAAATATAGTTAACATTAAAATAACTTACTTTTACATGTTTTCTTATCATCCCTCAATACAAAACCCTCGTAGCACTGGCAGAGGTATGAACTATCAGTATTCACACAAATATGCTCACAGCCATGGTCAACAGAATTGCAAACATCTTTATCTGTTAAAAATAAGATTGCCATATTTAAAATATATCTTCAAATGCACAGATTATAAAGAAAATCTACTAAAGAGAAGGATACTTACTTCTACATGTTCTTCCATCTTCCCTTAGTGCAAATCCCTCGTAACACTGGCAGATGTAGGACTCATCAGTATTAACACAAACATGTTCACAGCCATGGTGAACTGAACTGCAAATATCTTTATCTGAGAACAGTTGATGATATTTGGTTAAAGAACATCTACAGCAAATGTATCATTCAGGGAGAAGTAACAGCTTTCATTTGGTCTACTGATACCACTGGAATAAACAGGGTAAATTTTAAGCAGCAAACACTTTTAACTCTTGGTACCTGAGCATTTTTGAGTATTTTCTCTTCCCAGTCTGTCACTTGATCTACTAAAAGACATTATTTTTGTCCACAGAGTCTCTCACAAGCATTTGGAAGTTCTCAATGTATAAATATATAAATACTACTACTATATTATACATATGAAGACTACTCCTGTATTATGTCAGTAAACTGTTGTATTTGTTTGAATGCTTCTCAGATCTACATACAGTAAATAAAATTCTATGAGTAATTCTCAGAGTACTTACTTCTGCATGTTTTCCCATCCTCTCTCAGCAGAAAACCCTCATGACACTTGCAAACATAGGAGTCATCTTCGTTAACACAAATATGCTCACAGCCATGGCTGACTGATTTGCAGATGTCCTGTCCTGGGAATGATTGATATAAATGTAGGTTTTGAATGAAAACATGTTAGAGAAATGTAGCTGTCAAAAGGAAGTTTGTTGCTTCTTTTCCAGTAAGAAGTAAAAAATACCCCTTTCCTTCCTTGTACATGCAAAAGTGTTCAACAGATAGCAGTCACTCACTTCTGCAGGTCTTGCCATCTTCTCTCAGTAAGAATCCCTCGCGACACTTGCAGATGTAGGAATTGTCAGCATTAACACAAATGTGCTCACAGCCATGGTTGACTGATTTGCAGACATTTTTACCTGGAAATAATTTAATATATAAAAAAATTCTGTTAGTTAAGGGCAGTATGTTCAAAGTTAACTTGCTTTTTAGTGTATCCTAACTTCTTGAGATGGGCAGAATTTGTCTCTGTTTGCACAGAATAACAAAAGAGGGTGATGTTATGAAACCCAGCCATGAATAAGAAGCTTTTCATTCATCATAGTAATATCTGGATGCCTTTAATTTTTTTTCTGTAAATATTTTTAACAGCAGCTGTTGATATTAGATATTATGGGGATTGCAGTTAAAAAATACTGAATGCCTGAGAGTTTTTCTGAGACTTATCAATGATTCTTCTTGATCATTTGGTGACTTATGCTATAAAAGTTGAGAAAAATTTGCTATTAGTTTTTTCCTTGATATCTGTCACTCATCATAACCGTGTAATGTAGTCAAATTTGTAACACAATTATATTTCTGTTGCAATCATCCTTATCTTGTTGGACATGTTGGACAAAATAAACTTGCCATCAACAATGTTGCAAGCTTCATGCTAGGTAAGACTTTATATATTTTTGCCTTGAGATTTTAGAAGAAAATCACAGTCGTCCTAGCTCTGGATAGTTTTGGATCCACAACTGTCCAATTTCAGGGCTACTTTTTAAATGGCACTGATGTTTAGGATGTGATTCAGATGCCTAAAAGTATGCATTAGGTACCATTTTAGATGCCTCAGCATATCCAAGATATTGGCACACTGCTGGCAAATACGACACCAAAGAGGAAATATGACCTCTAGAAATCCTTGAACATTTAGGCAATCCAATCCTACCTTACAGATTTCTTCTGTGTAATATTAGACTCTGAGTTGCTGAATAATAACTTACGTTTACATGTTTTCCCATCGTTACGAAGCCTGTATCCTTCAAAACACTGACAAGTGTAAGATCTGTCACCATTTACACACAAATGTTCACAGCCATGATCACTCAGAGCACAATGGTCAACTCCTGTAAGAGCAATCAAAATTAGTTAAAAATTTAACCAATAATGACTCAATTATTTTTCATCTCTAGTGTTTGCATTCCATAAGCAAGTAAATATAAATACATTGAACTGCTTAAACAGTAATTCAGTTTCTCATCTGATTCTAAAGCTTCACTAAAATGTAAAAGGTCCTAGTGAGGTCCTACTTTTCATTTTTTACTTTAAGCAGAGTTGAGAACTCATACTTTTCTGTGTTTAACATAACTAAACAGAGTCCATGTCTGGATTGAAGTGGATTTAAAAAACCAATACTTTGGCAATGATTTTATGTAAGACACTGGCAAAGACATAAAAGCTACCTTGTGAACATTCTTTAAATAGTCTCTAAGTGAAGGCCTGAAGTGAAGGTGGCAGTCCACACAACTCACTTGTGGACCTGACCCAGTTCCTGTGGCAGCAAGAAGAAAATCTCTGAGATGTCAGTGGGATTTGGCTTGGACTATTCAAGATTTTACAAAGCATTGCAAATGACAAGTACTATCAAATGTGGTCCACTTTTCATCTCAAATATCTCTTCCAAGTGTCTCTTCTCTGTCATATAAAGACACAGGGCTCCTGAGACTTTCCAAGCAGGACTTGCTTCTGTCTACTGGCTACACACATTTATTTTTTTTTGTAATGAGTTGTTGGAGTACAGATTTGGTTACCATTCAAGTGTTCCCACAGCTTTATTAAGATACTTGAGCCAGTGTATATAATACTAGAACATCCCAGACATTTTCTCACTAGGACTGGTGTATGCTAAATGCTAATCCCTTCCATTCAACTTATCATTCAGGAAATTGCAAAGTGCCAAAACTCTCTTCATGGTAGCCTAAAAATGTTCAAAAATGTTCAGAAATGTTCAATGTTCAATGTCTTGTCTAGAGCTCAGAAATAGGACAAATCTTTCCTAAAGGAGAGGGTTAGCGTTACCTATTCAAAAAGGCCCAATTTCATTGCACTCAGCACTATTTTCATAGAATCATAGAATATCCTGATTTGGGAGAGACTTGCTAGGACCAGTCAAAGTCCTACTACTGGCCTTGCACAGGACAGCCCCAAAACTCACACCATCTGCCTGAGAATGTTGTCCAAATGCTTCTTGAACTCTGCTGCTGATAAGTTTCCAAGTACAGCCTGGAGGAAAATAACTCAGGAATGAAAAATAATCCCTTGTTACTAGGAAGGAGAACGGATTTTCCGTTTGCAAGTTGATAAAACTCCATTATTTGGCTGTTTCTAAATTTTCAGCGGTACTACAGATAAATATCTAAAAAAATTGTTTTTAGTAGACCCTATTGTTGTTACATGTACACTAATCATACTTTTGTGTTACTGTCTGCCTCCTTCTAGAGAGCTGCAGTGCCAGACAGAATCAAAGTCTGTCAAGGTATTGGATGGGGCTAAAGATGTTAGTATGGAGGCAGACACAAGGATAAATATGAAGTCAAATTGCCTTTGCTGCTTTGCCTCACTTCTCTCTAGATAATTTTTGTGACTGAGGACTTGCAGTTTGCCTTCTCTTAAAACTTTGTGCCTGAGAGCAAGAAAAATGGTGAACTCTGGAGCTCCTCCAACTCTACAAGCTTGAAAGATAATGTACCTCCAAAATCTGGAAAAAGTAGACAGAACACTCTCACCAAAGAGGTCCATAAAAAGTCAACAGATAAAATGCACTCATATTCTTCTTTTTTGGCCCTTTCAATACATTATTTTTCCAGTGAAGAAGGCCATTCAACTGTTTGTGAAATTGTATAAATTCTCAATGATAATTTGATTTATGAAGGGTGGAGAGCTACCAGGACAACACTTATTAAGGGTTCCCATGCTAAATGTAAAGCTCACTGTGGGGCTCTCAGCTCTCCTCCTGCCCCAGGTAAGGTGGGGCAGTTTGCCTTGGGGACACTGCTGACAAGATGAACTGTCAGATACATTTGTCACGGTACTGAAAAAACTGTCCTCAAGCCTGGGAATGAATAGGTCTCCCAAAACTTTTCTGAATATATGAGGACTAACAGTCATCTTGACAAGTATTCTTTCCTAAATACTTTTTCTGCTTCTGCTTTCAAATAATTACTAAAATATTACTGAAAAGCAGCCTGTAAGAATAAATTGAAGGTGAGTCTTTTTCCTTGTAAGAAAACAAAATCCTTTCCCAAGGGAGTTAAAGTAAAGGATGTTCTTGCAAGACTCACGTGAGCAGGTCTTTAGGTCCTCATTGATGACAAAACCTTCAGAGCACTGACAGACATAGGAGTCACCTGTATTTAGGCACAGTTGCTCGCAGCCATGATTGCTTTCAACACAGTGGTCCACTCCTATTGATTTGTGTTAATGATTGAAGAAATCACATTGGTGTCTTAGATACATAAACTATGACACTGTAGTTAGTACATGATGCCTTCGCAGAGCAAGGGAAAAAGATTAGTACAGCTTTTTATTTATGCAAATATCCCCACCTACTTGAGTAACCTGAGTTAATTAACAACACCTAAGTGAAATTAATACAACAAGCCCACTTGGCATATAGCAAACTTGGTAAAGTGCAGATTTCCTTTGCCAAAAATCACAGTGTGATTGAACTAACACAAAATGGAGAGAAGGGAGAATCCTGAAGCCCAGTTTGGCCTCATGCACAGAATCATGCTTTCCTTCTTTAAAAAGCAAGACTCTCTTCTGTTCAAATTTTTGCAGCAAATATTAGTAATTTTTGAAATACAAATTATGGCTTTCAGATTGTTTCATAAAGATTAAATTCTTTTCTCAACAGGATAAGACATCACCAATTTAAAACTTTAACTTGCCAATAGGTTCAAGCACCTAAAGCCTCATGAGGGACAGATAGAAATTATGAGTGTGAGAGTGTCTTAACATGTTCCATTTCTTTGATTTTCCTATTCCTATTCCAAGTAAGATAAAATGGAATATGTCTTTTAAGTCTTGTATGCAACTAGTTGTGTGAAAGACACAAGGTGGGCGAAGGGAGAGAGGTGTGAACCGGGTTTAAAAAATACATTTCCTCACAGTGGACAGCAAAGCTGTAGGGCAAGGTACATCCACTTGCACATGTACTATACAATTTGCTGTCTCTGTGAGTATAGAAAAAGGACATTTTAGGAAAAAAAGCTTTGAACTTCCTCATAGTGTTTTTCTGCTGGTTTGTTAAGAGCTAGTTTTAGTTATATAAGCCCAAATCACTTTAGCTTAACTTGATCAAAAGTAGTGGAGTTCCCTCAGACGCACACACATGGTCTTGCATGTCTCCTTTGCAAATCATTTACAGATGTGAACAGACATGTCTGCAGCAATTTGTTTACATTTTTAAAAATCTGTACTTAATGTTAAATCACTTATTTTAAATATTTCTGTTTATTGGTTTATTTAACTAAGCAACGAGTTTGCAGTAATTGGTCCAGATTTGCCATTATACACAGAGACACAATGTAGGCTTGAACAAACGAAGCTGAGGTGTCAGTTTTTACTAGCTAAAGCAAGTTCCAGCTGGAACCTCCTCCTTTTTCCAAGAGTTCACATCATCATGAAGAGGCTTGTGTAACTTCTCAGAGCACACAAAAAATATGGAAACAAAAAAAAAAAGAAAATACCCATATTCTCTGTGAAAAATTACATCTGTTTGGCTCCATCTTTTCAATACAAACACCCCCACCAATATGAATTTTTAACGTTTAAATATTTGCTGCTCTCATGCAGAATTTTGTAACAGACTCTTTCAAAGAATGCAGTAATCACAAAGGTGCTAATTATCAGGCTTTGGAAATCATTATAACTTTAAATGTTGTAATCATATGTGCTTTATTACAAGTGTAAAAAAAATGCAAGCAGGGGAAAGGATGAGGAAGGTTCACTGTTTTTACAAACAAGGAATGTCTTGGAATATATTAATTTTTAGAAATTCAACTTGAGACAGTCTAAAACTATAATTGTCAAAAAGTAGCAACTCATCCAGGTTACCTTAAATATGCTTTTATCACAGTTTCTTTAAAAATGATTATTCCCTGTCCTACCAAGTGTTTTAAAAACTTCAGTGACTGAGTATTCCTTTGCAAAAATATGTCATAAGTTCATAGGGGAAAAATGCTGCCAATGCTTTAGGTGATATGCAAAATGGTTCTCTGCAATAAAACTATCTTCTAAAACTGGGTGATGCCTAGTGGGCAGTGCTGTTGGGTTTCTCTGGGGCAATACCAAGCTTTCATTTAGCAACTTTCTTCTGAAAAAGGACACTTCATTGCACGGATCACTGAAGGTGCAAACCCAGAGAAGAGACGAGTCTCTTCACACCCCCACATACCAGCATACAGCAGCAGGAGGTGTGCAAGTTACACAGCCCATAGCAATCATATGGATGTTCAGCAACAAGCACAGTCTTCGTGTTAGACAGTGCCTTTGAGTGAAAGACTGAACACATTTCCCCAGTTATTTGGATTGGAGAAAATTATGTTTTAGTTCTCTGTTGGATCAGGGATCTCACTATAGCATTACTTCACTAGGCCTGGCTTCTGGTGGACTTTGCAGCAACATAGGTTTGGATGACTCAGAAACATCTCAAAAGGGACCCAGGAGTGTTTTCTCACTCTGTTCACACGTCTCCCTTGCAGCAAACTAGTCACTGCAGTTCATGAGACACACTCATTGCTGCACGTATCACCATGGTGTTCTTGGGTGTATCTGGGATGACAGATACGAACAACTCTTCCATGTTAACACATTCATGTTCACAGTCATGCTGACCTAAAGCACAGAAGTTGACTTCTCTGGAGAGAAAAATTGAAGCCAGCCATAAGAGCTTCTAAAGTAAAACAGCTTAGAAAAACTCACTTTTCTTAAACAATACTGGATTCTGTGCTTTGGGCACCGACTAAAGCTGACAGTGAGACAAGGATCTGAGAGCAGACTGCAAACACTCAGCTATGTAAGGCTTCACTTTGACCCCCACAGATCTCCTCCTGTAGTTATCAGTAGTGGTGAAGGAGGAAATGCCTTGTGCTTGTCACCTCTCACCTATTGTCCCTGATCTCTGAAAAGGGCATATATGCAAATATTCTGCTTTATTTCACAAGCTTAGCTAACATAACCCTTGTTACAACAAGATTTGGAATAGGAGCCTAATCCTGGAAACATCACCAGATTTGCAGCCAAATCCAAAGCCCCATAAGGAAAAATATCCCAAATGGGAATTACAATTTGCCTTTAATTTGCAATTACATCCTTGGCAATAAATATTTTATACGATCCTGTTCTTTTGCTCTATTGGCTCTATTTGCTCTACCAAGGCTATTGACTCTATAAAAACCTGAATGTATTAAAATACCACATAGATAATGAAAAGCAGAATAGCATGGATTACTGCAAAACCAGCAGTGTGTAGACAAAAATGCTTTGTGTAGACAAAAATGCTTTGTGAGAACGTATCTTTAAGACTGAACAAAAATACCGTTTTAAAACCAGATACATTTTATGAGTGTCTAGAAATAGAATAAGTTTGCTCCTTATTATTCATAAAATATCAGTAGTACAATTTTCTCCCCCCAACAACTGAGTCATGAGATCAGCTATTTCATTTTGCGGAATATATTCTCTCTAAACTTTAACACACCACAGTAAAAATCTGCTGTGATTCCAGGCCTCCAATCAAAAAGAGCTGTAACACTAAGTCATTCTAAAGTAAATGGCATGTGTGACTGGTTTATAACACTGACATTGCTCATGATGTTTTTACAATTTTTTTTAGGAAACTGTAAAGTTTCCTTGTGACTCTAAGATGATTTTGATAGCTGTATTGTCTGTTCAATACATTTCCAAGCTGATGAAATGTATCCGTCCTTGGCTAAACCAACTGGGTAAAACAAGGTGATTTTTTTTTTTAATTTCAAAGCTGTTCGTGTCTTTACAAGCCAAGGCCAGAAAGTTTCAAATAAGTAATGAAATTTAAGTAATTTTGGTTCCTACATTAATCCTCAGGTTTTCATAAAAGTCTTCAAAAATGTCTAATATACAAAGTAATCTACACGACAGAGAAATGTATACTTTCCCAGCATGATTCATTCAGTTAAAATTCAAGTTTATAAAGAAACATTTGCTTCAACCTTAATTACAGAGAAAACTCCCATCCTTTCAGAAGGGAAACAATTCACGGCAGGTTCAAGAAATAAAAGTAGATGAACTTTATTATGTCCAAAGGATTACTCACTTTTGCATGTTTTCTTATCTGGATTAAGTCTAAATCCTTCTTGGCATTGACAAAAATAGGAATCATCTGTATTAACACATTCCTGTTCGCAACCATGGTCCTGAAGAGAACAATAGTCTGGTTCTAAACAACAAAAACATTTGTGCCAGTGAGTAATACAATCTCTCAGATATAAACTAGACAAAAATTAGTTATTTTGTTTTCTTTTGCCTTTTCTTTCCCCTTAAGCACCATTTTGGAGTTTTATCATATTGCTTCAAACCATGAAAATAAAATGTTTCTTTTTCCCAAATACCTGCTATATCGATGTACACCTGACATATACTACAAAGAATTATTAGAGAACAGAAATAATTAATGCAGTAGAGAAGTTAGAATCTCAAACATTTCTTAACATTTTGCAGCTAAGCCTTATACATTTCCTCATCAAAATTGCCTCTACTCACTCAGAGCATGTTAGACATGATGTGTAATAAACACACAAACATGCTTTTGAATGCCATCCATTAGATCAGAGCAGGACAAACAGGTCATCAGGAGTGTGGATGTTTTTAACAGCTCTGAGTTCTTGCTTCACAATTCTTCCATTTGAAATGCCCATGGAAGAGAAGATAAGCAGCCTAGAAACAGCTACCACTTGTGGATAAAGTAACTTAGAAAGGATAGCAATGGTGCACCAAGCACTGAGATATATCCCCTTTTGAGCTTATCATTATTAATGAAGCCAACAAACCTGACATTCACTTAGATGCAGTGTCTGCCCATCACTTAGTTTTGTGTCAGTGTAGTTAATTTACATTAGTGAAAAATGCTCCTAACCCCTCATCACTGCTAAAAGTAGATAAACAAGTCACAAATTACATAAATCACACCCAGGCACTTTTGAACACCTCATTATGCAACCTGAAAACTCAGAGGGTTTTATTATTCCCAGAAGTTAACTAATAATTATTCCCAGAGGTGATTTGCTTTCAGAGGCATGGACAGTTCTTTCTTTGGATTTGTGGTAGGTTAATGGAATTGAGTCTTTATATATGATGAAAGCTCTTTGTGATAATAAACTATCTATATTTTCAGAATAAACGAAGTGGAATGTGACTTCCTAAGAAAACTCGGAAGGACTATGTTATAATTTCTGAACACCACTCTGTATATTAACTAAAATTGATAACATTAATTAACATTTCCTTTAGCAAAGCTTTTTCTGACAGCATATGCCCATATATTTATACATAACATGGAGATATCTTATTTATTTACTAAAATGGAATTAGAAAATATAATTTTGTTCAAGAGGGAACTGAAGAGACAGAACCCATAAAGCCACGTGTGTGCACCAGAGGAAGGCAGCTGTACTCCCTCTGGACCTACGCAGTGCTGTGGTGCACCTGCTCATCAGGGAGAGACTTTTCCTGGATAACTTATTCTGAAGATGACCACAAGGGGTAAAAAGTATGTATTATCTTTGTTGAAACCTTGAGGCTATTCTGTTTGGGACACTAAAAACACACTTCAAAGGGCTTCATTAACACAGACCAGATTAAGGACATTAACAGAGCCTTGCCCAGCTACAAATTATGTGAACCCAGAACTCAAACAGGCATTTCGTAAAGAGAAGTTGAGACTCAGCAGCACCCAGTACAAATAGAAGCTGCCATCTGTCCTCTTGAGGGAAGCAGCAAGAGTAGCAAGAGTCACCATAATAGTGGCTTGAATGTCCTCCACTTGCCTCACTGATAAACCAAATTTGCTGTGCTCTTCCAGCCATAGAGCACTCTGATGGTGTTGACAAGGTTGGCTTCATGAGCACTGCTCCTTGTGTTTCATTGTAAGAACTTTGGAATAGTTCCCAGAGAAAACATTTGTTAGATATGCATGACCATACTGACAACACTTATATTTCCATGCATTTCTTTATAGCCATGAGCATAAAGGCTTACTTTCTATTTTTGAAAGGGAAGTCAGGATTGTGAGACAATCACGAGATCTCAGCAGCAGGCGCCTCAGGCCTGCTTGCTGATGCACAGAACTGGTCTGGCATGTGTGAGTCTTGACTAGTTGGCCATGTTCCCTGAGAGGACATAAGCCAAATATGTAGAAATTTATGTCAACAGTTTTAAAGTCACAATCATTTTAAATCCAGTGATCTGTAGTTTGTTTGTTGGCATTGTTTATGCAGACTCAAACTCAGTGTGATTCATAACATATGGGAACTAGGGGACAATTCGCTCTGGAGAGCTCTCATACTGCCTTGACTTTTGCAGCATAAAGAGCTACACGGTTCTTTCATTCATGCCTTAATTTATCCACAAGGCTCAGAGGATATCAAGTGTAAGGAATAGTGGCTTAGTAAGTCTTATTTGTGCTTATTTATGCCTAATATACTGTCTCAAGCAACAGACAGAGGATAGAGACAGGTCAAGCCTGAAATACTACTTTCACAGAATATTCCCTCAGATGTCAACATTCTGTGAATCATCAATTTAAATATGTTAAAATAATGCATACAGTTAGGCCATAAACTAAAAAATCAGTCAAGGCATAGGAAATGTTTATGCAGTTTTAAGGACTTTCTTTGTTCAAACTGGAGGAGAAAACACTGCTCAAAATCCAGATTCTTAAATCAAAGAAATTAACAAAAACTTGTGCTTGGGCAGTGGAAAGCACACTAAAATAAGATTTCAAATAGGTATGGATGTGGAAGTATAATTAGCCAGCCCTTAGCTGACAGATACTTGACAAATGGGAATACTAATACAATCTACAAATGATGTTAACCACTACAAATACTCTGGACCTTGGGAAGCAGAAATTTAATCTCCCTTGACTCTGACCATCTAAAAATTATGTGTCCAGTCTGGCAAGTCATATTCAAGGAAAATACAGGCACTTCCATAAATTTGTGCCAGAACTGGGAGTGTTCACCTTTGAGAAGTGTATGTCTCTTTCCCTTGATGGTAAGAACACATGTACAGACTGGATTACATGCTTTCATCCTAAATGTTAAATTTAAGTGGAATAGATATCAACCATAAAACACAATATAAATACAGTCTATAGGCTAACCTCACCAGAAGGACTGAAATGCCCCTCAGGCTGGGAAAATACAGAAATGCAGTGCTATATTGATGCATTTTTTTCAGAAATAATGTTTGAACATATTATTCAATGATATGGGCCAAATTCACCACTGGCAGCAGCAGCAGCAGCAATCATCTAAAACTAATGGAGCTTGCCTGTTTACAGGCACAATAGTAATATTTCTTTATCAAAGCCCACATTTATGAAGAAAGGTAACCAGGAAGGTACCTTAAGGTTTTCCCTTGACATTTCCTGAAAGAGAGTTATGATATTAAACACTGTGGAGGTTTTAGCTTGTTTTCCCAATTACGGGAGGCCTTGGCATGAATATTTTCTGGTCTGTCAGATCCCCTCCACTTCATGTCCATTCCTAACTCCAGTAATTTTTGATCTTTTTAGCCTGGTATCAAATTTGACAAACAACAAACAAGCAAAGCCATGAAGTTATTATAAGCTGGTGGAAACATGAAAGCCTGATAGAAGAAAGACACTGATACTGCCAGAGCTTTGTCACACCATCAGAGAACTCACTCTGGAGAAAAAAAATACAGAAAAACAGACTGCAATGTTTCTTCTGATTGGGAAACTACTCATTATTTTAGATCATCCTACAAAGCAAACCGATTATTAATTGTCTCGCACAGACTTGTTTGTTTACCCAGCTAAAGAGATTATATTCTAACTGAAAAAAATGAATAATCAAAGAGAAACACAAGGCAAAGCTTTAGCTTTTTGCTGTTGAAAAAGAGCTGGATTTCATGTTAAAAGCTTCCTGTTCATAGGAGGCACCTTTACCCTTAGGCCCCCCCCTCAAAACAACTTGCTTTGCTTTCAAGACCTTTGGCTTCCAGGGCACTCCAACGTTTTCCATACCTGATGCATTAGTCAGCATTTCCAGGACCAGTGGGAGGATTACTGCTGACAGATGGAAGACAGAAGAAGTATAAACTGTTCATAATTAAACTTTATCACAACTTACTTCCACAAGTTCTTTTGTCTGGATTTAAAATGAACCCTGGGTGGCATCTACAGTAATAGGAGTCCTTGGTGTTAACACATTCGTGTTGGCAACCATGGTTATCCAAAGCACAGTAGTCCACAACTAAAAAAGAACAAGACAAACATGTGCAATTTTTTTTAGGAAAAAAAATTAGAACTATTATGCATGGATATTATGGTTCTAGAGACACACAGTAGCTATTAAAAAAGGAAAAGCTGATGTAATTGCTGTCCTGAAAAGCTTATATGCAAAAAGTAGTGCACTCATAACAACAGTTGGTAATCAGATTTTAAAGGAGTCCTGAATAATTTCTCAACTTTGAACATTTATCAGCTCTCAGATTGTCAGGAGCCTTCTCAACATGTTTTCTCAGATCTGGAAGCCATGCCTCAGTGAGTAACTCTGTCCAGATGTTCACACTCTAGGCCAGAGCATAGAAAAGTTTGTTTGATTTAGTTCTGTCTTCTGTCTCTCAAGTCCCAGTCCTGGAATTGTTCTACTTTTCCTTAGTTTCCTCCCAGCTGTATTAATTCTCAAGAGCTGTTCCTGTAGCCTGAGTATACAGGAGAATCTTGGCATTATCTTCTACACTGAGGACTGTCACAGTACATTCATTTCCTCTAATGTGCTCCAGATTTGTTCTGTACAAAGCAGCTACAACTGCAAAGCCTGAGAGTTTCAGGCTGATATTCACCATGGATATTCTGCTTATATAATGCAGAAGAAAAAAAAAAAGTCATAGGCAATCCTCACCTATTTCATAAGTCTGGTCATTTATTACACAAATCCATATTTAACAGTAATATTGCCAAAGGATGATAAAGTAATACTTCAGAGTTTACTCTGTCAAGCCCATTCAAAGTTGCTAAAGAAATTAAAGGATTTTTTAAATTTCTTTGCAGGTTAAGCTTCATCTTCACAACAGAAGTCTTAGAAGAAACTAAAGATAAGTCACAAAGCTGGTGCTCTGCCCACAAAGAACTGCCCGGCCTACATTAGGAAAGTGTACCTGATTCTTTCTGCAGAAGACAGTAATGTACTTGGTTTCACACCAAGACAGGTTCCTCTTTGCCAACTAAGTAAATTTTTTCACTACTTTATACTGCTGAACCTCACAAATTTCTTTAAGAGGCAGTAATTTGTTTTAATGCAATCAATTTTTTTCTTCAATTGCCCCACCTATGTAAATCATGCACACTCAGGTATGCTACTACATTTAGTCAAGATCATCTACTCAGGAAAGCAGATAACCTATTCAGCTACTTTGAAAGAGTTTCTTTTAACCCTTCAGCATATTTGTGTTGAATCAATCAAATGACTTACTGGTTACCATGTGATACCATTTTCCTGGCAGGAACCTTCCTTTTTCCAGACTCAATCAATTCTTATTAAAACCTATTTACTGAATACATGCTTCAAGGATATAATGTGTCATACAATTAGCTTTCCTCTTAAATTAATTCTAACATGCACATTTTCAAGTGTTTTAAAGGCACATTAAGAAATAGGTAGGCTAAAGAATACATGCAATTTAACATCATGCCTAGGAAATAGCCCATATGGATGTCTTTGTAAAGTTACCTCCTCCTCTGCATTTAAGCCTTAACAAAATTAATTTCTCTTGCAATATCCACAACTGCCCAACTAACGATTATAACAGTGAGAATAGAATATTCAGTTGGAAGAGACACACAATGACCATTTCGTTCAACTGCTTGACCAGTTCAGAGTTGACTTTGTCCAAATGCTTCTCACACACTGACAGGCTTGGAGCGTCCACCTCCTGTAGGAAGCTTGCTCCAGTGTTTGACCATCTTCTTGGTAAAGAAATGCTTCTTAATGTCCAGTCTAAACCTCCCCTGGCACAGCTTTGAACCATTCCTACATGCCCCATCCCTGGGAGAAGAGCATATTTTATGCTAAGTCATGAGATATATACGAGAATGTGAAAACTTGGGATTTCACTGTTCTGAATTTTATCTCATGTCTATTTCAATAAGAATTTTTTTCTAGATGATGTATTAGTGTCCTTTTTAGTGAGCAAACTATTAATGCAGTTGTCATCTCTGCATATTTGTTCCACCTTGTTTTTCTCACTCGGTATTAGTAAGTGATGAAAACCATCTTTTACTTCCAGTTACCAGTTCTGCACTCTGGGTGCTTACACTGCCCTCTCTGAACCACGGACTGCATGGGTCACCTTTCTCATAAGGGGCTGTTTTAGCCCTATGATGTTTATAGAGGTTATTCAGGTGTGGGAGGATGAAGGAAGTTAAGGAGAAGGGTAGAAGAAAAAGGAGTAAAGCAAGTAAAGGCATAAAGAGGATGAAAAAGAATGTGAGGGAAGAACAAAACACACTCAGGGAAGACTCATAAGAACCTAAGAAGCAGCCAAAAAAATCCAGCAGTGCCAGGACTGCAGAGAGGTGCCAGCAGCCAAGCTACTGCCAGGAAAAGGGACCCAAGCCCAGCTACTGCAGCAAGATGGATACAGTCTAGCACTAGTGCCAGGAAAGAGATGACAGCATGTCCAGCAACACCAAGGTGGAGAGACTGAGTGTCCAGCAGCATGATGGAGAAAGGGTAGCTCATTACCAGCAAACATCAGCTGGCAGGACTTTGTCCATGTGAAAAACAGTTCAAAAAAGGCAGTGATAGTGCCCTGCCAGCCAGATTTTCTGCTGAGCAGACAGTTTCCAGTATTGTTTAGCCTAAAAATTCATTGATAAACTGTGCATTGCCAACTCTTCAGAGTGTTTGGTTGTTCAGTGGTCAGCTTGAATGGGTACTTGTGAGTTCTGGCTGTGAGATTTCATATAATTATTGCCATTCAGGTAACTGGCTGGCACATGTCAATAAAGCAATTAATATCACCACTGATCCTTAAATTAGCCCATCAGAAAAATTTAATAAACATGCCCGTGAAATGAAGTTTTGGCACATTCTCATTTGCTTTTGCTGGAGTTAAAACTTCAGAAGTCTTATATATCTTAGATGGAAACCTGTGACTCTTTCCAAGAATATCACAATGTGTATTTCCTACGGAAATTCTCTTTTCATTCTCTGGAAGGGGAGGAGTGACTAACCTTAATGAAATCACTGCTTTTTGCAAAATTGTTATTATTCTCAGTGACCTCTAGTACATGTTTAATCAAGATCTTTCTTCGGAAGAAAGATCCTGTTCATTTGATAATAAATTATTCACAGAAAGGAAGGGTTAACTAGCTTAGGAGTAATGAAAACTTAGAGTTATCACTACTGATTCAGTACTACACATAGTATCCCTTAAAAAATATTCCAGCAAGGATGACTATTCATTGGTGATCACATCTGCAGAAGCTGTACATTCTTAGTAGTAGCATATTCCTCAAAAATCTCAATTTGTTCAAATCTGAAAAGTCAAATTCTGGAGGCTGACAATAGGATTTGCAGACAAATTAGCATCAAATTCATAAATTACCCAGACAATCTTTTCCCATTCAATAAATGTAGAGAAACTAAGTTCTGCATAGACCAAATATAATTAATATACATTGAACCATTCTTGTACACCAGTAAGAAATTTAAACATTAAGTGCCAAATATGCAATTGAAAAAGAAAAATAAAAAATAGAAATGTTAATAATGTGCTTTAAAATTCCAATTAATACTGCTGATTATTGCAGTCATATGAATAAAAGGTACAAATTAATAAAAATCAAGTGGAGAAGAAAAACTCCTATAAAAGACAAGACAGTGAACCCATGCATGCTGTATTTTGAAAAGAATTGAAGAGAGAATTTGAAATCTTTAAATGTCAACAAGAGTGCTCATAATAAGTGTGTGTCTCCTCAAGCCAAAGAGTCAGTGAGGAGGTAGAAAAAAAAGTATCAAAGATGTATCATGCCTCCAAACAGCACTCACCCCAGACTTTGCAGATAAATTATTAATACACAAAAATCACAAACACCAGTGCAAGAAATTTAATAAGTGGCATAGAAATATTTTGAAATTTTAAATAAAAAAAATAGACTTCGCATTTATTACAAAATATAGTATTAGACTTGACATGCAAAGAATTTCACCAGAATGAAAGCTCTGGTAGCTACTTTCCTGGTAAGAATATCTTGGGCTGTCAAGGAACTTCAATAAAATAGAAAATAGTAACAACAGCAGATGACACTAAGCATGAATATTTTGGATTAGAATATACGGCGGGAAAGAATCAGGGATGAAAGAAGTTACCAGAAGTCACGGATATTCTGTCTCAGGATATAGTAAAATAAATAGCAGAGAAGTATATCCTTTATCCTAACACAAGTAAAAGTCAAGAGGGTCAGATAAGGTTATTAGGTGAATGTTAGATATAGAAATCTGGGCCAGAACATAAAAACTTACCTAAATAACCAGTATTATGTGCATTTTCAAAACAATTTGGTTTCAAAAAGCAGGTTCTTAAAATGGTATATATATTTGTCTCCTTGCTGGAGACAAATTATATTGAGACCTTCAAATACTCCTATACTGAAATCATGAGGCCACAAGTAAAGGAAACATTTCTGAAGAGTAAGCACAGAGTGAATATTCTTCAAAACCTCATGTTACCCCAGGCCTAAAAGTCCTCAAAACCTTTTTTGTGTGTTTTGCAGGAAGCTACATGCAGCAAGTTCCATAAATTGCCACCTATTTATTTTGCATCTCAAAACAGGGATATCCTGGAAGCCAATAGCTTTTTGAAGGTAATAAGAGGAAGATATGCTAGAGCTGTCTTAAAATGACAAGAAAGAGTAGGCTGTTGGAGAAAAGCATTGTGGCAGCCTGTGGCAGATTTGAGGCCAAGGACTGACTTGGATTCATTTCCATGGGACTTCAATTTGTGTTTGAAATTAAGCATGTATCTAAGTGCTTGCCTGAAGAGAATACCTAACAAATAATGTAATTTTTTATCCAGATCTCACTAGGGCTTTTTGCAGTGGAAACCAGAAGAGAGTATTTTCTCAGAATGGAGCACGGAATGAAGAGTTTACAAGAATAGGTACATAGGCTTGTAAAAGAGATTGCAATAGAAGTGTTTATCATGTATAAACAGAGAAGAAGACTGAGATATTTACAGAGTAATAGAGAGGGAAGTATGTTTTGTGCTAAAGGATATTTCCATACTCTCTCTTTTGAGCTGTAATTCTTGGAATTGATATTTATTTCTGCATTGCTCACAGTGAAAATTAAAGACACAAAGTGGATGGGGTCCTAAAGTGGCTAAACTGTCCTTAAAGTCACCTTTCCAAAAAGGGGTTGAAATCTCTCCTCACATCACCATAAAATCAAGTGAAAAATATCAAGAAATTGTCCTCTTTCAAGTTTTTCTGTGCATAATTTCTGTCTGAAGAGGAGCTACCAAGTTTGTCCGCCTTTGTTTTTTTAATGGCCACGTATGTCATGCCAGTACATTGCTGGCCACCTACATGGATCTTGAGTAAAACATTGAGTGTGTTGTTTCAAAATGGAAAATTATTTTCTGAGTGAAATTGGTTGGAACAATTTTCCCAAGACGCCATTCATTATCAGTAAAGGCCTACAAACATGCCAATTAACTGTGCTTTCTCATCTACCACTCATACAGGAGAACATCATGGTCTATGGCTAAAGTGGATACTCATTTATATTGAACTTTCCTTTGGTTTGTGTCAAGAGGTAAATGTGAATTGCTGAATTCATACTCACCAACACAACTCTTCCCATTTGCATCAAGCTCATACCCTTCATAACACTGGCAGACGTAGGACCCAGGTGTGTTCACACAAATCTGCTCACATGCATGTTTCTCCACAGCACAAAGGTCCTGAGCTGCAACACATAATTGCATGAGTATGACATTCTTTGACCTTCTACAATGCGCAGGTAGACCATAGACCAAAATAAATTTCAGGAAGCTATGGACAGCTCTTTAGAGATGAGCTCATTTTAACACAGATCATGCCAATTTTCTGTCAAACAGTGAAAGACAATAGAATCAGTCACTGAAAGCTGAGGCACTCATTCCTTTAGTTGATGGCAAAGACTATTAATGGGCCAATGGTGCCTAGTAGAGTTCCTTGATGTATGTTTCTCTAAAATGTCCAAAGTGCATTTTTAAGGGTTGTGTTTTGGTTTTTCTTAAAAAGAAAAGTAATTGTGTATATTTGTGTATTTTTGCGGCTTTATTTTGCATAACCAGATAAATGATGATGAGCTTGGAAAGGGAAAGAAAAGGAAAATACAACAGCAAAAAACTTGGGGATATTTCATTTCCGACTTTTAGAATTTTTCATTTTTACGCAAAATACCATAGCAACTTACCTCTCCCATGCGAAAGATCTCAAAAAAATGACCATGACTAATGAGGTCAGTTCAGCACCTAGCCAAATAAAGCACACTGGGCTTTCTTTTCAACAGACTAAAGCTTTATGAGAAGCCCAAGTTTGCCCAGCGAAAGCTCTGGAAAGCAGAGTACTTTGTGTTGCTCAAAGACTGCTCAACACATAATGGTCATTTACAGCTACAAAATAGGCTTTTGGAACATGTTTGAGGAAATCAGCCAAGCAAAAACAAATTTTCTTTTATAGCTGTCTGCTTCATATCAAGCGGCATGATGAACAGCATAAACAGTCGCTTAACTCTTTTGTTCCAGTGTAAATACCCACAAATAGATAATTTTCCAGCTTGTTTCAGCTACATTCCTCTTTTGTATCATTTTGTTTATTAATGTAAGATTTGAGCATCTCTAGAGAAGAATGGCAGAGATTAGTTAAACAAACAAATACAGTGTAATAAGTAAAGAATACCCATTATCTGACACAAACGCTCTTCTCTAGAAAAGTTAGACCACAGTACAAGAAAGGATCATCCTTTCAACGATGCAAAACCATAATAATTAAACAAATGTAAGAATATTTTTAGTTAAAAAAACCCATTTCCCAGCATGAAGTTGCCAGTTCATTGCTGATTGAAGCCATTTGGTTAAGGGCTTTGAAGAACTGAGTACTGATAGCATAAACTCTCACAACATTAAAAAAAAAAAAAAAGGGGGAACAGAACAATAAAAACAGAGTCTAACAAAAGAATGAAAAGAGAGTATAACATTAGCTACATAGCATTCATCTTTGCACTGTTTAATTCAGAAAGTGTTAAATTATGTATGTAAAGAAACTCTTTGTTCATTGAAGAGGTGCCAATACAACCAAACCTTAGATAAATACATCTGGTTTATGTTGATCATGTATTGTACTTAACATAAACATGATGAAGATTTATTTTACTTAGATGTCAAGCAAGGAATCCATTGTCTCTGCGCACTTGTGGGCAATTAACAGTTAGTGAAGGTAACTAAAATACTCCCAGACTGTGCATTTTTCTTTCACTGTGGTTCTCCTTCCTCCAGAACTAAGCTGTCCCCTTTGTCCAGGCTCAGTTTCCCCATCTTCATGAATTCTGTTACATCTCTGTGGGGGTGGCAGACATAATTGTTTGACCACCTCTAGACTGATAGTGCATCATCTCTCTCCTTCACCAATGATTTGCACCATCCTAGCATATTCAAGGCCAGTTTGATGACTCTCAGATTTTCAGTGCTAATTACTAAAATTAAATTATAATTTGGTGATGTAAAAAAACCAGAGGCTACAAACACATTGAAGGACTAAATTCCCTTTCATATTGATCAAAGTGCAATCTGGTATCATCTGATTGATGATCAAAGCAATCAAAGAAATCACATGAGAGGTAAGTGGGGAAAACTAATAGATATCATAGCTAAAAAAGAAGGTAAAGCAATGCAGCAAAGGGCTTGGAAAAATGAAAGGGAGCATATTGAGGGCTACTGTGCATGGGTCACCAGCAGGAAAATTACATACAATTCCAAAACTCTTGGAAATTAACCTGTATTTGAAGCAGTGCAGTGCCCAAATGTTGAACTACTGGCTGAGAAAAACTATGGAAATGTAAAAGAGTAAAAAGAAGAATGGACAATAAAGAAAGACTTTTTCATACTTGTGTCATGGTTTGACGCTGGCCCAATGCCAGTGCCCCCATGAAAACCTATTCTCCCCTGGTGTCTGCTGTGAGATGCGATCAGAGACAGAGCAAAGCAGGCCTCCACTTGTGAACAAGAAAAAAAACTTTATTATCTTACAATTCTAATAAAATGAACACACACAGAGCAGAACGGAAACCTTTCAAACATTTCTCCTCCCCTCACTCAATTTCTCACAGAATAACACAAAACCTTAGATCTTTACCCAGTCCATCACCCTTCAGATAATCAACTCAGTCCATCTCCACCCTTCCGACAATCACCTCTCATTTCATCAAGGAGAGAGGAGCCCCCTTGCGCCACAGGTTTCCCCTGGAAAAACACAGCCGAGTCCAGCTGTGTTTCCCCGTCACTCAGCAACCACCTTCGTGACTTCTTCCTTCCATGTTCAGTGCTCTCACCACTGCACATGGACCAGAGCTGCTTTTAGGGTTTCCCCTTTCAAGGATGCCTTGCCCAGTTCCAGGAGGAAACGACAGTCTCTCACCATTTTCGGGACACTAGTCCCCCCCAATATTTCACCCCCTGGGGCCGAGGGGTCTCACCATCACTCATCACCTGTCGTCTCCGCTCACATCGCTCCTTTGGCACCAAGCCATCCGCCTCCCCCTAAAATGCAGTCTCTGTATTATAGGAAAGATTCTGTCCATGGCTATACAAGAAAAGTCCAGCCAAAAGCCACTCCATCATCTCCTCCACCTAGGATTTTCTCAACTTCTCTCAGTCGTTCTTCACTTGCACAGCTCTCATCACACTTGCATATTTCCTCTTATCCGTCTCTCTCCTCCTTTGACTCCCGGAGGATCAGCATTTGCAAGGTTTCCATCATCCCACAGAAGGGTTAAAATCACAGTCTCTGCTCATCTCGAACTCCCACACTAGCTCCGCACTCTTCCCTTGCCGCCCCCCCCTTCTCTTCTCTTCCTCGGCCCGGCCGGTGCTATCAAGTTCAAGATAGCACTGGCACGTCTCTCTTTCTCTCTCTCTCCTGAGGAAGGGGGGGCTGCCCGCTGTCTCTCTGAGTTCTTCCACCCTTCCATCTCTGTGGGGAACTCACTCTTGTCCAAGCCATCGCCTCCCGTTCTCTGCCCAAGGCTCCGGCCCACCTCCCTCGGCCGCGTGGCTTTCCCCTCCCCCGCCCAGCCCGAAGCCGGGCAGGGGAGGTCTGACCTTCTCCACCGACCGGAACCAAGAGAAAGTTCCCCTGGGAGTTCCTCGCTTTTAACCCCTGTGTTCTCAGAGGCGTATCCATATCCTCAATGGTCAAACCAGGTGCCAATATCCACATCTGGGCACCTATTGGTTTGACCACCACCACCTCCCAAAAACTCACTTCCTCTCAAACCACGACAACTTGTAATTAAATTTTTAAAAAATTTACTCACATTCTTTCACTGTTTCATTGGTGCTTAGTATTTGATATAAAACAGCTCTAAGCAAGAGAGACTAAGAATCCACTAATCTCAAGATACCTGGTAGTTTTATGGCACTCCCCTGAGATACAGAACATCAAACACAACTGTAGGATTTAAGCCTGCAGTCTTCATCCTAGTTCTAAATTATTGATTGTAAGAGGTACATCCTATGCTCTCATGATGACTGTTTCCCACAGTTTCTTGAAAATATGTTTTCCAAAATTTTTCTTCTGGCTGAAATCAGTTTAGCAGCTTTAATTTGAATCCATGCACTTTCATCTGAATCTGTACGCTGTACAAGTAATAAAAACTTGAATTTTTAGCACGTACATTTTCCACAAGTAATTAAAGCGTTACATAATTTGCTGTTAGTTACTAGGAAATAAGTTAAAATGGACTAACAAAATGCCGATGACAAAAATCAAAATTAAAGTAAAATAAAGTTTGTTATTATAAACTATACAGCAAATTACTCAAAACTGAAAAAAGTCAACACTCTCAAAGAGAGGAATGAGAGCATAAGCAAGACTTCTGAAACCATTCTTTAAAAGGTTGCAAACCCTTATATTTCGACCAGCAGTTAGAAAGAGCTTTTCAGAATGTCAGGTTATTTCACAGTTTTCTAGTCTGGGGTTTATTGCACCATTCTGTACATTTTTGTACAGTTGTTAGCTGGACAAGTTAGTAAAATATCTAAATTCACTTCTTGAGATGATAAAGTTATTGATTTGGTTGTTTTTAATTGTTGAACTTAAAACACCAATAAAATTCAAATGTAATTTCATATAGTTACAGTGTAGCCCTGCAGAGTAGTGTATAAAATTCAGCTGGATGTATTTCAGAGAAATTTGTAAGAACTTCACTTAAAGCAAGAAAAAGAACTACAACTTCACCTTTCTAGACACTTTCTGATGATTATCATTAATTATGTACTGACCTCAGTTCTTTATGAGTCCAGCAGAAAGGGTAAGTGATTAAAGTAACATTTTTTGGGAGTATGAAAGAGAAAAGAAAGACAACTTACTGCTGCAAGTCTTCTGGTCAGCATTCAGAATGTATCCTTGTTTACATCTGCACAAGTAGGAGCCAGGGGTATTTATGCAGAAGTGATCACAGTGATGCTCAACTATACTGCACATATGAGGCACTGAAACAAAAAAGGAAAACATTATTAGCTGCTGGTCTTAATTACTTGTGGTCACAACCAAAAAAAAACGCTGTAGAAAATTTTAGTGAAGTAATTCAGAAATTTCAAACTAAGTGTTGCAAGTAAAGACAAAAATGAGAGCTTAAGAAAACAAAAATACACAAGGGAGTATCTGAAAAAAACTAGTCATTTGGTGGCCCTATGAAGACAATGAAACAAACCTATTATAATCATCTTTAGAAAATAAGAGAAATTTAAGTGTAAGCTGATTTAGAGAACATTCAATTTCTTGCATGAAGAAAATCACCACACAGCACCCAATAATAAAGAAGAATGATTAAAAAACAACTTAATGAAGAGACTATTTTGCTTGCTTAGTTATTAATGTTGAGGAACGTGCAAATAATACATGATGACACTGAGGATATGTATCTCCAAGATTTATTATGCAGGAGCTGAGTTGAGCTACCCTCCAGAATGTAAGTCTTTCTGAGTCTATTTTTGTTCTGTTGGTATTTTATGTCTCTAACAGCAAGTATTAAAATGCAGCAGACAGACAATGAAAGAGAAAAGGAATGGAGACCCATTCAGTAACATTCATTGTTGAACTAGTTTCTCTCCAGAGTAGTATTTGGGGATAAAGAAATCTTGATGTTTTCTTTCTAGTGCAGTATTGCTTGCATGTAATTTCTATAATATGTAGGTGAATTACTTCTCAGAGAACTTTGTGTGGAAAATTATCTATTTTGCTCAACAGCAATTGGGGATTGATGTGTTCCTTAATGCGCTAGGTCGAAAAAGCTCAAAATTTATGGAATAGATACTAACAGTAATCTTCCAGAAGCCACAACAGAAGCCTGCTAAGTAACTTAACCTGGTAGGTGTGGTACTTGTGGAAAAACCCATATGTGATTTTAAGATATATAATGTATCTGCTCTTTGGCATGGTTACAAGAGTAAGGTATTTATTGCTAACACATAAACCACCACAATTCCCTAATAACTTAATCAGCTTCTTGGACCTCACAAATTTCTCCCATAATAAATGTTCTCAAGTACTTTTATTTATGTGAACACAGACTACTTTGACTTGTCTTGTCATCTTTCTGTCTCATCTGTTGCAGGAGATGTTTGGTGATCACAGGAAGGTAATAGAAAGGGTGATCTCATAGTTAAGGATGGCTGTAGAGCTGTGAATAACATGTTGTATTAGTCCAAAAATGTTACATGCCTGAAAATCACACCAGGGATTGCACATAGTCAAATATTTAAAGTTAGTGCATGGTTTTGACAAACTTAACCCTGTTTCTGTGCCTCCATTTACATTTCCTCCAATGTAAAATGGAGATGCAACCATATTTACTTCACAGGAATATAATAAAGACTTTATTTACCCCTGATTGCTCCATCCCAAGTCCTGTCTTTCTCACACTTCATCTAATCTCCATCTCCTTTCCTGGATTCTGTTCCCATTTCCATTGACATTTTTCAGCATTTTCAACTCTTGTCTTATTCTTCATGCCTCTGATCCCTCAGGATACTCTTTGCTTCTGTTTTACCTTGCTGACTAGTAATAAAAGGGGGTCCTGGCTTCAACTGGTGTTTCTGACATCCCCAAACCTTTAACAGTCAGGGACAGCAACTGTAGGGAACCTCTGACTTAACAGAATAGAGCACATCCAGTTCACAGGGATTCTTCTGAGAATATAGGTCCTGGGTACTTTGTAGGTAGTAAGTAGTGCTTAAGTTGGCTTACTTTTTGTCTTCCCCACAGAGCTTCACCATTTGGCCATGGTTTTCTCTTGTCATCACAGGAACCATGAAGACACATTCCCACAGACATAAGGGTGATTCAGACACAAGAACAGCTCAGGGACCAAGGTCTTTTCCCACAGCATGAAGCCCAGCAGACAGCATCCCAGAAGACTTGACCAGAGGGGTGCCTTCAATTGCTTTAGCAAAGAAACAAGGTGTCCAGATGTTCCACTCCACTACAATGATACTGCTTCTGGGTCCACACCTGGGAGGATTTAAACTAACCACAGTTCCTGGAGGAATGCAGGTGCTCCAGGAAGCAGAGGCTATGATTACTCTCTTAAAATTCATCAAGCTGAATGGTGCTTCACAATCAAGAGCAAAAAAAAATGCTATGGATCTTATCTCCAATTTATGTTGAAATCCATATGAATCTAACAGCTTAAACTCTCTGTTGAACCTGGGTCTGAGTTTTTAAACACGTCTTAGCATATCACTTTGAATTCTCAGCACAGCAAATCCTGCGGAGGCATTCCCTGGGAGCAGGAGGCAACTGCTATCCTTGTCACCTCCACAGTCCTCCACCAGCAGTGGGGGGGTGGCTTTACTGAGGAACACATAATTTTGATTAAAAGTGACTTTAATAAATTTATTGGACACGGCCCAATCAGAAAAACATCCCAACCAAGTAAATGGTATTTGTACTGGATTTGTTTCTAAAACACAATCTTAAAAAAATCAGCATTTGCTGAGTATTCCTTTTAAACTCTGAAACCATGATTAGTGTACTCTTTCTTGGTTTTTAAATATATTCTACTATGCCAGCTAATAATACAGCAAGGAAGAAATGGGAAAAAATCTATTACTGATGAATGTCTGTGTTTGTGTTTTGTGCTGAGACCATTCAGCTGCTCTTTGAAACAATTTTGGAAAAGATCAAGTAAGGAAAATTCTCCAGACTATTCTTACAATAAGCTGCAGTTCTTTTCTGGCAAAAGCATCCCTAGACATGAGTGCACATTTAATCTTACCATGCATTCTTTTTCTGGATTCTAGGGAAAATGCATCAGCTTAATGCCAAATTTGTATGAAACACTTTCTTATTTATCTCAGGAATAAATAAAAAAGTCTACTAAGCACATAGATTAAAATAAAATTAATTACAAATGCCATAATATTTGCAAAATGTAATTCCTTATCAGGGAATTACAGATGGAAATGATATCTCTGTTGTAAGTTAATGCCTTAATTAAAATATTTACCTTATTGTATGAATGAATAATGCCACTGTAACAGCTTTTCCTAACTTCCTGTATTTAAAATAGATGGAATACAAACCTGTTAAGTCTGTGTTTCACTTCTAGTCACAAGGCATATACAAAAATGATTCTTTGCATAGAATTAGTATGTAAACTTTGGAAGAGGAATCCATGGTCTCTCAAGACTATTTAAATAAATGAAAGCAGTTCAGCAGTCACTACTAAAGGAGATCACACTTGAAATGAAGAGATGAAAAAACTTACCTAATATTCAAAAAGCAGAGATCATAAATGTATTGCTATTATGCAATAAATAGGAAAATCATGCTATGTATGTTTGCCTAACTGCTTATGACCACAAGCAATTAAATCACATTTTATGGCATTTAACAGTAGCATGAGTTTTCCCTACATGTGTGACTGCTGTTCTGGGTGTTGTTTGGCTAATCTCCCTTCAATACATATGCTCTAACAGATAAGGTTTCATGTAAAAAAAAAAAAGTTTAATTATAATGCATATTTTTTGTTTCATCTATATTTCACTTTTATCGATATATTCAAATCTATAGACAAAAATCTTACCACAAAGTTTAGTCTGGAAGGCAGAGGTCAGTGTTTCAATCTGACTGAAATTAGCAACCAGAAACACATGTTCTTCATGTGGTTCGCTCCCAATGGACTTCAGAGTGTTCATATCCACTCTTCCCACTCCAATAGCAAAAATCAGGATTCCTGAGTTACGTGCTTTAGCAGCAATCTCTGCCACAGGATCTTGAGGTCTCCCATCTGTCACTATCATGATAATTCGGGGCACATTCTGCCTCAGAGGTCGAGCCCCCTCTGTTTCTGAAAATGCAATGTTCACTGCATACTGCAGAGCTAGTCCAGTCATGGTGCCAGTGGCCAGGTGCATCATCCTCTTCACTGCTCTTTCAATGTCCTGCTTCCGCCTGAAGGTCTTCAGTGAAAACTCCTGTTTGACCGTGCTGCCGTACTGAATCAGACCCACGTGCGTGGCATCAGGGCTGATGTCCAGAAACTGCAAGATGGTCAAAATGAACTCCTTCACTTTTTCAAAGTCATAATGACTCACACTGCGAGAGCTGTCAATGATGAAAACAAGGTCCAGACGTTTATTGTTGCAAGAGTTTTCTAAAAGGAAAATGCAAAAAAAAAAAAAACTTTACAATTTCAAAAGGCGAACAGGTTCAGGTTTACTATCTAAACAAACACTCTGATAAGTGCTGTGAAAATTCAGGAAAAATAGGACATACCATAATTATTATAAATATAATTGGGCGATATAAATTTGTTCTCTAGTAAATAACAAAAACTGCCACATACTTGATCATTGTGTGTGTTTGTGTGTGTGTGTGAGAGAGAGACAGATAAGAGCCCAGAATGGTTATTGGCAGTGGAACGGTGAGATGGAATCAACAGAGCTTGGGTTGGAAAGGCCATTAAAGATCATGTATTCCAAACCCCCTGCCGTAAGCAGGACACCTTCCACTAGACTGGGTTTCTCAAAGTCCCATCCAACCTGACCTTAAACACTGCCAGGGAAGGGACATTCACAACTTCTCTGGGCAACCTCTTCGAGTAAAGAATTTCTTCCCTATACCTAATCTAAACCTGGCCTCTTTTAGTTTATTATTAGTTCATTTCTTCCTGTCCTACCACTACATGCCCTTGTCAAATGTCAGTCTTCAGTAGTTGTGTGTTACCCTGTTGTGTCATTGTTGAGATTTTGACCTCATTCCCTATGCAAGGATGGAAATCCTCTCTGAATGACAGTTAACTATTTAACACTGTGATGCTTTGTGTGGCAGGGCCTGAACATTTAGAAATCTAATACTGTGACAAGTCAGGAGGATATAAGTGTTTCATTAAAAACAGAGAAAACAGAACACAAAGAAATAGAGGTCAAAAGCATCTGTTAATTGCACTGACTGATAAGAGATGTGATTTTTCAAGGAAGCTGGCACTAAGCAGCACTTTGCATGTACAAAGTACTGTTCTCAATGATGTCAACTGCAGCTGTGAATGCTCAGCAGTTCTACAAATCAAATGTCATGATTTCAAGCATGTAATTAATACCCATCTGGGGAAAGTTTCATGTATTGGACTGGCTCGGCATCACAGAGAAATTATATGGTTGCATCAGAGAGAAAATCCTGTTGTCTGCAGTGGCACTCCACTTAGCCAAAAAAACTGCTCATAGTGAACGCTCCCTGAAATCTATGTCAGCTATCAGAAACCTTTTTTGCCAAGAGTCACTGAAGCAGAAATATTACAGACAGAGTATGTCTACATCTGACTATGGCACAGATGGGCAGGCCAAGCTAATAGGGACAGCAGCAGAAGCGAAGGCTGTCTGTCTTCTAGGCATCCTAAGAGCTTTCTGGGACTCTGGGTATGTCCTCTGGCTTCTGCTCAGCATACTTTTCTGAAAGAATATGAGAAATAGGAGACACATGTATGAGTTGCATGATGAGAATGGATAGAGACTGACCATTCACAGGAAGCCAGCACATGACAGGCTTGAGGCAAGCCTGTGAGTTGAGCTATCAGACTTGCCACAGAAGAAGACAGCATATGGAAAAAGATCAAAAGGACTTTGATGGGATGCTGATGAAAGGACGTCAACAGAGGTGTAATGTGTATACTAAAGACTCCTCCAAATTAGGAAATCCCTACGTCACAAAAGCATTGCAGTTCAGGGAATAACTGCAGGTGGCATTTTCTTGTCCTTAAATTATTCCACATGCATCTACTTTTGACCTCTGTCAGAGACAGAACAGAGGGTCAGATATACCTATGGCTTCAATCATTGTGTCCACTCATCTTCTTAAATTCCTGTGGCTATGAATAAACCTGTGAGGTTGTTAGCTGTGTTTGTAAACCTGGCTTGAAAAATTAAAGATGGGAAGAATGCTCATCAGACTGCAGTGGCATCCTCATTTTACTAAGACGAGACACCCCTAATCAGTAGTTTCCTGTATTGCCAAACCCAATTCAATTCTCAGTGCACTGTCATCCATCTTGTACAGTGAATGAGGCACTAGCGAATGTCTGGTGGAAAAGTAGTGTCTGACTGTATAATCAAAGGTCATGTCATACTGCACTAGCACAAGTGGGCCAATCAAGGACTCAATTGGAAAAACGTCTCTCTGTAGATTGTCCTTTAAACAAATTCGCTTGTGACTGCTGACGAACACTCACCATGCACTTCTGCCAAGGCAGGGGTGAGAAAGATGCCTGTTTTCACTCGTTAACTCAGAAGCCTCTTTCATAGATTACCAAGAACATTTTTTGGCATAGAATAAAAATGCTCTTTAATGACAATAAAAATGACTGCCTGGATTTATTCATGTGCAGTCTACAGTACAGCTTTATTCATAAGCGTAGGAATATGCTCCGGTTGCTTATTCTTTCAAAATCAGAGCAGGTTGAATACAAGCCAAGCTGAGCAGAAACAAAATTCCAGTTCTAATGGGATATAGATATCCTGACATAACTATTTTCCACCTTATTATCTTAATTACCTTATATATAAAAATTACAAATTATCTTTACTAATATAACATTAATGATTCCAGCAATACAAAGAGAATGCTAAGTTATGATTTGTGGCAGCAGACCAAGAGGAAAGACAAATACAGAAAAAAAAGGTTAATATGTGTGTACATATGACGGGAAGGACAGATAAGAGAGAAGGGTAAAATGGATGCTATTTTATTTCCCTTAAAACATTTCAGCATTGATTCACTAAAGGTAAATCATGCTTGACCAGCCTGATTGCCTTCTGTGATGAAACGACTGCCTGGATGGATGAGAGGAGAGCAGTGGATATTGTCTACCTACAGTTGAGCAACGCTTTCAGTGCTGTCTCTTACAAAATCCTCACAGGCAAACTCAGGAAGAGTGGACTGGGTGAGTGGACAGAGAGGTGGTTTGGTTTGGTTTGGCACAAGGTCTAGTTAGAGGTCTGTCACTGGTGGTGTCCCCCAAGGATCAGTACTGGTCCCAGTATTGTTTAGCTTTTCACCAATAACTTGGGTGAAGGGGCAGAGGCCTCCTCAGCAAGTTCCCCAACAACCCAAAGCTGGGAGGAGCGGCCGATACCCCAGGGTGCTGTGCAGCCCCTCAGAATGACCTCGGCAGGCTGGAGAGATGGGCAGAGAAGAACCATCTGAAATTCAACAGAGGTGATCCTGCACCTGGGGAAGAGGAACCTGCACCAGTAGAGGCTGGGGGTGACCTGCTGGAAGAAGCTCCGCAGAGAAGGACCTGGGGGTCCTGAAGGACAATGAAATGTCCATGAGTTGGCACGGTGTTCTTGTGGACAATAAGGCCAAAGGTATCCTGGGGTGCACTAGGAAGAACATTGGCACCAGGTCAAGGGAGGTGATCCTGCCCCTCTACTCAACCCAAGTGAGGCACCATCTGGAGTGCTGTGTCCAGTTCTGGGCTCCACAGTACAAGAGAGACATGGAGCTGCTGGAGTGGGTCCAGAGGAGGGCTACAAAGAGAGACATGGAGCTGCTGGAGTGGGTCCAGAGGAGGGCTACAAAGACCATGATGGGACTGTAGCATCTCTCTTAAAGGCTGAGAGAGTTTGGTCTGTTCAGCTTTGAGAAGAGACAACTGAGAGGAGACCTCATCAATGTCTATCGGTCTCTGAAGGGAGGGTGTAAGAGGATGGACCAAGCTCTTGACAGTGGTGTCAACCAATAGGACAAGAGGCAGTGTGCAGAAATTGATGCCCAGGAAGTTCCACCTGACCATGAGGAAAAACTTCTTTATTTGTGTGGGTGCACTTGAACAGGCTGCCCAGAGAGGTGGTGGAGTCTCCCTCACTGGAGATATTCAAGAACCATCTGGACACAATCCTGTGCCATGTGCTCTGGGATGTGCTCTGGGATGTCCCTGCTTGAGCAGGGAGGTTGGACCAGATGACCCTCTGTGCTCCCTTCCAACCTCACCTGTTCTGTGATTCTGTGAAAACATATCAGAACTACAGCCATGGTGTTGAATCCTTGTAATTGGAATATAAAGATTTGGATCCCAGTCTGAAGAGACTCATTCATCTATTCTGAAGTCTGGAATGAATCTTGGTGGGAAAAAGCCTGGAGAGCCTTGGTGGACAGAAACACATCACATTGTGCTGAATTACTTTGGAAAAATCTACTGAACTGAATGAAACACAGTGTTTTTCAAAACTACTTTAACCAGCAAATTCTATCTATAGAAATACCAAACATTTCCAAATTAAGGCATATTTAAAATCTTTGTCTTCTGATTTGGTATGATTTTTTTAAAGCTCTGTAATTATTAAAGTTGATTTAACTCGGGCTCAGTGAAAAATAATACGTAACTCTTCTGCAGATAAAAAAATCCAGCTTGGTGGTATTTTGAGGAGTGGCAATCAGTAGTAATGACACACACATCTAAACAGTCATCCCCTCAGATAAATTTTCAGTGATAGCTTTTTAGCAGTTACATGCTTCTCTGTTTGTCCTGTAAACTATAATCTCTTCCTCTGACCAGCTCTCATTTTGAACAGTGAGCTTTCTCACAACTTTGGCAAACATCTTCATAACCAAAAGTAATTCCCTTTCACTCTTATGAAAATTGACATACTCACTGAAAAGAGCTACTCATCCATAAACCTACTTTTAAGTCAGCAGAGGTCTTTTATTGCCAACACAAAACTTAAAAAAACCCTCAGTGTGGGTTGTATTATCCAAAGGGGAAGCAAGAAGAGGAAAGACAAAGACAGAAGGAAAGGTCAAATCAGTAGTAAATATGTTCTCCTTCTCTACTCAATATCCACTTCGTTAATGCCACCTTTGGAAAACTAACAATGCAAGGAAATTTCAGTTCTACTGGGAAGAATCCAGCTAGGATCCAATTACTGAGAAATACAGAAAGCTTAAAATAATATTGAGCATCTTAATTTCCTCTAAAGCTGAAAATTTAGTTAAATAATTTTATCTGATGACTGCAGGTTTCCTTCTATTCCTTTCTCAAGGCAAATTATGCTCAGCCTGTTTTGGCTTTGACAAAACTCACAGTGCTTTGATTTTGCTCACCCATCCAGGGTCTGTGTCTGAGAGCATGTTTCTATCCTCTCATTTTTCACTAACATTACATTCCCTTAATACAACTAAAGTAGCACTAGGGAGCTTTCTTGGGCATTTGAATTGACTCCTCTAGACTGTTAAATCATTAGAACAGTTCCTGCTACTGTTGTCTGAGGACAGTTCACATTTTCTCAAGCAGTCCTCGGGTATGATATAGGAAGCAGCATGAGCCAGGGATTCATCCTTTGTGGATAGAACTGGTCTGTGAGCTCAGGGTATTCCTCAGCAGAGAAGCAGGCCACATTGTACCATGGTCTCAGTGCCAGAGAGCAGCCTAAGGCACCAGCTGGCTCCATCCACAGTATTAAACTCACAGTGCTGCTCAAACAGAGTGGCTGTATGCAAGAGGCCTCCTGGGAATAATCCCTGTAGGGACTATTCTCTGTCCCTTCTGAACCACGCATGGTGATTGCTAGTCACTGTGGGCCAGAGACAACTCCAGCCATTTAACAGCAACAATAATGGTGGAGTTCCAATGTGCAAGAATGTGCCCAGCACTGTTTCATTTCCTCAAACATTTCCATCTGTGGATATTCAAACTGAACACATTCAAAGACACAAGTGTTAGATGGTCATTTTTCAAAAGTTTTTGCAAGCTGGTTGTCTTGAAAAAACTGCTTGTTTAAAAATGAGTAAGTTATTTTTGATTTTGTCCCACATCTTTATGACTCCTTAATATTTTTTTTCTTTTTCTTAACGTAAATATTACTTATTAGGTTACGTAGGTCTTTATTCTAAGAGATGAGAATGAATAAATGTTAAAGAAGGCTACTGCTATATGCAAAGCAAAAGGAGGTTAGCTCAGTTTGGTAAACACTACAACAAAGTTTAGACATTGAAAAAGTAATTTATAACAAGCAAATATTAGCTCCATTAAGATGTTTGTTATAGAGCATGACAATTCAAGCAAAAAGAGTTAAGAAAAAATGAGATCATAGATTAATTATTGCCTGAGCAGTCTTTAATGGTAATGTTAATATTTTGTATTTCTTAGCTCACTCCCCTGTAATGCATATACAATAATTACATGTCCTGTGACACTGCCAGCAGTAACACCAGGTTTATTTTTAGATTTTATCTTTGAGTAACAGAACAAGCCTTTACTCAAAAGTAAATAAAAGGGGAAGAAAACTATTCTCCCTGTTAGCATATTTTACAACTTCTTCCTAAATGTCTCTTCTTTCTTTACCATTTATTATTTCATTTTCCCTCAAGCCCATCTTCTTTTTACAACTTCTTTCCTTATAAATCTCGCCATAACTCCTATAAAATTTGTTAAAAGATGTATGAATTTCCTGGGTGTCAAATATTTTTTTATTGAAGTTTTATTGGTTTTCCCTTGCTAAATATTCAGCCAGAAAGATTGTGTTTGACATGCTCTCAGATAATTCCAAAAGATTTCATACGTTATCAAGAGGGTTTAATCTTCTTGTCATAAAATTATACAGGTAAATAATAGCCAAATTTCTAATTCATTCATAAACATACCAAGTGCAAAATGCTTTGGGAAACACATTTCATGATTGTGATTGTTGCAAAGAATAAATGAAGAAGAGCACCCAATTCTAAGCACTTCTGTCTCTAGTGAGACATTTTGAGCAAGTTAGCTTCCACTCCTTTTGGGTCTTTTTCATTTTAATTCAAAGACGGACAAAGTATGGTATTGTACATTTCAGATATAATCATACCTAGTTCCTGAAGGAAACATTAGAAACTGCCCAATATCCCTTTCCTAGCACACATACATGCTGCACTTGGTTCTGCAGGTGACACCACATCTTCCCAGCTCTGGGACAGGACGTGGATCCAAGACCTGCCTCTGTACTTTCTGGCCCCATTCTTGCTGTGAATCTTTCCCCAAACACACAGGCCTGTGGCCCTAACCCAAACGTTCATTATGAGTTTGGCAGCTCACCCACTTTTCCTTACAAATTTCTTCATCTGGGAACAATCTCTAAATGGAACACAGCCTCCAGACATTTCTTTATTGCCTCTGACAAAATCTTTTCTGAACTTCCAAAATTTCTGGGACAACTATACAGCAGGAGGCTCTTGTCCAGAGATTTCCATTTCTTTCTACATGCAAATGCTTCATTATTAGTCACTGCAGTGACTAAAGTAGTATATTACTTTGTTCTCATTTCACCCCACTATTTCTATTCCTTCCCTGTCATGGTTTTCAAAATAACACGGTCATTATTAACACCAAGTCTCTCCAAATCCAAAGAACCAGAACTGACTCACAGTATTTCTTCATTTCTTTACCTATACTGGTGCTTCTCTGGTATGAAGCCAAAGCATGGTGTAAGGATAGTCTCAAGTTTCTTAGTTCTTTCTGCACATTTCAGCTGCTCTGAGACAGAAATTGTTGGGTTTCCTGACAGGAGCCAATGCTTTCATGGTCAGGAGGACCAGGGAGCAGGTTTTTTTCCTTGCAGGCAGTAAAACACCTGCACAGAAGTATAAAGTATCCTGACATCCCCATGCACATGGCAACATGAAAATCTACCCACCACTCTTTGACAGAAAAAAATGTTATGTGTTCTCAGCTAAGGATAGCTTACACCCATGAGAGATGAGGAATTCATTTTCTGAGCCATGATGAAGAAACTCGTGGTACACACAGTAACTCTACTTTGCATCCTGTTCCCACAGCCAGCCTGGAAGCACTTACTCTGTGACTGTCTTTTCCTGCACTCACCTGTAAAACATCAAATCACAACCAACATGAAAAAGGTGATTGTATGGGAGAAGGTGATCTTTGTATCTTTCTGCTTGAAGATCTGAGACTCTTATCTTGCCTGAGCTACTTAGGGTGCTGTTGGTGACACAGAAATTAATAGAGAAAGAATGGATACAGAAAGTAGACAATTGTTAGTAGCAGCATAGACAATCTAGAGAAAAAATGTTACCTTAGTGAGTTGTGGTGTTCTTCTTTCAGGACATTAGTTTAACATTATAAAGACTCTTATTGATACTTTTTTTTTAAAGTTGCCCGTATCTTTATTTACGGGGAAAGCTGTTAGCAACCTTAATATTACTCATTGATCAGCTGACCTGAAACCACATACTTCTATCTATTGGTAACAGTCTAAGTATTAGATTCTTTTCCAGAACAAATTCAGAAACAGCAACAGGGGATAGTTCTGTATACCATTCCCCGTCTCCCAAAACATGCAGGACATCATGTCCACTGGTGAACCAACAGTTTTTCCACTTCAGCAGTACTTAGAATGATGTCTTCAAGATTCCAAAACAATTTAAAGTATGTCGTCCTCATCCACAATAGTGTCTGATCACCCACTCATGCCTATAAAATGACATGTTCTTGAAGTCATGCAAATACTGTTTCTATTATTTTCAAATTAATTTTGCACATATGTACTTTTTAAATTAAGAAGGCAAAGTGCTCAAAATGAAGTCAAAACCAGCACACTGCTGCATATCAGTGTTCTTTCTTTTGGCCTGATTTTTCTTCAAGACATAATACACAGAGGAAGCTTTGAGCTCCTTGAGAATATACTCATAACAACAGTTGTTTTACTCACAGTAATGTTCCTCACTGAATTATTGTCAAGGCAAACTCTTTTTCAAACAGAAATGGTATTTCACAGTAATTTGTGGGGGTTGTAACAAACAAATTCAGAAATACAAAGATCATTTGATGTTTAGTTCATGACTCAAGGTTTTTTTTGTAACAGCAGATATTCTTTCATCCTGTGGAAATATTACAAATTACTTTTAAAAAAAAAGGGAAAAGAAGAAAAACAGGGAGGGGGAGGGGGAAATTAAAAGAATAAGAAAACAAAACAAAGAAAGAAGGGAGGAAGGAGGAAAGAGGGAAAAGGCTTTGTTAGAGGAAATACACATTAAAGAAATACAATGCAATTTCTTGTGATGCTGGAAACCAAATTATATTCCATATAATTTAAATTACAGAAATACCCCACAGGTGACTCAAAAGTGAATGTGATTTCAATACATGAAAATTAATAATGAATACTAAATACAAGAGCTGGCAAACAGAATGTTGTTCTGTGGTTAAAAACTGCTAGCACAGACCAAAATCCAAACTTCCTGATCTCCATGATGATTGGCTACAGATGAGCATACTCAGATTAGGACATAAATCCCTGAGGTCTGTTACAGTCCCAGCTAGTCCTCATGGCTCATTAGCTGGGGCTGTTTAAGGGATAACAGCTGCTGCAGGAACAACTGGCTGGGCAGGGATATGGTTGCTGATCAGATCTCTCTTTCTCAGACTCTGGGACCTCTGAGAGGGGCTGGGGAAGCACAGCCTTAGCACAAACCAGGCTACCAAGCCTCAAAGCCACAGAGAGCGGGTGTTCTACTGTGCAAAAACCCTGGAATCTGAAAAAGCAGCTACTGTGGGGGAGAAGCCAACAGCTGAGAGATTAAGATGAAAGTTGAAATATTAAGAGTCAGCATAAAGTTCATGGATGACCTCTCAGCTATTGAAAAAACCATTACTGGGAAGCAAAACACACCATTGCTAATATTGCCTTGAGGCACAATGATTGCAGTATGTATCCACACACTTCAGAAGGAAAAAAACAGGTGATTTTGCAGGCTGTAAAATGCTTTGCTTGCTCTCTTTCCAAACATAATGTGTTTCTATTTATATGGCAATATCATGTTTTGAATAGGAAACTGATGGGTAAATAAATGGATAGGTATTTGATTACCCTGTATCCTTACAAAAGCTTGGCTAGGATTTTGCTTGTATTTAAACTTATGTGGTAATTCAAAAGATGTAATTTACAACAACTTCCTACCTTCATCTGCTGCATGGAACAGTTGTCATCTCCCCCAGTACTATACCAGTACAGTATGTCTAGCACATGATGTAGTTACTGTGACATAATTCTCATTTCAATTGCAGTCCAGACTTCAGTTACAATAATTCTGCTTTCTGACAGGATATGTCTGAGGACATAAAACTTGTCAGGCTTGCATTTATGTGAAGAAATAACACATACATATGTTGAGGATGAGAATTAGCTCCTTACAGGAGAAAGCATCCCTCAGTGGCTCAACAGTCCACATTAGCAGAATTTAGAGATTTCTGGCCAGCTCTTACTGTATAAATATACAATGAATTAAACCAAAATTAAACAGGAATCTTATCTGCACTCCACAGAAGCATGATGGGTTGGGCTCACTTTTGTCACATACTTTCCCTTCTGATTTGCTGCTAAAATAACTCAGAAGGTTTAACCTGATAATGTCTTAAGCCCTTAAGTTACATACACTCAAGTTTAAGAACTGGCTTGGAGATAAGAATCCTTGGATTAATTTTAACTGGCTTTAGCAAGTGATTCATAAATTTTGTGAGTGTTTCACGTAGTTCTGATTACTTCGCTTCAAATTATTAGTGGAATCACACATATACAAGCAAGAGACAAATCATTGTATATTTTGTTGCAAAATGTAATTTCATGCAGACAGAGGCATTTGCGTTTTGCAGCAGCTTCCACTGAACAGGAGCCAAGTACATTTCCTTCTTGGCCTCCTTTCCCCTCTGTTTTAATTTTGTGCAGTATCTGTTAATTTTTTGTTATTTCTTCTGCTATCATGTAATATCTAAAGGAATGCCCCCTAAATTAGCTTTTCTCCTTACATAGATATTTTCAAAATTACGTAGCTGCATGTTTCATATTCCCAAGAAACAGAAAGTTATTGCTTAGAGTAGTATTCTACATTCTAGCATTCACTGTATTCACTACAGCTTTCATGCATTCACTTCAGATCTTTCCAAAGAAGTATGCCCATATGAAACAAAATGCATGCCCAGTTTACTAGAACAGAGTTCATGAAGAAAAAAGCAAACACAAACACTTGTGGGTTGGTTTTTTTTTCACAATGTGGGAGTTTTGATTTGCTTTCTTTTGTAATATATTATTAAGATGCAGTAGGGTCTAAGTTCCAAATCTGCTTCAGAAAAAAACCCCACAACTTCAAATACCAAAAAGGCACTACATCTTGGATCTACAAAGATTGGATGCATGCTGCTTCTAGACATGAAATCTGCTGAAGGGTGCTGTGGACCTCTCACTGGCCTTGCAAACACAGTATGGAAATCACCACTCTGGACAACTGACTTTGCTCTTCATCAGGATGTTTAGGTGCAGAAGGCTATTTCATTATGTCTGAAGGAAATCAGCTAATCTAACAGACATAATTTTATCTTTATAACTATGTAGCAAGTATATCACTGCTTTTCTTTAGAAAAAAAACAGAAATATCATTTTCCTTTCACAAATCAGGATAAGCCAAATTTGATCCAAACTCTGGATCAAAGTACTGATGAGGGAAAAAAAGAAGGCAAAATCTAGTTCATATGTCAGATAAGGGGAAAGGTGACTGTTATCTGCTACAGGAAAGAGAAACTGACCATCTTACATCTTTCTTTGTTTCACAAGATCCTGCACAACTATGGAAACAATTATCTGAAACATAAATACACCTGCATGAAAACAGCATCTTCCAGCAATATAATACAAATTCTTTTGTTACTTGAAATACATGTATATCTAATATGCTGCAATAAAGACTTAAGAAAAGGTTAAAAGTTAATTAATTTGGCACAACTGACAAGTTTTTTTTATATTTGGAAGTCTGACTCAGTGTTTAATAGAAGAAAAACCGGCAAAGCAGTTTGGCTTTCAAGGGACACATAGTGAGAGTTCCTAAAACTCTATTTCCAACAGATCCTTGAACAAAATATTTCAGCTCTTTCACAGAAGTTACTAGCTATAGCAATAATCATTTTAAACAGCAATAAGCAATGCAACGACCTGCCAAATTAAAATAACATGCATCGAGATTTAGTTAAAAAACTGACGAATAAGAAAAGTATATATCTTTTCAGACGCAGTTCATTCCTCCAGGAGACTTTGTTAAAATGTATAGGCAATTAGACCTAACAAGACCATTAAGAAATCTATGAAGTATTAGTGCATGGCTGATGAAAAATTAAATCCTCCTAAACCTGGATCTCAAAGTATTTTTCTCTCTATATGGACAATCCCACAGAATCTTTCATCCATTCCATTTTACTTATTTAACTTGTCAGTCTCCTAGAACAATGACTTTTACTTCTGTACTTGGACACAACTGGTATTTTACCAGTAAATAGTTATCACAGACATACACTTTTGTTTTTAAAATGGTGAAAAGAAGAATAAAGGAATAAATTATTTTAATACTGCTATACTTACCTAGTATAAACTTGCATTTTATTCCTGAAAAAGAGACTTCCATCCAAAACAAATCCAACCCCCAACCTTAATTTTTATTACTTTTCCAGGTACCTGTTCGTTCTTTGCAGCTATTTTGCTCCATTTTGCCTGCCAAGCAAGTCTTTACATAACAGCAGCAATTGTCATCACCACCACTACTTCTAATACGCATACTACATAGAATGTGACAACTTCTAATCCCTGTTAAATTGCTGGAAATCTGGAATGATTTTATTAAGTCTATTACTTGATGTCACTGAGATCATGTTTTGGCCCTGTTCTTTCTCATGCCATTTAAGGAACACTCAACTTTCCAGCACAGTGGCACTTTTCATATTCTGTTCTTTACAGAGAGGCAAGTTTTTACCATGCCACTGTTTCTATACGTTGCTGCACATAAGCAGGTGACCTAATTTCTTGAAACAGAGTGCAAGGCCCAAGAGTCTGACTCCAAACTGCCACGTACTTTTATGGGCTGGCTCAGAGAATGTTCCAAGTTTTTTGCATCATTTAATGCCATGAAGAGGTTCCTTTAGCCAAAACTGTTTGCATCCTGCACATGCCAAACTGAGTAGGGATCCAGTGGTTTCCAAATGCAGGGACCAGAGATCTCTTGGCTTTTGAAATAAGAAATAAATAACTTAATATACACATTTTGATTTATACTGAACCCTTTCATATATTTTCCACTATTTAAATTTGAAAGAGCGGATATAAGAGGAATTTTTAAAAATCACAGGGAAAATGGCAACTAAGAAATGTGACACTGTTTCTCCACATAATACTTTGCCTCTGCACTCATTTTCTGGAGAGATGGGCAGCTTATTTCTCAAAGTAATAAGCTCACTTAGGGTATCTGCTAGGAACCCTAAAATACTCAGGAAGAGCTCCTATTTTAGAATTTTAGAATTCAGGACTTTAGAAAGTTTGGGATTCTTGTTAAGTAAGGTGTGAAGGTGGGTATTTCTCTTTGTTGTCCTACATCCATGTTTTTTAGTGAATTAGATCTCCAGAGCTGTGGTTTTCAGCCTTCAGTTGCAGAACCCCAAGTGCTTCAGGACTGCATCTATTAGTTTTGAGATAGATGAATAAGAAATGGAAATCTGTTATCTTTTGTTTTAAATTTGTCCTACTGGAATGGAAAATCAACATTTTAAAGTAACAGATTGTAAATGGTACTTTATGGAGTTTAAAGGATTACATGTAAAGGATTACATTTTATTTAGACAAGCATTTCACTGCTAAATTTGGTGCTCTTCTCTCTGTCACCCATTCTCCCATATTCTTTCTTTCTTTTCAATGTATTTTCTGCAGGACATTTCACATTCCTCATATTCACTTGGGTTAGGTGACCTTTATGGAGTCCACTTAGCATCTCCCAGTGGCTGGAGAGAGGTATCTGATGAGATCTACTACTGATGTGAATCATTAATCCCTAACCATAGGCTGTGTCAAAACCCCATCCATGCTGTGTTCTCATAACCTAATAATCACTTTAAACAATTAGCAAAAGACAGTTATTCTAAGTCACAAACTGTTAGGAAATGAAAAAGTTGACTGCTTGGTGATGCACAGGTGATGACCAACAATAGAGAGATGAACCTTATGTTATAAAACATGACAGCCCACAAGCTGAAACTGATAGGCCTTGTCCTAAGATTTTTGTCAAAAGAGGAAAAAAATAGCTCATTGTAAAAAAATTACTCATTATAAAATAAGCTACTCATTATAAATAAATCTGACAAAATAAAGGGATTATCATCAAGTAATGTAATGATAAGCTTCATTTCAATAGCCACAGATTTCCATTCAATCATCTTTATGCACATTACACACATGTAGACAGGTAAAACTTTCCAGCATGGTAAAAGTCTCATTTGACAGAACCTCCAGGGACCAGCCTGTATTTCCTCTAAATACTGAAAATAAAGTTGTTTCTTTTTTTTTTTCAATCCAACAGTCCGGTAGCAAATATTTACTTAATATCACTTACATAAAGTAAATCTGGTACCCCAAAAGTAAATAACTTCATTCAACAGCTGCTACCTGGTCAACAAACTTTATCACATGCCTACTGGCAAATGAAAATCGCCTTTTGGTTACAGACTAACTCAGCCAAGGTGTGGCCAGCTGCTTATGCCTTTTATCATTTGTATTTGAGACAGCTTTTGGTAGTGGTGTTTGGGTTTTTTTGTGTGTAACTTACCCAGTAGAGATTGTGTGTTAACATCCCTTCTTCGGGTGAAATGTCTTCCAGGGAGATCCTTTGCCATGACAGTGGAAAGCAGAGTGTGTCCAAATAGCAGAAGGAAACATGCAGTCATTTTCTTCATCTTCATAAAACAGAGGGACATGCGAGGATGTAAAACTGCAAGAGGAGAAAATGAGATAAGTTCTTTGATTACATAAAAAAGAAGCATTCCAACCACATCAGTCACCCAGCAGCATTGCTTCCCTTGCATCACATACAGACATGCAGGCACATGGGCACCAAATAATACCTACAACTTCAAGAAATAAGGTTTACATAATAACACAGCAGTTGGCAGCCCCTGTATAGCATTTCTAAGTATTGCTAGTTGAAGTCCATAGTCAACATTGACAACAATTTATAATAATCAAGTATTTTTAAAGCATGAAATGGAAGTTTGTTTCACTCAGCCTGTCAGCAGAAACAGGTTTGAGGAGGACACAAATATATTTTTGTTATTCCACTCAGTGCTCCTTTGCAATTTTTTTCAGAAGTTTAATGGTTCCTGCAGTCTGAGGGATTCTTGCTGCAGAAAATTTTGGAGAATTAAAACAGAGAGAAGATAATATATTTCAGAAACAGCAACTATAAATGTGAACAGGCAACAACTGATGCTGACTTTTCAGAAGACAGTCCATGGTTGCTAACATGAAGATACCAGTGCAAGATTAATCTTGTTTGTAGGAACAGACTCCTGAGGACTGGAAAGGAGCTTGCCATAGGGTCTGGAGCAATTTTATCATACAGAAGAACAAAGTGACAGCAAAAATTCCTACATTAAGAGATGATTCCTGACCAGGAACTTGTTAATGCATCATGAAAAGCCATGGCTGACTCTGCCACAAACAGAAAACAAAGACTGTCATGCTAATAACTCATTTTCTGGCTGTGTTCTTCCTTGGAGGCTTCCTCAGATGGAGGCTCCTTCTACACTCCCCCAAACCTTTATTGTTGTGGTCAAGAGCATCCCACAGGAGCTGGATTCAGTCTTGGAGTGGATGATATGATGAAACTTAGTAAAGAGCTCCCCTAGGTGTGCAAGAGATGGATAGAACTACCCACTTTCATAACAAAGAACTGTTTTAACTGAGTCTGAGTGGAACTTCTGAAACAGCGCAAATTTTAACAGTTATTCTTGGTGAAGTAACTAAGACTTGAAAACAATTTTAACAGGGCCCTAAACCTAACAAGCAGATATGTAACAGAAGGCAACTAAATGCTTCAGTTCTGAAAGATAATTTATTTTCCCACCATGAGCTATTCATTGGCAGAAAGGATAATTCTGAATAAATATTTTCTCTCTAATAAAGATACTTTGTTCATTATTTTTCAGTCTTTTCCATGCAACTATAACACATAATGTAATTTTCTGACTACCAATCTATTTTTCCTTTTGTGTACCCTACTCAGCAGCCCCAAATGCAGACACAACGTTCTGGTGCATATGCCAAAAGGAGTCTTTGCACTCAAAATGCCCAGCCTTACTTCAGTGTTCAGTATTATCCAGTAATGGGCAATACATGATTTAAGGACATTTGAACTAGGAAAGAAATGGAAATACCTGGTGTTTATAAAAATGGCCACAAAATAATTAAATTTCTGGGCATCTGGATGATATTATTGCTAGAGTTTTTCCAGTGTTGTAGTCAGAAACAGATGAACACTGGAAGCAGCACACACCACTGGAAATGGGACTATGTTTCCCTGGAGGCAACAGCTGTTACATCTGGAGATCACGAATCCCAGGTATCTCTTCACTCCTCAGAACACCAACACAGACCAGGGGTCTCCTCTTGCTCAGGCCTGCTCATTCAGCACACAAAGCAAATGGACCTCAAGGATACATGCCAGCTCTAGCACTGATGGTTTAGAAAATCAGAAGCCATGCTAAAGTGAAAAAGAATAGAGAAATATCCTTGTTGCAAGGCTGTTACAGGAACTAGGTATGAACAGAATGCTCAAGAGGACTTTCCGGCTCTTAACTGCTTATCAGAGGCCTAACTCATCCCTCCTTTCTATTCACCCTAAACAGCTGAGAAGATGGCACTAAACACTAAACACACTTCACAAGGCATTGCTAAACAACCCAGTAACAGCATGATGCCAAAGGAAATGGTGGTAACAGCAGTGTATCAGGACAGTCCCACCCCAAAATAAACTCTCCTACATTCTGACGCTTAACATATTTTATACCTCTGTAGCAATTTTTGATATTTGGTCATAGTTACAAATTCACTAGACTCACAGCTGTCCATAAGCAACTCCAGAAATAGGAAAAAAAAAAAAGTGTTGGGATTTGAAGTCTTTGAATTCTGTGAGGAAAATGTTTACATAGCATACAAATATATGATCAACTGACCATATAAACTGAGTTGTCTCCATAATCATTCATTAGCTGTCACTGAATTCTGGAATACATTAAATATTTTCAATTCAGTGTAATTTTTACCAATCCCTTTGAAAAGTAAGGTTGGAGTGCTAAAGAAACAGAACCACTGAATAACATATTGTTCAATAGTACTTACTTTGGATTCAGAAACTTTAGGTCCTCAGATCTCAATATCTCTAGTCTGATAATCAGAAAATAAATCTACTTAGAGATCCACCAAAAAGGATCCAACTCTTGCTAAAATAAAATCTACTATGAACACACTCCTACCCTCACAAACAGTGTTTTAAAGCACTGTTTCAAACAAAAGCTATACTTAACAGCAAAGAAGTTCAGTTGCCTCATCTTAAAAAAACCAAAAAAACAAAAAAACAACATATAATCTAAAATAAAACTGTAAGCAACATTTCATTCATTTTCAGTGAGAAGGAAAAAACAAAAAACCCCAAAGCCAGAGGCTGTATATGTGATAACATACACTGATCCAAGCCTGCTGTCACCCCTCCATCCACACTGAAAGCTTCTGTACTGCTTTCCTGGGGTGATGACAGCCTGGGCTTCTGTGCTTTGCTCTAGTTCCAGCTACATATTTGTGTCCACTGCTGCTTTTACATGACCAGTCTGTATTGTGGTTGCATGGCTGCTCCTCATACAGCCCTCCCATGGTTCTCTGCGCATCTTCTGGGCCTTCTGCAAGGTCTCCTGTCTTCACTCTAGAAGCTGGATGGTGTTTATTTTAACACCTCATTTTTCCAGCAGGCTAAGCTCATCTGCCACAGCCCTCTGGGGCTGGTTAACCCTTGCTCTACCAGCTGAGAACATTCCCAAAGTACCAAACTTACAAAGTCATATTTTTGTGGCTACCTGTGAATATATTTTGGGCACTTTGATTCCTGCTGTCAGCACTATACCATCGGGAACCAACTCCCCATGGCAGACCCAAGATCAACTCACTGCAAGACAAACATCCTGAACAGCTCAAAAAACCAAAACCAACAACAACAACAAAAACAAAAACAACACAACAACAACAAAAACCCAAACCAAAAAATACCCAGCAAGAGGAGGTTTGCCAGTCCATGGGGCTTTACCAGGTTGAGCACCAGATTCACTGGTGCTTTCACTGCTCCACTCCTCTACCCACAGTGAGAGGAAGAAGAGTGGGGCTTTCACAGCAGCCTTGGAGCACTCAGTGCAGCACAACGCTGTGCTGGACATGTGAAGAAGCTGCTAACAGAGAAGACACAACTGCTGCTCACAGAGGTACAATCTGGTGAGGGCTGCTGGCCATATCTGCAGCTGCCTAGACGAAGTTTGGTATAAAAGAGGAGATTCTCCCAGAATATGACAAACAAACAGAGAGACTCTCACTTCTTTTAAGGCTTCCCTCATTCCCTACCTGGCTGCTAGTCAAGAGCTGAATATTGCCATGGTGTGCTCTTATCAATCTTACCTGTGCTAGCTTAGCCATACACCCATGCATCACAGTAATTTTTCTGATGCACTGTTATGCACTTTCATGAACCACAGTGTAGGAATACTAAAAAATAAAATTGAGATTTCACTTTAAAATACCTATTTCCTTTGTTGGACAGCAGTGAAACAATACAAGCCTGTTTCTATGCTTTCAAGTATCTTTCCATGGAAGTCTCCTTGTAAGGGATTGATGGCTGTTTTGGGCAGAGACATTACTGAATATTCAGTGTCAGTGGTAATAAATCAGTGACCTTCTCCACTGCCTGTTGCAGAATATTAATATTTGTCCTCTTCACTGTGATAACTCTTAAATAATATCAAGGGAAAAGAGATGCTCTGTGGCTTATGCCAAAGTCAGTGTCCTCCCACCTCTTACCACACCTCAGGAAAATTTCTTTTACAGAGAAGCAGGAAACCCCTCTATTGGCCTGTAAGATCACTTCTTTTTCACTCAAGTACCTTAAAATGTACCTGTCTTTGCTGAGCAGATCATGCCGAAAAACAAATTGGAAAACAAGTAATATGTTTCAGCTCATACTTTCTGCTCCTCTGTATGGTCTCCCTCCTTGTCTTGTAGTACAAGTTTCCTTCCAAGGCCAAATCAGAAACATGAATTCCACAAATCCCTGCCTCTCCACCTTCTCCAGCTACCAACCAAACTGGCACAATATACAGCAGGGGAAATACTCCATAGTTACGTGGAACATTAACACCTGCAAACAGTATCCCCCTCTTGAACCCTGCATAATTTCTCACCATAGATGGGCGGGGAAGAGAAGACAAAAAAGCACCAGAGGCAACAGTTATTAGCACTACAGAAGCTGCCTTTGGCTTTTCTTGTTCCCTAGTTAAAAGAGACAGCCATTTACTCTCATTAAGCTTCCAACAGACCTAACTTCAGTGTTTTTAAGTTATAAAGAACGTAAGTTCATAGAAGAGAATCATTCTGAAGTTCTTTCAGCATTCCTTATTATCTCCCCATTTTTAAGATAACAGGAAACCATGATCAAATAAAAAACTTTCACTGAAGGTAAATCCCAAGCAATCTATGTGAGTCAATAAAATCAGTCTGTTTCCCCAATTTAGCAAACATGGTGAGTTACTTGGAAAAATAAATTAGGTCTTATTACATGAAAGCCACAAAATACCTCTTTCTCAATCCCACCATCTCAGAAATTTAAAAAAAAAAGGCTGCAGGCACTGTAAAGCCCTTTTAACTATCAGTTACAATATATTCCGAAGTACTTCACTATCCACAAGCCAGCACATGCCTTACTGGTTCACTACTCATTAAAATCACTGTGTAGCATGGACATCAGGACACACAGTATTAGTAATTTCCTCTGTCTTTCTGCACCAGTTGCTGACACAGGCATTTTCCAGCTCTAAAAAAGAGCTATAGAGGCCCATAGAATCAAACATCACAAAACATCATTATAAATCATACATATATATATATATGTGTGTGTGTGTGTGTGTGTACATATATATTATATAATAATATATATAATATATATAATAATGTACATATATATATATATATATATATATAATGTGCCTAGCCATGCAGGGGTTGTGTGGGGGCAGGTGGCCACAACTGTGGGGGTGATATTTAGCACATCAGCAAGAAGCACCATTTTACCCTCATCATTATGAAGGAGCACTCTAGTGTCATCCTGTTTCACCAGTGATGGACTGGATTTTCTGCAACTCCTTGCTGCATAAGGAAGGCTTCATTAGGCTTAGTAGCACAGGACAGGTAGACAACCATTCTAAATCATGACTATCAACTGCATTTCACCAATAGAGTTCAAATCACCAAGAAGAAGCGAAGTTGCAGGTGCTGTAAGTTTGTAAATTCCTCACATGCTGCTCAACCCTGATGGCAGGCCACTAGGTGCCCATGAACCTGGATGCCCATGAACCCAGACTGCACCATGTCCTGCAAAGCATCAGAGCAGTATTCACTTGTTAAAACATTTTTTAGCTCATATTAAGAAGCTACCTTGGGCCATTCGTGCTGTCAGTAGTATGAGATAAATCTGGGAAACTCATTATCTGAAAGTCAATTAGTAATTGTGGTGTATTCTGAGACAGCCAACCCAATTGCAAACAGCTTTCACAGTAGTGCAGCAAGCCACCACAATAACAAAAGGGACTGTTGACCTGGCAACATCAGTCTTGTATCAATCTGAAATAATGAGTGTCCAGACAGTATGAGTAACCTGAATCTGCACTGGGTTTAGGACCTGAAGTTGTGTACTCCAGTGTGAGAAGACTGGGACAAATTCTTTGCATGGGTCCACAAAGCTTCAGGGCCACAGGTTGTTTCGTGTCTGCAGTAGGGCACAATCCTAGCATGTGGTAGCAATGTCTGCTCCAGACATGTCTGCATAGTGGTGGGGACAGGGTGACAACCACAGAGTCACAAAGTTTTCCACCTTTGTCTCCTATGCTTCCATACAGTCCTCCTCATCCAGCACATATCCCTACCTTGGCATCTAAAATGATATTCCAGTGCTTTCTGTACTGAGAGATGCCCCTGCCTTGCACAGGAATTCGGCTGCGGCTGAATCTCCACCAGTAGCTATTTATTCCAGCTGCTGCTAAAAAATCCCACAGAGCAGTTGTAACTTGGACTAACAAAATCAAATGTGACAGTGGAGTAAATTAACTTTGATTTTGAAACAGTGCAGGGAAGACCCAAAATGCATTACAGAGCAGTTCCTAGACGGGGAGGTGAATGACATTTGGTAATCAGTCAAATTTGCCCACAAACCCAACGCTGTATAAGATACCCATGTGCAGAGCATAACCAAAGGTGCTGCAGGATACAGGAGCACAACCACATTCTGGAAGCTGTCCAAAGAGGGCTGGGGATGGGGAAAGGACAACTCGCCTATCCAAGCACAAGGGCCAGATAAGCACACACATGAATTGATGAGTTCAGACACCGAAATATACAGCATATCAGAAAGAGCAGAGATCAGCATTAAATTTTACTGTCAGATGTAAATATCATAGTGGGACTTCTACACAGCAGACTTTGTAATTTAATGGGCTTAGAGTATATGTACTACATATATAATTTAATTTTCTACAGCTCTAATGAAATGAAGAAGACTAAGGGATCTGTTGCTTAATTTAAAGTCATTTGTCTGAATGACACACAGACTTCCTGATACCACTGCTGTAAAATGAATAACCTCTAAATCATATAATGATAGAATGATTTAGGTCAGAAAGGACCTCTGTAAGGCATCAGGTCCAACCCCTGCTCAGAGGTGAAGCTGAGGACCATTTCAGTAACTTCTCACCACACAAAAGTTAATGGTGGTGCTATAGAACAGTACACCCATAGTATGGTTTACTCTGCATAGTTTCCAGTGGTCAGACAGCAAGCTCTAGCAGTGGGAATTCTTATTTTATGACAGCATCAATCTCCCTGCCATGATTTTCTTCAGTTGCCACTCGGACAATAGACCTTTTCATTATCTTCTTCTTTTGAGAAAGACTCATTTGCACTTTCTGGTACTGAATCTCATCTAAACATCAGAGTTTCCACAACATGCCCAGAAAAGTAGCATGGGAAAACTGAGAAAATTCACTTTTACCATGCACAGAAGGCATTTAAACGAAAGCATATATTATATGACATATTATACACATGTAAGCTGCTTAGTTTTGTCTCTGAAGTAGTCACAAGCCACAACAGACTTAAGTGCAAGCAGAAAGGTTTGGGGGGAAAAAAAGGATACAGCAGTTCTGAAATTTATTTGCAAAGTCACACTGACCCCAGTACCAGCACCACTGTAAACCAATAATTTGGAGATTAAACCCACTCCATTCCAAATACTCTTTGCTCAAAAGGAAAACACTAACAATGAGTACACTGTATAAAAAGAGCTTGTTAATGATACCCACAATACAATTAAAAAGTGCTTATTGTTTTACCTTCCTATGGAGATGGTTTATAAGCCATGAGAGAGTATTTAGATCTGATTAGCCTTTCTGTAGTTTGCCTGGACTAACTAAAACATCTTTTACCATCTCAGCTGGGTCCCTGAGCCCCAGCTCATAAACAGCAGAATGTGCATTCCCTTGCTAGTGAGAAATCCCAGTGAAGTCAATGGAGAGACTCACATAAAGTAATTAGGTGTGGATATTGAGTGCAGGATTAAGGATCTTAACAGCAGCTTTGTGTAACTGAGTGCTGCCTTTTCTGAAGATAAAAAATAAATCAAATTTAATGTGATGAATATCACAGTGATACACATTATATGAGCAAAAGTTTAGAAAATCTCATGCTTAAAGCTGAGATATCTACACGAAAAGTGTAATACCCCAAAACTATTTTGTAGATTTTGTAGGATTTAATGGAAAAGCCACATGAGTACTTTATTTAGCTATTGATTTAAGGAGAATTTTTGATGGGATTCAGTTTGATGATTTCTTCTGAAGTAGTCAGCTGTCTGACAGAAGCACAGCTATAACATGCAACACAACATGCCACCTTTTCAGACCTCAGTCAGGATCATTCACCTTTAGAACAATGGTCCCACAAGCAAACCCAAGCACTTAGAACTATTACACAAATCAGCAGGTTGCATTCTTCTCTCTCAGTCAACAATATTCTACAGTTTAGCAGTGATAGAGGCCAGTTTGACACAGAAAGGACTGTCTTCTGAAGCAGGAATACATGGTCATTAAAGATGCCATGATAATTTTTGCCAGATTACTGCCAGATGGTGCTCTACTAAGCACCATCTCAGTAGAGTTTCCAGGGTAAGTATATCACATTCAGCAAACCGTCCCTCACTCCTTCCACCTCCAGCAATCGCAGGAGGCCCGGGCAGCCCCTACCCTGCACATCCCTAGTGACCCCTGCAGCGCAGAGCTGCCCGTGGGCTGTACCCGGGCACGGGGAGAAGCCGCAGCCCGCGCTGCTGCAAGCTGGTAAAGACACCTGCAGGCTACTCTCGAACACGTTTCTAAGCAAAGTTTGGTTCCGATACTACACTGATCTTACAATACACCAGGGGTGTTTCTTTACAGCAGTCAAATGAGTTACTGCGGCATGCACGGGGAGGAGGATAAATGAAGAGTTTGCTCAGACCCACGCAGTCCAAAAAAAAGGGGAAACCCTTCTCCTGCGGGCTGCACCACGAGCAGCAAAGCGCTCCAGCGGGACCCAGCAAGCGAACATCCAACCCAGCCCCAGACGCGGCCGCGGCCCCTCGCCTCGGCCTCCCGCTCCCCGCCGGGCCCCCGCCGCCCGCGGGGCCTTCCCGGCCGCCCCCCACCCGGAGGGGCCCCCGGGGCAGGGCCGTTCCTCCGCCGAGCCGGGGCCCTGGGGCGGGGGTGGCCGCCGGCAGAGCAGAGACCCGGGACGGCAGCGATGCCGAGCCCCGCCGGGCGGCGCGGGACGCGGCGGGGCGCGGTGTCCCCGGGCGGAGCGCCGCGGACCCGCCTGGCGGGCGGGAGAGGCGAGACGAGGCGGGGCAGGGCAGGCGGCAGAGCCGCGCTTACCTGAGGGGCTGGCGGGGCGGTCCGCTCGGCGCGGCAGCAGCGGCGGCCGGGAGCGAGCGCGGAGCCTCCTCCCCTCGGCGCGGCCCCGGACGGCGCTCCCCCGCCCGCCCCCCGGGAGCAGCCGCCTCCCGGCAGCCCCGTCCCAGGCGGCAAGAGCCCGGCTCAGCACTGAGGGGAGGGAAAGCGGGGAGTCCCGCTACGGAGACACCGGCTGCCCTGCCCAGATCTCCAGAGCTGGCGCGGCGCCGGGAGGCCGCGGGAGGAGCCGCGGAGAGCCGCGTTCCTCTCTCCTCAGCTGCCTCTGCCGTCAGGGACGCGGTTCTTCACTCCTGCCTCCCTGAGGGGTACGACCTGCCGTCCCACTCCTTCCCGCCTGCCCCGTGTATGGGACCCGGGCTGTTCTCCCGCTCCTTCACGCCTGCCGGGAGGAAAAAGAGGGAATCGACGGCTCTTGCGGGACACGGGCTGTTGGCCCCAGGCGTCCCTGCCTGGTCCCGAGGGACGCGGGACCCGCTCCCTCCCGCCAGCCCCGTCAGGGACAGGGGCTGCCGGCCCCTCTGGGCTCCCGGTCGCGGCGGCCCCGGCCCGGCCCCGCCGCCCCGCGCACCTCGGCCCCGCTGCTGGTTCCTCCCTGCCAGAGCTGTCCCTGCGCTGTGGCGGGCGGCGAGGGGAGCTCCCGCAGCCCCAGGAGCAGCTCCTGCTCCGGCCCAGCGTGCTCTCCCGGAGGGGGCCGTGCGTTCCTGCTAGAGAAAAGCGGCGTGGTTTCTGTCTGGCGGCTCAGCGCATCCTTCCCCGGCCAGCGCCGTGCTCTCCGGGCCGCAGCCTTCCAGGGAATCCGACCAAGGGAAACGTCGGGGAATGGAAATCCATTCCCCTCGCGCAGGACCCGCGGGCCAAGGCAAACAGTCCCTGGTGATTCATGCGGTGTCTGCCACCGCGGCGAACCGGTGGGAGTCTCCGTCGGGGAAAACGCTGAGGGAAGCGTGAAGTAAGTTGGCCAAGTAGCAGGGACCATCGTTTCTTAGCTGACACAGCAGCGACGCGGTCAGTAGTCCAGGTGGAAAAACTAAGTGTGGGGTTTATATCAACACTTACAGTATTATGTATGAAGAAGAAAAATAAAATTCCTGCTTTGTTCCTAAACAATTGTGATTTCTGTTTCCTGGCAAACAAACAAACAAGCAAACAAAACCCAGTGAAAGCCATTTAAATGGCAGAGGTGAGCCAGACTCACTGTCACTGTCCAACAGGAAAGACTAAAATCGCCAGGCCATGCCAATTGCAGTACATCAGCTGCCGGAGGAGTCTGACACAGGAGACTTTTACTCCTCAGATCTGCTGGAATAATGAGTAACTCTGGCAATCAGCAGAGCTACTTCGTGTAAGTTTTGTAGGGCACAATTAATTGCCTGTGATGTGGGTGTACAAAATCTTATCTCTAAAAGGAAGCACACAGATAACAAGCAAATCTAAAACTGAAAGTGGTTGGATTCAACTTATCTTTAATTCCGAGCCCTGGCTCCTGAACCTTTCCTGTAGCCAGAGAAAAGGGAAAAAATAAAAATGCAACTGAGCACTGATAGACATTATAGCAAACCCAGCAGGGCCAAGTGCAGAACAATTCTCCCATTCTGTTCCATCCCTGTAATGTAGCATAGGATGAGGCCCCAGCCACGGTCCTAATTAATGCTTTGCTGTCTGAAAATACAGAAACCATACTTCCATTTCCCTGTGCTGTGGCTTGAGGCATCAGCTGAGTTGCCAGAGGAAGACAAAAGTCAGAAATGTTGTAGTGACAAGATCATGTGAGAGCCCAGAGTAACTCTGGTGGCTTTAGCTCCAGTTTATACATAAGAGAGCCCATCACTAGTGCTCTTCCCTGAGGCTGTGCAGCCTGCTGCTGTTGGCAGGCTGAACCCAGGGAAGGTATCCCAGCGGGAGATTGGAAGAAAGGATGGTGGCAACAAGTCAACACAAAGCATCTCTTCATTTCTTAAGAGACAGCATAGAAGATAGGGGACTTTTATTTGACTTTATTTTACTTAGGTATTTATTTATACCACACCAGAAGTACTGTGTAATCCCCACATTTCAAAGTCCTGGTCTCTTTGCCGCTTGTCTTTTCTCAAAAGATGAGCTTCTGTCCTCCACTCCCATCGTGTGACTTCTTTTTGATTTGGGAGGGCCTTTGTTCAGTCTGTCAACATTTGATACAATGGGTAGAGGAAAACTGGAAGATGTTAAGTAAGAAAAAGCTGGAGGCTTCTATCAAGCCATGCTTTGATATGCAAAGAATCAAAAATCTGCCCCCCCCCCAAAAAAAAAAAAAACAGGCAATTCTTAAGCTTCATGAAGATTGCTGATGAGATACCTGAGTCTGTTTGTTCCTGTCCTGTCTTCTCTTAGTGCCTGGAAGGATTACTCTCAGTCTGGAAGAAGTGATGTAGGCTGCTTCTCAGTTATCACAGGCAATAACTTAATACAAAAACCACATTTCAGAAAGTAGGTTTTATATTATAGGCAGGTGCTTTAAGTAAAACAGCAGTGAATTGATTTTCTTCCTGCTGTTAGAGGATTGTGTCAGACCTGCATGGTAGTTAGAAACATCCTACTGATTTCTAGTCTAAAAGTATTTATGGTAATTTTTGTATTTGTTTCCTAATATCAACATTTTCTTTAAACCAAAAGAACTGTTTTTGTTCTCCAAGGCTTGCCCAGGGCATTTAGTGACAGCAATTATTTTCAGCTTTCACTCTTGTTTCAGCAAGTTCTTGCTCTGTGTGTGGCTCCTGAGAGGGTGTGTGGCAAAACTAAACACAATACACCATGCAAGCCCCCTCCATGTCTCCTGATGTGGTCAAGGATTTCATTATCATTTTCAGTGGCCACAGCACCACTGATGGCTGGTGGTCACCTTTGTGTTTAGTTTGTATATGCAGCTGCACCTGTTTGCCACTGGATTAATCCTCTCTAATACATGATCTTGAAGGTCTCTTCCAACCTTGATGATTCAGTAATTCTGTGATTCTATACTATAGTATTTTATCTTTCTAGTTCTTTATTTTTTTTTGCTTCCAACTAGCATTCTTAATTGTACTTATTGTGGACATCAAAGTAGATGATTGATTTTTCTATCTTTTTATTTATCTATTTTATTTATCTGACTTTGAGTGAAGCTTTTACTTTGGGTTGGATTCAGTGGCAGTATTAGAAGTATCCTTTTACTACCTAACCACATTTAACTTAGCTACAAACCATACTAAGATTACTACAGATCTTCTGTAGCATTTCACACCTTTTTTTTTCTTTTTTTACTGCAGTTTTGCTTTTATGCATTTTCCTGTGAAATATCATCTTACATTTGATTGGATTTTCCAGATATTTAGGGACAGGGAGAGTTGATTTTTTTCCCCAACATTACCAGATACACATTAAATTAAGCTATTCTATACCTGCAATATCACACATACTACTATCTAATAGTATTTTCAAGAAGCCTTTAATCATTCATCCTTTCACTACAACTTCTTTTTCAAATTTTCTTCCTCTTCATTCTTTTAAAACACAGTAATTGGTGCAGAGCCAAAATATTGGCAAATGCCACCACCAGCACCGGTGATTGTACTAAAAAAAAAAAATATTTGGAGAGTTCCTAAGGTAAAGTTTCTTGGCTTTAGGTAAAACAGAAGATTCATCATATGAGGCTATAACTTAGAGTGGCTGGACACCATTCTTGGGCATTTTTTGGTCACTTCCTACCTAAATTTTTCCATTATACTGTCATTCAGTGCATTACTCACAAAACTGGTAATAGAACACAGGGAAACAGATTTTTCTGCTTAGGGAAACAGATTTTGTCAAAATATCCCTTTTTTCTTTCTTTTTAATGGGCTATGAAAGGATCAATATGGGGTTGAGTGTAAATATTATACACTTGGACATTTCTTAGGCACTCACATAACACAATATTTTGACTAGGGAGCTATAATGCTGCAGCAATAGCTTTGCACATATGAAATAGATTGCAAAACAGATTATAAATCTCAGCTGTATGTGAGCAAAGAATACTTATTGAGTGTGTTTCAAGATAAACTCTGCAAGGATAAATTTTGACTCCCTAGTGCTTTTAATTCTTTATCCACAACATTACAGAAAACATATTCTATTTTGGCTACACCTTAAAGCTCTGGATAATTCAAGCAGAATGTTTAAAAAACCTTGGAGTGGGATAGCAAAGAACTGAAAGAACCATTAGAGAACTGGAAAATATGCCATCCAGTGAAAAACTCAGGAAATGCAGTGCCTTTAATAACTCAGATTTAGGTGACTTAAGGACACCATAAAAGTATATAAAGGACAAAACTTCAATAAATGGTGTTTTCAATGCAGCCAACAGAAATGTAATAGCACTTAATGATAGAAACCTGCAGACAGAAAAATCAGACTAGAAACAGGCTGGTTTATCTACATCTCCGTTCTTCATATTTAATAACATTTTGTAAGGGATTTTCTCCTTTGCAATTTTTTGACTAATAAAGAACTGCTGTTGTAAGGCAGTCCATAAGTTAATGCAGAAAATAATCAGTTTGGGGTAATTCTTTATCTTTTTCTATATTGAAGACTCAAAAAAATCTTGTATTTTAATTCCAAAAATGATGCCTAGAGAGCATATTCAATAGTTGCCCAACCTTCAGCTTGCTCAGTTTCACTGCTCCCTTGGTGCCTGCATTTCTGCGTTGCAGGCCATGTTTTCTCCAGCTGTGGAGCTGGGCATCCACCTCCTGCCTTGGCCCAGAGGGATCTGCTATGGAGAAAGACACCAGTTTGTACAAGGTTGAGCAGGCTGGTGCCCAGCTCAGGCACAAGCTCCCTGCAGCTGTTTGGCAGCCTGAGCTCCCCTGTGTGCTCTTACATCACAGCCAGCACAAACCAGCAGAAATCTACACCTCACAAAAAGCAAAGCTGGCTCCTTTTTGCAGGACCGTCTGAGGTGCAAGTGTGACTTGGCTGCTGCTAACTGTTGTTTGCACAGGGGCTTGGAGCATCTGTCCTGGAAGAGTGCCTGAGAGCAAGCACAGGTGACCAGCATAAGGTCTCAGAGAGCTGGACAGACCTGCCAACCCTCCGTGGCTCCCAAGGTCCTCTGCACAGCCCTGGCAGAAAAACCCAGACTCCTTGTCTTTTGGATGTTAGAATAGGATTGGCAACAAAGGAATTAACATTTACATTTCATTATGAACTTCATGAAGAACCAAGTTTCTAAGGCAATTTCCACAAACCTAGGCATTGCAGGACCAAACTTTCAGGAGTCAAATATTTTTTAAGGTTATGATTTTTTTTAAAAAAACACCAAAATCTTTGAACATATACTTAATTGGAAGATTGTGAGTAATCTTTTTCAAATCTAAATGCAGTGCAGGGTTTGGTGCCTCCTGTCATCTCCTCAAGATGGTTCATGAGTCAGACTTAACTGTGGTTCAGCATCACAGCTGTATCACAGCCAAAAGAAAAGATGCTTCCAGTACACAACATTTAATCAACACCAAAGTTTTTGTATATATGCATATATATGTACACATCTATTATGTATATTAATACATATGATGTATATAATACATACATAATGTGTATTAATAAATTATCATAATGGCCTTTTAACAGAACATATTTCATCTGAGACATGCAGAGCCAGGCAGCATTCATTAATTGTACTTTTTGTTTTAACTTTTTCTTTTAAAGATGTACTTATGAGCTCAAGTACCACACTCCTGTTGATATGTGCTACAAGAGAGTCTCTTTCCTTTTTAAAGTAGTAATATCATCACTGAAGAGGAAATCAGAGGAAATCTCAAGCCAGGAGCCACAGCAATGACAGATGAGGCAGGTATTTCTGCTGCAAATGTTGCTGCAAAAGCCCCCAGGTATCTGAATGGACTGGTTACCCTTTGGGTGCTGGGCATCTGAAACAACACATTTTAAATGTTGATATAATTTTCTTTTTTTTTTCTTTGATCTATATAATTCTGCATGAACACCATTAGGTCAGGAACCATAGTGCCTAAATTCTGCCAGAGTTGTAGTTCAGATAATATTTGGGTGCTTATTTTGAGCACCACACAGACATTCCATAGGATTCATGAAGAACCTTGTCATTTTATTTAAGATCCAGACACATATAAGAATCTAAAGACATTATTACTTTTAGAATATTCTTCATTGTGCAAGGACTGATTTAGAGCTAGCAATTTGCATGCTTTCTGGATCATGCTGTAAGATCTAAGTTGGGCTCCTTGTGTGTGTGATGTCAGTTTTGTCCCAGAACTGAATAAGAAAACGTTGTCTTGGATTCTGGAGGAGAGTTGCATTTAAGCATGGTACGGCTTACATTACCAAGGAAAATGCTGAAAATGCAGTTTTCCTGCTCACGTGTTCAAAGTTACAGCAGAAGTAAAGCCTGTGAATATACTTGGCAGAGCAGCAATCCCAGGACAATTTTTCAGCTAGATAAAGTAGGTGAGTGCTGTCCGCAGGTGAATTCAGTATGTATTTTACCAACAGTATATCACTTCATTGTGACCTGCCTCTTTGATCATATATCAATTTTTTTCACATTAAACATTATCCAGGCTGGATGCTAATCATAAACTGCCACACAGTTCTGAAGAAAATTAAGAAAATGTGTAACCTATGTATAAGGCAAATGCTTGCTTTTCAGTTACCATCTGCATGAGTTCTGATTTTCTTGTTCCAAAATATTTTGAAGAGTCAAATGGAGTTTCCAAGAGAATTTCAGTAGGAAGAACTTAGTTAATTGCAATATGTGGGCCTCAACAATCAAAATTTTCCCTTCTGTCCATTTCTCTGAGGCCCTGTGGCTGACCCCAGCTGCTGTCCATGGCACCCAGAAAGATGGAAGTCTGCAGTGGGACAGAGACAGCAAGGCAAACGGGACCTGAGCCTGCATGTCCAGCCATGCACACCAGGGAGTTACTTGCCTTTTTCATTTAAGAATGTGAAATGATTCTTAGATTCAAGTATATCTCTTCAAGATTCTAATCCTCAAACATCTGGGAATAAAACACAGCAAGATGACCACAGAAGTGTAGGAGACACATGCAAGATCTTTACATATTCATACTCCTTCAAACCCTTTCATCTGCTTCAGTTCCCCTGTTTTTATATGTATATAATGATGTTTACAAACCATGAATTGTGAACTGAACTGTGCAATTCATATATTATTGATCTATCAATAACACGCAGGATAGTCCTTTTTACCACAGGTGAGAAATAAACACTTTCCATTACATATATGTTTGAGTCTTTACTGAATTTGTTTTTAACCAGTAGCATGTCCCTGGAATTATAGAAAATGTCAGCTGAAGGCAGAGGATTCAATTAAGAAAACAGTATAGGTTTGCAAAATATCTGTCTCTTCATTTCCTTTTAGAGGTGATATAATGTACCGTGTACAAATTAGAATCATGTAAGTGTCAAGCAGGTATCTAGCTATAGAAAGAGATGCTCAAAACAGCAAAGAAAAAAGTGCAGTGCACATCCACAGTAGAACCTGTGGATGTAGCAAAGGGATGATGTTTTTAGATGGATGATGAGATAGAGAAAATGATCTACTTCTTCAGGAAAACAGGTTAGATGTAGCCTCAAACTCTATATCCTTACCTTTTAAGTGATTTTTAAGTGATAAAAAATGGAGAATCATATGGGAATTGACAAATGACCAGTAATGGTTGGTCAGAATGTTACTGACCAGCTGTAACATACCTGCTTTATATGACAGTAGCTTGAACCACTGTAGGTGTCTAGGCAAAAAAAAAAAGAAGACAAATGAAAAGAAAAAAAGAAAAAAGAAAGTCTTGCCTTTATTTAGGAAGAATAGTAAAGAAAGAAAAGATTGATAAAGTTTTGCTTTCAAGATACTGTAGGAATTTAAGAAAAGTCACTGTAACTAGCAGGAACTTGCATTCCTTTTTTTTAAGATTCCAAACACCTGCTGATCTGGCACTTCAGGAGTCAACTGAGACAGTTTGATTTCAGTCAGCACTGGACCCAGGAAAGGGTGTCTTTTCTAATTATACAATTAAGACTGATGCTTCCACTGATAAACTCAAATTTGCATAAGCATTGCAAATTCTTCTTGATTAATTGCAGTACAGCGTGGTTTATAAACCCTATGACCCAGTATTACACATACATTCTACATTTCCAATCATAAGGCTGTCAGATACAAACATTTTAAGTGATTTAAAAACTATGGTTTGATCTCTCTGTACACTAATAAAGACAGTTAATAGTACAACAACATTATGATGTTGTTTATAAGCATTTCAAACCTTGTATGTCGATAAATAAGAAGCTGAATTCCTTCACTGGCAAAAGCCATAGACTTTTTATTGCACTGACAACCATTTAAATTTATTTATTTCAAACTACTTTTTAGTAAGATCTCAATTTTTCTTGTTTGCAATAAAAACTAACCAAAATTTTATCTAGGTCCTTGAGAAATCCGTCTTGCTTCTGTTTGTCTATGCAAAGCTAAAGACTCTGTTATCTATAAGTATTTTATTACAGTCAACACAGACAAAGGCAGGATAATGAGCAAGAGCTGCAGAAACTACCAACAAGGGACATGAACCTTAAAACACATTCACTTCAAGGGGAGGAGACAATTTCCATCCCAGCACAGGTATATCAAATTGAAAAGCAATAAATGCCTCAGACCATCATGATTTGTACAAATGCCATCTCAGCTTCTATTCTGATCCAAATGATACTAAACACTTCAGAACAAAATTCGAAGGAAAAAAAATTACAGATATTTCAAAACATGAACAGGTGATAAATACAGAATTATTTTCTCAACATTGGGTTGTGCTCATCCAACCTGCTGTGGTTTTTTTGAGGCAAAGGAAATGTAGTAGATCTAATCTGCCTGCAGAAAACATTGCCACAGAGGTGATTTATAACTGAGAAAGGAACAAGCAGAAGGAATGTGAGTTAAGTATGGACCTAGCTCATGGCCAGGAAAGACATTGTATGTTGGGTGCATGTAGACACCATGAATACAGCCAGAGATCACATCCTAAAACCTTCCCAGCTTGTGACTCTAGCTGATCTCAGGCCCCTGAGACAAAGGTGTTTGGTAGATGTTTGTTTCCTCAAACATCCACCTCCCTTTTTTCTTAGACACCCCTTTTTTAGCTCATCCTCAGGCTGGTTATGTAAAATGAACTGGTCTGAGCTCAGCTGGGACTGTGCTGCTGGTGCAGCCTCTTGTACAAGAGCCACAGATAAGGCAGCTCACATCTAAATGTTGCTGCTCTACACCTGCAGAGTGGCAATTATGGAACCATGCATGGTCTGTTGCTCGGCGCTAATAGGACAGCAACAGTTGACAGAGGAGTTTTTCTGAGCTTCCCTTTTTAACCAGGGGCTACTTTTCTAGAGCCCTGGAGTGCTCACACAGTATCTGTAGAGTGTAGTGATACCTTTATTTGAAATTTATTTGTCCAAATTACTATGTCAGGACTTTTTATCCAGGCTGAAAAATTGAATTGCAGAGAGGAATAAGTAACCAAAAGGTAACAATATATTATGTTGTGTTTTGGACTTTTTTGCAGACAATTCACAAGATAAAAACCATAATAAAAATATACATTTGAAACAGAAACTAGTCAGTTCTAGGTGAACATATGGCCACAGATACTGTGACTAATATTTATGTATTTAAAAGGGAAAGATCTGCATTAAAAAATAAGCAAAGTTCAATTTTTTTTAAAGAAAAAAATGTCCAAAACTAGTGGATAAAATAGTCCGTTTTTAAGAGCCTTTTGAACTTCTTTCTCTGTTTTTTTAATGAGAAGCAAAGCAGCAGGATCACACAATAGCAGGAAATTTAAGCTGTTCTGTCCAACTGACAAAGCTAATTTCATCCTCTGCTCTAATGCAATGAAAGAAAAAAAAAAACTCATCCCATTTTTCTAATGATTTAATGGGCAGAAGACTTTATAAATTCCCAAAAGATAAATATTTTTAACTAATTGCCAGCTCTTGCCTTTGTTCTTTTACTTTCATTGTCCTTGCTGTTGCAGGTGAGTGTATCTGATATTGCCAAGAATGACCACATCCATATAACTAGTATTAATCTCCTGGAGTGTCCTATTGATTTATTTTTCATCTGTTGATCTTAAACTCGTGTACTGGTGATACACAAAATAAAACTATAAAAGTACTTGCCTATCCAGACACCTTTTCTCCCTCCATTAAGAGAGAGGGTGCCTGTTTAATGCTTGCCTCTGGCACAGAATGAAGGCTGAAATATCTTCCATCCATAAAGTATAACATATCTGATCTTATTAGGACAGTATCTGAAATTTGAAGAGCACCTTGCCCATCCTGGCCTTGAATGGGGTCAGAAGATTTGATGCTAAAAGTTTACCCATTTTGTTCCTCTAATTTCATGCTTGCCTCTACTGTCATGAACGGTCCTGAAATGGGGAGTTTTGGAGAGGGAAACAGATTCAATATTACATGATAAAAAAAAAAAAATCTGAAAAAAAACCCAACCCTTTCAAAATCTAGAAGATTTACATACTTAGGGAATGTTTATATGAAACAGAAGCCTGTTAGATTTATTACCAAGATGCACACAGGTATTGTGATGGAGTCCAGGTCCTGGACTAAAAAGATTTATGTGGCTCATCCCTGCTATTGCTGGTCATGTCGACCTCAAAGAGCAAACAGAAGTCTTCTGAAATGCCTGCAGAGCCTCTGCAGTGCTGCAGCTCCCTCCCTCAGAGTAGCTTCACAGCTCTTTTGTCTCTGCTGGCTAGCAAACCTTCTCATGTAAGCCAAGTAGCCAACCCTGCTGCAGGCCTGATTCATCTCCTTGTTTTTTATTCAGCATTTCCAAGTGACCCTGTGTCCTCCACTCAGACTAATTAGTTAAGTCCAGCTCTGGATACAAATGAAAACATGTCATTATTTCCTGAAAACTCTCCTGTTTGAATAATATCTGTGTCCTGGTTTCAGCTACAGTAGAGTTAATTCCTCTGAAGAAAAAGAAAATAATTTACTGCATTAAATTTCACTAAGGTTCTTCACTATAATAAACTACTGTTGTACCTCATTGTGCTGGGTATAGTTGTAGAACTGCCTTTTTGCTTTGAAATAGCTTTGTATCTGCTGGCTGGGTGACAATGAGGCTTTCACTCCCAGTGCTGGAATATCCTCTTCTGCTGGAGGTAGACACAGGCTGCAGGCAGAAGGTCACAGATCTGTATTCCACACCCTGCTGAGCTATTCAGCTGAAAAACTGGCCACAGTGCAGAACAATTCCAGGTCAAACCCATGGGCGTGGAGACATCATTTACAAATACCAGAGTCTTTCTCTGAAAGAACACTAATCCTGATTTATCAGAGCCCGGCCTCCCTTTAGATAGCTATAGCTGCTGTTTTGGATTTCTCAGAGCTGAGAATTGAGATAGTGTTGAAACATCTCCATAGTGAATTTGCAAGAAATGCTTTTTTGTGGTATTTTACTGCAGCTTCTACAGCTAATAGAGATGGGTAAATGGGAAAGATACAACCTGGCTCCAGAGAAGCAACATCTAAGGAGAGCAGCCTCTATGGAGAGAGCATCTAAGAAGTCTCTAAGGATAAACTTAGCTCCAGAGGAGCAGTTTAGAGTCGTCTGTCTGACTAGACAGTTTGGCAGGCATTTAACCAATACTCCTTTTGGTTTAGAAATATTAATCTGTAGATGTCCTTGCACTAAAAGAAGACAAAGGTACCATCCCCTTCAGTGACAGAATTCTGGAACAGAGCTTGTCTAACAGCTAATATAAGAGGTTACATGAGCAATTATATTACATCCTGACCACAGCAGAGGAGAAAGAAAGGGCACATAAGTCAACCAGTATTTCAGCAGTGAGCCTTGTTTCTGTGCTGTTTGAAGGATGTACATGAATGTTGCCCTCCTATGTCCTGTTCCCATTCCTGCTCCTTTTTTCCTCTTCTGCCCTTAGCAGTAGCCAAGTCTTCCATTTTGCACATTCCATGCACCGATGTGCACAGACTTGTTATTAGCAACAATTTTTAATACTGTCCATGGTATCACTAGCCAACAGGGTGGTGGTGAGGAATGCCCTAATTTGAAAGAATTTGGAATTTGTTTGGAACTTGTTGGCTGGTTATCATTTGCTCTGCTTCCTTGCCAAGATTTTATCTGGCTGTATCGATTTGATGTGGCCTTTGCTAACATATCAAGACTGGATTGTTTTTACCAACCAGAGGTTTTCCAAAAGTACAGACAAACACCTAAAATGATGGTCATTAGTAATTGTTTTAGAAAACTTCATGTACTTACAAGCATGAGTGCCACATTGTTGGGTCACCACTACAAATTCCTTGTTGTTTTCTCCAATATGATACATGGATGAGTGTAGAATGAAGGAAAGCTGCATTGATGCATTGCTCAAGCAGAAATAAAAGCATCAGGCACATATGAGAAAAGTTGGACTTGTGCCTTAGCATGTGTAGGATTTGTGAAGCCTGCAATGTCTTGTAGCACACATTAAAAAAAACCAAAAACCAAACCAAAACAAACAAACAAACAAAATCCCAACCCAACCCAAACCAAACCAAACAACAGCAACAACAAAAATCAAACAAAAAAAACCCCAAAAAAATCCAAACCAAAACAAAAAAACCACAAAAACCAAAAAAACAAACAAACAAAAACCCAGAAGATATTTCAGCAAAATATCTATTTACATTTCTGGTACTATCAAAGATTCCTCTTTGCTGGTTTTGGCCTTATATTTATGATGTTTCATGTCAACATTTCCTCAAAGTATTTTCTTTCCACTCCTAAGTTGCTAAAAATTATTAATAAAAAGCAGCTATATTAGAGTTTCAGATACAAAACCAGGAGACCATTTGAGTAAGCAGATGCTCCTAATATATGTGAGAAAGGAAAAAATGCAAGGAATATTGCAAAAAACCTATTAGGAGTAAGCAGTTCCCAAAACACAGAAACTGAAGAAGCCAGCTTTTTAACAAGCTGTGTCGCAGACGGCTATTAGAAAATGAATTACAGAAAAGCTGTGGTGTAAATTCCCCAGAATTATACATGGAAAATGGAGAATGAATTCAACATCTGAGGATAAAAACCCTTCAGCTGGAGTTCATGTCTCTTCATGTAACCTACAGAATTTCATTTTTGTTTGGGAGGAGTGGAACCCATCTCTCATGGGGATCCTTTAATATGTCACCAGAAGTAAACTTATATTACATTATCTGTTACCTCCTACCCAGCTGTTTACTCTGTGTGCAAGAATGTCATGGTTTTGATACCATAACCTTCCTGACCTCTTTAACTCAAATTGGACCAAATCCAAGGGAGTTCTGGCAGGACACACTGTACTCACATTTATGCACGCATGGGGTGTGTGAAGAAGTCTTGATTCCTTAGTGAGACAACTTTAAGTCTTAAGAAATTTCATGTGAATTAGCACATTATCCCTATTATGGTGTGGAGAAAAAGAAGCCCCAGCTTTCAGAGTAGCTCAGTTGAGCCCTGTTCTAAACACACACTTCATCAGACCAGAAAAAATGCCTGTGGTTTTGGACAATGAACTAAAACCTTGAATTATCTTTAAGTCTTACTATGCAATAAATTACAGAATTTACTGTCCTCTCCTCCGTTTATACAGTATGATGGGAAAGATAATGAATTGACTGGTGAGTGGACTAAAAAACTATCTTTTAGTCCTCTACAGGGAAAATTCTATGGTGACAGACTGATTGCACAGGAATTTATGTATGTTTGTTCTTGGGAGGCAATAAAAAAATTATTTCCATAGTCTTGAGGAAACAATCCCTTTTATTGTAGAGAAGTTTGTATACACAGATGCAATGTATTTACAACCAGCTTTTCTCAAACAGATGACTGCTTAACATCCTTCACAAATCTGTCAAGAATGAAAGAAGATGAAGCTCAGAAGCCCAGCCAGCCAGCACAACCCCCAAATTCAGATTAATTCCCAGAAATACCTGTAATGAGAGTAGATGGCATTATTCAGAGAGGAAAAAAAATAGGACTGTGACAAAGATCAGTGGATGGATTTCAGGATCGGCTCATTCAAATGCATTGCTTAGCTTGATCTCAGAGTAGATAAACCATGAGCTAAAATTCCAACAAGCAAATGGGGACCTGCCTTTTGTCAGGGGTGTGGAAGAAACAGGCAGAAAGAGTCTGCCCTTTCCTTCCCTAGATTCTGCAAGAAAGCTCACAGTTGCAATCTCTGTGAAAAGAATTTTTTGGTCCTGTGTTCCCCTGGAAAGCTCTTTTCCAGAAAAAGTCAGGAAAAGTCCCACATTTCTTCAGTCAGCAGAATGGAGTCAATGCACTAAGGGTGAGGACAGGTGTCCTCCTCAGGAGGGTGTGGACTCCCATGCCAGCCCAGCCACAGGAGAGATGGCACCTTGGTGTCTTCTGGTGTCCCTCCAAACTGTGACTCAGCTCTGCACTGCTCTTTACCTGGGGTGCTGTGCAATGGCACCAATTGAGCTTCAGCTTCAACAATCGCCCCAAATGCAGAGGAGACAATGCAGAGGGAAACAAGGAGAGGTAGACACACACACATATTCCCTTTTCATGTTTCTTTTCAATTAAAAGTAGAAACTTCATCAAAACAAAAAGTTACATGTGCAGGAGGCACTTCTCTGGAGAAGAAATAAATACCTCACACAAACATTCATGGGTGGATGAGCCACATGAGAAGGATTTTCAGTACAACCAGTTCAGTCATAAAAGGAATCTATACCCTCACATTGATGTAGATGAGAAACAGACAAAACATATCTGCTGATGCTCAAGGAAATTACATGCTCAAGTTCCCCACAGGTTGGGAACATGTATCTTAGAATCTGCATAATTTAGTTTACACTCAGCAGAACACTGCGATATTTACAGGCACATTCCGATGGGAAAACATTTGCATGTTCAGTGCAAAAGACACAGTTTTGTCACCTAATCATGGGACTTAAAAGCAGGGATTTTGTGACCTCAAAATACTATTTGTGAAGTTAGTGGAGAGGAAAAAGGTGTGTAGGTGGGGAAAAAAAGTAATCAGAATTTGCTAACTTTTTCTTTTTTTGAGCATTAGAATGGTTTCAGGCTGGGATAAAGTGAGTCCGTGTAGACCACAGGTTCTGGCTTGTTACACTTAGTGTTTTGTCTGTTCTCATTTCCCATACTTATGCTTCTCAATTAAATATGTTTCCCATTAGCCAGGTTGATGAGAACAGTGCATAAGATTAATTCTTCTTCTTGCTATCATCATCATCACTCATAGCATAGTAACTTCAAAAATACTTGCAGGAGAGCAATGAACTGGAATGTCACTTTTTTTTGACTTGGTCTGTATGCTGAAGTTGAATGTGGGCATCTGAGAAACATATTTGCAATGCTTTGGAAGTTTTACAAGTAAAAAATAATTAAGTTACACTCTGAACCCGATTGAGAATGCAAAGTTCTACGGTCTCCAGCACTGTATGTCAGACATGGTGGAAAAAGCTATTCAGTGACTACTGTAACCCTAGTGCTACCCAGAATTATTCTGGAACTAGTTCATTAGTTTCTGAAACACTACTGTAGTTGCAGCAAATTATTAAAACTATCTACAGAATATGAGTCATACAATTTAGGTTTAAATATGTCAGCAAAACAGCAAAGTGTAACCCACAGAGGTTATATCCTGGAAGTGAAATTATCAAACTATTGCTTCAATGTCTGTAAAGTAAAGCTATCCTCCCTAGGGACACAGCACTCTCACTTATGCTGACACATAAGGTGGTGGTGGATCTTTAGCAGCTCCATTCACAGGATCATCGTATGGTGGCAACAGGACCTGCAGGAAGGGAAAAAAGTTATTATTTTTAAAAAAGAAGTCAGATGATAAAATTTACAGAAAAGAAAACCCCTAAGGCCTTGTCCACAACCAACCAATCAAACCCCAAAACAACAAAAAACCGTAAACAAACCAACAAAAACCCCCCAAGACAAAACCCAAAACAAAAAAAGAGTAAATTATTAAGCAGGAGAAGAATAGTTAGGAAAAGAAATAATCTTAGCTTGAAGTTCCTCCTTTTCAATATGTATACTGTTTTCATTTAGGAAAAAAACCAGATTTCTTCTCATTTCATAGTAACCCCAGTAACAGCTTGATTTCATCCGTTCAATGCTGGTACCTGAATTTGTTCAATCTGGCAGTGATAGTGGCTGCTTCTTCTGCAGCTCTCCTCTGTCAAGAGTGCTAAACCTTGTCTCCAGAGGAGTGCTCAAACTACCAGAGTGAGAAAAGTCCTGAAAACCTCTCCTTCTGAGCCCTCCCTGGAATAGCTAATAATTATTTTGGAGTGGGGAAAAAAGAAAGTAAATGGAGAACAAATTACCCCATGTCTAAATAAATCTCCAGATTTATACTTCTGGAGTACTCAGCCATGAGAAGGAAGATCTATACTCCCAGAAGCATTTCAGTGAATCCTTCAACATGTGGTAGCAATTAGGAAATTAGGACAGGTTCAGTCATATATCAACCCCATTCACTGCAGTCCAGGCTGCTTTTGAGTACATGGGAGATGCAAGTTCAGGCCACACAGGGCAGAGGAGAGACTTGAACCAAGATTCCTACCTGTTTAGGCAAGCATGCCTAAACAAGCGATTTTTAATGGCACCTGCACGGACATTAGTTAGCTTGCATGTGAAAAGACAAAGGAGGAGTTGGTCTGTGAACCCCAGCAGAGACTGAGGATAAAACAGATGTATGAATGAAGTATGAGTGTACATTTCCTAAAATATCTCAAAAACAAGTAAGAATATCACTGAAGTGCACTGTCTGAGATACTTTATACAGCTGATGATAAATTATTCATAATGGAATTTCCAGATTTATCAGCATCGCTTCTTGGTCATTAGAGAGCATGTAAAGCTGATTGTCTAAATGTACGTAGGGAATATCCATAGGGACTTCTGCCATGAGAGGATTTCACCAATTCTTATAGAAGTTGATAACCTGCCTTCTGCAAAGAAACATCCATAATCATTCCTTTTGGACCTCAACCACAACATACAAAATCAGTAGGAATTGTTCTGTAGATTTAAATTGACTTTGGAACAGACTTTTGTGGGATAGTTCCAAGTGTGATTCACATTATACTCATGTGAGTTTACAAACATGCATTGATGACCATGTGTTCAAGTACATCTGTGCATATTGTTAAGATTACAGAATGGCTACCTTGGCATCTTCAGCCCGTAATCAGAAAAGTTTCATTACTTAGAAAAGGAAATTGTCAGAGCCATTGCTCTTCATTTAATGCTGTATGTTTGAGCTTGCAGAGGCAGTATTTTATGCACTACACAATCTAAAACCCCTCGTATTTGAAAAGCATTTGATGAATTATGTCACCATTAAAGGCTGCAAGCATCTTATGAGTATTTATCTAGGGAAATCAGGACAACATTTAGAATTTCAAATATATATTATGATTAAAATCATAAATATATTTTGCAATGTAACCTCAGTAAATCACAATGCTAAAGCATGTTAACTGTGAAAAGCACTACAGATGAAATCCCCTACCTAGCACTGATCACTAGTTTAACAGCAGGATTTCTAGTAAAATCCTCATGTTACTGAAACCAGCACTAGTTTCTCAAATATACTGAAACATGTTCATTAGTTTATTATGACACAATATAATTAGTAATTAAATCATTATAGATGACTCTGAAAATTAATGAAGCTCCCTTTGTGAAGATTTAGCTGTCTTACTGCACTTTCATAATGCTAAGTCCCAATCTGTGGTCCATTTCTTTCAGGTTCAGAGTCTGTTTCATCAGGTGTGACAAGAAGTGGTAGCAGGTGCTGTCATACAAAGAGCTGTCCATCTTCCAGCTGATAAAAGATGAGCTGATAAATAATGGACAAGACCTCTTCCTGCGCTCTGATCCTCTTTTTAATCCATGTGTCCTAAGACTACTGTGTTTACATCAATATCATTACTTCAGCATTGAGGTTGCTGTCATTTCCAGTAGGTCTCCTGGCCTGGAGAATTAATGATATGAGTGAACTTCTCCATTCCTTCACTCTTGCATGAAACAAAATCTGTCTGGTAGGAGAAAACCCCTACCTCCTGGTGGGGCTTTTACACCTTGGGAGGTAAGCACTCTTCTTCGTTCTGCAGACACAAACCTCATATATGGGTCAATGGCCCTAAGGGCCCTCAGAAGACACTTTCTTACCAACATTTCAACAAGAAGTGAGAGGAGATAGGAATGCCCATGGAAGTCTGGACAGCTGTAGCTACACAGTTTGTGGTATTTGGGAGTGGGGCTGCAGCCAGCCTCAATGGGCTACAGCTGTGAAAAGCAGGTGAACAGAATTGAAAGCAATGAGACACGGAGTGCCAAGCAATCACCAAAGGGAGCAGAAGGCACACAGAGGCAATGCATGTAAGATGAAGAATATAGAAGGTTGAGCTAAAGAACCAGAAGGGCAGATGCTTGCAGCCTTCTGAAGTGATGTGATGTCACTCTGTATGGGTGAATGCTTAAAGCTGTCTGAAGTTGTATGGTGACACTCTGTGTATCATGGCTGTCTCAACTGTGTCACGTGCTGTGACAGCCAGCAAGGAGATAATGCATTGCTACACATCAACACTAATGGCTATTCAAGTGGGCATGTTGAAACAGAACATTCCTGGAAAGGTGGGACCATACAAAGGTAGGGCAGTCCCATTCTGGAGCCAATTTTCCTGTTCTGTGGTGACCATACAACATACAGCACAAGTGCAGAAGCAGAGTCAAACAGTGGTCATATTCGTAGAGAAGACTGTGGACCACCAAGGACCTCGAACACCCCCTGACACTTTTTGGAAACTCTCCATCAGAAAACTCTGTGTGCTCCACAGTGTTGCATCAGACACAAAGAACCCCCACCCCCCACGAAGGGATCTGGGTGCTCCTCTGCTAACTTGCAGGTACATAACCTGACAAACTTTTTGGATTGCGGGTCCCCACTCTCAGTGGAACACAACTGTAACCCTTATTTTGGCCACAGACATTGAAATTACAACAGTCAAATCTTGTCACTGGATCCACAGGTGGTTATGTCTTTCCTCTCCACTATCTGCTCTTAACCATCCATCCATCCATAATGGTCCTTCAAACCTAACTGAAAACCTTATATGATGGCTAATGGAAGCAGATAAGTGCTGTGAATATAAATCAGCATAGATATTCAGGCAGTACATTATGCTCTCCAGAGGCATGGAAAATGGAAGCCAGTCACTGAGCCAAAGGGTGAATTCAGAAACTGGGAAAATAGAAACTCACTATTCAGTCTTATCTATGAATCTGATAAGAATGGATACAGTCTAAATAAATTGACAAAGCACAAAAAATATGTGCATATTTTAGGTACACGGTACCCGAAGGCAGAATCTCCACTCAGACAACTGACATATTTTGTTTCCCAGGCATTTTTGCATTTCTTTGTTTCTTTGTTGTGAATTGAGAATAATGTATGTTAGTTGCCTGAGTGCTGTGGGAATAATGTTTGCAGAGTGTTTGAGATTGTCACTCATAAGTTACTACAAAAATTATGAAGGTCACGCATTTTTTGGCACTCAGTGATCCCTATGTGAGGACATTCTGGCTTTTTTCAGTAGACTAGCAAGCAAGTTTGGAAGATTAAATAGTTGCAGAGTTCAGTCCTATAGCATGCTTAAAATCCAAAGGACAGAAGCTCCTAACTTCTTTCACATTAACTGCATTAATTTTATTTAAGAAGCAAGTACCCTTTTAACACCATCCTTTAAAATGCAGCCAGATGTAAGATGACTCGCTGTTTGTACAATAGTCTGGTGTAAAAGCATCACAGAGAGACTCAGAAATCAGAGTTCTAGAGGTCTCAAACCAAGAGGGTTCAAACCCACACCTCCAATCCGCCATATGAATGCTCCAGATATGAGGTTTTCAGCTGGGGAAGGAGGGAGGGAAACTGGGGCTACGTGGCCCTATGCTCAAATGGGACAGGGAATGCTGGGTGCTGGGCTCCGTTCCCAATAGCATTTAAGCATTTTGTGATAAGTAGTCTTGTATATATGCAGAAGTAATCCATAACTGGCCCATAAGAAATCCTGTGCCTGACTTAGCTGGTGTCATCTGAGTGGTTTGGTTAATTGTATTACATAAGCATCTCCATTATAATGCACACGATACAGGATGACCTTCTCTGAAAGAAATAATTACCAAACAAGTTTGCCAATGGCTATAACATATTCAGTTAATATAAGCATATGTCATTTCATATTTTTTACATCCTGGTTAATCTGGTTTTGGAGAATAAGTTTTTTAGGGCATTGCTTAGAAATATATCTGAAAAGAAACACAGGTAAATACTTGCATATTCAAATGTTTGTAGCTAATCTTGTCCCAACAGTGTTTTGTTTGTTTCTTTCTTAGTGTGCCTGCTTTGGGGGGCATATTGCATTATTTCAATAATCTCTCCTTATCTTTGCAGCTGATTCCACATTTACTTGAACTTTCAGGAGAAAATTTTTTTTTCAGCACATGTATAAGTTTTCTCATATTGTTGCAGTGATTCCTGTTTGAAGTCAAGCTCTTAAATCTCCTCTTTCTAAAGGAGAAAATGTACTTGGTTCTGTATGAGTAAAATAAAATATTTGATCAAGTTATTATTTCTGCATTCTCACCCAAACCTCACTGAACTCAACAGAAATCTTTATGTGTCTCCAGAGAGCTTTGTATTGCTTTTTCCAACCTTCATTTTTATTCTCCACTGGATGGAATGGTACACTTGCTGCACAGAAGCTTTGAGTTTGAACAGCATTCTGTTTGGCTGCTGTATGAAACATTTGCGAGCTCCCATGACAAAAAACCTTGTTGATGTCTTGTTAGAAACACACAACTCTAATACACTTTTATCCAACACCTTCTTAAATGCAAAAAAAAAAGGCTATAGACGAAAAAGGTCTATGTGAGCATTCACGATGTTTTCTCAAACTTTAGCTTTTTCAGTAAGAACACTTTTCCTTTATGCTGAAGGACTTCAGATTACATCACACAGATGAGAGGGACAGATGACAATTAATAGTTGTGTGGAATTAGGGTCATTACTACTGCAATTTACTCCTGGTCCTGTCCTGGTCCTGTTGCTATCGTTTGGATCTCGGACAAATTGCTTAACTTTGCCTTAAAAGGATCTCACATTTGTAAAACAGGCATATTATTTGTTATGTCTTAAAAAGATGTTGGAAACATCAAGACAGAGTCAAAACTCCCTTGGATGACACTTGGATGTGACTGTATAAGACGTGCTAAATTGTGGAAATATTTACAAACTAAATATGTATTTGCAGAAAATTCAGCCTATGCCTGAAAATGTTTATCCCAAGCTCTTCACCGCAGCTCTGTATGTACTGCACATGAATCTTCTGCAGAAGTGACCTTTACATTTTAGACACCCAAATCCTCAGGGAAGGCCAATGTGAGTATGTGGGGAGGAAAAGAGGAGAGGGCAAAAGGAGCCACAGGTCAAATACAAAGTGTCAGCAGGCTCAGGCTGTATTTTCTGTTTATTAAAAAGAGGAGGGAGAGCACCCCAGGGTGAATAGTGTTAGACAGATGGGAGGAATATGCCAGAGCCAGAATATTCCAGTGCTGAATGCAGTGCTAAAATACAGTCACCACATGCCTTTCCTAATGCAGGGTATGTTTTCTTCTTGATACAGCACAAGACTGATGCATCAGGTTGAGAGACAAGTGAACTGAAAGAAGAGGTTTTTAGCAGCACATGCCTAACTGCTCCAGCTGTCCGCTTTGGGTTCATTTCATCTCAGTGATTCCAGCCATGACCAACAACCAACTTGCACCAATCTGACACCACTGTGTGCTTTGGAGAGGATTTAATGGTATGCAATCACATTTACTTTCCCCGCTGTCCTGTCATTTACCCAGCCAAGAGCAGTGGAATTTCCTCCCACAGCTGTGGCGCTTTGAGGAGCCATTAACTGCAACCTAAAGCATGTTCAGCTGCAGTGAAGCAGCATCCAGCCTACCAACAGCTCTAGAGGGAAGGCTGCCATCAACACCACCTGTCCCATTCAAGGCAGTCCCAAATGTACTTGACTACACAGATGTTATGAAGATCACCTGGGGAAAACAGCAGACATCTCTGTGCATACACAGCTATAGCCAGCTGATTGCTTCACTCTGTAGGCAGGAAAGGCTTAGAATAACTCTCTCTTTGCAATGTCTCCCTGTCAAGTTTGACAATGTGTTTGTTTGTTTTTTTTTCTGAGCAGTCTGAGATTACAAAGGAAAATATAAAATTAAGGTATATTTTAATCTTAAAAATTTCTGAAATCCAAATCTCCTCAATTTAAGCTCTGTTGTGGAGACTCAAGCCACAAAGTGGTAGCTATTTCCTTTAATACTTTGTGTGACAATGAGGTCTGGACTATATGTAAATATTAATCAATTTTGTATTTTATTTGAAAATAAATATGCCTATTAATGTAGCACTCATTTTATTTCCTGTACAAGATTTACGGGAAGCTACTAAATACAGTGATTTTATTGAGGCCGGCCTTCTGAAGTTTTCAACATTTCTCTCTGTAGGGAGAAAAGAAGTAGCATTTATCAAGAGTGTCTGAAGAAATATGGTTTTTTTTTATAAAGAGTTTCCAAGAGTTCACAGAATCATAGAATATTCTGAGTTGAGAGGGACCCACAAGGAACACTGAAGCCCAACTCCTTGGGCTCTGTCAGGCTCATGCTGTGATCACTTCCCTGGGGAGCTGTTCCAGTGCCCAAACACCCCCTGGTTGAGGAAACTTTTCCTGATATCCAATCTAAACTTCCCCTGACACAACTTTGGGCCATTCCCTCTGGTCACCAGAGAGAAGAGATCAATGTCTGCCACTACACTTCCCCTTGAGAGCAAGCTGTAAACACTACAAGGTCTCCCCTCAGTCTTGTCTCCTCCAGGCTGATGAGACCAAGTGACCTCAGCCATTCCTCTTACAGCTTCCCCTCCAGACCCTTCACCATGCTCGTGGCCCTCCTTTGGTCACTCCCTAATAGCTTTATATCTTTCTTATATTGTGGTGCCCCAAACTGCACACAGCACCCACCAGTGGAGAAACAAGAAGTATTAAAACTAAATCCACTGAGAATTCAGTTTTCTATTTAATCCCCTAACATGAATTCACATTTTACACTGACTGTATGAAAAGGCTGACAGCCTTCAGGAGAAGAGGGAGCTTTTTTGCAGTAGTGAAGAAGGAGGAATAATAATAATAATTCTGTGGTGAGATGCCGTCAGATGTTGCATACAAGGCAAGCACTGGAGACAGAAGTAGGGATTAGCTTTCAGAATGCTGCAGTTAAGCACTTGCATGTAGGAACAGCTCTCCTGGAAAAGTTAAAAGGTCCATCCAGATCACAGTAATAAGTGGTGGATGATAAAGAAACAGAAGTGCAAGACAGAACAATGAAAGAAATTTAGAAAGAGCAGTGCAAGCATACGTAGTTACAACTTGCCCAGAATATTCTCTTAACTGTCAGAAATTTGATTGTCAAGGACTTGCTGGGTTACTGGTCATTAAATGAATTTTTCTTTCATTGATTTTTCTAGCCTGTATTTCAGTCCATGCTGATGTCTAGCACTGCAGTGTCCCTGGGTAAGCAGACCCACAGCTCATCTAGGCGTTCCATGAAGAAATGCCTTTGGTTTGCTATGAAACCTGCCAGTAGCTGTTTCATTGAGTGTCCCCTAGCTCTTTTCTAAGTCAGTGAACACCACCTCTGCCACTCATGACTCCAAAGACCTCCATCAGGTCCTCTCTTGCTCTGCCTTCTTTCATCTAAGGATCCTCTCTCCCCTGAAGGGCAGTCTCCACTTTACTTTCTTTGTACTAAGAAACCCACTTGACAGTTTTGGGTCCAGGCTGAAGGGAGAGCTCCAAGACCAGGTATGTGAATGGTGCTGGGGCAGTAGCTGATCTACATTTGAGCTCAAGAAAGTGGCAGGCACTTTCACCCACCTGACCTGGTCAGATGATCTTCCAGATGAGAGCAACTGCCCTTTAGAAGCAATTCATATAAGTAAATACTTAGAAATAGCTGCTTCAAATGTGCTTGCTTACAATGTAAATGGATGCTTTGGTCAAATGAGTCCAGTCAAAGCAAATGTTTCCGAGGGAGTAACATATCGATATCTAAAAAAAATGTTCCCATCTTTCTCTTTTTCCTTCTCCCTGTCCCCAGATAAAAAGAGCACTGGGTATAAGGCCAAAACCAAAGCTTCATATCTGAGTCAAATCTTATTTAATCTTAAATGAGAAATGTTTGACTTTGCTTCATACACAGATGCTGCGATGGTTTCATTTAGATGCTTTTGCTTGAAAAATCTGTCCAAAATATGCTGGCTAATTACTATTTAAGGATTTCATTACATGTTGTCTTTCAAATAAATCCCAAGAAATCTTCCTCTCAACATGGACAGGAAGTATTTTCATGTTTATATGTATGTATTTCCTTTAGAAACCACACTAGAACGATTACAGATGGAGTAACTGGAAGCAGAATAGCTCGGAGATAATTTATAATCCCATTCAGCAAAGAAGTAGGGTTCAGTGCTCCAAAATCATCTGTGCAAAGTTAGAGCTGGTATGGCTTTTTTTGGCAAAACTGCTTGTTTATTCCAAGCCACCAGCTCTCCAAGACATTATTTAGGAAATTTTACATGAGTTTATGAAATTCTGTAATGAAGTAACACCATGTTTTCAGCACTCCAGATAGATGAATAAATGTAAATATTTCTAGGATACAACAATATTTAGGGACAGATTGTGATTACCCTTGCGTGGGAAGAAAATTGAATTGAGGAGGCTATTGTCTTGTTTCATCATGTGCAGCCTCATAAAAGTCATCCAGAATAAGGGTGTAATTACTCTCTCCATTCAGAGGCATGGAGAAACAGCCCTCTTAAGGTCACAGACATCTTGCCTACATCTTGGTCAGCCTCATACTGCTGCATCTCTAGATGTACATCATGATTTTGTACAGGCAGAACAGCATTATTTTTTCAATTTTTCCTTTTTTTGTTTTCAAAATAAGCATTTTCTGGATGAGTACATGCTTTCTCAGGGTATATTTGTCTAGAAGTCATCAGTACTGAAGACATTGAAGCATACATCTACTCTGTGTAACAAATGGTTGATGTCTTGAGTGCAGAAAACTGTGAGAGATCACTACTCTTTCAGTGGACTTTTTAATTACTAAACTACCTCTCTTTCTAACCTTATCTTTTACAATGACAGAGTGTATTCCACTCAAGTGTTAACAAGACAGGAAGCTGGGTATAGCTCACAAGGGACACCCAAATTGTTTAACAGGACTGATTATCTCCCAAGAGTGTGGTTATCACAGCCATGCTTACATTACAGATGCTGCTGGAAAGTCTCCTGTCTGTATAAAAAAATCTATTACTGTAAGTAAAAAAAAATCTATTGCTGTAAGTAAATCACAACTGTAAAGCACCTGTCAGCCAGAAACTCCCACAAACTTTTGCAGATCTTCTAAATTTGGTGGATGAATACCCACTCAGCCTTGCCCTTTCTGAAGTTGTGTCTGTGCCTGAGTTAATTTAAAGCAGACCTTGCTTTTCTCACTGCTCATTAGACAGAGGACCAAAGCCACAAGTGCTGTGCAGTTTGGAACAGACCACAGTGGACAGCCCTGTGTCCATAAAGAGTCCCAAGGGACGCTTGGGAAGAGCACAATTGCTCCAAGGGAGCCACTAAAGTGAAATGCAATGAGACTTAAAGCCCATAAGTTAACTGGAACCATTAACAACCACAGAGGAACAGGCCTCTTGACCGCTGCCAAAATGGGCAGCTGGGTGCCCTCCCTGGCAGGGAGCCGAGCGTGGCCTCCGGGCAACCTCTGAGAGAACACAGCCACCCGCTGAGCCACCAGCTGTCACCACTCCTCCCCACCCAGCTGAGGGCTCTCCAGCATCTGAGTGGTTTGTGGGGCTGGGAGAGCTTTGTCAGAGAGGCTTGGGGAAGGAGGGACTGGGATGTGTGAGGAGCTCCTCCTCTGCTTGGCAAAGGCCGGGGCTGTGCTGTGCGGTGCGGGAGGATGTGATGGGGTGACAGCAGATGAGGTAGTGCTGGAGCTGCAGCAGGACCACGCCTGGGGAGAGCTCTGCAGCAGGGCAGGGCTCCTGCAGAGGCCAACTCGACAGCTATAAAGCCCCAGCACGGCTCATTTCTGCTGGGACTCTGCCTCTCACACCCTGCTGCAACTCCCTGTTTGAGCAACACCTGCCCGAGCAAATTCTCACCTCCCCCATGCGCTGGTTGGTGCGCACTGTAACTCTGACCCGAGCCTGACCTGGAAAATTCACACACAGCTCAGCTTAACCCCCATACATCCTGGGCAACAGGGATTTAAGTTGTCACTGACTTTTGCTGCACTGTTATGTATCCTTGGAATTATACTGAAGACTTTGACTTGTGTTTTGAAGCCCAAAAAGCAGCAGCTGTCAGATGGTAGTGAATAAATCCCATCAGGATAAAAAGCACTAAAGAAAGAAACACTGCAAATTTATAAACACTGGGGTTTTTCCTACATTGCAACATACCCAATTAGTGAACCCAAAAAGATTTGAAAGATTTAAATTACACGTCCCCATTTCATGTCTTCTTTTTAATCCAATTATGAACGCTGAGAACAGATTTGTCTATTTTATTGTAAATCTCTCACAAATTGTCACACATTAGTTCCAAATTCCAATATATCAACTGCAAATAAATATGGATTTACAATCTACTTAGGAAAATAGATAAATATATATATATATGTATAACTTGTAATTTAGCTCACAGGTAAATTTATAACTGCCATGACAAATGAAAATATTTTGGAAATCTTATTTTTGAACTTAGGAGGGTATTTGCCCCAAATGGACACTGTTAATAGTCCATTCCAAACAGTACAGCTGGCTTTTGACAGCAGCTACCTAATAATAGTTGAGAGCCATAACAAGAAGTGCAATTAGCCTATAGCACTAGGCAACAGAGAAAACAGGCAGCATAAAGTAATTCAGACCACAGGGAATGCTGGATTTTAATTAAAACAATCTTCCATAAACAGGGAAAAAGTGGAAGCAAGAGCTGAATATAGATGGTAAGATAGAAAGTTAAAAAAATAGAAAAATAAAGGGCCAATCTCTTCACTAAGATTCAAGGCCAGCTGACAAGGCATGGGACTTCACTGCAAGTAGAATATGAAATGCTGGAGCAGCTGAAGAGCTGTTTGTTGGCAGATGCAGATGTCATGATACTTTTCTGCAACTCAGAATCAAACAGAAGAGGAAGAACTGCACATGTGGCACATGCATGCTACCAAGATGTGAATGGTGGCATCCATGTGGATCTTGAGCCCTTTGAAAATTCTCTCATTAAAGAAATTGCTTGTGTTGTTATGTTTACAAAGTGCAAGTCTGAAGAAAAACAGCTCCAGCATTTAAGCCACATATCTAGGTCTCATGTAGACTATTACATTGGATTACTGATGAGCCATCCCCTTTACTTATTGCACTGGGTAGTTCTACTTATATCCTTTATTTCTTGTCCCTGATTCTTCTTCCTCTTCTCTATGTCCTGCCTTACCTTCTTTTCCTCTTGCAGGTTTTATCAGACAGTTTCTAACAAGGAAGGTCAGGGTCCTCTGCCTGGACTCCATTGGAGGCCCCAAATGCACTCAGAGAGTCACACCAGGGATACTCATTTGTGGTGTTAGCTCATTTTAAAATATTTCCCTGGTTACTATTCACTGCAAAAAGATATTTGTGATGTAGTGTCCCAGTAACAGTTTGTGGCACACAAACTGCCACACAAGACCAGCTACCTGGTGAGCACTGACAAGTTTGTAGGATTTTTAGGGAAAACATTTTTAAAGCAGAATTTTTCTCTGAGCCGTCTTCTACTCTGACACATACCATCCCAAATCTGGCTCAGCAGTTGGAAACCACAGGTTCCAAAGCACCTATCAGAAATAAGAGCTCTTGCTATGGTTTATCTGTCTCTGGGATCCATCTCACACTTCAGTCTGTTTAACTGGCATGAGTCTAAGGGTCCTTCCCTCTGTCCATAGCCAAATTATTCACCAAATCAATAACACAATAATACAAAGAATGGCTCTTCCAACTTTACCAAAGAATTTCTTTCTCTGCTCAGAGAAATCATCCAGCAGGAACGAAAGCTCTAACTGCACTTCTCAAATAGGTGTCCTATTGCTTTGAGGGAGGGAAAGCACACAAAAGTGTCGACCAATTAATTACAGGCTACTTGGTTGAGGTCATGTCCGCAGAGGGAATATATCTGCATTTTTTTAAAAAGTAACTTATTAACTATTGTGGATAAGTGTATGTAAGATAAAATCTATTGAAGCGATTTTATAAAGCACATAAAGATCTAAATCCCACTTTGAAGAGAGATTTACAGCTTTACATTTTATCCCCACTGGCAGCAGGAGCGGAGATGAAACTTCCATTGATTGGCTTCAGTGAGAGTTAAAAATAGACAGACTGAAATCCCCTGGCTGTCCAAGAGCACAATAGAGCTGCTACTGCTCCACAGAACAAATGTCTAACTTTGGGTTATTTTTGCACCTGTACACAGGCAATTTTTCCAAACTGGATGAACATTTCCATGGTACTACTGTGACAGTTTAAACTTGTGTGGAAAATTAACCCTCATCCATGGTGCACTTGAGAAGATGGCAGGAGAAAGCAATCCCAGATTGGGAAAGTTGAAAAAACAATCCTCAGGTTACTCTGGATTGGGAAAGTGGGACGAGCAATCCTCAGATTACTGCAGGGGAGCCACTTTACTGCCATGCCAAAACCTCCTACAGACACCTCCAGAAACTGAGGGGAGAGAAGTATTGGAAAGACACTTAGGAGGAGGGAGATCCATATTCCCAAGTGACTCTGCTGTGACTAATGTACAAAGCTGGATTCTCAGGTCCTCAGGAGCATAAGAGTGTCACATCTCCCCCCTGTCTGGGGTCCAGGCCATTTCTTTTGCCCAGCATCAGCTGGCCCTCCCATGTCATAACACAGTCTGTTGATGGAGCCAAGCCAAGCACATTCATGTGGTGTGGAATTTTGATCAAAGGTCACAGAAGGAGGATCTCTCACCTAGTGGGCAGCAGGAGTATCTCATTCACAGCCTGCAGCGGGAGGAGGCATGTTTGCTCCAGATGGCACACTTGCAAAAAGGATGGCTTAAACCACTTACACTGAGTGACAAAAATCAGATTATCTGGTAGCTGGTAAAAGGTTAGTTACAGATCAGATCTATGAGCATTATTTATAAGAACCACTTTGACCAGGGGAACTAACTGGAAATTTCTGAGAGAAATTTCTCTGTGCTGAGAACAACAGAGCAAATGGGTAGCATGAAGCAATTCAGACTACAGGATGGATTTTAAGACAAAGTCCTTCTATAAAGAAGAAAGCATCCAGCTCTGGGAGTCTCATCCTAAGTAGGACATGGACCTGTTGGAGCCAGTCTAAAGGAGGGCCACCAAAATGGAGAAAAGGAGGCTCCAGGGAAACCTTATAGCACTTTCCAGTATCTAAAGGGGGTCTACAAGAAAGCTGGAGTGGGACTTTTTATGAGAGCATGTAGTGATAGGACAAGGGGGACTTTTTATGAGAGCATGTAGTGATAGGACAAGGGGCTTTAAACTGAGAGTAGGTGTAAATTAGACATTAGGAAGAAATTCTCTACTGTGAGAGTGGTGAAACACTGGAACAGGTTGCCCAGAGAAGCTGTGGATGGCCCATTCTCGAAGCGCTCCAGGCTAGGCTGGATGAGGCTTTGAGCAGCCTGGTCTAGTGGAAGGTGTCACTGCCCACGGCAGAGGGGTTGGAACTAAATGATCTTGAAGGTCCCTTCCAACCCAAACCATTCTGTGATTCTATGATTCCATAATACTTGAAATTTTTACTCTAAACTGTAGCAATTACACCCAGTCTCATATTTAAGCTTAGATTTTTGTTTCCATTTGTACAGGTTCTTTTAGCTAATGCTGATGACAAGTAGATATCAAAAAACACCCCTGAAGATGAGAACAAACCCTGCAGGTATGACCTGCAGCTCTGTTGGAATTCAGGTAGCAGGTTTGATTCTAAAAATGACATACTTATTTCAATAAAGAGGGCAGAGATTGACTCATATTTGTTAAGAAACTTGTAGCTCATGATTTAAAGGCATATTGGTATGAAGATGCCCTGCTGAAAGAAGTTTCCCGGCATTCATAAAAATGAAAAACCATCATTTTAATACAAAAGTACACTTGAATGTTGGGAGAATATTATACAATTACATAGACTGTAGTGACCCATCACAGCATTTCAAAATTTTGGAAAGTCTCCCCAAGAGCTCTAACCTCTCAGAGGTCCTCAGTATTTCACTTTCAAAGCCCTTTTCTTCCATGCTTCATTTCAAACCAACAGTGTTGCGCCTACATTTTTTTACGGTCTTGTGGAGAGGGGGGTTTGTGTATATTTCGGAATGCAGACATACATGCAGAAATAGATAATCTTCTTAAGTCTGTGATTTCAGGGGGTGAAGAGAGGGAAAAATTGTCTTCTGACTCACAGTGGAGAATGATGGGGATTTAACCCCCCACACTGTTGTTCCTTCTGAAGCTCAGCAAAGAGCAGAAGCAAGAAAGAGGCTGCTCAGGAGCACATCAGCTCCTCCATCACAACACTGAGTGCACTCTGCTGGTGGGTGCCCATGGAGTTTGTCAGGGAAGCATGTGAAAGAGATGGATATGGAATGAGTCACCTGAGGGTGAAGGTGCTCACCCTGACTAGAAAGAAGTAGTCAGACATGGGTTTGAATGAAGCTTGCCTCCACCTCAAATACATAATTCAAAACCTGGGCTGTTAGTGACTCTCCTCTTGCCTTCTCCTGAGCCTTTCCTCACAAAGAGGAAATTTTGAGTGATTTTTTTTTTTTGGTTAGCTGATAAATTCCCAAACAGCTCTTTCTCATTTAATGTCATTTTATTGAACTTCTTTAGAAAGATGCATCATACCTTACAGGGACAGATTCTCACCTTAAAATTAAAGAAGTGTAAATACTGGGGAAGGAAGAAGAGTCCAATGGTCAGAGCCCTAGCTAGGAATGCACAACCTTTCTCACAACGTGCTTTTGCTTCAGATGTCTTTTAAGAGCAAGATAAGCAAAGTTAAAGGCTCAGTCCAACAATGTCATCTGTGAATGGGATAAAAGTGTTTCCTTTTCTTACAGAAACATTTGGTAATTACCAATACAAAAATACTGAGAAGTGCTTTGGTAGCCAGGCATCTCTAAAAAACAGTCTTTTGTTTTATGAAGGCAGCAGTGAAGCAGGTGGTTTTAATGTAACTTTTAAAAACAAAGTTTAGTTTCCCAGATAATCCAGCTGACACTCTCCCACTGCTGAGCCTGCTCTGTGAGTTGTAGAATTAACAGTGTTTGAAGCTGAGTTACAACTACCTACATGCTGAACAAAAGCGCTATGAAAATTATTTCACATAAAATTCCTGGTTTTATTCAGAGTAGATTCCAGTGAAGAAAATAGTAATACTTCTTAGCTCTCAATAAATCCATGTTTTTATACTTAAATGTCCTGGTTGCCAGCTGTGATCATGGTCTGTAAAACAACTTATGTTTTTCTTAAAGCTTCAGGTATAGAAGACAAATAATTATGCAAGAGTTACATCTTTCATATAAAAGTAATGATGGTTTTCTAAGCCCTTGTGGCTGCATGGGAATCACTCATTCCAAAGGATTATAGCTGACAGTCTAAAACCTCAGTGCATGGAGACCACCCACAGTTAGGAAAACCTGAGGAAGGCAATCCTGGAATTTTACCCAGATGATCCAGAGGACCAAGTTCGTGCTGCTCTCATTCTGTTATGTAAATGGTGTAAAGAGCCTTGTTACATCAGCCCTGGGTCACCCCAGGGGCTGATCTGGCACAGAGCCCCCAGTGTGTAGCCGGGTGGAACTGAGCAGCTCCATGGCAACACCACTGCAAGCAGAAGTGGCTCTTTTCCAGAGACCCTCTCTTCCCAGAGTCCTTCAGTGCCTTCTGAAAAAAGCAAGACATTGCTTAGCAATCATGTCTTTCAAATGTGCATGTAAGCACTAAACTACTACAAAGTGAACCTATGCATTCCATACTTAGAGGTTAAAATCTGTTTATTAATTTTTTTCATGTCAATCTTGTATTAATTTGGTCTCCTTACCATACAAACCCTATCATGCACTGGGAAATGAACCTCTGCCTTTTAGCTGCCTTTTAGCTCCTCTCTGTGATTTTGTAAAGCACTGAAACAGATGTTAAGGGTCCTAAATCACAGTTTCTATATATAAATCAGAATTTCACAGCAGGTGTAGACCATGGCATCCTTGAGTCCTAATCAGTCCCTCCACAGTCCAGATCATCACACAGCTGGAGAGCTCAGAACTGGAGGTCATTCCTGGGGCCACGAGATAAACTGTAGTTTATGATTAACACAGATTCTTTAATAGATAATATGCATAAAATAAAACCAGCATTTTAGCAATAGACATGATCTGCAACCATTGCACACCAGTCCCCTGAGTTTCAAGTCCAAACATCACCAACAGATGAAGACTGCCAAAGGAATTAAGGTGGTTAACTACAGAGTCAGAAACATAAAATAAATCCTATAAATGCATAATATTACACAAATGTTTGCCATCTAACATCCTTACCGCAGTGTCATTGGTGGTAATGTACACCAACACATCCGAGTTGTTTCTGCCATTGATGTATCGGTAGCAGTTCCACACACAGCTTATCAAGTAACCCTGCAAAGAAAAGGGATTTGTTATTCTGTGCAGAAAATAAACCATGGATGTTTTTCTGACAGAGCATTTCCATTCTTTATAAATATGAACATCAGCAGGATAGAAGCATGGGACAGTCACTTCCCTGGTTGCAGTGACTGTGAGAACGCCTGGGGGCTCTGTGAGTAATGCAGTCATTCCTCACACTGGTAGCATTGGGGTTGTTTGGAATTGGGAAGGTTCTGGGGAGAAGACCTAACTGTGGCTTTCAATATGTAAAGGGAGCTTGTTAAATCAATGTGACTGGAATGGTCTGGGGTCTTAGTATTCTTGCCTGACTAGAGAAAATTGCCAAAGCAAAAGCTTTTATTGACATCTGAAGTTATTTCTGACATCTTAAACATTGTTAAAAGTACCGGGGTTTTTTTTCTCAGGGTAAAATAAAACCCCCAGTAACAGCAGCAATAAACCTACTGCAAGATCATAAACTTCACTGCTTTTGTTCTTGGAGCTTGGGTGGTGCTGCTTCCTGTCAAGCAACTAGTTGTCTCCACTTTTTCAGCTGGTTGGGCAAAATAGCCACCACCTCCTTCATGAGCAGGAGAGATTTTAGTTTGAGTAGCAGAGATGAGCAAAGTGACTGGAAGGAAGATAAGAGGCAGGAAGATGTGGAGGAGCTGGAGTCAGATCCGCAGGATGTCAGTAACACAGCTGGCAGGACTAAAGCAGCTCTCTCTGGAGCTTTCTGCTTCCCATTGTTGGAGATTAGGGTTTTTCCCTTTGTTTTCTTTCAAACCAAGACACCCATGTAATCACACATGATGGTGATGAGGAGAACTTTGTGTTTTGATAGTGCCCAACTTATATTTTTACTTAGTAGATCTGCTCAGAAATTCTTCCATAAACATAACACATGTAGATTAAAGTGCCAGCACTGAATTTGCATGTGTGTCTCGCTGAGTGAGTCATACTTTAGTGACTCACTTGCACTGATGGCCTTCCAAAAGCCTCTTATCCCTTTGAGCTGCCCTGTGCTTCCTCTGTCTCCAGAGCTGACACACATGAGCTGTGTTTTTCAGGATGCCACGTGACTCACTGATGGCTTGCTTGCAGAGCAGGAAGTTTTTTTTCCACCAGGGCTGAGCTGGCTAAAATCTGGTAAATTTGTTCCTCTTTTTTCACAGCACCTTACAGACCCTGGATTGACTTACAGCTGTTGCAGACTTTGATAATACTTTTGGCCATCAAATGGGGAGAGGAAAAGGCTTCTGGAGTGAGCTAAATCCCAAGGGAAGATTAGACAGGCTCTGCAGACCAAGCTGTGGGCTGTGCAAACCTACCCCAGGCTACTGAAACAAGTAAAGGCACACACATGGAGAACTGCATCTTTTCCAGAATTAAGTAAAATGTCATTGTTATTTAAAGTGGTAATAAGTAGTTCACTAGCTTTCAGTGCTCAGATACTATAGTCTGGGAAAGGCATAAGAGCCAATGCAGAAGAGACTGAATATAGCACATTTCTGTGGGGACACAACCTGCCATTATAAGAAACCCTTTACATTAAGCCTACCTATTTGCAAAACTATTTCTACATGCCTTCCGTCAAAATCCAGAGTGATGGAAACCCTATTTTGGATAATACAATCCTGTCTGGGAGAAGCTAGTGGGAGATTTATTTTTTAATGCTCTCATTCCATGTGGTGAATAAAACACAATTAACCCCACAACGAACCTCTACAGCTTCCCCAGCTCTGAACCCTAGCTCTGCATGCACAGGCTATTTCTCAGTGAGTGAGGTATGTTCCTTGAATTAAGGAGGTCATCAGCCAGCTCACACCAAGGAACTGGCCCTGACACACTGACAGAGTGGCAGCAGCTCGGAGCATGTCCCTGCCCAAGTGCTTTGGACATGTGCTGCTGGCCTGCAAACCATAAGTCACAGAAACTTGTTTTCCTCAACCTGTAACTTATTTAGCTCACTCCTAATAATTATTTTCTACCAATACTGCTGCACTGTTAAATGGGGCTCTTGATTCAGTTACCAATTTTCTTTCCTGAAAGACTTGGCTGAGGTTTCAAATACTGCTTTAAAATGTGTGGCTGGACACACAGTATATAAATATATTGATTTTTGTCTCAGGAGACTAATTTCACATTTGAAATTGGCCCTAGATAATAGGCCTCCCTCAGCCTAATCCACCCTGAGTGGATCTCCTGCCTACCACAGCACAGACTGGTGACAGACAGTGACACCTTTTGGGGGAGGCAGCCCTAAACAACCACCATGAGAAAGGACAGGTGTGTAAAAAGGCTGAATATAGAAACAGGCACTGTGCCTACTTCTAGCCAGCTTTCAGTCTTCCCCTTTGGATGGTGGGAAGCTACTTGAGACCCTAAGGATCTGAAACCCACAAAACTCCTGTGCTCAACAGATGCCTGACCAGAAGACTGACCAGCATCTTTGTGGAAATCAGAGGTTGTGGCATTGTGCTGCTTCTTGTAACACAGCAAGGGACAGTCTGTGCTGATCTGGGTCACAGCAGCCCTCTGGATAACCCCTCAGTGGCAGCAAGTGCAGGGTGAACACCACAGACCCAACAGAGCCCCCTCAGGGTAGTAGCTGCCTGCACTGAATCCCATTTGACTCCCCAGCTGCTTTGAATTTTCTGTTTACAGAGCTGGGGTAGGCTTCAGTAACTGGTGAAAACGAGATAAAGATCTCTACAAAAACTGAAATTTATATGAAGATTTCAAAGGGATGCTAATGGCAGATCAGTTGACCACATGTATTTCCCATGTTGGTGTTACAGAGAGAGAAACAATGGGTTGCTGTGCTGATAAAATCTGGAATTAAATCATCTTCTCAGCACACTAGAATGTGAGTATAAAAAGGTTGTATAAGAACAACTGCTTAGAACTGAAAGAAAGGCTGTAATTGGAAAGAATTAATAATATTAAACCAAACCACTGGTCTGCAACACTTTATATGGCACCTTACAGGGGCCAGGACATCAGCTCTTGGCTCACAGTCACACACACTAAGGTATGCAATTTAAAGCAACTGACCCTTGTTTTAGAGATGATTCTCCCATAACTATCCTGTCATCATCAGTGGTGGAACTTGTCCTAGGCTTTTGTGGAACAGGTGGCAACCTCGTGGCTATGTACTGGCCATTCCTGGGAGTGGGGATCAGAGCTCAGCTCTTGGGGCTGTGTTCATGGCCCCAGCTGCTGCCCCATCAGCCCTGCAGGAAGGCAGCAGATGCCAGGTGATGTGTTGCAGGTCAGGGCTCTCCCCCTGCCAGGAAGAATGCCCTCAGGCTGAGATAACAAATCCCTCAGGGTGAACACAGAACTTCATTCTTATCCTTTCCCATCTGCTGAGGACACCAGGACTTGCAGAGTGGTGTCACCGCTGGGCTCAATACCTTGTACATGCAGTTTATAGGCATATTATTGGGAACAGAGCTAATACTCAGTTTGCTGAAGACCAGCCTGTCTCACTGAACTGAAACATCTTTTGGCTGCCCCACTGGCAGCTACCTCTTCTTACCTACTGTTCAGAAAGAGAAAGGCCAAGGAAGAGGCCATATTCTGAAGCTGCAGAGTGCTTGGGGCAGCCTGGAGAAAAGGCTTAATCTGGCTTATTATGTTTGTGCTCATCTGAGCTCATTTGGGCCTTCCCCATGACAGGGAGGTTGAAGCCTCAATTGTTCTGTCTCAGAAACTGGAGTTGGCTGGAGGAAACCAAGGCCCTCTTTTCCAAACCAGCTGCAGAGGACACAATTCAAAAGTCACTGTGTTGGCTATATGCAATTTGAAGTCCTGTGTACATGTATATAAATACATTTGTGCTGATGGATGTCCTTCCTCAGCCAGATAGGGAACATCTATGTTTCATGGTATGTAACTCCAGTTCAGTCTCTACACAAAGCCAGTGAATGGAATATGGTACTTTGGTCTACTCTGTAAAGTGTTCACCTGAAATTCCCATTACCTGCTTCAGATGCAAGTAAATGATAAGGACTAAAAAGAAAAATGCTTGCGTGTGATTAGCTGGCTTTCTTACCACCCTCTCTTGTTCACAAACCCATGACTGCAAGACACAAACCCAGCATCTAATACTTCATAATCTTGCTTTCTGCTCAGTAGTGTTCTTCTCTGAATGTAGCTTCACCCAAACCAAAAGTGTCATAATACCTAATATTTCTGAGGAATTAGGTGATTCTGCTTTCTATTTCCCACCAGTTGAATGCAGCTTTTTCTACTGTAGCTTTTCCTAGGTCACAATGTTTTGGTTCCTCTCCCTATTTCTAGTTAAACTCCAGAGGGAGAGGAGACTGTGTACATTATTTTATGTATTTTATCTTTCCAGTTTCAATATATAAATGCGGTACCATCTGTTAAGTCTATCAGAGATGAAATGTGATGCATCTGTGTGTGTTCAGCTTTTATTTGATGGAGTAGATTCTGTAAATCTGCATAGCAGCTCTTCTGGAAACATAAGAAATTAAATGAAAATGCTAACTGGAATTTAGCATGTGTTTCTGTGTAAGTCACATTTTTTGTGACTCATTTATATGATAATACATTGCTAGAATGGGCATTATATAAGCCATATACACTCTTGGAAAAAACATGTTTTACCACTTAAAAACAAAATGAGTCTTTGGCACTATTAATTTTAGGTTTCTTGTCTCTGTAGTAAGCATTTCTGCCTTTCCAGTTTTAGTTGCCTTTTTTTTTTAATAAGCTTGAAGCTTTCTTGACATACTTAGTCAATGAAACACCAGACCCACGTGGGGTAAAAACAAGCTGTTGGTTGCATCAGAGAAATTTTTTAGAATACATTCCTTGTCGAACCTGAAAAATCTATGGATTTATTAAATTCACACGTATTTCTTAGAAGTGCAAATAAAATCAGCTGTATGGTTGTGACCATACAAGGCCAGAAAGCTAAACTCTATTGCTAAATCACAGCAGAAGAGTGAGCACAGCTTCCAACAGCAGTTTAATACACCCTATCTGTTGGGTTTCTTTCCCCAGTTTTGAAGTAGCTTCAATAACCTAATCTACCTCTTTTGCCACAGTAACATTCCCTGCATATGCCAAATGCATTGTCTGGAAGCAACATCTTTGGTGTCACTGTGACTCTTTGGGACTTCTCTAATCTAATGCAAAACTGCTTTGCAGAGAGAGCAAGACTAATCTGAAATCAAGTCCCACATAAGAAATACAAATACAGCAACACTGTGCTGTGAGAAACTCATAGAAGGGTGCAAGAAAAGGGCAAACACACCAGCATATTTTACAAGAGGTCCAATGCTCAGGGTACTAGTAGGAGCCACAGGTGATTGGTTTTCCTACATTAATTTGTCTGATCTTATTCTGAGCTCCTTTTGAACTTCTGACCCACAGCAGGAGGGGGCTGCACTGGACAGTCAGCCTGGATGTGGTGGTTTCACATGAGCCCTTTCCAGCTGCTCTGGGAGATGCTACATCTCCTCTTTGCCTGGTACCTGCCACCTCCAGGCCTCTCACCCACTAGGTTTGCAAATAAATTCTCTTTCCCTATGTCCTTCTGTTGCCAGGTCTGACCGTTCTTTATGGTGCTCCTCCCAGGAGAGATTGCTTGGATTTCTTTACCTCCTCTACAAAATTCTTTCTGACACAGGGCACCAGAAGGGAAGTCATGCTTTCAGAGATGGTGGGCATCAGAACTGGCTAAAAAATGATACAATTTATATTTTTGGTTTTTCTATTCCTTTCTTAACATTCTTAGCATTTGATTTACTTGTTTGACCAGAAATGAGCTAAGCTAATATTTTCACAGGTCTATCTGTAACAGCTACAAGACCTCTTTTGTAGGTGGTCATTCTTACTTCAGAGTCCACAGCAGTGTTTGTGAAACAAGAGCATGCTTCCTCAGTGCCCACTACTTAGAATTTTTTACCACTGAGTTTCTCAACCATTTCCTTGTTCAGTCAGTCCATCCCATGAGATTCTCCTGCGAAGATTTCTTGGCTAATTATTTTCCCTATTTTGAATGACATTGCAAGAAAATGTGGCTAGATTTCCTTCCCCTTCCCAGTTCTCTTCTGAATGCACTGAACTGCATGGATCACAGTGTTGGAAAGACTGATAATTTGTCTTTATTCCCTAGCTATAGCCAGTGATGTGACCTTTTGTCTTCTCCCTACACATTTTAGGGTGATTTTCAAAGTTTTTCATGAGACACACTGCCAAACACATTCTGAAAAAAAAAAAAAGAGAAGTCTGTTTCAACAGGCTCTCCCTTGTCCACTGCTTCAAAGGATTCATAAGCCATGAGTTCCTCCTACAAGGATCACACTTCCCCATTGTGGGCTATATGTTCTTGTGTTTGTCTATGAGATTTTTCACAACTTTTTCATTATGTCTATAACCTTGTTTCTTTTAGATATCAGGCTGCTGGGGGTGTAGTTACCCAGAACCCTTCTAAAGACAGACCTCCCAGCAAGAGACATTCCACCCATGACCAGAAGTGGACTTTACACACAACAGTGCACTTACCTTAAAAGCCAAAATGATACTTATGAAAAGGAGGATAATCACAACCAGACACGTAGGGTTCACAGACATAATCTCTTCCTTGTAGGGAAAATTGTTGGGCTGCATAAGCAAAAACAAGCAAAACACTGTGAGTCAATCTCAGAAGTCATTTAAGAGCCATTCAACTAGTGCATTCTATAATTAACAGCATACAAAGCTTTCTGTCATCTACTAAACCCAGAGCTCTCCCCACCAAGAACCAGTTTCAGCGTGCCTACAACAGGCATCGTGAACACTCAGCTGCCAAAGGCTCCCTGGAGGGCTGAGGGATTTGCTTTTTCCTTTGGATGTGGTGTGGGCTCTCTCTCTTCCTCTGGGTTTGTATCTGACACAAACTAGCAGAAGTCTGAGAGCTTTGCAGCAGGAAATCTTCCACCATGGGAAATGGCAAGAAAATCTTGTACTTACTGAGTAATCATTACACTGGCACTGATTGCCAAAGAACAGTGGCAGCTCTTTCCAGAAAGTCAAAGCAGGAAAAACTGGACAGCATAATCCTTTCACCTAACATTTTATGACATTTCAAAATACCTTGAGTCTATTCTACTCCATCTTATTTTGGCTAAATTCAGACTACTTCTCTAGGAGCACTTGTTAGTGCTGCTAAGTGTGTGCCCCATGGAGTCACGGGTCCTACGTGGGGCCTCATGATTTCAAGTTGAAATGCAGAAATCTGCCCTAGGCCTTTCTCTTACCACATACATGAAAGAGGTGACAAAATGAATCTTCATGCTTAGCACAGGCTCTAGTGATCTAGAGCTGCGAAACACTTCAGGATCAGTGACTGAAAACCAGCCCCTAAAAATGTTTTACTGTATTTATTTATTGCTTAAAATCTCCACGCCCTTTGAAATGAATGTTCCAAATGGTTCTGAAATACTGCAAGATAGAAGTTCCTGTTTCAGTTAGAACAAACCATTGTTCACAGACAGAGCTGTTCTCCACAAAAGATAACTGCACTGCAACAGTAGCTCATTATATCTGCATGCAATAGTTCCTTCCACACAACTCCCTTTTCCCTTACAGGTCTAATTACTTAACCAGGCCAGCTCTGCATCCTTGTCAGGACAATTAAGTAGACCGAGCTATAACTGTATTCTTGGCAATGGTGGTGTAAATCCAGAGTAACCCCTTAATAACCCTTATTCCAGCACTCAGCCCAGTGCATCAGGAAATTATCTTTTTTTTTGGACAGCTGCTACTGAGAATAGCTCTTTATTTAGCGTTTCCATGAACTGTTCAGAGTGGTTAACATCAACAGCAGCTGTGACCGTTTGCAGATAGATGTTACATAAGCACATTTTCCGCTTCTTGACAGCAATGTTTCTGTTCCTCTACTGAATTCCATGGCTGAAGTTTTTATCATGTTATCTCCTTTGTTGAGGTAGAGCTTTTGTAGGGAGCTAGCTTGCTATAATTCAGTAAGTTACTGCTTTTTTTTTTCCACAGAAGGTTATTCTAAATATAGTGGATGCAGTCACCCAGAGACCAAGAAAGCAAGACTATATGCAAAGAAACAATGCCCTGAAAAGTTAAACAAAAACTTTATATGCATAAAATTTAAGTATTAATGGCCCAACCTGCCCTCCTGTTTGCAGAAGGGACACCGTAAGTTAGGAAGTTAGAAAGTCCAGTCAGCAAAGGACAGTTACAGTAAATCTGTACCAGAATGATTTTTTTCAGTACTGATCTACCATTTAAAAAACAGTCAAAATAGTTTGTGGACATAATAAAAAATTCCTATTAAGACTTTGGTTCTCCAAAGAAGAACCTGGTTTTTGGGAACCAGTCACTGGTCAAAGACTGGGTGACTGCATGCTGTGTTTTTGGCCATAATCAAATGGGCTGGTTCTAGACATCAGCTCAAAAGGGATTTGCATGGGGGCAAGAGGAGGGCAGGCAAGTGACCAAGAAAGTTCTCACTTCCTTGAAAAACAGGAACATTTGCTGGATCCATGAAGCCTGGTCAAGTCTGGTGCAGGTGTGCTGCTCAGCAGTGCCTGGCCTTCCCTTATATCAGCACCAGTGTTTCAGCAAATATTTCAGCACAGCCAGGAGAGCACATGAGGAACAAATTCTGAGGTTTGTCCCCTTCAGGCTCAGCTTTCTGAGTCTCTGTCCTGAAGAGATGAGAGGTGGAAGCAGCCCCAGCGAGGTGGTGGGTGCTGCACCCATGCCATGGTCACCCCCATGCTCAGGTGCCTGGAAGATCTTGGTGCAGGATGTGAAAACTAAAGTCAGACTCTTCTGGAGCTTCCAGGCTTCCTGTGTGGGAGACAAAGCTTCCAGTTCTCTGATGGATAGCCCAGGAGCATTGGGTCAGCATGGAAGAAACCCCTTTGTCTTTTTTTGCTAACTGGGCTGGGCCAGCCTATGAGCAGTCTGATCTTAAGTCACAAGTACAAACCCCTTCAGTGCTGTAGGAAAACCAATTTATGATACCTGCACCTTCAGCATAGAAGCAGGAAAGATAGTAGGAAGCAGCTCACGTGTCTCCAGTCTCACATGGTACAGGGAGCACATTGGAACTGTGCCATTAGCCCTTGGGGTCCCATCCCATGGCTGCAACTGTCCCCAAAATCTCATTAATCCCCACAGAAAACAGGCACCAAGAGTGGTTCAGATGAATCAAACCACTGGTCTTCACTGACTGCAGCAATGAACTTAAATGTTGATGTGGATACATGAGGTGGGGCAAGAAATTCTGCTCCTGTCTTGGGAGTTTGCTCTCCTGTGGGAAGACTAATAGCTGAAATCCTGCTGCTGGGAAGGTTCCAGGCACCAGGCTTGGTGCTGAAACTTCTGGAAAAAGATCAGTGTCAAATGTTGTGCAAGGCTTGATGAAGCTGTGACTGAAATACATCTGGGCAGGAAAAATTAAGCCTATCATTGGAAATACAGGAGTGATTTTGGAGCAGAACATGATGAAATTTTCTATACAAACAAAAAAGGTAGTTGCAATGGTGTTACACTGGCATGCTAAAGTCATAATTTAAGCTCCATTTATAACCTTGTCACAGACATGGAGAGGGCTGTGTGCATAATAATGTACCTGATACACTTCTAATTAAAAAAAAAAATACTGCTTATTTGCATCAAAGCCTTATCAGACACTTAAAAAGACTCTAAAATGTGCATGGAAAGCACATTTCTACTGCCTTGGTATCGTACAAATGCACAAGAAGAATAAAATTACAAAGGCTAAAGCCATTTGTCATTCCCTCAGCCTGCTTGCATGACCTTTCATGTCTTACTTCCCCTTGGATCACAAAAAATCCACTTTAAAATACAGTATGGATTGTCATTCCAAGTTACAACCCTCCAAGTATTGAAATCTTACAAAATTGAAAGAAAACAGCAACGCGTCTGTAGAATTTCTAAAGCTCTGCCATGAAGTTAGTGGTACTTCTTTGGAATTATAAAATGGCATTTAAAATGTCAGGATATTTTGGGTTTAAGCTTTAATTTATAGGAAAAATTTCTTTAGGTTAATCTCTTTTATGTTCTCTAGGCATTTCTCCATAAATTTAAAAGCATGACCGATACCACCTGAAATGTTAGGCACCAGCATTGCAGGCAGTCCCACAGTAAAGCTACTTAATATACTTTGAAATTTTGTTTAGATTAACTGTCACAGTCCTGCACTTTGATTAGAAAAAAAGTTTGCATAACTCAGTTGCAGACCAGCCTGTTCTGCAGCTCTGCTTCAATCCATTTCATATGCTGCTATCAGATGACAGAAGATGAAGTGTTTAATTTGAAGGCTTTAAAATGCCCATATACCAAAGATTTAGTGGGGCTACATGAAAGAAATGTGCTTTAGGTCAAACTGCTTTAGACCTCTGCTTAGACCAAGAACTAAATTATTTTTATTTTACACATGTTGGATTTGGTGTATGCAAAAATTTTTGCTTTTTAAATGACAGCGATAATGACCAAGATGTGCAGCGTAACTCTTGGAAACGTTGATCGCATGATCGCCACAAAACTTACTAAATGCACAATTTGTAACATTTACTTATTTCACATGACCCTTCAGGCTAAAATGCTCTTGCAATCTATGGCAATTAAGTAGCACGCCTGAGTGCAGCTGGGATCAAAAGACAGCAAGAAGTTTCCAAAGAAGCTGCTCCTAGGAAAGAAGAAGCCAATATAGACTGATGTTACCAAACACCCTGTGAACACCATTGCAACATTTTCAGCTATGGCCCTGACCAGCTCGTTGATATGTACTCATCATCTTGCTAAAAGTACATGGAGAGTTTCACAGTTGCTGTAACTCAACACCCACCCTCTGACATCTGGCAGATGTAAAAGTAACTATAGTATGATACCAAAGTAACTATATAACAATACCAGATAATAGTGAAGTAGAAATTGTTAAAGAAACAGAGTTTTTCTTACCTTAGAGCAAACAAAAAGTTCTTCTGAGACTGCTAAATGTATTCTGTTACCAAATGCACACTTTCTTCCAGATATCAATAATGGATTTGAAGAACAGTTGGGATTTTTCATTTACCTTATGGAGCTGTGCACCCTAAAATATCATTTCCCAAATGCAAAGCCGTTTTAGAGGAAGAGAAACTGTAAGAATGCCAGGCAGAAGCACAATCCTTGTTCCTGCCTACCCTGGCAGACCACTGCAAAAGGGGGTGAGGGCAAGACAACCCCAGGGCTTGGGGTTTGCAAACCATCAGGAAGGATCACACCCGAATGGCACTGCATTTATGGTGCAATTGCTTGCATTGATTTTCATCTTGTCACATGTCTGAGTATCTGGTAGCAGTGGATGTGCCCTTCACATCTTCCCTCTGCTCCTGCCCACTTAGACAGAGGGACTTACTCTGAACCAAATGTAACAACCTTATGCCAACAGATGTAGCCCTTCCAGGTAAAGGGACAAGGGGCTCCAGTTGAGCCACTTGTGCTTGGCAGCACAGCTAAGACACAGGAGGCATAATCAGCTTCAAGGCAGATGCAGAACAGCTTCAAAACTTTTTGGAACAGGTAACATTAACTGTTCAAAATTCATCACAGCTCTTTGTAGTTTTTCCCTATCACTAATCTCCAGCATAAATGATAAAATACAAACTAATCCTTGTTTCTACATGAACTTAACTTGGACTGGCTTCCAGCTGCTCATTAGCATTATGCCTTACATCTAATTTAAACAGCCTTTTAATACCTCATTATTTTGCATATGAAACCTCCAATGGCACTACCTCTTGGTCTTCTTTCTCAGTAAATGAAGCAGGAAAAGCTGATTGACTCTCATCATACTACAATATATCCAGCTTTTATGTAGGTTTTTTTTAGGAACTTTTCTTCATGTTCTCTGACTTTCAAGCTCTGTTTTTGTACAACCATAAATAGACTCCATAAATAGATGAAGGAAATCCACACTACCAACAGAGAAGGGAAGTCTCCTCTCCCTGACTATTAATTGCTCTTTTTTTCCTGTCCACAAATCCCAAGAGCAATTTTTGCAAACAGCAAAACAACCCAGGGACTCTAGTTTTGCCACTTAAGTCCCTAGGCTGCTTACAGGGTCACTGCATCCCAGGCACAGTTGTCAAACCGTATGCTCATCTGTATTGCTCAGGCTTTTACATTTCTTTGCATTTATCTCTGTAGCAACATGAGTGGCTGAACTCAAGTTCTCAGGCAGTCTAGCTCAGTGTCAGCCACGGGTTTCATCAGATGTGAATTTGCTGGGAAAAGTCACAAGGACTGCCACTGGGAAATGCAGAGATGTGCTCACTCTGGGCAATGCAGGGTAGGGTCTTCCAGAGGATGACACAGAACAGCCAGATTATATTCCTCCTCACAGCCTCCCATCTAAGGACTCAATCCCTCTAGACAATGAGCCTGGAGAAGCTCTCCCATGGCTGACATCAGCTTTTGTGAAGTGCCTCTTGGGGTCCAACATTATTAATGGAAGTCGGGAGGAGCATGAAATCTACTGCTGATTGCTGGAGACCTTCCTCTACTCAAAATAGAAACTCACTGGCAGATGGTCAGCTTGACCACAACCCTTTGCAGTCTGCCAGCAAACCTCTCCTAATCCATGTGATACATCCTGTATTGATCTGGTGCTTTATTGTTGCTCTGAGCATCATGCTGTGAAGTCAAACATCTCATCAAAGCCCATTATGCCCCTGCCCATCTTTATTGATGGAGTCAGTAATCTTGTCAGTGAAGGAAAATGAGTTTGCCTGCAGGACTGATTTCTCATGAAACTGTGCTGGCAGTCATTAATAATTTTTTTCTGATCTAATCCATTATCAATTGACCGTCCTCTCAGCCCCAGCCCTTCTGTTATTATTCTGCTTGGTAGCAATGTCAGGCTAATCAGCCTATTATTATCCTGGAAATCCTCCTTGCCCTTTGGAGCACTGACAGTTTAGTGCTCCTGAAGACCTGTGGCATTTCATTACCAGCCCAGAATATGATTTACAACAGCAAGACAAAGATGTGTGCAACCAAAGATTCAGCACTCCAGAGCAGCAGTACAGACCACAGACTGCTCTGCTGCACCAAATCCCTTCCAAAACCTGCTCTATTTCTGCTACAGAACGACTTGTTATTTTTTTATCTGCAAGGAAATAAAGGAATGTTTTAGCACACATTTCAAGGGGAACAGCTGGTCTTTGCCCTTCTAGTGAGTCAGCTTCAAATGTAGCACCAGATTTTCAGCAGAAGAGCAGAGGCTTTTAAGTGAACATTTACCAGCCTGTTTTTGTCCCCACCATGTTCTTGCACAGTGACCAAGACTGAGGAAAATCTGGTTACAACTCATGCTCTGGGAGGTGGAGGGAGTGCTGCAGCCACACAGATGCTTGTGCTGCCAGAAGAGCAGGGCTGGCACTGATGCAGCAGCAAAGGACAGGCAAGGCTCCAGCAGTGGCAGTGCCAGCTGTAGCACTCCCAAACCACGGCTGTAATTTGCTCTTTCCCACTCATATATCTGAGAACCTTTTGATTTGTGCCTCTGCTTCTCTTCCAGTGCACCATCAGCTGTGAATGCAGGGGGGTGTTAAGTAAGATGAAGGATAACAGGCTCCTGACACATCCCAGCTCTCACTGGCATGACACATTGCCTCTTCCTGCAGATTTCTGTGGCTACTTATCTGCCTGCTGTTTCTCATTACCTGTTATTTATACCGGCCAGCTTTCCATCCACACAACAAAGTTCACAGCCAAGCTAATCTGTATTCAGGTTCTCAAGGCAGATTTTCAGAGACATTTGCAGCACTGGCTTCTCCAGAGCTCTGCGACTCCACGTGAACCCTGCTGGATGTGGGACGTGGTCCTGTGATGAGACAGAGGCTGCTGGTGGGCTCTTGTCTTTGCTCTAGGGGGTTGTGATCATATCTTGTACGCTTATGCAATTCTGGCCATAGATGTTTGGCCAAAGCAGAACGAGAAGGGAGACTCTAAATGTCCCTAGGACAGAACCCAAAATATTTTCTAGCAAAACCAAACCTACACTCAATCAAACTCCTGCCTAATTAAACGTGTTATAGCTACTGAATAAATTAAAAGGAGCAACAAAATAGCCTTGAAATAGTACCAAAAATAAGCCACTGGATATGAACACAATAACTCTGAATGCAAAAGTAAATATTTATCATCCATGTCTTGCAATATGAATCTCACTCTAAATGACTGGTGCTGAGAGCTTTCACACCATTGCAAAACTTCCGAGCTTTTCACAAATATTGTAGTAAGTTAGTAATGTAGCCTTGCAAGGAAGTTGAATTCAGTCTGGCAAGGACTGAAAGAACTTCTCAAGGACAGTATGAGAAGGATTCCACTGGCTAGAAACACAGGGCAGAAACTCCACCTTATAGAGGCTTTTCCCCCCGAAGCCCCCAAAGGTCTGTGAGCATCAAGTGATTTACCAGCTGACGGAGGTAGTCCTGAATTGTGCTGGGATAGACGAGTACACTGATGGCAACCAACGTGTTGAGGGCAAAGTCAAAGATCTGGTAACAGAAGAAAGGGATGATCCAAGCTGCATGTTGCTAAAAAGGAAATAAATTAGAGACTCATCAGCCATAAGTTAAAATAGAGGAATAAATGTCTTTCTACAGGTATCTAAGGAATATTTGACATTATGGCATATTAAATCAGCTAAAAGAAATATGACATTCAGCCAAAAGTTTTGGCCAAGGCAATTTGGCTGCTCTACCGCAGTCATATGTGCTGTGCAACTCCCACAACTCGTTACATTAGGAGATTCAGAAACCACACAATAGTTTTCCTTTCTAATTAATAGGATTAATGCTGGAACAAACCACAGGCTTGGGAGGTGAATGGGAAAAAAATTCCCTTAACTTCGATAGGTACAAGATTCAGTTCTCTGAATTCACCATTTGCCCAGAGCTTACTCCTATTTGAAACTGCAGACAATCAACACAACTGCAGCAGGGTGCCCTGGGGTACCACTGATCTAAGCAATCAGTTCCGCTGCCGCTTCAACTTCTTTTCCCTCTCCCAATTTTCAGCTAAACAAGTAAAGAAGCAATTGCTAGAAAAGAGTTTTCTTAATTTTGTTTCTTTAGAGTTGTGTGGTTCACTTTATTTGTGTCTTCCCCAAACATAATGAATTACCTACCTTATATGCACCGTATGTAGCCATTGCACAGATCAGAATCATGAGGAGAGAAATTGCAGTGGCAATGCACATATCTGAAAAAGAGACACATCAATGATTGCAGGCAAATTCAGAGCTTGGTTCAGTTATTTTGCCACCTCCCTTGTGCAGAGCATCTCAAAGGGCAGGGCGGGAGATGGGTGGAGATGGGGTCAGGTGCATTGTTCAGGCATTGCAGGAGGAAATCTCTGGCTTTTGTGGGGAACCTCCTAAATACAAGAAGCACAGACAATGCTTGTATCTGCTCAAGCCTGCAGCATTACACTGTGCTGACAGGCTGACAGTGTGCAAACCACTACAGCCTCTATAAGACTATGGAGATGAATGGTCTAGTTTTTCCAAGGATTTTCAAAAATCAGGAGCAGTTTTGACAAGACTATTTTACTGGTGCTGCTGATATCTGTGGTGAGATTGTGTCTGCTTTTCTGCACTCCAGATTGTTTCTTCACCAACAGCTGCTACAGATCATTGCTCGTATATCTCTACACTGGAAAAGGAGCAAAACTGACAGATGAAGTCATCTTAGCAGAAATAACATCTTGAAAAATTTCATTTCAATCAATAATACTACAGAGATATATTTATTAATGAAAATGTATAACTGTCAGGAAAGGTAAAGCAGTAAAGGAAGGAAAATATTCTATTCTTTAAAGCTTTGATTGGAGTTATTACAGGACTCCTATCTTTATTTTACTGTTGATCAGCTTTCAATTAACTTTTTATTAGATTTAAGGAGTTCCTAAGCCATGAACAGTTGGAAGAAGAGCCTGGGGGAAAAAATTACATGTTTGGTCTTTTCATATGCACTTCCCTAGGTAACATTACAGTCCACTGTCAGGAGATCAGAAGTGAATTTCTGAACTTGACTTTACAGTGAGTTTGGGAGTGCAGTGGAACATTGTGCCTATTTTTTGAGTTAAGCCAGTGCACAGACAGGATGTGAGGTATATAGGACATGGCTTTAGAGATTCCACCTCTGTTGGTATCTGAGGTACATGGTGTTCACATTGCTGTCAGCAGGTTTAAACTACCTGCCTTGATGAGGTATGTGAACACAACAGTGTTCAGGATGCTCCCTACCCTGACTTTGGAAGCAGTCAAAGTGTAAAGATGGCATTATTTCATCACGGAGCTGCCACAACATCTAACTCCAGCACATGATGAGGAGCATCCCACAGCATGGAACAGTCCTCAACTCAATTCCCTGGATGCATCAAATCATATTCTGGGTACGTGCCCTGGAGCCTTCACCCAAGTCTCGGAAAGGATCTGGCAGCTGTGGACAGGTCTCACCTGCCGCCACCAGGAAGCAGTGCGGGCTCAGCCAGGTGATGGCTGAGGAGGAAGGACAGGCACTGAGGCTTGTCTGTCATTATTTCCAGCCTACCAGAACCATCATCCATGTAGAGAACCAAAGACCCAGTCCTTGATCCTCCTGTGCCTGAGGGAGCACAAACTTTGCCCTAGATGGCATTAATCCAGATTTCTGCATGCAGAGAGGAACCTGAGACGGTGAAGCTGGAGGGAAAATGAGCAAGAGGAGACCACTGCTGGCAGGTGACAGGACATGTCCAGAGCTGCTGGTCTTCTCTGGCTCCTTGGGCACTGCATCTACCAACAGCAGGATTAAGGACTTCAGAACCCAGGTCTCTCCTTTTCCAGAACACTGCCTGTGTCCTAGGTTTCAGGATTCTTGTTCTCTCTCTCTTACCCCCGAAGTTTGTCCTTGTGATTGCATAGGAACTCAAATGCCACAGAAAAAGTCCTATGGCAGGCTACTTCCTAATTTAATGGACTACATCTGAAGGATAAAGTGCCCTTTTCCTGGCACTTGGAGGAGCACATTCAAACCACTGTATGATGAGGCCCTGGAGCACAGATGTCCTTTCTTACAGTACAAATGCTTGAATCTTTGTCTTATTGTCAAAATAAGCAGGTCTCACCCAGGAGAGGGGCCTGCACTCAGCAGTCAGTTTAGCTCACTCTGCTGTCTTCACAGTGGCTTCCTCCAACTCAGATCATGGGTGCTACACGATGCCATGGGGAGGCAGCTGGGCACCCTGCTCATCATTCAGGAGGGAATGACATCTCAGTCATTCCAAATTGCTCTTCCAAGGCACCTCCTCCTCCTCTCAGAATGTGGAGTGCATCCAGACAACCAGTGCAGTGTTTGAGCTGCATTACCTCGACCCCTTTTTCAGTTTTTAGGAGCTATAAAGGCTGTGCTGTGCCTGTAAGAAGTGATCTGAATTCTGCCCTCAAGAGGAAGAAGCATCCACGAAATATACCTCTACTAATAAAAGGTACTGCAGCCTCTTAAGACATTTCTGGTTGTTGCAGCCGTTTACTCTGGCTGCCTGTCTACATCCTGTGAAATCAAAATTATTTTGAATAGACCAGGTACAATTAAGGTAATGAAAGAAAAGAAGTGAAAATGGCTGCTGTAGCCACTAACCTCAATTGAACCTCTTGTAAAAGAGGCTCATGGATCAATATTTTGATTCTGACCATGAGTTTGGAGGCACTGCTTATGCATTTGTTCTTGATCCCAACCACTTACTTCCTGCATCCAGGGGGAAGCTGCTGTCATTGTCATTTCCAGCATATGCAGAAGTCACAGGTTCCACTTAGCTGGTGACTACGGTAGTACTGGTTCAGAGCCAGAGCCCAGCAAACTGTGAGGGACTTGACATTGAAGATTTGGTCTGACACACTCATGCTCCCTGTCTCCAGTGTCTCCCTAACTGTGCTCCACCATGCCAAGTCCTAGTTGGCTCAAGCTAGTTCTTTCTCATTTAAGGCTTCATTGGGTTTTTTGAGCTGTGTCAGCTTCAATTAATCAGAGTGAAACTAGATATGCAGCACATTAAATGAAAAACTGACAGGGGTGTGTGTTTTTTTTTCCAGTCCTGCTGTGCTTTCTGTGGCTAGAAGGGCTGTACTTGGACTGCTGAAAGGGTTATCCAGCCTATTTGTCCTAGATGGCTTTTTGAGTTTTCTCCTTGAGTAGAAAGAAACCAGTTGAGTTTTTTCTTTCTTATACCTTGCAGTGACATCCTACTTTCCTGCCTCTTTGGAGAGAAGATGCTGCTGGGGGCTGGGCAAAGCTCCTGTCATGGGGTACTTGTGTGCACAGCAAGCTGCAGCTCGAGCTCCCTCAAATCACCTCAAAAGTATTTCCTTGCCTTCCCCTCTCCTCTTGCAGAGGAGGCTGATGGTGGGTGCTGCAGGGACAGGGAGGAGCAGCCAGCAAGGCCAGTCCCTGAATGTGGAATGATGAAGACCTCAAATCCTCATCGCCTGCCCCCACGCTGGAGTAATTGCTGGCCCTCAGCTTTGAGAGCAGGGGCCAGAAAGCTGCTGAGCCGCAGCCTGCAGTCCTCCACTCTCCCAGCCTTATTTACCCAAGAGCCTCCTGACTGCCAGCTAAGGATTACTGCCTTGCTCTCCCCTCCAGGCTGCTTGTGCAAGCTTGATGCCACTGCTGCCAGCCACCACGCAGCCTCCTGGGTCACAACCTGCACAGCAGCAGCATTTTCTCCCTGGGAAAGAGAGGAGGGCAATGAGAAGGAAAGAGTATTCTGTACCATTGAACCCAGCACATTTACTCTGGAGTATAAAATTAGAGGGGAAGATGGTGCCCTGAATATCCTGTACTGGAAAGGGATCTAGCTTTTTCCCCTCCCTATATCTGGGACTAGTAGTACATAGATCGTGTTTATGAACTGGGACAGGAATGTACCTACTCCACCACTTCCATTTATCCCCCAGCAGATGTCCAAGCCTGCTGTCTGTAGATTTCTTTATAAAACGTTTTTATTTGAATTAATATTTTTAAGTCCTGGGTGCATGTCATATCCAGCAGAGAGACCCTCACATTATTGTCCCCTGTCCTGAGATGCCTGTTTTTCCTGTCTGCCCATTCCAGGGCAGGGACGTGGGCAGATTTTGACCTAAGTTGTTGATATCCATGTCAAAGTTCCCCTCAGTTTCTGTAGGGCATGCAGAGGATTTCAATCCTTGCTGTCATGTGGCCTGTGAAGTATCACACACACTCTCTGACACTATGACAGCAGTAAATAAAACCAAGCAACACCCACTGCTTGTTTGGGCTGTTGACATGTCAGGATGATGATCTGTGTTTCTGAATAAGCTGAACAGAAGGCTCAGTCAAAACCCTCTGGGAAGTCAAAATGAATTACAGGGCTTTTCCATCTCCTGCTCTGAGATTATTAGTCTTTTAACAGCAGCAGTATTACATTGAGCAGTTCACACATTTCTAATTTTCCCTAGTCCAGCTTCTAAACTCCCTCAGGAAATAATATTAAGAAAGATGAGACTAAATGGGCCCAGCTGAATATCCAGCACAGGAGGAAGCCCAGCATTTTACCAGGTTCTGAGATGTACATCTTGCAGAGCCACACAAGCCAGACTCACTGGTGTCTTCCAGTACCTCCCTCTGCCCCATGGTTAAGTCTTGGCAGACTTTCTTCCCCCTTGCTTCCTTTTCTAGAATAGAAAGGGAAATAAATAGCCTAGAGCTTTTTTCTAAGTGTTCCGGTAAATCCTTTCTCTGACTAATCAAACAGGTACTTTGGAGCCTCTGGTAATGCCCGTGGAACCACGCTAAATCCTGGGATTAGAACCAATGTTGCACTGGTATTTCCAAGCAGTTTGCACTAGACTGGCTGTGGCTCTGCAGGTGGCAGGAATTTTTCCCACTGCTGGAACAGAAAATTGAGATTTCTCCATAGACCAGGCACAGCTAGAAATAAATCTGAATATGGATATTGGGGGAATCCTGGTTTCTTGGAAGTCAAGGGAAATCTGTCATTAACTTCATTTGACTACTGTGACACAGCTGATAAGTTTTTTTTCCAGATGATGTTTTCAGATCTTTTATGAGGGATCCTCTTATAGGAGAGAGAGAAAGGGAGTGACAAATTTTACATTTGACTACATTTTTGACTGCAGTTTTGACTGCAGTTTTTTTACTGCAATTTTACATTTGACTGCATTTTTTGCATTTTTTTTATCATTTGCTATTGATAGGAGCATCAATAGGAATGAGAAAAATGGCTGTTAGTGTTTGTATCATTATTATTTGCCAACAGAAGTACATACAGATAACAACTTTGGGACCTTCTTTAGCATAAATAATTATGTACCTTCCTTTATTTCATACACATGGTTTCAGTGCATGCAGCTAACCTGAAAAACACTTCCTCAAAAAAGACAAAAGTAGGAAAAGAGAAGAGTATATGGAAGTTTTTCTAATGATTTATCTCATAATAATACATTTCATTACATTTGAACAAATACAGTCATGCCTAAAGAATATAAAAAAGAAATCATCTCCTGCCAGCTATTTCCAGTAACCATAAAAGTCAGTAGCTTCACTCACCTGCCTTTACTCAGTAAGGCACCAAACCAGAAGGAGTCAAAGAATAAAAGGAGACATTAATTCAAGTGTTCATTCGTAATTTAACTGCCTGTGAAATGTTCCCTTTACCAAATGGAAATGAGGTTGCTTGGCCCATAAGCCATCGTTTCAGAGTCTTGCAGGGTTCACTTCAGAAGCCTTGATAAAAATATACAGAAAATACAATTTTCAAGTGTAGATGGAAATCCCCAATGTACTTTATCTGACAGCTACTGCATTACAAAACAGAATTACAATTTTAAAGCCTTGGGCACTGGCAGGCCTCTGATGTCGGCTATATAAAACCACACTGACAGTCAGTTATTACCAAGGTTAATCTCTGAGAATTAGGACAAGGCAGTCAGTTTTAATATGTCAGAATCAGCTAGGAGCCCATCTGTATCTACTATGGTCCTTACTTTCTTAAATCCAGTTATATAAAAAGATTTTTAGTCGGAAGTTGTAGGTGGGTTTTGAACGAAGACACAATAAAGTTGCAATCACCCCTTATCATTAATTCAGTGTAGACCCTCAAGGCATTTTTGCATTAAAGACCTTGTGGAAATAAGCATCCCTTAAATGATACCCAGCATCTCCGACACAACAATGGGAAATTTTTTTTCTCATGTGTGGGGCTATTGCTTCTCCTACAGAAATTTTTATTGATTTCAGTAGGAATGAGGAAAAGACTTAAAACCTTTAGCTGTGAATGGAGGGATTCTGAGCAGAAACACACCAGGGTGATTAGCAACAGACCTTCTTTCAGACTACTATGAGAAATGTTGAATGTAACGATCTTCTGAGCAGAAATGGGAATAAACAGACATTTTTATCAAAATGACATTGAGGGAAACTTGACTGGATATAAATTAGACTGTTAAATCAACAAACCACCAAATAATTTGGAAAAGTTATGGAACAAGAAAACATTCTCAAAGGACAGGAGATTTTGTAGGAGACATGAATGGCATAGCTTACCCTTCTCTGAAATCATATTGAAGATTTGTTATTATGCCTTTCAGTGAGAGAAGGACTTGCTCTGTGTTATTGCTAATATGCCTGTGGCTGTACAGTCGATATTTGCATTTGCATCTATTCGAGCAGGTTTGTGCAAGCCATGCCACATGCACAGGGGGTGCATGAATACATCCAGCATGAAGGAGCACACTCAGCTGTCTGAACAACAGCGTGGGCTCTCGTGCACGTGCAGGCACGTGGGATGTGGTGCTGCAAGGTGCAGAGACTACATATCTCCCTCTGGCCTGCAAAATTCCCCTGGGGCTTTCAGCACCATGCCCAGGGATACATCTCCCTGCCAAGGGCTGGCTCTGCCCCTGCCAAGCCAGGACACAGCAGAGCAGATGGATTGATTACTAATAGGTGGCAGATAAGGTTACTACTAGGAAACATGTTTGAACTGTGTCATGACACCTTTCACAATAAAAATGCATCTGCAAGATACAAAGGTGAAGCAATAATTAAAAGGACAGTAATTACTGAAATGATAGGACAGTTACATAAATGCTGGAGCAATGAGTGCTAGTAATTAGGGAATTTGTACTTACTGGCATCATCCATAAATTCAAATTCACCCCCTAATTCAGCACTAGTCAGGTGGTACTGGTCAGGATCAGTCAGGGCACTCAGCAGAATCAGCAAGACCACCGAATTTATAATCTACAGAGAAGAAAAAGGGAAAAGGATCAGTCTGTGAAATTAATCCATGAAAAACCTCTGGGCAGCACATACCCACCATGTTTCACTCCAACTGATAGAGGCTGTTTCCCAACTGCACAACTGCAGTATTTAACTAACACTGCAATTAATTTCTCTAAGTTGGTAAACTGGACTTACTTCTTCTCTAAGTGGCAGCATGAAAATTAAACAAAATGTAGATTACCTCTTTTCATTCCAAATCTATTCCACACCTGAAAAGTTACCGCTGCTCTTTCAGACTATAAAACATGTTAGCACATCCACCAGTCCTTTTGGGATTATTACAAATGGGTGCTGAAACCAAGGACTATCAGCATGGCAGAACCAGAATTGGGAACAGACCCTGTAAAACTGCTAGATGACCAAAGAGGAGCTCAAGTACTGGAAAGGGCTGGTTTTAAGAGGCCATGAGTGAGGTGCTGGTTCAGGGGAGCTACTAAATGAGGAGGCCTGGGGGGGTGGGAGGAGGTGGCAATGTGAGCCCTGTGTCTGATGCTCACATTCCTGTGTCATATGGCACAGATGGACATTCACAACCACCAAGGCCTTGGCTATGAAATGCAGTAAGTGAATTAAATGCCAAGAATATCAAGTGATCCAGTAGAAGCGGATTGTCAAGTATCAGCTATGAACGGATTGGAGAGGTAGCCAAGAGCCGTATTTTAAAACAAATCTGAACAAAATGCTCATATTGCTTGGAAGTGAAGAGAGCTAATTGCAGAAAAGAAGATTGCTCAGCATGAAATAATGCAGCCAGGCTAAAAGCTTACTCTACAGAACTAGGAAGATAACTGGTGAAGAAGAACATGGAAAGAAGAAAGCTGAAAACACTACGCTTGGAAAGACGGATTTTATTGCTTCGGTTCTCACTTCAAAGTCATCCTAATCTGATCACAGGTTACTAACAGCAACAAGAAGGTGTAGGTGTAGCCCAGGTTATTTCAAGACATAACAGGCTAGAGAATTTCTCAGGTACGATAAATCCTTTTTGATAGGTAAAGTCCATCAAGTCCAGCTGATGCTAGATCTGTTAGCAATCTTTGAAAACTGCTGAGAATAGATTGAGTTCACAAGACAAGAAAAGAGCAAGCACAGTTTATGCAGTTTCAAAGCAGGAAGGTCATGTAATGAATTTCTAGATAGACTGTGAGAACAAAATAAGAACAGATAATCAAGCAGTCTCCCCATTAACACTTCAAATTTGTATGGTGACAAGTAACAATCACCACGGGCTTGTCAAGGACAAACTGTAAGTAATTTATCTTATTTTCCTTCTCTGACAGACCAAGAGGCCTTATGGATAGGGCAGAAGCAGTAGGTAACATCTCTGCATCTTAGCACACTTTTTGACATTATGAGATTCTCACAAATGAGCACAGAAAACCTGGTTTGGTTCAATGTGCAGGAAGGTGAATGCACTGCCAGCTGGATAACTGTACTGAAAGAATAGCTGTGACAGATTTAAGGATTCACAGCCAGCAAAGAAGATACATTGATTAGGGCTTTCCAGTACCATTGAGAGACTTGTTATTTTAAGTCACTCGTAACCTCTGCCTTTCTCTAATTTGCAGACAATGCCAAGCTGTAAGCACTTTGTGACATAAAATAAAAATTATTTTGACCAACTAGAGCAGAATTCAGGCAACAGAGCAAAATTCAGCACCAAAAAGCATAGAGAAACACATTTGTGAAGAACTTCAGAAGAACATGAGGCAAAAACACTGAGTAAGGGATAACTGCTCAGAAAGGAGTCTGAGTATGGCAGTGAATTAACTGAGCACAACTCAGTGGAATCCCATAAGCTCAGCTTTGTGGCTACATGGTGCTGGGCAGTGCTGCAGAAACCTGGGCATTAGATGCATAAACTATCCTCCCACTTGTCCTCCGTGGGCCTCTGCAGAAAGGATTCAAACCCCTTCTAAAATGTACAAGGAAAAACCCTGGGGAGGATCCTGCATCAGAACAGAGGGTAGTGAGACATCTGGAATGTAGGACAGGTAGAGAAAAAACTGGGGTTGCTTAGCAAGGAAAAGGCAGGGGAAGGTGCTCTCAGTCTTTTATGAGCAGAAAGGTGGGGGAAAAGAACGAGGCAACAGATCCACTGGGTAAACAGATCTCAATTATAGCAAAAGAAAATTTAAGTTAGACAGTGTGGTGAACAGTAAGAAAAGAAGCAGGTGGAGATTGTCTGGAGGGGCTTAGAGATTGTCATTACTGCATTTTTACATAGAATAGTTAAATAGCTTTGTGTTGGGTATGCTGTAGCATGATCTTGTCTTGGCTTTCTCTTGGTTTTGAAGACATCAGATGGCTATCAAAATTCAAAGTACATTCCATAAACCTTACTGGGTTTTAACATTATGTATAACTCCATAACACAACCTAGTTCTTGTTTTGTACTCCTTTGTGGAAAGCTAGAAGATATAAGCCAGTAATAAAAGTACCTAAGAAGACAACTCAAAATATCCAAGCAATCAGAAACCATAAATGTATAGAGTGTTGCAATTTTTAAAGACATATTTTTTGGGTACAGATATAGCCATGAAAATTAATAAAATACTGACCTACACACTCTACTTTCTCCTTATGGATATGTCCTGATTCAGATTATGTGATTGTCAGCATTGCCTTAAATTCTGTATAAGACATACATTGTGTTGCCTGATCTGAAGTCTGCTGCAGTCAGTGGGAATCTCTCTAATGCTCTTTAGTGCATTACTTTTCTGTTCTATCAGTTTGTTCTCTTGAGATCCTCATAATCACCTGAGCACTTTCCAGCTGTGCTGTCAGCAGTGCAAGTGAAATGCACCACGTGTTTGTTTGCTCCCTCTTTCTCCCAGAAATGTGTGCACAGTTGGGTGTATAGTGTTCATTAGGGTTTTCCTTTTGTTATGATGTGACTGTTGAATTTTGAAAAATGCTTTAATGCATAAATTCTGTCTGTCTAAAAACTTACTAATGTAATGTTTTCCAAGGACACACAATCAAGGACAAGAGCATAAAAAATTATTCCCTGTTGGTATATGCAGTTAGGATGAGAGTTGAAATCTCCATTCTAGGAAAAGCAAAAGAGATTCCTGTGCTCTTTTGATAGGGACAAAATTTCCTTCAAGATGTTTTACATTTCTTCAGCAACAAATAGTGTATCAACCAATTAGCAATGCTTAGAAAGCATTTTAATTGTGCAAAGTTGCAGGAAGCTGCTAAACCATGTACCTTCCCAGTGAGACACACTGTCCTCCTTTCATGGATGGAGAGACGGAAACATGTCCATGGCCATACAGCAGTGGGGTTGCAGCAGGATGCTCTCTCTGGAATGGGTTAAAATAACTTGAACAGTGTCCTGTTTGCAAAGCTATCAGTGGTAAACAAAGAAGGGGGGATTCATGCTGCCTTTGGTGTTGAACAATGGCTGAAGCCAAGTCTGACTCAATCCTGAAGTTAAACATTCTGACAGTGAGATGAAAATGTGGTAGACCTGCTAAAATATGTGGATAAAGGAACAAACAAGTGTCACTGCTGATAATTATCTAAAGCTCTGAGCTGACACAGCTGGCCTGGAGACAGAATGGCTGACAGACAATCAGCTCCAAACCTGAACAGCAGGGTCTTCTACCACAGCCCTTCTTGGAGTGCATGTGTGGACACTTCTCCCTTGAGTGAGGATGCCCCTCAAGGTTACCTGTCAAGGCTGAGTGAAAGAAACTGGCCCTTAGTCACTGATATGGGTATGTAACACTGATCTGTTAATAACAGTTAAATATCAACTAATAATTTTTTTTGCTAGCTTTAATACAATTGTTTCAATATTGCTTCATGGCGTACTATAATAGTTGTTATATCTCCTACACTGTGTAGTGAAGAATTCTGGTTAAGATAGCTTTGTCTAATCATTATAATAATAAAACATCATATTTATTTATTTAAATATATCTGGTTTGCTGTCCTTCATCCTGTGGGACAAAGTTGTATACAGGTTCAATTATACCTATATAATCCTTTAGACATAAACTGTTGATGAAGTCTGGGGTTAAGACTGGATCCAGCCCTTTAAAAAACAAGGGGATCTTTTCACCCTGTGACTCAACAGGAGGGTTTCTTTATTAAACTTTATCTGAAGCTCCCACTCTGCCCATGACAGGTGTTCAATAAGAATAAAATGCAAGACTTTGCACTGCCAAGTCAGAACTGTGACCACTGGCTCCTAGAGCTGATTGCGCCCCAGTGCTGCCAGGGGCTCAGGAGAGGAGCTCCAGGGACACTCACAGGGACACTTATCTGACCTGCACAGCCCCAGCCTGGGCCTCTCCACACCCCTGCCACGGCCCAGGACCCCATCCAGCTCAGCCTGGGGTCATCAGTCTCTGTCCCAGGGGTACAACAGGATGCCAGTCCCCAGCCATGCTCCCTGGGTGGACTCTGTAAAGGCATGTTGCAGCTTGTCACCGGGTGTGTTCCTCTTTGCTTTTGGTTGCCCCCCCGGTTTATCACCTGCCCTGCTGGGGCTGGCGGTGATCAGCCCCAGTTCTGCTTCTGGGCTCAGTCCCTGCAGGATGGTGGTCAGAGTGCCCTAACAACACACCGGACAAAGAACCTACAGAAAGTCCTAAAAATGCCCAACTATGCCCTTATTCCAATACGGAAATAAAATAATTATATAATTATATTTTAAAATCCCAAAATCTTATTTCTCTGGCAGCCAGATGGAATTACATCCACTTTTTTAATCAATGAAGGGGAGGAAAATAACTGCTTTATAGAGACCACAGAATGTATGAAGCCAAGTGGAAAGAGGAAGAGACATCCAGAAGAGACATCCAGATATTGGAGCAGTAACTGGAGTTCCTGCTGTGGGCTTATAAAACATAATTTCAGATTTGAGTGGAAGATACTTTAAACAGCAACAGCTCTGTGAGGAAGGTGAATGCAAGCCTGAGCATGACAGGCAGCAGGTGATGAGACTGGGACTGACCACCAGCCACTGATGCTGCTTCCACCTGCACTGTGGCAAAGAACCAGCAGATAAAGCACAATGTGAGGCAGTTCTGCTGGAGAGGATGTCCAGTGTTTAGATTGCAGGGACACAACCTCATGTCTTCCACAGGCAGCATCCAGCAATTATAAACTATATAATGCATGAAAACTCAGACTTCTACAGTCAATAAGTCACCCCTTTTCCATGTCATTTGTTACAGAGATCAGCAGTGAACTGTGGTGACCCACAGGAATAAAATGCAGGGGAGAGGTGTCAGAAACCACTGCAGCAACAGGTGATCAGAAAACAAATATCACTATAATTTCAGACCTTTTGTATCATGGTATGTTGTATGGTATCATGTTTTGTATGGTATCTATCCCAGCTTATCTAAAATAAAATTAGATCCAGCAGCTCCTAAGACCATGCCATTAACACCAATCTACTGATGATGTGTAACTCAAGCAGACAGAGAAATGCTTTTGCCAGCAACTTGCATAAATGTCTGTAAACACTGAAAGAATTGCCAGGGGTTACAATGGCTTTCAGTCAAGAGTCAAAATAAAATAGCTTTGGTAAAGGAGTTTAGAAGAGGAAATATTACACGTACTTTAAATCAATACACTGCATTAATAATAGAGTGATGTTTCTTTTGCAGTCTACAGGTTACCCTCTACAAATATTCTACTATAGTTCTCCCAAGGCTTTCTAATGCAGTGAAGAGAGATACCTATATTTACAGGAAAAAAAGAAGAGCCCCTCCCAGCTTTATTTCTCTTGAGGGTTCAATTTATAACTGATTCCATGCATGTAGCAGTCTGAGTGTTATGGGTGGTGAAAGATGTTCATATGGTTTTAATTCTGTGACTGCTTTCAGCCTCACTGAACTCAAGAGAGATCCACTTAAGCACACTCCTTAAATCTCAGCATTGGTGGAGAACTAGCTCCCTGCCTGTGCCCCTTTTTACAGTTCCAGGGCTGGTTTCATGACACTGGGAAGCCCTGTAATATGTAGGAACTGGCACACGGAGTTCTAGCATATTTTTAGTATCCCACAAAACTGGCATGGTTTAGTTTGTTGTCCCCTCCAGAGATACTAAGGAAGCAAATTGCCAAGGACATTAATTCTAGTAGTAAGAAATCCTAAACATTTTTACTAAAAACTTAAGAAAATCTCAAGCAGAACCCATGTACCCTCTCCTCTGTCTCCAAAAAACTCAAGGCAATTTTATGAGTCTAGGTACCTTTTCTCTACAGAAATGATAGAAACAAAACATCAGTATTAAACTACTTTTGCTCCTTGAAACTAAACAGAAGAGTATTTTCTAGCACTTGGATATTTGAAGTCAGTATCACTACAAGAAAAAGAATTAATGGAAAATGTCTATTTAAGTATCTCAATGTCTAATTCTCCCTATCTACCTTTCCCTTTTCACTAGGCATGTTCTTTGCATATTTTCTTCATTTTTTTCTTTAGGCATAGAAGATAGTAATAAAAGCAAGAACACTTTTGTTCATCAAAAGGACAAAAGAACTCTACAAAGGAAAAAAAGTCAGGTTCAGGATTTACTTTCAGGTTCAGGTTCACTATCTGGGGTGCCTTTCCCAAACTCCTCTATTAGTGTAGATCGTGAATTCAGGTTTATTGCCCCATATAGGAAGATTTTTCTGTCTGTTCTCTGTCTCCCTGTTAGGCAAAGTTTTGTGTTTGTTGGTGTTCTTTGGGGGCTTTTTATGAGCCCTGACTGAAGAAGAAACAAGGAGGCAATTTTATCAATAAAGGTTTTAAGCTGAGTGCTGTGAAGAGCAGGCAAATAGTACATAAGGAACAAGGAACAAGATGTCCCTCCTGTGTACCCAAGTTTCTTGACAAGTCTCACAGCAGTGACTCAATCTCTTTCCCTCTGGAGGCACAGGAGCTACATCTGAGCACACCACAGCCACTGGTGTGAACTCCAGGAGTGGAGGAGCAGGAGAACCCTGGCTGTCAGAGTAGACACCTCTCTCTTTTTCCTACTGTGTAAGCCTTCTGCTTCATGCTAATGAAAATGTTTCAACTTTCCAGTGCTTGGGGACAAGCTGCAGATGTATTAGTGATGCAAAACTTAATGAGTGGTTCAAGTTAGAGACCCAGACACCCTCAATCATCTTTTCATCCAACGGAGCAAAACAGCCTGAACAGAAACAGAAAGAGGGACACTTGAACTTGGGTTAAAAGGGAATGCTTCACTCCTTTGACCAGTGAAACTCATTATCAGGCATTATTACTGGAGCCAAAAGGTTGAAGGAATTCAGAAAAGGATGAGCTACTTATTGAAAGGAAATGCAAGTGTTTTTAGTCATATCACAAAAGATCTGAAAAACAAAATACAAGCCTTCCTGCTTCAGGTGACTGCCCAACCTTAGCATTACAGGATAATAAAAGAAAATGTTGTCCCTGAACAAGCTGTTCTTTCTCCCTGTGTGGTTCCTCAAAGCATGGTTCTGGCTGCTGTCTGAAATACTGCACTGGAATAGGAAGAGCATTAGTCAGGTCAGAAGTAGCAATTAGGTTTTTATATTCTTTTAATTTGGAGAAGATAGGGTATTGAAGTCTGCAATTCTTGCCACTATTTTTCCGTACTACTTATGAGAAGGGAAAGAATCATCCAGGCAGGCTCAGACTAGCATATTACAAAGTTCATATTATAGAGAGCATATAATAGAAAGCTGCATAAAATATTTCAATCAGACTTTATACAAAATTTCAGCTTTGATTGCTATGACACTAAACACTGAACTTTAAAGACTATACTGATTAAATTGATATAGGAAGTCTAGAATAATTTACCAGCACTCTTCTATACAAATGACTCAACTACTGCCTACTGCCAGTCTTTTAATAAGCTTAAAATCCAAACCACAAGAGGTCTGTTATTAGTGAAATATGGTAATGCTTAAATTTATTTTTTTTTAATAGATGGACAGATTGTGCAATATGTACATGAGAGGTTTCTGCCTCCCTAGAGATAGAGTTTACTTGTGAGACACAGAAATGTTATGGTTTGTGGCTTACATATTGTTATGAAGAACTTTTTGCCCATTAGGGCAAAAGAATATATAAAGAACATATATAAAGAAGCTGCAACCACCAAAGCCAGCCCTCCTCTCCCTGAAGATGCCTCCTGAGGGGAACTTGGGACTGTGAGTTAAGCTGCCTAAAGGAACTTGAGATAAGATAAAGGTGATGCTATTGTTCAATCATCTCAGGTCTAGGGAGAAAGAGACAAGACTGAGGGAGAATGAAGTATCCCCCAGAAAGCCAAACCCAGCAGCTGTCCTGAAAATCAGCTCTGGCTGATTTTGAGGTGGGGGAGGCCCACAGACTCATCTGCTGAGTCTGCACATATTCCCCCCCAACCAAGGGGGCAAGAGGAGAGTTTTGGGTGTGTGGCATAACCTCAGGTCAGAGACAGAAAACACCCATCCTCCCCTACACCAACCCCACAGGCCACTGGAATTCACAAGAGGCACCTGAGGGGGTACCATAATCCATCAAAGACCCCCCTAAAGTGCTCCCCAGACTTACTCCTGAGGCCTTGCACCAGAGCACTGCAGGTGATGCAAAGGGATGCATCTGCTCCAGAGTCTGTGGCAAGAGACTGTGTCAAACTTGTTCCTGCAGGGGAGCGCCCTGGGCATTCCCAGCTGGCCTGAGTGCACATTAATCCATTGAACTCTGTGTTTTGAGGGACTCTCACCACCAAGAAGACCAGAAGAACAGGCTCAATAAGACCCCATCAGGATCCATGGAGTGGTGATACTTAATCTATCCCTCTGTCACGGTCTTCTTCTTCCCTCTCCTTTTTCTATTTCTTTCTATCTCTTTCTGCCTTTCACTTGCTGTTAAATAAAATCCATACTACTGACTTTGGTATATGGTCTTGCTTGCACCTTAATTTGGGCAGAGGCATCTCTTTCATAATTTTAATAACAGAATCGTAACATTATTTAATCTTAGTCCTTCTCTGGTTTAAGGAAATAAGCTATTTGTATACAAATTTCTCAGTGGAGTCTTTGTTGCTTTTCCATTGTATTTAAAGAAACTTTAACCTGTATCTAAGGAAAGTTCTGAAAATGATTGCTGAGGTCTTCAGCCCAGCAAGACCTCTAGGGAAATTTTTATGGAGAAATATAATCAAATATATAATTATATCATTGCCAGATCAACTCACAATTTCTTCTAAAGGTCATCTTGGTTCAGGATGCAGTGGAGAACTAGCAGAGAATTGGCATGCAACAAAGCCTTACTAGAAAAATGGTTGATCAAGTGGGGTTTGTTTGGTTTCTGCATTTCTCCTTGACTTCCAAAAATGCATGTTTGAGCCTCGCAGCTGACTGAGAGAGCTTGAGGGCAGACCTGCTAAAGTGTGACTGTGATGTGAGTTGTGGCAGCTCCCACAGATCTAGACTTTTGTGTGGACTTGTGGCAGAGGATGGGCCAGGCAGCATCGCTGTAGCTGTTACCTGGGCTGGCTGTGCCGGCACCCACTGGCCCTGGCCAGCACACTGAGTGTCCTACAGCCACTGCAGCCCACGGTGCTGTCCATGCTCAGAGTCCCCTCCACCCTCCTTGGGCTTGGCCACTGCACTGCTGACAGGACTGTGCTCTGCTCTTGGCAGCAAGCCACATACAACCACTCCATTTAAAAAACAACCTAACCAAAACCAACACCAAAACACACCAAATCTTTGATCCATTATTCTTATGTAGCCACCACATGCAATATCCACTGAAGCCATACATGTGACTGCACCCTTGAAGCACTCTGCAGCCCAAGGCAGGAATTTAGTTATGCCAGGAAGAAGTAAAAGGATGGTACAGTACAGATAATCATTGAAATAGTAAAGAACATGATCACATGTATCCTGTCTGGCTGGCCACAGCTGTTTCACTGTTGAGAAATGCACCTCTCCAAGGTGAAAATCTCCCACAAACCTGTGTTTCTGCCAAAAGCATTTGTCCTGTCTGTTTTAAGCAGCTTAATATATCTCTGGATAGAATAAGACCTTGCTCAGCACATGCCAGCAACAAAATGAAAAGCAGTCACAGCACTCTGAAAACCCCTTTCAAGGCTGAGTACCAGGATAACAATAGCTGGAGCTGACTGCAGACACCTGAAAAAGAGCTGACCCTCAGGAGGTCCAGGAACAGTGTGCTAGGCTCAAATCCATATTAATTCTTCAGGGATGCCTCCCTGGCAATTCACCTCACATTGACCAGGAGCACTCTCTGACAACTTCAGACACAAGTGTGGGGTTTTGCTTCTTATTCTGCTGTTTGGAGATTTGGGACTTTAAACTTCCAGCCCTGCTTTAGAACAGCACAGAAACTGCCCTGCACATCTTCAAGCCTCGGCCACTTTAAACTTCCAGAGTTTTACAGTCAGAGCACAAGCCTCACAATAAAACAAGAGAAAAAGAAAGCAATCAAGGAAATTAATTCCTGGCTATTTTGCAACATCCGTTCCATATGTCCAAGAATATATGAGACTAATTGCATTTTCACTGACGTCAGTCTAATCAACGATCAGTTTAGGAAGCTTAATGTGCTCTCCTCTGGCTCACTAGGAGATACATATTAACCTTCAACAGAACTTCCAAACACATTTTACTTGATTAATGTAATACCTCCTCTCCTTTCTATAAATATATTCATGATTTTTTGTATAAAAACCCAAATGTAATTATAGCATACTGAATTCTTAATGGGATTCTTTCCTTCAACAAGCATTTATGTAAACTTTGCTCCTCTTACAACCAACCATCTGTTTTCTCACTGGAGGGAATTTATTATCCAATTGAAGGCCTTAATAAGAAAAAAAATGGGTATTTTACAAAGGTTTGCAGTTTCTGAGGTGATAATTGTATTGATTGCATGAGACAACTGTGTCGTTATCAAAACAACTGATGCAGATTATCAGCTGTCATTGCAATGATTACATACCCTATGAAATATCTTACTGTGGTATTTGGGGATATAAGAAAAACTGCCTATGTTAGGGGATTAGAGCTTAAAGACATTTTCATAAATCCTTGTGTTTTGTCACAGACTAATAAACACAGTTCAGTAAGTGCAAGAGCTGCCCAAAAGACATTTTCAAGAAATTTTATCCCTCCAATGACTTAAAAGGTTTTTGCAAGAAAAAAAATTTTTAATGAATGTTTTAATGTCATACTCATGTATGACAGAGTCTGGGACAGGCTAATAAAATGCTGCTTCTACTTCTTTCTGCAGCACAGGAAACACACAAATACGGCTATTTTCACCTAGAGCAGAAAGCACGGGTAAAACTTGGGATAAGGTGTACCAATGAATCCATCCTTTGTTCAGATAACCTTTTTGGCCTGCTCAGGGATGGATTCTGTCACACACAGGTAAGTGATTAGGCTCTTTGCTAGCTATTTTATTGATTGTGCCATTTAAATTCCTCCCATGCAGTCCTTTATTTTTGAATTCAACTGAAGAGGGCCTGAAGCATGAATTGGAGAAAAAAAGATGGGATAAGGTCCTGCACTGCAGAAACCAACCTGGGCCTGTGCATAGCAGGAAAGAGTTCTTTAAGAAGTTCTCCTGATGCCGTTCTTGAAGCTAAAAACTGTTAAATTATTTAACAGTGTATCTCTAGAGAAGTTACAATCAGAATATGGTTATTGAGAAGGTCCTTCAGATAAGATAATTTTGTTCATGCTAATGATCATTATTGGTCTTCATTTTTTGCTATGACATACCTAAAATTCATACCTATGCTTTCAGTTTGTTAAGAAAATACCATACAGGGCCTGAGCAGGTATTTGTGTGCAGAATCAGTCATTTCCTTCCCCCCTGGTCTTGAAGATAATGAAATGGATGTGATCCAGCCCAAGAGCATATACCCTGAACCTCCTTTCACTCCAGTCTCAGTTGGGTATTCAACATGTATATCAATCTTCAGGGAAGCCTTTAAAAGGAAGATTAATATTCTCCTTTATTCATAATGAATTCCAAGTTTTCTTTCCACTCTCCACAATAGCAAGCATGTGCATAGGAAAAATCTAATGAGTTACTTGGGAATGTTACTGGGTTTTTTCCATGATCTTGTGTTTCATCTTATGAAGTACAGACAATAGAAAAACTAATGATCATTTTATAGACATGGCACTTGGGACATAAATATTTAATCAATTCAGCCATTTCTATGAGAAGAATTGGGAATCTCAAGTAATTTCACATTATGACACCTTTACTTGCTTGTGGAGAAATTTCACATACTGCTGACACTACATCTCCTACCAAGGGATGGGAATTAGGAATGTCATTGGCACCACCCAGCTCTTTCCCCTGAATATACAGCCCAGGTCTTGGCCACGGAGGGGCAAACACCTGGTGAATCCAGAGCAGGCCCCAGTTCTCCAAGCATCCTCTCCCCAGGGCCAGCAGTACTGGGCTGTCACTGGAGGTGGTAAAGGATAATCCCACCCAACCCCAGCTATATCCCGCTGGCACAACACGGGGAGCAACATCCCTGGGCAATATGAAGGAACTGAGCCTTCAGTGAGCTGGCTACTATGGCCCTTCATAGAGATATAAAGTTGAAAATCCTTTCTTTTTAGCCCACTTCGTTCCATATAAAGACAAAGCAAGCTAATTTTCTAAGTAAAACACAAGGCCTCATATCTGTATTTACAAAAATTCCCACAAGCTGACACTGAGATAACACATCAGGCCTTCTGATTGTGTAATTTTGCTTTTTTCACAACTTCAGTTCTTTTTTCAGTTTTCAAAATCTCGTGATTCTCCCGGGTTTGCAAATAGTCAAGAACTTCTTAGAATTTCTTTCTCTTCCTTAAAAAGGGCTTCACAACCTGTTAAAGGGAGCCTCAGTCACAACTGTTTGGTGATGCGAGCAGTCTCAGACAGCGTAAAGCTCGCAGGAGAGTAGATGGAGCAGCTTGGAAGGATCCAGTGCAGGAATATTCTGTTTACATGAGCAGTCACTGCTGATCTCTACCCCCTGCCAAGTAAGCCAAGATTACTGAAATCTTCTAACTGGTGTTTAAGCACATTGCCATGCATGCTGTCTTGCATGAGGCTTGAAAAATGCCAGGACATAAATGTGGCCTAGTCACAAAATATATATTTTCACTCTCCTTTTGACATCGGATCAAGTGCACTCTACCAGTCTTGTCAGGGTGTTCAACCGTAAATCAGTGAGACCATAGCACGTTGTGCTTTTCTTTTCCTTTACAATATAAATCTACTACCAGTACATTTCTTCATCATCAGGATTCAAGCCTTTTATTAAAAGATGACTGGGACAGAGACAGATATTAGACAGGCTTTCAACAGTATGTTCAGAAAAATCCAGAACTGAAATGTCACAACTAGCAATTCATGCTGAGCTCTCCACAAATAGCAGCTCAAACATTTAACCCACCTTGGCTAAAAACTTCGGCTTGCTCAATTTATGTTCTTACTGCACATCCTTCAGCGAGAGCCACTCAACTCGATAACTTGTGGTTATAAAAGGTTCTCAGCCTCCCATTAGTTTTTATTTTTAGCCCCTCAGAGTCAGGAGCTCAGGGAGCGCAGAGGGAGGGCAGCGGCTCCCCAGGCGTGGCAGCGGTGAATCCACAGCGGTTCCCGTTCTGCAAGGACCCTTTGCCCAGGGCCAGCAGCACTGGACTGGCACTGGAGGTGCTAAAGGTGATGTTGCAGGGTCCTGGAGAGACTGTGGGACCTCGGGGAGGAGCAGCCTGTGCCCAGGGCTCTGCTGTCCTGAGGAAGGTAGCAGGAGGCACCGGGCACACACAGCTCAAACACGAAGGGTCCTTCTTTTACTGTTTGTTTTTATTAAACTGATACCTTACAATTCCATCTTCTCCCCACCAAAGCCAATCAGAAATAATCAGAATTCCTTCTACCCCAGATGGTGTCAGAGGATCCTCAGGGTGTGCAGAAACACCACTGCCACTGTCAGGAGAGTGGAAAATCCTTCCATGCCACTGTCAGCATATCTGATGTTGTTCCTTCTTTGTGTTTTAGACAAGGAAAGTGGAGTCCATTTCCTCAGGAAGAAGACACGCTGTGTTTATAAATGCTGTCACTGACAGGGGTGTTGCTGTTCTGACTCACCAGCACTGACTGGGTCACTTGGGAACTGAAATGCCAGCTTTCCCCAGACTCCAGCACCCACTGGAGATCAGAAGTGAAGTTGGTGCATCTCAGCATGCTGCTGTCCTGAACAGCACAGTGACAAAATTCACCTATGGGAAGCAACTTTCTAATTTCACTTGGTTTGGATTTTTTTTTTTTAAGACAACACTTATAAGACTTTTATGCCCCAAAAAAGTTTCTGCGTTACTATTGTGACCTCTGATTTCATGTTATACAGAGAACTGTACAGTCTATCTAAGATAAAACCTCAAAAATTAATAACCAGCCAAACCAAACCGGTGCTCAGGTTTGAAATAAACATTAACCCCCGGTCAGCCATATTACTGACGTTTTAATCCTTAGCATAATGTTTGTATTTAACATTGCTGCATCCCCTGTTAAGCTTTTCTCCCCAAGGCAGCACACTAGTTCCTGAACAGTGGGCTATTCTGCAACCACATTAGATATTCTTTTCAGGAAATTTCCCCTGGCTACTCCAACCTTTACAAGTTACTTTTTACACTGAAGTCCCTCAGTGCTCAGTGACAGCATGTACATTGCATTATTACGCTATACCGCAATACCATGCAGCAGTGGGTTATATTACTGTAGATGTAGTACCAATGGCTCTACCAGGAAGAAACTACTGAAACACAAGAGCTATAGAAACATTAGTATTCTGAGATCCATTACGTTGTAAAATAGAGTAAAGTTAAATTTTAATTTCCCAGCTATTGATACGTCACAAGACCACTCTAAGTGTCTGTGGCTGCTGTGCTTGTGTTGGAAAAGCTCTCTGCTCCTGCCCCTCAATATTGTGGGGAAACTCCCTCAACAGCAGCACTGACGACTCCACGTGCACTCGGCTTCCCGCTCTCCCCACTATTTGTGAGACTCCAAACACCCAGTTAAAACATTAAAACTAAATTAAAACATTAAATTAAAACAGTAAACTTAAAGCTTATTGATGGGGGGGGGGGGGGGGGCAGAATGTTGAGACACAGCCCTGATGCTGTTCAGCAGCAGACAAAACACTGGTGTGTTATCAACACCTTTCCAACTCCCAATGCACTGGGAGGGTTGCTATGGGAAGATGAATTCCATCTCAGGCCCTATTTTTTTCCACATTTACTCAGACATTAAATTCTGCCGCTTGAAATTATGCTAACTCAAAACTGGTTCAACATGTGAAAATGTTGTGTTAAGAGGCTGCCAAAACTTCTAAGCTACTGCTTTTTCCTCCTTCAGATGCTTCTACTACTGAATCATTGTATTCATTGTCCTAGAATTAATAAAATTAATAAAACTTACACCTCACAAGTAGTGAGAAATGAAAGAGCAAGAAGTAAACGATTCCTTCTCAAGGTCGATGTTTTTCCTCAAGTAATTTCCTATAAGGAATAATGGCAAAGTGTATAGAGAATACATGTTGGTGTTGCAAAAACTCAGAGAGGGTTTTTGAACTGTGAAGTAATGTTCATAGGTCATGTGTGGTTTGGAGTAACGCAATCACCCAAAATACATGCACAGAAAAAAAATGCCACCAGGACAACGTCTTATTTTTGTGTTAACCCTCAACAGCACGTGGTAATAAAACTGTTATGAGTTTATATGTTATGTTATATGGTTTCATATGTTATGTTATATGGTTATGTAACCAAACCATAATTGTTCTTCTGAGCCAAAGAAATCCATTTGCATATGACTTTATCAACCAGATCTTTCAACCAGGGCCATTCATTCAAGGAGCTACTCCTTCCTTACTTTTTGTTTCCTCACTTAATAAGCGATCAAAAAGGTTTAGCATTTATTATCTACATGCATCTAAATATCCATTCTTAATGATTAAATTTAGAATTCAAATACTTGCAATAGCGAAAAAGCACAGAAAGAAATGTGCACTTTATCAGTTTGAAGTAATTTAGAAATCCACCCTGAAAAAATTATGAAAGCAGAAGAAGCAAGAGGTGTAAATCAGGAAATACCTGCTCGTAGGAAAGGATACTTAAGAGCAAATTTTGCAGTAAAATACTATGTGAAATTGGCCCACTGGTATTTAAATGTTTATAACAGATTAGGTAACAGTCTAAAATCTATCAGACTTTTCTTTATATCCAAGCCGAGGTGATGCACTTCCCTCTTCCTCAAATAACTTTAGGTCCACTGAACAGCTAAAATATCTGTATTGCTGTCTCTGTGGAGTCAATGTGAAAAGGTTTTCGTTCAGCTGAAGGCAGAAAGAAATAATAAGCCCCCTAGAAGAAATGTTCAAAAGCTTTCAGGTCATATTACAACTTAGCAAAACTTAATTGCAGCCAGGCAAAGAGAGGCATTTTTACAATACTGTCAGTATTGTACAGGCTGTGGATGTTGCTATTAACGGTATTTTATTAAACCAGGAGCAAGAAATGGTTCAACTAATGCACAATTTTCTCAGTGGTGAAATACATATTTTACAAGACATAGAACATTTTATATGATTTCTAGGACATAAATGTCAACCTAGCTTTTTTATTGCACTGGCTGAATTTATTTAATGAGCTGTCCTACCGTGGAGGCAGCCCTGCATTTTTCACTTGCTTCTGCAGGGAATTTCAGTAGTTAGCAAATAAGCCCGGGTCTAATCTGCTTCCGTCTGCAATCATTTGAAAGATGATGCTTGGCAAACAGCTCTGCACAGCCTTCCATCAGACGGAGATTGATGCCGCACACCAAGAGACGGAGCAGGCTGAGAAGCGCATCTACGTTACCTACAGCAAACAACCAGCTCTTTTTATTCTGAACACCCTGCGACTATAGCTGGACCAGCTCTGGGAAAACTGCTTTCCCCGCATTGCAAAGGATGGGGAAACAATTGTCAGAGAGGAACTGAGAGCTTAAGGCGGCTCCTCCTCACCGACTCTTTCCCCGGGCCAAATAACTGAGCGTCAAACAGCCTTTGGTTACTGATGGGAACGCTGCTGTCTCCAGGGTAAATTCCTCACTCGTGTCCCGTAATCCCGGCAGAAGAAAGATATCTTTCTATTACCTGCGAACAGCTGCCTGGAAGGTTTCAGCTCGCTAACAGGCAGACCAAAACGCTACTGCCAAACAGGGGACAGCAGTGACAAGAACACCCAAATGCTTTATAAAGCAGCGACCAGAGATGATAAATCATGATTTTCTGCGCGGAGTGCCCAGGGGCTGGGCAGCCTTGCTGGAGCTACTGCACCGGCGGGGCCCGTGTGCTGCCGCCAGCTCCGGCCTGAGACCACCCCGAAGTCTGGGGGGAAACCTTCACGCCAGGGGTCTTCACTTATCACATATTCAACCCCCACACAGCTTTTGGGTTGAGACCCTCCCGCGCCTGCCCGTGCAGCGTACCCGCTGCCCCGCTGCCCCGAGCGCTGAGCAGGCACCCGCTCCGTGCCCCACTTTCGGCAGAGCCGGCTCGGTGCCCGCCGGGACGAGCGGCGCGGGGCGCGGCGCTGCCTGCGCGCTCCGCGGCTCGAACGACGCGGCTGCCGCGAAAGCCTCCTGAGCTCCCGGGCAGCCTGAGCCGCTGCCATCGGCATCCCCACGCGCGGAGCAGCCCCTCAGGCTGTCCCCGCAGCCGGTGCCGAGCGCCCGGAGCCAGGGGCACGCTTACCAGGTACCAGACGCCCAGGATGATGGTGCCGGTGCGGACATGGCAGCAGAGGCAGCAGCTGTTGGAGTAGAAGCGTGCCCAGGGCGAGCTCAGCATCTCGGCAGCTCCTCGGCGCTCCGCCGCTCCGCGTCTCTGTCCGCGCCGCTCCGCGGGCGGGGCCGGGCCGGGGCCGGGCTGGGGCCGCCCCTCCCGGCGGGCGGGACCGGGAGCACGGCACGGCACGGCCCAGGAGGGCGGAGGGAGCTCTGCGGTCCCTGCGAGCGCCTGCAGCCGCAGCAGCGGCCCGGAGCAGCCGCGCTGAAGTGCGGGAGGGTTTCGGGATGCGCGGTCCAGGGCGTTCCGCGAGCGGCAGCCCGGCCAGGGCCGCGCCCCGGGGGATGCTCCACGGGGGATGCTCCACGGGGATGCTCCGCGGGGGATGCTCCGCGGGGGATGCTCCCCGGCGCGCCTGGAATGAGCCCGGTGAGGGCGAACCGGCTCGGCGCTTCCTCGGCAAAGCTTCTAGTTCTCCTCGCAATTTTTGAGAGGCAAAGTAGCAGAAATAAGCTCCATTTCTCCATAAGGAAAGACAATATCGAAGGAGGTCATGGAATATTTTGAATTTACCCCAAATTCTGCAGCCATGAACCATGGTTTTCTTTCACAGTGCCCTCCTAATCCACTCCTAAAATTGCTGCTATTGGGGTGCCTGGAATTTCCTCGTGTCACTGGTAATACAAGGTAATATTAAGCTCATGGCCAGTACCTGTAGTTTATGCCCTGGTGATGGTGGGGCATGAGGGGGACAGGCATCATTAGGAGGAAGGATCCTGTCTTGCATATTCAAGCACGGATGCAGATTTGAGCTTAACTTCCTACCAAGCCTCTGACTTTTCATGTTTTATTATTTGAGGCTTGCATTGTTCTCCAGATGAAATAATGAGGAAAATACTGTCAGAAGATCTGTATGTCTACCCTGACACTAAGCTTAATTTATTTACTGCCATCCATCTTGGCTTGCTACCAAATTCCACGATTTATCATCAAAATACAACATTGAAAATACTCCCATGCTTCCCTATGTGGTTGCTTTGGGGCTCTTCATTTCATACATACATACATCTGCACAGAACAGGAACTTCAAGATAAAAGCTAACTTGGCAGAGCCAAACATTTCTGACTATGCTTTGTCCCTACTTATAAAGCCACTATAGTAAATTAAATTAAAAATACTTTAAGTAGAAATTTTACATAACTTCTGTTCTTAGTTTGTCTTTTGAAACTGGAAGAGGTTGGCAGGGATTTTTGTGTATAAAAGGAAAAGCCATGTAGCCCTGAATTTCTAATTTTGACTATATTCTACACAAAAGTCAGATATTTTCAAGATTCATATTCAAAAATGAAACTAAAATTCTTGTAAAATGAAACATCAGTATTGACAAATATTCAAGAGTCCGAAGGAAAGTCACAAACCATGGAGTCTGGACTATCTCACTGGTAACCTTGAGAGACCTTGTCCTTTAGTGCCAGAGAGCAGGAAGGTTAGAGATGAACCATGCACGCATCCCTGGAGAAAGGTAGGAGCATCTGCTTCGTGAAGGCTATTGACCAAGGACCTGACCTTTTCAAAGCAGAAGTGGCAATAAATTAAGGGGGATTCCATAAACAAGGACACACAGATGCAAACCTGGTGGAAAAGGGACAAGAGAGACAATGCCAAAACCCAAGAGTGTCAGGTTACAGACTGATGGCCCATTGAAGAGCTTTGGGCAGGGTCACCTGGAGTTTGTAACTGATAAGAAGGGGCGAACAAGAAGAGCAGGAGGGTTTGGGATATTTGAGGAGGACTCTGCAAAACTTTGGAAGGAATCATTTTAGAGGAAGGGGATTGTAAAAGAGCAAACGGGAGGGAATAATTAGAGGAGGGGGATCAGGAAGGAGCAGAAGGAGGATCAGACAGAAAGGGGTATAAAAGAGGTCAATCGTGTGCAGAGTCTGGCCGAACAGACTGCCTGCTCACCCTCACTTCTTGTAAAACCTTTCTTAAGTGTCTCTCTGTGTAGTTTCCACTCTCCACGCTGTGTGTGGGGGCTGTAAGGAGCAAGTGCCAGCTGCTGGGGGGATCAGTGAGTGATCAGTGGGTGGGTGGGTGTTATTTGCTTGCAAGCATCAAGCTGGACCACCTGGCCTCTGCTTGGGTCCTCTGTGAGTCCTACGTGTAGGAGGCACAGATGAAGGCAGCACCTTGTCTGTGGCCATCTGTGCAGCTGTCCCTGCTGGGCTCCTGTGCCTGCAGACGGGAAAGCAGCAGCTGCATCCCTCAGCCTGGGATGGGCACAACAAGCTGGGCTTTAGCAGCCAGGCAGGAGGAACTCGGGTCCTGGAGCTGTGAGAGACAGACACTGTTTATAACATCCTCCAGCACAGCCCTGGTCTCTGTAAGGAGATGTGAACTGCATGTCTGCTTTCACTTATGGTTTCCCATCAGTGGCTTTAACCCCCATATTCTCGGAAGGAAAAGGAAGAAAGAATAAGCAGCAAACACTAATCACTTCAGAGCAGTTTCCTGTATAATTATTAATTTCTATTTAAAAAGCCTGATGGAAAAGAGCAGGAAACATCGGGCTTCATGTCACGCTCTGATTTATAACTAGCTGCATTTGGCTTGCTTTGCAAGATTTTTGTGCTGGGCAGGCTTCAGAGCCTGAGTATTGCCACAGACACAGACCCTCCTCGACTCGGCCTCTGTCAGTAAAACTTCATGACTCTCACTTTGCCTTACAAAGGAAGAAATGACAAGCATGTGTTACAGAGGTGGCTTTGAATCCAGAACACCTGATCTTACACCCTGATAGTGGAAAATCGTTTAAGGTGCAACAGGGGCAATTTCTGAACTGGATGACACCTGAGTTTTGCCAGGGTTTCCAGAGGAACAACAGATACTCGAGATTGTCATCTTTATTCATCAAAACTTGAACGGGATCAGTATTGCTGTCTTGCTCAGCAAGCGAGGCAAACTCAAGGGAGTTAACAGCTTACTTTACAAGCACTTGTTTCAGCTGTGCTGAAAAAATAAATAACTTTTGCAGCGGAATCCATATGGTAAGAAATTTTTCCAAGGGAACACTCAAGGCTGTAATTAAACCCTGCACAGGGTCAAAGCCTGACACACCCTTGCTCAGCCGCTGGTCAGCGTGACGGCTGCGGGATGTACCCAGAAAAGAAACGCAGGCTCACGGCTCCTGCCTGCCCCTCCTGACCGCAGCAGAGCTCCAGATCACCGAACTCCTTTCACACAGGCACTCATTCCCCACAGCACACCCTGAGAGCTGTGCTGGACAGCTGGGAAGGGACACGGCCCGACTTCGCTGCACTGCCAGCTGTTCTCTGAGCTGCAAGCTGTGTGACAAAGCCCAGTGTCCTCTGTGTCCTGCTTCTGCTCTGGATTCCCCATCTCTCCCCCGTGATCTCACTGCAGGGATACTTTCTCCTTCCTGCCAGAGGATGCTCTGGTCCTTATAGCATTTTCTTGCGCTTTCTGGTGCTCGCTAAAATTGGTTACTGCTACTTCCAAACCTGTCTGAACAAGATTACTGGAAGAGGACAGTTGGCTTAGAAACTGCTTGTGATTCCCACCTTCTATCTGTACTCACAGCCCACGGAGGTGGTGCCGCATAGTTCAGCAGGCTTTGAATAATTCCATTACACTGCTGCCCAGCATTGCCTACAGCGCTTAAACAAAAGGGCAGCTCGAGAGAATCGCATCTTCTGCTTGCAGGATTAGCCCCATGCTCCACAGTGAACAAAGGTATTGTTAATTGTTTTGTGTTTGTCAGATAAGATAAGAAAAGAGTTAAACATTGCCCAGAAACCAAGGTCTGGGTACTGTCCTCAGGCACAGGGAGGTGACGACTTTGAGAAAGAGACTCTTGTGGTAGTAAAGAGCCGTTTAAAGAGTCCTTTTGTTCAGCTTGCTTCAGAACCTGTGTTTCAGGATGGCTGCAAGTGATTCAAGTATTCAGAGCTGTAGGAATACTTAACGTAATGAAGTTTGAAAAATACATGTACTTTCTAAAACAAGTAAGCCTCCAATAAAAGTCTGACACTATCCCCCTGGCCAACATGCAATCAAACAGGACTGCTGCTCCGATTCAAATTGGGTTCAAGATGTCATTCATAAAAAGGATCAGAGTGAGAACAGTATTTTTCTCCAGCTTGTTCCAACTCAGAACACAGAGCCTGTAAGAAAGCCACTGCAATGACACAGCTTGATGTGCAACTGCTTGCAGAGCTAAATTCTTGTGTTTCAGCACCAAACAATTGACAACAAACGGTTGGTGTTCGGGGGTTTTTTTATTTCTTCTTCCTTTTAAAAGTTATGTTTAAATCTTTAAAATTTGTTAAGAGAAATGCCTGGAACTTTTTAGCTCACTACTGGGATATTTTGTCATGATTTGTCTTATAGAAGATAGTGGTTCTAATATCTTAGGAAATTTATATACTTGCCCATTTTCCTTCCTGATGGTAAAGTGTACTTGTAACTAGCTTCCTTGGGCCACAGCTTCATGATTCTACTTGAAGGTGGTGGTTTTAAGAAACATGTTATTAAAATCTTTTGATATATTGCCCTGCCAAGGGCTGAAATGTTCTCCAAGGAAAAGCTTGCTTTACTGCTTGTTTCTTTTCTCCTTTTTCTTACTTGAAAGCCTCTCAATTTTGCTCTGAAGATATAGGACTCACAAGAAGTGAGTCAAGAGTACACGAGATTCAGCTTTTTTCTTCTGGCCTTCTCATTCATACCAGCCTCACAGATTAATTTTAACACTTTGGATGAGATGAAATCATCGGTGCTACATTTGCAAGAAACCTCAAAAATAAGCTGGGCAGTTATCTAATTATTTGCTTGGCAACAGATTTGCAATTTGGTAACACGTTCTTGAAGCTTTCTCTCAGATACAGTTGGCTTTCCATGGGCTGCAATCTCCTCAGAGATCTGCTCCACATGGAGCTGCTGCCAAAAGCCTGTGGCTCTTTTGTGCCCACTCCCGTTCTCCTCTCCCCTGCCCGTGCTCTTCTTTCTGAATCATTTTTGCACAGTCTGCCAGAGGCTCACGTTTTGCCTTGGAGAAGATGTTTACACTGGACTTATAGCCTGGCTCTGCCTTAACACCTTAATAAAAAAACCCTCTCTCCTTTTGCCTTTGAAGTCCATAAATTCCTGTAATAGCTTCAGTTCTCCTGGTTTTTCCCCTGCTGGCTCAGCATACCTGAAGATACTGAGAAGTGCAGACATCACCACTGTTTGCAACTGTTATCAACAAAATTGGAAGGTGCAGGTGTCCTGTATCCAACTAAAACTCATCACCTCTTCCTCCACCAGGCTAGTGAGCTCTTTACCACCTCACATCCTAATAATTTCTACTCTACACAAATTCTTCTCCAAGTTTTTTGATAAATTAACTTTCTGCTCATCAGACGCTGCTTTCAGTCCCTTAAGTATGTTTATCGCTTCCCTCACTAGTGTGGGGATCTAGACAGTTTTGTACAAGCTTTTAAAACTGCAGGCATCAGACACATTTCATATTTCATTCAGACAGCATTCATTTAATCAATGCACACGGTATTGGGATTGTACCCCCATTCCTCTCCACTACTTGGGTTAAAACATCCCCAGATTTACACTTGACCTTTTACCACACCAACCCAGTGGAAGGTCATGCTTGGAGCTTTTTGGTCTTTTGGCCTGACTGCTTATGCTGGACACAGTATTAAAAGGACTGGGACATTTTATCCGTAATCTGTAGCCAGTTATAGAACATAAAGTACAGCATACAAGGATGAGACAGGGCTGTTGGATAAATTGGTTGTTGTGTTGCCAGCAGTCTCACTGCTTGCCAGATTGCTTGAGCAAAGGAAATCTCTGTGACAGGTTTTAATACTGTGTTGAGTTTGCAGAGAGGTCACAGGTCTTTGATTGATAGGAGAGGAAAACCTTCTAAGAAAAGCTAATATACTTCAAACAGCATTTACTTCCTTTTCGTTCCATTAGTTAGATTAGTTAATGTTTAATTTATGGATTCATTTGAGTATGGCTCAACACTGGGAATATTTCCAGATTTAATTCCCTTCTTCATTATGCCATTATGTGTTTTCCCCTTCTTTTAAAGGAGCACCTTTTTTTTTTTTGTTGTTTTAATATAAAAGGATGTAGATATTCCCCCCTCCAAAACCCCCCACTCCCCCATGATTTGATCATAAAGCATGTTTTGTTTACATACCTGTTGGGATTTTTTTTGTTGTTATATCTAGTAGAACTCATGATCATTTTGTCTTCTATCAACAACATCAGTCAAGTGATAAATAATGTCCTTACATTCTATTGAGAACCAATACTTATTTTAAGTACAGTCAAGAAGAATTGAAACAATGCATCTTCCATAACTGTAATTTATTTCTGCCTGTGACTTACACAGGAAGCACTTCCCAGTTTCAGAGTTTTAGATGCCAGTCAGGCTTCAAGCAGTCACCACTTTACCTGGGGACCTGCTTAGACTTTGCCCCAAGTGCACTTTATTCTCTTGAATATTAAGCCAAACGTGCCAAAACCTGGAGCTTTGAGCTACCACCAACTTTAAAGCAACTGAAAAGCATCAACATCATTACTTTGAATATCTATAGAGTTATCCTTCTTTTCCTGCTCTCTTCCAAGTCTGCTGGACTCTCAAACAAACTCCAGGGAATGCCATCCAGTTCTTCTCAGCAGTGCTCACTGCAGGCAGAGGTTTGCCATGGAACATTACGGAAACTTTCAGACTCACATGTATTGTTTTCTATGCTAAAAAAAGCACTTAACTTTCTCCTAGTGTCACATTCTCTGCTTGTTTACCCATCCACTGCTTATTAGGGAGTCACCGATGGAGATCAATTGCTTTCCAGCCAAGCCTGCAGAGCATGCCATAGGAGCTGGTGGCTTTGTACTGTGAAAACATCAGCTGGGTTTGTCCCCTTCAGCTGTCTGTCCTGAGTCCCCTTGATGATTGATTTGCTGAGCACACGATAGCAATACAAACCCAGTTAGCCAATATGTGCCTTTTTCTGCAGAGGCAAACTGCAAGTTCTGTACATGCAATGGAACCTTTTATATACGCTATAAGTAATTACAGGTCCGCGGTGTGTCCTTCATGAAGTGTAGAGATACAGCACTGATGATATTACTACTTCAAGAGCAAGGGAAACACTTCTGTACAGTGCTGATGGTGCAGAAAGTTTAATTGGATTAAGTTTGTTCCAATTTATAAATCATTTGTATGTATTAGCAAATGCAGCTAGGAAATCTGGATTTAAAGCTACGTAAGATGGAGCCACCAGTACCATGTGTATGTGTGTGTGGGATGAGACTGAAGCTAATATTGTATATTTTATATTGTTTCTTCTAAAGAAAGAAAAAGGTCAAGGCTGCTAATATTCTCCTAATTATAAAAACTAAAGATACTCTTGGCTTCTCTTCATCACAGTCTCCTAAACATCCTCTTAAGATACCTAATGCCAGAAGTAACAGTGATAGTTTAAATAATATCTCTAATTTTTCATCATCTTTTGCATAGCAAATCACATAATAAATGCCAATATAATTCTACTGAAATAGCATTACTTGCCAGCTGACCTCCAAGTGCAGTATAAACATTGTTTCAAAAGCACATCTCACAATCACAAAGCTTTCTGCTGTGTCCCAATATAGGTTATCAATGTATATTACTATACTGTGACTGTAAAGCATTTTATAGGCATGTGCACGTGTCTGAACATGTTTGATTAAAGCCTTAGGCAACTTTGGGAAATCCTGACTGAGCCAACTCTGCAGAGCTGTCCCAACTCACAGAGGTATTCAGTAATGGACTAGTCAAGGCACAGAGAAAGTGTAATTGCAATAAGACACGATTGTAACTCATCATCTGCACTGCAACTCATTTAGTGTCAAACATCTATGCATAAACCTTTGGAATACCAGAGGTTTAGTCTTAGCTTTCAGAAATCCCATCTCTGCAGACCACGATACACATTTGCCACTTTAGGGAGAACTTAACATTTTTAATGTAAAAAGCACTGATCACCAACATGACATTCTCCGAACCCAAACATAGTTTGAAAATGCAAATCTGTACATATTTCCCCTTCCTTTTTGATGTTTAATGTAGATGAGCCTTTAAACCACTTAACTGCCACATGGGACAGTTATTTGTAAGACAAAAAGACTCCTCACTGTGAGTTTTACCATGCTGATGCCGATGGAGATATCCTTAAAGCCCTGACAGAGCCCTCTTGATAGCTCACTTCATTTGGGACAGGCCTGAGCTGCTGATTTGCCATAAGAAAACAAAAAATTAAAAATGCAATTAGGAATTCTTTCTTCAGCTAAACTTCAGTTAAAATACTTTTTTTGAGGTGGACTGCTCAAGAAATATCAGGAATATTTGGCTCTAAAGAGTTTAAAGCCTCCAACAGTATCATGTCCTCCATACAGCAGCAACACAAAGCAGAAGGGAAACACTGTGTGAAAGATAACTGTGTGGTGCTCTCAAGAGATGTTAACATTACACTAAGTGTTCTCATAAGAAATTGTGTTCCAGCACAACTCTCTCTGGCAGCACAAATTCCAGTGGCATACTAGCGCAAATTCAAGACTTTTAGAGATGGAATTCTTAATGGAAAGTGAAGCACTTGCAGTCCTGCTTTCCCATAGTGATCTTGTGCTGCGCAAGATGTTCTGCCTCAAAGTGAAACAGACAAAAAGCTATTTTCTAATGTGACACATATGACTTCTGACTAAGTTTGACCATCACATCATGTGATTGCAGAAATCCAAAAAATATGGCAATCTTTGGGTATGTAAAACCTGCCCCTCTCAGTCATCTGTGTGAGGCTTTGGAACCCTTCAGTTATTCATCTCTATTAAATATCTTTTATATTCAAGGCAGAACAAGTTTAAATGTTTTAAGCATTACAAAAACAGTCACTAAATTTTCTGTTCTGCATGCCAGCTAAGGGCTCACAGAAAAAGACATGCTGCTAAAACATCATGAAGGATTTCCACAGTTAACATCAGGCTGCATGAGTTGGATGACTTTGAAATGCATGTCTGTAGTATATGAATATAAAATAGCACAGTATTGATTTGCCAGCTCAATTCTATCAAGTGCTGATCCCACTCCAGAAAAGCACTTAAATACTTTTTACTACTAGTACTACTTCTCAAAAGTGTTCAATACACAGGTGAAGTCCAAGTAACATTATTTTTGTTTATTAAAAAGACAGGTTTTCCATTTTTTAAATTAAGTAAACACATTTGTTCAGAGCAGACTGCTGTTTGCGCCTCCATCCTTTGAAAATGCAGAAAAGAATTCCAACAAAAATGAAGAAATTATTGAAAATATCCACTGATTAGGATTTTAAAATATTTTTAAAATAACCAGCCAGGCACGATGGTGACAGATGGTATCTTTGAAAGTGGACCTCAACTGTTAAATACAATTGTGTGAGTCTCATACTTAATGTAACACCAATATTAACCCCACTCTACACAGACCACAGACTTGACTTACAGCAGAAACACCAGAGAGCCAGCTGGAGTAAGAATAAACCTCAAGTATCATCACAGCCCTCCCCTGATTTAACAGCTACTTTTGCCCCTGCTGGAGGTGAGGCAGAGGGGCAGAGCAGGCACGGGTTAGGGTGAGCTGGCATTGCTGCTGCTGGGTGCTGGCCACTGCTCTGCAAGAGCCACCATGCAATCTCAGATTTGGTTTTTCTTGAAGTGGCTACTCAGACCATGCAGGCAAGGGTTCATGGAGAAAGAGTTTAACCTGAAAAAGTTTCAAAGCAATTGAAAGGCTCCAGCTTTGCAGCCAAGCTAAAGGGCAGTGTAACTAAGGCACAAAACTGGAACAACATACTTCAAAAGTCAAATGAAAGATGATGCTGGCACAGCAGGGTTACTTGCAACAGATGACTTGAAACAGGCACCTGAGGCAGCTGCCCTGTCCTAAACTGCCCCTGACAAAACTCAGTTGGGCCAAGACTATAGGCTTTTTTATCACTGAATGTATAGGCTTTTTTCCCCTCTCACTCTATCACCGATGGATTACATTCTTCCATAATTCAGAAGCCCGATGGTGGTGGTTATGAAAAGCATACTGTTTAACACTGCAGTAACCTAAAGCAGTAGAGTCTTTGAAGAACACATGGACCTGACCAAGTCTCAAACTTCTGGAGAAAATCACCTTGGTAACTGCAGAATTTGATTGATAGAAATACAATTCTTGAGATGCATTTTATGTATACCACAGGAAAAAAACCCAAACCACTTATGGAAAGACAGGTAGCAGTGATGCAGAATTTTATTGTAGACTGTTTTCTGTTCATAATTTTACTGTATTCAAACAATAAAGTATCTGACCAGCTTTATGGCATTTGGTGGTGCCTTTTTTTTTTTTTTTTTTTTAAATACAGTATAAGGATCATCTGATTCAATCTTTGTTGGCAAAAGCACAGTTGAGACAAGATGGCCCAGCAATCTATTCAGCTGGATCTCAAAAGTCTGCAATATTGGGGAAATCCACAACTTCCCTGGGGAGATTATTCCAAAGGCTGATTATTCTCTTTGTGAAAAAATTTCCCCATGTGTACAATTGGAACCTCCTCAGGAATAACTTGTACCCATTATCCGTTGTCTTTTCCATGTGGCTTCTTGTAAAAAGGGAGTCTCCAACTTCACTTTAAATAGTGGAACATGGTGATAAGGTCTCCCCTAAGCCTTCTTTTCTCAAGGCTGAACAAACCCAGTTCTCTCAGCCTTTGCTCCTGTCACAGGCTTCCCAGTCTGTGGCTCTTCTCTGGACCTTCTCCAGCCTGTTCACATCTTTTCTGCACAGCAGGGACCAAAACTGAGCACAGTATTCCAGTGTGGCCTGATGAGCTCTGAGAAGAGCGGGACAATGACTTCTGGATCTCTGCTGGTGATGCTCTTGTGGATGCAGCCCAGCACCCCGTTGGCTTTCTGTGCCAGCACAGCACTGTTTGCTCATGTTGATCTGATTGTCCACCTGGATCCCCAGATCCCTTTGCACAGAGATGCTCCCCAGCTGGGTAGATGCCAGCCCTATGGTGCTGCACGCCTGGGTTATGTTTTCCCAGGTGCAAAACCTGGCAGTTGCCCTTGCTGGACTTCATCAGATTCTTGTTAGCCACTCTCCAGCCTACCCAAATCTTCCTGCAGGGTGGCTCTCTCTTCCACAGTGTCCACTTTCCCACTCAGTTTGGTAGCACTGGGAAACGTCATCGTGGTACACTTGATCCCCTCTTCCCGATCACTTTATGAGGACATTAAACAGTGCTGGGCTCGACATCGATCCCGGGGGACCCCACTCGTGCCCGCTGCCCATTTGAAGAGGAGCCATTGACCAGCACCCTCTGGCCGCTGCCTCTCAGCCAGTTCCCACCACCACATGGAGCACACATCCACACCACAGCCCCTGTGTTTCTCCAGAGGGAGGCTGTTGGAAACCATACTGAAAGCCTTGGAGAAATCCAGGAGGCAATGTCCTCCCTGCCCACACCAACCAAGCAGCTTACTTTGTCACAGAGAGTGACCAGGTTTGTCAAGCTCAGTTTGTCCTTAGTCAATCTTTGTTGGATTTTCCCAATCCTATGCCTCATCTGACTTGTGATAGCTACCAGAAGGTTTTGTTCCGTAATTTTCCCAGGGACTGAAGCCAGATTGATGGGCCTGAAATTCCCTGGATCTACCAGCCTTTCTGGTAGATGGGGTACATTAGCCTTTTTCAGGCTTCTGCCATACCCTGAAGGCCACAACGTCCCAAAGATGATGGAGAGCAGCCTTGCAATGTCAGCTCCTGTAACAGCTCACCCCCACTGCTGGCTCTGTGTTTGCAGCAGCCTGGATTTTTGGTCCCAAGGCCAGGGGCCCAGCAGTGCTGGGGCAGACAGAGGTGAAGGAACTGCTGAGCCTTTTCAGCATTACCAATTACTAATTCTCCTGTCCCATTTATTAACGGGACAGTAGTTGCCTTCTCTTTCTGCTTGCTGTTTTTATACCCAAAGAACCCATTCTTGGTTTTTTTGACATCTTGGCCAAATTCATTTGGAGTTGAGCTTTTTCTTTTCTAACTCCATCTTTGCATGCCCTCTCAATGTCCACATAGTTCTCAGTGGGTATTTATCCACATTTCCATCTCCGGTATGCTTTGCTTTTGAGTAGACTCAGAACCTCGCAGTTAAGCCAAGGGGGTTCTTGCTCCTCCTCCATCCCTTATCTTTAAAGGGGATGAACTGTTTTTGTGCTTTCAGAAGAGCATTCTTGAGAAAGTCCCAGTAATCATTAGCTTCTTTACTCTCCAGGGAAGCTTTTCCTGGAAACTGTCCTTTTGTGCAAAAAACTACCATTGCAGTGATTTCAGGCATGGCTGCAGGTATTTTCCACATTCACTAGCTGCCTCTGTGAACAGGTGAAAATACGAGGTTACCCATCTTTCACAGTGCTGTTGGAAGACTTCTGAGAGCAGAATCAAAACTTGCACATGTCCTTACACATATGCCCAGCCACCCAGCCCCTCAGCAGCAGAGGGACAGCAGTTGACACAGCTCCCACTCTTTTGGCTAACTGGCTACAGCTCAGGAAGGCACTGGTCTCCCGAGTCCCAAGCCTCTTCAAAAGACACATTAAAGCCTGGCTGGCTGAGAGCAAGTCCAAGTTACAGAATCACATCAGAGAGGAATTCTCTCCCATCTGGAGCTTTGTTTGCAGACATAGCTCTAGGCATGACTTTATTGGTTAGCTACATAGGTAAGGCTGGCCAAGGAAACAGCAGTCAGGAAAAATAAACTGTGTCAGCCTTTGTCAGAACAGCCTCTGAAAAAACCCACCTCAGTAACAACATATTTGTTTTATACTTCACTGGTATTTGAAATAAGGAATCGTTTGAAGTCAGAGTTTATTGAACAGCTAAGTGGAAATACTGTTGGTACAGGACTTGCTGTGAGGAAACAGGGAACCACCTCATACCTAGTCAGTTTTGAGTTCATTGTGGCAATCCGGTTCCAAGTGATCCATGGCTTACTCTCTGCCATGGACTGAATTAAAAATACTAAGCCAAGTTAAGGGATCACCTAATGTTATGAATAAGACAGCAAATGTGTTTTAAAGTTGCAATTGTTCCTAAGCATGGTTTTTTTAAAGAGTATTGTATGAATTCCTGAAACCGTGAGTTCCATGTTAAGAGTTTCAAATGCACTTTTCAGAATACACCAATATTAAAGACATCATAGTTTCAATTAAAAAAACAATTTTCAGTGAACCAGAAACCTTCAGCTTGGTACAAATGAAAAGAGCAGAAGTTCAATAGCTTCCTCATCTGAAGGACCCACTATGGAAATCAGACAGTTTTTGTAATGCAACTAAGTTTCAACAGGAACAACCCATGAATAATCAATAACATGATATAGAACACAATCAACAATTCCCACCCTCCACCCATGAAGAAACAGAAATCACCCCACCTTGCTCCTAACATCCATCCAAACTAACAGCAGTTCTGTTAGTCCTGCAGCGAGCAAAATCCACTGTGTTGCCACATTACTCTCAGGTTAAGAACTATCAGGCACACAGCCCTTCCTGCTCCTTCTCCCCCAAATTCATTTGGCTGATGTTCCTTGTTCTTAAATGAAGTAATTCACTCAGAATTTTATCAGTAAAATATTTTTAGCAGAGTATTTTAAGAAGCAATTAAAATTTGCAGGCTTTGTCTCCTTCCAGTTACAGCAGAACAATGAAGAAATCTTTTAGTACTGGCATGAAAAACCAGAACTGCTCATTTTTACTCAGGGGTCACCAGGAGGAGACTCACAGGTACAAGTGTCTGTGAGGGACCTGCAATTTTTAACAACTGAAATCTTGACTGGCAACCTAGGTGAGTTAAAAGCACAACAACTAACAGAGGAAAGTCTGCTTAAACCACGTACTCTGATATCTGCACTTTTCAAAAGCCTTACTCACAGGATAATCCCATGGCTAGAAACTATTAATATGGCAGTTTCAAATGAGATACAATTCAGTTACAACACAACAGTACTAGCAATATTTCTATAAATTTTGAAATGCTTTTAATATGTACATTCTTTCTTAGTAAATATTAAAGTAGTGCTCTTCACTTGCACTTTTTTCTTTAGACTTCTAAAAGGGCATCAGAAATACAATTTTCACCCCCTTCCAAACCAATGCACAGTTACCTTTGTAACAAGCACATATGAATTCTGTACACCTTCCCCTCCCCACAAAGGAAATAAAAATATGCCATGGCTATCCAATTACACATCATCACAAGTTTAAATTACACATACAAATAATTCCAGAGTATTTAGAAAAAAACCAACATATTGGATTTATGAAACCATTCCATGCATTCAACAACAACAGAAAAAAAAACAAAGAAAAAAGAAGAGAAAAAAGATTAAGCTTCTTTAAAATGGTGATTTTTTTTGCTCTATCCAAGTACCAAAGTCTGGATTCAGTGTATCATTAAGACTAACCACTGCTTGAATCATAGAAACATGACAGTACACAGATAACCAAGTTTCCATTTATAGACAATATGATATAGAGTTACTACCTCTTCAATGAATGTCAAATAAAGCAAATTTTGCTTTCTAAGACATTGAAATGGTGTATTAAGAAAACAGTAAGAGGTGCTGCTAAATAGGTAACAACATTTTGAAAGGAAGGCTATGTATTTATATGACCCTGCTTATCAGTAGCAGTTAGTTAGCAGGGTTCCTATGTTTTACCTAGTTTGTTTCTTTTTCCAGAATGACAAGCTATTTGACTAACCCAGAAATATCACCGATTTTATTTTCAATAGAAAAAAAAGAATTTATGCAGTGAAAGCCCATGGGGGCAGTCTCTTTCATTACATAAAATCTTTGTATTTTCTATAAAAGAGGCTCGTAGCATAACGTACAGATTGGAAACAGATTTCAGACATACATTAAAAACCTGAATTCAAAGGATATTTTTTAACCTTTACTATGAAGTCAAGTAAAATTATAGTATTATTTACATGCAAAGGACTCTGCATGATTTAATAATATCCTATTTTTCATGTTTACCTTAAGATACTCCTTGAAAAGCTGTACTTCAGTTCTAAATTTATTTCACATGAATCATGACAAATATCACTCTTAAACATTATTCCCTCCCAGTAAATAAATCAATACCATCAATATGCTCAATTTATTTTAACAGATCAATTTAGAGTGTCATGTTCCTGACATACAGGAGTTAATACCTGTGCAAGTTAGTATCCATTTATTAGGAAAGCTCTCCATTAGCAGGTGCATTTTCAGTACAATTAAACCCAGCTTGCTGCATTATCTGCTCTTGCCTTGCAATACTGTCAAACTGCAGCTGAGTACAGTAAGAGCACAAGATTGTTGATCAGTACCACATGTTACAGCTGTTAACAATTCTATTTGTGCCACAAAACCAGAAGTCAATCATTTGAAAAGAATCCTGACTCTTTAACTGAACTTACCAGGCGATGTTAAATACCATCCTTAGCAAACCAATTTTTGTAAAGGCTATTTACAGTGTACATGGCTGAGCATGTACCTTACAGACACAAACACATCTCCAGTTCAATACCGCCTCATTACAGTGCCTGAAAATGACAACACATCTTCAACACCATTTCAGTTAACAGTTTCAAGTGGGAAATGGTCTTTATTTTACAACTGCTTCACTTGCATAATTTTGTTTTTTTTAATATAAAAACACTAACTCCTGTCCAGAAGTCTAGACACATTCTACATACTACAAGTTAAGGCAGTAAAAAAATGTGTTCCTGATAACTGTTTTTGACAATGTCAATTAAAGCTGTCTGAAGCTACTCCAGTTCTCCAACAGATCTTTGAAATCCGAATAATTTGTGAGTGAAAAATTCACTTTGATTTCTTCAGAGTTTTAGTAATATAGACAACATAATTGGGTATGGTAAGTCAACAAGTGTTTGGAGAAGGAAAAGTTTGATTTCAGTTCATTTCATGAGTTTAGAAGTTGAGAGAATAGTTTTTATATGGGATCCTGAATCAACCAAGAACTGTAGGGAATGAAAAAGATAACCAATTTTATGCACATTACTGCATTCTTAAAAATATACTGTTATCTTCAATAATTCAAGTAAGGTAATAGATATTATAAAAAATAACTTCATGAACCATACTCAAGTTTCAAATCACATTCTCAAACTTTTAACCCAAAGCAGTTTTATTGTGTTAACTTCATATAATAAACCATGAAGGTCTGACTGTACAAATGGTTAATGATTTGCACTTGAGATTCCTGTGATAGCTAGCAGACTTGCTAACCAACTTACTGCAAAGATATGGCAGATTATGTATTGAATCAAAGCACTTTGATTTAGGCATGAAACAAATTCAAATGGTTGACATTCTGTGCTTCTAATGCATCACTCATAAGAGAGGCAAGAAACACCCATTATTGTACAGATGATTATTTTTACAGAAAACCCTTCCTTGAAATTAATCTTTTATCCGCAGCTGTAGATGAGAATATAATCTGTTGTAAACAGGGCACTGTGTTGTAAAACCAGTTTTTTCAATTAGGATCTCTCTCCAAAAGTTGGAAAAACAGACTCTTCAGAATGTCTTTCAAATGTAGCATGTTCTGTTTGCTATATCATAAAGTTACTTTCATTTGATTCCTTTTTAAAGATGTTTGTGTTCACAGCAGTTCTGTTTTTAAAAATTGTTTGAAATTTATATAAAATTCTGTACATGTTCACAAATTATTGCATAAACAGCATGATCTTCATGACAATATTCAGCAACACATGTCCATCTTAGGAAGTTCACGTTTCCCTTCTTGCCTTTTTCTTCTTTTTAACTTGTTTGGGAGATTCCCAGCTTTCTTCAGACTTTGCTAAAAAACAAAACATAATTATAGTGTTAGGACTGAGAACATTTACACAGAATTGGCTTTTAAAATTCTGGATAACACACACTGTTTTATTACAAAGTGATTCAGATCAAACAACTAGAAGTTTTATTCACCTACTTCAAAAGAAAATAATTTCATTTGAAATGTGTCAAAACAATACTTGCCAATTTCATCCTACTTTTTTACCCCACAAATACTTAGAGTGATAAATGTCAAAGGTCATTCATTTTGCAAATATATTATTTAGAGTCATTGTTATTTCCTGGTCTAGAAATAACATACATGTACACAATTGACATTAAATGCTGACTTTTACCAGATTACCCCGCTCTTAACCACTACATATGAGCAGTTTTCAAAAGTATTGAACTAGGTAAAGATGTGGTTACATGGAATCCATAATCCAATATAGAAGCACTATGTTCTTAATAAAACAGACTGCCTTAAAACATTCTAGCTGCCTAAAGTGGTAAAAAATGTTAAGTATTGTACATACTGAACCTAAGAGATGCTCTTTGAATTGCTGAGGCATGAATCAATCACAAAAGATTTCATATTTTAGAACCAGAACAAAAAGTTCTAAGTTGATACATTGACTTGAAATATTCCATTGTTTCATGTGTTCAAAGCCAAGAACCCAATTAATGCAGCTGAATGAGATTTTGTAATTTTAAAGTCATCATGCTTCTTCTGCAGTCACTAAAAACTCATTTCGTACTTCAACACTTAGCCAGCAACTTATTATGGATTGTCAGTACTTATTAATTTTATTAAAGAATCTGAATCAAAACATCTTTTTTTTTCCAAGCAATACCTTTCACATCCTCACTTCCCTTCTAAATTTCCAGTTTTACTGTGTGAGCACTTCAAATGCTTTTGAGTACGAACACTTTTGTCAAGTACAACAAAGGGTACATTTGACGTTTCTGGGCCCAGCATATTTTCAAAAAACAATATACCTGCAGCAATTTAGCCAGATCTATGTGCTGTTAGACTACCAAAAAACCTCCACCCAATATCTTTCTACTCCCAAATAAGCAACAGTTTCCCTCTATGATTACATGGAAGCATATGGGAAAAGATACTAATGAGCTAAATTGAGAAATCAAAAGACCTCAGTAGGCTGAAAATTGAATTATTTGTATTTTTCCCAAATTTCTGGTAGCCAAATATTCTGTCAACTGCCATGTTAGTAACCATCTGTTCTCCATTGAAGATTTGCAAGCAGCCCTTTGAAACAATGTTGGCAGAACTCCTTAGTCACAGCAAGGAGCTCCAGTCCCAATGGTGATGAGTACATCCAAGTGTCTGTTAAGGACTGGACGAGCCCAACACACATTTTTAGTCATCCAAGGATATGAAGCCAATTTTTCATAACAATGAAAACAAAATTATCAAGGTGCTGTTAACTTTAAGGAAGTAAAAAATACAGCAAGATGAATAAATAAGACAATGATCTGAAACGGCACTTTAAACTCAAACCCCAGGGCAAAGCATCTGACTACACTCTATGGGGAAAAAGCACATCCTAAATTCAGACAAATAACTGCACTGAGAGATACTTACTCTGTGGAGGAGGCACACTGTTTTGCTTAATATTGGGACTAGAAACATCTGTCTCTTGCAGCATCTGTGGCACTTGGGAAGCGATCTTGTCAGAATTACTCTCTGATACAATTACAGATGGCTCAGTAGAAACAGCAAGCGAAGGAGCCTCCTCAGACTATTTGAGAAACAAAAATAAGAGTTCCCAAATTTTTTTTAAGTAATACAAAAGCAAACACTCTTAAATGGTGTTATTTCGGCAGTATACTTAGCAGCTGCTGGCATTGAAAAATAAAGCCAATATTAAAATCCTGAAAAATTTTAAATTGAGGCTGTAATACTATGACTGCCATCTAGTGCCAACATTTTAAATTGCATACAAGCAAAGATAAACGACAATAATTCTTAAAATATAGCACATGCAAAAGAAAGGGAGACAATCTATAAATCACCAGGACCCTAAAAGGACTCTAGAATATTCAACAGAGATGTGAAACAGTGACAGATATGCATTTGGTTGCAAGGTAAGCAGGCAAGTTAAATAGGACCAAAGAGATAACTCAAACCCAAAACAAATCACATCTCCAGTCATTCCTATAAACTGCTCAAAACACTCTGTATGCTTATAGAATAACAAATATTGGCAAAATCAGTCAGCAAGTATTTCAGTGGAACTTACTGCAGAAATAACTGCCAAATGAAAGGTACTTGTAGTATTTTTCAGTTTTCTAGTTGATTTTGAAGGTTCCCACTACAGAGACAAAATGTAACTCTACCCTGGTGTGCAGGACTTATTGTAATTAAAATTACAGCAAAACAGAAAAAAAACCCATTATGACATTCCAATAGGAAAGTCAGAACATAAAAAATAAAAGATCCCACACCAAGTCACCAAATGACAGAAGGCTTCAAAAAAGAATGTATTCGAACACAGCATCTCACCTAGCAATAAACCCCAAACTTTAAGATTAAGAAATCATAGCTGTAGTTGTGTCACAACAACAGAGACCTGGAACTATGAAAACCAAATAGTGAAGTCTACATCCCTGGATGCAGAGGTACAGATCCTACGTCACAGTCACCAGTTTTTACTGCTTCCATCACTATAATGCAAGCATCTCAAAAATTCAGTCAGAACATTCAAGAGAGCAAAAAAGTACAAATTTATTTTTTAATCATATCATACTAAGCAAGAAATTAAACAGCTTTAGTTGAAAAAAATCTAACAAATTAATTTAAAGGATAGCAGTTCTCCAACCTTTCATGAATAGTTTGCTGTGCTCTTACACATCAACTGAAACAAGTTTTTTTTAATATCCATAATTGCAGCATTTTTCTCAATCTACTGAAAAATTAGTAATCTCAAATTTTTTTATGCATCAAACATGCTGATAAAATTAACTCCCACCCTACAGGAATTCCAAGCTTAGCCACTTCTAATGCTGTCTAATAGTTAGCAATCATCAGTTACATATATAAATAAACTTAACAAACTGATTTCCAAAAATAAAAGGAGGACATAAAGCTTCTAGTGTAAGGTAATCAACTCAGGTTTGGCATCACAGTTTTGTTAGGACAGTCACACTTGACCAGCACGTAAAGCAACTCAATTAAGATTTTAATAGCTCAGCTGCTGCAGGTTGACTAAGAAACATGTTGCAGCTTGAGTGTTACAGCGTGCAGTATTACTGCAAATGTAATGATGCAAATACAGACAGCACTATCTGGAATTTTTTCCAAATAGGTCTGTCTGAATTTTGAATACAGGAAAGTGGGTAGTGATGAAGACATTAAAAAATGGATACTACTCTTTGCTAGATATATTCTCTGCTAATTCAGAAAGGGGCCTGAAACAACAAATAAAGCCTATTAGACAGTATAAATAGTTATGTGCATAATTCTATGATTCAATAATGAAGTAGTGACTTGTCAAACTGTTACTTCTTTTTCCAAGCATCTCTCTTTATTTAAAACTTGTGCCTGCTGATAAAATGCAGAAGGTTTCAATGTATAGCATGGGGGAAATACCATCACCAGATACTGTGATGTGAAACACAAGGTTCAACATTCAGCTCTTTCTGATGTTTATGAGAATATAATGAATAAACTTGTTTGTACTTGGTTTGCTTTTCCCTATATTTCATTCTCGTGTTTTGGAGTATTTGCTTAAGACTAAACTACCTACCTTGGAAACTTAAGTCATCCATTCCACACATCAGTCACAGACAGTTTCTAAAACTTTTTACAACAGCCAAGTCAAACAATATTGGAGGACATCTTTGCTTGTGTGAAATTACAATGAAGCCAAATCTGATGTCAAAGAGACTTGATAAAGACTGACAGACCATCTGCACTGTCAGAGACAACAATTCACAAGTTGTCCTTTATCAACTCTAGTTTCAGAGAATATTAGTAATAATTTTGTTTGTCCTTTGCCCCCACACCAAGTTTAATACACAACATGTCTTGTTTCACAGTTACCACTTACACAGCTACACAGAGACACATACATGAACAGAATTAATTTAGGATTCAAGAGTAGCAGAAGCCCTCAAGCCCCACAAAGAGTGTAGTGTAGGTCCACATGAGATGTTGATGCCATCAAATCCCCTAGGAAGTTTGGTGTGATTATAAACAGTAAAGCATTGAGCAAAATCTACTGAAACTGGGCTTGTATTTTGGCAGCGCTGACAGCTTGTGAGAAAAAAAAAATTAGCTGCAGATATTTTTCAAATCAATTTAGATTTCTGAACAGCAGAATCCATAGTCTTCCAGGATGCACTATTATGCCTTTTTCTAGAAGTAAAAAGCCTGCCACCTTGATGTCACAATCCAAGTTTTCTGTCTACACATTTTCAAATAAAGCCTCTAAAATTAAACAAAACCTCACACTTCCAGGAGTTTGCATACACAGGCAGATGTCTTTCCAAATACAGCTTCAAAAAAAATCACCACCAAAAAAAACCAAACAGTACTCTAGTCAGGATAGTTGCCAACCTTGATTAAAGGTTGAACTGATCTAAACTAATCAGTTGTAGCAAATAACTGTAGTAAAGCTCTACTTTGATAAGCCGTAAGTATGGCTAAATGTGCTTTTCAAGACATTTTCAACCAAAAAAATATTTCTGTACTTTTTATTTGGTGACTTGCAGCCCTTTGTAAAAGATTTCATTCTGGTGTTTTCATTTGACTCTTAAGACCTCATTATTTTTATGAAACTAATGCTTAGCAATTAAAAATTAAATCTCAGTATTCTGATATATACCCTCTGGTACCACACTGCTGTGTCACTAGTGTTGTTCAGTCTTTATGGAAATAAAAATCAAAGCCACTAGAAATATTAAATATTTTACACCTTCCTAGAATGAGATGCTTTGTTGGGTAGCAGTACCTAAGAAAGCTGCTGTTTGGAGAAAGATGAAAGAGAATTTGTATTGTCTAGAATGTTTCAACTATGGGCTGAAGCAAACAGTTTGTGAATTGGTTCAAATAAAACCTTTTCTTATTCAGCCATTAAGCTCAGTACAGCTATCAAATATCAATTTTAGACTGCATTTAAATAAGAATATATTATTTTAGTAACACTTCATTCTGTTGCAACATTACAGTAGAATATGCCACTAGTCTTGTGCTCAGACCTGTTAGTTCTTAGGTTACTACATTTCCAAGTTTTTAACCATTGCTTGAATATTCAAACAAAAAAGTAACTTGCCAGTAAAAATAGTGACTAGTGATTTGGAAGATACTGCTTTACAGAGTAGATATACTTTTTAAAACTCATAACTGACCTCTACCTAAAATTCAACTGTTCAATTCCCTTTATATTAATAAACATACAGCCTGAAACACTATTCCTACTGTGACTTATCTACTCAAATTAATCTATCAAATGACTTGAGCACTTCCAAATCAAATTGTAACATAAATCAAATTTTGCATCCCTACCTTAGCTGGTTCACTAGTACTTATGGTCTTCAAAGAAAAAGCTCTTTCCTGCTGTGCTTGAACTTTTGAGGTATCCGCCTGAAATTGCTCTCCAGCTTCTCTATCCAGTTCTTCAGCATCCTACAAAAATGGGAGTGGGAGGGGAAAAAAGAAGAGTCTGTGTTTGCAGTCAAGTTCTGACTCTTCTCCCCTGTGAATGAGTTTTGTCGCCATAATCAGCTTCTATAACTCAAAATCTATCAAAAAAAAAAATTGAAGTAGTGGGCTCATACTAGCCTATGCTAACACTCAAAATGTATAGAGCAATATAATAAAGAAATACCCACAGAATCCAATAAAGCCCAGAAAGCAGGATACTTCATGCATGCTAACAAAAATCCCAATCTCAGAATGAACTCTCAACACTTCACACTCCTGTTAAATTACAAGAATGTGAAATTAAAATGAAACTACTCTACACACTTTGCAAAAGTATCACAATGACACTCGACTGCTCTTGGTTCTGTGCTTTGTTACAAGTTTTAAATGCAATCCGTATAGTTTTCTATCCTTACTATGCTTTAATATTTTTGCAACCCAGTTTAGTTTACCATAATGCTTGTAAAGTAAACCTCAGTACAGAAGTTGGAAATATATCCAAAGTATCCAGGAGTCTCAACCGCTACTCCTTAGACAATCTAAAGTGGAAAGTTTTCATTTTAAATGTGGAATTAGAGTTGTTACACTTGTTAGTGGCACTAGAAGAATCCTGTAGTTGTGAAGAGGTCTCTGAGTTTAAACTGGAAACGCTATTCCTTCACTTATTTCCTTATGAAAATGCAGTCACAGCCTAAGCCTGATTCCTGACAGGAAGGAACATATATTGACTTACTCCAAGCTCTTCAGTTGGCTTCTACTGCCTTAACAAACACAGAAGTCAAGAAAGGAGTGTGGACATTAAAGTATAATCAATGAGAAGGATGAAGATGTTTAAATGAATGTATTCCATTTCTAGAGGATAAGTACACAAATTTTAAATGAGTTTGAAGTAGGACTAGCAAGTTAAATTACTAAACTGTTGTAACAAAGGTAGCTTCTGTGGGCAGTTCAGTCTGCCCCTATCAAGCAAAACTCCCAATTCTACATAAAAATTTAATACAGATAAGTTCTTATATGTAAACTGATGACTTCACAGACTGATGGACTGAAAGAAAAAGCAACAAAATTGGAACGGTTGGAGAACAATGAGTAGAATAACAAATCTGATTATGTTAATACAGAAAGTAGGACTCTACTTGACATATATAATTTAAAAGACAGCTCACAAGCAATGGAAAAAATTTAGAATGCCCTCACTGACCTTAAGATTCATGTAGGACACTCACAAACACCTCTTAACCACAACTTATTAATTTTGACTTATACTTAGAGTCATAGCAGAGTCCAGAACAACTTTCAATTAAAAAAAAAGCTGCAGCCCTAGTGCTCCCAGACTGAACTTGCCTCCAAACAAATAAGGGAAATCAACCACCTCCACAGAGACAACCTGAAAATAAAATTTCCTGTAACAGGAATTCAAAGGTTTTCAACTTTTAATAAACTGAATATATGATTACCATAAAAGCTAATCCAAAGCAAGTATGACTGAAGTTTTTGCTTTCCCTCCCTAATTCAGTCTAATCTAGTCAGATTCTACTGAACATTGGTCATTCTGTCACTGTAAGGAATGTAAACTATGAATGGCTGTCGCAATAAACACAAGCAGGATGCATTCTGATAACTAGCTATTAAAAGCTTTCTCCCTTTAGGAAAGTACTTGTTTCATCTATTCAAACATTATTGAATTGTCATGTGAAGTGCAATCTGCTTTTCCTATTTTTACAAACCTGTTTCAATGCAATTCTTCAAAAGCTATTTAAGTCACACAGAAAACTCCAACCATCCTCAGTTTGAAAATATTCTTTCCCTCATTGAAATCTGACTCACAGAGTAGCTCCACCAACTGAGCTTGAAGCACTGGCACTTACCATTTCACATAAATCAAATTAAAACAGTACTTCAGAAAACCATTATATTCTCACACAATTGTACTTGAAGACGGCTTAAGAAAAAACTTCAATTTCCTTCCTTCTCCTAACTAGCAATATTCACCAAAGCAGCTGTCTTTCAAAGGACATGACGAAAAGGCTTCCCATGCAGAGGACAATTCTACCTGGAAGCATCCCTACAGTACAGAATCCAGATTTGACATTAAATAAGTAATTCAGGATAAATATTTTCCATGTACTTCGTGCTTTTCATAAATCCAGCAAAACTACAAATTATCCCATGTTCAACTTGTGAATACAAAAAATTAAGGAAATACTAATAAAACAAGAATTATTTTAACTCCTGAGAAACAATTGCAGACAATCCAATCCCATAAAGAAATTAATTTCCCAAAAATAATTTTTGTTCAAGATGCTGATAGCTAAAGATAAGGCAATTTTGTGAATTCCTTGCAATTGCCTTTTAAACCATTAAGATTTTACCTGTGCAGGAGAGTTAGCTTCTTCACCCTGCTTCTTCTTTTTCTTCTTCTTTTTCTTGGATTTGCCACTTGTAGAACTCTGAAGAATTGGCTCTGCTTTTTCTCTTTCATTATCTGAAATCTTCACATGGGAACAGAAGGTATTTGGCATTTAAAATTATGAAGAAACATACCTTGTATAGACTGAACACAAATCAATAGCTATAAGGAATTGCATATACAAGTGGAAATGAACACAGTCTTATCTAGTCAGTTCATTCTAGAAAGACCACATTCTTTACATGCTATCTGGTAATACAGGTGGAGGAGCTGGGAATGGAAAAGGCAGCAGACCACCAGGCACTAGTGGCACACAAATGCTGTTTTTCATAGTGAGAATTAAATATTGTCAAGAAGTATTTATAAAAACAGACCTAAACCCTCTCAGTCTATACTGATAATGTAGTCCTTATAATTATGGCAAGACAAAGGTTTAAGATGGAGCTAACTGATTTCTCTCCTCACAATAACACTCAGTGTTTTCCTTCTTTGTGTACAGAGCAAACACAGTCGTGCTACTCTTATCAGTGTAACTGCGATGAGAGATTACCTTTAGCATTATTCTTTTAGTTACTTTAAGAAATGGCAGTGGTAAGGCCAAAGTCCTGGATCTAAGGAGAAAACACCACCTTTTACCTTCTGAGTATCAGATCTCTCTTCACGCTGAGGAACAGAAGCAACTTTTTCTTCATCTACCCAGTTTCCCCACTCTTCTGCTGGTGCATTCCAATCAGAGCTTGGATCAGCTGAAGAAAGTCCATCTACAAAGATAAAAAGGTTTTTTCAGGAATATTGCCTTACTCTACAGGTGCTCATTTCCAGTTTAAAAATGAAAAAACCACTACACATATATCCACTTCTTGATATCAAAATATAAATAGTAATTCCCTGTCTTTCTGAAAAAATGGTGAAGACTTTATTGATAAGTGGAGGACTTTTTAACTAGATAAAACACAACAAGTAAGTTTCAAAATTGTCTGGTAACAGAGCAATCATGCCAACAGCAGTGGAGTTAAGGACTGCATCAATCTATTCCATTTTTCCAGTCATTTAACTGCAAGAAGTTGTTCTTAGAGAGAAGGTAACATGCAAGGCTGCTTCTGTCAACTTTTGCAACAATTCTTCAGGTCGATGCCTAATGAGATGCACTACGCTTTTTCATAAACAGGGAGGAGAAAGCGGGGAGTAAACACCAACTTTACCACAACTCCCAAGTAATTTCAGTTATTTATATCCGGTATATGCTTCCTATATATGTAAGAACTTCCTAATGTTTTTAAATGAGAAAGCAAGTTAGATTAAATACAAGAGTCTGATGTTGCCTTAACTTTTCAGTAAGGTACACAAACGTAAAAACAAACTGACTCAAACTCTATCTACTAAATACATATTCCGCAGACTTACAGTAGATTTTTCTCATCACTTGCAGCAAGACTGTTTCATTACAAAGATTTTTCTACCTTAAAATGAATGAGCTCTCTCACTTCTGAGTTTGAATATCCAAGTATTTTTCCTAAAAATTAACCATTTTCTATCAGAATTTATTAAAATCCTTCTTTCTAATTTCTTCAAACTATTAGCTTACAGAATTCAAGCATTTCAGGTTTTTCCTCAGATATCCACCACTGTCTAATACGAGCAGCTAATATAAATAACTACACTTTAACAGTAAATAACATTTTTTAATGAACATTTTAGAGGAACATACTTAACCCAGACCATTCGTCATCAACAGGGGGTTGAGCATGACTTAAATCCCACTGAAAATCTGAAGTACCAGCCTGAGAAACTGATTCACTGTTGGAACCTGAAAGGGAATAAATAGTTGTACTTGTAAGTTAGCAAGCTTCCTGAAGTTTTCTTGGGGAAGAAGTCCGATCAAAGTAGGAAAGGAAGACAAAATGCTCAAATAAAAATGTCAGATTTTAAGGACTGCAGAATACAGGAGAACTAGTAGGGTTTTGTGCATAAGGTAAATTCAGAAAACAAGGAAGCTGAAGAAGGAAGACAAAATAAAGTCACGAGAAGAACTCAAAAAAAGATTAGGATCAGTAAAAGCAGTCTCCTCAAACTGAAAAACAAAGAAATTTCATGGGTAATAAAATTGCTACTCTGTATCAGTAAGATCTTACAGGGAGAAGCTTAAAATATTACTAGAAAGAAACCTCCTTAATTATATTGTAGATCAAACAAATTATATATTAGTAAGAATCCGCTTCTCATTTAAAGCAAAGGTTTCAAGAACATAAAAGCAGCAGGACGAACAACAGTAAGGCCAATACCAGTCATGATAATAGAAGGTGTTACACATCTAACATAACTGTTTTCCAACAAACAAAACAATTTCATAAAAAAAAGTACACCAAAAACTAATTGTAAGATTTAAATAAATTCATATTTTACTGTACGATGAAACTTCTGAAATTCAGTTTGAATAGAACGTGGGTCTCTCTTTTACATATACCTCTGCAAAAGATACCTCAGATGACAGAAATATGGACATGTTCTCATTTCTTTTGTGGTCATTTTGCATTACAACATTGTTGGCTAAGGTGCATCAAAGAAAACTATTTCTCTTGAAGTTGAAATGGTGGTATTGCAGTTGAATTTTAGCTCAGTGTGCCATCCTACTTTATTTAATAAACTCATAAGTTTTAGCTTAGAGACTGAACTTGGTTTCAGGTGACTGCTTGGGATTTTTTTTTTTTAAATCAAAACTCTCTGTACAATTAAGATGCTGGACACTGAGCCTAAGTTCAACAGTTAAAAGCCTGTAAACTGCAATATGAGCAAATGTAGCTTAAGTGCATAAGCACTTGGCCAGCTACTTCCAAAAAGAAAACTGCCATGCCAAGCTCATGTTGTAAGCAAGCAAGAGCAAAAAACCTGACATATGATCCCTTTATTGCATAATAAACCATTGTTGGACTTATGTTAGTTGTTTAACACACAAGATTTATTATGAAGACAAGTTTGTACTCTATAGCACACAACCCTTCAAAAAAGAAAACCTCAGAGCTCCAGCATTTCCATTTCTCATTTGAAGTAGTGATTTTGTTCCTTCATGGGGAAAAATTCAATCATCAAATAACACCTAACACCCCCCACCCCCACCCACCGTGGACTGGGATAAAGGGGCTTTCCTAGAAAGAAATCCTCAGATCTCCAACTTGAGATATTGCAATGCTGAGAAACCTCTTATGCCCATTATTTAGACTTAACACACAAACAAGGCAGCTACATAAGAAACCACAGAATCATAGAATGATTTGAGTTAGAACGTACAAAGATCACCTCATTCCAACCCCCTCTAGTTTCAACCTTCTTACTAATATTCTGTGATTGATGTAGATTTTGATTATTTAATATAGTTATTTTACTGCATAACTTCAGCATAAGAAAATAGCTTTTTAAGTGTCTTCTACCTCTTTGCAGTACTATTTTCAAAGAAAAACGAGAAAATGCATATTAGTATCACTTGGCAAGCTCTATTCCACCTGGCGGAGTAGAAGAGAGTGGAAAAATCTTTTGAAAGGCACACATACCAGAAACTCCAGGAGTTAATCCAAATGAGGAGAAAGAAGTAGAATTCTGTTCAGAGGTATTAATCCTTGCATCCACATTCCAAGCAGCTGTGGGGAAGGGGAGAAAAAAATAAAAAGAGAATCACACACTGCTGGCAATGTTGAAAATGTAGCTATTTAATTATGAATTGGATCAGAAAAACACTGGCTAGTCCAGCCATGATGACATTTCACATAACTGAGGACATTAATTAGTGCTGATGGAGTTGTGACTTTATGAACACACAGCTTGAAACAATTTTCAGGCTTTCCAAGGCCATCTTCCCTTTACAGCTTTTTCTATAGATAAGCTTCTCACAAAAGAGAAGTCAATTGTTTTTTGAGCTCCATACTGTTATTCCTCCCATTACTGCAATCACTAAGTTTTGAAAAGTACACGTAGATGGAGCACAGCTTGGAGTATATGATATATATATGTTAAAGAAGGGAATACAATTCAGAACCATTTTTGATGAATAGGAGATACTGCTTTAAAATGAAGACATAGTAGACTGCTATATTATGTAAGACAGAAAATAAGCAGAAATAGCCAGTAAAAACTATTACTGGCTTTTATTTAGAATTACATTTACTTAATTGGGGGAGAAGGGGCTAAAAACCAGACAGGTATTGCAGATGTTGTCCAAAAAGTAGACAGCCACTAACCCCCAATTTACTGACTCCTGTGTTAATGCATCCCAGCATATTCTTCGTGTCCTTTGCTACTAGGATCTACAGCTGGCTCACGTCCACCTTGGTGCCCACCAAGACCCCTTATCCACAAAGCTGCAATCCAGGCAGTCAATATCCAGCCAGGGTTGCTTCCAACCAGACTCAGCACTTGACAATTTGTCCTCACTGAACTTCCTTGGGTTCCTGTTGGCCCATTACTCCCATCAGGTTCAGGTCTATCTGGATGGGATCCCTGACCTGGACTGTTTCAACTGATTCATGCCCCCACCTTTAAGTTTGATGTAATCTGGAAACTGGATGTGAATGATGTGGTTGCCTCCTCCAGGACATTTATAAAGATGACAGACAGGACAGTTTTAAGTACAGCCCTGTGACATCCCCCTTGTCCAGCCTCCAGGGAGAGTAGGACTTACTGACCACTACCTTGGGCCTGATCAGTTTCTCACCTGCTCTAGTTTGGATACAACAACATTGTGAGAGACAGTGTTGAAAGCATTAGTCAAGCCATCTTGAAAGCCTTTCACTGCTCTCCTTCACCCACAAAATTACTCACTTTACCAGAAGCAAATCAGCTTGGTAGACATGATGCATCCTCAGTAACAAAACCAACAAAAAATTGGTCAGTCACTACAAACTGCCTTATTAGAATACACAGCAGAACAAATCTAACCAGACCATTAAAGAAGCCCTTCACTTCTACTTGGCAACGGTAAAGCTTCCAAGGGTATATCAGATCTAGCCTCAGGAACTTCATTTCAAAATATGCCAGAGAAATAAAAGAAGGTCTAGACTTCTGCAGATTATGGCTGGGGTTGGGCTGTGTTTTGGATTTGTGCTGAAAACAGGGTTGGTAAGACAGGGATGTTGCTGAGCAGTGCTCACATAGAGTCAAGGTGTTTTCCACTTCTTGTATTGCTGGTAGCAAGGCAGCTGGAGCTTGTCTTCCCAACAAGAAGTTGGAAGAGAGACAGCCCGGACAAGTGACCCCAACTGGCCAAAAGAATATTCCCTACCATGTGGCATCATGCTCAGTATATAAAATCGGGGGAAGAAGGAGGAAGGGAAGGACATTTGGACTTATGGTGTTTGTCTTCACAAGTCACTGTTACATGTGATGAAGCACTGCTCTCCTGGAGATGGCTGAACACCCACCAGCCCATGGGAAGTAGCATGAACAGGTTTTGCTTTCCCTATTAAACTGTTCTTATGTCAACCCTGCAGTTTTCCAGCTTTCTCCTTCCGATTTTCTCCCCTGCTAGTGAGACAGTGAGTGAATGGCTGGATGGGGCTTGGCTGCTGGCTGGGGTTAAGACTCCACAAGTCCGAAGTAACACTGCTGACTACAAAGCAACACTGCTGTCCAGAAGAGATGAGGATACTTAGACTGAACAGTGGGAAGGGCCACATTACAGCATTTACTCATAAGAAAAAAAGGCAGAAAATTGTGCTGAGCACTAAAAAAACCCAGCTTCCAATGAGAAAAACAATGTAACACTAAGTGTCACAAGAGTTAAACAATGTTTATGCCTGGGGCCTAAAAAAACCACCTGCCAAAATAATACACAATTGATTTGATCATGTTGGATCAACAGAATAGACTTACAACCTGGGTTTTAGGGCATTATTTAAAAGAAACTGCACTTCAAAATGGCTTAGTAATCATCTTCAGAACTTTATGAAAATGATATACAACATTGCATTTCTTCACAGAATTAATTTTATGTCAGATAAACTCAAAAAACCCGGTTCAACCGTACACAGAAATATAGTTGCTAAGCCATCAGCACTTGCAGTAAACAGAGATTGTTCAGCTAACATTTCACTAGACCATGTCAAGATTTTTTTAATATATAAACATAAAAATATTTCAGAGATTCACTACTAAAAATATATATTTATATAAAATTGCTTACATGAAGCAAGTTCTTGGAAATAGCTTACCAATAGGAGTGAACAAAGAACGCTCTTTCCAGGGTCTGCCTACCAGGCTTACCCCCCAGTCCTTTCCATTTCCATTAGTATCTCCAGTGTCTTGGCCCCAAGCCAATGTCTCAGTCTTCCTCTTCCCAGCTGCAGTTGAAGGAACAGATGTCCATTTCTCCTCCCCTACACCAATCTGTGAGGAGATTTTTACAGACTTCTCATTCCAGCTTCCTCCATTTACTGTATGGCTTTCACTCAATCCCGGAGAAACTTAAATACAGCAACAACAAAAAGATTATTTAAAATAACAACTGGATGAAGAATTAAAATATCACTTATATGCACATTCACTTAATAAAAAACCCCCGAATGAACGGCAGCTTTGCTACACCAGTGTGATAGAGCAGCAGCCCTGTCTCAGCTGATTTTCCAGTTCAGATGATATGCACCATCTGTCTACTAACTTGAAGAGGGAGGAAAAAACAGCACCGACTGCACTCTCTTTCCTCATCCCTTTCTTTATAGGGCTTGAACCCAGTGCTGGTGAACCGGTGTCTCTAGATTAGAAAAAGGGTGGGGAGGGTACTTCCAACACTGTCAGCTAATTTCTCTTAGAGAGTATGGGGATGACTTGTGGAAAAACCCATGCACTAAATGGAGAGTATTTTCTGTTTCATAACTGCATGCAGCAGTTCTCCAAGCAGGATGTAGACGAAATTACCAAGTATTAGAAAATACTTCCCAAACACTACACAGGATTTACAAAGAGCATAGATACCATATTGACCATAGACTCCCTCACAGTGAGAGGCAGAAATCATAGTAACACTCAATTTAAAGTAACGTATTTTATGTTCCACTAAGGTAAAAGACCACAACACTGCAAGAATCTCTGTTACATGTTACCCTCATGAGAAATTACTAGCCACTGCAAGTTTAATGTATTCTTTGAGAAGTCAGCAGTACACTGAGACAAAGATCATAATAGAAGTTTTTAAAATTTATGTCCCAATAAGTGCATCCAACCTCCCTTCCTATATATCACAAACCTTTCTCAAAGTGCTTTGTATATCAAATCCCCTTTCTCTTTTTATATATGCAGTGGAAAAAAAAACCAGAAAAACTGTTCTTCTACAAACAATGAAGACATATTTGTGTATTACAAGTGTAATACTTAAACAGTAAGCCAAACCCTTATGCACAAGTCAGTATCATAGGCCAACAAAAATACAGACCAAACATTTTATTTTTCAAATGAACTTGTAACTCAGACAGCATCAACATGCCCAATTCAAGCTGGCCTCACTGACATAGAATTAATTTGGTGAGATATGCCTAGATTTCCTCAGAGTAATTAATTCCAAACACAGACATCTGTAAGGTCACCATCGCTGTACAAAAACCACTGCCCTCTGTCTACAGCACTAGCATTGCTCCTGTCAGTGTCCTCCTAGCATAACACAAAGTCATAGAGAAAGGCAACAAAAGAATACTGAAGAGACAGAAACCAAACTGCAGTTGCTAGGAAAACATTTTTGCAACTTTGCAAAAAAGCAGCTGAGGTCCTGAAGCAGGAGCTTGATTATTCTCTGTTTATTATACTTCTCTCTTGTCAAAAACTTTAACTTCAAAATGACCAGCCAGTTCTCACTGAATATTGAAAAGGATCCCTCAAAGTCACCTAGTTCCACCTTCTGTTCAATGCACAGCTAACTTCAAAATTATACTACATTACTGAAGTTCTGGAAACCATAAAGGCTGATTGTCCAGAGATGCTTTGAACTATCTCATAAAAAGCTTTTTTTTTCTCATGACCTTCCCCTTAACGAAATTTGATTATTTTCTCTTGTCCTCCCATTAGGCATCTCAGAAGAATACAGCATCCTCCTTCTGTGCCATGGTATAGGAAGCTTGTGTGTGAAGTAAAGCTCTCAAAAACAAGCAGAAAGGGATTCACTTTCTGGATCTGTGTGCTTTTAATAACTCATTTGTTTACTTGCTTATTTATACTAGTTATTTTTGATTAAAGCAACACAGCTAATGTTGGCTATATGTAAGTAACAACCATCTTAATTTCATTATGTCAAACTAATTCACTTCAAGTATTATTATAGCAGTATCTGTTATTAGAAAACTTCTATGATTTACTAGTCAACTATTTTAAGTTTTGTGTATGACATACGTCAAGTATATTCTTTTTATAAACATGTATTTATATGTAAGAACTTTCAAAACCAATGTATTTATGCATCTCAAAGGAGAATGTAAAGAACTGAGTAACTTGTATATTCAACCTGAAACAAGTGTAAACAATAATCAGGACTTGTGAGCTCTCTGCAGTTATCTATACCAGGGTTTCTTTGAGAAAATAATTCATTAACATAAATGAGTAAGTCTGAAAAGCTAGCATAAAGAATTTTTCAGCAGAGCTTAAAAATAAATGTTACTGCTCTGTACATAAAGATTTTTATAATAGGTAATCTACCTGAAAATTCAAAATACTGAATTGTATTTCTACATGTAATAGAGACTGTTTAAAACTTCTTAAGAAATAACTGCAACATAGAAGTATAATATTTGCACAGCCAAAAGAGCCAGATGTACAGTAAAGTTCCAGGTCAGTAACTCAAAATCCTGCACTGATAGTTGCTGTTTTCACTTCTGTAAAATACTCCTCTAGTTACTTAGGATGTCCAATAATAAAGACTTTTTACCTTGAGGAATTGATGACTCCCCCTTTGTAGGTTTAGAACTGTTAATCTGTGCATTCAAAAGTGCATCACCTGATTAAGAAGAGGAAACAAAGCTAGATGAAGCTTTTTAAAAAAGCAACACCTGTAAAAATCTTCTAACAATCCATTACTAATATTTTAAGAAAATAATTATTAGTACCTTACAGTAAATTAAGACACTTCCAGAAAACTTAAGGATAAAATTAAAATGCTCTATTTTTTATTGTTTGTGTTTATGTTGCAGACAGAATGCTCTCAAAGTGAATTAGGACTCATATACCAAATATCTGCAGATTTCAAAGAACTTAAACTACTTTCCCAATGAACAAAGAGCATAAATCTAAAACACAGGCTGTTATTTACAAGCAAAAAGTGGCTCTAAGTATTTCAGACCTTTAACTATTTCTAACATCTACCTCACCATAAAAACACTAGATACAGCTAAATTCTTTTTGGATTAGTCTTGTACAAGGTGATACACAAGATACAAAAAACGTATCATACATAAAGGATTCTCACTGGAGAGGTTACAGTAGTTATGGTTAGCAACAGTGCATAAAGACAGTTGGAACTACCATTTCTTGAAGCTCTGTGTAAACTGAGGGGGGGAAAAAAGACAACAGGAAACAGCTGATCGAGTCCTCAGGGCAACAATTATGCACTCAGCCAAGGCGCAAACGACTGTCAGTGGAACAGGAGGGTGGGGCATACAAATTTCAATGAATTGTTTCAAGCTACCAGACAGTTGTTCAGCTCAGTCTTTTTGTTGCTTTGCTAGAACATCACGTTTCATTTAATTAAAGCACCTATTTCTCAGTTTTACCCAATAGGAATTCCTGTGCCAACACATGCTTTAAACCAGCCCATGCAATCTTTTGTTTCTGTAATAGCAGCAGCGGTATCTATCGAATCCTCAGCTACAGTAACTGACTAGTAAATCTCAGCCACATGTGCCTTACCATTATGAGCAGCTTTAGTACAGGATGCTACTAAATTTATGTTGGAAAAAAAAACCCACGTGTTAAGCAGTGAATGATACTTTAAGAGAACTTCAGAGGCATAACCTTCCACAAGGAAGCACTCAAAAAGTTAAGGAGTTGGTGCTGCCTGCAGCAGTGCTGAGGATGCCTTTGAAGTTTCTGAAAACAAAGGGCAGAATCACAGAGCACAAGTGAAGAACAGGGACAGGCCTATGCAGCTGTGCAGCAACCAACAGCGCACCATTGTGGATGGAGGCCAGTGCCTTAGCCACTTGCTCCAAAACACTCTTGAGTTTCCCCAAAAATATGGTGAGAAAAGGGGGAGTTTTGCACAATGAGAAAGTACTTTTACACAGCTTGATATAATTTCTTCAAGAGTTTCACCTCCAAATAGGCCTAACACATATCTAAAACAGAGTCACTATTTAAGCATTCAAGTAAAGTTAGCTTTCTAGCACACATTCACAGACCTATTGAGCATCATACCTTTACTTTTTCTGAGACCAACTGGAAGTGATGGTGTAGGCATCAGTTGTTCAATGGATACAGTAACCGTGTTTTCTATGCCCTGGAGATTTGATTCTCCTGAGCCACCGTCGTTCAGCACCTTGTCTCGTTTACGCTGCTGACGCTTCTCTCTGTTACTGATTTTTGTTTCCCAGGCTCCTAAAACATCCCAAACGAAAACATCACTAAGTCAGAGAGGAAGAAAAGATTTTTAGCTTGTATCATATCAAACAGAAGTCTGAGGGCATTTTAACCAGTCAGCTCCAACCTTAGATTGAAAACACAAATGGCCAAAGGTAAGTTTTTCTGTGATAATACTTGGCTTCACAGAGCAAAACATGAATAGCATGAACATCTTACTATGCATAGTTTCTCAGTATTTATAAAATTACTTTAAAAAATCAGTTGAAGTTACTAAATACTGTTGTTTCCAAGATCATATTTCCATATATAATACGTGACTATGGAGTTATGAGTTTCTTATGTTTCTTTATGAACCAAACATAAGTAAATCTTAAACAGCATTTAAGCCATAATGTTTGCATTTTGTGTATGTTTGTGTTCAGTACCTTCATCAACTTCCTTTCCATCCAGACGAGACGTATCCTGAACTGTTTTGGAATCTCCCTTTGATTTCTTTTTTTTCTTTGACTAGAATAAAAATAAAACATTTTCTTTATGATTACTTACTGATCACTTAGCATAGTGATTCAGAACTCCTTCCCCTCCTAAAACACAGGAATAAATTTAAAACAGATTCTCCAGAACAACCCTCTGTGAATGACTTATGCAGCACAGAATTGGCAGGTGGGGGGGGGAACATTATTTATGCTGCAGAGTACAAAGCCAGGTAGAAGAAGCTATGCTGGCAGCATCACAGTCACAGAGGAGTAATGAGCTGTTTAGCAGGCAGATGCTACTCTGTCAAAATTTATTTTGTGCAGAAGTATAAAGTTACACATGGAAAAATAAATAATGCCAGCAACTCCTTTAAAAAAAGGTAAAAAAATAAATCCAGCTTGGAAATTACTTCAATACACAAGCTGTGATTAGAGCCCATACATTCCAAACTTTTTTTTCCCTCAAGGTTTCATCAGTTATGGCTTCTTGGATATAAGAGCTAAGCTAAACAAATAGGAACAGACATGACTGCTTCAGCAAATAGTTTTGGTGCAACAGGTAGCAATATAGAGTGTTGAAAAGATAGTATTGAGAAAAAAAACCCCAAGATAATGGGAGAAAATATATTGCAGAAAGCCTTGGAGCAAATTGACTTGACTGCCTTCTTAGAAAGAAAACACAGAACTGAAAAGCTTTTCAACCTAGTGAAGACAAGTCTAAGAGCTACCAGCTAAACATGAATGAAAAACAAGACGACTTTAAAAAGGAATATGGTTTTCCACTCAAATATTATAAGGGAAACTATTCACTTATTCACTGTCTCTGAAATATTCTAAGAATGCTGGATGTCTTTCTGGAATACATCTGCCAGAGTCAGACTAGTAATGGCCAGCTGCATACCTGAGTTCCCACGATTTGGTTTTCTAGTCTTAAATGTCCAAGAAGTGTCTAACAATCTCTCTAGAATTCAGAATTGGTAACCCCTACATTATTACTACATCTGCTGCAGATATTCTATGGGCCCTCACAATGGCATGCAGTTCATACGCCTTAGAATTACCACATCTTCAGAGTAACCTTTGGCTTCAACACAGATACTGAGAGCAGTATAGCTTGTTAGTGCAGCAGAGATGATAAATTCACTGCTTATATGCAATGCTGCATCACCATACCTATAACATTCAGGGAACTGATTTGAAAAATTAGCTCATAGTTTAATGGGCAAAAGCACCCAAACTATAGATGTACCCAAGTTGAATTTTCATTTGCTCAGCAGACTACCTTTGCCCACATTACAGCTAACTAACTTCTGAAAAGCCTCCAAAAGAGAAGGGCTGGTTTCAAAAGCAACCTGAGAAGAATTGGTTCTAAAAATATAAACACATCAAACTATTTTAGAAAGTGAGAATTAGCATTAAAATTAATTATAAATTACCTCTTCATGCTCAAACAGAGAAAGACTACAAACAGAATGAGTTTGTACCTTTGTCTCCCATTTGCAGCTGCACTGAGACTAGAACTTGAGATCCTAAAGTTTCTATCCACAAAGCCGTAACTACCCAACTGTCCTTTGGTACTAAGAGATCACCTGAAATTACTTCAGAAGTCTGCCAGACAACATTTCAAGATGACTACTCTTCCAAATTGTAACTTCTGTTTCCTTAAATAACTAGTTCCTATGGAAGTATTGCCATCAAATTTTATACTTTTCAGGAAAACATCAAAGTTTAACAGTTGAAAAAGAAGTTTGTGATTAACACTGTTTTTAAAAAGATCAAGTATGCAAATCTTGAAACCGTGTTTACTTTCCTAAACTGTGTTACCCTGTTCTGAAAAACCAGAACCATCCTTTTTTATCTAACTAATCCACCACCTGCTAAACTTTGTACTGTACCAGTTGCTATCTCAGTACCAAACTGATGGAAACAGCAAGAGATGATAAAGCCAGAGCAAGCCAGCCAGTCACTCTGCAGAAGTCTATGCATTCAGAGTGTCACCTTCTGCAACACACAAAGATGCCAGTGTTGGCTCTGCCAACAGCCAAAGAGCACATGAGGAATACTGCAGGTCTGCCACATTTTTTTAAGTCTTTAGGATGCATTGTGCCCCATGCAAGAACAATAGAAAAATAAACCTTTCTCCTTGATCCCTAGCTGAGTAATCATTTCTAGTATTCAAGACAAAGCAGTTACGTGCTTGCAAACAGAATGGATGATGACATTTTAACTTCCCACCATCTCATCCACAGAGTCATTCCTTAGGGAACAGTCCCTTACACTAAACACTAAAAAAACCCCTGTCCTGTGGCAAGTCACTAATTGCAGAATAATAAACCCTGTGAACAGCCAGAGCCCAGACATGACCCCAAGCTTCCCCTCCCACAAAGCAGAAAAACACACATGAAATTCACAACCCTGAAGCAGCCAAGAAATACAGAAACACAAAGGATGTGTGATTTTCACTGAACGCATATACTGAAGCACAAAAAAATAACCATACCCTTCAGGCCATATATTATATGCATTCACATATGTACACACATGCACACACAACTTCAATCACAGCCATTGTCTTACACCATCCATCCCAAAGATGGTACACAAAGACACTTACACAGGACCCCCTACAACCTCAACAGATTTGTAATGCTACAAATGTTACAGATGCCCTGAGAAGCCTTACCAAATAATTAGAAGCCTGTACAGTTACCTGCAGTTCAAAGAAGTTCTTATGCATGCTTTTAATTGAAGGGTAACAATTTACTCCTGACCCAATCATTTTTTGCCCAGGATCCCCCAAAGTGATATGAAACCACAATTTGAATAATCATCCACATCCATTTTGTGGTACTCATTTCCTAGAGCTGCAGTTTCACCTTCACATTTTAAAATTTAGGTCACTAGGTTTGCAATTTTAACGTGAAGTTGAGTTTAGGATTTAAACACCTAATCTACTTGAAAACCTGCAAATAGAGTTATTCATTCAGGCTCAAACTGTGGTATGTTCTTGGGAGAAAAAACCAGCAAAGTCAATCTGATATGCAAAACATGGAGAAGAGGAAGAGCCACACAGCACGGAACTTTAAGGCAAACCTATCTCACAGAAAAGTCACTCAATTTGCCAATTGCAAAAACATTTAAAGTCCTACAGCAAACTAAAAGGATACAGTCTTTTAGCCAAAATACTAACCACAAAATAAGTTACTGGAGGGTAAGCAAGTGTATTTATTAAAGCTTGGATTAGAAGGGACCTTCAAGGTCATCCAGTTCCAACCCCAGCCATGGGCAGGGACACCTTTCTCTAGACCAGGTTGCTCAAAGCCCCGTCCAGCCTGGCCTTGAACACTTCCAGTGATGGAGCATATACAAGCTCCCCAGGCAGCTTGTTCCAGTGTCTCGCCATCCTAACAGCAAAGTGTTTCTGACTGTTTATACACAACCTTTTGTTTTTCCTCAGTATAGTTAAACAAAAGCATTTTATTGAAGAAAATAAGTCAGAAAATAATGACAGAGGGAAAACTTCACGCATAATGTTAGCTAAAGAAGTAAGCAAAAAAAAATTATCAAAGTCTCAAGCATATCCGTGTTGCCCATAAATGACAGCATATATAATAAAAACCAGTCCTCACAGTTCAAAATATAACACTGCCAGTAGTAAGGTTACCTTTTAGATTAGACATTGCAGATGGATGTTTTAAAATATATTTTTAATGTAGCCGTTAAATTTGCGTAACAAAAAAGCCAACACCAGACTTCAAAGCTCACATTTATCATGAAAAATCAAGAACTCTAATTACTAATGGATACATCTGGCAAAAGAAATAAGCAGGCACATGGTCTAAATCCTTTGAATAGTAGTCCCCCAATTGGTAGACCATTTACAAGGCACTTAACAATACTATCATTATGCTGCATCCCCATGAAGCCATCAAGATGAAACAAACTTTATTTCTGTAGGCTTAACACTGTCACATGATGAACAGAGATATCAGTGTTTAGTGGGGGGCTGGGAGTAGGGTTTCCTTGACAAACATTCTGAGATAAGGCATGCCTCAGAAATTTAGAAAATACTACTTTAGCTCTTTTCAACTCCAAATAAGATTAGTACTCCTCACAGTAAGAAATCTGCCTCTTCATTCATATAAGTAACAGGATTTCAAACCAAAACCAGAATTATTAGATATTGGAATATTATCAATCAAACTTCAACATTTTTGCTTTGTATCCATAACTAACCTTTTCATTCTTCTTTTCTGTATCCACAGGCTGCTTTATATTGTCTTTATGAACAGTTTGTATTACTTCATCTTCAGATACATCAAGGAAAGACCGTCCATTAGGCTGTGTAAACAATGAGCATAAATAATAAAAAAATTAGAGAAAGTAGATGAAGGAAAGCTCAAATTACACTATTACTGAAATGCAATTGTTGATGTAAAAATGCTTGTAAGATTATTGAATAGAGCAGACCAAATTGTGGATTGTTGTTCAAGGGATATACTGCAATTCTGTATTTACCAGACACAGAAAGAAAAAAGGAAAGAGAACAGGTCTTCTCACTTCATCTCACTCCTATTCAGTCCAGGAATTTCATAACAAAAGGTAAATTTCAGAATTTTACCAGCTTTTAAAATTAGCTGTTCTGAAAACTGATACAGTAATTATCTAATTAAATTAACACAATTACCACTTTGTAGCAGTTCAGCAAGAGGACTAATTTTTAAAAGTAATTTCTACATTGAACAAACATCTGCAATTTCTCTCTATGCAAGTCCCTCTCAGCTCACTTCCTTCACAAGTTAAACTTCACAGTAGAACAGAAATTAGAAATCAAACATGAGGCATGACTAAGCACGGTAGCCCATTGTTCTTTTCAGACAGACTTGATTACAGGTGTTACATTAGTCTACCATTTCCCCCTCACACAATTAAGGAAAGAAAATTAGCGTGTATTATTCAACACAAAATTAAAACTCTGGACAATCATTAAATCAGTCTTTACATTACTTTTGACAGCAAAGGCATACACCCTAACCTACATATTCCCCACAAAGAAATGTAGTAATTTAGAAATCATTAACTTCTAACAAAAGGCTGTGTCTGAAGTTACTCTGCTTAACTGCAAAAAAATATGAAAATATTATACTACAGTCACCATTAATTTCACTGCATGGAAAACAATTGTTAAGAACAGTAATAGATAGAGTCCACACAAATATCACTGGTTCAGGTTCAGAATGACTCAGATGAGTGACTGAAAACTAAATAATAAAAAATAGCTACTTCAAAGCTTCTTTAATTCCTGCAATTCTTTCAAAATAAATTTCAAGCTCTATCACCTTCAGTTATTTTTTTTGCTATTAAAAACCCAAAAGCTATTATAACTCTGCATCCCACAAACCTAATTGCTTTCAAGTAAAACAAAAGCCATATCACAACTTAGTGTGGCCTACTCCCCAAATATTAGATCCGATCTTCAATTTAACTGTTACAGGCATTTAAGTCTTGCCACATTGTATTATGCTTACAAACCACCCTTGGCATGATTTCACTAGTGCATAACATAGTATTGCTTACTGTAGTTAGCAAGCATGCCAACTTCTTCAAAGTAACTATAAATAGAAATTGAAAGATCAGGTCACCTAACCCCTCTCCTCCTTCAACAACCAGCTTTAAACTAGACTTCTCATAGCTAATATGCAGTACATTCCCCTCACCCTTCTGAAAACAAAGTATATTTTACAAGCCTGGTCTAGGAACTCTCTCTAAAAGTTCTTCTCAACAAAGTCCACCTAATTGGTATATTCCACAGGGATACCAAAGAACTGATATTTAATCTTGAAAATAACTCATTGCCAAAACTCAATTCTTATGCCTCTCTATTTTCTCCAGGGACTGTTCAGAAGTAAAGTTAGATCACCGATTTGATGCATCTTGTCTTGGATGTGTATCAAAAATTTTACAGCAAACTAACTTTTTAAATTCTGTACCTTGCTTCTTAGCTATTACATATGTACCTTAAATTGAAAAGTACTTTATTAATACCTTCCAACTATTCAATAAATAGATGTTTTAATATTTAATTGAAAAAAAAAAACTTCAGCTCTTTCTCTGAACTAATAAACTAATTCATATCCATTAAAAACCCTCTGGAAAAATTCATCCACATGACTGTTCAAAATGCTGTCTGGTCATCTGATCATGTAAACACCAATCTTTAGAAACATTTCAGAAAACTTGGACTTTGATACACTCAGGAGAAATACATCCCTTAATTGTAATATCCTCCTTTTCAGTGGAAGCTTTCCATATTTATTTTCTGCCCATAGATGAATCATAGAATTTCAACCAAAATCCATGTGACCATTTTTGGATATACCAAAGAAAGCAACAGAAGTGAGATAGAAGGAAGTTTTTCTACACTATTCAGAAATGTTTAATTTTAAAAAGACAACCACAGCCCAAATTTTAAAACTTTACAGGTAATAAATTAAACATCCACCGACAAAATTAATTAACTCAAAATTGTGCAATTTATTATTTGCCATCATTTCTACCGTCATCTTAAAGCTGCCAGGCACAATGCAACAAGGCAGAAGTAATGTTGCCAGTAACAGCATTGATTACTGAATGCTTTTCTTGCCTGAGGACCTTAAAATTCCTATACTTAAATAAACCTTTTTCCACACACATTCATTTGAGGGTGTTAAGATATACCAAATGTAGAAAAGGTTTTGCTTAGACTGTCAAAACAAAAAGTACTCTTTAAACATGGTAGTGCAAAGGATAACTCAGTTTCATGCTTCAAACACTATTAATGAAATTGCCATCACCTCAATCTTACAATGCTGTATTAGCCAAAATCCTCAGTTACACATTATAAAGATACCTCTGCTTAGAATATCTTGGCAATGAAAGAATCTGTTTACCAATGTTTTCTGTAAGCTTCTCTTCAGAAAGAAACCAAGTAATTTTCTCTATGAGGCCCGAAGAATCCTAGAGCCCTACTTTTGCCATTTGACCACTAACATATACACAAACCAACACATGAGTACCAGCTGAAAGTATAAAGTCTTTACACAATCTAAGTGCACATAAGCAATAAACAGCCAAAGCCCAGAAAGTTCTTTCAAGCAGACCAAATATGAAACTTCCTCAAATGAATGCAAATATTTTACTAGAGTGTGCAGCATTTATTCTCCAGGTGCATGACAAACAATAGGAAGTACTAAGTCAATTCGATATTTTCCACACCTACAAATAGATGGTGTGAATGGCTTCCTAAAGTGGTAGCAGAGCACAGAAGATAGCTACTCTCAAGTTTCTGTGGTGTTTGGCAGATTGCACAGAAACCACATAAGAACAGCTTCACCTTTTTTCTGCTGAAGTAGGAGAGGCACAGTAATTATTCAGAAGGGGAAAGAATCAAAATTAACTATCAAGTTTTATGGACAGGAAAAAAAAAATTAATGAGGCCAAAGACCTCTGCCTCTTCCAGAAGTTAAAATAAAAACGAAAAAAGAAAAAAAAAAAACCAACAGCTTTAGGCTTACTGCACAGAATCTGATGTAAAGACACCATGATACCTTGCTCCAAGCAGCCTGAGAAAGCCAGAACTGGCTCTGTAAACTTTAATGTTAATGAATGCTAAACAGTTTCAGCTCCATTTTTTTCTCAGTCTGTTCACAGCAAGTAAATAAACAGAATCTCACAGGTAGTACTGTATTCAGTCAATGCGCTGCTATTCAAAGAAACCTATTTTACTAAGAACATGAGGTAAGTTGTACCCTACTTATACAGGTACTGAATAAAGCCACATGCAAGGAAAAAACCAATTAATGCTCTTCCTCAGAAAAGCTACAGTGAAGAACACCTCTGATCCTGACTGATGAGTGTTACACATCACCTGCCATATAGTGAGCTCAGGAACTGTGTATTAAAGTAACCCTACAGCTTTTAATTAGACATCTGTAGTGTGTTCTTAAAGCCACAGACCAGTTGCTCTAAGCTTTCCGAAATGCCCGCAATGGAAATCTAGACCCTGTCATAGCAAGCCCTGTAGTAAATCTACTGGTAATAGGCTTACTCTTTTCCCCTCCCAGCCCTCAGAATTAGCATCACAGCATACAAAACACACGATGAAAATCACCAGGCAGCAATCTGTAAGAATTTTTGTTGCATCTTTAAGTTTCCAATGTTATTTTGAGAATTTTTCACATGTAAGTCAGAAAACACTGGGACATGCTAATATTGGTCTCCCTAAACTTATCTTGGAAAATGAGCACAAGGCAGACCTATTAAACTTTGTCACTGATATAAACTTATTTGCACTACAGTTAATGATTCAGTTTGTGCATTTCCTTTGGGAAGAAGGTAGGATTTTTTCCATCTCACCATGGAAATAATGAATACCAAGTACTATAAGAATAACTTTTAAAATCTTATTGATACAGAATGACAGTTTAAAAAATACTTTGCTCTTTTGATTACAAAAAGATTTGCTCTTACATTGCCTTAATTTTATCCTATGCCTACGGAAACCAAGCTCAATAGAGTACAATTATTTACATTCACAAAAAATGTCAGATATTTTTTATATAAAATTACCCAAGTTTGTTTTTATGAAGCTGTATACTACAAAGCATTGTCAGGTCAAGAGTGGTATCTACCTATTCACTCAATCTTCTGGCATTTTTAATGCCTTCAGCAATGACTTGCAAGAGTTTATTGTTTTCATACTGGAGTTTCAACAAAATAAATGAAGCAAACTTGATTTAATTTCTAGGATTAGTCTTTGTTTTCAAGAAAGCATAACATATTTATTTGACCCTGAAGTATCTGCTTCTCAAGATGGGAAAAAAATTACATCTTTAGCATGCGTCCTCCAAAATGGAGAACCTAGCTACACTGGAAAGATTCTGAATCATGTTTCCTCTTCTTGGTGCTCAGCATTCAGCCTCTTGCAACTTCCAGAAACAACTTCAGAAGTCCAGTGTTCAAAGACAGGTTGGTGGCATACACAGATGTTTTGGTTTTTTTTTTTCTGTTTAAGATGTTCTAGCCTTACACTCTCATTAAAAAGTTTTCCAAACTTCTCAAATCTTAATGCCGCCACAGACTCAAATGAAGACACAAACCCATTGTCTCTCCTTTCTCTCACTATTAGGGAAACAATTCAGATTTTATAGAGCAAGATATAATTATACGACACAGTTGTAATAGGCAAGGGACATCTGTTACACTTTCATTCCTATAATCCATTTGGACATAAATAGGATTACAAACATCCTAACAATATAAAAGCTATAGAAGCAATCCCTTCAAGCCCCAAAACTGTGACAACTGTAAGCTTTAAAAGGACAGTTGACAATTTCTGTATTCTACTAATTTTCTCTTAAGTGGACACATACCGTCAAAGATGGAAGGTTCCCACACTACATATTGAGGATTAAAAAAATATAAATTACAGGAATGATCTCTTTTTAAGGGGCTGCTAAGACACAGATTTCCTTATTAAAGGAGATGATCCTTACTGTAATAACTAAATGAGACACATTCCTACTGAGGCACGCTCACAGCAACATTGACACTAACGTGTTCCATTGAAAATACAAAGCAAAAACCTTACTCAAGTTTGAATCATCACAGCATTTATAGGGCTTAGATTGCTGCTTCCAATAGTCTTTACCTGCCTAGACTACAACTCCTGGTTTGAAATTCTAAGCCATGCTAAGGTCTCCACTACTAGCTGCTAACCCTATTATTCAGTGAATAATAATAGCAATAGCAGTTTTCGTATGATTTTTGTTTACAGTAAAATGCTTTCAAAAAGCCAGCCTTTTCTTCTTCACCCAGGGCTATTAACCTGCAGTTTACTTGCGGCAGCGCCACTTCTCCAGGTTTTCAAAGTAACAGAGTAACCCAGACGACCTGAGACGGCTCCAGAGCACTCAGGACCCGCACACCCTTCCTTTCACAGGCAAGTATCGCTCGGCGGCCCGGGGAGAGCTCTACGGCACCCAGATCCTTCCCACCGCGACAGGGCCTGGGGAGCGGCAACCGGGCTGGGGGCCGCTCGCCAGACGCGACCCCCCTCGCCTCCCCACTGGGACCAGCTGGGAGCCGCTGCCCGCTCGGTCCCGCCGCTGTCAGTTCGCCTTTCACCCCCGCTGGCCTCCCACCCCTCTTACCCGCGCCGCTTTCTCGGGCAGCTTCTTCCTGTTTCGCTTCTTCTGCTCATCGCCTTTGAGGTTCAGCTGCCCGGGGCCCGGGCCCGCCGACTTGCCCTGGCCCCCGCCGGCCGTCAGGCCCGCGCCGACCGCCTCGTCACCCTTCCTCACGGCCGCGCTCCGCGCCGGCTTCTTGCGGAGGCCGCCCCCGCAGGCCGCGGCCAGCAGCAGCCCCAGCAGCACGAACCCCAGCGCGGCCGGGACCGCCAGGGCGAGCCAGGTGGGCAGCGCCTGCGGGTCGAGGCCCAGTTCGAGGCCCAGTTCGGCACGCAGCAGCCCCAGCCCGCCCGACAAGGCGTCCCGCACTCGGGCCGCCACCTCCTCAGCCCACCGGGCCGCCGCCTCCTGCCAGCTTCCCGCAGCCATCGCGGTCCCCGGCCTCGCAGAGGCCCGAACCGAGCGGGGCGGCGAGGCCGCGCTCAGGCCGAGCGCATCGCGGCCTCAGGAGAGCCGCGCCGGCCCGCCCGATCCGGAGGCACCGGGGGTGGGGGTAGGACGGGACGGGACGGGAGCGGAGCCTCCGCCGAACGCGGCTGCCTCAGCCTCGGGGCCGCCCGGGTCTCCTCCTCTTCCTCCTCCCCGCCCTCCGCCTCGCGCGCGACGTCACCGCCCCGCCGCGCGCCCGCCGCAGCGCGCCGCCAGCGCCATCACCGCCGCGCGCGGGGCGGGGCGGGGCCGCACCTCCCGCCGCCACCGCCACCGCCTCCCTGGAGAGCCCGGCCCGGCCCGGCCCAGCCCAGCCAAGGGCGGTGCCGGCGGGGAAGGCAGCGAGCTCGACGTGGCAGGGAGCGAACGGAGCGGGAGTGGCGGGAGCGGCCGAAGCCGAGGGGTTGGAATCTGAGGTCATCAAATCCAGCCTATGACCGAACACCACCCTGTCGACTAGACCTTGGCCCTAAGTGCCACGTTCAGTCTTTTCTTAGACGCCTCCGGGGGTGGGCAGCCCGTTCCAATGTCTGACCACCCTTTCTGTGAATAAATGCCTCCTAATCTCCAAAGTGAAGCTCTTCTGGCACAGCTTGATGTCCTCTCGTCCTGTCACTGGTTTCCTAGAAGGGGCTGCCCCCCCACAACCTGGCTATACCCGCCTTAAAGGTGGTTGTAGAGAGCGATAAAGTGACCCCTGGGCCTCATTTTTTCCCAAGCTAAACAGTTCCCTCAGCCTCTCCTCACAGAACTTGTGCTCCAGCCCCTTCACCAGCTCCACTGCTTTTCTCTGGACGTGCTCCGGCTCCTAAATGTCCTTCTTGTAGTGAGTGGCCCAAAACTGAACATGGGATTTGAGGTGTGGCCTCACCAGTGCTGAGTGCAGGGTGACAGTCACTTTGTGGTCCTACTGACCAAGCTATTGCTGATACAGGCCAGGATGCCGTCGGCCTTCTCGGCCACCTGGGCACACATTAGCTCATGTTCAGTTGCTGTCAGCCAGCACTCCCAGCTCCTTTTCCGCTGGGCAGCTTTCTGGACACTGTGCCCTAAGCGTGTGGCATGGGGTTGCTGTGACCCAAGTGCAGGACCGAGCACTCAGCCTCATTGAACCTCTTAAAATTGGCCTCAGCCCAATAATTGATCCAGCCTGTCCGGATCCCTCTGCAGAGCCTTCTATCCTCCAGCAGATCAACACTCCCACACAACTTGGTGTCAGCTGCAAACTTGCTGTGGGTCAACTGGATCCCCTTGTCGAGGTCATTGATAAAGATGTTAAACAGAACTGGAGCCAGTACTGATCCCCGAGTAGCGCCACTAGTGACCAGCTGCCAACTGCATTAGTTCCGTTCACCACCACTCTCTGGGCCTGACATCGAGCCAGTATTTCATCCAGCAAACAGTGCACTCACCCAAATCATCAGCAGCCAGGAGAGTGCTGTGGGAGACAGTGTCAAAGGCTTTGCTAGAGTCAGGTAGGCAACATCCACAGCTTTTCTTTCCCTCATCTACTATGTGGGTCACCTTGTCATAGAAGGACATCAGTTAGTCAAAGATGCTTTAGCGTGGACTATTTTCATTTTTCAGAAAATATTAATTGTTGTTGCAACTGGTTGCACATTTGAGCCACCCTAACATCCTGAATAACGTATTCTGTAAGTATTTTAAGAGGTTTAGGATGTTGCACTATATACATAGAGGTGACAGAACAGTGATCATGTAGTTATAGTTTTAAATACATCAATCAAAGAAATATGCCTAACAAATTTGAAGGCATCATTCAGCTACAGTGAATGTTTTATGTTTTGTGTATTTATATACATATATATATAAACACATGTACATGTACATATACATATACAGAGAGAGAGAGAAAGAGAGAGAGAGAGAGAGAGAGAGAGATTAAACCGAGGCCATAGAACAGAAAATATTGTTCATTTTTAAGGAAAGCACCGCAAGAACTTGGTGGGGCTGAATGGCACAATCCAAGCGATTGACACGATGGTTTTCACTGCGGCGCCGGGGCACCACCAAGTGGCAGCACCGTGAAGAGCCGAGCTCTAGTCGGAAAAACATTTCTGTCTTAAAAAAGAACAAAGGGAGCGGTTCCGCACCTGGAAATAGCCCGTTTCGGTTTGATTCGGCTGATAAAGTGAGTTAATCTGAAAGGAATAAATATATTTTTATTCGGAAGCAATGAGATAGAGCCATAAATAGGCGTACAGTTGTAGCAAATTGAAATATTTTGAAGAAAGTCTGTGTGACTCATTTAAACAGTTGAGAACAAACATACTACTCTGGCTGGACTCATCAAATAAAGCAAACATTTTATTTGGAACTAATTTCGACACATTTTAGTCTAGTATTAATCTTCAACTGTATTAATAGATCTGATCGAAGTTACCCCAAGGCCTCTTCCATAAGTGCCAATATAAAGTATCATCTTAAGCCATTCTCCCAAAGATCACAGCATAAGATTGACACATTGCACATGGCACACTAAAAAAGAGAAAATGATGGAAAAACCAAAAAGAATGGAGACAAAGCTTCAACTTAATTTTTTAAATGTCAGCTCTGTTGACTGTGCAAATGTTCCTTGTTTTACCTCAACAGCTATTAGACATATCTTACACAGAACCTTACCACCATATTTAAAGCTCCATGGCCAGTTGCCATGGCGTGAAGGAAACCCAACTATTGCTCTGCAGTCTCAAAATACCTGTTCCAAGAGGTTTTAATGATTATCTTGAACAATATTGAAGGCATGTGTCTTGCAGATGTCAACATTTTTTAGATTGGAAGTCAGATGGATATGGCAGAAGCAGGTAAAGCCTCTGATCAGGTAAATAAGGAGAATCCCAATAAAAAACACATTCAAGGTTGTTATGACAGGAAATTGAAAAAATCTTGAACAATAAGCAATTTTGCTCTCTTATATGGATCGTGACTCTGAGTTGCTTTAAGGTGAACTCAGTACATATTTCACTGAAAATGCTAAGTCATATACCCATTATTTTTCTGGAAGGAGGGAGCAACAACAACAAGAACATCCCTGATCCAAGAATCACCATCCTTGGCAATGTTAACAAGTAGCTGGAAAGGGTGAGTAGTCTGCAGACAGGATTTTCATGGAGAAATTTCTCATCTAGGTCATGGTTGGATGCCTTGAGCCAAGACTCAGCCCAGGCTGAGGAATGGGTTTAGAGTTAAATGTTGGATTAGGAGAATGAGGCTCATCATGCCTGGAAATGCACTTGGTGCAGAGTTACCAAGAGCTGCCAAAAAGGGCTAGAACATGAAAAGAATTCTTCCTGGAGACATTTTTCATCCAGGCCATGGCTGGGCATGTTGGAGAAGGCTCAGCTGGTGTCTGGGATTAGGGTTAATGTTAACATTATATACCTGGTTGGAAGAGAGATAAAACCTGGGGCTACAGTTGGTAGGGGGCAGAAAAGGAGCAGCCAGAGTAAGGGGTAGGCTGCAAAAATACCTCTTCCCTGAAATCTTTCTAATCTGGGTGCTATGTCAGGATCTGGAACTGAGGCTCAACCCATCCTTTGCATTCAGGCTAAGTCAGACTTTTAACGAGGCAGAGCCAAGAACTCCATTTTGATAAAAAGATCAGCTTTCATCTGTAGGAAATCTCTTAGGATAACTTGTTCATCATGGCTATGGCTTGGGGACTTTGGTTGGTCTCTGCAGATACCAGGTGTTGAAGTTGTGGCTACAATTAGGCTTAGGGACAGGAAACAGGCCAAGTTTGAATACCCACTTGGAGTGGGGCAGGAAAGAATTATTCTCAGAGAATAATCAACCATCTGGTTGATGGCTGGGGCCTTTGGGCTGTCTCAGCCTGAACCTGTGATTAGGGATCTGGTTCTGTTCAGCTTTGGGAAAAGAGAGAAAGCCTAGCACTTCATTTGTCAGGGATTGAAAAGGGATTACCAAAGGAAGGGACAGGGGCAAAAATAATTGTTCCCTGAGGACATGTTCACCTGGGCTATGGCTTGAGAATGTTGAGAATGGATCTCACCTGACACCTAGGTTTGGGATAGGAGTTGGAAGAGACACAAAGAGTAGAAGCTCCAGTTTATTCCAGTTAAGCCTGGAAAGAGGTTACCAAAGGGAACAGTAGAGTATCAGAAGAATTCTCTCCTGAAGTCTTGTGCTGTTGTCCTGGTTTAGAGACAGGTTTAGGGGAAAAACACTCTGGAATGAGTATTTCCTCTAAAATAAAAGGGGTTCCAACAATCCCTTTCTGTCAATAAGAAATGAATACTAATGGATGAAAGTGAAAAAGAACCCCAACCATTTATTGACAGAGTGCCCACTTGGCACAGTAAAAAGTAAATAAGTGCTAGATACTGAATTGTCAGAACTTAGCCCCCTCCACCCCCATGCACACACACACACACACCGGAACAAAAACCCAAAATGCCAGGGAAAGAAAAAAGCCAACAGCAGTTTGCCACTTAGTGGGAACAAAATGGCATGGGTTTTTGGGTTTTCAAGGAAAACAAACAAACAAACAAAAACCCCAATAGATTCAAGCAGCAGTTCAGGCAAAGAGATGTGAAACCTGGTAAGTCTCTGATGTCAATCCCCTCTTCACAGCAGAGGAAGCAGGTGAGTTTTCTCTTGCTGTCTCAGGTTTTCCCAAGATGTGAGGCTGAAATGGAGAGGCCCCTCATCTTTCCTGCTAGTTCTCCAATCTCAGACCAAAACCAAACCATCCAGTTCACTTTGAAGTGTTGCTGCTGCAGCCTCTCCAAGTCCAGGAAGGACAAAGAAAAACTTCTGCCTGGGCTAACAAAAAAATCCATGCTAGCCAAGCTAAAACCCAGACCACATGGCATGCCGGACACCGGGGGTGAGGCTTTGGAAAAGCCCACTGAAGAGCTTCAAGGCTTCCTTCTCCTTCCAGACCCACCTTAAAGCTACAGCAACCATTTTTGGGCATGAAGTGTGCAATCAGGGAATAGACTAATCATCATAAAATCACCCCAAAACATCTGTGCTTAAATTTACATGAGGACGTGTTTATCTGAGTCATAGCTAGGAATTTATGGTCTCATCCAACACAGAGTCTGGAATAGCTGGGGCAGAGTCCCCACAAACACATAAATTTGGGGTTGGGAGAGGGACAAAGCACAGAGCTCAGTCAGGAGAGAAGCTTGAAGGAGGTTGCTGAAGAGACGGTGCATGTTGCAAAACAATATTGTCCCCTGAGAGTTTTTTTACCTGGGACATGGCTGGTGGACCTGGGCTAGTGCTCAATTGCCTTCTCAGAGTGGTCAAAGCAAGACTAAGAATAGTTACAGTTTTTCTGATGCAGTGCTTCTGAAAGGATTTTTTTCCTAAGGGAAAAGGAAGAGCTCATTATATGAGCAACCCATGTCCCTCTCTGACCTTCAAAGTTCACCTTAATTTTTTTCCTGTTGGCATGGTCAGCTTTTTGAGCTGAGACAGAATCCTAAATCAAAATTCACCTTTAAGGAGTAATGTGTTCTTCAAAGTCTTTCTCAATTTTATGTTATTTTTCATTTTAGTTCACATTCTTGTGCATAACCATATAATTCAACTACAGAAACATTCTGCTAGAAATACTAAACTTAATTCCCTGTACAATGGATAAGTCTGTTCTCATTAAACCTTGCCATAAGTGGTGTTTAGTCATCAAAGCTAAGTTGTCATTATGACTGATGGAGCTCAATGCCTTGGGAGGTGAAGAACACTTTGGCAGATTATTCACGTTCAAATTTCTATCAGCCCTAAACACTGAGAAGAATAAATTGCAAAGACTTGCTACCCATCTGAGAAAAAACTCCTTGAATTAATGGAAAGCAAACACCAAATTATAGGCCTATTAGCTCATATCACTGGTTGTATAAAATTGTATTAAGTGTACATTAAATGTCTCCTGTAATATGTGTGTTTGGAGAGTTTCACAGGTTTGGTTTTTTTTCATAGGCAAGATAATTTTCCTAATACAGTATTTTAATCAAGAGGTGTTGCTGTTCATAGAAGTGGCACAAAGTTAACTTTAAACCATGTGGTTAATTTATTAGCAATACAATTACAGAATCCAGGCATGCGGGCTCATTTATACATTTAGCCTGTAGCACTGCAGTCTGTGTTGCTCACTGTCCCGTGCTGTCAGTACCTGAGCTAGCAAGGGTCAGAAAACTGCTGGGATGTCAGTGGAGACATATTCAAGTTCTTTTGGTATGTCCAACTCTAAATAATTTTGTTACCGGCTTGGACTGTTTTCTTTCAATCTGTGCCAGAGGTAGGTGGAAATATTCCAAAATACTAAATCAGCTCAGGGAAATTACAGTTACAAAGGAAAATGTCTCTTTCAGTGAGCTTTCAGTGCAGTACACCTTTGATGCCTTGTGTAGGCTGACCTAGAACAGAGATTAGACAGAGTTAAAGAATAAAGTAGGTATTGATTAGGAGGCTTCAATAGATACACCTTGGGCAGCACAAGAGCCCAGCCAGGGCTACACCCAAGATGAACCCAAAATGGTCACAAAATGGGTCACGGGATCTCACACTTTTATAAGTTCTGGTCCATTTGCATGTTGGAGCTAATTGTCCAATTACAGCTTTAGCTTGTGAACTCCCATCCTTCTTGTTTTTCTCTCTTCAGTCCATTGTTGTTTATACTCTTGGGCCTGAGATTTGGATTGGTTGTCCTTGGTCCCCAGCTAGAGAAGGAATTGTTTTGTCTACCTTCACCTGTCTGTGAAGAGAGCTTACTATCCTCTAATATGAAGCTCAGAAGTATACACTAAAGCAGTACAGAATCTGAAAAATATTAAAGCTAAAACCTGAGGCATCACCTTAGGCGTTCAAAGAGAGCCTAATCTTGTCCTGTTCTTCCTGATGGCTCATGTAGCAGCGTGCTGCGAAGCTTGGGCACCCTTGGCTGTGAGGTCTACCACAGAAAAGACCTGTTCTTGGCAGCTGTAATCTTGGAAACCCAGAAAAACAAACCCCTTGCCCGAGGAAGAATATCATGTATTTTCCATCTCTTTTTTAGTCAATGGAAAGCTGTATAGTCCAATGGGAGAAGAAAAAAACCCCACCCGTCAATAATGAATAATACATAGAACATACGTGAATTCAGTCTGAAACGTCAATCCTAGAGATGGTATTTCCTAACTTTTGCGCACTTGATTTGGCATTCTTAATTATTCTTAATTGAAAAATTTACATACAAATATACTTTTTAGAAAATCAAACAGAAAAAAATGTTTTCCTGGTTTTAAAATCTGCTTTGGAGAGACATTATTCCCATACAGAGTAAAACCTTCAGCCTCATTTAAAACTAATTGAAACCTGACTCTCTGAAAGACTGCAGTGTCTATAATATATGTGTCTATGGTGCTCGAGGAAAACAATCCCAGGGATTGTTTCAGTTCCTGACTCTGGGGTGGCACACTCTGGCTCACACCCACACTGCTTTAACTGATGAACTGTGTCCATACTGAATAGATTGTGCCTCTGGGTTTCATTTGGGTACCATGTGATGTTCCTATTACCCTGAGAGATAACTGCTATTTTTTTTCTAGGTTTTTTCTTAGGTCAAGCTGTCGGATGCAATGTGAGGGCTGTGTTGCAGCTTGCCAGAGAGATGGTTTTATAGAATGAGATTGAGGGTTGCGTGCTTTGTTGTGTTCTGTAAGGATCTGTGAAGATATTTCAACACATGAAGGTTGTGTATAGAATGAGATTGAGGGTTACATGCTTTTGCTGTGTACTGTAAGGGTCTGTGAAGATATTTCAACACATGAGGGTTGTGTAGGTCCAAATCACATCAACAGTGCTTAATGTAAAATATCCTGAGCATGCTGCTGAGCTTTGGTTGGAAAGTTAGCTGGTGTGGTCCAAACCAAGCTCAGGATGCACATTTTCTCCTCATAATTGGCCAAGCTCAGCCTGAAAGTCTAAAGTAGAGCATGAAATACCACTTGGATTTCTATGGAATGTGTGCACTAGCTGCCAGACCAGTGCTCTTTGGTAGTTATATAGTTGTTACTCAATCACTCTGTGTATTGTTTTGATCTAACCCAGAGCCCTACTGTGCAAAACATTCACATTTAGAAATACAGAAGAAATTAAATTAGAGTGACTGATGTATTCCCATTGCCTGCAAGAAGTAGGGCTAATTCTGAAGTTTGATCTGGGTGCTCAGGCTTGCTCAATCAGGTTCTGAAAGTCTCCAAGAATGGAGATTCTTCAGGTTCTCTAGTTTCTCATGCCAGTACTTGGCCACACTCTTGTGAAAACTGTTATCTTTATCTCCAGCTAGAATGTCCTGTGATGTGGCTTGCAGTCTCTTATGTTTTTGCAGTGCCTATCTGAGAATAATCTATGGCTGTTTTCTCTGCAACTCTTCTTTAGTTAGCTGAAGATGGTAGTTTATTTCATCTCAGCCTTCTCTTTTCTAGGCTAACCAAAACTGAATCTTCTTTTAAGGCATATGCTCTAGCCCTGTAGATATGGAAAAACATTGAGAAAACAGTAAATTTACACTGAGAAAATAGATTTTTGAGCCTGAAATCAGTATGTAAACAAACAAAAAATATAAATAAAATGAAAGCTCAGACCAAAAAAGATACTTAGGGCTGAAAACTAAACCGAGACAAAAACAAGATTTCCTTTCTGCAAAGAAATTTTAGAATTTCTGTCTTTTTAGAGTTATTTATGTCTTTTTAGAATTATGTCTTTTACTTAGTCTTTTTCTTGAGCTAGTTGTTTTTAAAAAGAGAGAATTTTATTTTGAAACAAAATTTTTTATTTTCAAGCTTTTGGCATGTCTGAACAGAAATATTTTATTGCAAAGAAGCTTCACCGTTTCAATCTATATGGATTTTCGACTGTCTTTTAAATAAAACTTTTAGTCATCAGTTTGACCCAAATTCATAAACACTTCCCTTTAGTTCCATTTTCCATTCACTTTTAATTCATTTTTCTGCTTGTTGAGCTTTAAGAAACATTTTATAGCTTCCAAAGGTTAACAGGCATGTTTCATTAAAAAAAAAACACGAAGACCTAAAAAGTCCCAGGTGTTGAATTCCATATATTTTTCAAGGCATTTCCATGATCATGAACCAGTGGGATCACTGGCAATCACTGACGACTGCACACTGTATTTCTGAGCAGCATCCCAGCTTTCTGCCTGCTGCTGTGCTGTCTTTGTGCCACCAGAACATCTTACTGGACCTTTGACCTTAAGAAAACTCTGCACATCCCCTTTCCTTCTTTCTTTTAATTATATTTGTAAAGTCCCTTTGAAGTAAATTAAAAAAAAGAGCAGTCATCTAATCTAAGGAATAACTTTTATGATAATTAGTTTTATTATGTGTCATTTGTGCAGACTATTCAATAACTGCTTCTCCTTTTTTACTGTGTCTAAAATAGTCATTCTGTTTCCTGTATTAAAAACATACTCTCAAATCCTCTCATGAAGTGTAGGATATTCTTTCGGGAATTTCGCTCCGGAACAGTAAGAAAATATTCTCAGTACATCAGCAGTCTGTGTGCATTAGTGAAGAAATAACATTTCTTTACAAGACAATGGACTCCTATTAAAACCCAAGGTGATACAGTTATGCAGATGCCAAAGTGCCTCCAACAGTTACATTTTTTAGAGTAGTTATATTTATGGTGACTGTTTTTCTCAAAGTTTTCTCTGATAAATCCTGAAATACTGCATTTCTTGCAGTATCATTTGAACAATAATGGAGAGAGATTTTTTAAAATGCTAACAGATTGTTCATTTATTCTACAGGGCACAAATAACATGCTGCATGCTGTGGAGTAGATGCTAGGAGTTTTTCCTTTCTTATTGGTCCTGTTTCTGTTACTGTCATTTCTGCAACCTCATCTGCTTGTCCTCTGACTTACCTTCCTCCTAGACCTTTCAGTTCCCTATGACCCTGCTGTGTTTTTCATTCCAGGGTTATGCCTGCACTCTTGCCCTTTTCTAATTCCTTAATTCCTGTAATTCATTCCTGGCTACTTCTTGTTATAATATGTAATATAACTGATAAAACCCAATATAATATAGTTTGAAAGTTTTCTAGCCTTTTCTAGTGTTACTCCATGTGCATGTTACATCCTATGTTATCATAAATCGTCAGACCTGCTGCAAGAGTTGCCTTAAGCTGGTGAAGAATTGCTGAGGCTGGTTGGGAAAAACATGAGCTGAGCTTCTTTCTTGTCTTGCACCTAGCTCAAGTAAGGCCTAACAACTGAACGATGCTCAGAGCAAAGTGGAGGCCTCACTGCTCAGTGTTGGTCCAGTGAAGCACAGAAGAGCACCTGTGCCTCCAAACCAGCCATTGGCTTCAGTCCCCCTTTCACAGTGCCAAACTAGACTTCCTACAAATTTGGTCCTTGAAGGAGATAAGTATGCATGAAAAAGCTCTCTGGTGAATGTCAGACAGCCTTTACTGTCTCTTTTGTAGGTGGAGGAAGACTAAAGTGTTTATTTTACTCTTTCTATCAACTAAGGATTCTGAGTGAAAGTAGCCAAAATTGCCATGGAGCCTGGTTTGCTTATTAACTTTCACCCAGTAAGAATGGAAGTGAAAAGAGAACATGCCTTACATGTGTTGTTACAGTCACCAATCCCCACTTGTAACATGCAATTGTTCCCTCCTTTTGGGACAGGCTAAAACTTATTGTATAAAAGAAGAGGGGTTTGGGGCAGAAAAGAAAGAAAAAAATATAGGAGATGGGGGAAAACACCTCTACTTGTCTGGGAGCAGTCAATGGACTGTGTCTTTCCTCCTTCCCAAAGGGAAGCATTTAAGTGAACATCTGTATTGGAATAGTTCCAGGAATATTTATTTACATATATATATTTAAAAAAAAAGAAGTATATACACACAGATTTTGTAATAGATCTCTGTTACTGTACCTTTGGTTGCTATACATACCCACTCTCTGCAGTTGGAGCATTTACCACAGTCAGTCCAGGACTTGTTTTCCCGTTTCTTCAATAAACCATTCTATTTGTGACTCTGGATCATGTAAGTTCTTACTGCCCTTGGCCAGAGCTCCAGGGTCAGAGTGGTTATCACACTGTTCCTGAATCTTGCTCACAGACATTCTTATTGATTAGACTCGACTCATACTGTTGGAATTGCACTACTTGTAAACCTGTGCTCATCAAAGTTCTTACTGAACATGACCAAACTTGGAGAGCTGAACTGGTTACAATCAGAAATTAAACCCAGCAACACCCAGCCTCCCTGATCTCTGAGAACCAGCTGGAACACAAAGGCTTTATTTTCTGTCAAATTTCTATACTCTTAATGGAACAAGTGCAAAATGTTAGGGGCAGGGCAATACCTCTTTTGATGCATTATTTCAATTTTTTTTTTTTTGGTGGGGCTAGGTACACTGACATCTCCTTTACGCATCCCTTCGGACACCACTGCAAAATTGCTTTTTGTTACAATTGTAAGGACCCAAACACTTGAATGGATCAGGCTGGATGAGGAAAGGAAGAAAGAGGCTGAATCTGTTATATGATTTAGAGAAGAACAACATCCTGAAACAAGGAAAAAATTGTCTCAGTGTACTCCATTTTTGGCTCTTCTTTATAGATCTCATATCAGTCTTTGCTCCTAGGGAGTACTTGGCACATTTCCATCCTGATTAAATTGTCTGTCTAGACTGATAACTATCCAAACCTCAATAAAATTGCAGCAGAAATGCAGCTTTTGGAACTGTCTTCTGGAGAAGTAGAGAACTAGAGTAGTTTAATCCTCCGGAGAGGGGAGAAGATGCTGATCTTCTGGAGAAGGTACTGGTACTGGAAAAGGACTGATCAGGAGAATGAAGAGTAGTCAGAGACTTGCAGTGTTGGAAAATTGTTTGGGGTAGCTTAAAAAGAAAATTTTCATCTGGTCCCTTGTGCACACTTCACCAACCATGGTAGCAATGTACTAGGGTGTAAGGGAAAAGTGAGACCTGCATTTAGAGTAATAATGACACAAAAAATAGCTTATTTCCTTTTATTATCATGATTCCTAATCAAATAAGTGACATTTTAATAAGAAGTAACTGATTAGGAACACTGGATGTGGTTGTTAAGATGCTGAAGCAAAGGATTAGAAAATAAGATTTCCAAACTTGAATCCATTTAGTGAATTTTGTCTGCTGAAAGACTGTCAGCAGCTTTATCCAGCACTGAAGAATGATATGGGTCACCTAGAGAGCTCTGTAATGTGGAGTCAAAGAGAAAAACCAGGTAAGCAGCACCCAGAGAAAAAAAAACAAATGTTGGATTGGTGTAGTTCACCGTGCCTTCCTTGCATTAATTCCCTCAGTCATAAGCCAACAAAAAGAATAGCAGGACTGCACACTTGTTTTTGTTTTCTGAGGAATGTGCTGATCACGTTCACATTTTTACTCAGGACTAACAATCTGACAGTGTTAAAAATGTAGTCTTTTCCATTCAGCTTGTCAAATTCACGTTAGACTTGCACATCTTAAACATTAAGTGTTGCTGAATGTTTCTTGCAAGTGCAGAATTTAAAAAGGAACAAAAAGGGGGCTACAATTTAACTACTTAAATGAACTTCATATCGTCAGTTCTTCAACTGCTTATTTTTTGTATTGTTAATTGAGTTCCCTTGAGAAATCCAATAATATCTGTAATGTAAAAACAGAAAAAAAGGACAATTTCTCTCCATGACACCATACTTCCTTTAAGAGGGATATTAGTGGATATCTCCTATCACCTCTACTTGGTTCAGAAATATTTATCGAGCATATAATCCTTGGTCATGTTATCCTTGGTCCCAGGCACTACATACAGAAATCTTGAATCCTGTGCACATGCAGTCAATTCTCTACACAGGCACTCAGTGCCCTCTTCCAGAAATATTTTTGCTATGCCCTTACTCCTTTTGTGCCTCTCTCCTAACTTGAGCACTTGGGTGACTTTGAAAATTCGGCCTTATTATGAAAAGTGGGAGGAGTTTACAACAAAGATGAACTACCCAGAGACCAAGGAATTGAAATAGTTCTTAATGGGGAGAGAGGCATAAAGACTTGCCAAAACCATGAAATCATACCAAGAAGAAAAATGTCACAAATGATCCCACTGAATTCAATATGGGTTTTTTTGGTATTGGCATGTGCCTGTAAATTTAAGCTCAAACATCCAGAAACCGGGCTACATATAAGCAGCAGTCAGTTCCAAGTGAGTCTAAAAAGGTTTTTTTTTTTGCTCTGCCTCAATGGTGCCAGCTAGGAGGTGGGGGGGAGAAATTTTATGCATGGGGAATAGATATACATCATGCCACATTTGAAGGGTATTCGTGTGATTTGGATTCTGTTTTCCTGACACCAGTCCAGGAGAGTGAATTAATTTTTTGATCCTACCAAAAAAAAAAACTAGTAAGAATATTTTCAAGATGTCATTATTTTTCTTTTTGGTTTTGTTCCTCTTTTTGTTTTGACACTAATTAGCTGCAGCACATAAGACAGAGCTGCTATTGCACAGTACAGCTTTTTCTGAGTACTAGGCAGCAATACCACAGGACTCTGCACTCACATGAACCCGAGACAGGAACAGGCATGGGTGGACTGAGCAAGAAGAAAGAAAAGAGCTTAGAACTTAGAAGATGTTTGAAAAACTCTGGTTTTGACCACTTGGGAAAGGTTTGATGCCCAGGGACCTTTGCCACCAGAGAGCAATAGAAGCCTTTAAGTACACACATCACCCACATAGTTTAAAAGACTCCGTTGTCTGTCACTGAATAACATGGGTTGTTCTTTCATATTTGCTCTGAATCCAGTGGAAAGACACTAAATATCAGTTGTGGTAGTAAGGCTCTCTTAAAAGTATAGAAACTATACTCTAGATACAAGTATTTTAAGTATTTGAAATATTTTAAATATTCGAACCCTTTTTTTTTTTGTAAGTTGGCAAAACATTCTACAGGACATTAGATATTTTATATTCAGCTTTTCAGGGAGCAATGGATACCTATCTATTCTAAATCCACTCATCCATAATGTTATACACATGTCTAAGTATCCTTTAATCTCGTGTGCATTTTTTCCTCTTACTCCTATGGAGATGAGCATTTTCACTACAGTCTTCAGTGGATAGGAGCATTATGCAGTGTGTCTGCATTACTTTGTCCCCATTCCTCAGCTGCATGAGAAAATGACATCTTTCTATTGCCAAAGTCACAAAATAACTGATATTCTAATCATGGCTATTAAAATCTGAAAATAATTAATTACTAATGGTCTATCAGTAGAATGCCCCTGAGACCAATGCAGTCTTCAAAAATTATGAGTAAACCTGGGGGGGGGGGTGTCGCAATACGACACGAAAAGACGACATGGACACTGCTGCTCTCTAGGTGAACAAAAAGAGGGACCTTTATTTTCTGACTACAACATTTATAGTTTTCCAAAAGTGACAGTGGATTGGAGGGTGACAGTGCCACCTCTCCAATACACTGGACAGACTAAGAGTCTATCAATTCTCTCCTCATCCATGAAAGAATGTAAAACATAAGTTATTTACAGAATTGTGTGTGAGAAAGTTTGTTACAAGAATGCAAACATCAGAAGGCTTAGCAAAGTCTTAAAAAATCAGGGTGATAGGGGGGGAACTCTTGAGATTTCTTTTCTCAACAAGGTACGTGTATGGCCAGGGACTGAATGGGATTCTTCATATTTTCCAGTGCAAGAAATGCAGCAACTTCCAGTCAGCCTGTGCTCACTGCCAGCTGCCCACAGTTCTGCCCACGCATCTTGTCCTCTCCAGTCTGTGGTTCTCAATGTGCTGCCTCTCCAAATGTGAGTTTATACTTTTCAGCTCTCTTCATACCAGAAGAAATATGAAAAAGCTTGAGGTTAATTTTTAAAGCAGCATGCAATAATGAGGGTGGCACATCTAAAAAACAGTTTGAGATGATAGATCACTGTCTCTTCCTTCATACCTCTTTCCCACCCTGTGAAAGAAAGGTAACCTAAGAGAAATGCATGCACACACATGCACAGCCTTCCTAAGGGCTGTGGAAAGGCCTGGATATAGCCAAGGTAAAAACAGACTGTCTTTGATAGCTGGTAAGTTTACTGAATTAAATTCTTCATTCACCTCTGTTAAAAGCACATTTTGGCCAGCAAAGAATCAGCTTCCTTTACTACACCAGTAGTAAATGCATTAACAGAGCAGATTGGTGAATGAAACAGGAGCAAAAGATAATGTCTAATGACATCACTTGGGAATACCTAGCCTGCAGCGCATGCCTTAGAAAGTCCACAGAGACATATGTTCCATATTGACCAAGGAGTCTTGAAATAAATGATGGCTGAGAATATTCAGTCTGACAGACTTCTCAAGCTGGTACTAATCTCTGCCCCAACTAAATCCCAGCTCTACTCCCACCCTGTCTCAGTGACTGGCCTCCTTTCATTCCTCAGCTTATGTTTTCATGGTTGTCTTACCTGTACTATACTGTTTCTTCTCTCCTGACTCCTCATCTAGTCTTTCTTCCTCAGCTTCCCCATTCACAATGATTTCCAGTCTCGTCCTTTAGATTTGTCATCTGCTTTTGACTACTTGTTCTAGTGTCTTTTCCTAGACAATTTGTCACTATTTCCAACATATCTGATCACTAATTAAATCCATGGCCCTTTCATATCTCCTTCCTGCCAACCTATTTGTTCCCTTTCACATTCCTCTAGATCTTCATCTCAACCTCATCTTGAATTAGGTCTAAGGCAACCACACCAACCTTTTCTTTTCTCTTGACTGTTCTCACTCCACCGCTCTCAGAGCCTTGGCAACCCATCTCAACTTTCCTCTCACGCTGCACCTTCTGCACCACACATCATGCCACTCCACTCCACACCACACCACCCACAATTACCACAGCATTTCTGTTCTGGCCAGCTCCCCTTTTTTCCTGTCCCATACTGCCAGGACTCAGTGTTGGAACTGTTGAAAGTGTATCCTTGGTCTCAGATCCCAGGCCTGGACCGGCCGGCCATGATGTCAGCTTGGAGCCTGAAAGGGTGTGAAAGTAGTGTGCAGCCCAAGGCTGGAGTGAGTGGATGTACTGCCATGTCTACTGGAAACGCTACACAAAGGCTTCAAGGTTTATAACATGGACAGGCTTTGATAAAATTTTGTGAAGATAGCACAAAGTTTACCTTTGATGAACAGGCCACCCACCTTGCAAGCAGGAAGTCCCTGTACCAAAGGATGAATGTACTATAGCTATTAAAAGAAAAGGCTGCCAGAATATTTTAACATGGTCAATAAAGTGTGTTGGTTCCCCCTCCCCCCTTCCCCCTTAATTGTGTTTTCAGAAACAGCTGAAATCTTTTGACTGAAGTTTTCTACAAAATCGTCCAGAGGCAAACATCCAGCATGGAAAATTCCAGACTGAGCTATTCATGTGTGGCAAAATTATATGCTGTTGATAAGAAGGCATTGGGTTCAGAAGTGACGGATAATTGTCATAATAGTACTAGAAGTCCTACTACAGCACACTAATGTATTAAACAGGTAATGTACTGCTGCTACAAAGAGTAGCAAAGGCAGTATGCAGCTTCTGTTAGCTCAGGTAATTATAGCATTTCACTCCATTCATTCACATCATGGAAATGTCAGTTTGAAGTGTAATGGAATACTTTCAAGGGCATTAAAAAGCACAGACAAATAGCCGTGTTTTGTCAAAATCACAAAGATATATATTGTGGAGGTTTATCTGTATGTAATACATATGTATGTGATGGTAGACATCCATGTCTGTAATACCATTACAGGATCACTAGGTTTGATTCCCTTTCTAAAATGTTTAATCATCATGATTAACTTAAATGCTTTACTTGTATAAAATAATAAGACCAAGAACCTTTTCTGTTCAAATATGCAGTACTGCTTATTTTATGTTTCTGGCAAATGAATACAGAGTGGATAGAAGAAAATAACATTTTTTAAAATGCTTTGAATAGAAAATAGGGTTTAGTGGGGTTTACTAACATTCCCCCCCGCCTTTTTTTTTTTTTTTTTTCCTGTAGTAGCAGTGGTAGAATTGTGGGATACCATACTGAAAAGGGGATTAGTACTTTGATGAAGCCTCTAGTCCTGTTCCATTAGATTGCTCTGGAAATAATTTTTGCTGTGACTCATTTCTCCACCAGTAAACAACAAGTGAAGGTCTTTATTATACTGCAGATTGAGTTTCAATTTTCCAGCAACTTCTAGAATGCTGTTAATTCAATTTCTCTGTATTTGGCCACCTACCCAAACAATGCCAGCCTCATCAGTGCTAGAAAATATCCTTCCAGCAGATGGCAGGTATTGCTTATCCAATGTAGTAATCCTGTCATCCTGATCAGTACTGCAGCCATGGGACTAGGAACATTGAGAAAAGCAGGAGCTAAAACCTGAATAACTGATTCTCAAGACACACATTTCAAAAAATCTTAAGTAGCATTACTAAAGTTTGTCTTATTTTTTACACCTTTAGTTAGTACAGAATTCCTAGAGTATGCTTCTCTTTCATTATGGAGTATTTTTTGAAAAAAAAAGGAAATATTTGAGTGAAATAATGATTAGGCATCTAGCTGTTCAACAATAGCAGAAGCTGTCCTCATTTGAGCATGTGTTATGATGTTTGAGTACTAATATTTCCTTTTACTGACTCACATGAATAGCCACTGCTAATGTGAATCAATCAGTCAGAATTCTTCTTTCAGTGTTGAAGTCATTTAGGCATTTTGTAGCAGGAGAAACTCATACAAGTCTGGACAATTTCTGGTAGATTTAAAGCCATGGTATGCTTTACAATGAATCTTGACATCTGCTCTATTTTTACTGTCATTCATCCTACTACACTCATTAGTTCCCTCTTTCCTTTATATAAGTTCACAGAGCCAGAGAAGTTACAGTAAAGTTCACCTCATGGTGTAAGAAACATAAAATAGACTAGCTGATGGAGAGCTCTAATTTCACTACAATGTGCTCCATTCTGTTATTATTTGTCTACTGTTTAAGAAAAATGGTCCAACTGGGAAAGACAAGACGAAGGAAATAGTATGAAATAGCTTGATCATTACAAAAAGTCACAGCCTGAGTTATTTTCCAGATCTGAGCTATGGTATGAAAGATGATTTTACTTATAAATTATATGACATTTGATTTCCATTCTTATTTTTCTTTGATACTTTCTGAATTTAAGCTCTCAAACTCCCACACAGGAGATGCTGTACCATCTTGGATTTTCTTCATTACCTGTTCAGCTGAGAAGATCAAAACTGTTCTTTCTTGGTACCTTAAAAATGTTCTGCAAAGGACACTATTGAATTTTGTAACTTTTTTTTTTTTTTTTTGGTCTCGTGGGATTTGGGCTTCTTTTTCCCTAGCTGGCTGGGTTATTTTGTTTATATGGAACTTTAAGAAGCCATTTCTTTCCAGTATTTTCTTTTAAAATTTCCTCTGTCCTGTTTCTATCTTTCCTTCTGTGAAACACTCTTTAGACAATGATCAGCTTCTGTCAGGACAGGGATCCTCTTCACTCATAATGTGAAATATTATCTAGTTGCTTAATATGGTTCCCTGAATAGAAATTTAAATGCCTCATGAACACCTCAAAGTAAACAGGTCTTCAATTTCTTTATTATGACAACAAGTCTTGGCAAAAAATAGATAATGCCAGCTGATGCTTTGTTGATGTTATTACTACAGATGGTATTAATATGTTGGTAGGAGCTTTACCCACATCTAATTTTGAAGACATTCCATAGATCAGAAGGATCAAAAAGAGATTGTTAAATCATTTTTCCATTGGTTATCTAGTGTAAGCTTGAGTGACATGACACTATTTTATGCTGAAGTCTGTTTAATATGAGTAAGAGTTTCAGAATTTATTTGTGAATTAAGGGAATTTCCTAAGAAGTGTCTGCCAAAGGTCAGGTTTTGAAAGTGTCCACTAGCAATTCCAGCCTTCTGCTTTGTAACTTACAGAGATAACTATGTCCAAGAGAAAATATATTACTTTTTGAAAAGTCATGCTCTCGTGCCAGTGTGAAATACCACATGAAGTGTTTAGTAGCACCTACATCAGTATGTACCATTGGACTGTTAGACTTCAAACATGAATAAGAAGAATTTAGTATTTAGAATTTAGAATGTAATAATTCTAAATTACCTGTGCATTTTGATGAGGAACCTAAGTGTCAGTAAATGTACTTCAGGTCTTGCACAGTATAATTTTTTGCATGATAAAATTTCTGTCACGTATAGGAAGCAAGTATTTCTTGATCATAAATAGTTGTCCCAGGATCATGTACATATATTTATAAAATATTATCCTTTATCCTCTAAGCATAGTGTGCTGTTGTGTCATTGTCCTGATAAGGATCAGGAGATTAGCCTGGGTTTTAATTTGGTTTGTTAAGAACTAACTATTGTGTGCTCTCCCTTTCATGCATCTGGAAGGAGGGAAAGATGAAAAAGAGAAAATGATAAGGCTGATTAACTAGAAACTTCTGCTTATCTTTCCTCATGCCCTGTTCATTGCTGTGGGTGCTGCGAGGCTGCACCTCATTTTTATGCAACAAGTGCACCAACAATCCTGTCCTGAGAATCTTGGCTTTAGGAGGCATAGCTTTTCTTTCTTTTTAAATCAGAACATAAAACCTTATATGATTCAAATATTGGTATATCTGTCACATTTATAATTTCACATGTAAGCATCTATACAGATCAAACCATGAAGGAAAATAGCAGGAAAATAACAGTAAGAGGAACTATTGAGGTTTAAATAAAATTAGTTGGAACTTAATCATGTCGTGGACCATTTTTTTAGGCATGAGATCTCCAAAGAATGAAGCTCCTCTGTCCTCACATTGCTGGAACTTTATGTACAATATGTCCCAGAAGCAAGGAAGGATAGAGAAAGGAGAAGAGAAGGATAGCTGTGGAACTTCTCACAACTCAGCATATATTATGAACAATCCAGTTTGAAACCAGACGAGTGCTTGCAGGAAGAACACCACTCTTGTTAGAATACCCGAGGGTGCAAAGAGATAGGGTCAGTTTTCTCAGCTTGCTGCAAAGCACTTAACATCATCAGTCACCCACATTTCCTTTCATTGGAAACTCTCATGGGAGAAAGGTACCTCAAAACTTTATCTATCAATAACTTCATTTCTCGCAGTGCTGAGGGTAACAGCATGCTCTTAATTAACAGAGCTGTGACTATAATTGTGCAGCACTCTGAGTGAACAGAACAGAAGACTATTTAAAGAACAGAGAGGAACACTTTTCATTGTCTATGGTGGGGCTTCTTTATAAATCAAAATTGAGCAGCTGGAACCAAACTATGAGAATGAATTTGTACTACAACTGCTATAATTGAAATAAAAGCTTAAATCAACCCTAAATATAAATGGAGAGGATGAAAACAGATTTGTAAAACTTGTTGGATTTCACTGCATGTACATTTTTTGTGAAAGCATTCAATAGCTAACTTTCTTGTAACACTACTTTTCCTTCAGCTATCTGTTCTGCTGTGGCTGTCTTTTTGCTGTGCCTCCCTTAAGGTGCCCTTTTATCTTTTCTGAATTATTTGCAAGGAACTATCCTTCTCCTTTACACTCTTTTTCAAGGATGATCTCAGATGTGCAACCTGTGGAACATCTGTGGAACCATGGACCTGCATGAAACACTAATTTTTTCCAAGCAATCTTTCCCAAATTATCCATACCTTTACAAAGTGTTTCTTCTTAATGTTTAATCTTGTTTGAATCTTTTAGACTTTAGCTGCTTATAGTCATTACATAAATATTTGCTCCTGTTATTTAATGTTTTTCCTCTCCCACTTATCATTTGGTCTTCTCCCAGATTGTGTATAACATCTCTTAGGACAGGGGGAGCATTTAACTGTGTTTCTGTAGGGCTTGCTACAATTAGATTCGTAAGTTTGCATGGTTATATATACACAATTCAAGACTTGAGAGTCTAGACCCAAAACATTTGCACCTGGTGAGTCATGCTGCAGGTTTCTGTGTAGGCTGGTGACCTGGCAGAGACTCAGCACCACTGCAATGGAATACCCCTTGCCTTTCAGAGGGAATGGGACCAGAAGCCAATTTATCAGAAACTAGAAGAAGAGAACGCAAATATCTAAGTGCTGTTTTAGCTCCCCAACCTGGTTTGTTAAGGTGTTGCAGAGAGTGTTGGTGCAGTGCCACTCTAAGACAAGGCATAAAAACAGATCTCAAGGTATGTGTGAGGTATTTGAGAAGGCTTTTCCTGCCCAGTTTGTCATCAGCTGGCCACATGTGCTGAATCAGTGAAGAAGTGACATGATCAGTTGCCCTCCAGGTGAGCCCATCTGTCCAGCAAACAGGGATCCCAAGTCTCCAGTCTTCCCATGAAACTGCACAGCATGAATGCTTCCTCTCAGTGCATACCATCTCAGATGAAACAAAGCTTGGCAAAAAAAAGGTACAAACTGCATTCCATTGCATCTGCTGTATGTAAACATGATATAAGAATCCCTTGCTCTTAATGTCTGTCTTTGCCATGGGACAAGAGTCAGCTAAAACTGGCATTTGAGCTCTCCTCCTGGGTGGGAAAGATATATGAGTAGCTGTAGCTCATGGGTTGATGGCAGCTCATACATGAAATTATGACTGTCTTTTTTGGCAGAAATGCTAGTAATTATGGTTAAATTTTCAGCCTTCCAACAGTAAACTTTATGGAAATGGGCATCTCCAAAAATCCCTAATAGAAAATACACGTTCCCTAAAGTGAGCTGAGGTGAGAAAACAATTTCTCCATGAATAAACACAAGAAGCCCCTCCAAATCTGCTGAAACCCCATTTGCTGCTACTCAATCCACTTCTGTGCCACCAGGGTCTGCTAGAACTTTGTTACGCCCCAGCTGTCTGAAGCCAGTGCTGGAGCTGGTGTCCTGCCATGATCTCTGACAGCAGCCTGCCCACAGCAGCCTGTCTCCTCTCTTTGGAACCAGGTGCCACACTCCTGACATTGTTTGACAGAGTGTTTGACACTCTGTATTACTGAAGGAATAGACAAAATTATGTTTGGTATCCTGTACTTCTGTATTAATGGCCACAAATCTGTACATCCATGCTGTTACTGCCTCACTGTCCTAACCTTAACCTTCTGCTACAACTCGTATGTTGTTTACCATCTTGCTCTCCCCCTCTGCCTTGAACTTTCTTGATCTCAAGATCTGCTTATGTAATTGAGAAGGCTGGAAGAAAAAAAATAAGATATTTGTTTTTATGTAAACTCTAAACTAAAAATAATACTAACTGCATTATTGCAAGAAAAACTTTGACACTGTGAACTGTTAAATTTTTTAAAAAATATTTAAATGCTTAACATTGAATATAACTTAATTTCAACTTTGGATTGTAGTTTTGCTGTAGGGGGCTTACAGCATACTGTAAACAAAGAAAAGCCAACACCAGCAGGACTAGCAAAAATCACATTACAGTCCAAAGCAACTCACTATTTTGTAATCTCTAACTTTTTTTATCTTTCATCTTTTTTTTCTAAATTCACTTATTTGATCTGCAAGCACTTCAACTGTTCATAGTTTTCCATATGTGAGACATTCCACAGGATCTGATGATCTTAAATACAGTGTGTTTAAGAGGCCCTGGTCCTTTTGAGCTGTTACACATACATCACACACATACTTAGCCTGGGGTATTGCAAGAGATCCTCATGATCAGTGAAAAGCGAATACTTGTAAAAGCTTCAAAATAGGGCACAAGTACTACATTTGTTTTGAAAATGCTATGGTGTTGTGCAGCTAAATAGACATGATCTGTGATAGTGGTCATAGCATTGCTATTCATGAAGTAATCACCATCATGTTTTCCTTATAAAGCTATATTTAACCAATATACCTCATTAAATTATGCCTTAGTTTCTGGTTATTTTTTGTAAAACTTTCCCCACTACAGAAGCATTCAGTGACTCTCGGTCATTCCTTGCAATGTGGCAGTGAACTTGGACAACAGACTAAAGGGTAGAATTGATATGGAGAAGTTGTCAGAAAAACCCAATGCTACCTACATAAACATGCTACATGAAGGCACGGCTTGTCTTTGTTCTGCAAGTTATGAGCTCATACGTCAACGTGGGAAAACAGATGTTTAGATGAAAAAAAATAATGAAAAGGCAGAATGAGGAACATGTCCAAGTTCCTTTGGCTTTTGTTCAGGTGTTCCATGCACAGAGCTAATGGGAATCATGTGGAGCGGCTGATTATCATTGGAATCAGATGGTCTTTTGTAACTGTAAAAAAGAAAAGAAGCTATTTTGATCTGTATACACACATCTTTGATTTACTGGGCTTAGTGAAAATGGTCTTTCACTGCTTATTATAAGAAGGATAGAAGTCACTTGTCAGAATGTACTTAATCCTCTTCTGTGGAAGAAAAAGCTCGTATCATGACTTTAGTAAAAGATCACCAGATCTCTTTTGTTCCTGCCTGTGACTGTTGAGATGAAAGACCTGACTATCTTGGCTTTTGCTCCTCAGGTGGTCATCCGTGCAAAATGACAGCACTTTTTGCACATTTTAGTATAGACATAAGATTTTGCTCAATGTGCAATACTCTGGAAAATAATTTCCTATAGTGTTCATTTGTTAATGCCTTCCAGGCCCAGTTCTTAGTCCTGACTGAAGTGCTGCCATGTTCTTTTACTTCAAGAGATGTGTTCCCCATCTTCTTCTGCCTTCATTTCCTCCTCATGATGCTGTGGGCCAATTACTTCATGGCCTGTGACATGATTTGTCATGTCTTTGGCTAGGAAATCCATGTACTCATAAAGAATAATTGTTTAGGATCTTCCCTTCCCTTCCCTTCCCTTCCCTTCCCTTCCCTTCCCTTCCCTTCCCTTCCCTTCCCTTCCCTTCCCTTCCCTTCCCTTCCCTTCCCTTCCCTTCCCTTCCCTTCCCTTCCCTTCCCTTCCCTTCCCTTCCCTTCCCTTCCCTTCCCTTCCCTTTCCATTCACATATTTGCTTTCTCTGATCAGAGTGTGAAATGCTCTCCCTGTTCCAATACGTAGATATATTTTTTTTCTATTGCTCTCAGTTTCAAAGAGCAAACAGAACTTCCTATCACAGGGAATAATTTTTATTATGGCTTTGGGATCCTGGTTTTTTCAGTTGCCATAGAGTCATGAATCCTGATCCTCCTACACCTCTCCCATACAACCACTTTCAGATGCTATCCCAGGGCACAGTGTACCATGGAACATTCTGGTAGAAAATTATATTAAAGCAATCAGTTATATCACAGTCTTTAAACTGAGAGTTTCGTGCAGCAAACCTTGCTAAGTTTTTTGAAAGATAGAATCTGTAGCCTACAAGGGACTGCTGAGTGCTTGTGCAATCACCAAGTTTACACTGAGAAATGGCTTAGGTATATTTATAAAAAGTAATTGTTGGATAATCTGATCTGAAGCCTCCCTTGCTTGTCAGATTGCCAAAAGATAAGTTTATAGTATTACTTTAATATAATTTTATTTTATTAATTTAATTATTAAGTCATTTTTGCCTGAGACAATTCATACTGATCTTAAAATGAAATGGAAACAAATGGTGCCAGAAGTAAGAGTCACCAAGGGAAGGATGATACACAGCTGTCATCCATTTACCCAGAGAAGCAATGTTAAGGGCTCAGTTGTCAGCTGCACTAAGGCAAGGCTCAGCCCAGTTGGGACTGTGGGGGAGCATTGCTTTTGTTCCTGGGAAAAAACGGTCCCCAGATTAGTTGGGACTTAATATCTATTAGATCAGCTTTGCACTTCCCCAAATTACCAGGTTTCTTTCTTGGCCTTTGGGGATCATATGCTGCTGCTCAAAATTATTTCAAGGAGAGAGAATGGTTTCTCAATTTCTTACCTGAAGTTTGCCAGATTTTCATTCTCTTGCTTCTCTTTGTTCGACCAACTGTGGTAACTTCCTAGTCTTCTGATATTTATTTCTAGTTCTTTGGTTTAAAAGTATCCCTTTCCCTTTTGTCACCACCTCCTGACCCCAGCTGTCCTCAGCTCCTGGTAGTTGTTAGTGTCATGATGGCAGAATCTCCATTGGTCCTGGAGCAGAAGACCAGAAGCCAGCAGAGACATGCTTGGTCTAAAGTGAGTCTAACAATATCTGATTTGTCATCAACTACACCCAAAATGTCTTTAGGCCCATCTCCACATGTTCTTTTTATTTGTCTGACTGCCCAAAGCTTCCTAGAGTGGTTGACTTCAGACAGTATATGATTGTATTAAAACTCAGAACTAGTTTGCTTGAGCATTTGATGCTTGCCAGTCAGCACTCAGAACAAACAGCCAATGCTGCCCTGCAGAAAGCAGCTGAAGCCACATTTGGCGGCATGGCAGCATTAAAATCCAGTCAGTGACTGACAGTCTGGCCAGACTTGGAATGTGTCCTTAAGGGAAGTTTCCTTTCGGTTCAAACTTGGAGCATAGTTTCTTCAGGGTAATGGGAATGGCAGAACTATTAGAGACCAAAGTTGCAAGAAATCTTTTCTTCACCTTCCTACCAGGGAGTAAAGACTGGCCTGCAGGGTGCTCCATTATGCCAGGAGAGAAACTCTTACTCTGCCACCACCTGAGAAAATCCAGCACACAAAACTGCATATAGAGGATGGGATTAGTTCTCAAGTGCTTAAAAGATGTAAAGCTACTCAACTGCCAGTGTTAAAGGATTTATATTCCCAGATGGCAGAGAATGAGCTCATAAAGTGTTAGTCATCACCTAAGGATGAAATCCATCTAATCTTAAGAAGAGAAAGTGTGGATCTTCGGTGGGGAAAACTTATAAGGTTAAACCTTTGCCCTCCTACTTGAAGGGCAGCTGTGTACTCATTTACTGCACAGTCAGAACATGTGCTTACATAGAAAATACCTTCATGTGACAAGGCTATAGGACTAGGAAGGAACTCCTTCCTAGGAGTGGATTTCTCCACCCTATCTCACTGTTCTTCTGCTCCTCTCTCTCTCTCCAAAGTGAAGTTATACAACTTCTGCTACCCTTGGAGACTCTTTGGCCACAGGATAAATGTGGGTTGTGTTTTAACCTAAATTATGTCATATAATGAACTACTAAGAGCTGGTTTTAATAAAGGAATTAAAGCAAATGAGACTGCTGACAGACAACATGATGAACATTCTCAAATTCCTTCTTCAGTATTGATTTTATTCCAGTTTCTCATTAAAAACATTTGCTTGTTGTATACATAAACTATTTCTGCAACAGCTGAAGTCATCCAGTGAGCCACGCACAACCCAAATGTAAGTTCCAGGCCCCTGTTTCAGCAAGACAATTGTGTTGGATAGGAACCCTGGTGATGTCAGAGATTTAATATTTCAAAGCAGGAACAGCATACATAAAACTGAAAGAATTTTGGAGAGACTCTGTGTAGTAATACCACCAAAGTAGTCAGCCTTGCGCAGGAAAGTGAAGCAGTCAATGATTACCCTTTCCTGGCATCAAATTATTGACATCAGGATTATATAGCACCTGTAAGTATAAATATAAAGAACTGGTTAGTCCAAAGGTAGGCATCCTGTCCTGAAAGATGGAGGAGTTCTTTAAGGAACATAAGAAATGATAAGCACGAAATGGTTTTTCCTTGGTAGAGAGATTATTTTTCCTCCAAGATTTGGCAATCAAGATTTGAATAAACTGCAATTTAAATGGCAAAGGCACTTGAGGGAGCCTGGCTTATAAGTAGGATATTGCTAAAGGAGAATGGGGCCATTCTTTTCAGGGAATATTTAAATTTGAATACTGAGATTTGGGGGGCAAAAATAAAGAAAATACAAACTAATTTTGGCTTTCAAGGTTGGGATTTTTAAATTAAGAAGTAGTTATTTTTAAAGTATATGGTAATGGAATTCTGATTGATAATAAAATTGGAATAATATTCCAATATTGGAATGTAAACATAAGAAAAGAATTTATGAATATCCCATTTGTAGCTAGGACTTATTAATACTGTAATTTGTGTGGTAGTCTACTTGTATTATACTTTAGAGCTGAAATAGACTATTATTTCCTAAACATGAGAATTCAAGGTGTATCTTAAGAAACATTTCAAACAGGGTAACAGAGAGCTGCAAGTAAAATTAACAATGTTTCTACATAATCACATACAAAGATAATGTGGAGATTTCAAGGAAGATAAAGGGAGACCATTTCATTATTTTGTGTTAATTGAATTAATACTTATATTTGCTTAGAAATTGAAATGAAAAACATTGGCTTAATATAAAAGATATAATTGACTGCCCATCTGAGAAAGACTTTTTTCTTAAGAGACTTTGTTAAGACTAGAAATAAAAACATTTTTGACAAACTAATGAAAAAACTGACAAAGACAGCTCCTGAGGCACAGGAGCATGAAGAGCTGACATGCTAGAAGACCACTGTCTATTTATAGTGTCAACAGCAGTTTATTCTGAGAGATTAACCAATATTGAAATTTAATAAAAGATAATAATAGAACTTTTTTTGGTACCACAAAGGTATTGTTTCCCCCTTCAAGAAAATACTTCAGTATCTTAATCAAATTATAGAGTTAATTTAAAGGTATTAAGATTTGGAAAGCAAGTACTGAGCCTCATCCTACTGTGCATTAATTATATTGATCAATAGAAGTTTTTCCAAAAGAACTTAAACGCCTCCCCTATTACACAGTCTAAAGAAACGGAGGTGCTTATGTTTCTCATGTATCATCACTGATGAAACATTTCTACAGAAACAGTAGCCCTTCATTTAATGGATTTTACAACATCCTATAAACCAACTTTGTTTCATGCAAATCTACTGGGATTCCACTAGGAATGGAGCTTTTTGTGGTGTTTTCTACTTTTTCTGTTGGCTGCAGAGCAGCAGGTATCAGCCTGCAAACCCTGCAGAACAGATCTTTTTGTAAGGCCTGAACAGTGGGGCCAATCCAACTGTGGCCAGTGCTCCCACTGTTACTGGACAACAGACCTGAGTAAGGAGTGGAGCACTGTGTTATTGCACAACTAAGCCTCTCCCATCTATATAGAAGGAATTTTAGATTTAAATCATCTTGGGAAGAAAATAACTCAACCTAGGAAGAGCAGAAAAAGAAAATAAGGAGCTGTTGCTGGAAAAGAGGAAATGTATGTTCCTAGGATGCCAAACAAACTATTCTGTCTACAGAACAAAGCCATGAAAAGTTATTTTTTAGGTACTGAGAGCAAGAGTGACATGTCAATGTGGCATTATACTTGTGTCAATTTATTAATGCAACAATTGTGCCTCTGGCTCCAAGCTCTGTCAGTGCCATTGCCACTGCCCATGGCATCACACTCCATGGACCAGAGGAGTGACCTGAGAGTGCACAAATGCAACGAGCAGAACGCTGACCAGATTTTCATGACCATAAGCTGATGCTTACAAAAACACCCTGAAGCAAACTTCAGGTTCCATTTCAGCAAGGTGGAGGCAAATATTTTGCCTTGCCTCTCAGACACACACTTATAAAGCTTCTGCAACTCCATGTAGGGAAAAAAAAAAAAAAAAACATAATGAAGAGGAGATTAGTATAGTGAGGTGATGAAAACAAACCCAAGCCAAATTGCAGCTTCACATTTTGGCTTTATTTTGAGCCCTATGTTTTTTATATTGGTTTCATATGTCAGTTAGATGAGGGTTAGGGAGTTCTTACTGGAACTCCTGAATATCTTGTGTTATAGCTCTGAAAAATTCCTTGGCTGTTTGCCACTCTTTCCAGCACAATGTTATGGTGTGACAGATGGATTCAGTAACAGTGGCTAGCTATCCAGAGATGTGAACCACAGCGGGTGCAGCTCTTCAGTGTCACCATGACTATGCTGTCCTACATATCTGTCAATATCTGTTTTCAGGAGGAAGGAAGTAGTCATCTGGCTATAAAGGTGCACCATTCTGTTTTTTATGGCCTCACTGCTCCTGAAAGTAAGCCATCATTTCTGTCCCCTTAAGTGCTGGAGCATGGTAATAGGTTCACAGATACTCCAGGGTAGCTTCAACTTGTGACCACAAACTTCAGCATGTGGAGAGAAGGACAGAAAAGTGGGATTCTTTATGTATCTCCAGTTTGCTGCTGCTGGAGAGGCCCCACTCACTCTGTAAGGTGAATTTGCCTAATGCTCTCCCTAACCATCACTGGTGATGTCTGCCATCCTGGATCTGACCTCCTATGTACGCTTCTGGTTTTGTTTAGGCTCTTATTTAATCTGGGTGGAAGCATGTGTGTGTGTAGAGGTCAGTCAGCTCATACGTGCTCTGCTGTTTTTCTGGGTGTCAGGGTCTTCTGCTTCAGCCTGGACTGAAAAAGAAAGCTCAGCAGGACAGTACCCAAGCAATCCAAAGCTAGCAAGCAGCATTTTCTCAGCACCGTGAGACAGACTTGCTCTGTGCAGCTGTAGTGGTAAAACAGTCATGAGGCAACAGAAAAGCAAAGGTTCTCAGCTGGCCTTCATTCTGCACTCCTGAGCCACTGCAAACACAAATTGAAAGGCTGGTTTAAAGCCATTTGCGGTTAAAAATCAAGTTGCTTTTTTAAGAAACCAGGATCAATTTACTGAACTTTTATGTACTTTCTGTGTAGGACATGATCAAGAGTTGTTTTTTCATCTCTTACCTACATTTTCTTACCGGGAAGGCCATTTTATTTATTTAGCTTCATTCACTGTCACATGAACTAGCTGTTACCACCTTCACAGTGTGCAGCCCTGGGGAGCAGAACTAAAACAGCATTTGTTTTATTCAGAAAGAAGGTAGCTGCTGAGGCTACTTAAAAAAAAAAAGTCTCTGAAATTGTGAAAGCAAAAGGTCAACATCTAATTTATGGGGGCTTGAAACAGGGCAGAAACCTGCCTCTATTCCATGGTCTTTTATATTAGGCCAAATTTGATGCAGTTACATGGACTCTGCAAAAATACTCTAGTGATTTGTTGTTGTTGAGATGTTGACTATAGAACAGTTCCTTGTGACTTTGATGGGAACAAGCAAATATTTCAGCCAGCATAGCAAATGTCTGTGTAAGGCTGATCTGCTCTGGGTTGTGCTTCTGCATGTTATGGGATGTGATTACTATAAAAGTGCAGAACCACTGAGAGCCAACACACTGTTATCTAGGAGTAATACGAGTGGTCTTAGAGCCTTATAACAAAGGTAAAAAGATATTCCATGATTTGCTGATTGATTCCTCCCTTGTCACTGTAGATGCAGATTACTTAGGCTAGAGCTTAGCAACCAGCTCTCCCTTTTATGGGGGTTGTCTACATAGTTATCTACATCTATGGACTACACATGCCAGGGGTACTGTGGCTGGCTCCCTGCTGTGTGAAGCCCCAGGGGCACTCAGGATGGCAGCATGTATCTCATATTCCTGCTTTTCTGGGTGCTGCTGAGTGCATTACCGACACTGAAGCCAGTTTGGGCTGAGCAGTCTGGGCACTGTGAACTGTGCTGGACTGGCAATGCCCAGAGTCACCCAGGTGGCTCTTCCCCAGGTTTCTCCTCAACCAGGGCAACTTTTAATCTCAGAGACAACACTGGACTCTGTCTGGCTTCCTGCATTCCCATGGCAGTGCATCCAGCATCCTGGCAGTTCAGGAAAGGAGTCTAGGTGAGCAGAATTTCTTGTATTTTCTAAGGTTTCTGTTAAAAGCAGCATCCCAGTCCCTCATCACTCAACATGAACTGGAAGTGGAGCGGTTTCTCAGATGTTTCCCTGATTAACCCTTTGCTTTCTGGGCACTTTCATAATCTGTAGCCAATCTTCACCTTCTCAAATGCCAAAGCAGCCTGATTGTTCAAATTGCTAAGCAGCTATGCAAGCTATACCTTACAATGAAAGTAGAGTACATTGTCATGCAAAAAAACCCCAGCCCTGCTGGAGACATCTCTAGTAGCTCAACCAAGCCTTTAAAATCCAACAAGAGCACTATTCTAAGAAATCTAGAAGTGTGTGTCTGTGTGTGTGTGTGTGTGTGTGTGTGTGTGTGTGTGTGTGTGTGTGTGTGTGTGTGTGCTGGTGGCACTGTCTATGCAAAGAGGAGCTGCTGTCTCCATGCCACACTTTGTGTGTGAGGCTGTGATGGACATGCACAGATCAAAAGCACAGTGAGCCTGTAGATGTGACATTTATGGCCTAGGTGTTGTGGGTTTCTGCCATAAACCAATAGAACTTACTTTTTCTTGTCTTTTGTTTGTTGATCTTCACAACAAAAATTAATATTTCTCTTTCTTTCACAGGAATATGAAAAAACTATGATAATGATACTGACTCATGTACCTTTATTCTGTGGAGGAGATGAAGGATTTATATTATTTGGAAGAAGCCTGGACTGGACATCAGATCAGGATAGCTCCCCAACACATGTTGAAAATCAAGCACCAAAGGAATCCAAAAATGCAAATGCATATGCATCATAGAAGGTATAGAGGGATTATATGTTTTTCCAGAAGCAAGCAAATGCTTCTGAAAAAAAACACAAGATGCTATGTCATATAAAGGAGGTTGAGGCCTAATTCCCCAGTTTAACTGGTCACTTGTGTTTGGAGATGACATAGAAGGTAAAAGAGCTATGTCGCTACACAAAATTTGACTTTCTAGAGCTAGAGATGTATTTTTAAGTTAGAAAATTTAGAGGCTACATTTACTAAATGAACACATTTAAATCACCATTTAACATTCATGCCCATGGCTCTTCCCTGAAAGCCATGCTAGCTTTATTCACTAGCGAGCTCACCACGAATGGTGTGGCTGTGGCTGGCTGGTTCCTTCTTTCCTTTGCCACAGCCTCTTTTCCTGGCAGACATTTTTGCTGCAGAAGTCTAAATTTACCCTGGAAGAAACTGGCAAAAACTTGCATGAATTTGTACCTTGAGTTGCAGTGAACCCACCACCAACAAATTAAAAGCACTTCCACATAAACTGTAGCAATATCAGCTGCTAGCATTCCAGAGCCCTTCACTTCTGGAGTCAAAGGTGTCTACTTAAATTGCTAATTAGTTGTCTATTGTTAAATTTTTTTCTAAATTAAATACTCTTCTTGAAAGCATTTTTCATACCTGCCTAGTTGCCATAGCATCCATCACTGCACAGTTCAGCTGCTCTTTTGCCCCTGTTTCATTAATAAGTAAAACTATAATTTCTTCAGGAATTTTTTTTTTCTGACAAAACAGAATTCAAATTAAAATAGCCATAATAAAGGCTCAAAGAAATTCCTTATCTGCTAGCATACTGAAAATACCTAATTCCTGGCACAGCAAATACATTGTGGAGTTAACTCTTCATTAAAGAGCACAAGCAACCACAGTACCAGGATGTGGGTAGTCTTAAAGACTAATATGTACGTTTGTGCAGATACAGTCTTCTGGGAACCAGCTTGTTTTAATCATAAAAGAACCCTTCAAGTAAATTTAATGAGGAGTTGGTTGAGGAATTTATTCTGAAACTTTAAACTATGTGTAAATTCCTGAGGATCAAATTAAGTTTAAGGTAAATAATGTTCAGAATGGTGTTTCAGTCAAGGCTGCCTAAAAGCTGGAGTCGCAAAAATCCCGCTTAGAGAACATTTATTTTCCAGCTACAGATTCCTTAAGGAGCCCAGACAGATGCCATATGTTGATGATAAAACAACATCTTTCACAATGTGACATTTGGAGCCTGCTCAAAAGATCAGTAATTTTTGTCTTTTCTAAGGTTGTCACCTTTAAAATAAATGCCAAACAGTTATGGACTTGAAAAAGAGTAATTGCCAATAGTTATAGGTGTCATCACTGATGAAAAATCCACAAGCAGATGTTTTGCTTTGTATGAGGGAAAGTTCAGGATAAAAGAAACACTGTGACAAGGACAGCTGTGTTAAGGATGCTTTAAAAGATCCTTGTACTGAGCTCCTCTCTCAGTGAGAGTATGCTTAGACTACGTTTTTCTTTTTTAATAGTGCACTTGAAGATATTTTATTTAACGATCTACCTTTTGAATCATATTATTTATTTGAAGTTCTGAAGTACACATACACACACATGCACATGAACACAATACCCTCTGTCTCCCTCTCTCATTTTCATATAATAGAAGCATAACATGGTTTTGGTGAGGAGGAACCTCTAAAGGTAACATAGTCCAACCCCCTGCAATTAGTAGGGACATCTTCAACTAGATCAATGGCCTAGAATGTTGTCAGGGATGGGGTATCTACCACCTCCCTGGTGCACCAGTGACTCACCACCCTTTGTGAAAAAAATTTCTTCTATATATCTAGTCTGAATCTAACATCTTTTATTTTAACACCATTACCCTTGTCCTATTGCTACAGGCCCCATTAAAAAGCTTGTCCCCATTGCTGTTATAAGCCCCCTTCAAGTAGTGAAGGCCTCAATGAATTTTCCCTGAGTTTTCTCTTCTATGTGTTGAACAACCCTTTCAACCCAACCCAAACCCTCTCCCCAACCCAGCCTGTCCTCACAGAAAATTTTTTCTGCATGTGGTTGGTCATTCACTGAATGCTGTTATCAATATACATTGTCTGTGCTTGCTATCTGGACACTGTCATTTAATGCACAATTCTTGAGCAAATTGTCTCCTAATAGTGTCAGATATGCAGATGAAGCAAAGTAAACATGTAAAGGCTAAGTGAGTTGACATCATAAGGTGCAGCTTGATCATGTAAGTGCTCACTGGTGTTTCTCACAGATCTGCAATTTCAAATTAAATTTCTCCAGTATTAATAGGGAATAAGTAAGGCCTTAATTCACCTTCCTGAGCAGCATTTTTGGGTGGAAAATCTCACAGAAACAGACAAGATGAAGAAACAGATACATTCAAATGATACCACTTATGCATATCCTTAGTGTGTGTTACTTGGTGTGTACTGAGCTTATGCATATATGGTTTGAAAATATGTAGAGCTTGTATGGTGTGAGACCTGGTCTTGTCTCTTTGTCAGTATTTGTACAGTGTTCAGAAAGTTCTCAAGCATATTGCAGTACAAAAAAGGGAAGGTGCCTCCAAGCTGCTGAAAGTGTTTTGCTGTGTCCCGGATATGCACCTGAATAACTCAATAAAGTCCCACAGAATTTGTAAGCCAACTGCAGAGGGAGAAAGGAGTTCAGAGTAGGTGTAATGAGATGCTGGAAGATGGGACAGGAAGAAGTATGGAAGGAGAAAAATTTGGCTTCAGAAAATGGTCATGTTGTGGTTCTGCTGCAAATAATCTGAGTATTTATTTCCTTTATTTAGGCTAGAATCTTGCAAACTCTTGCATGGGGAAGCAACTTTATACACATGAATGGTCCCATTAAATTCAAGCTCATTACCAAATGATAAATACTGACATTTCTGTAAGATTACAGCCTTACACTGAGAGCGTGCTTGTTTCTGCTCTGTATGTCACTTCTCATGCTGGTGATTCTTAACAAATATCCATGACAGAAAAACGCGAGGGAAATCACACCGTTTGATTTAGGAGGGTGGAGTAATCCAGGAGGCACTGTTCTAATAGGAGGGGGAGCCTTGCAAACTATACAGCTGAAAGGGATAATGAGGCAGCACTGGCTTGAAAAAAAGCAGAAAAGTGGGATTTAGAGGATAACAAATGTTTGAGCTACATAAAAGGCTCTTCTTCTGGAAGTATCTGACAAGGAGCTCAACACTGGAATGAGAACAAGATGAGCACCATGGTGCTGAGAACTTCATAGTAAAAAGCGCCCAAAAGGAAAATCATATAAAGTGCAACAGAAATACTTATGGGAAAAAAAGAGTTTAAACGATATATTACATTTTCAGAAAAGGCAGGCATCAGATAATCAGATCTAATTATAAGATGCAGAGAAGTTACCCCACAGAGAGTTTGGATTCTTTTGTGAAAAAATCAGATATTCTGGAAAAAAAGGCTCACAGCTGAATGTTACTGCTTTTTCAACAGAAAAAAAAATATGGTGCAGTTTCTTTTTTCTTTTTTAAAGAAAAAGTCTCTATGTCCAAACATTTTAATTTAGTTGCAGTACCCTTTTCTTTTAGGAAGAATATTTAATCGGCCTAAAGGACAATTGAAGCCATTGGGAAGTGCAGGTGATAACTATGTCAGAAAATCAGATCCTAATTGGCTGCAACATGCTGCATGATTGCTAGAAGCTTTAATTCACAAAAAAGACTGCAGAGCGTGGCATGGTGATCATGAGGGTTCTGTTCCCATTTGGCCTCCTACTGGAAGTGTGGGGAAAGTTGAAACCCTGATGGTCATCTAACAAGAATAACCTCCCAAGCACTGACACCCTTCATCCCACCAGAATCACTAAGCTGGCAGATAACTTTCCCTAGTATTTATTCTCACCTGATGAGCAAAATGGCCAGCTATGAAAGCCTGGCCTACAGAGTTTGCTTTGCAGTAAGGGTGAGTGCCTTTGTGGCAGCTGTGATGGTTCTGTCTCCAGCTACCCATACCACCTGCATGAATCTCCAGCCTGGGTAATAGTTGCTGGATTGCTACCACTGCTACCCTGAAATATTCAGTAAAATAAAAAAATTGAATGTCAGTTTATTGACATCATATTTACTACACAGCATCTTGTAAACAACTGGAGTTCATCTGCTGCTTCACTGAGAGCTGACCTTTCCTTGCATCAGAGTTGAGAGTCCCTAAGAGATGGCATAGTAGGAGAGTTCATGGCTCAACCACCACAACATCTCTAGGCAAAGTTTTCCCATTCATCAATCTGAATTCATAGCCTCAATTCTCATCAGAGATAGTTTTTAAATCTTACAGGCTCTCTTTCCATGACCATTTTGCCATTACACAGTGTTGTCAGAATTAGCTATTTAGTAGAAGTGCAATGTTCAGAAAGTGTTACTATTTTGGTCTTCATGGTAATTTGTCTGTACTAGAATTGTATTTGTGATGGTGGTTTTGTGGCATGGAATCCCATTGAATTGGGACCAACTGAAACAGTGAATACTTTGGGTAGAAGTACAGTTAGAAACACTCTCACCTTTTGTAACAAAGCATTAGAGTAATGGTAATTTTTCCTTTTATTGTAGGTCTTTCTAAAATACCTTCTTTGCTTGTGTTTCCTGGCAGGCAGAAGTCCATGCTCCCACAGCAACATTAGCTATGTTTGGAGTGTAGGGAGGAAGCACAGCTCTTCTGTGAGGTCCTCAGAACCAGACTCTTCCCTCCTGCTTTTGCTGCAGCCTTGGAGAAATCCTTAACATCCCAATGCAGAACCAGCATTGGGACCTTCCAGACCCACAGGCTGTGATGATCACACTGGTTTGTGGACTGCATCCTGGACAGGGGTGTAGAATGCCTCCATGGACCCACACCTTGAGGGTGATTTTCCTCTGAGTGTAGGGAGCCTCCACAAAGCTATATACTGCTTACCCACCACAGGGAGGTCTGCTTAATGTTCAGATCTTTGCATAATGAATAACTCCTGAATGTGAATGAAGACAATTAATTCTATGGCTACAGAGCAGGGGACTTTCTAATGTTGACTTAAGCTATGTTGGAGGCAGAATGAATATTCTGCAGTCACCCTACAAGGTAGGAGATATAAAACAATTGATTCACAGCACTTTCTAAGTGTTCTGATACCTTCTAAATGAGCTCCATCAAGGCTGAGACACAGAGAACAGTTAATTGTGGTTGTTGAGACATTGCAAATGATCCTTCCTATGGCTGTTTTAATTAAAACACCTGCTTTCTAGTTTGTCATGTCAATATTGCACCTGTTTATTCTGTGCAAATACAAAGTAATGGTTATGAAAGAAAACCTTTTCCTTCTCTGAGCCGTTCCAAGTCAGCAAGATTAAATTGGAAAACTGTATCTCAACTTTCTGAGACTGCCTATCTGTTCATTAGCATGTCATGCCTAGAATATTAAAATTCTGTTTTAAGCTGTGCATCTTTGCAGCTAGATAAGAAAAGAATTCCTATTGTTAAAGAGTTCTTTGATACTGTCAGATTCTATCAAATCTATCTCTGATTTTAAAAGCCAACAAATATGAGGTGGTTATTTCTTCTTTCAATTTTTGAACATCAGCTTTGCTATTTAGTCTATAATAGCACTGTTCTAATACATAACGTAATATTTACTTGCCTTCTAGACAGAATTTCTTTCACAGCATACTTTGAATTATGTTTCTGTGATGTAGAGATATTATTCCTCTTGACTGAGCACCAGTTTATTTATTTTTCCTCAATATTGCTTTCTAGAAGCACCTCTGAGGTGCTTTTCCCGACTGCCTTGCAAGCTCTGTGATCAACAGTACCAGAGGGTTTTCCAGTTTTGTTGATTAGGGGAAGCTTTTGGGTTTTGTGCTAATCTGCAGTTAGAGATACCCTTGAGTCATGGAGCATCCCTCAGCATCTCTTCCATGGATAACAATCACAGTTTCTGCCTTCCCACAGCATGGCTTTTGGCAGTGCAGCCTGGCAGAAAGCAGTCTCAGTGCAACCTCCCTCCTCGGAGTTTCTCTGGGTATGGGCTAGGGAGTCTGTTTATCCATATCCCTTTGGCTCCACTGCCTTCTGGGAGATGCATTTCTTTCATTCATCTCAGTTTGAGCACTACACAAGCTCAATAGTACAGCAAAGATGACACATGCTAGTGAGACTTTTGTTTGGAAGCAAAGGTCAGAGGTGCAGAAAACAGTGTAATTTACTTGTGCTAAATGCTCTTTACTCATCATCTCTTACTTAGGTTCCTGAGATTTTGGCCTGCAGCCATGTATAGTGTTGAGACGCTGTAGTGTTGAGAGCAACATCTGTGTACACTCAGGGTTACCCTTGATTTGAAATGTAAGCCTTGCCTAGTATCCTGTCCACCAGGATGGGGCCATGCCTTCCTAGGAAGCCCCACCACCTTCTGAATCCTGTTTTCTTTACTGCCCTCATTCTTGATACTTTTAGTTTGAGATTCAGATATAAATGTTCCTGATGATTTCAGGCAGAGACACTGGGAAATATCAGACTCCTTTTCTCTTGCTAATCCTGGTGAATCTTTTGAGATTGTTCTCTCTTCCTGAAGGCAGACACGAAACCTTCTTTGTAGTACTAGTGCCTGGAAGCTCACAACACTTTGACAGTAATACCCTCCCACTAAATATATAAATAATTTATTGTAAACACATTTTACATAACATCCGGTATGTAACAAGTTTAGACTGCATACAAAGAAATTAAGGTAGACCTCAAACTTGGGAAATAGTTACTTTTTTTGGACATACCTGTGAGTGCAAATCTTGGTCTACATTTTTAATTAAATTTCTGTGACTTGAGTTTCTTTAACTTTGGGCTGAGGACACTTTGAACAATTAATACTTATTTTATTCTCACCTGCATAGGAGATTTTCCAAATTAGGTGACCAGAGAGATATGGCTCAGAGAACACGATGACCCATCAGAGTTCTTTGACATCTTTTGGTGTCAAGTGCCACATGTGGAGAATATTTGTAAAGCCAATATTTGACAGACAGTTTGGAGGGTGTGCTTGATCACTGGACTTCCAATGTAACTCCTTCCCAGTGAAAGCAGTGTGGGATTGGAGGGAAGTCAACTTCGCAATACTTCTCTTTCTCCCAGGACAAATTGTTTGAAGACATAGTGTTGCTAATTCAGGTACAGGATCGCAATCTAATTTATCCTCTTACATAAGTTTAAGGAATTGAGATGAAGTCATTGAAATTGTATCAAGAAAAAGTGATTACTGTTTGTTGCATTACTGTTTTGGTGTTTCATCTGAGCATTCATCTCAGATATGCTGTTGATATGCTTCTGCTATGTATAGCCAGGTACATTAAAGCAGGATGAAATTGTCTGACAATCAGCAGATATTTCCTCTGTCAATACTGATTTATGAAATGACAATCTAGATAGTTACACGTATTTTATTCACTGTCACTTAATTAATCTGATATCCCTGGCAAAAGAGAATATTCAAAATCTTTTTGCATCAGCTTATGTCATGTATATCCTGCTGAGAATACTGTTCCAGTGATACTGCTGGCTTCCACATGCTCCACTCTTGTTTTCTTAGTTAACTTCTAATGTCAGAGCTCTTTTTGCTGTTCCTCTTACTTCTAACATAGATGAAACTTCATCCATTACAATCATAGAGGGATAGAATGGTTTGGGTTGGAAGGGACCTTTAAAGATCATCAAGTTTCAACCCCCTGCCATGGGCAGGGACACCTTTCACTAGACCAGATTGCTTAAAGCCCCATCCAGCCTGGCATTGAACATTTCTCTGGGCAACATGTTCTAGTGTTCTACCACCTTCATTGTTAAAGCTTTCTTCCTTGTGTCCAATATAAATCTACACTCCTTCAGTTGAAAAACATTTTGCATTTAACATTAGAGATGTTACTAGATATTTCAACTAAAAAATACTAGGATTTTTGAAACAGAACAAATATGTAGCCTATTGCACCTAAGCACACAGTTAGTAGTTGTGTAATTACTCTTACCCACCACAACAATAACAATAATCCACTTTAAGATATGTAATTACTTCATAATATAGTAGCCATTTACTTTCTGTAGTTCCCTACTGAATAAATCAGTGCAGTACTGAGCTAACATCAGTGTGGCAATTTCAGTAGGTACTGTGTTTTCAGGCTGAAAATATTCCCTGAGGAAAAACTGTGATTTGGGTGATCAATGAATGTTAGAAGCTCTAACTCACATTCCTTCTTTCATTCTGGCAGCCGGCAGACTCCTGAAAGACTCAGGTTTCTCTATATAAATTGCCAAGATCCAACAAAACTTCATGGTAATAACTTTCATCTTTTCCCATAAGTCTGTAAAACACTGCTGTTCATAAATGCCGGTTGGAAACATACCTTATGTAAGATCTTAATTCAACAAGCTGTAGCACCACTGTTCAGAATTTGAGAAGATGCCAGCCTATGGGACCACTGCTCAGCTGTAGCAAGAAACTTCTTCATGACTTTTTACCACTGAGAATGCAAGGAAATTTCATGCCCAGAGGACATGTCTAGGAAATACCCCTCAGAATTCCTCTTTAATCAATTCACCAAATGTCTCCCAGAGACTCAATCAGCTACTTTTAATTTGTGCATCAATATGGGTGACACCAGCCACGGGGAACAAAAAAACCTGATGCAGTCTCAAGTCCCTAAATGTTGTTATAATGATAGTAGTTCCCAATATTAATCATAAATATGAATTAATTGGGACATCACTGTTTCTGACATAACCTCAGGTATTCACTACTGGCTGGTTGCTTCTGTGCTGCACATCTAGCCCTTCTGAGCTGATGAAGGTGTAGGAGTGTGTGCCTGGCATCCTCTGCCCCAGAAATGAGGTCACAAGCCCCTGAGGGCAAAGGAAAAGCTGCCAGCTATTAACAGGGCAGAGAGCATTAACAGGACAGACACGTAATCGTAATCGAGTGTGCCCACTTCTATACAAAAAGGGAGAACTTGGTATCTCTAGCTACCCTAGCAACCGTGTTCATTAAACTATTATTTTCCTCATTTTAAGGATAAAAGCCAAGAACGTCCATTGATTTCAATGGCAACTAAGTAACTTGGTGCTGTTGAAAGCCTTTAGGTGCCAGAAAAGCTTTAAATATCTGCCTCTAAAGATCTGCCACTCAGATCTCTAAATGTATTTAAACACCAAGCTCTTGGGTAACAGGTACCTCTGCATTTTAAAATCTGTTCCTTAAAAACTTGCTTGTAGAAACTCTGGGGAAGAAGAGACATGAGACCCATGAGTTGTGGCATGTCTAGGAGACTTCCTCACCCAAACCTGCTCCACATATTTTACTGCAGTGCCTGGCAGCTTGCAGTGTTTGCTGATTATTGGATCATTTATGGTTTGGTTATGGTCTGGTTATGACCAATCTTCTCCCCTAGTTTCTGTAAATAAATATTTCCTACAGGATACTTTTTGACTATACAGTTGTTTTTGTCTTGGTATTTCTATTTCCCCTATTTTTATTTCTTCTCTCCTTTTCCCATTTTCCTGTAAGTGCCTTGTAGATGCACTGCAGCTCCTCCTGGCAGAGATTTACCCCACGATTCTCACTCTAGGTTCTTCTTTGGTACAGCAGTAACTAAGATAGCAGAAAAGCCACTTGTGCTCCTAAGAGGCTGCGTTGCAAAGTCCATAGGGTGCGCTCTGTCTGGTTTTCCTGACAGAACGGACACGGATCAGACACAGAGCAGCCATGAGCCTTTCCCCTACAAGGCATTCCATGTTAGTCACATGATGATGGACTCAGCACCAAAAATGAGATGAAGGCGTTGTTACAGGAAGATTGTGCACTGTCCCATAGGTCTCCATACCACAGAAATAAGCCACTGAATATCCACAGTTGATATAACATCAGGCTTGGCTCCCTATGGGCTTTTCAGTGAGGTAATGGGAGTTTATTCTTTGCTTGTTGTTAAAGAGAAAAACAGAAACAGTCATGACATGAAGGACCCTTGTGGTCAGGGCTTATTTTAACATCTGCATCACTGTCATGCTTGAACTGTCTTAAAAGTGGTCATTTTGTTGTCCTGTGACTACTTTACATCAGACTCTTTGGCCTAAAGTCACAGAGAAAGGACTGAAAACTGAGTTCCTGAACTCTGTTTCTGCCAATGCCAACTGTAGCTCTTGGCCAGTTTAAAGACTTAGCATGTACCCAGTACTTTGGGAGTTGAAAAATTGTCCAGAATAATGAGTAGATTTAGTGAAAATAGGTCAACTAATAAATAGAAAAGGAAACACTGTGGAATGAAGAAAAATATGAGAGACTTATTTTAAGTGCAAGTGAATGAGGGAGTCAACAGTTGAACAGAAGGGCATAAGCTAGAGGGAGCCATGGGACAAAGTGAGCCAGGGCTGAGCTGGCAGCTCAGAGCAAACAGGCAAAACCAACCCTCTTTACAAGATTTCAGATCACAGACAGGTTAATAGCATTAGTCCCCTGTTTAGTTGTTCACAGAAATTAAGGCATCTTCTTAAGTTGAAACTCTCATGTGAGACTGGAAGAATTTTCTTTCATAAGATATATAAATTTACCTTATAGCAAAGGCAGAAAATGAAGGTTTGCGCTTGAAATGATGAATTCAAGAAATGGAAACAATTACTTCTTTTTTACATTTCTAGTCCAAGGCAGTCAGATCAGGCTAAATTTAAAATAATCAAAGGTTTTTGGGTTTTTTAATGTGAACAAGGAAATGAAAAATACAATTTCAGATGCAATGAAGTATTTTATTCACTATGGATGAGAATATTTTCTTTAAATGCTGTGAGTATATTATAAGCAAAAATGAAATGGTTTGACATTCCAAAACAGAAGTTAATTTCCAAATGAGCAGCTGAAATAACTATTTCTGCCAGGACTTTTTCCATTCTTGACCTTTCCATGCACTGAAAAACTTGACAAAACCACAATGCATTTGCAAAGCATTTGAAGATTTACAAGTACCTTCTGTTTTTCCATAGAGAAATGTGGGCAACACTTCATCTAGCTTTAGTATTGAGAAGACAAGCCAGCAGTGAGCCCAGGTGGCCAGGAAGGAATCCAAGCCTGGATCAGCAATAGTGTGGCCACCAGGACCAGAGCAGTGATTGTTCCCCTGTACTGGGCACTGGTGAGGCCACACCTCGAGTGCTGTGTCCAGTTCTGGGCCCCTCACTACAAGAAAGACACTGAGGTGCTGGAGCATGTCCATAGAGGGGCAGCAGAGCTGGTGAAAGGTCTGGAGAACAAGTCCTGTGAGGAGCTGCTGAGGGAGCTCTCGTTGTTTAGCTTGGAGAAGAAGAGGCCTGGGAGGGACTTTATCACTCTCTACAAATCCCTGAAAGGAGGCCGTAGCCAGGAGGGGGTTGGGTCTCTTCTCCCAGGTAACAAGTGGCAGGACAAGAGGAAATGGTGGTAAGCAGTGCTGGGGAGATTCAGGTTGGACATCAAGAATAGTTTCTTCACTGAAAGGGTAGTTAAGCATTAGAACAGACTGTCCAAGGAGGTGGTGGAGTCACCATTTCTGGAAATGTTATAGAAATGACTGGAATTGGCACTTACTTCTATGGTTTTGTTGGCATGGTGGTGTTCAGTCAAAGCTTGGACTTGATGGCCTGGAGGTCTTTTCCAATCTTAACAATTCTATGATTCTGTAAGATCAAACTAATACACAGATTTGTAACAGGGTTGCACTTAACAAAGACCTAAATCTTTTCTTTTGGGTCTTATCCTTCTGTTACCTAAACAGAAAATTCCTCAGTGATTTCACTGTCCCTGGGACTGACAATATGTCAGAGAGAAAATGTGACCTCTGCAGTGCATTCCTCTTTGAATAAGGTCAAGAAAATCTCATGTAACATTAGTGTCTGGAAAATGAAACCAAATTATTCAACTACTAGAGGAAATGTGCTGTAGAACATTGTGAATTTTATCTTTGCCTTTCATGTCAATCTTCTTTTGCTATAACATTGTCAATCAGTCAGCTCACTCTCATACCTCATTATGTTTCCATGGTGATCCTTGCCTTCAAAGTTTAAAATAATTGTTCTGATGTTGAAACTAGTAAAGAAAAAGACCACATATGTAATTGCCTACCTGCAGTTATATGCCTTGTATAGATGGAGGTAGGTACCCCAAAAAGGTATTAATTCACTTTTTTTTCTAATTTTTGTAGCTGAGATATTACAGTAGAAAGTGAGCTAAGCACCTTTCTCCATATATTGCTCGTAACTCAAGTCAATGTGCAACGTGTTAACAATTCATATGTATGTACTCAATACCAATTTCTGTGCATAATATTTTCTTCCTTTTGCTAAGCTGCTCAGAGAGAAAGAGATATGCTGATGGATTGACTTCACTGATGCAGGATGATATGTGTGGCAATCATGTGGAGAAACATGGAGAGGAACAGTGTATTTTGTAATGGTGCCCTTTTGGGAAATCAAGGCAACAGACATGACAAATCTGTAAAAACACTCACTGATCTGCACTCCACAGCTTTCTTCTTAACTAGCTAAGGCAGCTTTTAGGTCCAAGGTGCATAGTTTTCACAAGAGAGGCTAGTAAACATGCTTGTTTATCAAGTGGCAGAAGCTCTATAAAAATGCAATTCAGTGTTTGTTAGGATTCTAAAATGTGTTTCTGTAAATGCAGAATAATTAATCTCAGTTTTTTTTGTTACACCTCTTGGAGTTTCATCCTGGGTTTCACTGCATGAGGATCATGCAATCTATAAGCCTGTAAGTTGAATGCTGCACCAGCCCAGCTCTCCCAGGCAGCATTCAGCTTTATGCACCCTATGGCAGTCACTTCTCCCGGAGCTTTCCTGAGCCATTCACTGCCTGGTGACTTCAGCAAAGAGGAGTAGGGATCCTACAGAAAAGAGCCTGTTTCTATGCACAGCCACTATGATCATCCCACTGTACCCTGACCTCCCTGTGCAATACAAAGTGAATAGAGAGCACAAGAGAAGAGCAATCTTCCATTTGTACTGGTTTCCTTTCTTCCTGCTTTTCATTCACCTCTCATTCTCCCCCTTGCAAAACTGGTCTGGATGGCAACTGATACTCTTTGATACCACCTTGATTACCTCTGAGCTCCAAGGACACAGGAGAGAGTGTCCTTGGTCTGCAGCATCTCAAGTACAACTGACAAATTGTGTGGTGGACACAGCTGTCAACATTTAGCAAGGCTACCATGCTCATGCAACAGACTTTATTCTAGAAGTTCGTAATTTGGCTTTGTTTTAGCTTTTTTCTTTTTTTTTTTTCTTTTTTTTTCTTTTTTTTTTTTTTTTTTTTGCCATCAGAACAGTAAAACAGTATGTTAGCAGTAGGCCTGCTTTCAGTAAACCTCAAGTACCTGTGCTGGAGTGAAACTTTAAGTGGATTGATGATTTATTTACTAATTTATTTATTTCTAAATAAAAGGGGAATAAAACAGGAAAAATAAAATACAAACAGGCAGGCTGGATGGTTTAAATTTGCTCATGTTAAAGCAGCTAACACCAGGATCTTAAAACAGGATTCATCAAATGAGCTACATTATATATGGCATTTTCTACTTTTCCTGATGTGGAATAGCATGCTGGCTTTGGAAGCCAGCAACGCTATTCCTGCTCCCATCTTACTCAAAGAGAAAAGAAAATGCTCTCTCTCCAGCTGTAGCAGGATTAGCTCCTTATCTGGTGCCTGTATTTAATTTTCTGGTTTCATAGAAAGAAAGCATGACAACCATTCACTTATCCAGAATAATGTGTTGCAGGCTCCGACATTTACTTGTAAAAGATTAAAAATACTTCTTAAAGCACAACTCTAATTCTAATAATTCACATTATAAATTGAAGTAAAAGCTTTTAAGTATTTTTAAACACTCAAACTCTCAGTAGAAGTTGTAGCATTACTGTGAAAAAAATGTGAGAAGAGGAAAGATTGCACTTTCCTGAAGGGTAACAGGAGACTTTAAGAGAATCTGTGTCTTTGTTGCTGTGTTATTCTTTTCTGATCTGAGACTAGCTCTGTGCTCACACAATTTGCAGGCAAGAAGACTCATTATTAGGACCACTTGACAGAGATTCACATGCACAAATGTGTCTGTAGCAGAAGCAGTTCAGCTGCTGCATGAAGTCTCCAAAATGCTGATTGAGCTCACCTCTTCAGGTTGACTCCACCTAATGGCCTTTTATTTTCGAGTGACTTCATTACAGTGAATGAACACTACTTTTCTTTTTCCTGATGGCATACAAGTGGAAGAAACAGAGGAAATGATTCTAAACAAAACAAATGAAATGAGAAGCCTCAGCTGAACAAAAAATAGGGGAGAAGCACTTAAACCTCCAGAGGGAAGAGCTATGCTGTAGTGGTTGATCTTACTGTCTGTGTCAAGGTCTGCTTTGTTCCAGGCTGAGGAAACACATAGAAAGTGAAAGCCACTTTCCTGAAGAATTTATAGTCTGAAAGGACAAGGCAACAGAGAAAATTGATGGTCTGGGTTGTCATGACCAGTCCCTGAAGTGCAACACTGTAACCTCATCTGTTGTGTAATCAAGAGGCTGCTGGGCTCTGATCAAGAGCAGGATGTGGGTTGGTACTGGGCACATCAGCTCGCAGCACTACAGATTTAACAGGCTCTGTAGTGCTGTCAGTGTAAAGAAGAGAATTATGGTCTTCTTTTCTGTACAGTGAGGAAGTGAATTTCAGCTCTAGGCTGAGATGCTCACCTTCATTCTCTCCATTCAGAATAATGGAGAAGGGAATATTATTAACTCCACAAAATCATTTCGGCCAGCTTTTCACTTTTCAACTTCCCAGCTGAATATCCCAGCAGAACTCTTTGTGGGGCTCTTCATTTTTCTGAAACTGGCTTCACAGATGCTTTTTCTTTTTACTTTTTGTGACCTTCAGACTTGGTGCAATAATACATCTTTATTGAAAGACAGTTTTACCATTCTAATTCCTCATTCTCTTCCAGCATCCAAAAGGTGAATGCATCCAAAATGAATTGAAATTTCTTTCCCAGTTGGATCCTACAACAGTAATAAATGAGTTACCATCTGCATTTCTAATTAAAAATCCAATTGGTATAATGTAATGAGGTTTCTAGATGCAATTAGCAACTGCTGGGGGTCTCTTTATAGAACCAGGACTACAATTATGAGGCAAATAGATTCTATCATGTGCAATGAGGGGCTTTTTATAAATTTTCTGTCCTCAGCTGGATGGATTCACAACAGGGAGTTAGACACTTTTAGATACTGTCATCTACTGAAATGCAAAATTCAGGTTAGTACTTGGGTTTCGTGCACAGCTCAGGGCAGAATACAATGCCTATTAGGGTTCATTGAGCTTTCAAAATCATGCCTAACTTCTGGAGTTTTACATTTAAGGTAGAATCTAAGTCCATATGTTTATGTTTTCATCACAAACACTGCCTTAAGAATAAATAGTGGAGACATTTACTTTACTCAGAAGTAGAGCTGATAAAAATGGTAGAACTTTCTGGGGGAAAAAATGTTAACCAGATTTTTAATGGTCAGTAAAAATTTAAAAGCCACAAATTAGTCTTGAAGCTATTCAGGCATGGCTTCTTCTAGATCAAAATTTCATAATTTTGTTATAGTGATGACTTATAGTTCAATGGTCCTTTACAAATTAGACTTCATAAAGAGTGAGAATGATAGAGAATATACTTAAAAGCCTCTTTCTCTGCCTCCCATTTCTCCACATACACACAGCTTGCTAAACTCAAAGGCTTGCATAAAAGTCTTCTACTGGAGTATTGCCATATGTCCAAAGCATTTCCATTTTTCAGACTCAAATGGTGATGTTTATAAAAGAAAGGCACTCAGCAGAAAATGCTACTCTTAGCCAGCAGCGCTGTCTTATTCACCACATTCAGTACAGCTAAAAGAAAACAGAGATCATCAGTATGACCCAGAATCTCAGGTTGCCTGGATTTCAGGTTTCTTGGGGTCAGACCTGAGAGACGTTCTCAGGTTCTTTCAGCCTGTTTAGTCATCTGTCTCTCCAAGTATGTGGAGGCACCTCCTGCCCCTTTTCCAGGGCTACCATGTCATCAGCATCTTGCAAAACAGAACAGAGCCTGTGTGGGACAACTTCCACCAATACCTGTGAACCTATGATAGCACTGCTTCCTAATTTCTGATTCTTAGAGGAAAGAGAAACTAAAGGACACAAATTGCTTAAATAACATGTAAGAATTCCATTGCATCGTCACAACAAAACCAAAATTATTTAGCTCTAATGATACAGTAACAGGGGCAACATAAACAACTCTACAAAATGCATTTTAATGCAAATTTCTGTGTATTCTTTGTCAGAAAACATAGAATACTTGATAAACTTCTTCTAGCTCACTGAAAATGAAAAAAAAGACATTTTCTTTAGCTTTTATTTTATTGCCAACATACCTATAGAAGCTTGACATCCCAGGCCAAATTTAATTGTACCAGTTATTTAGTTTTCCTAACCTAATCCCTGACTTCTCAGACAATTTCTTTAAATTCCTTCCAAGTTGCCTGTTCTTACTTCCACGCTCTGTAGGTTTTCTTTTTTGTGTTTGAACTTTGTCCAGGAACTCCTTATTCATCCACATAGGCCTCCTGTTATTTTTGCCTTCCTCTTTGTTGGGAAGCTTGCTCCTGGGCTTCGAGAAGGTGATCCTTGAATATTAACCATCTTTCTTGAGCCCTGTTCCCTCCGGGGCTCTGTCCCATGGTACTCTAACAAACAGATCTCTGAAGATGCCGCAGTCTTCTCTCCTGAAGTGAGATTGCTGTGCACTCTCCTCACAGCACTAAGGATCTAAGGACTCCTCATTTCATCGTCATTGCAGCCCAGGCTGCCTTTGAGCTTTGTGTTCTCCTCTAGCACCTCCTGGTTGGTGAGAACGAGGTCCAGCATAGCATCTCTCCTTGTCAGCTTCTCTACCAGCTGGAGAAGGAAGTTGCCATGAATGCATTCCAGGAACACGCTGGCTTGCGTGTGCCTTGCTGTGTTGTCCTTTCAACGGATGTTGGGGTGGTTGAAGTCCCCTGTGAGGACCAGGCCTTTGTACATTGTGTCCATCACAAACAATTAAACTTACACTAAGCTTGTACTTGTAGCAATTGGTCTGGAGCTCAGTAGTGAGATGAAGAGAAGGGGGCTCCTGGGAATGCCATTTTATGTCTCCTTTGCGCTGAAAGACAGCAATGCATACAGTTGTTTAACAAGATAAGAGTTATGCTTCCTTTTCAGAGTGGAGCCTGTGAGCTGCCCAGCCTGCATAATCTTCCAGTCCATGTCTGGATCAACATGCTCCTGGAGCCATGAGCTACATGGTGTGCCTTCACTGTGGCGGGAGTCACTTCTTGCTTCCTCAGTCCAGCTCTTGAAGATGAGACACTGAAGAAGCAGGCAGTAGGAATCCTCAGATAGTGGGGTTTTTGCTTTATTTTTGCCACTCTGTTTCTAAGTATATTTACCTTGACTTTGATTGACTATGTGAAGCTTTCTACCTGTCTTCTATCTATCTCTGATAATCAGCACAACCTCTGAAGCTGCTGACACATCTGAACCACTCTGGTGCCACAAATCATACTGTTGGAATACCTCCCAGTCAGCACAATTTGAAGAAGTATCTTGAGCTGTGGGCAAACTACTGCAAAGAGAAATTTGGAAAATTTGGAAAGTGGGGATAAGTTTCCCATAGAAGGAACACCCACTGGGTAGGGATAGGATAGGAGAGGCCATCATGGCTACCCTCCATGAAATAAGCCATCAGCTGGGATCTGGTCCTAATTTTACAGGGCTGAATAATATTCCTAAAAAAACAAATCACATGTTGACAGGCAATGGCCAGGGTGGCAAAAGCAGTTACAGCAATCATGTCTGAAGAGGCTCCTGCACTGACTGCTTTCCTTCAAGTCTCAGCAAAAAATAATAGGAAAGAGGGCAATCAGGAGATTATTATCTACAGATCCTTTATTGTCATGAGAAGCTGCTTTGCTTTACAGGGGTAGAAATGTCCTAGTGTGATAAAGGTAATTTTTTGGTTTGGTTTGTTTTCTTAAAAAATCTTGGATATATATATATATATATCAAAGATTGCTAAAGGAAAAAAATAGGGGGGAAAAGAAAATCTAGTTTTTCTGACCTTTACAGAGCAGTAAACCATACATGATAGTATGGTTAACTCAGTGAGCAGAGTTCACCATTAATATTTAAAAGATTGCAGGGTCTAAGTTACTAATATTGAAATTCAGATGACTCGGTGCTTTTCTGCCTAATCTTGCAGTTCTGATTCTACTTTGATTCAGTTCACTGGGGGGTAAATTCAGGCTCTTGGTCACTAACATGAAGTCAGATATAATATATTGGTTCATAATTCTTTTCATTTGCCCATTCTTCTTGAGTTAAGAACTCTGATAATATAGAGTTGACATTTGGGAAAAATCTAGAAAATGAATTCCTTTTTATCTCCAGGCTAAGCTGCATCAGTGAATAGAGTACTATAATAAAACCTATTTGTATGCCTGTCATACAAAGACAAACTTTTCCAAAGGAAATAGATTTGAGTATTTGCAAGAAATGATAAACAGTCAGACAAAAAGGTACTGAATTTTCCTTTGAGATGCACAGAAGTAGGCTTTAGCTTCCCTTTTCAGGGAGGAAGGATTTGTGAGAAAGCCGTGTCAGCCAAGAGCCTCAGAAATGAGATGTTATCCGGGTCTTTGCAGAAAAAAGTAACTTGGAAATGTCTTCAGGGGTGTGGTTTAGTTATGAAAAAAATGTCAGTCTGCATATATATCAGAAATGAATCAAAAGAAGTGTATCCACTTTTGATAAAAACATTTTACTGGATTTCATTTGTGCAAAGCCATGTTAAAATCTAGTCCTCTCTCTGATGTGTGTAGTTGAATTACCATGAATAGGTGCTTATATAAGACAAAGTGTGGAAATTAAGCCTAACTTCAAAGTGCTTCCACTATCCTGACTCTCACATAAAACTAAATTTTATTATAATATTGTTTATTCTATATTATACTATTATGACAAAACGGCCACGCAGAGCCAGGGGGCTTCTGGCCGCATCGAACAGCCTTGGTGACACAGTCCTGTGGCCCTGCTGCCTGGATGGCATGAAAGCCCCAATGCACTGCAGCCTTGGTGACACAGCTCCATGACCTGCTCTCTGTCATGCCCTCTGTAGTGAGAGTGGCAGGCTGCTGGCTGCTGTCTTGCTCCTGGGGTGAAACTCCATCGTGAGAAAGTGGCACAGGTGTGCTGTGGAGGCTGAGGCATCCCTTCATGTTTGAAGGAATTTTTGGAGAAGTTGTGTGGGACAAGCTTTTTCCACGTGGAGTCACCAAATTTTTTGGTGTTGGCAATTAAGTAACACCTGAGCCTCTTGGAGAGGCATGTCCTATGCTAAGGAAAGGTGGGTTGAAGGCAGACGTATGCAGTCAGCTGAGGAATTTGTGTTATGGAGAAGAGATGGGTGAATTTTGCAGCTGCATGTCTGTACAAGGGTTTTGTGATATTCAAAAGTATTTTAGAGATTTCAAGAAATTGCTACAATTCCAGCTCTAATTAATATATTGTCCAAAATCATTTAATTATTGGCAAAATGTAGCTGAAGGATACTGTCATATTCAAGTCTAGAACAGAGAAGATAAGACACCTACTGCCTGAAAAATGTCATGGTGGGTTAATGCATAATGAGGGTAATTTTACTAAATGAAGAATGTTTGAGTGCTTACCAAGCTTAATTAAACTTTGCAGCACTCCTAAGACAGAAATATTGTTATGGTAATTTTAGCAGGTAGGTAAATTGCTCATCCTGGCACATGTAGGTTGGGTAATTTGCTCAAGGTCACTCATCAAGCCTGCAGTAGAGCCAAAGTAGAGCCTATTACCTTGACTCTTAAGCTGACTTCCACTCTTCAAATCATTCTCTCTTTTCTAACTTTTTCACCTTTTTTTTTTTTTCTGAATAGAAACTGGCTTTCGCTCATAGACCTGATTGTTGATAAATTCCACTATCCTCGAAGGACATACATCTCTAATGCTCCCCAGTAATTCGCGCCAATGTGGCAATTTGCTAAAAGTGAAGGATGTGGGGACAAAGAAGAGAACAACATGAAGATACAGAGGAAAAAGCTAATAAAGGAGAATGGAATAAAAGGAACTAGGGGCAGAAAAAAATCATGGCATACAATTGAAATACAAAGGAGTCAAGTGGGAATGAAGGATCAAAGGAAAAGTGAAAGAAACAGGAGAAAATAATGAAATGGAAAAGGACATAATCCTGACATAATCAGGAATTAGCAGGAAGGAAATTGTGAGCGAAATCAAAATGGTGTAAGAAATGAGATGTATTTAGTGGAAATGTGTTAAAAGTAATGATCTACTCTCTCTATTTCATTGTTCTGTTTACATACCAGGAAATTCCTTACATCTTTAATCTATTAAGTGGTACAGTACATAGAGACAGAAAACACTTCTGCCTCTGAGTAAGGATGAAAAACACAGCAGAACTCCTGCAGAGTAACCCTAAAATGGTAATAAGGGCAGACTACAGACGGAATCCCTACTGAGATCTTTTGATTAACCTTGATATGATGTAAGTGGGGAGCTTAGATTAAGCCAGCCATTTCTTCCTTCTTTTCCTATCCTTTTTTATTACAGTAATGCAAATAAATAGAAGAAATATATAAATGTAGGTGGTTGTTTGTTTGGATTTTTTTTAAACTTTCAGTCTTTCTTCCTAAAATTTGCCAGTAAGTTATTTTTCCCATTGAAAGCAAGAGTAGTTCAAGATACTGTTAAAAATGAAAAGATAGGAAATTCAAAGACAAAGTCCCATGCCTTAGTTGACAGCCATGTAATTCCTAACCCAATTAGGAAATCAAAGCATTTAATGTGTAAAAGGAGCGGAACATTTAATGTGTGGAGAGCAGATCAACAGCTCTTGATCCCAAACTATTTCTCCTAGCATATACAGTGTGCAGCTGACAGGTTGCAGGATGGCTTGCTCTCCTCTTCCCAGTACTGCTGGTAATTCTTACGCATTATTTAACAAGCATAGAAAAGGTATTGATGTGTTTAGTACAATGGTTTTAATCTGTAAGAACAGTCATATATCTATCTTTGTGGTTCCTTCCATGCAGATTTCTTCCCAGAGGTGCTGAAAAGCATCTTCTCTCTCTTTAGGTCCTTCCAGGATTTCTATCAGAAATAGCTGACTGCCAGCAAAACAGATAATTTCTGTTCTCTCAAGAGAAACATCTTTTGTTGCTTCATTGGTTGCCTTGCTCAGACCTCCCAGCATGATTTGCCTGTGGAGGCCATGTGCACAGACACTGTGGGGATAAGTGTGGGTAGGATTGGTTTGCTGAGAACTGTTCCCAGACAGAAGAACTCCTTGCAACTTGCCATATTCAAAGATTGCTGGTTTCCATGCTGTGACATACCATAGAATTTGCCTAGTTTTCACCAAATCTTTGGTCAGACAGAACAATACCTTTACAAAGGTGACTGCTTGTTGTCTGTGGAATGACACCTATTTTCAAGTTTAGTATTCATTTTAGGTGACCCTGAAATGCAGTGGCTCTAGCACATGTGAGTGGCTAGAAATGGCAGAAATACAGTCACAGTGAATTTACTTCTTATCTGAGTGAGTATTTACACAAGGGGTTTTGTTTACAGCTCACCGAAGCGCAGCCAACCCTCATGGTTCAGTTCATCAAACAAGTGTTAATGGCTTGAGGTCAAGAGCAGGGCTTTTTTCTTAACCTCCTGACTGACAGCCTGTCCTGGCCACTAAAGAATACATAGATGCAGTTACATGCCACAAGACCCAATTTAAAAGTTCTCCAAAGGAACTTCATAATGTACTCTTCATTGGCCCATTTTGTATTGGCTACAGTTTTCACTTGGGAATGTGAAATCTGGAATAGTAACTGTGCTTTGTTAACTGCCTTTTCTGGCACAGTTAGGTAATGAGAAGTTGCCAATGGCTGTTGATCACATTTTCTAACTTTTGATTAAATCTATCTAATTATTTTTACTCAGTATTAGTTATTATTTGCATGACTTTCAAATGAGAATTGCAATCACTTTGATAAAGGGATTGAAAGTCTTTAACTCAGGGAGAATTATTGCAGAGTTCTGTTTTGTAGCTTTCTCTTGCTGTGGTGACTGACTCTCTACACTTATTGGCTTTTCACAAGCCAGGTCAATGACCAGTGCAGGAAAGACAGATAGATAATTTAGTTCCAACTCAATCCAGGCTGTTTTTCCAGTGGCCAGGTAAAAAACACAGTGCAGAGATTTTATTCCAGCTCCTGGTCATCCGGATCAGGGAATTCATTTCTTCAGCATCTCCCTTGGTGACCAGTACACCTAAAAAGTAGAAGGTGAGCTCTGGATTTGGAATCTTCATGGACCAGAGAGTTCATCTGACCAGCTACAACCTAGACACATGTTGCAGCTCTCTAAAGATGACTATTTGAGCAATTATTCTTCTCCCAGTGTTTGAACAAGATAATTCTTGCAGATTTCCCTCCACAGTTCCTCTTTCCTGCTTTTCCAGAAGAGAAGTCTAGGTTAAATGTTACACTTCAGCCTGCAGACAAGTATCCTGGCCTGTAAAGATAAGAAAATGTAACACTTGGGGAAAGTTTGTACACTTCACGGCCAAGTGCTCTCAGTTCTCATGGGGGAAGCCAGAATCGATAGTCTGTCACCTGAAGAAAACGTGCTCATTGCAGCCAGGCTCATAAACTACTTTCCTCAAGGTGCTGTAAAGTCACATGAAGGTGTCTCATGCCAAAATCTCAGAATCTGCTACATAATCCCTTCTTCACATTGTGATACCATTATCACAAAGAGACACAATAGAATTAGTAGTGGGGTAGAGGTATAACAGTGACCATTTTGTCTGTGGTCAGACAAAAGAGTAAGGAAATTTGGGAAAAGGAACAAAGGATGGGTGTTGTTTTTTGCTTGCTAAAGGAATATTTTGATTCAAACTGAGATACCCACATTTAATAAGAAACTCTGCCAGAATGAAAAAATTGATTGCAAATCAAGAAAATCCATCCCAAGAAATTTGAAAATGTTCTGTGGAACAAGCATTTCAGACAGCTGCTGATTGTGCTGGAAACATTTGGCCCATATTTCATTAAGGAAGTGGAGACAACTTTGTCCTAAGGATTCCTGGTCTGCACTCCCATATCCAAGGGCTCTTCTGCTGTTCCCCAGCAGTTTGGATCCATTGAGAGAACCTCATCTAAGCCAGGTCAGTCACTGACAGCTTGAGTTTATTCTCCCAGAGCTTTTTAGACTACTGATTCCTTGCTACAAGGTGCCTAGTTACCACACCAAGAAGTTGCTGTGTCTCCCTGCTGTTTTGGGTAGGTTTTTTTTCCCCACTGGAAGAACCACGGCTTGCTGAGATTTTGACATCTTGGTTTCATACCTTAAAGGCTAGAAAATATGTCTCCATTTTTTGAGGAAGTCAGCAATGCTGAGATGTCCTGCAGCTACAGCTCCTGGAAGATGTAAGGTTTCCAGACAGTTGACCCAGGCTGGAAGGGATCACAGTGGGTGAAAGTAGGGTGACCCAGAGGCCAATGGCTATGGAGTGACCCAAGGACCCATAGAAAAAGTGCAGGAAGAAGTGCTGAGGCTGCAAATAATGCAAATCTGCACACTACATCAGTCCATACTTGTCATTCTGGCAAACTTCACTGAAAATGAGACATTTTCTGAGATAAAGTAGCATTTTTTTCTGACTTCACAGTATAACGTAATTTTCTTTGATGTGATTTTAGCAAGTCTTATTGTTACATGATCTTCAGTCCCACGATCATGTACAGATTAAATAATTCTCAACAGTTTTATAAAGCACAGAACAAACAAACACAACAGAACTTTGATTCAAAGTGTTTTCTCTGAAAGCCGTTCTAGATAAAAAAACAGAGGCTTGTAAAAATAAAATCTCAGATCTGTTTTCAGCAGATGTCTATAAATCCAGAATAAGTACACCAAAGGCAATGGGGTTATTTAGATTTTTTTTTAACCACTGATGATTAGTGTTATATGGTATTTTTATTCCCTCAGTGGATCCCTTCTAAATCAAGGGACACATTTTAAGGCAACTACTTTAATATTCTGAAGTCAAAAGTTTTTGTATAAATCCGCATTCACTTGAATGTTTACAACATTTTTTCCTTTTTACAAGCATTCTGGTAAACACAAATGTTTATGGAATGCAGCTGAGTGGCTTAACGAATACCAATAAAGCCACTTCAGTTTTTATTCAAAGGAATAGTCTAACATTCTAGCTAAAATATTCTTGGACATTGGTTACTGTGTTTAACAAGATTTGGGGATGACTGGATTAGACGTTGTTAGAACTTGCATGTTTTTTAACGTTGTAAAAATTTGCTTTCCAAACAGCTACATGAAATAGCAAAAATTTCAACATCTCACATGTTTATTGCTAAAATATCACTGAAACCTCTGGGTGCCTCTGGTGAGAATCTGAAGCTGCAGATCAGTTTATATCCAACTGCCATAGTTACACCTCCTCTCACATAAGCACCAGAGAAAATCTTGTCCTACCCTACGTGGCCGGTTTACAGTCCCAAGTTCCACATTGCAGTGCTCTGTAGGCTAAGGCAGCAGGCACATCACTGGATAACAGTGGATAAGGACCTGGCACTGCTTGCTGGGGCAGCTGAGGTCTGTGATGTTAAACGTGCTGTGTGTGTAAATGGGCCAGGTCAGCAAGGGCAGCTACAGGAGCACCTGCACCTGCAGTGTCTACTAATTAGCAGGCTCTTCTTGTTCTGCAATGCCTGTCTGATGTTTGTGGAGGAGGTTGAGCTGTATGGCAAAAGGGCACCTTCATCACATGTGATACATTTTAAAGGGATTGTTTGTCGTCTTCCTATTCATCCATGGTCTGCCTGAAGGAGCCCCATGCAATATCTTCTGTGAGAGCGCTGTGTCCACAGGCACCTTGGGGCAGCTGAAGCTGTTGCTTTGTCTGCTTAGAAAGGTAAGGAAGAGAAAACAAAGTCTGCAGGGGAGAGCTGAGGACACCCTTACTGATCTCTTCTGTAAACACCTGGGGGAGAAACTCAAGAGAGACTCTGCTGTGAGCCTGCATGGGTCAGGTTTTAAGGAAAGCAGTGGCTGCTTTGCAAGATCCTTTCCAAATAGCACAGCAAAGGTTCTCAGTGGGTTGGAATAGTCTGTGAATGTGAAATATCTGGTTTAGCCATCTTCATGCGAATCATGTCCTCCCCACTCTCCTTCCACACCCAGAGATGTGTGGCCTGTGTCCCAGCCTTCAGTTTGTTCCGGCCTGGTGTCATTCATGTTTTGGACCGAGGCTTCTGGGAGCTACACAGAGCACTGAAGTTACTCCAAAGAGGCCACAAAGATCAATGGGCAGATTTGGTGATAAAGAGCCATTCCTGAATCTCCTAGGGAGTTTCATCTACTGTTTACTGGAGCTTGCACAGCCTTTAAACTGGGGTCACTGGGCTCCATAAGACAGAATTATTTTATGGAAGAAATTATTTTAAATGAAAATTATTAAATAGTTACGCACAAATGTGGCACTTCTAGGAATTCATTTTCACACCAGAAACCAGGCTCTGTGGTACTTTTATCCATCCAGAAAATAGAAATAGCTTTTGTATAAAATTTAAATGATTGAAACCAGCTTGAGTCTTAAACACTGAGCAGTCACAATAAACTGCTTGTCCATAGCCTGATGTATTTACCAAAAGTGCATTCAAGAGAAACATAAGTTACTTAGAAGCAATTTACAAACAGGAAAACAGAGGAAATTGGCTAGATAATTTATTCTCCAGGAAGTATTTGTGTGGTTTTATAAGCAAGGCACCCAGCAGAAAGGCAATGTTATGTCCTACCTGTTGGTGACTTAAATATCAGTGTCTTTCAGCATATTTCTTGTGTTTGTGCTAATGCAAGTGCCAAGTGAAGATTTAATTTTAGGATTTTTTTTCCCATGAAATAAGGCAGAAAACCCCTTAAATCCCAAACTGAATGGGAATGAAACATGCACAGGCACAAACACGTATGTACAGCTGAGCTGCTTATAGTAGCGTGTGGGATGTTGAGACACTGATAGGAGATGCAAGGTTTTCCTCTTTGTGTGAATCTCCAAACCTTATCCCTCTTTATGCTTGTGATCCTCCCTGTCATCCACTGCTCCCTCATTGAGAACCTGCTAAGGCCAGGACTGTTTTGGTCTTTGCTGTTTTCTTTTGCCAAGCTCTTCCTCTGAACACTATTGCTGGGAAATGGGAATTAGTCAGAAGGAAAGATCTTTCCCATGCAGCAGCACCCCACACAGAACTGCACTTGCAACAATTAAAGTGAAGTATGAGATGAAGTAGAACTGAAATGTGTGGGGCCGAAGCTAGCTCATACTCTGAATCTCTCACCTTTCAGGTAGATCTTTCATGTTTCTCTGCATCTTTATCACTTGTAACAAGAACAGAGATTGACTGCAACTGTGGATCAGGATGGTAGTGTCCCTTTTTAGAGTAAGGTCTCTGGATTTCCTACTCTCTGGCACAAACACAGCTACAGAGCAATTGAACTGCAGTAATACCTAGTGAGCAGAAATCCCAGCCAGACTTGATCCTTTGAATTTCTGCTTTTAGTATCAACATACTTATCAGTAACCAGTGACACTATCCTGACAGTCTGAGAGGGGAGACTTGCCTCAGCTGAAGGAGTAGGGACAAGCAAGGGAATGGAAATCAGTACACCCAGTGAGATTCTTTCTGCTCCATCTACTCAACCACACATCTTGTTCCATGTCAGCTTTGAAACATGACTTAGACGTAATTGTTCAGCACTGCAGAAGAATGGCTGTGTACCCCACCATTAATGATTAGCTTCATTTTGCATGAATTAGTTGACTTCCTGCAATTATGTCTGCTCTTCTCCACCAGGCAGCCACGGTGTTCTGCTTTCCAAAGACAGCAAATCAGCCGCTTGCTGACCCCATCTGCCTGTGAGCCACAAGGTGCTCATTCCATTTTCTGCACCAGTCACTAGGCTGAGGCATCTGAGTTCCAGCAGACACAGGATGGTTCATGGTTTGCTGTCTGCACCAGATGCTTAGCAGGAGGAACAAAGTGATTGCAGGGCATGTGAGAGAAGAATGTGTTTGCCCTGCCAAGTGGACAATCAGTGTAAAGGAGTGGTGTGATCAGAGAAGAGACCCTTTTTAAGAAAAATTACTTGGTGTGTTTTATTTATTCCACTTCATATTCTCCATCTGTGGAGTACTCCATTGGATCAGGCCAAGTGCTTTGCAAACTTCTAATTAATCCCTGCATCTGGAAAATTAAATAAAGTGCATCTTGCTTTGCACTTCATTGATAAGGGTGAAGCATCTGCAGCTGGAGCTTGCCTGGTTGATCCTTGCTTTTGTTGATCCACGAGGCAGTGCTGAGAACAGGCGCTGTGCTGCAGCCAACCTGCCTCTCTTTGCTGGCTTGACTCCTTTCAGTGCTTTTTATTTCCATTTAAGCAGAGTGCTGTGACTCAGAAAGCAACCAGGAGAGATGTGAAAGCAGCAAGGTACTGTGTGCACAGCCGTGGCTGTACTTTGCTTTTCTGCTCAGTGTGCTGACACTTTGCAGAGTCATCTGCTCCTGTTGGGACTGGCTATAGCAGAAAAAGCACTTTGGATTTGGACACAGCTGAAACTGCAGTCTGACATTGCAAAATAAGGGGCAGGAGCACTCTGGAATAAAGGTTTAGACTTAGCAAAGCCACTGGTCCCAGCTCCAGCATTGTCAACAGTGCCAGTTCACAGAGCCACTAGGCAAGGAACAGAAATACCAAAGAGCACAGATGGGCTCACTACTTCCACAGAAAATTCCATGTCAGGACCATATACCCAAAACTAATGCCTGGAAAGAGGATACTGGAATGGAAAGATGCCTGCAGAAATACTGGGAACTTGGTGAAGGGAGATGACAGGTTCATGAAGAACAATCAAGAAGGTGAATAGCCATGCAGGGAGGAGCTGTGATACTCTTCAGGCTGAAAAACTGGGATTTGACTCTGGACTGGTCCCAAGGAGAGGGGAAAGAGGGGATCATCCATGTGTCTGCTTCTTCATGGGAGGAGCTTTCTGTCATGTTTTCCTACAGCATAGCAAATTCTGTTTGAAATTACACACTGAACATGGGATTCCAGATGCTTAATTACACAGCTCATTAGACTCAGCAGGTCTCTGGTAATGCAGCCTTCTGCCTCCAGCTCCCACCATTTCTGGAGTGAGGTGAAGACACACCTCCACATGCCAGAGTACAGCCATCATAGACACACTGGGCAGGGAACTTTGGAAACAGAGCAGTGCTACTCCTTGCGGCCTTTGCACTCCTAAGGAGCTCCTGAAGAGCAGTGGCACTGTCTGCCAGAGCAGGAGCAAAGATAATATATATGTGCAGTGACATTGCTGTGCTGGCATGGCTTTCTTGTTCCTCCACACTGCTGTTGATGTTATCACTTCTGCATTCTCTTGTGCATTGTCTGTACTGAAGTGAGCCTTCTGACCTGGGGGATTCCACAAGGGCTGCAAGTCCTGGAAACCAGAAACAAATACCACCCTGAAACACATCCTGCCTCCTCTTGGCTCTTCAGGCTACCTCCAGAAAAACACCAGCAGATGTTTGCCTACCTCAGGCACCTGGAGGGGGCTGATCCAGAGACAGAAGTTTTTCATTTTATACTGGTCTTCCCTGGCTGCTGCTGTGAATGCACAGACACATTTGCAAACTGAATACAATCAAATGAGATGGTAAAACTGGATTCTTGATTGCCCTGCCTGACAGGCTGAAAGGAGAAAAGTTCAAAAAAGGTATGTGCAAAGGGAAGAAGAATGCATACTTACTTCTTTAGGTTTATCTACAAGTGTAATCTCACTGAACCCCTAAACCTTGAACAGACATGAAGCCCACCAAAACACAAGACAATGAAGAAAATGCAATTTCAGCTCTGCAAAACAATATATTAAGCAATAAGCATTAAATAATAAGACTCTGTCTCTCAGCCAGAGCACCTTCAGTGCTGGGGTCCCAGAAATTTGCAATCTGGTCCATCACCTAACAAAGTAAGCACTGAGATCCATAGGCCCAAATCAGAGAGCTTCACTTGATGACTTAACTGATTTCAGAGCTGAGCCCCCGGGGTTTATCTCTGCATCTGCTGAGGACAGGTGGCTGCACAGGGACACTCAGCCCTGAGGTGTGCAGGACCTCCTGCTGCTCTGCTCTTGACAGAGATGGCCCAAAGAGCTCGAGTCCTAACTCAGATCCACTGGCAAAATAGATAGTAGTGAAAGTGCAGGTGAATTTTAGGAGTGATAAGAGCTCATGAGTGAAAATGATTGCTATGAAGGGGGTTGCTCAAAAACTCTCTTAATGCAGGTCATGTTGCCATATCTCTAAGTCATCTTCTGCCAGCAGAGGGAAAAAATCATTCTGCCAGTAAAGTAAAGGACTAGGGGAAAAAAGGACTATCAATGAAAATTGCATCATAATAGTGAAGCCTCCAGATTGTGAAAACTTACTGAGTTAGAGAAAAATGCACTCTGTTGGAGTCTGCGCTGTTGTTGACCCTTGAGACCCACCAGCAGTTGTTGTCACCCACTGGTACCTCCTGTCCTGCCCCCTTTGGCACAGCCACAGGTCAGAGGCTGAGGGGAGCCTTTTCCTTGTCCCAGCCTTGGGCTGGCATTGCCTGGCCCCCAAATTTGTCAACTTCCAGGCAGTCAGTGACACCCCAAAGCATCCTGAAGAGAAAAACATGCTGCTTCTCTGCTTTCTGGGTGCTGCCCATCAGCAAACGCTCCCAAGATTTATGGGGTGACAATTGAAAAATGTTGCTGTCAATAACAGTGAGGCTTAACGGATCTTTGAATGTGCAATATTTCCTACATATATTGCTCAATTTTATATGTGTGCATAAATGTAATATTACATTTGTGTTTTGTCATGAAGGGAATGGATTTCAAAGACCCATTTAAGACTATTTACCAAGCACGAAATCTCTCAAACAAATCTTCATACAGAAAGAAATACTTACATACTTTTATTAGCAGAAAAGAGGCTCAGTACAATGTAATCTATTGGGCTTTATTTGAAAATTCAAAATATTGAGCATGCCGAGAGACTAGCAGCCCATTTATAGAATTAAAATATGAGAAAGACACTCAGTCAATACTTGAAGACATTGAATGAATCTGAGCAAATGAAATCCTATTAACAGAAATATGTTCATGAGAGATAATAATTATGAAATTACTGAGCTCTCGCCAATGCAATTCTTTAAAAAATGTATAATACACATGGAAGATAGAAATCCAGCTTGAATTCAGTTATTCTGGATATTTGATTCAGAAAAGGTAGGAGATCATTACTTATGTTACTAGAGCTAGTCTTAAGAATACATGGTAATTATAGAACTATAGGAACACAGAACTTAGGCCACCCTCAACACTGCACAGCTTCACAGCCCTGTTTTTCATTTGAGGCCATTCATCTGATTGCAATGCAGTTCAAAATCTGAGTCTTTTCATTATGAGCCACTGCCTGTTTCTGACAATCTCACGAACATTAAATCCTACCTTGAGCAGCCGTTCAGTTTATTGGCTACCCCGTGTACCTTCAGAGTGATACTTTTGAAAAATTGCAGAGAAAAAGATACACTCGAGGTAATGCATTTCAAATACCTACTTCCATCTTTTGTTCTTATTTTTAATTTACTGTGGTGTCAGAACAAGGGAATGTGATAAGTATAAAGGAACTTCAGGTTAAAAAACACCGTTCCTGTCTGATTAAGAACACCACTAGTTTGTAGTAAAGTTGGTCTCATTCAAGATACTAAGCTCCCTAAATTGAATGAAATGTGCAAATACCATGTACACATGTGCATATATAAAAAAATATCCATGCCCATCCTGGTTTCTATGACTTCCTTCATGCTGACAGCCATCGAGACTGCTTAACACCATTACAAAGCAAACAATGCAGGTCTCTGCACCCAGCTGCATCTCTGTGGGCAGAGCTGCCAAGACCCTGTTTTGGTGGGTGAGTGGCAGCAACTTCACGCCAAATCTTTCCCAAGATTGCTCCCAGACAGCGGGGCTGCCCAGCAGCGCTCTGCTGCTGGCACCTCCCCACCAGGCAGGCAGCTCTGTCCATCACAGCAGTGTCACAAAGTGCCCCACCCTACAAGGCTGCTCAGTGCAGGTGGCAGAGGTGTGTGATGCAGTAACCCCAAGTGCAGCAGTCAGACCACCTTCTCTGTGTGTGTTCCCCCTGTGCCATATGAATTGCCTCAGCCCTGACTTCAGGGGAAGTAACAGGAGCATGGTCAAATACTCTGCAGTCTGCAGGAAAGGAGAGATGCAGGACACAGATGCTGAACAGCCACTTTCCCCTTTGCAGAGCAGTAACAGATCAGTGTGTCAGTTCTTAGGAAGCAGGTCTCTGCTGAATCCATTACCAGGAGGGCTGTCAGACCTCACAGTGCAAGAGGCCCTCAGACAGGAACAGCTAGCAGAGACCAACGTGAAGGACCAGCTGTTTGCTTCAGGACTGGCTTGGTAAAAATTAGTCCAAAATAAGAAGCTTGAGGGGAGGTCACTAATATTCTCTAGGTACATAAGAACTGTGTTTGAAGAGTAAGAGAATTAACTGGGGGTGGAAAGGAAGCAATGTGACTGAGTTACCAGAGAGGTGACTTAGGAAAATCTGCTTTGCAGCAAGCCAGCTGTGTCATGTCCACACCTGACCTCTCCTATACAGGGTCTAGAGAAGCACTTACTCAAAATAATGCAAATAAAGATGGTTACACTTCAGGAAGAGTTCAACTGTATTGCCTCCTAGAGTCCTCCTATGTTATTCTTCCTATTTAATATTTTAATTACTTCAGAGTTTTGCTCTAACTTTTATTTGCCAGGTAAGGCTGAATATTGTGCAGCTGAACACTGGGAGAGACTGTTTTAAGTATCTGGGATTGGCAAGGTCCTTGAAGCTGCATGGCTAGGGTGGTAGTCTTAATGGCTGTTCATGAAAAAAATTGTGACAAAACTTTCCTCGTAATCCATTTATGACTAACGAGCTGGCTTTTGCTTTATCCTCCAGTGCCTGATGTTTCTAAAAATATATAAAAAATATAGTTGTGAAGAATGGAGCTATCACTGTTTATCTTCTTTTTACCTGGGCATCCTTGAGAAAGCATACTGTTCTCCATTAATTCAATTCTGCAGCTGTCAACAACCATCAGAAGTAATTAAGCTATTTTAGCCAGCAGCAAAACATTAAATATAATTTGAAAAGTATGCTTAATTGAAAGGAGCCTCTTCATTTTCCCCCTTATGTATTATGCCACAGCCTCATTTTCTCTGCTTCATGCTGTAACATCCTTGCACCTCTGTAGGTATGTTTTGCCAGCTCTCTCAGCTTTGGAGTCTTGCATCTTCCAAGCAACATCATAAGGAAAAAAAATAAATAGGCTCAGTAGAAAATATGTATAAAATATGCTTTTAATTCTGGTATGCCTGGAAAATCAAGAGAATAACATATGTGGATTAGGTGACTCAAGCTGCTTGTAGAGATGTTCTACCCCAAGGGTTATAGATGAATTTCTTTAAAAATCTGCAGTATATCAGGCTCTTGCTTGACAGCAGCGTGGCTGAGGTTCGAGAAGAGTCTCTCATCTTCACTCTCTGACAGCTCATTCCTTGCCCTTTTTCTTTGTACATGCTTTGCTATTCTGCTTTTGCTAATAGTGGTCAGAAATGAAGTGAGCCTTGTAATATATATATTGCAGCTGCCACTCAAAACAGACATCAGGAAAAGGAAGTAAACAGCATGATAATAACTGTTTTCCTGTAGTCAGGAGAGAAACTCAATATACCTTAATGGCAATCACTAACGAGGCATGGTCACGGTGGTGGGTTTAGGCTTACAAGTCACTCTCTTTTCCTTGTTATTCATTAGGATGGAGAGAGCAACAGGCAAGAATGACACAGAATGATGAGCACAAAGCCAGCCTTATGATCTAAGAGCCTCAAGCAAAAATAAAATCTTATCTCTGACTGCAGGAGGAAGGAATCCCACTGCAGCAATAAATCTGAAGGAACAGGACCCGGCTTTTAGTTCCTTTGATTCGGGTATAGGACAGGAGCAGGCAGCTTGTGCAGAGGCAGAATACCAAAAGATGAATGGGGTTTTTGTTTTAGCCTAATATAGGCACAACCTCTTTTACAACTACCCTTCTGCACAGATGATCCCAGTTCTGTCCTCAAGGCCCTCTGAAGCCTTGTCTACTTGCTGTGCATGAGCTGAAACCATTGCTCCCTTGCATTCAGCAGTATCACTGTGATTTGCTATTTGTGCTTCTCCATGGATCCTGCAATTACTGTCCTAAGTTTCCCCAAAACAGGGATGTTTTGTGTTGTTGTTTCTGAAATAATAGTTTCCAGAGGCCGTTCCCCACCACACAATAAGCATTTGAAAGCAGCGCTGTGTTTGGAGGCAACCTAATTCCCCTGTGACTCTTCCCAAGCACCAGCACTGCTGTGTTATTGAGGATGCTTTCTCCCTCCTCCCAACCTTGAAATGCCAAATATATCCTGACTACAGATGTTGCAGATGATATAATGACATTGGAGTGTAATTCAGATCATGATTTTACTGCCAAGTAACATCTTAGCTGCAACTGCAAACCTAGCAATGTTCTCCAGTGAGAAAACAATATTTACAGTAGGATTCCAGCCACAGCAGCTCCATGGTGTCTTCAAGCATCTGTTTACAAAAACTTCAAAGATGTTGAATTGGTTGCTCTAAGAAATGACTGACATTCCACCTTATCAGGACATGTCTCCATACATACTACCACCATACTATACTTCCACTTTAACATCGGGATAAATTTTACAGACGTAAACACAGAAATAGCTGCTTATATAATTTTGAAGTTGGGGCACAAACCCTCATGGTAGCAAGAAACACTTGAGAGGAAATCCATTGTTAGTGAGTGTTGTGCTCTGCATTGTGTTGAACAACCGGGACCTAAGCTGAGATGGAGACTTTAGCTCCATCCTAACTTTTAGCTTCCTGACACATGTTGATTTGTATCACAGCCTTCATATTTTTTAAACACAGCAATTCCTGTATGTTTAATACGGAAGCCACTGTTTGCTGTGGAGTTTCTAAAATTTACATGCCTGCAGGATATTTTAAAATATTTCCAAATCAGCCTATCAAGGCAGGTTTTTCTCCTGTCTGAGTGTTTATGTAATAAAAACAAAGATCTCAACAAATGCCTCCTTTGTAACTTTGCCTGTACACAGAGTGTGAGGTTTGTATAAAGCAGGTGTCAGTTATGTGTGTTTCCCTGCACTGCTAAACATCTACTCTGCTCTCTAAATTACTGGCTCCATATTTATATGTAGCAGGTTCACAAAAAATACACTGCAACTGACAACCTTCAGATTTAGTCTACAAAACTAAGGTTGCAAAATTACAGGGTATTATATCCCTTTAATGTTATCTGCTACTACACATATTTTAACTACTTTCTCCAGCAGGAGAGGTGCACCCTACATGGAGGAAGAATTCCTCACTGTAGGATGGGTTTTATGGTGATTTTATTTTGATTTTTGGTGGGACACATGAGAAGCAGAAGCCACAAGGAAGCAAAGATTTAGAGCTCCCCACATTACAGTGCAACACTGCATACAGCCATGGTTGAATAGACTGGAGGTTTGGCAGCAGAAGGGGATAAAGCTACTGCTGAGTCCCAACCACAGCATTCCTCCTAGGTGGGGGCAATCCCGCAATCCTACAGAACCCAGCTCAGAGCCCTGACACTGACCAGGAGACAAAGGATGCACATTTCAATGCAGGGGTGCTCTCTGCTATGAGGTGAGCCTGTAGAAATCCTCCAGTCAGGAGCTGTGAGTGGATGGCAAGCAGCAGCATTGTGTGAAAGGGCACCACCTGTAAGGCTGCTGGGTGCCATGACCAGCCCCAGCACTAGTCCTGAGCCAGCACAGAGCCAGCACTGCCTGTGGCATCCCTTCCCTGCATGGATGGTGAAGGCAGTGCTGGGTCGCTTTCCCAGTCGCAATTGGGGGGCGTCAAGTGCCCTCATTTCCCCCTGGTGCTTCCAAGCTCCAGGCCTTCTTCTCCTATCTCTCAGGGGTCCTTCAGCCACTTTTAGCATGTCTCTAGATATTTGACACTTTGCTGCTCTTCTGTGCTCCCCTTAGTGCTTGTTAATGCAATATTCAATGATGTTACCGATTCCTTCCTGCTGGAGTGTCAGCCTCATTCTCTACAGCTGCTTGCTGTAGCAGGCGTTCTCCAGCTGCAGTCTCAGAGAATCCCTGGTTTGCCATGGGGTTTTATAAAGCCCAGGGCTGCCTCTGCACTGCCTCTGCTCCTGAGGGCTCTTCTGCAGCCTCTTGGGTACTGCCCTGCTTTCTTCTAGAGATGCAGCCAAGAGCCCACTGCCCCACCACAATGGCGTGAAGAGTCTTGACATGAAAGAGAAGCAGATAATTTTTCCAAACTACAACCAGCTTGCCTGCCTGCATGGAGGAATTAAAAAAATGCTAGCAATATTAGTCAATAGATCAGTTGCTATTCAGGATGGACAAAAACAGAAGGCAAGACAAGGAAAACAAAAGATTATCAATAAGGGCAACTGTCTTAAAATACGTTCACGTGAAATTTTCTTCCTGACTGGGGGAAATCAGAAAAAAAAATGCTCTCAGAAGAAACTGTAGTAGCTCCCTTCAGGAAGTTCTATTTTGGGATAACATAAACTGTGTGCTGGTTGGAGTAATATTTAACATGTCTGTAAAAATAATATCGTCCTATTAAAAGTACCTCACAAAAACGGACAAAAGCCAAGTTATATTATGAAGTAAAACCCATAGAAATATAAGCACCTCACAGGGGGAGATACTACCATAAGTCAAATAAATGTTTGAATATTATATTTATAATCAAGAAAATAAAATTAAGAAGTTAATGAAAGAATTAAAAAGCACAGATATTTGCATCTTGGTATTCTGTGGAATCACCTTTATTTATATGGTATATAAATAATCTGTTAATTTAGAATTATAAATAAATGGAGATTATTTTCCAGATCTGGAGTATTTTTTTAAAAAAAGACATGCAGTAGTTCATGCCAAACTACACAGACATACACATGTATATTGGGAGCACTTCACTGGGATTGAATCATGCTCTTATTCTACCAGTGCGTTGAATCTTTCTAGGAAGAGCTGAGTATTTTTCAACTTCGTTTATCAAAAATACCTGTTCTGTCTAGATAGCACAAGTTCTCTCTTGTTACCTGTGACAGCGAAGTACCAGCCCTGTGGAGCCTGGTTCAAAAAGGTCCTACAACTTCCTTTTCTATTACTTCTAAATGTTTTCTGTGGCTAAGAGTCATGATTTTACAGATGGTCTATTCATCATGTTAGGCTCAATTACCTCTGAAAATATATGAGGGAAAGCATGTTTCCATTGAAGTCAAAGTTAAAATTCCTATTACTGCAATGGGCTGCATTTTCAGTCACAAGCACACTAACCTTTGGGAGTTCCTCTGGATGGGAGTGAAATTCTTACAGTGTGTGTATCACTGTGCTTGATAACAATGTTTATAGAATATATGGTTTCCGTAGCATATATTATTACATGAAGTAATAATGCCATTTTTCAAAGCAATTTTTCAGACTTGAGTTTGCTCAATGTGTGTTATAATTAATGACATTATGGAGACTTAATTTAATTATTCAAGAAAGTATTCTCTCTTCTGATAGATGTCATTGCTCATTAATCACCTTGCTTCTTTTTTTATTAGCTTAGATAGGTTTTTAGTCTTGTAGGTAACCCTTACCATGAAGCCAGCAGACTGGCTCGTGGCATGAGGCAAGGATACACATGCTGCATACTGTCAGCAGTGCTAATGCTTACACACACAATTTACAATGACTTATTGACCTTGAAATTTCCTTGTCAGCTTTTAAATTTTCCTTCTGCAAAAATGGGTTTTAAATCAGATTAAAGTTCTAATAATTTGTCTTTATATCCTTCTTGCAGAATTTCAAAACCAGTGTGGTAGACATGAGTTATGTGTTAGTATTTATTCGGTATTTCAAAGCAAACCCTTCTTGAAGCAGAAATACTGAAAGATCACTCTATATGTTTTCTTTAAGAAAATTACTCTTTTAAACACTCTGGCATTTCTCCTGTGTAAAGACTTGGGGACTACAAACCTGTATGGTGAGTAAGTGCCCAAAGAATGTTCTGGTTTTTAAATTACATGTGTAAAACAAAACTATTAACAGAATAAGGCCTTAAAATGATAGAGCAATTTACTAGTTATATAATAAGAATATGTGTGGCAAAAAGGCGTAGAAAACTTTAGATAGTAAAATCTTTTGCAACTGGCAAAACCACAAGTGAGTACATAAATCATGGCAATGAGAACAGTGTCAGGAAAATTGATTTAAAAGGCAAAGTACAGGAAAGAAGAATAAAATGCAATGTAAAATCTCTATTAAAAAGTTTGCCTGATTTTTTCCCCAGGAACGGCAAAATTTCACTGAACACCATCTTACTTGACATATCTTTCCTCACACCCACAGCCAAGTAAATACCTATAAGAGTGTAGGAATGAGATCTACAGCCATGAGACATGCCATGAGATATGTGGTGGAGGGGTTACTGTGGGCATGATGGTCTGTGATGGGGATGATTCATTAGGGTGCATTATCACTCCAGCCAGCCAGGCAGCAGAGGAAGTGATATGAAGATGTCACGGTTCTGTTCCGCCCCTTAAACAAGCCCTAAAACCTCTATAATCCCTCTCTTTGTAACTCTTGATGTCCCTCAGTTACCTATAAATTGGCTTCCCTCCCCTCCAACCCCCATTTGTGGCAGCAGTAACAGAATATTTGACTACAGTCTCACCTCCTCTTCTCCTAAAAGTATAAATTCAGCATTTGAAATCCTTCCTGGCAGAGGATGAGGGTATGAGCATCTTGCAGATAGGGCGATGGGCTTGCTCCTCTCTCCTCCCCAAAGCAGAGATGCCTCTTAGGTAAGATTTGCTCCTCCAAGTCATCAGTGTATACCCAGGAGCACTTGTACATGAGTACATTTCGAAAGCCTTGTAAATTTATCACCGCTAATCTGACAAGAATCTAGAACCTGGTGATTCGCTAAACCGCACTATTCATGAATCTGGATTGTGAAAGTTCTCATTGAACTCAGTCAGAGTTACAGTTAAACTGCACTACTTCTGATTCTGTGACTGTGAGACCAGACATACAGAGTAACCCACACAATTTATGCATCTGACTTTACTGAATGTCAGCAGACTTACAGTGCCCAGTTGGTTCTAATAAGAAGTTTATCCCGCTGTACCCAGTCCATCTTATCTCGGAGGATCAGCTGGAACATGAGGACATATTTTTTTCTGACAAATTTCTCTCCTCTTAATGCAACAGTGAGCCATATAAGAAATAATATTGATGTAATTTTCACTGTCTCGTTCCTCTCCAAATCTGCATTCATGGTGTCTAACATCCCAAAAATGTATTTCAGGGAGACCACACAGGCCTGTGGTAAGGAAGAGCGATACCCACTGTGATCAGGCCGACTCAGGTCTTTTTACAAAGACATCATTTTCTTTCCCAGCAGTTGTGTTTGCTGTCTCATCACCTTATCCTGAAATCTAGAGGGAGCAAGGGTTGATAATTTCCTTGGTACTTGATCATGTCTAAAACCAGAAATTACTCACTAAGTCTTCATTTCCTTCAAGGAAAACCATTCCCTGGTTCATCTTCCCTTTGAGGAGTTCCTCCTTATGGAGGACAGCAGCTGAACATGGCTTTTCCATCATTCCCCAGGAGATAAAACGTGCAGCACAGCTCAAGAAAAGATTGACATAACTCCTGAAAGTAAATTCAACCTTCCTTTTTCAATCAGATAAAGCAACTATTTGTAGAGGCAGCTAGGCCAGACCTCAAACATCACATAACAGAGAAAATAACACTGTAATCTTGGAGGACAAATGCTGGGAATCTCACTGCCCTTCATTTGTCCTTTTGCTGTTCTTCATCCTAGAAGAGATGACATGAGACCTGCATGTTGAAAACAAAGTTGTGACAGAGTCATTTTCAGGTGGAGTATTAAACCTTGGGAGCTTTGAACTGTGCCTTTCCAAATTCCCACACAGAGAGAAGAAGCATGACCTGGATGTTCCAAAGCCTCAGAAAGCCATCACCTGGCCTGACCTCTGGGACCATGCAAAACTGACTGGCATTTAGAGAAACCCAGAGGTTTCTCTAAAATGTGCCAAATATATTAATATGATTTCAGGGAAATATGTTTTCTCTATCCCATCAGATATGCTGGACTTGCAGCTGAGAGCCTTGCCTTCAGAATTCCAAAGCAGGCCCTATTCAGTGATTTATATCACCATGGCAGCATACGTGCCATTAATGAAAACACCTTATTTTCCTTTCACTGGTATTCTTGATCTGCTCTGTAGCACTCCTTTTCCCAGACACACAAACCATCCTAGATTTCTGATCTCTTTTCTCCAGTTTATAAGAAAATATGGATTGTGGCTAACTTCTACTTTACACAGAAATAAATTCTGAAGAAAAACCGGTATGGTTCCTGGAAGTGTGGAGAGAAAAGAAACAGACATCCTTCTTCCAAACTTTATCTCGGCTCCCTTTTGGAGTCCTCACTTCATGTCTTTAGGAAGTCTAACTGAACATATTTCATAGTGACTGAATCTTAATGAAGCAACACAAGAATACAAGAAATAAATTAATAAAAAGACATCTCATTTAAGAGAACTTGATGCTAGAGTATGAAACTGCATGTTCAATAGTTTTGCCATGTCTAATCCTTTTTTATCTGTTTTAAAAGTAATTACTACTTATTTTCCATAGTCGCTGTCCTGTAACATTCCCTTTTCCCCCATTTACATGCAGTTCCAATAAGATTGAAAGTATTTATGCAATCATATGACACACCAGAAAAAAATAGGATTCTTTTGGTTTACTGCTTACTCTGTGGAAAATCTTTGCTGCCCTCCTACTAGGAACAAGCCAGGCTGTAACAGAAACTCAACAGCATCTTTATTTATTTTATGTGTTTGTTCTTGGTGAAGCTAAGTCAATGTTATATCCCCATTGTTAGGAGTTATATCCCAGTTGATGATAAAAGCTTGAAAGTGTTGAATGTCTAGTTTGGATACAGGCTCAAGTGTTTAGCATTTGTCCAATATTAAACTCCCATAAAACAAACAAACAAACAAACAAACAAACAAACAAACAAACAAACAAACAAGAGAGGAGCGATATCTAAAGGGTCACCCCTTCTGTCCTTCCTCTGCTGATCATGGGCTTCACCAGTAGTGCTGCCATAGGGCACACTCTGGCTCCTCTCCCTTTGTCCTTTCCACCTCTGCCAAGGAGAGTGCTTTGCACAGTGGGGATCTGTTTAGGATTCAGGAATCAACTCAGACCTTCTTGCCAGCAGCTCCAAAACCACACAGCCTTGAGTACCTCCTGCTGCCTTGCATTGACAAGGTTTGCAAGGAAGGAGCAGGGAGCTTGCAAGGAACAGGTCTAGGGACATTTAAATGCTCCTAATGGAGCAGAGGAGGAGTTCCTAGAAGCTCCTATTTGTCCTGATTTCACTTTTTTTTCTCTGAAGTAATTATCTGTGTCTTACAGCTCTCCAGGTCAATGTCTATTTAATCCTCTGATACTGCACCATAAGACCTTGACACAAGTACTGAAGGTCAGCTTCACCAAAAGAGGCACATGTGATGCCTTTTCTCCTGCCTCCATGCAGGGAGTCAGCTGTAGGAATGGCTCCCACTCAGAAGATACCTGAGAGAAGATGTGCTTCAGGCTGGATCAGCTCCAGCTGTACAGACCTGGGGCAAGCAGAAGGGAGGAAGTATAAACAACTCTCTTGCTGTAGAAGACCAGACAGCATCACTCTGTTCTTTGGGTAGTAGCTCACATTAAAATAATTGAGAAACTGCATCCACATTTCAATAAGACTGTGGTGTCATGGAGGGGATAGGTCTACAAGCATATCATGCATATCACCCCTTCTGTTCTGCATTTTCAAAGAAAAAAATATCTGATAATTTACCTCTTTTCTTCCACGATGGCTGATTTTATAAATGTCATTTCTTTCTGTGGCTGAACCATTCTTTTTCAAACTTGGCTTCTTTGCACACATGAAATGCTTTTGATCAGATTATATTTACGGTGAAGGCAAATGTTAATTTAATATCTGTCACAAGATCTTGCAAGATTTCCCGTGAGGTCTCATGATCATCTATCAGCATGTAATTAAATAAGAGGGCCAAGTTAGTATCAGGTGTAAGTCCTGGGAAGGCAGTAATATTACATCAAGAAAGTGTTTAATCCTACTGCATTCAACTCTAGCTTGCCTGACATCTTGTTATTTTAAATTTCTTTGGCTTTTTTTTCTATTCTTTTTCCAATCACCCATATGAAAGTATGTCACTTGTCACAGATTTCTTTGATATGCAGGGTGATTTCAATTTGTTTTATTCATGTACTGGTTATCTGCTTATTTATAATTTCATCCCCAAACAGATTTGATGCCTACTGCTCTCAGATTTGCACAGCAAGAGGCTTGCAATAGTATAACACATGGTGTTACAATAATGCCTAGAGCTTTAGCTAGGATTCATTACTTTTCATATGTTTCCTTGAACTTTTCCACAGAAGCCATACATTCATTCACAAAGGGAGGGTTTTGTTTCCAACCATTCTTTCTTATGTCTGCCCACTCCATCAGGCTTCACCCCAGCCTTGCTGAGACCGTCACAGGTTTTCTGGTTCTGCTTGTCATCTCTGGCATCTTCTCCATCGGTGTCCCCAGTGGTTGTGACTATCCCTGATGGCAGCTGGACGCAGACACTTAGAACAACTCAGTGCTGGCAGCCTCTGCAGCTTGAGCTCAGCCTTTTGTCTTCAGGGAATCTGCATCTGCTGCACCCAATGCAGCGCTGTGCAGAGATACCTGCCCTGCAAGCCAGCTGCAGTCAGTGTAAGCACATTACAGATGGACCTCTGCGCAGGATGATGGCTCTGCAGAGGTGGGATGCTGGAGCCAAGCAAAAGGTGCTGCTAAAATGGCAGCATTCCTTTAAGAGCCTCTGCAAGAAGGCCAAGGCTTGTTCATGTTTCTGAGTGCGGTCTTGCATCATGCTGTGTGGACAAGCTGAAGTGCTGGAGGGATGTCTTCTGCAAGAGTACACTGGTATGACCCAGGAAGGTTTCTCCCATGATGGAGCTCTAAGGAGAGCCACAGGCAGCAGGCATTTGATGCAGTGGTCTTCAGGGCAGTCAGGACTTGGGAAGGGAAGGAGAGATCTTGACTCCATTTCAGAAGGCTGGTTTATTATATTATGATATATACATTAAAAAGACCACACTATAACTATACTATAAAGAACAGAGAGAAAGATTCATCAGAAGGCGAGACAGGAATAGAAAGGAATGAATAACAAAGTTCTGTGACTCCCAGAGAGTCTGAGAGCTGCTGCCCCCTCGATTCGCCACCAAGTAGAAACATCCCACATCAACCAATCAAGAAGGCACCTGCTGCATTTCACAGTAGCAGATAAAAAATTGTTTACACTTGAAGCTGAGGCCCTTTCAGCTTCTCAGGAGAAGAAAATTCTAGCAAAGGGATTTTCATAAAATATCATAACTACAGGCATTCAGCTGGTCTGTAGTGTGGCCACAGATTTCTTGAGTGACTGTAGCTACAGTACAACAGCTTGTGGGAGAAGGGTAAAGATGAGTTTTCTCATCTTTGGTTTTTATTCCGTTGCAAATTTTCAGCCAAAAGTGATTTGGAGAGTGAGTATGATCTTGAAAATCAAGATTCCAGATCTGCTGGAAAAAAAGGCAGTATCTGTGTCATCAAATCACAGTTTTCTATGTAAAAATCTGCTAGTGGATCCTGGATCCTCACATGAAATTATTTAGCCTGTACCATGCTTCAATGTACTCTTGGAAAAATGGAGACTTCTCTGCTCCACAGCGAGGAGCTGTAGTCACAGCCTCCAAATGTATTTCACACCCCCAAGCCTCTGGGAGCCCTCTTGGATCTTCTTCCTGCTGCATTCATCTCCATTCTGGCAGTGCCCTGAGCCCCTGCTTCCCCATCCTCCCTTCCTCTGTCCCCAAACCCATAACATTCTCCCCCAGCCCTCTACCCTTCTGATCCCTCTCCTTTCCTCATTCACTTCCTTGCCTCTATAAAGCCAAGATTTGCTTATCCCTCTCTTACTGATGGTTGCTTCATACGATCCCACCTTTGTCCAGAGCGGGTGCTTTCCTTTTATACTAGATGTGCTCTAATACAAATTTCACTACGACATATCCAGTTTTTGACTGCCAAAATCAGTTCCTATAACATAGATCTTTCCAACCAGCAGTCTGGCTGTCCTCCAGTATGTCTGCAGGAAAAATATTCAAGGGAGAAGCTGGGGGAAGGAAGGCCTGGCAGAGGTACTAGGTTTTTCTCCTTTAAATGAAGCTGCAGAGAGCAGCAGTGGTAAGTCTTGTGTTCAAGATCCCCACAGACATTGTTAATGGGAAGAGAACTGGGAGTATCTATTGAAAAGTTTGAGAGGATTGTTAGAGAAATTAAGAGCAAATCAGTGATTTGCATGGAGTATTTATTTTCTAGAATGGAAATTAAAGTTCTAATTGAGCATTTTATGTAATTAAAATCTTTTACGTGGAAAAATGAAGTCTCTGCTACAGAGGTAATAGAAAACACAAAAAATACTTTGGATGTTCTAAAGATAGTGTAGATAATTAAATGTTCTCATGCTTCAATTCTCTCTCCAACCTGATCAGCTATTACTGTTTGCTTGTGCCAGATGCTGGATTACTCGCAGATCCTGCTGTGCACAATATGATTCTCCTATAAGTTCCCATTGGTGATGAGGTACATTGAGATAACCTCATTCTGTTACGGGTCTCTGTACTTTTCTTTCTGTGAGTTGTATTCCTTGGAGAGGCTGAGAGTCCCATGGCGCTGGGAGCTGCCCAAGTGAAGAGCAGGCACCTGCTTGAGAACGTTCCTCAGCAGAGCACATCTCCCAACCTGCTGGGTATCTGGGGAGGAGGGATGAGAATGGAGATGTATGGAGCCCAAGCACTTATCCCAGTGCTAGGAATTGTGCCCAATGGGAAACAAATGAGTCTTCCAGACAATATAGGGGGCAGAAAAAGATGACTTTGTTGGGATGTTTTTCCTGGTGCCGGTTAGTGAGAAAATACTGTGAGATGAGAGAGAACAAAAGAACGTTATGAGGAGCTTCTGGATTACTTCCATTTTGTCCAGCAACTCAGGTTTTCTTTAGATTCAAACAAATTTAGATTAGAACATGCCTACTTGTCCCAATTGCAGCTTTGCATTTCCAGCGTGATCCCCAAATAACTGTTTGCTGGAAACTCCTGATGGCCCACTTCTGAGTCAATTCTCTGGAGGCAGAAGGGACTCACACCTGTATGAGAAGCAAAACCCTTACATGTTCAAGAGAGCGTTTTTTCCTGGTATGTGAAATATTCTCACTTTTATTCCCCCTGTTTCTTGAACTCATAGCAAATCAGCTATTGTCAGACAAGCAAAAAGGTGAAAAAGTCTCATTGACGAGCAACATTCAGTGTCCTCACCTTTTGAATATACAATTTCATTTATTTTTGTTCCTTGTATGCTTGAGCATCCTTGTGTAATTTTCGTTTCTTTACACTCTGCTTTCTTTATGTCATGTATACAAATGCACGACTGTTGCAGAGGCCATTGGACAAACAAGGTGGTCCTTACTCAGTCAGAATCTTCATTGATTTCAATAAGCAGTTTGATTAAGTGGAGAATATAGGATTTGAGCCAGACAATTTCACACAGATTAAGGGGAAAACATGCCTGAAATTGATTTATATGGAAGCAGCAAGCTCAAGTCCATTGGGCACTCATAGCCTGCAGATACCATGCATGCTGTAGCAACAATAATATAAATTCATTAGGAGTCCATGGTCCAGAAGCAGATTTGTCTTTGATAGATCTTTAAAAGCTGCACAAGAAAGTTCTGCCTCTGAGAGCATTGCAATCTTTCTTGTCAGTGGGATGCAGGCTCAGCAAGGTAATTGACACCACACTCTTGCCCAGCTCACTGCTGGATTAGGATAAATAATTACCCCTTTTGTGACAATTCTTCTCTTTTATCAGCACACAAACTTAATGCTGCTGCTGTCAATAGCACTATCACAAAATTGAATTATGTAGGGAAACGCAGGACCTATGAAGATGAGACACCTCCTGAATTAGAGTTCAGTCCCATTTTGTTGAAGATATCATGCTGCCTAAACCTGTTCATACATTTACACAAATCTGTATTATAATATACAGCAGAGACCACTCTGTACAGCTTCATTCTTCTTTGAAAGCTGATTCAAAGGAGAAGTCCTAATACGACGCTAATGCATAAGCTCCCTTTGAAGCCTATGGAGTCAATCATCTCCTTACAATGCTTCCATGCTCTTGCTTACTTTAATATCTGCTGTCAACAGGGCACTGTAGCTTTGGTGAGTGCTGATTGGCATTCTCCTTGCATGGGGTCTCTGTGGAATACCCCTCACACAGCCTATCTAACCTCCTGGCTGGGGACAAGCCCACACCGTGGACCTACACTGTGTAGTTCAGGAGCATATTCCCTGTAAACCTTCTCTCTCACCCTGGCACTCATTGACCAACAAGCGACAAATCAACTGCTCCCTTTGAAACGAGCGAAAGAGTCATCCCTGACTCATGTTGTAAAGGCTTTATGGACACAAAGAGGAAGACGGCGATAAAAAATCCTCTCAGCTGGAAAAGGCAGTTCTTATCTTCACTCCAGCAATTTTCAGCAAAATTTACGGTTTCTTTTATGTAGCAAATCCTCTGTAAATGATTATATATACAAACACTGAAAATTTCCAGGTCCCAGAACACATAATATTTGCCACTCATAAAGCCTTTTTCATCTTCAAAGCGCTCCTCAAGGACCAGCTAATGAATCCTCAAGTTGCTCCTTTGAGGTTAAGTGATGGGCTCAAGGTTAAAGCTTGTATCAGTCTCAGAGCCAGGATTAGATATGAGCAGATTTTTGCCTCTACATTCTTTATGTAAGCCATGATCTTCATACGAGCAGTCACTCACCATTCTATAAAAGAAATTCAGACATAAAAGCATTGCAAATTCTTTAAAAGAAACAAAACAGAAGTTGTGTGTTTCAGAAGTAATTTCGCATCTTTCCTCCAAATCATAACTACTTTCTGTGCTTTAAAAATAGCACCCTGCTGTGTTTTGCAGTGTGGCAGGAATGCTTGCCCACCTGCTTTACCAGATGAGTTTCTGTGTCTCAACAGCCTCTGCCTTTTTCTCCAGTCAAGCCTTCCCCAAACCTACCTCCAGATGATGACCCAGTCCCCTTCCTAGCCAGGTGCCAGCCCTGGTCCAACACTACCTCTGCCCTGTTTTCCGCAGCATTAACAGTGTTCACTTGACCTCTGAACTAGATACACAGGAGAAAGTCTTATCCAAGCACAATATAATTACATCACTAAGCACTTTTTTATGGGTCATGCAGAGTTAATTCAGAAAATCAATGCAGAGTGCTTATCAGTACTAATTTAACAGGATATTTTCTTATCAGTGCAAATCTTGCCAAGATGTTTTTTTTCAGCACTAAAGCAAGTAGTGTGTGAATCAGTTTAAATGTCAGAGAGGTTTAACTCCCTCAACTCCTGGACCTCATTAATAAACAGCTCCAGTTGCACACTTCACTTTCCACTTGTGGCCTTGCAGAGATTACACAGTGTAATTTGAGTCACAGGAAGTCAGGAATGGGGTGCTGCCTCACTGGGGTGCTCTCTCCCTGTCAGGAGGGTACCCCTGGGATCCCCTATCCTGCCTGGGCAGCCTTGCAGAGCTGCACACAGCCTCTCCTACCCTCCTCTGTCTGCCTCCGTTTGCCTCCAGCTCAGCTTCAGATGCACAGGGTATGCAATGCCAGCACCCAGAGGAAAATCTATCCCAACAGCTGAGTGCTGGGTGACTCAGCCTAAATGAAAGACAAGATGGTTTTTCATTGTAGCCTGTGTGGAGTCACTCTGATAACATATGATTGCAATTTAAGTGGGTGGGGAGTAGGGGGGATAGAAGGGGACATCTTGCAGACAGCTTGAAATGTCCCAAAATTTTCTGAAATCAATTCCACAGTTTCTTTTTGGCTCTTGTAAATGTTAGTCAGAGCCCAACATGTATTTATGATCCAAGGCTTACATTGCCCAGGTCACTCATATCTTCCAGTGAGTGAGCCACAGCCACCTCACAGTCTCTGTGGTGTCCTCCACTGGCAGCTTGAAGCTGCTCAAGAGGAAATGAAATGAGCTTTTCTGAAAACCTGTGTGATAAGAGCATTTTTTTCAGCCAGGGTAGAAGTATCCCAGACTAATAAAAATAACCAGATGGTATGATATGAAAAATAGCAACAATCCTGAGAAAGAGCAACCACTGTTGCTCCACCATAGGAATTTTCCCCATCTGCCCACCTAGTAGGATGTACTCATGCAACGTCCTACTTTTTCTCTGATTGAGTGAGTCTGAAATGCTCTTTTGCATGATTAACCCCCCTTGGAGAAAAGGGATTCACCCTTTCTCTTACATTCAGGACATTCAGATTTCAGTCCAATCCAGAAAAAAAAAAAAGCATCAGAGTCCTCTACATTCATCTCATGATGTTATTATCAAAGCACTATATCAAAGATAGCAGAGATTAGCACTACACCTCTCATAATTTTCAAGTCAAGTGCCAGCTGCTGCTGTGTTCTGTGTGGGAGCTGGTACCCTGCCTTGCATTTGGCATGCTGGAAAACCAGGCTTTGCATCAGGCCCCTGGGGAGCACTGCCTCAAATCTGGACTGGGGTGGGAGCCAGCACCATGCTCTGGAATGGACTGACACAGCCCCAGGGGACATGGAGATCCTGTTCTAGGTCTCAACATGTTTGGCACTAGGTAACCCAGGTGTTCTAGCATTTGGAGTAGTCAGTTGGGACTTTTTGGATATGTTTCTGGGTTTAAGCAGTTCAAATCCTCCTAGGTCCTTTTTTTAGACACTGTGTCCTGGATCTAATCCAAAGAACATAAGTAGGAAAAATGTGAAGTTTTTGCTTTCTCCATAAAGATGTCTAGCTGTCTTTTAAATTAATTCCTCTTATTTGCTTCAATATCTTCACCTAGCAATAATTTATTCTACTTTTTGATTGAAATAGCTGTGCCTGAATTCCCCTTTCACTCTTAATTTCCTAGTTTTTAGACTGTCTCTTGTTTTTCCAGACTTCTCATCAGACTGAAGAGCTTATCTCATTCCAGTTGATCAAACCCTTTTACAAGTTTAATATTTCTTCAGATTTTCTTTTCTCTGATTTTTCTGACAAGAATAAATAGTTTCCTTTTGTACAAATGTAGATGAATTCTGATTATTCTTCCATCTCCAGAAAGGCAGAAAGCTATGTGAGAAAGCGACCACACCAAAATCCTGTATTTCAATCTTATGAGCACTCCATTTAGGAATAACAACAGTGTTTTAGGGGTGATAAATCAAATGTCCTATATCCTAATTCCCATGTTCTGTTACCTTGACAGCTCTCGACTCTTTGAGCTGGCCGAGCAAGATGTAGCTTTTTTTCACGACTGAAAGTGTCCAAACAAATGCATGAAAGACAGGGAATGATTTGGGAATAGTTATTTACTCATTACATAATATTTTTTTCATGTTTGTCTCACAACCCTGCAAAAAGATGCAGCATACAGCAGAAAGTAGAAGTTTGTACCAGGATGTGTTTGCAGGACTGTGTTTCACTGATTTCAGAAAGATCAGCTGTAGTAACCATAACTTTCAGAGACTTACCCATGAAGATGTGTGATCAGCTAGGAGGAACAACTCATTCAATTTCTTTTGTTTTATTGCTGTCTCTCACTGAGCTTCTCTTTTTCATCAAGATAAGTACTGCAATCTGAATAAAAGTTTTGGGCTATTGTCCTATGAAAATTACAAGGCAGCTCCTGAGGCTGGAAGTTATTGTTTTAGCATCTTTGTGGAGTGTGGCACCTTGCCCAGCATTAGTAATTTTTCTGAAAGATTTTTCTTGCAGCCAGAATGGTCCAAGGTGTGGTTTGGAACAGATAGCTTCAGTTCAGGGGAACACATGCCTCTGAAAGGAGATTTTCCAGTGGGCTACAAAACCTGTGGATTGAGATGTGGCTCCTGCCTGGCATTCATTGAATGGCTGAGTTCTATCAAGTTCCTGAGCTGGAGAACAAGCAAATCAGTGGGGGAAAAAACCCATTTAAAATGGTTTTGAGTGTGATGTTCTCCTCTCAGATCTCTGCTTGTAATCCTGAATGAACCTGCTCTTTAGAGACTGAGATCTGTCCCTACTGATTTTATGCCAGGTAAGTATTGCAGGATTCCTCTTCTCCTCCCAGTAGCCTGACCATGGTGCCCCACATACCCAGCAGGATCCTGGGGAGACACCTGACTCTGCAATGGTGTCAAACTTCATGACTGGTACCCAGGCGACAAATGTGGGGAGAGACAAGAAGAGGAGTAGTGGGACTGTAAGGATTGCCCTGCTGCAGGCCACAGGGCAGCGAATTGGTAACTTTGTTCTGTTGGACTGGCTCGGGATGATGTTCCACAAACACTGCCTCCTCCAGATGCTCACAGGTAACCTAGCGAATGTCATCATTTTACATCTGCATGTGTCTGCTTTTCCTTACAAAATGTGACAGAGCTGTGTTGGAAAGTGAAGAAAGCTGCTGAGGGAGAGAAGGTACCCAAAATGGGAAACGAGGGAAGGAGGGTGGATGCACATGAAACTGTCCTTGCCCATAGGGCCAGTCTTTGGAAAAGGAGATGAAGAAGGTGGCCAGAGGGGCACAGGCCAGCAAGCCTGACCCTGTAGCTCTGGAAGTCTGGCCATATTCTAGAGGGGGAGGCTGGAGCTGTCCTCAAGTGGTATTCCTGCTGCTAATGCTGCCGTGTTGTACTGTATTTTTCTATGAGGTCCAGAGATAAAGGTATTAATATTAACATTAACAACAGAGAAAAAATGAGCATGATTTTCAATAAATATTTTATTCATAGTTTCCCATTAGTATCACTATAGATGGTAAAGCAGAACAGCATTTCTTTAAACATCCACCAACCATTTAGTGCTACGGGAAGACCAGTGAAATTTCAGAGTACCAAGCTATTTTGATTAAATTTTCAGGGCTTGAGGATATAGTTAAATTAAAAGGGGAGAAAGGATTTAAGTAGGGAGTGGTTTGGGATCCAAACCTCTGTGGGTTTTTTCAGGGAATGACTCTTCAGAATATAATTCTCTTTATCTTGACTGTTTATCAGTGTATCAGAGAAAGGAAAATAAGGTATTGTCACTGCCAGATATGGAAATGAGAGCTTGGTGACTGAGTTTGCATCTCAACACATTGTTAGCTTGTCCTTCATAAGGTGAGAATTCAGTATGTCCTGAAAGGACACAGACTTTAAAAACTTTTTGTAAGATGCTCTTCCAGGACCACAGAAATCCTTGAAAAATGTCACATATATATCTGGGTGTATGCATATAATACACACACACACACACACACACACACACATATACATATATATATATATATATAGTTAGGCTTAGCAAGAAAGGAAATATTTTCCCTCTTTCTTCTTGGATTTTCTGGTTCCTCCTTTATTTTTATGAAGAAGAAAGACCTCATCTCCTGTTGAAAGGAATCCTATAGCCTCCAGAAATATTTGCTTAACTGCTTTGTTGTCAGCAGATTGCAAAAAGAGTGAACCACGAATATTTAACCACATAGGGATGTCCATTCCAGTTCAGATATAAATATCTGACTAAAAAAACCCAGAAGATAAAGAAAAGGGTGTTCTTTTTTTAGAAGAAGAAAGTAAAGCAAGCATGGACCAATAAGCATTAAAAAGAAGAGAGTTACTACTGAGTAAATAAAATAAAATGCCCAGAAACAAGTATTCCCTTTGAAAAAGAACATCAGAAGGAATAGAATTAGTGTTCAAAACATGCCTGACAATGCCCCAGTGACAGCAGGGAGGTGGTGATAGAGAGATGCCTGGTGCACCAGAAGTCAATTACCCTGAAAACACAACTTAATTCCTGTGCAGGGCAGGCAAGATGTAGGAGCAGATTTTTCTGTTCCTTAGTGGCAGTGGTTTTGTCTAGTATTTCCATTTGTTTTGATTAGCACTCTGGGAAATACACACAAAAAGCAGTGCTAGTCACAAAAAGCAGTACACTGAATACTTTGTGGGGAGACATCATTGGTCTGATGCAAGATTTCAGCACTGAAAGAAAGGTTTTAACACCTACCAGGAATTAATAGTAGCAGAAGAAGAAGAAAAAAAAAGGTTAAAATGTTAATGTTAATGCAAAACAGGCTCTTCTGTTAATGCAAAGAAAAGGCTCTTCTGTACCAAGATGCTTGTTAGATGGATTTTATATCTATATCAGAGGTGCTACATATGTAGCAGAGATTATATATAAAAAACATATGAGAAAGGGAATATCAGTGAGTCTGATTTTGGTTTGAGTTAGTTTGGTGAAAGTTTTTGAGCCAAGAAGACTTGAGGAGGGAATAAAGCTGTCAATGCAGAACTATTTTGATGTGAAGCATTTATATCTTGAACTGCTATAATGTTTACCACAGGTGTTTTCCTAATGAAACTTTTCAGCTTGTGTTAAGAAGGATTAAAAGAAACCAACGGAAGGTGAATAATTTAGTAAAATTAGAAAATTTGGTAACAAAAGCAAATATTTCAGTTAATTTTACCAGTCCCCCAAAACACAGTTTCAGTTCAACTTTAGTATAATATTTTTCCTCTTTTCTTTTTCTTATTTATTCCATGAAAATTAAAAGACCCCCAAATCCTATACCTTTAGCTGAATGTTTCTACAAGGTTTTCATAAATATAACTTGAAGAAAAATAACCAGTGAATATGATCTCTAGTAACTCCATGCCTGTGAAATCGGGGGTTCACTGTGAAGTTGAACTGCTGTCCTCATAAAGCCATTCAGTAGTAGAGTCAGGCTGTCAGCAGGGGGGGAAATGTACATCTCAAGCTACAAAAGACAAGATGAAAAGTAAATAAAATAGATTCATAGAGGGTGAAGGTGCAGATACAACACTGTGAATTACCATACAATGCTAATAAGAGGCTTGTGTTGATCCAAGACATTTTCAGACATCTAATACATGTAAATGTTAGAGCAACAAAAGAAAAGTTTAATCCTAAAACCAGAAATTAATTACCCAACCGATGAAACTCCTCCACTGCTCTGACCTACACAAACTTGCAAGCCTTCAAGCCTTCAAGCCCTTATCTTCAAGAACATAACAGATTGTCTCCGGGAAATGTACATTCCTAAAATCCAAAAAGAGTCGTGGTAGAAACCAGACAACAGCTGTAGACCACCATGCAGCCAGTGATGACTTCTCCTACCTCACAGGCATGGGACGAGAAAGCAATTAACACTGGCACTCAACATATGCAAATGAATAGGGGACTGTAGATGGGAAAAATACAGATACATAATATATTCCAAATCTGGCAAGGATAACCATTTTATTTGGCCAGGACAGTGTCTGGTCAACAACTGGGACTATGTCTGGGAAGAGACAGTCCCAGTTGTTTGAGCATGCCAGAGATGGATTGATATAAGCTGTCAAATTGCCGTGTGAAAATTGCCCCAAAGCTGTGGGTTTAAAATTAGAGAATCACAGAATGTGCTGAGTTGTAAGGGACCCACAAGGATCACTGAGTCCAACTCCTGGCCTTGCACAGGATCACCCCAAGAGTCACACCATGTGCCTGAGAGCATTGTCCAAACACTTCTTGATTCTGTCAGGCTTGGTGCTGTGGCCACTTCCCTGGGGAGCCTGTTCCAGTGCCCAAACATCCTGTGGGTGAAAATCCCATTTTCCTAATATCCAGCCTAAACCTCCTCTGACACAGCTTCCATTCCCTGAGGTCCTGCCACTGAGCACCACAAAAAGGAGATCGGTGTCTGCCCTTCCTCTTCCCGTCATGAGGAAGTCATAACTGCAGTGAGGTCTCCCCTCAGTTTCCTCTTCCCAAGGCTAAACACATCAAGGGACCTCAGCCACTCCTCATATGGGGTTCCCTCATGGCCATTCACCATCTTTATTGCCCTTCATTGGACGGTCACCAATAGCTTTATGTCTCTCTTATATTGTGGTGCCCAAAATTGCACACAGCATCCCAGGTGAGGCTGCCCCAGTGCAGAGCAGAGTGGGACAATCCCCTCCCTTGCCCTGCTGGAGATGCTGTGCCTGATGCCCCCCAGGACAGGGTTGGCCCTCCTGACTGCCAGGGCGCTGCTGGCTCACATTCAACTTGCCACTGACCAGGACCCTCAGGTCCCTTTCTGTGGTGCCACTCTCCAGCCTCTCATTCCCCAGGCTGTCCGTACATCCAGGATTGCCCCATCCCAGGTGCAGAACCCAGCACATCTCTGTCAAACTTCATGCAGTTAGTCATTAACCATCTCTGTAATTCATCAAAGTCACTTTGCAGGGCTTCTCTGCCCTTGAAGGACTCAACAGCTCCCAGTTCAGTACCATCTGCAAACTTAGTATCCCTTAAACTCCTGCATCCAAGTTGGTAATGAAGATGCTGAAGAGAGCTGGGCTGAGGATGGGGCCCTGCAGAACCCCACGAGTGACAGGTCCCCAGCCTGCTGTCACCCCATTCACTGTAACCCTTTGTGCCTGACCCCTGAGCCAGCTGCTCACCCATCGCATGATGTGTTTATCCAGCTGTGTGCTGAACATTTTGTCCAGAGGGATCCTGAGAGAGACAGTATTGAAAGTTTTATTGAAATCTAAAGAGATTACATGTAATGACTTCACTTGATCAGCTGAGTGGGTTACCTTGTCATCAAAGAAAATTAGGTTTGACAAGCAGAACTCTCCCCTCATGAAGCTGTGCTGGCTGTGCCCAACAACTGCATTGTCCTTCAGGTGTTTTTCATTACCTCCCAAAATAATCTTCTCCATTATTTTACCAGTTACTCAAGTGAGTCTGACAGGCTTGCAATTTCCATCTTTATCGTCCTTCTTTTAAACTGGGACAAGATTAGCCATTTTCCGGTCAACTGGGAATGCTCAGTGCTTCTGACAGGCCCTCTCATTTTGCATTGTGTGGGATGCTCTCAAGCTGTGAAGAACCAGCTGTTTCCCACCTGGGCAGGAGCTGGTCTTGGCAACCCTGGAAACAAGTGCAATTGGTGGTCCATCACTCTGCTGACCCCTCTTCCAAGCTTTTCAGCCTCCTGCCTGAGGGAAAACGTGCACCCTCTGAGGCCAAGTTCAGGGATGTACAGTGCTATGTGCTGATGTCTCGGGAGGATAGGAGGGAAACAAGCCTCAAGAAAACCTGAGGTTTGTTATCCAGAATTATTTTGTCCATGATTCACACAAGTCCTAACCTATCCTACTGAAAAAACCGAACACTGTAAAAACAAATTAAAAAAAAGTGATACTTTAAAAGACTGTTCAGACAGCAATATCATACTGGAATTTGTACACAAACAAAGTCCAGCTCTAGACAAACTTCAAAATAGAGATGTCTCTCTTTTTAATAAAGGCAATCAGTATATCAGTAAATTGAAAGCAGGGAAATGCTTGACATAAGATTTTCCATTATGTACTAATTCTAAAGTCACATTATCCTTAAGAAGCAACAAATGTGCTGCAATAAGAAGAAAAGCCCAACAGACAATCAAACAAACAAAGAAACAAACTTGCAAAGCCAGATGGGCTGAAGGCATGTTTTCAAATAAGTACAGGCAAGTTCAGACTGACAGGCACTGACCCATTGCTTGTGGGGTCTGTGAATTCAGCTTTTTGTTTTACTTCAATAGTTTAACTAGCTGTAAACTGCTCCAAACCTCAAGCTTTCACTAGGGAGTTGTAGTTCATTTTGTGAAACACACGCAGACCACTGCAATGTGGAATACCTCTGTAAACAGTCAGCATCTGGAAGAAGCATCACTAATGTAAAATTAGCCCTGAAGTTTCTAGAAGCTGAACTCTAGCTCTACCAAAGTCCCAGACTTTTGTATTTGGGCTATTATTCAATTGTTTACACTTAGCAGTACCAAGTAAAACTATTTTTATTGTCTCTATGTGAGGATTCAGAGAGAAAAAAAAATCAAGTCTGTTATTGTGAAGTTATTTACACACACACACAAAAATATTTGACCAAAGAAGTTCTACTCCTTAAAAGTAATTGTTTGGAAAATCAAATAGATTCTTGGCTTTTGTGATGACAGCACAGAATCCACCGAGATCTTTGCCAAACTGCACGTGTATGTAATAGTCAAGGTTAGAGGTGTCTGGCACAGAGCAGGTACCCCAGTGTTCTACAGAGCACATCATCTGCAACATCTCCTCTGCAGCCTTTGCAACCACAGGCATTTCATTCACTCATCAGCCCTTGCATTCTCCATTCAGCTCTGAAGCACACCTGGCACTCAGTGTGACAATGTACCCCCTGCCACCGTGCCCTTGCCACCGCTGCTGCCTGTCCCCTGGCTCCCACAGAGCCCAGCACCTGGCTGCCCTCCTTCTCTGGGCTGGGGAGAGGACATCTGGGAGGCTGATCTTCCCAGTCTGGAGGAGATAATGCTGCAGGAGCTGCAGGAGAAGAAGTACCTGAGGTCTTTGGGACTGAAGCAGGATGCAGCCTGGACAGGATCCTCTTCTCAGAGAGCAGAGCTTGGCCTCAGCAGCCAAACAACTGGCAAGTAACTGAGGGTGTTCATGTTCACTCACACTAGTCCAAGATGCAATCTGTCATCCAGTGTGCTGCCTTCTGGGCACCTCTACCCACCAAGAAAGAGGCGTTCATGGTCCTTTGAACTCAGCAGCACCCAACCATTTTTTGACAAATTATTTGCTGTGGGACAGCAGCCAGTGATGCCATCTTGCAGGTCCCTGGCATAGCTATAATACCAACCCCCTGAGAGGATCAGAGCAATTCCTTTGCTAGGAAGGGGTGATACTGACAGGATTCACAAGTCCATATTTTGTTCATATGGCTTTTATGGCTCTATCACCTTCAGCCTCCTGATGGCCCTTGCTGATCTCCACAAAACATTCATGGGTAAGATGGCTAGCCTAAGAGTCACACACATTTCCCAGTTAGCTCTTAGTAGCTCCTTGCCCTTATTCCAGAGCTTCCATAAAGCCCTAATCCCAGCGTGGTTTCACACAGGCCCTATTACTCTGGCTCACCACATGTTGAGACTCTTAATACGTGCTTCAGCTTTTCCTTGTTCTCCTACAGCAACAAGGCAGACTGAGCCTGCCAACAGCTGACTGTGTAAGGGGGTACCCTAGAAGACAGACTGAAGGCAGCAGCTTCACCACGGCCCATCATGTGCAAAGGGCAGTGCTCGTTCTGCAGTGCCTGGCATAACAGCAGCAGGACCGTGTCTTCCATGCTGTGTGACACCCTACTCCTACCAGCCATGGGAGGGAAGGACACAGTGGTGGACTCCCTTCACCCTTGTTTTGGTGTTCATGAGGTCTCCCTTGTCTGCATGACTCCGTAGCCTCTGCTCAGCCGGCTGGTCCATCTCCTCCTCACCTGGTAAGGTGTGATCATCTCCTTCCACATTGCCCCTCATTTAAACAACTCCTTTGGGTTGGCAAGCCTGTTGGCTGACCCTCAAAGTCCCTGGTTCTCAAAGGGTTTTTAGAAAACAAATCCACATAGTCAGCACCAGCTGTGCAACCAACTGTTGTCCCACTGTGTCTGTCTGCTGCTCAACACAGCCCCCAGCTCCTCTGTTAACTCTGGACTCAGCTGCTGTGTGGCTGCAGACATGCAGGTGGGGCAGGAGTGTTCTCCTGGTGCCAGAGTCACAGCTGCTCTCTTTCAGTGCATATTGGGTAAAAGCTTACATCATTGTGACAAGCTTACATCATTGGTGACATAGAAATCAGGTTTGGATTCCCTGAGGGAGGGCCTGGACCCTTTTAAGAGGATCCATAAAAACCACACTGCCAAGTAAATGTGATGCTGCAGTAGGATCAAATGGACATAGCATTGCAAGACGACATCTTCTCCACTCTGGACTTTCCTCCTACATCCTCTCCTGAGGGTGAGTACCCCAGATCTTTCTCGGAGAAAATTAGTATGGTCACTTTAAAAACAGCTCTGAGGAAGAGGGAGCTGAGTGTTTGGGAAGCCAGGACTTGCCTCCAGCCTTCTGTGGGTTAGTTTGTTTTGCTTGGATTAACATAGCTTCAGAAATTCTGTCAGATTTCTTTTATGGTATGTATTTCCTGTATTGCCCAGGCTGTACAATTAGTTTCCTTTAACTCTGAATTACACAACTGAACCCAATATCCTGGTGTATGACCTACTGTGCCTGTAGAGCAGCTAATGCCCACTCTTCACGGGGCTTTAAGAAAGGACCATCGTAAAAACTAGAACTGCTGCTGGCATCATTAGTAATACACAGACGAAGGTCAGAACATCCTGTGGCAGGTCAAGCAAACATCCCAGGCTTGCTGACATGGGCATGCTCAGCATGGTTTGCTTGATCTAACTCTGACTCTCTCAAAATACCATGCTTTTAGCCTCAGGCTTTAGGTTTCCTTTCCTTGCAATCAAGCGAGCACTTGCCTTCAGCCTAACCCAGGTTAAGGTAATAAGGGCATAGGGTTAAATAAGGGACACATGAGGGCATAGCAGAAATGTGGGAAGGGCTGTGTGCAAGGGGAATGCTATCTGTCCTTCCCATGCTCCGTGCAAGGGACAGAGGCACCAAACACATCTCTCCACTGCACACCCCTATGTCTGCAGCTCAGGAAGCTTTTAGAGACAGTCCTTAGGTTCTTCTGCCCAAAATCCTTTAAGGATTTTGCCAAAATATCCTGTTTCTTAACTATAAAATGAAAATAGAGTGTTGTTAAGGTAAATAAAATAAACGCTAGGAAATAATCAGGCATCACTGAGAGGCATGCAGGAAATGAAATGGCATCTGTTCTTGGCACAATAAAGGGCTTCTTAAACATACAAGAAAACATACAGTCAAACACTCCCTAACACTACTGCAGATTAGCCCTATTTTATACATAGGCAGAAATAGATTCAAAATTGCTCAAGTTGGTATATTTTGGTCAAGAAATCTGGGTTTGCTCCATTTTCCATTTGTGCAACGATAAATTGAAAATAATGTGTACCAGGAAAAGGAAAAAAAAGTCAGTGAAAAAATGCTTTCTTCTCTCCTATGTGACAAACTTACTGCAAAAGCACAGGCATTGTCTGAGGACTGAGTGTATCTGGTGTCTTGGCTTTCCTGGCTCTGAGCTGCAATCAATGCTTATCTCATCAGAGAGAAACAGGTTCCTTCCAAGCTATTGAAGAAGAGGTCTCTGAGCATGGGGATTGTGGCAGCCTCTAGCCTTCCATCCATTGCTCTCACAAGGACTGGTGCCCATATGGAAAGTAGGAGCTTTCCTGTATGATGCCTGCCTCCCCTGGAGCAGTGCTTAAAATAATTGCTCACAGTAGTTTCACTGTCTGAAGGCTTTGTTGCTTAGGCTTGCCTTTTTCAAAAGTGAGGAGATCCTTGTCCAAAACAAAAAAAAGTCCAAAGGTACGATTTCAATCTATTTTGGATTCCTTCTTGCCTCCCCTGTCCTAGTTTTACCTTGCTGAAACTGTTCCTTTGGTGGAAGCAGCACATGATTTTGGCTCAGAGAGTGGGTGGGAGCAGCTCCCTGTGTGGCTGCTGCTGATTCACCCTCCTGAATCATCTACCAGCGGTGCTGCTCCTCTGGCTGTGGGAGCGATGCTGTGAGCAGGGCTGCCTTCCTTGCAGTCTCCCTGCAGTGTGCGTTTCTGGGGCCGGCACTCCCTGAGTGACACGGGCTGCTCGGGGGCCTGGGAAACTGCTGCAGCTCTCAGCAGCGTGGCTCCAGAAGGGCAGTCGCATCATCTACCACCAACATCCTCCCACCAGCTCGCCTGTGAAATAGCTGGGAAGTTACCAAACACATCCAAGAAAGCCAGACAGTGAGGAGTCAAGCTTCCCACCCTGTGCTGCCTTTATGTTGCTTGAGGTCAATTATTGTAAACTATCAATTTTTCAGGAATGCTATTAATTTAACTGCTGTGTAAACTGAGTTTCTTTTTCTCAGCAATTATAATGCACAAGATCTCAAGCAGTAGTAATGCCTGAATTTTTGTCTCCCTTTTCTTTTTTTCCCCCTCCCTTTCTTTCTAGAGTTAACAATTTCCAGCTGTGTATTCTTTGGATGTGTTTCCACGCCAGCTTTTTCCATAATATAGAGCGGGCCCATTTCCAAATTCCAGATGTGCTATTTATTTACTCTGAAGCATCTGGCCCCCGACATGGTCTTGTCACTGCAACGTGGCAAACTTGTGAAAAATCAGAGTGGCAGCCAGTTAACAAGCTGTACTACACTGGCAAGTGGTGAGAGCAGTTCAAAGGAGAGCGGAAGAGAGGGGCTGGTGGAGTGGAAATGAAAAAGGAGCAAATTTCATGTTTGGCTACACTGTGCTTTCTAAGGTTACAAATGACTAGTGGCACTCCAAGTGGAAACTTGGGATTTTGCTCTTTTGTAAACAGAGCCCTAAAGACACTGAAGCTCAACAGAAGCTGCCTAGGGTGGCTGTGAGATGTTAAACACCCTCTCCCCATCTCCTGTGAAGAGCTTCAAGCTGAGGCATGATGCTGCAGGTCTTATGCAAGCTCATGCATCCTCTTAAAGATCCTTGAATAGACCACAGACCCTAGAATAAACTGAGAGAGGTATTTTACATTTCCCTCTGAATTTCCCTGCTCAGGAAGGGGCCAACAGAGGGATTTTCTACACCTGAGAGAAATATACTCAATGCCATCCTTGTCTAACAATAAAATTCTGATTTTGTTTTTAAATTTGGGCTGTGAGGGCAAACATAAGCCTGCTTTGAAATGAAAACTGCAAGGCTGCAGTGAGATAGATATACAGAGAGCTAAACTGCAGCACCTTGGTTAGGACTGAGGTCTTTGGCTTCCCTTTAGCACAGTCTTCAAGCCAAGAACTTGCTTTGGGGGTACCAAGCTTTCAGCCATTATTGTGGCCAAGGAGATATTGTTGTTGAGGCAAGTGTCAGCATTTTTTTAAGAAATAAAGTGAAAGTTGAATGTGAAAGGTTAAAGAGTTCAAAGGCTGTTGAGGGCAGCAAGGGAGAACCACAAAGCACTGTGTTATCTATTTTGAGTTTAATCATGCAAATGTTTGAGCACCCAGACACAGAAAGATTTCTCTACCTCTGTAGCTTAGCTGTCTTGTGTTCTGCCTATAGCTAACATTTTAGAGCTAGTAGGTTATATATGATCCCCCTTTAAAACTGAGGGAGGAGATCAGGTAGAAAAGATGAAAAAAATATTTAAGGAGTCTCGCAGAGAAACAGAAGGGATGGATGCAGGAAAAAGGGTTGCCAGCACTGTTTTCTCTAAGCTAACAGTGTTCATTCCTGCATGTTAGAAGAAAGCAACATGTGACCCCTGTCACACAGCAAGACAACATACCTCCCAGATCTGTTCTTCTCTCCATGGTCTATCACACTCTTTCAAGAGCATGTAAGTGAAGGAAGAGTATCTATACGTCCTTCTTGCAACATAGAAATCAATCTCCCTCAGGGCATTCCCTTTCCTGTGTTTACCATTCATTTAGGCAATAGGATATGCAATAAAAAAAAATTCCCAGGAACTGAAGTAGCTCCATCAGGAGTTGCTGGAAGGTAACTAAAAACTTCATTGGAAATGTTTTTAGAATTTTATTCAGTGAGATTCTCCATAATCAGATCTACTTTTACAAAATTCTAGGGTAGCAATTTTGGTGCTAGTACAAAATTGCTGCCACTGAAAAGGTACATATAGAAGAGAAGGCATAAAGCAAAGAAAGAATAGAAAGAACTGGGCCACTACTGGTTGTATATGCCCAAATGCAACCTAAGACACAGAAAATTTTGTCTGATTTCCCATGTTTGGGGATTTGAGATTTTTTTTTTATTTAAAAAAAATTTGTCAAAAACCTTTTGGCAAGTGCCTAGCTCACAGAGGAGAGAGGAGAAAGACAGAGAGGAGAAAATTCAGATACTTCTGCTGAGCAGAGCTGAAGACTGGACAGAGCAGTTCCCATTCCCTGGGAGCTTGCTCAGTGTCAGGCAAGTGCAGTCCTCTCTATTGAGCTGGGACCCAGTATGCTGGTTGGCAAGGTGCAAAGAGAATAAACAGTAGAGGTGGCAGAGGTGACAATCTCTTAAAAATTTTTCAAGAAAAAAGGCATTTTCCTAGCAATGAGTAGCAGAGGGCATGGAGGGGTGCACAGTTCCAGTCTCAGGTTCAGTCTGATCTTCTCCAAGTGTTGTCCTTTTCCATTATAGATACAAAGTAAAAAGCTTTTAACCAATGGAAATGGAGGACTCAAGCATAAGTGTATCTGTCTTTTTGTCCTTTCCTGTGAGAAGGTGCCATATTCAGGCAATGGTTCCTACTGTGCTCCAACACCACCTGCCCATGTGCCATCTCCTGTAGGTCTCTGCTGCCCTCATCATGCAAATGTGGGGTCACTAATACAAGTTGTGCACTGTGGTGCCACTCCAGCCAGTGGCAGTGACTGCTGGTGCTCCCATCAACATCTCTCAGAACTGTTTACTCAGCAGTGAGATTAAAGCTCCCTGACACCTCACTTCACTGTGACTCTGATTTCCCGAGACCATAACATTACTGCAAAAATTAAACATGGTCTTTCCCTGAAAGCTTTAGGATGCTTTGCAGAACAGCTTATCAAACTGCCTGCTCAATTCCCATGGGAAATGCAAGTGTCACTTGTGGGGTTGCTATACATGGCCTTTAACTGTTAAGGGACATCAGCTGTTTGGGTGTCCTTTCACTCTGATGTATTGCTGCATAAAGTTGTATAACACATCATATTGTAAATACCAAGACACAACTATTGGTCTTTAAGTCTTGAGAACTGAGCAAGGCTCTGCAAAACTAATTTTGTTTTTGCCATTGCAAGGGCAATTCTGCATTTTGCCATTGCAAGGGCAATTCTGACCAGAGAATCACTAAGCTGATTTTATTTAAAAGAAAAAAGATTCTCAAGAGACAAAAGCTGAGCTGAAGGTTTTGTAACCTAAACAATTAAGCACAACCACTGCTGTTCACAAGCAAGATGAGAGTCATTATTGATGGTAGATTGGGCAAATATTTTATGCTGTGAGTGGTATCTATTTTTGACTGTCCACTGTCTTTCTGATACATCTGATACACCAAAAATTCTGAAGTCTGCTTTCAAAACAAGGGATTTGATACAAAAGAGAAGTACAGTGTTTCTGGGGCAGTGTGTTCTCTGCAGGTATCCCATACCACCTCTGGGTTTATTACTTTTCGTGCTCTTTAGAAAATCACTCAAATAATTTCTGCTCCCTTTTTGAAAGTGAAATGATAGGCCATTACCAAACACCCAAATACACAGCAAATGTTAATCTAATTTAGAACTGCACAAATACACTCTGCAGATTAGTAGTCCTGCCATCATTCAAGGTCATCACTCTACTGCAGCCAAAAGAGCAATGTCTCATTACTTTGAACCATGAGCATTTTGGCTATGGGACAGATTCAGTGTTGTAATGCTGGAGGCACAGGCCATCATGAGATGCCCAGCAGTGGAAAATCTGCATGCAGAGGTGTTGGGTTTGAGCTGTTACTGTGGTGGGTTGAAGGTGTCCATAATTCCTGTTCCTCCAGGAATATGCTCCTGAATGCCCTTTGCTCTCCAGGGAGCCTGTGTCATTGCTGTCCTTGGAGGACAACCCTTTCCAATGCCCCTGAAAGGGGATGGCTTTAAAAGCTCCACCAGTGTTCCTGCCAACCCCAGGCTTCAAGGGAAAACCACTGCCTTTTCACAGACCCTCTAGGATGTCAGGACTGCCTGATCTCTTAGGGAAAACTGTCCTCAGGGAGCCACCAACTGAGATGTGTGTTTCCAGCAAGGCAGGATGATCCAGAATGCCAGAGGCTGCTCACAAGGTCCTTTTCAGCTTGTTTGGTGTCTAAACGCAAACCTGTTTGAGGAAACCTGCCATTTCCTCTTGGACAAGAAGAAGAGCAATGCCTCTGTTGCAACAGTCTTAATTTTCCTTTCATTGCCCATTCTGCAACTGCCCCATACTCAGAAGCAGCATTTCCCTTTCCTAAAGTAATGATTTTTTTGTGCTGTTGAATTTTTTCTTTTTAAATTATGACTGTTGGCCTTACATCTACATTCTCTCTCCTCCTTCCAGAAACTGTAGCCTTATAGGCCATGTAAATTTTCCATAAATCAGTGGTCTTGTTTATTAAAAAAAAAAATTGGGCAATTTTCATTCTAGATTTTTAGGATACAGTAATATTAAATAAACTCATTAATTCTGATAAATCAGGATATTTTTCCTAAGCAAAAGTCGCTGCCACAATATATGTCATCTTCCTCTAAGTACTTTTCCTTTATTTTTTTTTCCAGAGTCTGTAGATATTAGAAGCCAGCCAGCTTGTTTTGACATATTATTGGGAGCCACATTTACCCTGGAGTAATTCAACTTAGGCAGAGGGAATTACAGGATACTGAAACTGGTCCCAGCATGTTAGATGGTTAAAACATTTCTGGTGTTGTAGATTGTTATTTCTAGATCCCAGTGTATCTGTGTGGAAGGGGCAATCCCGGCAGTGTGGCTGGCCTGAATGCCTTCAGGGCTTTTCCTGCTGCTCTGAGCTCATTAGTGGAAAAGGGAATTGAGGAAAAGTTTGTCGATCCCTTGACAAGAAAAAGCAGAGCAATGAGCCAGTCTGATTTACACTAATAAAAGTCTTGGTCTTCACAACCACTGATTACAGCTTCAGCTGGAATGGAAAGATAATAAGAGGATTCCTAGAATCTCTGCTGGAAATGAAGAGAAGTCCTAAGATTAAGGTGTGTTCATGAAAGGCACAGGGTGACCTAAGGCATACAGAATTCTTACTGAGAGTCTTTGGTTTTGCTACAACCTCCACATTCAGGGAAAGAAGTCTTAGAGCTGAAGCATAGTTGCATATGTTTTGCATGAAAAGCACTAAAGATTTTGAATTCATGAGTTGTTAAAAACACTTTCAATATTTATTAGCTCTGGACATTGATTGCTTAAAATTGATCCCATTTGGTAGTCCCGAGTCTAAATAATGATGTTACTATGCCAGCCCTGAATAAGATATAAAGTATTGGATTCCCAAGCAAGAGAAAAGTGTTTTTAATATATTTGTAATTCAGACAAAACCAATTCCTCTTTCACAGTTAAAGGATCTTATATCACGTCTGTTGAAGATGAGAGTTTAATGTAAGTTGTAAGTTACGTCTGACAATTTCTCAGAAGAAAAACTAAAGCTATTTGGTAAACTGACATTCTTTTGGTGGAAATGTAAAGTGAAAAATGGCAAATGAAACATCTCTTTTTTCTTCAGGAAATTAAGAATGAATTCAAATCAGGGGAGAAACATTTTGACTATAGGGGTTCCTTATTTTTTTTTTTTCCTGGGCTGGCTGTGCTTAATGCTGTAAATGCTTAAAATTCAAAGCCATTGTTTTCAAAAATTTCTCAAGAAAATCTAAATGTTTTCACCTGAATGAACATCTTCCAGTGGAAAAAATTAATAGATAATTTTAATAAGGAAACTTTCTATGCAAGAAATTTCAGCCAGCTATAGATGGAAGCCATAGTAGCTGCAAATAAGGGACATCTAGACGAATTTGTGAAAAAGAACTTGGGCTGGGCTCGCATGGAGCACTCTCCTCCAGCTGTCCATACTCTTTGACTCTCATGTTCAGCAGCTCCAGTTTTGGCCATGCCAACCAACAGGCCCTCTCCTGGCCCTTGCCCAGCCATGCCTCATGGGACAGTGCCAAGCACCACTGACACAACACCCCTGCCACGGCTGGAGGGGGTAGAGCTCGCTCACACTGTGAGCAGTGGCTCTTGGCCACGGTACTGCCAGGTGCCTCCAGACAGCTCAGCTCAGAAGGACAGGCACAGCCTATGGAGCCCAAGGACTGCAGGGAGAGAAGAGGATTTCAGACAAAAGTGGATACTGAAATTATGCAAAACCAACCTGCAGGTTTCCCAGACTGACACCATTTAAGTGAGCTTATTTTCATCAGAATGCTTGAGGGTAAACTGCTAACACATTTCTTTCCTACAAGAGTTTTCCTGCTGGAGAGCCTCAGGAGCATGGACAAACAAAGAGGAGCCAGGCTGTGCATTTGCCCTGCTGGATGTGAAGTGTGGGCTGGTTTATGGTCATGTGTGCTCTGCCTGGGCCCAGCATGCAGCTCTGGAGGGCTTTTTAGAACCTCTCTGACCAGTGCAGATGAGGATGGTAATGACAGCAAAAGTGAAAGCTGAGCCATAAGCCTTGGATATTGGCAAATATATTCCAAATAGAGGATAAATGTATTCGCCTCCCTTTGTCAGCAGCTGTTCCCCTTATTTAGGTGGGATTTTGCCTTATTGTAGTGCAGGAGTCATTAAAACAGCTGCTGGCCTGTGGAAAGAGCTGGGCCAAAGATGGGAGAGGGATGAGAGAGGCCAAAGGAATATGCAGCTGCTGGGGAGGCACGGGGTGGTGCATGTGGTTGAGGAGACACACAGAGAAGGTCAGTCCCATGTGCTATTGCAAAGCCATTTTGCTCCTGCTGTGAAGGAAGGGGTTAAGGCAGTGAGCATGGCATGAGGAGAGGGTTCCTTCCTAGGGCTGTCCCTCTAGTCTTTCACACCATCTCCTTTAGCCAACCCCACCACCCACTCGAGCAGGTAAAGCCCAGGTCCATCTGAGAGTCTCAGGCTCCTGAGCAACCTCCTGAACTCCTGAGCAATTTTGGGGTGGGTCAGCAGGGTGGGTGCAGGGATCCTGGCAGCCCTGGCAGCCTGCACATTGCTGGAGCAGTCTGCCACAGCTGCTGGATGGGGAGCAGCACACTGCTCTCCTGCTCTCATTGAAAGTGCTCTGCCCATCTGCAGGCTGCTTCCTGGGGTGTTGAGAACCTTAGCCTGGAACATGAGGAGGCTATTTGTGGGGATGAACTTGAGAACAGAAAAACAGAAGCTGGTTCAATAATATAGCAATTATCAAGGCACATTTGTACCTTCAAAGATATAAAAGGATTTTTTAAGCCATATTCTATCCTAAGGAGAAGTATCAGTCAGTATACTGCTGCTCTTTGTCTTACTACATTTTCCTCATTAAACTATGACTGTGCACGGGCAATAGGCCTTTTGGTAACAGGTAATCATGTTTGGTAGTTTAGGAAGTCAAATACTGCTTTTGGATTAAATCTCAAGCAGGTGCCAGGGAAGGTCTTCCTAAAGCATTGTTGCTGTCTGGAAAGAGTGGAAGCTTCAGACAAGCCCTGCCTTGGCCTATTCTGGCAACAATTTAAATTTAAAGTGTCACTCTGGCTTGCAAGTTCTAATAATGGCAAATCAGATCTTTTTATAAAATGAATTATTTATTAGATAGCTAAGAGATAACAAATGAAATTCTTAATCAGAATTACTCACTATATGTATAAAACAAAAGAATTATTAGTGGATTACAGCGTAACATAAAACAGTGCACTATATCAGATGTAATCATATTTGCTAAAACAAAAGGAAAACACTGTCATATTTTCAGAAGAGTGTTCTGCTATGCATATATCACCTACAACCAGACACTGATTTCTCCCCACACCGTGAAACTCATCACTACCTGGCTTTTAGCTTTATCAACAGTTTTACCTATTGCTAGGCAGAATTAATCCATTGCTGCAGAACCATGAACTTATATCAAGAATTGATTTTCCCTCCAATCTGAGTCCTGTAAATTATCTAATAACCCTCCTTTCCCATGTCTCAAATTAAATAGCAAGGAAAGTGTCTTTCTGTTTAAATTTTCATATTGTCCTGTATTGACTTAACAGAGATAAGGCTCTCAGGTAAGTTTGGGGAAATCAGCTGAGCAAAGATGTGCAAATTGTTTTTCTGGGAGAAGATAAGTGGTGGAAGATTGAAGCTATAAAGTACCTGTACCACTGATTATTGCCCTGATCACTGCAGAATAAAAATGTAACCAAGTAGCACAGGGCAGCATGTCAGACCATACCTAACCACCTAGAAGGCACCAGCCTTTTAACGCCTGGGGAGCGAGGTGAAGTTTGCCATGCAGCTATTAGTAATCCCAACAGCCCAAGTGACACTGAAGGTAAAAGCTGGTGCTGTGAGCATGGTGTGAGGCTGTCACATCCCACATGGGAGAAAACATCTACTCCTATCACTGCTAGGTAACAGGGCCAGGCTGCCAGACCTTCAGCTAGTCCTTGCAGGCAGCTCTGGAGTCCTTGCAGGCAGGAGTGCAGTAGGCTGCTTGGCACAGCAGTGGAGTCAGCATATAACAATCCATCCACGCTGCTATTTAGGACTGACAGAGTGCCTAGTGTGGTCAGACACAACAAGGGAGTGCCTTCTCCTGTGTGGCAGCTCCAGGATGGAATCTCAAAGGCATCACTTCCCTGGGATGTTCCTGGTGCAGGAGGAGAGGACCTCTCTGTGGGCTTCCCCTCACCTCAGAAGCTTCACTCTGCTCGTGGGCAGGGAAAAGGAAGGGGAGTGCAGAGGAGGCTTCACGCCAACCTGAGGAAGTGCCACCTTGCTCCTGGGGCCTGACACTGCCTCCCCAAGTACTCTCTGAATTTTTATGGGTAGAGATGGGCCCCACCATTACAGATAGCAACTGGAAGATACTAATAGGTCTCACCAGGGTTTCAGCTTGGCTGACAGACTCCAAAGTGCCTAGCTGTCAAAGGACAACCAGGAGACCACAAATTAGGGGCTATTTAGTCACTGTGAGTACATTTGTCCAAGCCCTGACTATATTGCAATTCCTACTTCAATCTTACCATTATGTGGCAGAGTCACATAGAAAGCTACCTCTGTTAACCAGCTTAGAGATGGAATTCACAACCAAAGGAGTCCTGGCTCCTTGCCAACTTCACCCATGACATTAGATGAAGTTGTTTCTCACAAGTAGGACAGACAAAAGTCATGTCTATTCAGCTCCTTTCCAGTGTCAGAACCCTCAGATTCAGCTCTTAATCAAAAGAAACATCACTTTTCTGAAACCTTGTTACAGCCTCCTGTACAGGTTGCTGTGGTGCTCTCATCCCTTGTGAGGAGCACATTATTCCTCCTCCTGCTCAGCCACTGCATCCATCTGCTTTGTAAGCTGCTTTTCAACCTGGTCAGAACTCACCAATTCCTTTTAACAGATGCCAAGAACAACTTCTTGAGCTGAGAAGGATAACAGAAGATTTCCATTTCCCAGCACATGCAACTACCCTTTAATCACTGATCTGGGACATGACCATGGTTCCTGGAAACACCACGTAGGTTTTGCAGCAAAGAGGTGAACTTGGGCAGAAGGATTACTTTCTAGCATGGACACCACTCCTTTGCAGGGGCCCCTTGAGCACCTGCAGTCACTGAACATCACTCAGCTCTCTAGATGTGTCCTTTTAAACGGTTCTCTCTGTCTCAGAAAAATGTCAGTAAACACATATAATTTTTTAAAAATAAAGTAGGATCATAAAAAAGAGGCTTTTTTTTTTTTGCTGTGAATGATACACATTTGTTTTCATTACTTAGAGAAATGTTACCATTTATATATATTGCTGCCAGCATTCTGTGTCACCACACAAACAAAGCAGAAATAAATAGATAGTTAACTCAAGAGAAAGATCAAGATTTTATTTATGCAGCATTCTACAGACAAGAAATAGCTTGCAATAATACAGAATTTGTTAATACACATCAGGAAAATTAAAGGAAGATTAGGTGTTTGGTAAGTATCAACATTTGGTAAGCTTAGATGTATTAGGCTATATTTCTGACACATAATCCTACTAAATGAAATTGATTTACATCACTAGATAAATCTGAACCCCATAAAGTTGCTATTTTTAGCTTCTGTGATAAATTTCATTCCCTTTTAGAATTTGGTTACTTCTCTACATTTTATTATGGATATTTGCTTTGCTGCAAATAGCATTTGGTGGCAAGGCTTATTACTAGGATTCTGTTTGCAAATGAATTCCAGCATTAGTGAAGCCCTGGGGGAAGTAAGGCATTTGGAACATTTGAGAAATAGGATATTTGGATCACTGAGAGAGGAGGACTTCTATCAGCTCCTTCTTTCAGTTAAGTGTATGATCAGTTAGTATGATGCTGAGGGATAGGGATGCTCTTTGTGTAATCAAAAGGCAGAGTACTGAGTTTACTTTATACGTATAAAGACTGCAATGTGCTTGCTTGGTCGTTGAGCAGCCAGGTACCATTGGACTATTCATGGTCACCAGTCTGCTTTAAATTAGAAATGGGTCCATCCTAGAAGTCCTTTTGCTAGAAATTCCAATTTGAATTTTGGAATGAATAGGAGCCCCATAATTTCCAGGGCTTGTGTTTATCAGTCCAGATGTTATTGTAGCAAGCTATCGGAGATTAATGTCAGCAGACTGAGAAGTCACAAAGTATCCCTTCGTGTGCCTCACAAATTTGTTCTGAACTCCTCTTTTCACCCATACCCAAAAGCCAAGCGTCACTCAAGGGCCTCATAGTGAAGAGAAGTGCAAGTGATAAAGCACAAAGTTGTTTTTCTTGGCTGGTGGCATTTAGGTCTACAGAAGATGCACAGAACTAACACAGACACATGTTAGCTGTACTAACCAGATGTTAGGAAGATTTGCAAGAAACTTAAGCCTGAAGTAAAGATGTCAGAGATGCTTAGATCATGTTTGGTGTCAGGGCCTGCTTCATTCTAAAGGGTTCACATAACACATCTCATACAGACAGAAACTCAAAAGATTTTGCCACTTGCCCAATAAGCTCAGCTGCAACGATGTATTTAACATCACCAGAAAGTCTCTATATTTACTGCAAGGGAGACTCTGAGGGCAATCTGAACTTTTAAACTAAAATTTTTTTGTGAAGTGTTTCTGGTTAGACAATCATTTACACATTGGTTTGGCAGAAATCTTCGCCGAGTAGAGTTGATCAATTTTAGTGCAGAAACAAGGCACTGAATTTTAAGTCACATCAGATTATCTTACAGGACAGTTAGAGATACTGACTTCCAGGCAGTGAGCTGAATATGTTCTTTTGCTATTCCTAGTTGAACAAAATAAAGCAGCAATATTTTAGAAACCAAAGCTACACTTTAATAGTATTTTGTATTTCTGGCACTGTTGGATACCAGGACACAACAGGTTTTCCTTGGAAGGCCACATTTAGCCTTCACAAAATACATTACAAAACTATTTAGAGTCAACAGTCTATTATAATATAGGATGTTTCCCTTAAAAAGCAAACCAATGCTTTATCTACATACATTGACTTCAATTTAATAGCTCCTTTTAAATATATTTTTAACTTAAATCCCAGACTACGAGTCGGTACAAATCTTAAATGATTTAATAACACTGCTGATCCACCTTCTCACTTACATATTTAGTTTAGTTTAGTTCATTTGAATCAGAGAACAACTGCTCTCTTCAAAACACAAGGACAGACATTTCAAATTTAGTGTCTATTTTTAAAAAACCTGTAACATCTATTACTGTGTAGACACAAGTCAAGATGTTTATAGTGGAGTGGCTCCCATGAATTTCTCCTGGTTTTCCACCCTCAAGACTCAACTCTGCAGTGAATTTCTTCCTTGTCTGTGAAATATGATGCTCTTCAGCCACTGTGCTCCTGGTACTATTTGAATTAATTCAAACTCTCCAATGCAATTAGCCCACAGGAATCAAAATGAAAAAGGCAAACAAAATGAGTTTTGCATCCCCTGCCTTCTTGTAAGCAAACTCAGGATTACATTAACTACAAATTTAAATTAATTTTAAAATTAAATTTAATTAATTACCTATTCTTGTAAAATGTTGTTTGCTTAGAGAAGATGCTTATATATCAGTCTTAAGTGCCCCTTCTCCCTAAAAACAACAGAGGAGAAGTTATTTCCCAGTCAGACAAGGCTCATGGAAAAGGGAGCATTTTTCCAAGCTTTTGAAAAAGCTTGATATCTCATGCTGTAAAATTTAACTCTGTTCCAAAATTCACTACCCTTAAATTCCTCATTCAAGATGGAGATCTCAATACTAAAGTGTGCTGAGTTGACTTCTGCAAGTGTTTCTAAAATAAACTCTGAACAGTGAGCTGAAGCTTTCTAGAGATCAGGTGATTTTCTTCCCCACCACCACTGACTTTAACAAGACGTAGAACTTGGCCAAGACAGTTCACATGTACTGCAAGCTCTGCTCTTTCCATTAACCACAACCCAACATCTTTGCAGAAAGGGCTGTGCTCTGATTTGTTTGACTTCCTGACTCTGGGCCCACTAAAGAATCAGATGTCAGATGTTTAAAACCTGTTAAAATATATCTTGGTTTCAGAGCTTAAAAGCTGATAATCCTTACCTCAGGATCTGAAAACACACTTATTAGCAGGAAAGAGAGGTCTGTAAAGATGACAGATGAATGATGAAAGGAATTCTGTCTATATGGGTCAGATGCTTTCACAATCTCAAACTGTAAAGCTCTCGCCACTGTGAGATGGGGCAGTGAGGGCTCTGCTTTCTTAGCCCCTCAGAGTAAGACTCACACTGAAGACTGGTACAGAGCATTAAAAAGATGACTTTTGGCAGAAGCCTGTTGTACCAACACACAGCTCAACAGGCCCAAAGCGTACCGACACACGACTGTCTACTGCTCTGCAGGGTGTCCTAGATGAGCAAGCTCTTTCCAACTTGTTTCCACTGTTTTGCAATAACAATGGTTGAAGTTCTGGCAGACAGAGATACATTTTTCCCTTTAGCAGCAACATTGTGTAACACAAGTTTCATGGAGACTACTTTAAGGGTAGGACCAACATGGAAGAAAACCCCACAAATAGTGGACAGCGTGGAGAGGACTTCCCCTTGGAGGCTGGAAGGGGTTGCTAAAGAAAGGGGTTGGAGTCCAAGGTGTTACTCTTTGGTAGATCCTTTGATAAACCCTTCCACTTCTATTATGATGCTCCAGAGCCTGAATACAGAGTGGTTCTAGGCTTTCTTAGTGGTTATGCAGTTGTGTTAACTAGGAAATAATGTTGCACAATGACACGCAAAAATCGACCTTAATTTTATCATCACATGACCACACTACGAAATGGATTTTCTTAGAAGGGATGTCTTGGGATCCCAAAATGTCCTCTTCAGAAGGGGTGCATCACAGGAACCTACGCTCTGCGTTCAGGGGGATCAGCTCCCAGGGTGGGCTGCTCACCCATATCTGGGGTGCCAGGGGTATGGGAGAGGGCAGGATTGCACAGGGCTGGGGCACCCACACCTCTCTGTGCAGGCAGGGGATCCCACCTGCCCAGATGAGGAGGGGTATGAGTGACCCCCACAGTCTGGGAGGGGGTTGTGTGTGTGTACGTGTTTGCATCAGTTAGAGAAAGTAATTTAGAAATTTGTAGCTGCATGTTACCACTTGTGGCTGGACTGAGGTTATCTGTTGTGACTGATATTGATGCTGAATGTACTGTTCAAGATTGCTAGTTCATTAGACATCATTAAAGAATCAATGCAGCACTCCAACCCTGATTTGGCTTAAACTGTGTGAATTGATTGGGATTTGCTATGATGTTAAGTCAGGGAGAGCAATAACAAGCTGAATTTTGTCAAATCCTCCTCATTTTTTTCTGGATAACCTGGCTGGCGAATCCTGAGAAGTTTCTGATGCATCCATGGGACCATGAGGAAGAGTGACCACCTTTTTCCTCCAGCCTCAATCCTCCCTGCATGTGACATTGCAACAGCACACCCTGAAGGCAGCACTGCAGGGTCCCACTGCATAAACACAGTTGAACCTCTGCACATCCAAAATGTGGGCCTTCAGTCTGGAAGCAGTTGGCCAATTGCTGTCACAGGAATTAGCCCAAACCCTGTTCTGCCAAAGTCACCTGTGATGACATCTTGTCCACGTCCCTTAGCCTCCCTTGATTTTTTCTGTTTTGTTCCATTGTCCGTTCTCTCCCGTCCAGTAGAGCAGGGCAGAGTGCCTGTCTGTGCCCCAGCAGAGCTGTGGCTGTGCCAGCAGCACTCTGTGTCCCCCAGCAGAACTCTTTGTGCCCCAGCAGCACTCTCTGTCCCCCAGCAGCACTGTGTGCGCCCCAGCAGCTCTCTGTGCCCCAGCAGCAGTGCTGCAGATGGTTCATTTGTGACAGGGGGTGTGAATATCATCCCTACTGAGTGGTGCCTGCAGGGGGGATGCAGAGGAGTTCTCACTGCAGCATCAGCATCCTGCACTGATGAGAAGTTACCTGCAGTTGTTCTGCCCAGAAAAAGGGACCTTTTTATCCTCGGTGCATTTATGCTTGGCAGCAACCATCTCACAGAGAAATGGGAAGCAGTTTAGCTTTGATGGCTGATTTTAAGTTTTCCCACTCTACCCCATGAAAATACAGTTGGCAGCATATGTTCTCAGAGAACACATTAGCACTGAATTCATTCAAATCTCTCCACATGGGCAGGAAAAGGACCGGAGCTATTCTTACATTATTCATGACCAGCTTTGGCAACTCACTCAGTGTCAGCATTCACAGCTTCTGCTCTGTAGTACCTCCATTGTCCCACGTCTCCCATGTTCAGGCTCAGCACTTCCAGCAGTAATAAAAGCATTTCAGGCTTCCAGTGCCATTATGAAAAGGCAGGATGAAAAGCACTAAGGCAGCCTGGACTCCAAAAGACAAAGAAAGCATCTCCTCCATCTTTTTCTTTTGCTGATGATCCTGCACCTCCTTTTCTAGAATGCAGCTCATCCTTCAGGAAGGATAGGATATTCTCAAACTTTTTCTTCACTTTTTAAACTTTCTGTTATGCCATTAAGCAGTTACCCTTTAACTTGTCTTGGGTAGGATCGTGCAAGGGAAAAACTCTGGACAGAGGAAGGAATGGCAACTGAGACCCAGCTGCAGTAAGCAAAGGTGTGTGAATGCCCATTTCAAAAGTTTTCCACAATCCTCAGTTTGTCAGGAACTCGTTGTTATCCCAGATCATCCTCATTCACCCCCACCACGTATAATTCATAGATGTCACTTTTTCTACTGACACATGTATGACAATTGAAATCTCCTCAGCTATGGAGGCATAATTCTACATCAATCGACCACCAGATGAATATGGAAATTATTTTTAAAATTATTTGTTTAGGAGTATCTTCTCTTGGCTTTCTGACAGCAGCTGTATTCCTTTGAGAATAACATGGAGGTTGACTTTTGCAGACAGGGCACATTTGTAGGCTGCCAGGAGGCTTTGGTTTCAGGTGAGATGTCCCTCTCTAGGAAAAAAGATGTGTCCTTCTTTCCTCCCCACCTTCCCTCTGTTGGCTCGGCTGCTACATTCATCTTCAGAGGAGCTTTGTGAGGGCAATCTTCTCACTTCTCTTTTAATATCTCCTGGTCTTGAGTGATAGAGAAACAACCACACAAAATTGTATGGTTAACATTTTCAATAGCCACAAAGTAGCTCTTAAGGGCAGGTTCCCAGCATGGTGTGGGACTCCAACATGAGTTTTTCAGCTTATTTTGAAAACATTTCCTTTTGTATCAGAAGTTTTTCTCCAAAGCACGTGATTGAGCTGAACTTCAATGGCTTTTTCGGATCCCTGTTCACAACTTTTCCTTGTACCACACTTGAGATGAAATAAAACAGCTGAAGCGCCCTTAAAGTTGCAAAATGTGCTGTCTGAGATTGTTGCCCTGGGGTTTAGAGTGGATGTAAGAAAAATGGAAAATATAATTTTCCCTAAATCCCCACAGTCCTTTGAGCATTTGACTCTAATCCTCCTTACTCATAAGAAGTTTATTATTTGCTTAATGTTCCTCTTGCGCCCCTGAAAATACCAGAATTAAGAGAAACAGGATGATTAGTAGTTGCCTATGGAAATAATAAAGTGCACTGACAGCTCATTCCCATCAGCGCAGTGCTCAGGCCAGCTGCACAGGGAGCCCTGGGACAGGGATGCTGTAAAACCAGGAGTCCACATCCAGCCTTGCACCAAAGCTTGTAGTGCAGTGGTAGGACAACTGTTGGAGACCTTGGCTCCAAATCAGACCTAATTCACACTCAACCTTCCTCACCATGACCAGGAGACTGCCAGGAGATCATCATTGCTTATTTTTGAGGACGACCAAGGACACAAGGCCAGTGATCCTCGAACAGAGGGGTCTAGGGCCATTGTCTGTGACGATCATTTTATTTCACTCACTGACAACTCTCCTCCAGTTTGTTCAATGGGTGTCTTAGGTCTTCATTGCAATGAAGCTAGTGGTCTGTGAAGGCAGCTGAAAACACATATTGCTTTCTTCTCTATGGCCACCAGTCCACCAGTAAGTGGAATCCAATTTTAAACATAGTGAATGTACCAGAGGGAAAAGCAAGAGCTAATAGTCTTTCATTCCTAACTGCTGTAATGCTGTTCTCTTTTTCCATATCCACTTGGAGAGAAAATTCAATTAAAACACCCTTTCCAATTTAGAAAATGATTAACATGTTAATGACTTCACAGTTTTACAGAAGGGCAACAAGGAGAGAGAAAAGAGCTTAGCAAATCCATCCTTACTATGGTGATGAACAGTGGGCACTGGGCAGTTTTGAAAAATCCCAGTCCTACACCAGACCTCTTCCAGCAGAACAGTCTCTTCCACCACCAAAAGCGCACCCAAGCAGTGCTGGGATGGCAGGGAGGTCAGGAGGCATATTCAGGTGAGGACAGACAAACATGGGGTAATTCTTATCAGCAGAGGGATAAGAAGAGCAAGCATAGTTGTGTTAAACCCACAGGAACTCAGGGAACATTCTTTCACACTGAGAAGGACAGAGACTTATTGCTCCGAATCCAGAGTCTCTGTCCTTGTTTGAAACCCACGTTAGGGCTGGGCTGCAATTTCTGGAAGCATTTTTGTGACACTTTACAGGCACAGCAGGACTACAGCCCATTGCTGGGGGTGATAGTCCAATATGGACAGAGTGGGAGACTCTTGTTTTGGAGTACACCAACTGCGTAAAAACAAGTAGGAGAAAAAACACAATCCTGAAGACAGGTTACTGCACAGCTCCACAAAGTGCTCTGGGAGTGCCTGGTGGCCCCTTCAATGTGGCATCCTGTGAACTTGCAGGGTAAAGAGGTGACAGTGACAGGTATCATCTCCTCCTGCATGATGGCTTTGCTCCTGCCACCTGCAGCAGCAAAGGGCCACAACAACATTGGGCACACCTCCATGGATGGTTACCCTGGTGATCCCTCCAAAACATTGGGGGTTTTTCACATGCTCAAAGTACACAATGGCTAAGTAAATCATCAACTATCTCTTGATTTGGAAGATAAAGGGTTTTTAAAATTTATTTATTTACTTACTCTTTGTTAAGTTTCCCCTTGAACGCCAGTAGTGGCAGCTGTCTTTCAAAGGGTGAGCTGTCTTTTCAAAACCCTCTCCCTCACTAAATGCCCTTACTTGCACAGAAAAATATTACAGATTTGGAAATCGTGGGAGCTGGGTGTTTCCTTTTTTTTCCTGAAAGGAAATACAGTATTGCCAAACCTCAAATCTAACATGCCATTTATACCTTCTACAGGGAAATTTAGGAGAGTAAAGCTGGCAACAACAGCTGCTGATGATCTTCCCATACTTTGGAAGTGGGAGTGAATTGAGTGAGGATCTGCCTGGTGTAGTGCAAGAAAAAGAAAAGAAGGCAGGAAAGAAAAAAGAGAGGAAGAGACAAAAGAAAAAAGGAAAAGAAAGAAAATTAAAAGATAACCTCCTGTAAAAGAAGTCAATGTGAAAAGCAAAGGCAGGAAGATTCCTGCAGTGGCTAAGGATTGAGGATGTGCCTACATGGTGTTGTTGATGATTGTGGCAGCAGGACACATATTCGTGAGCATTGTTTTTGCAAGAGCTGTGGGCTCTTGAAATCTGAGGGTCTTGGCTGAACTTTCCTGGGATTTCATTTTGTCTGGTCTCTCCCTAGATTTATACAAGACCATATTTGTACAAACCTCAGCACTTCACACTGCAGACTACTAGTGAAAACTGGTCAATTTGGGGAGCATCAAATGTAAATTAAATGGATAATTTTCTCTTGCTTAGGACTCTCTATGAAAATGACCCACGTATTTCTGATTGCAGTTTGCATAAACTGATGGCAGCTGACGGGTTAGCCTAAAGGGCAGATTCAGCAAACTAAGCAAGACTGTAACGCTAAACCGTAACTGCTCTGTTAGGAGATGCTATAATCCAGCAGCTTTTAAAAACCTCAAGCTCTCCCCCTTCACCCCACGCCCCCTCCCAATTTGTAAGCTTTGTAAAATTGTCTAATTAGAGTATATTTTACAAGGACCTTTGGCAGCAGCATTGGCTTGCAAGCTCGATTAATGTGACAGAGCATGACAATGGCTTCTCTCTGAAGTTTGCTGGACCCCACAGCTAGATCAGGGCTGCACAGTTTATCTTAGGCAGATGCAGCTTCAGCACCAGCAAAACAGTTCAAAGAAGTGGGAGGTGACTCCGAAGCCACGGCTGTCTGAGAGTATTAATGGCAGTGCTTGGCTGCTCCAGCTTGCAAGCCTTCCTTCTGTGTCTCCAAAGGCTCCGCTTGGCCTGGTTAAGGTTTTCCTGAAAGGCCTGACAAGTTTCAAATGGAGCTTTTTCTTTTGGTTGGACAAATTGCTCAGGAAACAAAGATGACTTTTTCAACCCATTGGCCTGCCAGGGTGTTGCTGAGGCTGCCTCCCCTTGTGCTGGAAGCACAAGAGAGATACAGCCCTTCCCCTGATGGGTGCATCCAGTGCTGGTCTGCAGATATGTTTGTTTTAGAGAGAAAATGAATTTTAAGCACAAGAGACTCAAAACTTGGAGATGCTTGGAGAATTTGAGAAAGGAGGCCAGTATTTGGACTACTCCCTTGTGGAGAGCAAAGCACTCAGGTGTTGGGAAGACGGACAACCCTGGCATACCAAGTCTTCCCTGGCTGTCCAAGATAACATCCCTGCCCTTCAGAAACCTCCTGTGGCTGGGAGATTTCTCCTCAAAAGGGCAGACACAGGAAGGAACAGCTGAAGAGGTCAATTTAACACCATTTAAACATGGAAAAGAGAGGTGGGCCTCCTCCCCACCAGCGGAACACCCTCTTTCCCCTTTCTGTACTGAAGGTGCTTTTCAGTTATGTAGTCCTTTGGCTGGCAACATTTCTGAACAAGAAATGGCAATGCATGCCTGCCCCTTGGATTAATTCTGAACAACACATCTGCAGAACATAGAATAAAGTAGGAAAATAACTTCTGAATGTGTTGGGAATTCCCCTTCAAGTCAGAATAGCTCCACTGTGGGATTTTGATGCCCCAGTTACCCCAGAGAAGCAATGGCAGCCTGACCACATTCTCCAGGTGTTTGCTGAAACACCCAGGAAGCACGTGCCCTTTCCTGGTTGCTTTGAGGGGTTGATCTGACTCAGGACCAGGTCCCTCTGGTGCTGTTCAAATGAGCTGAGGTACATAGATGGAAGAACTGCTGGGCCAAGGCTCAGGGGTGGACTTAACCATGGAGCAGTAAAATAACGAGCAGAGCTGCATTTAAAGATGGAGGTTGTTTCTTCTGGCTTAAATTGGAAATGAAAATGTAGATGTTAGGTTCCTTGGGAAGATGCTTAATCTTCAAATGCCTGTGAACTGGCTGTAGTTCTTGTGAGCTTTTGAATAAGTAATGAGAATAGAATGAAAGAGAAGAGGTCTAGTTTAAAAAGAATTTTCTGCCAGTAAAATGCATGTGACAAATGCAAGTAAAACACAACTGAACGGGAAATCTTTCACTATGAAAAATTTTATATCAAAAGCAAATATAGATCATTTCACTGGAAGAGGAGAACAAATGTATTAGTCATAGTAGTGCTTTGTGAAATAACAAATTGAATTGTTTATTCCAGGTAAAATCTTGAATCTTGAGTGAGAATTGACCTGGGCTCAGACAGCTGCATTAAGAATTGCCCGTTCAGCTTAAAAAATAAATACATCAGATTTCCCCTCCTGTCCCAACATAACCTGCTCTTTCCCTGGAAGGCCGTGCTGGCTGACAGACCTCAGGATTGCTGGCATAGCTCACTCATGGTTTCTTGCCGGCAGCCGGTTCAGGGGCACACGAGGCTCTGGCATTTGTGTCAAGAGAGATAAAAGCTAGTTTGAATGATGTGAAATTGCAGGTGCTGCTCAGTCCTGCAACTCATAAGCTGAGCTGAATAATTTGACTGCCTTTCTCTGAGAGCAGAGAGAAAAAGGGGACAAGAGGTAATTGTCGTGTCATCTACCACAGCAGTGCCACACAGGACTTTACCCTAATTTAAATCAGACTGATGTGAGGGACAGTGCTGTCTTGGATTTACTGAAGTGGGTGAATGTGGGAAACCTCTGAGAGATTCCTGTAGCACTCTGCTTCACATGAATGCTCTCCTTAGAACAAGACAAACCTTCCCCTTTCTCTGACATATCATTCAGTACAATATTACTCCAAACAAAACCAGCAAAGGTCCCCTCCCAAAACAAATGCCTCTCCTCTCATCAAATGGTATTTCAAAAGGGCAAAATCTTTAAATAACAAAGACAGATATCCTTCCCTTCCACCTCTTTCAGCACCCAGCATGGGCCAAGGCACAGTGAGCGAAGGGAGCTGCTGGCCCCCTGCTGCCCTGTGCGCTGCAGGAGCCAGGAGATGCAGGGTTTCAATGCTGTGTGGCACAGCCAGCAAGGCCACACACTGCAGATAAATATTGAACAGCTGGGGGTTCAGACCGCACCATTCACCTTGCACAGTAAAGGAGGCAGGGATCCAGGAGGAGGCAGTCTGTAGTTGTAATGCACACAGGATGCTGCAGATGTGGAAAGAGAGAAGCTGTGGGTCCCAGTACCATCTTCTGCCTTTCTTTGATTCAGATATTTGTCTTTTACCCTTAAAGTGCTCTGAATGTGATCTGGTAATAAAAAAGTTCTCTCTGGCGTATCTTTTGTCACTGCTAAAATAGAGCATAGCACTGCTAAAAGCCCCAGTTTCATCACTGCCATTTCACATTGATATGCCACATTTTTCTTTTTGAGCTGTGGGACCACTCTGTCTTTCCAGAGCTTGTGCTGATTTCCAGACCTTATCCTATTGCACGGACCGCTGAACTAATCCTCTCCTTACCTGCTCAACATGGAAAATCTGGCCAGAGCTTTTAAGTGCCTTACTCCTTCATGAGCAAAAGTTGCACTGAATGGCTTAAGCCATTTGCAAATTCCAGCTGTGGATGGGATATGCTGGCACCACTAGGGCAAGCAAAGAGCAAAACAAACTAGGGATGGGGAAACCTTCAATCTACCCTTTCCCTTTCCTGCTAGCACTTCTGCCAATATCAGAAAGGAAATGGGCCAAAGCTTGATGATTTTTAATGTGAATGAGGCACTTTGATATTGCTGGAGAGGGAGATGATCAGACAAGCTCTGCTATTCTTAATTCTGGCAAACAACAACGCTGTGTGTTATCGACCTCTGCCTCAGGCGAGGCCAGCTTAGATCAAGCAGGAAACTAAATGTTGATGTTGCAGAGATTTCTTAGCTCTGAGGTACTCTAACACACTGAGATATTTGTGCCACAGAATGAGATTCAATGCTCGCTATTTTCTCCCCCCGTGTGACCTCCCACGAGGAGTTCCCATGAATGCCTGCCTGAAAGCAGGCAGGGGGTGGCTGATGCCGTAACCGTCTTGAAATGGTTGCATTGCTTTTTATTGGATTAGTGTTAAAAGCCCAAATATGAGCTTTCTGTGGGATGCTTCACTGAAATTAGATGTTAGAAGACATGTAAATGTATATATGCCAGGGCAGAAGGTAACTCAATCTGTCATTTTTGAGCAGGCAACAGCATCACTCTGTCATCTCCGCATTGTGTTGAGTCACCATATGACCCCTGAGCTGGAGTTTGGGGTTGCCAGTGAGCACAGGTCTATTTAAAGTCACTTAGGACAGCAGCTGAACAAAGGATTAATATGAGTCTGACAAAAATCATGTGTGAAAATGTATTTATTCTGTCAGATTTCATGAGTGGTAGCTATTGCTCCATTCAAGCTGAATGATAGCATTCAGCTTTCACACTTACTCATCCTGACAGCTAACAAGATAAACATGTCAGCATGTGATTTGCCAAATATTTTCTTGTGGAACTCAGGCAGGAGTTGCCAACAGAGCTGGCTTTCTAATGGAGGGACTGAGACATTTGCACACACGCATGACCATGCACAGCCAGCAAAACCCACACCTGGCCTGTGAGGGACAATTCTACCACAGCAGCCAGTGCCCACTGTAGCTTTGCCCACCACAAAGCTCTCTCCAGACCCTATAGCAAATCTCCAAAAGTCCTGGCTTTGTGGCACAGGATAATGGCTGGGGTGAGATCAGATATTGATGCAAGTTCAACAGTTGCAGGGAGCTGGGCAGTGTCCATCAGGCCTTGGTATCAGTGGATGCAAAGGGCAGCAATGGCAACCCCCAAATGGGCTTTACCTTTCACTGCTGGGTAATTCTTCCTGGAGATTGAGCTCATGACCTTTATCATATTGAGTTTTATTTACAGATTGGAAAATGGCAGTGTGTCCTTTAAGATGAAAGGAATCAAAACACAAGGGAAAAAAGAAAGATTTTGCAGAAGCAAAAGATCTGACTGGAGAACTATTTAGAGAAGTTTCTATAAACAGACCTGTTAGGCTGATATCTCACATTTTAGCCACAGCTTTTTGATGCCTTAAACTGGATAATGAAGGGATTTTTAGGCTTTGGACCCTCCAATGTATCTGTTATTTAATAACATCACACCTATTTACTACCTCATGCATTTCCAGCTAACTCCAGTAGTTTTCTCTTCCTTCTCTGTTTTATGTTCTTTCTCTGTCCTCTTATTCCTCACCAGCAGATAACAGCAACTGCTCTAACCTTTTTTTGTCTTGAAGATGCCCCAAAACATTTTGCAGCCTCCTGGCCTCACCCAGAGGTCTCTTCCCATCTATGAAAGAGGATTATATGCTGTGTTGCTAATTATGGCCCCTGTGTGGTCAGTAGGGATCATGTCACACCACAGAAATTAATCCAGGCTCAGCCAGAGGCAGGTGGCTGTTGCAGAGATGTCCCTGCCAGCCAATAATTATGCATTATACCAAAGAAGAATTAGAAGGACAAATTATTATTTACTTAATTCTCAACTGTTCTCAGAGGTTGTAATCACTTCTGGTTGTAAATGACCAACCCACCTTTCGGGCAGCCCAATACAGCCACCATTTGTATTGTTCACTGAACAGTGAAGGTCCCTGGCATCCCACCCTGGCATCCCACAGGCATGAAATAAATATAGTGTGGTTTTCTACCAGCAGTAAAGACTTGAGCCTCATAGTTCTGCTTTGAGGTGTCTCCAGTGGAGGAAGGAGGGGCTACAGAGGAGAGGATGGAGCAGAAGTGAACACAGATCTGCTGGCCACCTGGCTGAGCTCCCCACCTGCATCTATCTCCAGTGCCTCACCCTTATTTCCCCATCAATATATCAAGACTATATGAGTTATCTGGGTACTAAAATAGGCAGTGAAATAAAAATTTAGTCCATTGATAAGGATTTCCTAGTTCCCAGTATTTTTGGCTTAGCTTGTTTCCAAAATACTTCATCAGCATTTCAGTGCAAGATGCTTTTCAAAGGATCTCACCCTCCGCAGAACTTGTAACAGTCCTAAGAAAACAGAGGGCTCTTGTTTCTCACTTGTACAGCTGCTCTCCAACCCATGATGTGTCCCACCCATCCTTTCAAGTGTTCACCACCCTACCCCAAAGCCTCATCCCACACCCTGGCCCAGCTTTGCTGTGGCTGTGCTTGAAGGGTGCAGTCTCTGCAGTGCCCCAGGGGCCAAACCAAACACATTGTCTTCACCATGCTCCTGAGGGTGTTGTGACAGACTCTGCCTTTTCAGCCTCCCCTTTGCCTACTGCCTGCAATAAAAGTGGTCCCTCCATCACGACACAGGAGGCCCAGGTGATGCTTCTCCAGAGAAGCAATATGTGAGCTACCTCAGTGGAGTTACACCTGCACCACAAAAGGTAAGAGATGGCCAGCTCTGCCAGGTTGCCCACCTAGTCTTGATTGCGTTTCAACAGAAGACAGAAAGCAGACATATCCCAACAGCAGCTAGGTTTGCAGATGGACCGTCCTTCCGGCATCTCTGACTCCTTTTGAGATAGACTGGCCTTCCCTTCCCATTCTTCTGACTAACTCACATGCTGATAAACTCCAGTGGTGACATACAACAAACAAAAAGAGCTGTCTCATCTCAAAACCAAGTGCTAATTAACCCGGTCTTCAGTGCATGCTCAGAACAGGTGATCTTACCTCAAAATTCCATATTTGCTCTTCTCTGGTGGGCAGAATGGCCTCTGTGGGTGGCAGTAGGTTTTGGACAATTGGCATGTCTCCTTTACAGGTCTCCTCTTCGGGTGATTCAGCACTGGTGAAGCCAACATGCTGAGGAGAGAGAGGCATCTCCCATCTCCTCTTGGCCTGCTGCCAGCTGGAGAGGGGTGAGAGCTGAAACCTCAGCAGCATCTTTGGTCAGTCGACGGAAACTGAAGGCTCGAGGTATGACATTATTTTGTACAGGGCAGACATTTGGGCAAACCTGCAGGAGCACGAGTGCAAGTTCAGGCAGTGATGCGAGAGGGGTGTGGATGGAGGCTGCCACCTGCGGCAGCACTAAAACTGCCTTTAAGGTCCAGATGGAGGGGGTGCTGCTGAGTCCTGCTTGCATTCCACGTGCCAAGAGAGACTCAAAAGGAGAGCACTGAGAAGGGTTTTTGAGGGAGGTTGGGGGCTTGGTGATACCCAGAAGGGGCAGTGTGGACGCTGCATGCCCTCAACTGGATACGGTCTAGCTCAGCCCTCTAGCCACAATCCCTGCTCATAAATTGACTCCTTAGTTTTCTAGAACTTGGGTACAAGGCATCCACTTCCCAGAGCAGCTGTAGCTGAAAGCTTTGCCCCTGCTGGTGGCAGTGGTGGTGAGACAAGCCCTTCTGAGGCAAAGAGGGTGTGGCCACCACCTTTGCACAGGATGGGAAGGCAGCTTGTGTCTCCTTCCTGTTTCACCTTTAGGATAAATTCAACACTCTGGCTTTTGATTTGATCCAATGGTATTTCTAAAGGAATCCAGACAACCTTTCAAGTGGGTTGTTTTCCTGAGTTAAACTGAAAAGTTTATGAAGTTTTATAAAGGGTTTATAAGTTTTATAAACCCTTATACCAGAAATATACCAGATATACCAGAAATGTGTAAGCTGTGATGGAGATCTATGGAAATACACCATGCTGTGCCCAAAGGGCACAGACTCCTGTAAAAATCCAGGAATTGGCTTGTTCCAGCATGGTCTTGGTATGACCTGAGGGTGCAGGTGTTTAGTCCCAGAACAGCTCAGTTGGGTGCAGTCTCTGCCCCAGGGCCTGCCCAGAGAGGCAGTCCAAGGGAGAGAGGAGGAGAGGCTGGGCAGAGGGTTTTGGCAGTGGTTTGGGATATTTTTCACCCAGTTAAAATAGAAAGTGAATTGGATACTGAGCAAAGTTAACAGGAATAGCTTGAACTTTGTTGCTGCTCAGGCACTGGAGAACCAGCCACGAGCTCCAGCTGCTCTGAGCTCAGATCCACCCCTCGGCTGAACATACCTGGTAATTACAGGCTGCAAACAAGCAGCACACGATGACAAACAGGGAAAAGTATAGCCTACTCAAGAGTAACTCAAATCACAACTATAAATATGATTGAAATGTAGTTTAAAATTCTGAGATTTGCTGTAATTCTAAATGTACTGGTAATGTACTGTGTTATATTTTTAATTTTACTGTAACATAATTTAATACTAGGCTATTTTTCAATATTTCAAGACACTGTCAAAAGGGTGAGCTAAATAAAGGAAAAAAGTATAATGGAAAAATTCAAAGAAATGTAACATCTGAAAAGAAAATCCCACACCCCAATATATATACATATTAAAAAAAAGTCTGAAAAGGAATTTGTGAGTTGTCTCCTGAATGCATTAGCATTAATATAGAGGAGTTTTACCTTTCAACTTTCTCTTCTACTTCCTCATTGTTTGAAAAGTTAGTGAGGGGAATAAAAGACAGTGGAATCTCACAGACCAAAGATTTATGCTGTCATATTCAGTGTCAGAAGAAAGATGGGGGGAAAAGAGGAAAGAATAAACCCCATTTAAGTGTCAAATGTGGAAATACATAAATGTTTGGTTTGGGGCATTCTCCTTCCCTTCCAAACATTAGAAGAAAATGAATTTTCTTCACAAATCCTTCTTTGGGGAAAAAAAGGAAAATGATTCATGCAGAAAACTTCCACTGGGTCCAGTTGTAACATCTTTGCTATTTGAACTGGTATGTAATCAAACTACACTCTTACATCCATTTATGGATATTTATGTTACACAGAGTATGCAGCTTTGAACTTATCCATTTACATATAGGAATATGAGCTGATATCAGGTTAATTAATTGTACATCATCTTGTAGGGATATTTCACTAACAGACCATTTCAAAAAAGAGAGTATCTTGACAAATGAAACTAGAACTGGATCTTGCTGAAATTACAAACTGAAAAGGATTCATATGGGTGGTAAGTAACACAGCCCAGGAAGAGAAGATGATGAACCTCTACAATGCATGAAAATAGAGCTATTTTGCAGAAAGTCATTCCACAGCAATTTCTCTTTATAGGCATGTACTGTGCAAGTCAGGAAGTACACAGTGTGAAGCTTGCACTGCAATTTGTTTTCACTCATTTCCAAAACAGTGTTTATATCGATGGCATTTTAGATTTCTAGTCAGTATTTCTTGTGTGTTAGTTAAAAAAAAAATTACAAATTCCAACAACAAACAACTAGTGAATATTTAACTATAGTTTCAGCTCTAAAGCACAAGGCCTGATGTTAAGGCTAGGGTAAGGTCCCACTGAAGTCAGTGAAATGTTTGTCCAAGGGACAAAGCCAGGCATCAGGCTGGTCAGGTCAGGTGCATCCAATCTGCTCACTTACAGGTTTGGCCAATTGCATTTGCAGCTCCTGTTGGGATCGGGGCTTGCCTGATAGAGCAAGCACACAAAACACAGGCCCAGGATGATAATGTGTGTTTTCTTGCTTTCACAACTTCAGTACTGCTAGTTCTGGGTTCCTTGAATGGCATTTACATTCACACATATCCACAGACTTGCTGTACCAGGGAAGAGAGTGACTCACAGGTTTCTACCTGAATTACAGCTTATTACAATAATTAGGACCTGTAGTTTTACTCCAATTTTGAGTACAGCTGTGGGAAGGAGATGAAGGGATGAAAGTTCATTGTTTCAAATTGCTTTAACTTTCAGTGTATTTTGGTAGGAGTGTTATGAAAAGACATGACTGGGTTAATTCTGCCAATATTCTTAATACCTCCCTAATGGAATTAATATGTTAGAGCTGTGGAAAACAACCAACCAACCAGACAATGTTGTCAAAAGCTGGAGAGGATAAGTAGGGACAAGAACCTTTACCAGGTCAGTTGCTTGGCATTCCTGACTGTGGAATAAGCCATAGTCAGTCAACCAAAAATATTCACTCTGTACACCAGATTCCAGCTAATTTCCCACATTTGACATTATTAATGCACTCTGGGTCCATTTACTTAATTATAATGAATACTGCTTGTTCCTCCTTTGAAGAATATGGCATTCACTTGGCAGTTGCTGCCTAGATATGGGTGCATGTATTTTGATACAACTCCAATAGGATCTGCCTGTATTTCCAAGTGCTACACAGGCCAAGCAAATTTCTGCAGTATGTTCAGTTCTGCAGTACATTCAGTTCAGTTCTGCAGTTTTGCTTCTTGAATGAATTAAAACCTCAAAATTGCTCTCAAATGTGTAGGCCATCCAGAAACTGAGACACATTTTGAAAAGACCTGAATTCTAGGAGATTGCATTAAGGAAAGCTTCTTTGCTTAAGACTTGTGTTGATAGCTGTCAATGCAATAATTGTCAGATAATGCAGGGAGATAGAGGCCTCTCTTGGTGAAGGGCAGCTGGAGGGGTCTGCTCTGTTCTTTATCTGAAGTGTTGTAAAAGAAACTGAAAGAGATCAAAATACTGCAATTTTTGCAGCATCTATCACCCAGTACAAGAAGAATAAAAAAATCAAGGAATTGTTTTATTAAGTACTATGATCAGCTGTCATTTGCAGCCTCTTTTTTTTTTTTTCACTGGCAGTGACTGATTGTCCTTTGCTGCTTTTATGTCCCTTGATAAATTTCCTATGAGAAAAAGCCAAACAGAAGGTAGAAAGGAAATTCTCTTCTTCTCATTTGTATGTGAAAAACCATCCAAACACGGTGCTGGTCCAGCTGAACAGGACTGCTGCTGAAGGCTCTGCCATGCTCTGTAGCTGGTTCTGCTCACATGGGAAGCAACAAAGACAGAAGGGCTCTTAAAGCCCAGCTCAATTTACCTGAAAACAGGAATCTGTAGCTGGGAGGACTACATGAACCAGATGAACAAACTCAATTCCATCTCCCTGTTTAGACACCTTTTCACAGCACTTGTACCCACCAGTTTGCTTCTTCCAAGAACTACTCTGCTTGGTGCACAGCCTTTTACACTTGGAAAAAAGTCTGCTAGTTCAATCAAAACATCTGCTACATACTTTCAACTACTTTTGTCCTATACATTAAAAGAAGCATAACCTTATTTTTTATTTGCCAACAAAACACTGGGGCTCGACTTCAATTTAAAAGCAATTAGTAATTTCTCAGATTATGTGACCTGAAATTTTTAGACTTCACAACCTCTCTTAAGTAACTGTAAGTCAGGAATGTGCCTCCAGACATATCCTTTATACATCTAATTACTTTTCTTATGGGATCAAAACCATTATATTCTTTGTAATATTAATTTGCAAGCAAAATCTGTGTTTTCCATTTAATATGTTTGATATTAAACCTCCACATATTACAACAACACCTTAAAAATACACAGTACTTTAATATACACTTTGTTAACAGAGTTTAACAGAGCTATATAGGTTTCCCTCTATGTGGTTCTCAGTAATCACCCCTTCTCCCAGCCTGGTATGACCTGTGAAACACTTTCACACTCATCTTTTTATTTCAGTGGCAAAAAAACTTTATTTCTTTCAATATCATAAGAGTTGTCCTTGAAGATCATGTGTAACTGCTTTCCTATTAAAAAAAGCTAAACAGTAAACAAAGATTAACCTGAAGTATGTGTTTCTACTCACTTCCATCTCTCTGTGTACAAAATTGCAGAGGGTTGAGTCCTCTACCAGGGCTGGAGAAGAAACTATTCCAAGGAATAACTTCCAGATTATAAAAGAGTAGATTGGGGTGGTCTCTCACATGAGTGCACTTTACACTATCACTTTACCAGCTGATCTGTCACAGTGTTGACACAGGTTATCTCAGGACTAGGGGAAGGACCCACTGCTGTCACTACACCCTCGTGCGGAGCCAAAGCAGCCGCAGCAGCAGCAGCAGCAGCAGTTTTCCTGTTGGAAGATAAGTTCCCCATCCAGAAGGACAAAAAATCCTATTCAGCAGCCTCTGTGCCTTCCGGCAGTCTGCCCTCAGTGCAAACAACATTTGCACACTTTCTGTGGGCTCTTGGATAGTTTCCACTTCCAGCAATCGAGTAGGAGAGTGCGAGTGCCAAACCCCTGCTTCACCATAGCGGTACCATCCAACTGGTCACTTGGATGCTGTTGAAGTCCTGCATGCCTGGACAACACACTTGGAAATGATCCCCTCAGAGAAATAATGTTGGAATCAACTCTTCTTGTTTCAGAAACAGCCCAGGCCATGGGCATGTGCCACCAGTGGTCCTTTCTCAGTGCTACCAGGGACAGTTTTGGAACTCTTTTTGCTATAGTATTGTTATTTCACCCTTACCAGACAGGGTTTGCTGATCAAACATCAGCACACTTGCCCACGAATGGGCAGCCAGTGCTACAGACCATGAGCACAGCAGCAGCAGAGAACCTTAGGGGGCTCATCAGGAATAGAAAATCTCACACTAACTTAAAATTTGCAGTGCAAAACCATGGGCAAACACTGTTTTCAATGATGTAAGTGAATCTAATTCACTTAGGTTTCAATTTCAGAGAAGCTAGTATACTTTTATACCACTTTCTGTAAGTGAGTGTAGCTTTGAGTGTTGCACTCTATTGGTGCAAGATCCTGTGTTTAGAAGATCTAATAGAGAGTGTATTTGAATTTTGTCCTGAGTGGAGCCAGCCTACCTCTGTGCATTCAAGATCTGTGTCTGAATATCTCACATTTGCAGGTTTATGCACTCTATAAAAGACATTGTAGGGTCTTCTCTATAAAACATGAAGCTGTATTGAATGTAACTGACTTTGTGCCTTAACATCTATTTCATTACCAGGTTTCCTAATCTCCTGTGCCTTTACATGAAACCAGGTATGCATGTAGCAACAACCTACAGGCACTGAGGGACTTTGTGGTTGTTCTACCATATCTTCTTCATGAAGCCAAGAGAAACAGCACACTTGTCTATTGGGAAGTCTCAAGGGACAGACTCTTCTCTGCTTTAAAAAAAATTTTTATATTAATTTCTTATCCAAAGCCATGGTCAGGATTAAAGGCATGCTTGCAGGCTGTCACAATCCAAATCTAAAGGAACCAAGATGCTGGAGAAAAACATACAAAACCCTCTGGAAAAGGAAACTTCAGGAGCCTTGCCAAGTGCTAGTGAAACCAGCACCAGAACAAAACACCACTAAGCTGCATAAATATGCTATGGTTTATATCAAACATTCAGAAGGCTTTACTGTGATGGGGATGGAGAGGAGCCTCTTGATCTAAACGGCTTCAACCTTAGAGGCTGTCTGTGTTTAAAGGTAAATAAATAGCTGTTTGAAAGAGGAAAGAAAAGTATTTTGAAGTCTTCAAATACAGTTGTGTTTTCTTTGTTGTTGTGTTAAATACTTGTTTGGTTTGAGGTCTTGAGCTTTGGTAATCAGGTCTAGGAAATAGGGACAGGTTAGAAATAAAGACTTTTAACAATACAACGAAAAACAATCTGCAGTGCATTCACAGGAGTGCTTATCTTTGTGCCAGGCACAGTCCTTTCATTTCACATATTACAAAGGAAAGATAGAAGTGGGCTTTTCTCAAGACCAAATGAAACAATCTTTCCCTCTGCAGCCAGTTAGGGAGAAAATGCAGCTTTTTGTGAAGGGGTGCCAATAATATAGTTACTTTGAGGGAATGATTTTCAATTTCTTGTGAAAACTCTGGTTTTGAAGAAATTAGTGTGTTATAACACATTGATTTTCTTCACAGAAGTTTTGATCATTTTTTTCCCCAGACACAAAGTGATCATGATGTGAGTGCTTGAAATCTTTCAGGGATGAGAGTTTGTATTAGAGTACTTCTGATTTAATGACTTTCCATTGGCTTCCAGGAAACTGATGTGTTGATTTAGAAGTTCTTTTTATTAACTGCCATTAAGAGACTTTCAGAGGACTTGATACATCAGAGCTCTCTGAGATTTTTTCTGTTTATTAATGAAACCATTATTTAAAATGCAGACCGGCTGGCTATTTAAATTGACCTGAATTATGGATCATCACAACATTAAGGGGAAGTGTGTTCTAAGACATATCTTTAGGCAAATTCAGTGGTGAGAAAACATACGCCTCCCTTTCATCTCATAGAACCACACCTTCTTTTGCCAGGAAATGTCTCACTTTATCTGTGCAGAACCTTTGCTTCAATCATGTAAAAAAATGTACAATTTTCTTCTAAAGATTACAGTGTAGAAACAATTTTTGGTGAGATTCTATTCCTGTTGTTTACATTCATGAATTAGACAGCAATGTTACACACATAAAGCCCTTTGTGGGGAAGGAAGGCAGGTTTTGGTGTTTCAGAACATCCTTTATAAAGGAAGGTGAAACATGAATGCCCTTTGGCTTTTGGAAAGCTTCTCTGAATGTGATGTTGGGATACTGAATTTGTAGTGACATACCAAAGGCAAATAGCACAGCACAGCATTGACTGACAAGCCTTGCCTACACTCTCCATGCAGCAGTTTTCCTTTCACCTGCTACTTCCAGGCTGCTGCTGAGGTTCCACAGAGGCATCGACCTCAAAAGGCTGGAGAAGCAGCAAAAGAGTTGAGTTTGCTTTTTTTTATTTCTTCAGTTAGGAATCCTTGTATGTAATGCAAATAATCAACACCTGAGGTTGCATGAACATAATTTTCTCCTAGAAGACATATTCAAGGGTAAGTTTTTTGGGCATGAAATTTGTGCAAACACATTGAATGCCAGTGTTACCACACTACAAGCTACAAGCTCCAAAGAAGTTTGTAGACAAGATTCATTGCAAAGAAAACTTGCTCAGGGGAAATCATGGGATGACCACCAGTTTCAATCTTTAAAGTAAGCTCTGATGAGACAAAGCAGTGATTGCATGAAATAATCCTCAGCAAAAGGAAAAAGGTGAAAAGCCCTGCTACAGCAGTGGTACACACTGCAGTTTCCAACCACAGCTTCACCCAAAAATTCTCTTGTATCAGGGACTGTTGATCCAAATTTTTCTTGAACCAAAATTGTAATATAAGTGCACTGAGATTAGTCAGTTTGCACCTTCTTAGTGATGAAAGATAATGAACCCATAAGTTAAACATTTCTTCCATCCAGCTGGCTCAGGTTTGCTTAAATCTGCTTTCAACTTCCAAGCCTGCAATCAGCATGGCCCACCTCTTGGTCCTGCAACAACATCTGAGACAACTGCAGGTTTTTTCTGGATTATGATTTTCATATTTTTATTTGGATGTACTGACTACAGGCCTTTTTTATCTTCAGCTTCTCATTTGTTTTTTTCCAGTTACCATAATATTTAAGTGATTCAGGTACTTGGCACTACATTACCTTCCTTGGGCATAGTAAGAATTTCTCATCCTCCCATTTGCACTTCTAGCTATTTTAGCATATGCATCCCATTTCCTTAAAAATGTTTAGTTTTCTTCCATTCTAAATACAAGACAAGAGTTTATTTTTGGTTCCTGGAAATTTGGGGACAATAGGTATTTTAAAGACAGTTTTGGTTTCAAAGTTCTTTCACTTAAAGTGCAAAGAAGAACTGTTTTATACAACTAAGTTCTGTTGCAATTTCCTTTACCAAAGAGATGCCGTTTAAACCACGTAACAAATCCAGAGCCGGAGCTGACAGATGAGAAAGTGAATAATTGATATATTGTGCAGTTTGAAGACCAAGTTATCAGTAAACTGTCTTCTTTAAGCCACTGGCATTACTTCAAATTTAAACCCTAATTTATAACCTGAGAAGTCTTCAGTGTTATTAATTGTATCCACTAAGCAAAATTGAGAGGACAGCACATGAATTTGTAATAAATTGAACATGGAGGGGAATCCTCTGACATTTCACTAGCTTCCAACTGTTTCAAGAGGGATGACTCCTAATTACTTGTGCTCAGTAAGCATCAGCTACAGAAGCAGAATCTGTGTGATTTTTGTTGATTTCTGTCCAGGATAATGAAGAGAGGTGGGACATTTCCTGTTGAATTTTGTGTGAGTTGACTGCAGTAGGGGATATTTACCATAGCCATAAGAAAGTGAATTTGAATTAAGAATAAATTAGACACTTCATTAAAATTACTTACATTAACTCTCGCTCTTTGAGAAAAAACCCCAACAAACTCAACACTTCCACAAGTTTGGAATATATTCCCTGTTTTCAGGCTCATGATATTACCATACAGGACAGTTTTTGTACTAACCTTTTCTAGTTTTTTCCCTTAATATTATTTTCTAGAAGTCTTTTCGCAGAACTTGGAAGGGAAAGAGCTTCAATTTCATATGCAGGGAGTTAGTTTTTTAATAAACAGAAAATACCCCCAAACTCCAAGGTTTCATCGGTCTTGAGATCAAAAATCCATGATATTTTGATGTCTTTTCCACTCCAAATTGTGAATCAGCCACCGTGAAGATGGACCACAATTGTATCCATATTTCAGCCAAGCTGTAGTCTTATTCATCTGAAAGGTTAATTCACCTATGGAGCATAAATTAGAAAATGCCCAAGTCTCAGTTGTTTTCGGCCGTGAGTGAATTTAAAAGACATCTCTCTAAAACAAAACAGTGGCCCACACTTCTGGGCTGCACCCAGGCTAGGAAAGAGATGGTTTTTGGGGGTTTTCAGTGTGTAACAAATTAAGTCCACACAGAAGGCATACCTTTAGGGTGTGCCAAGACCACCCAGAAAGATGGTTACCGCAGCAGAATTAGAACTTGGGAGTTCCTAGTTTATTGTCTTAAGTTAAACCTCTAAACTGAGCTTATTCAAAGGGGGAAAAAAAGTGGCCAGAAAGTAAACTTTTACAACATGGTAGTAAAGTTAGAGCATGTTAGAATATTTGAGATTAATAGCAATAGGAGGATTTTTGTCAAAATTGGGAAAACTTTGGGAAAAAGAAAATGTCTAATATAACTGCTTTCTCTGTTAAACTCTGCAGAAAACCCCAACACCATATGCTCACATTTGCAAATATTTTTGAAGAAATTCCTACTGAGTTGACCAATGCTTATCTGGACCTTCAATCTTTGTTTCTTGATATTTGAAGCCAGTGTAAATCAAAGAACCCCTGGGAAGTCTTTCTGTAGTTATTTTAAGCTAAGATCATGGGTTTTTTTCCATAGAGGAATCTAAAAGTGTAATTTAAAAAAACCCAGGTATTAATTTTACTTTTGTCAGTTTATTACAATAAGGTAACAGCAGTCTTACAAAGCTTTAGTTTGTCACCAGAATGTTTCTGCAAATACTATAAGCCACTTACACTTCTGTTTTAAAGGATCACTCACTACTGTGTGAATAAACATTATGCAATAAACAACACTGCTACATTTGTGATTTCCCTGAAGTTTGCCAAATTCTGATGTCTCATATAATCTTATGCCTCAAACTGATTTAGTAGTATTGTAGCAGCCAGTCTAACTGTTGCAGAATCACAGAGCAATAATATTCTCCCTCTCCATCACTTCACAGATGAGGGAGGGAGGAATAAAATTTTTGTTGACACCTAATAGAGCACACACAGCAAATGTTTACTCAGCTCTTCTGCTTTGAAGATATTGTCAAGCACTCTGCTGACAGCCATTACTGTTCCTGCTTGTTTAGACACAGCTCTATAATGCAGAGATATGGAACATGAAAAGTATTAGACTTCAGTGATTCCACAGTGTGATGACAGTGTTGTATATTACAAATCCATTTCAAATCCAAGTCTAAAAGATATACAACTACTGCAGCTTGGGAGGCAAAAAAAAAGAGCTTGAGACCCCAAGCTCTTCCTGAACTTTGAGAAGTTGGAGAGCAAAAAAAAAGTACTCACCTCCAGATGGTCCCCAAGTATGAAAACTTTCCTCATTCTAGTTCTATGGGAGCATGGGTGCAAAGGTCCTCTGCATCCAGGAGATGAGCAGAAAGATTCTCTATGACAACCCCACATTCATGGTATAGAGAAAGGTCAACCAAACACCTGGACTCTCATCAGCAATCTTCAGTTCTCCTTCCTCTACGTGAAGCCTGGAACGCTCACACATCCCACAGAACCACACAGGCTCAGTGGCTGGCTGAGCTACCAACAGCTGGTTCACTATTTGCTTGTCACATGAAGATGTGGTGTCAGGAACAGCTGTGTCACACACTTCTTGCAGAACATTCCCAATAAATGCTTCTGGTCCTCACCCCATAAATTCAAGCTTACATAGTTCTCGGAATATTGCACACCCAGTGTTATCAAATACACAGGGGATGGACAACCCCCTAACTAGAGGATGTCTGGAGGGGCAGCCTCTACTGATGCCAGCAAGCACTCTTGGAATTTTGTTCAACAGGGAAGGCTATGCATATCCTCTCTAATTTCTCCAATGAGTTCTAGCAAACACACTATGTGGAACACCTGAAATAACATTTTGCTGTATTGAAAGTAAAAGGTTATACTTCTTTCTATCATATCTGCTTCCTTCCAACAACTTGGAAATTAATCCTCTCTTCATATTTAAAAGTTAGTTCCTGTTGACAAATGCTGATCTAAGTTACGTTTTTTGTAACTTAGGCTGTGGTTTAATACATGTGGTACTTATACAGAGCCTATTGAATGACTTCACTTATTATCTTCTCATTCCTCTAAAGAGACTACTGTTTATGAAAGAAAAGAGTTCCAATAACTGCACATGCTGAAACCTAGGTTCAGCTGTTTAACAAACAAAAATTACTTTTGCGTTAACCACCCCCCCCCCATACTTTTATTGTTTTAGAAAGATCTAACAAGACTTTCAAGTAATTTCTTCTATTCCTTGTAGTTATCCTTCCAATAGGCTTGCTATATAGCCAGTAGCAGTCCTGCTTGGAGGGATAGCAATACCAAAGCTAAGCTGAATTCCCAACAGAGCTGCATCCTGTTTACACCAAGAAAAATGAATATAGGAATTCACAGCTAATGTGTTTGCATCTCAGCATTTCATATTAAGTGTTCAGGCTACATTATAAAGGCTTAAAATACCTTCTATGTAGGATCAGCACTGGGAATCACTGCTGAAGACAATCAAGCATTTTCTTGTGGGTATTTATAGCTTTCTATACTTCTACAATGAACAGTTTTGAGGGGTAAAGCATTAACATTTAACTTTACGTGGTTAAATGTCTCACGACTCCCTTTCTAGCAATTCCTCTTGTTAAATTCACCTTCCTGATGAGCTAAAGCTCAATAATAGCCACGGAAATATCAGCATGACACTTTATTAAAAGCTATGAATATTTTGTTATCTGCTTTTGAACAATCATTAGTCTCTGCATTGTGTCTCATATTAAAATTTGTGAAACCTTTCTGCCCCAGTGACAGAAATTTAAGCAAAATAAAAAAAACTATGAAGTGTAAAAGAACGGTGAAATTTGCTTTTAAATTCCAGTAATTATATCAATTCTCTGCAGCTGTATTACTGACATAGTATCTCTAGAAGAAGCAAAATATATAGACAATTTAGAATAAGCAAAATATTGCATAATCACAATCACAAAGCTGAAGCTGACATATTCCAGAGATTATAACTTGAGTCACAAAGAAACTCAGTGAAATCAGTTTTGAAGACTTTCCTGAGAGTTCAGTCCACATACATTGCCCGTAATCGCCCAAAAGTGTCATTTTTGCACAAAATTTTACACTTCAGCTACAAAGTTTTCTCAGTGATATAAAAAGAAAGTAGCAACTCATTCAGCATCACAGACTGACTGAAGCAGAAACTAAACTATACTTAGCTTTAGGACTGAGTGGCTGCATGACTGTTGGGAAATCATTTCACCTATTCCCTTTTCCCAAACTGCCCCAGTGTGTGGCCCCCGATTCTGGGAAATTCTTAGTATGTGTGTGATAGTTCAATGCAGTGAAATGATATATATAGATGGCATTTTGTGTGACCATTTTGCACACATAATTGTCCCACATCATTCCCAGATGCAAAGTACCATTAATTTAAAACTGATATGCCTGATGTCCAAAGCCTACTTCAAAACAGCATTATCTGAAATAGGAAAATTTCTTTTTGTTTTTCATATCAAATAGTAAATGCAAATAATGGGAATAATGCAAGTATTGGAAATGCAAAGAGTAATTACTAAAAGACATATTCCACAGGTGAATTGTCATGTAGCTGGAAGGTGTTTACTTCTTATTTCTCTCCTCCAACTGAACCTCACCTCTGCTATGAACTTAGATTCTACTTGCATCATGTCTTTTAACAGTGTTGTTAAATCAGGCTACACCAAACACCAGCACCAAACACTACCACCAACATTTAATGGTGGAACTGAGGGAGGTTTAGGCAGTGTTCCCCAACTCACACAGCAAAGCAGAGTAAAACATTGGTACTTGAAGCCACAGTTCCTGAGTAAGTATAACCTTGCTCTTTTGTGGTTTTTGTGGTCCCTCCTCCAGAGCTTCCCTCTTTAGTTTTCATAAGCCTGATTTTCACATAGTGATGGAGACAACCGTGACCAGTGATAAAAATTCACTGCATTAGGTACAAAGCTCTGTCTGCCAGTTAACAGAGGTCAGTGATACTGGAAAGTGCTGGCCCTGATGGAGCTCTCTACCGTGTGCTTATGTGCAACTGAGTCATCTCAATTGCATCTTGCAGTTCCTGAGCCCTAATGCACAAAATACATAGATTATTTTTCAGTCGGTTTGTCATTCCTGATATCTATGTCACTGTACAAGTGCTGAGAAATAAAGGGAAAGATAAAAAACTCTCCAGAAGACATAAACTTAGCATAAACTACAGGAGGTTGATCTGTCCTGCAGTGAAATCAAACTGCAAGCTGGACACAGAGTTGGATATAAGGCCGTCATCAAGGCCCCTCCTCCAAATGCAAACATGATTGTCAAGAAACCTTAAACAGGTGCTAGCACAATGTACTTATTAAACACTGTAACTACAAATCACAGGCCCATAGCTGGCCATACCTTTGCGCAAAAAAGCTGGAGTTTCCAGAAATCATGACTATGAAAACATCCACAGTGTGTGTGTGGACAGTGCTTCCATGTCTATGCAGCAGACAGAACACTACAAAAGGTGTAATTTCCTTTTTATTATACATATTTATTACATTCTATCTATTCTTTTTTTTGTTATATATTATCAGTGTTTCCTAACATTTAGCAGAAAAGAAGGGAAAAAAATGTCTCCCAAAAAGTCTTGAGTTTTTCCATTCAAGAGCTGCAATGCATCATTAACTTCTATGCAGAAAACATTGTTCACTCCAACCAGCAATTAGTGGCAACATTTCTATCCTGTGCAGTGATGAGATTTTTATGCTAATCATTACACAGCAGTAAATTAATCATTTGGGCACATTTAGATGGTATGTATATTTCATGAGACAGATATAGATATCAAGATCAGTTTGATATTTACTTATGGTAAATGGAAGTGTCTCAAATCGCTATGGGGGAAGCATACTAACTAAATACACAGCCAAGGATGTTTGTAATGGAGCAGCAGAATCAGCACTGCTTCAACTCTCTCTTTGTTTTTAATTATTTTAAGGGAGCTAAAAGTCTTGTGAGAACACATAGAACAGAATCATTCAAATAGACAGTGAAATGTCACAATTGTCTTGGCACAATGAAGGACAAAAGCAAACCTACCCTACAATTCTCCTTTTATTACTGGCAAAATTACTTACATTACATTATTATGCAGTATTGAAAACAGATTTTTCATCAGCATTTGCACTATAGTCTAGTCAGGTAAATGAATTATGTATTGGTCTCATCCCTCTGTAACTATGTCTGAAAGCTTCAAGTTGTAGCTGAAAGGAAGACTACCCAGGGGCCTCCCTTCTCAGCAGATGCAAGAGATTTGTAATACCTTGAGGAAGATCATTATTTGAAATTTAAATTTTTGACATATATTTAAATACTAGTGCTGTTTTTTTCAGCTCTCACCTCACAGATTTTTGCAGGCAAAGCCCGAAATGTTTGTTGTAGGGAAATGTACCCATGGACCCCTTGATCTAGAATATTATCAAGTTACTTATGATAAGCGCAGATTTATGGCAGGTGACCCTCACAATAATAGTAATATAAATAATGTCCTAAGCTACTACTTTCCTGATTAAAAGCTGAGAAAGATTCTCAAAGATTAATGGTATGTAAGTGGAAGGAAAAGTTATGTTGGCTTACCTGGATGACCTCAGTAGTGCTCTTGAATTGAAAATTGACCAAGTGATCCATGTTTAATGGCCACTAATTGGAATAACATGATTGCTACACTTAGCAGTGGTACAGATGAAAGAGAAAAAGACGAAGAAAAGGAAAGAAAAGAAATTTATTAGCATCTCCTTGTTTATGGAAAGTTTTGAGGGAGATACATCTGATAGGCAGATTACCAGGAGAAATCTATGGACAGATAGTCTGAGAACTAATACACATCAGGAAAAAAAAGGAAGAACCAGAGACAATGTCTTATTTTAATGAAATCTGGTTTTACAAGGTAAGAAAAATCTTTGTTTTTCAATCTCAGAAATAAAATATTTTTATTTTTCTTATTTCTATAAAAATAAGATGGCAGTTTTGATTTTTGAACATTTTTTTTTCCAAAACCAATGCTTCTCTCTAGAGCTGTGTATCTGAAGCTGACATGAAGGTTACATTTTCTTCAGGGGCATCATGGTCTTAATTTCTAGAGTCTATCTTATATAGTTGTGTTGCTTTTGGCTTGGGAATGGTTAATTTTCTTACTTAGGAGCTGACAAGCACATCTTGACATGTGCTGTGGTGCCATGTGCACACTTGGAGTGTTATTCTCCTCTGCAAAGGAGTATTCTTGACTCCAGAGATTTTCCGTTTGACTTGAGGCAATGGAGAAAAACACAAATAAACACCATTTCCAAGAGAGCACAGGTTAAGATTTGCAACAATATAGTCAACTTCACAGAACATCCTTCTGAATTTCTGATGTACAAAGCCTCATACCCTGAGGGAAAACAATATGGAATACCAATTCAGGAAACAGTAACACACATTGTGTGAAGGACAAAAAGCTGGATTTGGAGACAGTCGAGGATCTGTCAGTGGTGAGCACCTCCAAGTATGCTCTTGTCAAGCAAAAAGAAACACAGGCATCACGCCTTGAAAGCAGAGGAAATCTTTGCTAACTCTATTTCAATATTGTTTCTTTAGAAAGATAGAGCAGCGTATCTCCAGGCAGCTTTTATGCTCTTGAAATGATTTGGAGGGAATATTGAAATAGTTAATAAATTTGATGGAAAACAGCTATTATCACAGTAAACGGATACCATGATTATGAATTCTATAAAAATGAATTGCTCATGATTCAGCTATTGCTCAACAGCAGAACTGATTAACAGCACTAGGGACTGCCTGCTATTTGGTATAATGCTCCATGTTTATAACATTAGTTGTTTGGTGCTGCCTACATTGCAGCAGTTGTTCACACACTAAGTTTGCTTGTTGTAAAATTTAAAATCACAAACAAGGATCACGCCACAAGGAAATGAGCAGAAATCATACGCCTTAAAACATTCCCCAAGACCAGTCATACCTTCTCTGCAAATATGCCCGAAACTCATCTGATTATTCATAATCTCAATCAGCAAGAAAAAACCCCAACCCCCCAAACCAACAAAGTATATAAGAACCAAATTCCCAGGTTAATCCCTCCATCAAAGTAAATTTGTACCAGCATCCTCCAGCCCAGCTTCAGCATGGCAGACCATGCCTGCAAGTGAGGGGCAGCTAGGAATGGCTTCAGGATTCTGAATCAAAATCTGCTCTTACATTTTGTTTGGATATCAGCTGGCAAGTACTGAAGGTCACAAATCACAGCTGTGTGTTGTTCCTGAAACATGGCATTTCATAGAAAAACTGCCACACAAAATTCTCTGCCTGTCACGATGGTGAGTCTTCCATGAGAAAGAAAAGACACACATGGCTTTCCATGAGGAGGTGCCCAAAATACACAGGAGAGTTGGGAATCCTCTCTTGGCTTTCTATCCTCTGTGTCCTGGTTTATCTGAATCTTTGGTGAACCTCTCATAAGACCTAAAAATGGACCTGAGTCTTATGTCTAGGTCATAAGACCTTTAGGTCTTATGTACAGTATAATAGCTGAGAAGCTATTATACTATTTAAGCATTTTGACTATAAATTTGACCATTCTACCATATATTACCATTAAAAAAGATAAGATTAATTTGTCCTATAACCTGAAAACTTCTAGAAACTACAGTATTACCTTAAAACAGTGAAAAGAAAGAGCTGTTTGGTTAATAGTACATAATTCCAATGCATAGAATGAAAGAAACAAAACCTGTAAACGTGTACACAAAATCAATACACTAGTCAGATGCAAAAAATGTATTTGGTATATTTTTCCTGCTGCACAAGATCACTGTGTATACAAATGGTTATTATATCATAGTCAAAGAGGTATCCTATCTTCATCTGAAATATAAGAAGTACTTAAAGGAATACATTTAAGTGAAAATCACAAATGGAAGAGATCAAAACAGCAAAAAGAAGCAGGAATGCATAAAAGAGAGTGTGTTTGGAAGAAAACAGATATAATAATAAAGCAGAAAACCAAGGGTAGCAGAATTTACTGCAGCTGCAGTCCACACGCATTAGTGGACTTACAATCTTCACTGAAGAACAGAAATCTTCTTTCTTGCTGTTTTACTACCTTGGCAACATATCCTCCATGTCAGCAATTACATAGGAGACAACAGTCCAAACAGCAGCACAGAGATTCATCTGGTTTGGATCCTGAACTGTCATCGTGTCCCCTTGAGAATGATGAAACCAGAAGTATTTATTGATGTCATTATGCAAGCTGGCACCTACAAAGTAAAATGGGCGAAGTTCCATTATAGGAATACAAATTTTTAAATAGGAATATAAACTTGAATCTGTTCCTTGGCTGTTAATGATTAAAGCCACATGCAACTGTATAAAATTCATAATACATTTGAAATAAAGTAACTGTACAGAGCCGTGCCATGTGCAGTTTGTAGGTTTGAGGTTAATTGACTGGTGTGAGCATGAGGCAGCAAAAATTCACACTGGGGAAAAGCCAAGCTTCCCCTGGGAGACTCGTTTCCTCAGCAACAGTATGCATCCATTTTCTTCTGAAACTAACAGAGTTCAAGCAGGAAAATCCCTGCAGTAACTCCAGCTCTGCTTCCCCTGTTCTCCACTGATGAGTTACAACTGATTTATGTATCCTTTCCTTGTGTTTCCTGTTACTTGTGTCGGGGAACACTTTGGAATTTGCTTCTGCTTTTGAGCCCCACTACATCACAAGGATGTGCCGTTTCAGAACAAGTTTCCAGATAATCTGGGGTATCCCAGGTAGCCCAGGACTACATTCCTCTCACAGTCAGGAGTCCTCATCAGCTGGGGCAGAAACAAGTTGAGTGAAATCACAATTCTTCCCATTCAGGAACAACTGATTCCCTCTGGGACCACCTGGGCAGGGAAAGGACTACTTTTCCCCAAGCCAGGTGGGTTCAGGGAGCACAAATAATGCTTGCAAGGCATCACTCAAGGCAGACTAAAGCCAAGATGAGCTGGAGAAGCTGCCACCCAACTAGGAGCTGCAGCAGAGATGCTGGCAGAGGATTATTACCCTGGCTATTCTCTGCTCCAGTACCCACTGACCCTTTCTAACCCCCTATTCTCTTGAATTTCTTTCTTTCCCAGTTCATTACCTCTGCCTCTTCTCAATTTTATCAGCCTCCTTCAGCTTTGTTTTAATGTCAACAACCATTCCAGCATTAACAGAATTCCACATCAAATTTTGATATTAAGTAAATTTGATATTTTCCCCCACCACACTCATTCACTGCTTGCAATTCCTTTGCACTGATTCCTTTGTTCTGCTCCCTGACCAAGGCTAGGATGTGCACAGCTCCCAGGGAAGGACTCGGCACAAGACCCACTCCTTTCTTGGTCTGCAAACCCAGAGAACTGTGTGAATTCACAAGTAAGAGCTATGGGCTCCAGGCAGAAACACAGACTGAGGATACTCCTTCCATGACAAGTAAAAAGGAAAAAAAAAACCCCAGGACTGTTTGACTATAAAGATGAAGTACATAAATTATTGATGTATTTATTTACATGCAGAGGAAATCAGTATCAGATGAGGAAGGCTTTGATAAACTCATGTGTGCTTGTGAGACTTACTGTTATGATTTTTCTTGGTTTTCCTGAGATGCCTGAAGCCTTTGAAGAGAATGAAAGCAAAATTTCCCACAGCATAACTGTACATTCCTATAATACATATCTTTTGATCACTCAAACAATCATTCAGAGAGTCCAGCTCTCCCTGTGGGTAACAGGCAGGTTTCTCCTGCTGTAATGGGGACTGACTTGGATGGCTCAGTTCACTGCTACTTTAGAGAGAAGGAATAGAAAGTTAATGCATTTTAATTCCACCCAAGGTGAAGATCCCTTCACAAGAAGGATGATAAGCTGAAAGACCAAATGCTACAGCATAAGGTTATACAGTACTGTGATTGATTTTATTTTAAGAAGCTCTTCTTGATCTTAAATGACCTGTTTGCTCCTGACTTGAAGTATTGCAATCCCACAGAAGTCACTGGGTAGGTTACAGGTGCTGAATTATGTTATAATAATTCTAGCATTAAATTTATGTGAAGTCATAGACACTTTTAAATTTTTTTTCTGAATCCTTTTAAATATATTCTATCTTAAAAGGATTGAACAATGGTAAATTCTTTAACTGATGGACTTCTGCACTACAGATACATTACAAGTTAAGCTGTTGAGGCAACTCCATTACTGTTTTTGAACACTTCTGTAAGACTCAAGACAAAAATTGCCCAGATTTTGTCATAGAAAATTCACTAATCAGAGTAACTATGGATTTACAGAATAGCACTTTATTCCTTTGAGTGGAACAAAAACAAACACCCTTTGCTTTGTCATGTTTAACTCTCTGAAACACTGGAAAAGATTGTTTTTTCCTCTGAATTGATTTTATAAATCAGAAAATTGCTGACTTTGACATCAAGCAATTACTGTGCAAGAAAATCAAAAGGTTCTCAAACTGGCCATGGTGTCTCTGTGATGTTGTGGGTTAGCACCAAAACCAGTGACCTGCAAACGTCTTGAGACACTAAGGAAAAAAACCCTAAGAAAGTAGTTTTATCCTCTGTAATTAAAAACTAAAGTGAAAATCCATGTTCTTGGCTTTGAGCACAGGAAGAGTTTATACCTGAGGGCTTCACACAAACCTCTGGACATGAAGCACTCTGAGGCACGCATATGACCGCAAGCAATTTTCATTGCACGGAAATCTCCTGCTTCAAGCTTGAGACTCCTCCAAGCTGATGTCAGCTGTCTGCAGACATTGCTGCTGCCAGAGGTCACCAGGCTCAGTGAGACACTGACGAGTGCCCTTTCACCAGTAAATGCATCCAGGGCTGAGACCAGCCCTTGCAGACGACCGTGAATAGGGATGTTCTGCAGGGTCCTGCAGACTGCAGTCATGTTGGGTTACCTCAATGAAGTCCATAGGGACCTTCAGCCTCTTTTCTAAAAATCCAACAGAAGAAGCAATGCTGTGAGCACAAATGTTGTTGTTGTGTTGTTGTTATGTAACATTTGTCTCAGGAACAAGAGTCAATAACAAATGGGGGCTTATTTTTACCAAGCTAGGAGTCAAGTAACAGAGATGAGGAGCCATGGCTCACAAAACTATAAATTATTCACCCATGTCCATGCTAGCCACGTAGAAAGGGAATGGCATGCAGCCTTGAAAGAGCCCATAAGCTTTAATTAAGTACTTAAAACCCCTCATTTGGGTGGTGTTATGTAGGTGTGTACCACATATCTAATTCTGATTTCCAGGTGGAACCAATACTTGAACAGAAAACCAAGAGAGGGGCTGGGTGCTATGCTGTCACATTTCATGCACTTTGCTCTTTTTCCTGCATTTGCAGAGCAGCCATAAAGAAAAAAAGGCGATGTTTGCCAAACAACCCTCTTTAATTGTCCTTTTCCAGTCTGTTCACTTTTACAGTGATGCAAGTCACATGAGGAACACTGCTGACCAAAAAGGAGATCAGTGAGGAAGTGCTTCTAGCTGGATATAATAGGTGCTGTGGCATGAAAAGAGGGAATGTTAAAAACTGTTGTCAAAAACGCCATATGTATTACTTGAATGCATCAAAAGTACTGGAAACTAAAAACTGAAGGAAATAAAAAATTTACAGCTTCAATAAAATAATACAAAGATAATTCATAGCACCATTACAAGGTGACAGAAAACCTTCTTCAGCACAGCTTATTTACCTAATTCAATGCATGTTACTGCATCAGCAGCCATCTAGTGCCACTGGTGATCCCCCAGTGTCAAACACTAGGAGAAGTTGCCCAGAGAGGCTGCAGAGCTTCCATCATTTGAGATATTCAAAGCCTGACAGAACATGGTCCTCAGCAACCTGCTGCAGCTGACCCTGCTCAAGCAGGGGAGTTGGACTAGGCGAGTTTAAGGAGTGCCTGCCAAACTCAGCCATCCTGTGGCACTCTAACCCATGGTGCCTTGGGTCTTTCAGACATCTCTCAGAATTCACACAACATTAAAAAAAAATCTTCAATTCAAATTCATACCTGTCTTGAACTCATTTGATGATTCTCCGCATAACCAGCTAAGCCATAGTTGGTTTGATGCACTGTACAAGGCCGGTAAAAGCAGCTGCTTTGGTAATTCATACTGACCATGTACTTTTACTAATCAGCTATTGAAGAATGTCTTCATGAAAATATACACACATCGAGGAATTCTGAAAAACACTCCATCCCTTGTAGCTTCTGATCTATGCATTAAATGCCCAATGCAAACACTCATTAGCTGATGATAAGGATATTATTTCCTTACAATGTGTTAATATCAAACACCAATTCTTCACACATTAATAAACTGACAAAGGTCTTATTGCCAGCTTAAGAAGGTGAGATGCTGCTATTGAGGTAAAAGGATGCATGAACCACAAAATGAATGATGGGCATGTCAGTGATGACCACTGCTTCTTGTCATACTCAGTCAGGCACTACTGCCTTCATAAGCACTGCTGTCATAAGTCATAACTAGAACAAAACTATACTGCCAGATATTTAAGCTCTCAAATTACTGTCATTTGTGCAAAAAAAAAAAAAAAAAGACTGGAAAAGCAGATAATGATTATCAGAATGATTACAATGGAAGTGTCCATAAAATTGTGTTCCATAAAACACAGATTATCTTCAGGGGAGAAAGCATGCAAAGCATGCAGTAACTTCAGAGTAATTTTGCATTACACTCCTCCCTATATTTTCTTTTTCTTTTAATACCCCAAACAGCATTCAGTTGGCAAAGGAAGTCAAATGTGGGTTGTGAAGTCAGTACACGTTTGCTATGGAGTCCTATCAATAGCTTCCCTTTGTTGCCTTTGCTTTCAAGTAAACTTCACAGCTATGCCATGAATCTTTCAGATACAATGAGAAAATCCCCACTGTTTCTGTAACTTCTCTTGGGTGTCCTGGGTCTTCATAATTACAGCTAGATCTCTGGGATACTTATCTCTGCATGTACATTGCCTTATACAGTGAAGTTAATATGCAAATTATTGATTAAAAAGTGTGTAACTTTTTCAGGTTTCATTTTATAGCAGTCCCTAGAGGACCTGACAGAATTGCCACTCCATTATTTTATGTGGTATTATACACCTCTCCAAAGAGAAAAGACTCCAGGTCAGAAGAACATACATTCTAAACAGACAAGAGGGACTGAAGGATGAAAGGGGCATGCAGAGATGAAATGACAGATTCATTTTCTCACAGCAGCTAAGAAAGGAATAGATGCCAGACATCTGAGCTGAGGCCAGTGTCCTGTTGAGTAAGCTGTACTACCTCCTAACAGCAAAGTTGGAAATGCCTTACTTAACAAGGCATAATTTGATCAATGTTTCCAAAAGTTTACAAACAGAAAGCAGCTATAACACGGGCTTCACTTGCATCTTCCAAGTACCTGTTTGAGCTTCACCTTCGTGTCAAGACAAACCTACATGCTATCAAAGGTATTGATTGCTTATAGTAAGATGTCAAGATATCAGATGCCTGATCTGAAACCTTATTTTTATTTCTGCAGTGATTTCGCTGGCTATAAAAGACAGATTCCTTTTATTCCATCTATTAAATACTGCTTTTGTTTCCTGCTTTTTCTTTAAGAAACAGGGAAAATGCTTTTACTTAATTTTCAAGTTTATTCTAATCTCAGACCTTTTTCATGCCAATGACATTATTCAGGAATATAATAAAAGTCTATAGTGCCTTAAAAATAAAGCAAATACTGATGAAATATACATATATTTTTCTTTAACATCAAGTACTCAAAAATAATTAAGAGGCAAAGGGACATATCACAATCTCCTATGCAGTTAAAAACTGGTATGCATCAGGAAAGCATAAACACAGAAGTTAAGAGCATTCTATTCCTCACACACAGTACTAGAATCAATAGCCTCTCCTTTCTCATAGCTGGAGCATTTCTGTCTCACACATTTTGAAAGGTCAAAACTTCAGGGCAGAAGTAAGAAGACACATGGCTTTTCCTTCAAAGGCTATGTGCCAAAGACCTACAAAAGGAAAAACGGATGAAAGATAGGAACAGGAACACAATTTCTTATTTTTATCTTTATTTTCATTTTGTGCCTTTCTAAAGCCCAATAGGTCACAATCTCAAGTGGTCAAGGAGTGAATCTGCTGCAATGGTAGCTGTGTTTAGGGTGGGCTGGCTGGAATGCTCCATAGGTGCTGGAATGGCTGGCTGGAATGCTCTTCAACATCTCTTCTGCCGCAAGCCCTGTAGAGTGCTTGACTGCTTGTTTAAGGTGTTGGACAGATGTTTTGTGTGCTGTCCCTGCCTAACCTCAGTCTGCAGAACTACTACTGTAATGAAGACCTAACTATTGTGGGCATCTCTTGCATGTGTTTTGGTGGTCATATTAACCTCTTCCTTTGTGGGATAACCTGTAGCTGACAGCTGGCTTTAATGCCAATTATTTCATTATCCATTTTTCAAGTAAGCAGAGGCAATGGAGAATGCAAATGCTATTTAGTGGGGCACTGACAGCATTAGTTTTCTTGTCATTTAGTCTCAAATGATGAAATTACAGGCTAAGTTGCTTGAGTTTCATGGCTACCGACACTGAAATAGTTTCCAGTACAGAGCTTATAAATGACATCAGAAGCCCTGCTGTTTCACCTCCTGAGTCACTCTCTCAAAAGTCTTTAAAATTCATGATTCAAACAACAAGACAGAGGGAAAGCTTTCAGGAGGTTGTTTCAGTGACTAATTAAATGACACTACAGTATAAGGGAGACAATATGAAGTTTGCATTACTTCTTGTTTTGCTTAATGCAATTCAGAATTAGTCCTGTGGATACACTAAACGGACTAAATTACAGCTCAGGATTATCACAGTTACTTTTGCAATGTATTAACCTTTCACTTATTGCATCAGAGGACCAGTGACAGCAGGATCCAACCTAAACTTGCATGAAATGCTGTGAAATGAGGTGACAGGGAAGGAAGCAGTTCTACTTCATAGGGCACAGTCTGACTAGACTCTAAAATTATATGATAAACAGCCCTTGACTGGGAAAAACCCCACAAAACCCCAGATAAATCTTCAACAGTAAAAAAGCATTGGAAGTTCTTCCTTCATTCATCCAACCTCCATCTTAAATTGTCAAGGTTCTTTTTTAATAAAAAAGAGAAAAGGGTAAGTCTCCCTAGCTAGTGCTGCCTAAACATGACCCACTTGCAGGTTCACTCTCTGGGACAGAGAGATCCTCCACAGGCCCACTCATCACTAATTTTTGAACCTGTTTACAGTTCTGTCCACAGCTCCCTGTGGCAATGCATGGTGTGCCTGAGCATTTCCTGTGGGCTCAGTACAGTTCTCACTTCGTGAGCTGTAGGAGCACCACCTTCCATTTTTTTTCATTCAGCTTCCTACCACTGGCGGCTTAATACAGTTTAATCACACCTAACTCAGCAGCTTTTTCCCAAGCTGAATAATCCTCCTCTTGCAGAAACTATTCAGTATCTCTTCAGGCTTCTGGTAATTCTTCTTCTCCCTTTCCTAACTGTGTTTCACCCTTCCTGAGATGAGAACCCCAGTACTGCCTGCAAACACCATCACGTGAATGGGCTTGTGATGTGACTACAGCACACCACGACACATCTCCTAAAGATCCATCCATCCTTTTCCTTCTTTCCCTTCCCTTCCCTTCCCTTCCCTTCCCTTCCCTTCCCTTCCCTTCCCTTCCCTTCCCTTCCCTTCCCTTCCCTTCCCTTCCCTTCCCTTCCCTTCCCTTCCCTTCCCTTCCCTTCCCTTCCCTTCCCTTCCCTTCCCTTCCCTTCCCTTCCCTTCCCTTCCCTCCTTCCCTCCCTCCCTCCCTTCCTTCCCTTCCTCAGCTGCACGAAACAGTGTTTTTTACCTTCCCTGGGTATTGACTTGACAATTTCAGACAATTATCCACAGTGATTCCCAGATCATTCTTCTTGAAGATAACATGGATCCTGTTGCTCTGTATCCATAGTTCCTATACTGCATCACTCTACATTTATTGACACAAAAATGTCACTGCTTTTTGTATTCTTTATATATTTTCTACTATAAGATTACTGTCCCATTTTCACAGTCAGCTTTAGTTTTGATTTCAAATATTTGAAACAAACTTTGCCAACTTGCTATCCTTGCAGTTCACTCCCTTTGCAGCTAACATGGAGTTTTATGAACATCTGAAGTGACAAAAAAAAGGTGACTGGGCAGCCTAATAAAGACTTTCTCCATTAAGAAAACCGACAATTTATTTCTACCTTTTTAAAATCAGGTATTTACCACAAAGGAGGAAAATAGCTCTCACCTCACAGTACCTTCTTCCTCTATGGTCTTTGGTCCAGGGGCTTTTGAAGACTCAGGTGTACTACACTGACCAGCTACAGAAATGGTTACAAACTCTTCTGAAAATGCCTTGCTAGACTGGTGAGGCGTGACTTCTTTCTTCCAAAGCAACATGGACTCTTGAATTACTTTTGTATTTTGTGTTCTGGCTCTGTGACCACCCTAGCTAACTAAAACACAGATCCTTGTTTAGGGGATTCTCTATTTACAGCATATAAATTTAGAAGGATTAAGTACCTGTATTATATGCCAGTTTATTTTTCTAGATATTGTGTATATTTTAATATAATTTACTTAATTAGTGATTTCTTTTAAATTATGTATATACCTACATATGTTATGCAGGGACTACTTAAAAAGTTGATAGTTGTAAAAGTGATTGTTGGATTTAAAAATCCCTTATATTTTGCATTCTCTTTTAAACACTGTAAGTGGAATGAAAGTCATTGCAAAATCAGCAGTTTCTCTAATTTAGAATTCTTTTTCATGTGTTTGTTTATGTCTCAGCTCAGTAAAGCAGTTAAATATTGAGTAGAGCATGTGATTTATTTTAATGTCATTAAGCTTTAAATGTCACACAAAAGGGTCAAGTGAATACTGGGACCCATTTGAGCCATCTTTTCCTGACCAAATGCATTTCTGTGTTTCTATACTCTCTGTATAACTGCACCATGTAGCTGACATTATAAGGTTGCTTAGAAACCCAAACTATTGAAGTGCTTTCTTCAACATTCTCTGCTGGCCAAAGAGCTTCCTGCTAATACCCAGGGCTAGACCCTTGCTCCACCCTGTTCCAACAACTTCCAAAATCACCCCCAAAATGTTGTGGAAAGAGACACCCCCTAGACTGTTTAGAAGTCACATGTGGGGAGAGAGAACCGTGAAAATGACCCATTTGTCAAGATTTTTGTAGCATTTCTGTTTGTAGTAATTATTTGCATTCATTTGCATTTTCAATCCATTCAAGAAGCTTCCTTGTATTTTACAAGAAATGGAGCTATTTCCTAAGCCAAACTCACAAACCAGTTTAAAGCAAGCCTTTAGGCCTGCTTTTCTAGAGGATGCTGGAGACAGAGAGGAAACACACAGATTCTCATTTGCTGTAGCCTTCGCTCCTCGATACGATTACAGCCAGATGTTCAACCACAAAGTTCCTGTAGGAGCCTTCCCACCAAGTAGTCCACTACTAGAAATGCCAATGGTCACAGGACCCAACTAAGCAGAGCTCCCTTCTGCCCAGATAGGGGTGAAAAGAGTCAGTTAATGAGCATCTGGTGCTTAACTAGTTATGAAAAAAATTTCGAAACCATCAAACCAGCCACCTAATTAAAGTAAGACATATCCTAAGCATACTACGAATCTGTTGTATTTTATATCACAGAAATCAAAACTGCATTTATTCAACCACAGGATGAGCATGGTTTTACTGTCTCTATTTTTGCACCCCACTGAGACTATGAAACTCTTCAAGTTTGGTGGATTTTAGATGTGGGACCATTATACAAAGCTGGAAGAATATACTATGCCTACAACAATAAAATATCCTTTAAAATATCTGTGGTTACTTGAGTAATTCATACTTGAGTTCTAAACCATTAAGTTATTTCATAACACATCAAATGCTCCCGATATTGGTGATGAAATATCTTTTTCATTTGATCTCCAAACCATTGTATATTTAGCTAGTTCATTAGTACAAAAATGTTGAGAAGTTCTTGAAACAAAGTTCAAAGATTATTGCAAGGTTCAGGACTATCCAAATGTGGGAAATTTCAGTCTTTAAGGTTGGGGTTCAGAGAACCACAAAGCCTACAGCTCCAGGGACACTTTCTGGGGCTGCAAAAGGCATGTGAAATGGAGCATGGCAGTGCACCAACACTGCTCCCTTCACACCTTTTTTCTACTGGCCCACCCATAGTGCAGGGCACCTCACTTGCAAGCCACCATTGGGATTAGAGTTCAGAGAACCCCAAAACCTTTCTGCTCTAGTCTAAAATCATGTTATCCACTGGGTGATGAACACAAAGTAGCAGGAATGAATATTTATTCAATATTTTAAGCAACAGATTGCATATTTTTGTCAGCAAAACTACAAAAGAACAATACACTTTAAAAAAAAGAAAGATAAAAATAATTAAGGTACAGTGAAGACACCTGCTGCAACATTGTTCTTCACAATCTCAGACTCTCTCTATTTTAATAGTCCATGAAATTACATGGGCCTTCATTAGGAAAAGAAAGGGGGAAATTAAAGAATTTCTGTCCTTTAAGGAAGTAGAGAAATTCCTAACACCTAATCTTGGCAGTGTATCACTACTTGTACGTGGGCTCTGGCGAATCCACAGAGCAGAACTAATCCTAGAAGAAGACAAAGCAAATAAAACAATGACCCTAACTAGCACAACTCTTCCAGCCTGTAAATTTGAGTTGCTGTGATAGCTATTTTGCCACAGAGCAAATCTGCTTGTCATAATGCTAATATATTAAGAGGGAAAAAAAAGCATATAAGCTCAGGAAAACCACTAAGAGAAGCTGACAATTAATTTCAAGTTGAAAGTTTAACCTGTTTGCTTTCACTGAAAGATCCTCAGTCACATCAGTAAGTGCAAATAGCATTTGTCTTAAACACAGGCTTACTGCATTCTATGCTTTTCTATGCTGTTTTCCTATGAAGTTGAGCTTTGGTTTTGTTCAAATTAAACCTGTATGGTTGAAGGCCTCATTTAAAACATGGAAAGCAAATACTCATTGGGTGAAAGAAACAGAACAAGAACAAGAAACAGAAACAGAACAAAGCACCAGTGAGTCCAGCTGCCATGAGTGCCAAGCTATTGAGTACAGCTTTGAAAATCCTCCTCCACCACAATCATAATTTTTCAGTAATCAAGGACCAATATATATTTTTCTCCATTTGTTAATAAAAACCTGAAAAGGCCTATTTAAAATTATATACTTTTACAGAAATTTTTAAGCAACTCCAAAAGATCCTATGTTTTATATATGATGCAACAAATGCAGATAATTTGATAACAGTGACCAAACTCTACACACTAAAAAGCAAATACAGCTCTATTAGTTTAAATACTACCCACCATCCTTCTGCTGCATTGTATCCATGCTAAAAATTAAAGCAATGTTTACAGCTGTATAAATGGAAGTAATTTCAATTTGGATTTAGTCAAAGAAATTAAGCACAAGCACACTCTCGTAAAATTGTTTAAGTTGCCACATTCAAATACCACCTATAGACTAATGCAACGGGACAAAAAGACCCAGTGATGATGATTGTTAGCAGCCTAGAGCAAGATTATTATCAAATTATTAGAGAGAAGCTAGAATTTAATACATTCATTAAAAAAAACCCCTTAATCTCTGCATTGCTATGCTTGCCTTCCACAGGAGAAAGATATGCTCCTCAAATGCAAGTTTTCATCACCAGAATACCATTAGGCTATTGGTTCCTTTCAAATACCTAAATTGCAGACTTTTTTTCCAGACCAGCTATATAAAAATAAGTATCAACATATATACACACATATATCTACCAACCTACAAGTAATTAAAAACCTTTCAGGAGCCAAATGCACATTTGCAAAACAGAATGGCATGCTATATATTCAAAGGACAGCAACAAATACTCAGCAAACTGGGATTATAAGCTTTGCTTAAAAATAACCTGAATGAAAAAATTTTACACTCCAGTCAATATTTATTTTACTTTGACATCCTCCTTTTACTTTTACATCCTTGCTTTAAGACTAACAGGCATCTGATGGTAAAAAAAAAAAAAAAGGATAATTTTTCTTGCTTTAATCAGCAAAAGCATTTTCTTGCTTTAACCATCATTGCAAAATAATTGTGCGTGCTTATTGGTTGAATAGTTTCCATTTCCCACTCCTAAAAGAGAAAGAAAAAAAGAAGAAAACGTGGTAGGTCTCATTAGTCCTGGGTAGTCTAACCCTAGCCTTAGCTATTATCAGATTCATCAGAAAAGGAGAAGAAAAAGCACAACCTTTTTGGAAATGCAGCCACTGAAATTAGAAAGCATTGACTGAAGAAGAGAATATTTCCCCTGTCACGTATTCCTTTCAGGGTCAGAAAGCACGCAAGTGAGATTTTAAATAAGTAACTCATTCCAGGTAAGTACAGTCAAGCTGTTTCCAGGCTGACAGACTGCCATTACATCCCACCACTGCCAGCAGGGTTCACTGCTGTGACTCCAAAGGTGGCTCTAGGTTTGGAAAAATAGGGTGTAGTAAAGGAGACAACAATAACTACTTAATAATTAGATTCTTGTGCTGTGTATCGAGAGCCCAAGGCTTTTGTGGAATTAGATGAGGCACCCAGAGTGTCTTTACCACTGTCTATTTTAGCAAATGGAGTGGCCAAACATTCACTCCATGAAACAGTAGAAGAGCAGCCACACATCTCCCTATTTCAATGAATTTAAAACACAATGCAAATCAAAAGAAAAAGTGAATGATCTGAAAAAAGCAGCAAAAGGCAAGGAATAACGCTATTCCTGATGGGGTCATGTATTCAACACTTACAATTTTTTTTTTTTTTTTCTGCAAAAATGATGCTCTACACCTGAAACTCGGGGGAAGATGTTTTTGCCCAGATAAATGTAATGAGGGCTGGAGCCAAGTCACAACTTGCAGATCTCAGGGAGGTGAAACCAAAAGAGGTCTGGCTGGGGAGGACTGACACAAGCCATGGGCAAAGCAGGGATCCTGCCCATTTCCACAAATGCAGGAGAGCTGGCTCAGCAGGCAGGAGCTCTCATACCTGTTAAATTATTACAGTGTTTCTTAGCACTCTCTTAGCTCAGCCTCCAGGAACCACAGGCAGTCCCTTCCCTCTTGCTCTCTAATTAGAAACCTGAAGTCACTACTCAGGTTAAGGGATGGAGAAATTGTCATTGGGTTGAGCATACTGAGTAAAAAAGCTTTTAATCAGAGATAATGCTCTCAAAAACAGAGGACTATGTCTTAAAAGCATTATACCCTCAACAAATTTCCTGGCAACTATTTGTCTGACTGAAAGAGAGAAGCTGCGTGGAAAAGGTACAGAAAGCAAATGACATTTTTAACTGTGTGATGATCCCTTCTTCCCCTCAAGCATCCTGAAATGAAAGACATAAATGCTGAGTGCTTGGAGGCTTCAACAGCATCCAATGCATGTGCTTTTAACAATGACTGCACAAGAACATCTGCCCTAAAATCCAGCCAGCAGTGTTGGTGGACAAGAAAAGTACCCACAGTAATTAGGAACTCTAGGAAGAAGCAGGCAGACTAATTAAGTTTTCTCAATGATTCCCATTTAGCATATCTTAGGGATTTAAAAATAAAGATGTGTATAATTCAGGCTGTTATCAAGACTGAGATATTTAAAACTTGTTGATTAGTTTTAGCTGCACAATTAAATCTGTTTCTTAGTTGAAGTCAGAGGGCTAAAATTGTTCAGGCCAAGAAAACAAGCTGCTGCAGTAGGATGTTGAAGCCCTGACAGGATCAGCCTGTGATCCTCTCACTGCAACTCAGCAAGAGACTGAGAGCTGCCCTGTCCAACATCTTTCATGTTTTTGGGGGTTCCAAGCTCAAGAGAAATGGTGGCTGGAGCACTAATACCAATTTCAAGGCTGGCAGTGGCAGTTCTGTGCAAATATCTGAGGAACTTCCCTAGTCCTTCTGCATGGGGAAAAAAACCCACCTCAAAAACTAATCAAGGTTTTGACGAAACAAGGGATTTCAGCTATTAGAGATCATCTATTTCTGCAACCTTTGAACAGTGACAACAAAATGAGGGACCAGCATTGACTGTGTGAGTGCACAAAGCAGCCCACAAGACTCTGCCTCTTTCTCCAGTGGCTGCTACGGATGCAAGGGCCTGGTTCAGGCTGCAAGATGCACCAGTCAATGCCTGGGTGCAATAAAAATCACCATCACAACTGCCCAGCCTTCAGCAGTATTTGTCTCCAGACTTCCTTCAGTGACACCTGTAGCACATACAGCAGCCCTTAATTCTGCTCTGCAATATAAATGAAAACACAATTGGTTAACAACTGTCTTTTATTATTTTTAAAAATATGTTTCAAACCCATAAAGCTTATCTCAGAGTCTCTGTAATTTGGAAATGAAGGGCTGCTGCTGCAATGTATTATCTGCACACAGATTCAGTTACCACTTTTAAAGCACAGAACAGAAATAATGCACAAGGAGTCAATAACAGTAATTGGTATCATTAACACTTCCTGCTTGTCTCTGGCTTAAATCTGAAAATCAACTAAAAGATTCTTTTGTTTAAGAGTAGTTATCCCAGAAAGCTGAATGTCCAAGACCTTCCACAGCTCTATGCATGTCCACTTCACTTTCCCTCTTAGCCTTTTCCTTTCCCATCTGCCATACATTGAGCCACGCAGGAAGCTGCAGGAGCCTCTCTGCAGCATGAGAACATTGGATTTACATTATACAAAGGCTCAAAGGAAAGATTTCATAATAATTTACTTAAAAACTAATTCACCTAACACTTTAACTCACAGCACGTTCCTGCATCTAAAAGGGTACTGACTGTAACATCTGTTGTCAGCATGGTTACCCAGATTACTTAGCAGTGCTTAGTCTCTCTGCAGACTAGCACTGCACAGAACAGAAAACCAGATGAACTGGGGAAAACCTCAAAGATTCAGTCAGCCTATTTCCCTCTCTCTGGTAGAAGCCAATGTTTTGAGAAAGAATGGGAGAAAGGGGTCTCATCCTTCAGTACATCTGTCCAACCATCAGCAGATTAAGGACTTTCTGAGTAGGAGCTTGCCTTCATATCCCTGTGGTGGACAGCCTTTGCTGGACCTTTCCCCCATGCAGTATTCCATCCTCATTAAACGTCTGTTTGATCTTGGTCTCTGAAACATCTTGTGATGCTGATTTCCTCCATTCAATTGTATCTTGTCCAGAGAAGTGTGTCTTAAAGCTGGTTAGTGCTGATGCTCTGATCCTCTGGTTACATTACAAAAGGTGAATAGTTACTCTCTATCATATAATAGTGCTGCTTATATATATCTCTCATATAGTTTTCTCTCTCTTTTTTTTCCCCCCAGAGATTATAATCATTTAGTTGGTGGATTCTACCTTAAATTAAATGGTCAATCTGATAAAACCTGGAATAGCCTGGTTCCTGTCTACATCAAAGTCCAGACAGCAGCTTGTATAGGATAAAGATGGGTTTCCTTTGATTAAACTAATAATTTGTAATCCATATTATCTTGCTGCAGTGATACATAATGCAAAAACTGCAGCTTCCTGGAATCCATAGGAGAGGCAGACCATGAAAGGCAGAACTAGGAAACACTGGGCTTTCCATGCTGCAGCAAATGACACAATTCTGCTTTTCTCTTTTCCCAACTCAAATGAAAAAAGGCACACAAAACTTTTCTCGTAAGTAAAAATAAACCAGCAAAAACAAATACTCCAATCGTGCGTATTTTCTTGACTCAAAACATATATGAAATGTAATCTTAAATTCATATTTATCACCACTCTATATTTTATCTAAATGCTTTTTCTTAGTGAAATATTCACAATTCTGTTATTTTCTATTCTAATTTCATCAAAATAGATCTTGTTTATATAAATGAACACATCTCAGTATCTTTTTTCTTGAACAAAAAAGCTAATCTACTGAGATAAACTACTTCTGCAATGCATTCTATCTATGAAGAGACCCAAAACATACACCTAGGATCAATGCCTTTAATGTCAGGCACCAAAGCACTGTGATCTCCGGATGTTACCAGAATATAGGATGGCCCATAACATAACAGCTCCTTTTGAACTAATGTTCTGATCCTATAAAACATGTATAAAAGTTCAAAGTTACGTTAATCACTAAGGACACCAGAAGTGAAAAAGGAAGTTATGTATACTGCAAGGTTGATCCAAATGACATGAAAAATATGCTCAGAGATTAAAAAATTAAAGGATCTTCAGACTGGAGCATCATATGGGTCTGAAACTATTTTCTATTTTCATTACAGACCGAAGCAATAGAGGAGAGTCTTCCTTCACTATGAGATGGCACTAATCAGGGACATATGGCAGGCGCACTGAGAGCATGATGAGAATTTCTTAAGTGATGCTCACCAGTGAGATACTTGAAAAGACAACTCAGGATAATCATCAAGAGTGCAAGCATAAACTAATACACCAAGGAAGGAAAAAAATCAACTTGACATAAAAACTTGCTGCAAGTTGAAAGAAGTAACCACGTCTTTGGGTTCACAATGAAAAGAAATGAGAGTTAAAGTTCTTAAATTGCAGCAGGAATAGGGTAGATAGGAGAAAAACCTTAAGCACTATGAATAGCACTGGGACAGGCCATCTGGTCTATAATGTTTCCATTACAGTTAAGTCTTCAAGTTCAGCTTAAACAAATGTGAAAGAAATGACAGAGACATTGGCAAGATCATACTGGAATCAAGAATATTTAGAGGTTCTCTAGAAACCTCCTTGCCAGCTCTGTGGTTCTTTGAAATCTCATCTGTTTGTGTGGCTTTCTGAAATAGCTGCTGAACAGACTAGAGATCATCTTTTTCTGGCAATTAGCTTGACCCATGGCTCCAGCGAAGTTTGGCCTGTGAGGCAGAGGGAAATTCAGGATCACTATTCCAAGAAAACCCTGTAAAAAGAAAGTAGACACCAAATTTCTGGAGTAACCTTGCTCTATTTTATGAACAAGAGCTTTACATCAGAAAAATGTTTGACTCCTATATATTTCACATGAACTGCAATTAATAAGTGTGCAGAAAACAGTACTAAAAGTTATTTCTCTAGGAGTTACCAATTTAAAGAATGTAAGGCAAAAAAATCTCAAAAATCACTTCTGTGACTTCACCAGGGATAGCTTTGGCTTTTTTTTCTTCACATGCCTCTGATCAGAGATGGACAACTGAGCACTGTCCTTTCTCAGCCATCAACTCCCATCAACTCCCACTGAGCTTTGGTTGTTGTTGCTATGGGTTTGGATTTGGCGGGAAACAGGCAGGCAATCGAGACAACCCTTGTTTAGGTAAAACCACCCTGCTTTAGAATTCTTCATAATAACCTTTGTCCTCAAAGAATTTAAGTTTTTCTGTCTCCTCTCTCTAATTAACAACTCTAAGTAGTTTTCAGTATCTTTCAGGAGGTGAGGTTCTTGTGCACATCCCCAAAGGAATGTGGGATAGCTGTAAAATACCAATGCTCTAAACTCCCATGTCTTTGCTTGTAGGACAGAGTATCTATCCATTGAGAAATCAAGCTGCTCAACTTCTTTCTCCTCCACAATGCCACATTAATGGTTTTCAACTGCTTCCAATTTTAAATCCATAAACATTTTCCAACACATGGATTATCCCAACTGACAACAAGTGGATAATCAAGTCCACTGACAACATGCTTGTGCTCTTAGTAGGAGATGAGGTTGTACATTTTTAGGAGTAATCCACAATCCCTCAGGAGTCTGGAGAGCAGAGTCTGGAAATCCCTAGCTTTCTCTACTTCCTCTTTCTTTAAAAACAACAGCAACAACTACAAAAATTCTTCTGTCTCAGAAGGTCATTGCTTGTGTTTAACATAATTAACAGAACTGAACTGCAAAAGGAAAAGTGCCTGTTTTCTTTGGTTGATTTCCAAGGCCCCACATGGCAATTGAGACAGAGCTCTGTCATGGGCACTGAAAACAGCTGAGAGCTGTGAACAGACTGGCCCTGATGTATAGTAAATCTTAATTAGGTTTTCTGCCTCTTTGCATAGGGAATTCCAATAAACTGCTATTCTCTTGTTGAGATTCATGCTTTGTCCTCGCAGAGAAATTTGTTTATGTGCCCCTAATACATATATAGGAAGCTTATGCTTTCACCTTGGCTGCTCTTTTCTTCACACTCTACAACATTTGCTCAGGTGAAGCTCTTATGCTAAATAGGTGCAAGGTCTGATGAATCCAGCTGCAAGGTCTGATGAATCCAGCAGAAGATGGACCAGCTTAATTAGGAAGGTAATAATGACTCCTTCCTCTTTATTGCACCTTATAGACAGAAGGTAACTCACAAGCAGCCCTTGGGCAACTTATCATTAGGGAATCTGAGGAACTATAAATTGTTCAGTGATTATGGCAGATGATGTCAGAGACAGAACAGTAATCCTGTACCTTCTCTCCTATGCAGCCCGTGATCCTTTCGTGAGGGTTTGCCAATACAAAATACAAATGAATATTCAGTTTCTTTCACACTTAAATACTTATTCAGTGGTCTGAATTGACCATGTCTGAATTGACTGAAATTATTACATTAAAACACATATAATACCACTGGAAAGGGATTTATGGGAAAAATAAATTGGTATTCAATAAATTCTGCTCTTCAGAAATTCAATTGCACTGTAAGCCCCATCTGAAGAATGAGTTTTGAAGACAAACACTTAGAAAGGCTCCAATTCTGTGGTTCATAAATGTTAACAATGTTCTGGAAAGGCTGCAACTGGAATAATTTTGAACCTGCTCTTTTGAGGAAGATGTCTTTATAAATTATTTCTGAGCTTTGTACTCGTTCAGTTTGGACTACTATCAAAAGCGTTCTTCAAAGGCCTCAGACATTTACACCTATAATGTCACCTGCAAATGGAAGTGTGCTGTGTTTGCTGCTTCAGGAAGGAACAAGTTTTCTGATTAATATCTAAAAATCTGTCACTAAAAAGTATTCAGATCCTGAATCACAATCATACTTGGTTTAAGTCTCCAGTGTGCTCTGCACAGTCAGCTGAGACATTTCTACAGGCTCCTTTCCATGTAAAACTTGTGGAACCTTGGGGGGAAAACTGCTGTTGAAGTGCTATATTATTTGCTATATTAGCTATAATAAGCAAGGAAAGAATACTAAGAAAGTAATTTCTGTAGCTTAAAATTAAGAACTCTCAGGTCTCTGCATGACAGCAAAATTGGAGAGACTGGGAAGAGGTACTGCTCATGGTACAGGAAAATGAAGTTAGGGAATACTTAGCCAAATAGGGCAAATAAAAATCAGTGTTGCTGGATGTACTGCTTGGGGAAGCTGGCCAATGCCACTGGGAAGTTGTTATCTATCATCTAGGAAAAGTTACTGCAACTGGGGGAAGACCCCTATGATTGAAAGAAGGCAAATGTTATGCCTGTTGTAAAATCTAAAGCAGAAGGATCCAGAAGCGTGTCTAGAGGTGGCCACTAAGTTGACTGGAGGGATGGAGCACCTCTCCTATAAGGAAAGGCTGAAAGAATTGGATTGTGCAGCCTGGAAAAGAGAAACCTTTGGGTTGATGTAATTGTGGCTTTCCAGTACCTGAAGGTACAAGAAAGATGGAGTGGGAGAGCATGTAGTGACAGGACAAGGGGAACAGATTCAAACTCAAATAGAGTAAGTTTACATTAGATGTTAGGAAGAAATGCTTTACTGTGAGGGTCGTGAGGCACTGGCACAGGCTGCCCAGAGAAGTTGTGGATAGAAGTGTGCCCCCATCCCTGGAAGTGTCCAAGGGCTCTGAGCGACTTGACCTAGTGAGAAGTGTCCCTGACCACAGCACAAGGGTTGAAACTAGATGATTTTTAAGGTCCCTTTCAACACAAACCATTCTATAATCCTGTGATGATTCTGTGAACTATAAACTAGAAAAACTCAGTCCCCAGGAATATTATGGACTGGAGGAGTGGAATAAAAGTGGGTGGAAAACAGCCTGGATGGCCAGGCCCAAAGGGTCACCATCAACAGTTTGAGGTGGCTGGTTATGAGCGGTGTGACACCCAGGGGTCCCTGCCAGGTCAGCACCCTTTGCATCCTCAGCAATGATCCAGATGACAGGAGTGGCCTGTGTCTTCCTAAAATCTGTGAAAGTACCAGCTGTGTATGCTGGAAGGCAGAGTTGCTGTTCAGAGAGCTCAAAATCCAGAAGTGGCCTGACATGGACTACAGAAAACTCATCGAAGACAAAACCAAAGTCCTGTATTAACCTATGGTCACAGAACTGGTGGGAGGTGCACCAGCAGTTCTGCAGAACGGGAGCTACTGTGCAAGAGGCACCATCAAAACCTTGCGGCACTGAGGTAATGTAGGGGCCTCTTTGGACATAGGGCAGCCAACAGGTCCAAGGAAGTGACATTTTCTAAATATTACACTCTTTGTGACTTCAGAACAAGGTGTGAACAAACTGGCCAGAGGAGACATAATCACCCTGGCTGGCTGATCAGCTTGTTCTCATAATTCTTTATCAATCCAATATAGCAATTACACCAGCTGTGTTCTGCTCTAGTTTTAAACTTGACTCCAAACCAACGGAAACTCTAAATAGTTGAGGATGAAGCAAGCCCTGAAGAATCCTATTAGAAACACTCATCATATGACTTCATTTAGGAAAGTACTTGGAGAGCTGCAAGCCAGACCTTAATACAGTTAACCTCTGTCCCTCCCATCAAGAGTAGTATACAAGTGGTCTTCCTGGAATGCTACTGAATGCTTTATTTATATTCAGATTTTAATACTGATGCCATTACAATTTGTTTTCCAGGAATGAAATCTATGAATCCACAGATGTTTCTGCTGTTGTTACTTACAACCATTCTAGGCCATTATACGTTTGGTGAGAAATCTCACAACATTTCCATACTATCAATGTGTCTTATTTTTCATACAGACAAATTTCTAAAGGTAAAAAAATAAATAAATTGTGGGGAGAATCTTATTTTACTTCCTACTTTTTTTCCATTGGCAAACATCTCCAAATTCCTTACAGAACTCTGACTAAACTATTTTTTTATTATTATGTTTTCTTTCTGTTTACCTAATTATTTGCATAAGCTTCACCGAAGCCAAGGAGGTTCTAGGAATACGGCTTGACTAACTGGTACTTCCGAAATGCCTATTTAACATGTTAACACTGAGCTCTGTGTGTTAATGTAGAACACTTGTTTTTTAGAATCAACAAATGGCAAATACTTCCATCTGAAAAAGAATATTCCCACCCACAGAAACAGAATTCAGCTTTCCTAAGCAGCAAACAATAGAGAATTAAGATGTCTCTCAGAGGCACAGCCAGAATAAAAACAACCACACCCCACATCCGAATGAGATCCTCAGCTGGCTATTTTCAGTGTTTCTTTTCCGAGACAAAGTATATTCTGATACTAAAAAGGTGAGTTGGAGAAGCAAATTTATTGATGTTTTTTGAGATGTGTAGGAATTGCATATGCTCCCAGGAAGCACCTATTTATTAAAAGGGTCACTTATGCCAATCCATCTCATGAAAGTTTTTGAAGAGTAAGATCTAAAAGGAAAGAAGAAATATAAACTTAGTGATATTCAAGGGAAAAAGAGTGACAAAATAAGAGAAATAAGTCCACTAGCCAAAAAGGGCAAGAACCACTACAATTTATGATTTTATTTTAAATACCCCAATTTAAACTTTCATTACTTGATTAATGTAATGATTGAGCATATATAATATTAGTACAGGGTTGAAAGCACTGGAACAGTTTTACTTTTAGGGTCCTAAAAGCAATCAGAATGTCAGTGTTTTAATTTATTGTAATATTAGTACACAATTATTTTAAAGCTGTCTTGCCTAAGTTTATTAAAAAACAAATTTTAAGAGTCATGGAATACCAGCCACTTAACCCATGTGCTGTTATTCTTTACTTGTGACCACCAAGAAAACTTTGTCAAATAAAATGAATCACAGATACTGAAAAGAATACCCAGAAATAAAATTAGAAATTCAGCAATGTGTTTAGAAGTTCAGCAATGTATGATAGCATTTTGCAAATATTTTTGGTTTCACAGTTCAAATTTCCTCTGGGATTGGCAAGTTAATGATAGTTCTATTTTTGTAACTGTAACTAGGATTATCTAAATGTTGTACAAATGAAATACAAGAGTTTATGATATTAAAAAGCTACTCTGAAATGGGTGAGGCTTAAATAAGAAAAGCATTTCATTATGAAAATGCTTGTAATAGTCACCAGCAGATTCACAGATATTTTAAGGCCAGCAAAAGCCATTACAATCACACCTTCTGAGTAACACATGGCAGAGAATTTCATCTTCTATCTACTGCATCAAGCCCATCCCTCCTGCTTGAATTACACTGTACTTTTTGAAGGACACCTAAATCTTCTGTTACAGATTGAAAATGACAGAGAATTCACCAAGTTCGCAACGTTCTTCTAGAGCTCGCTAACATTACTGGAAGAAGGGGTTTGCTTTCATCCACTTTGACTTTGTTTAGACTCAAATAGCCTGAATTGCTAATGAGAAATATAATACAAAAGCCCTCTTAAAACTACCAGGAAAATTTGCATTCAGGCACTGTGCCTAATTGCCCAACTCCATCCCTCTCACCAGCAGTATTATCCCAGATGCATTTTTGCATGGTCTGTGTCTAGTTTATGCGAAACAAAAATACCCTTGCAAATCTGATGCTTCCTGTTAATGATTAGAAGTAGACAATACTCCATTGTGCCAGAACAAGACCAAACCAAGCAGAGCAAAGGCGGAAGGAATTGTATGTAAAGTACTGTCAAATTTGTCTGGTAGTCTCATAGCACAACTTATAAGACAATGTCATAAGTTACAGACTATTCCTTTCATTAAATGACAATTCTGAAAGACTTTATTAACTTATTAAAAACAGAGAAGGTCATACGAAAGGCTAATATAACTGAGATACTATGTTAAACGATGTGCCTTTTAAGGAACTGACCTTCATAAAAAGTTGCAACATATTAAATTTATTTAATTACTCCAGAGTAATTTCTTATTTCAAAAGCCCATTTTATTGGAACAATGATAAATTAGAGAATAGATGAATTATTTTACAGATTAATACACACAGTTCTTTCTGCAATCAAGATTTTAAATGGGTCTAATAGCCTTAGCACTTACAGTAGGTTCCTAAAGTGCCAAGCAATTATAATTGTTCTCTTAGCATACTGGTTTAATTTAATACCACCCAAGTTGCAAATGATTTGGCTTTTGCAGTAGAACACACTCATTCACCATGATGATAAATATGAATTTATGAATGATAAAATAAGACATTTAAAAGGAAAAGAATGCTCCAGAAAAAGCAACACTATATTGCTAATTATCAAACAATAGTTCTGGTATATCTCAGACTTATTGAGATCAAGATTGAGGCAAGACGTGCATGTACACCACAAGTCCTTTAGCCCTCATTTCCACATGCAAATTGTAGTTTGTGTTGGCACTGTGCTCAACAGATGTCCAGAGCAGGGGGAACTCAGCAAATATAAAAATGTAGCACTTATGGAGTACCTAAAATTACCTAGGTACTTATAATAGTGTCCCTAAAGTTTAGTTCTGTGAGTAGTGTTCGGGAGTTTAGTTTTGCTTTTTGCAAATGAGGAAACATTTGCCTTGAGTTTGTCACTTTGTCAAGTACCTGGAGCCCTACCTGTGATTTCCTGTGCTAAACTTCTCATTTCCTGTGCTAAGTTGCAAGTGACACAAATGCTACCTAGTAAAGTGAAGAAGTTGAATGCCTACTATTCAGATATTTTTTTCCCCCTCTCTCATCTTGTAGGAAGGTTTTGTCTAGTGCAACACCCCTTACCCCTGCAGCATCTAGTCCAAGGCTTTTCAGCACTGGACTATGAAGCCCTAGACTGTACAAATGATATTTCTTCTGGGCTTATTCTTTTGGAAATAAAGAGAAGCTTAGAAACTGGATCCAAAGAGCCTGCCCGAGCCTGTGGGCAGTACAAAACAGGTAATCTGACAGGCAGCATTTCAAGCATCACAGTGGAGAATCGCTTCCAAACAGTGACACAGCCAAGAATGAACAGAGGTTATTCACTTATGATGTGGGAAGGAGAGTTTGCTCACTTCTTCATGTCTAGCTGGCAACCTCAAGTCCTGAGGTCCTGAGTCCTCAAGTTACGCTGCTTTCTCAGACATGTCCCTGGCTGACACCGAGCAGAGGAGCAGGCTCTGCCTGCACCAGCGTGGCGGCAGGCTTGCACCTGAGTCTGGTGCTACAGGGATGATGTGACAGGGGTAAGAGAGGGCAGCATGCTCCAGAAAAGGGGTGGATTTAACCTCTTACATAATACAAAAGGAAATAATCCGAGTTAAAATCCCCCATCCCAGGCCAAAATACAGCATATTTTAGATGAAGGTAATAAAAAAGCACTATGAAAATGTAAAAAATGAGAGAAATTATATATTATAGTCATTGTTTGCCACATCTGAATGACTAATAGATTGGGTTAGCAATGAATTTTTGATTTCTGAAGAAACATTAAAATTAAATGGACTACTAGTTTATTAATTTCTGGAAGAACAATTCTTCCTTTTATGCAGTGTAACAAAAAATCAAGTCACTGTGGAGACAGAGAAACACAAACAAATATCAAGGTTCAAAGTGATAGTGTAAAAGGAGTTTCACCTTTAGGCCACTGGTTGATTTTTAAAAGAGGAATTGAAACATGCCTTTGGGAGTTGTTTGATGTCCTGGGTCAGACTGATCTCAAATACAGCTTAGTTCCGAACAGATAAGTGTTCCCATCATAAGCACTGCAACAACAGATAACCACCCTGACAAGCAGAAAGGAGCATCCTTGAATCAGTTTTCTCGGAAATAAAGTGTCACAACAGCCATTCCTTTGCAAAAATACAAAAGCATCTGTTTTCATCTCCCCAAACACCTGAAGCTGAACTGATGTTTACTGGATTCCATAATACAAATAAAACCACTTCATCCCCCCTGTTCAGATTCTTGCAGGGAAGGCTGATCCAGAGCCAGGGCTGTTACCTTAGGAACTGCACTAAATCATGTTCAAAGCATTTTGGTCATCATCAAGTATGTGTGATCATCAGATACTTCACTTTTTCAACAAGAATATCCTAGCACTGGTTTAGCAGGGCTTGCTTAATCACTTTTTAACCCTTTCAGAGACTGAGGAAACCTGTTGTGAAAAAGTATGTTAACAAATCAAATAAATAAAGCTAACCAACCTATCTTCCCACTTATATCTGCAAATTCTAGCCCAACTTAATTTGGGATTTAGTGTTACAAAGGAACAGCTTTATGCGCCACTATCTGGATACATCCCTAATTAAAAAAAAATAAAATGGAATCGAACACTTTAAAAGTAAGATGAGGAAGATAATTGCATAATTATTAAATGAGCAGTCTTAGAATCAATGGTCACCTCAAACTGTGAAACCACATCATAAAATACAACACCACAAACCCCCCCTTTCCTCTGATTTATGCTTCATGAAAAAGCAAAACAAATGTTATACAAATATTTTCAGTAGCTGAAAACTGGCCATCAGTGCAAAACCACAACTACAGACATTCCTCACTGCTGGGCTAAACTGTTCTCAAAACAATCCAATGTAAAGGCCACTGACAAGTATTTCTAATATTCTGCAGTCACAAAGAACCAGAGTGCTGTGTTTGGTGCAGATCACATTGCTTGTGCTTTAGAGGTATTATTTAGGCTTCAGTCTATGGTTTGCTAAGGACTGAACTCATGGCCTCTCTCATCCTAAAATCTCAGAATAATCACTGCTGTTTAGTAACATTTCATTGAATGTCCATCAAAAATAAACATGCTCAAAATAGCAGAGATTAAGAAGCTACAGTCTCTTTGCCTATCTCAGCTATGAACAGTTCTGGAAAACACATGTAGTGTTGCCCTCTGCGGATCTTTCAGACCAAAAGATGTAGGAGAATATTAATAGCATTTAATAAGGTGAATCTTGAAATCTATTTCACACTGAAAAGGGGAAAACTCAAGTGAACTTATGTCAGAAACCATTCTCATTGTTCTAGAAGTACACCATATTTTCTCTCCCTTTTGCAGAAACAAAGCCATCAAGTGTATTTTCAAGAAAATATTTAAATAAAATTGATGAAGTGTCAACACTTGACTGCTTGTTTAAATTGAACATAATTATAAAAGCTGTTACAGAGTGTTCAAATTGTTTCAATATTATATATCATAAAGGCTCATTCAAGCAGGGAGAATATTGCAGACAAGGCATGAAGATTAGAAGATGTCTTAGACTTCTCCCTGGAACAGCATGAAATACAATCTAAAGCAGCCAAATTTCTTTTAGTGGAGCTAATTTCTTTTCACTGGGGCTTTATGAGGAAAAGAATCAGTGTTCCTTTATGCTGCCAGAACACTTTGCTATTTGCTTAACAGGAAGTTAAATGAACCAAAGCTACAGAGAGAAAAAAAATTCTACCATCAATTAATGTGGCAAATTCTTAATAGGAAAACAAATCAGATTTATTTAAAAACGGAGGTCTTGGTTCTGGTGTATTCGTGTTTTCCCAAGGTTGAGCTTATATTCCCAAGGTTTATATTTTTCATAGTTTGTGCTTTCTGAGGAGTACAGATGTCCATGAGAGAGGGCTTTTTCCTGCATTGCTCCTGCTGAGTAGCCCAAAGACTAATCAAGAGCACCACGGCAAGCTGTAGCTGCTTATGCTCCAGGTGCACCACAGCTGATGAGAAGTGGTGTGCAAGAGCTCAATACCCACTGCCATCACAAGCACCACTCACATCATCAACTGAAAATAAGGCATTTGAATGCTAAATTTTTCTCTCTTCTTCCATAATCTGTCACATTCAGATGGGAAGCACAAAGCAAGTCCCCAGGGACCCCCTGGAATGCTGCCAGCACCTTACCTAGGAAATAATTCTGATACCCTTGCATTTTCTAAACATAGGCTGAGTGATGAGTTCTTATATTTCACCTACAACACAGATATGTTGGTCTGAAATTCTGGACCAGACATCTTTTCACAGGCACTTCCAGGCTGTGGAGGATGATGCATGGCCACAGACTCTCAGTAGTGCTCACAGTCTCCCAGATCAACTCAGCATGCCATTGTCACAGCTGCCTGACATGGTGCTGAACGGATTCCACTTCACCCAGAGAGCAGGACAGAAGCTGAATTGCTAACTGTTTAATAATATCCATTCATCCGTACTTCTTGCCAGCAGAGATATTTTGGGCTCAAAATTAGACATCCATACATTTATGGAAGCAGTCAACTTTATGGTATCTCTGTACACCCTAAGTGAGTGAGAAGCAAGGGGTTCTGACCATAAATAAGAATAATATATTCCATGATTCACTCTCTTCCACAAGGTAAAAAACAGTGGTTAATTAAATATTAAAAGATTCTAAGCACATAGTAGCAAGTAGTAAAACTAGCATGAGAAATGTGCCTGCCTACTTCAGCCATAAAACACAGGAGAAAACCTTAAAATTTAAAACTGATCATAACTTTTTTAATACCATTGTTATGAAATTTTCTTTTTACCATTATTCAAGTGGAAATTCACTCAGGCTGGCCTCAGGTTGGGATTCTTGTGCTCTGAAAGTCTCTGTGCTAGTGTGGGGGTCTCCTGCATGGGGGCGCTGCCAGTGGTGGATCTCTCTCACAGCTTACAAGTTTCTTTGTCAACAAGCTGCTCCTTGCTTGGAGCCAGATATAATCCTCAAAATAAACCCCTAAACTACTTCAAGCTTTTCAGAGTTTTACCCCTTTATCACACCTTAATGACTCATAGCTTTTTAAATGTCACATCTCAAAAACATTGTTTCTCCAGCATATAAAACAGAGAGAAAAAGTCCTGAATTTCAAAGTAAAACTAATAATAATTTAAAAAATATTTCTTCTGCATTGGAGAATTCCCCTCTGCCTTGGTTTACTATTTATAAACCACCAGTCTGGGATTAATTATTATAAATCCTTAAAGCCGAAAAGAAGATTTTAGGCATTTCATTCTACGTATAATCTATACCATTATTAAACTGCAGCTCAAATACACTTTATGTCCTATTTCCTCTGGTCACCTTTTAACATTTATGCATTTTACTTATGGTAAATTTTACTCCGTAGCAGAAAGAATTTCTTAGTACTCTGAAAACATGGGACCACCCATCTGATGTGGCAGGGCTCAGTGGGAGCAGCGTCCCCTGCCAGGCTCCAGGGACACTCACCAGGCACCCCGTCTCTCATCCAGTAAGCGATGTCTGTTCCATCTGCAGTGTCAAAAACATCCGTAGCATTGATGGGCTGCAGCAGAGTCATGACCTCTTTCACAATGTCCCGGGCTTCAGCACTGCCAGAAAAACCCAGGCCAGATGGCTGGAAGGTGCCCTCATCAGACTCCATAACGATATCAAACTTGGAGATATTTTCCTAAACATGCAAGAAAAGAAGGTATTATGCTGTGGTTGTTATTTTAGCCGGCATCCTATACTGGATTCTAGTTGTCATTGTGAGCATACCACAACAAATTTGTTTCCAGAAGCAGAGAAATGCTCCCTGTGAAAATGTGTATGTAAGCATAAATGAAGGGACCTATCTTTCTGTATGGGAATGGCTGAAACAGTTCAAATTATATTCTGAGGCACTGATATTCTGTATGACCCACAAGATGACTGGTCTGCTGTTCCCAAATACTTGCTTTCGGACTTCTGAAGTGCTACCTAGAAAGTTAAGCCATCACCACCATACTGCAGTTTTCATTTGCAGCTCTCCCTTTCTTCTCAGAGTTCAGACTCTGAAATTCTGTTGCAGTGGAGAGGGTATAAAGTGCTTTGACTTTAAAATTAGAGGCATCCAAAACCTTCATAGACTGTGAGGAACAGTCTATTTAAAAGCCAGCTGCTGCCTGTTCAGAAACACATCATTTTCAATATAGCATGTAGTCAATTCTGATATTGATTGGAGGATTCAAATGCCAAGGTTTTCCTCCAGACCTGAAGGAATAATATCTATTTTAAGGAAAATTTGTGCTTCCAAGGTAAATCCTCACAAGAAACATGAAAGATAAGATTTTGTGTACAAGTAGCATAATAACATTCGCTTTTAGTGTGTATTTGGAAGAATATTTTAAGCTAAAAGAACAAATATTAGCATTTTATTTACTTACCGTATTTGCTTAGATGGCTCAGTTACAAAGGTCTAATGGGAATTAAATACATATGGATTTTACATTGATGAAGATCTCATTAAAAAATGAGACCTGGAGAGGCACATAACTTTTTAAAAAGCTAGTCAGGCAGAAAAAAGGCTATACTTCAGGCGTCCTTGAATGTGACTAAGAAAACTTACTGCAGGTTTTACTCCTATGCCCAGATCTCATGCCTGAATTTTATGGCTGCCATGGGTTATTTATTACAAGAAAATCATTACAAGGGGTGTGTGACAGCAGCAACTAAAGATCCATGTCACTACCAGCATATGTAAGCCTACAATTCAGTAAATAATTCTTTTACATTTTTCTGTATATAAACCAAAATATGTACTACAGGTGGCTGTGAATAATCCACATAAGTTTTCAGATGTCTTTTACAGAATTTGCCAAGAACTGTTTAACACTTTCCCAAAACTTTTTTCTTTTGAGTGAAACAATCCTAACAGAGCAGAACTATTTACTTTTAACTTTGAAATGTATCCAGTAGTTAGAAAATTTAATGTAAAACCTTTGCATGATAAAGAAACTGTAGATGTTGTAATATCTTAAGATAACCAATTTATCCACCAATTTAACTACTGGAAATCAATGTGTAAATAACCAATCTAGTCACTTCATTGGCAATCACCATTTTTAGACAGTGAAAAGCATCTTCAGTTTGTGAAAGGTTAAATGTAAATAATTAGGCTACATATGGTGTCTAGGCCTATCACAAAATGCAGTCATGAGGTTATGAGCATCAACATGAATAATGATTTACAGACTGAGTATGGTGGGAGAGAAGCAGGCCAAGAAAAGCACACTGTAGGCTAAAAGGAACCAGTGATGCTCCAATGACAAAGATATAATAAAAAGAATGTCTCAAAATGTAAATATTCTTTATCATATGCCCAAGGAGGAAGTCTTAATAAAGACAACACACATTTCAGTGTGCTTCTGAATTGCCAGTGAAAGCTAACTTAAGTATAGTGAGCCCTACATAAATATGATGCTGTAGTACTCAGCTTCTTTGGTTGAGTTTCCAAAGCAGGACTTCTGTCTGTTTTCAGAGCAGCTGAAATGAGGAAAGCAGTAAGGCCGGGGGAAGGGCAGTGAAGTGAGAAGAGCGAGCATGGGAACAGCATGGACACCTAAAAGAAATCTCTCTTATCACTCAAAACAACAGAATCCTAAGAACATAAACTGCTTCTAAACTTCATAAACTGCTACTATTGCAGAATTGCTGTGCTCTTCAGTTGTGTTTTCTCACATAAATGTTTGCATGTGTTTCTAATATGAAACTGAGTAAACAAACCACCCACAATACATTACACCATATTGTTGTTCTGTAAGAAAGCTATTCAGTTCTGAGAACATGCTGGAGAGGCATGAAAACAGGACACCCTAGGGAGAGAAACTGACTTCACTGGGGAACAAAAAAGAAACAGGTCACAGCTACTTGAAATACCATGTGTCCTTGAGAAAGCTTTTTCAATATTTGGTCCACTAGAAGATAGGATTACTTATAAAACTACTCACCATCAAATTTGAAAGTTTCAGTCTTAAAAAAAGTTAGATTGGTTTCCCTTTTCCCATTTTTGTACATCTACATTGGCATTTCTACTTACACAGAGAAAAAACATGCTGGAAAATATGCTTAAAATATACTGCTTAAAAATAGTGAAGATGCTTTGTCATCATTTGCCATCGATGAGGCAGGATTAACTGCTACTAACAAAGTGAGGTGAGACCATACATTCTCCTTGACTAATTCAAAGGAACAAACAAACCAGAAAGATTTAAAAAAAATAACTGCAGGCTCAGCTGCTTCCTTCAATCATTCTCCTAGTGAATGTACCATCTAAATAAGCATTTTAAACCAGCAGGTAATTTTTTTCAGAATGTAATCTCATCTGCTGCATCTTGATATTGTGCCACTTCTCTTGGTATGTACCAGAAAATTAAAACTTCTCTGTGTAACCTGCTGCCTAATTCTCTGAACATCAAAAGAGACTTTCATCCTCTGCCTTCTTATGACTGTAGCAGAGGAGATCATCTGTCTTTATTATGTCATCTTTAGCTCTTCAATTGAATTTTTAAATGAAACATTTCAATAAATACTGCATGGAAAAATTGGCTTTCTATAGCTTGCTATTCTCAATGAATACCCAATTAGGCACAGTCCTTACCAATACTTCTCCTATTTTAAGTTTTTAATTTTAATTCATTTTATTTCTGTTTTCTCTATAAACAATCTATTTTTTGTCTCTGCTAAGCAGAACTAAAAAGTACTCATAGTACAAGTTCTATGAGTACTTGTCATCTCTAAGGCAAAAACCTGATAACATGAAATCACAGAATCACAGAATGGACAAGGTTGGAAGGGAGCACAATGGATTGTCTGGTCCAACCTCCCTGCTCAAGCAGGGCCATTCCAGAGCACGTGGCACAGGATTGTGTCCAGATGGTTCTCGAGTATCTCCAGTGAAGGAGACTCCACAGCCTCTTGGCAATCTGTTCCACTACACCTGCACAAGCAAATAAGTTCCCCCCCATGTTCACATGGAGTTTCCTGTGCATCAGTTTCTGCCTGTTGCCTCTTGTCCTTGCTTGGCACCACTGAGAAGAGCCTGGCTCCATCCTCTTGACACTGTCCCTTCAGATACTTACAGACATTTATGACAGCTGCAGTTGTTTTCTCACCTTATCTTTTTCACCCTCTGCGTGCTCCAGGAGCTTCACATCTCTCTTGTACTGTGGAGCCCAGAACTGGATGCTGTGTTCCAGTTGTAGCCTCACCAGGTGTGCGTAGAAGGGCAGGATCACCTCCCTCAACCTGCTGCCAGTGCTCATCCTAGTGCACCCCAGGATATCTTTGGCCTTCTTAGAGCACACTGTTAGCTCATGGACAGCTTGCTGTCTATCAGGTCCCTCAGGTCCTTCTCCATGAAGCTCTTTTCCAGCAGGTTGGTTCCCAGCCTGTACTGGTACCTGGGGTTATTCCTCCCCAGGTGCAGGATCCTGCACTCACCTCTGTTGAATTTCAGATGGTTTTTCTCTGCCCATCTCTCCAGCCTGCCGAGGTCATTCTGAGGGGCTGCACAGCACCCTGGGGTATCGGCCGCTCCTCCCAGCTTTGGGTTGTTGGGGAACTTGCTGAGGAGCAAGTTCCTTCACCCAAGTTATTGGTGAAAAGGTAAACGATACTGGGATCCAGTACTGAACCTTGGGGGACATCACCAGTGACAGGCCTCCAACCAGACCCTTTGCCTCTGATTACTGTCCCACCCTCTGTGGTCTGTCATTTAGCTTGTAATTACAGTAAACTCCTTCCATTCAGAAAACAAACCCTTGTAATATATACAACTGGTACTTCTGTTGGTAGGAAACATCTTCTAGGATAGCCACTGGTAATCCCAAGTAGGTATAGCTTACAGTAGTTAATATTCAGTCAAATCCCAATTGTTAATTCTTACCAGATGTTAAACTAGACTGCAGTATCTCATGACTAATCAATTGAGTCATGGATGGCAATCCCTCTTACTCAGCTTAAGCAGGGACATACCTGAAAGTTTAATGCAGGGAACAACTATCCTAAAAGCCTTCAATACTTTGGGGCTGTTTAAAATAGAGTATTACTTGTCCAACAGCTCATTTACTGTTTTCTTTTTTGTTCTACTGAGAAGAATCACCACTTTACAGGAAAAATACTGAAGTCTGTAATGACAAAGCACTTGACTAATGGTTCATTTGTTCCAGTGATAAAGGACATCAGTTAATCTGACATTGTGCTTTCAGCTTTCTGTTATTGATTTACACTTAACTTTAGGAAACAACAACACTTGTATTCCAGTATTTGTCCCAGAGCAGTCAGGAAACAACTACAGCATGGCAACCGTGTTGTAGAACTCACAGGGAAGTGGTGGTCATCCCACTTGCAGTACTAGAAAAAGGTTTAAATCAGCATCTCAATTTTTTAGGCTGGCAACTAAGACTACAGGAAAGACAAGAAAAAACACTGGAAACACCTAAATGCATGTGACAGCTAGAAAAGAAAAAAAAAAAAGCAACATAAATAACATATTTTAAGTATTCAATAATATATAAACATGATGTAGTGTAATTGTGAGTTGCTGTATAGTATGAAGGTAATTTAATGAAGCATAACAGGATAAATTGAAACTAGAGAAAAAACACCACAACAGCTGTTATGAAGCAGAGATGCACCAGCATCAAGGCATAATAAATACCAGCCACAAGCGTGATCATACCATTTACACTCTTTTTGAATGAAGACAGGGAAAATCGGGAACACTGTGAGTTATTAATTTTTGTAAATTATCCCATCATTATATGGGAGAAAGCTGATGTAAAGCTGAAGATTTAGAAGCACAATTTTTCCTAGATGACAAGGTATGAAAAATGCTCATCCTTTTGTAACAAGATAAAATATTCTTCTGCCACGTTTTATGGGGAAGCAGTAAGTAAAAAAGCCTACAGGTTTAGGGGTTTGTTCTGTAGGACAGTTACAAGTTCTGACCTCTGAGAAGCCAATGACAAAACTCCCAGTAATTTCAACAGCCCTGGAGCAATTTGGTCATGTAATTATTAGCACTTCACTCTAAAAACATGCTACTGCAATGTCTTGCCTTGTACAATACTGCGGCTGTTTCCTCTACAATGATTTGCCAGCACTCACAGAGGTGACCATTCAGTACTGTAATTCCCTGGGATGATAGACAACAGAAAGCAGAGAGCTCTGAACATGGCAGCAGGCTAAGTAAGGTATGCCTAAAGTCTTGTCTTGGGAGATTTTTTTTCTTTGACAAATGGGCATATCAAAGATAAGTTCTCTTCCAGGAAAATGTTCCATAACTTTAGACCTTTTACTGCTCAAATGCAAAGGTATCAAAACAATGTCTAGGGCTCTGAATGACCATCCCACCACTGCCCTTTTTTTGCGAGGATTTAGGTTTTCACTAGAAAATAGGCAGCAATGCCAAAATTAAAAATTGTGGTTTACATCTTTCAAACAAAGATGTAAATCACACTACTCCTTCAAGAGGCTAATGAGTATTTCTGCAACTTTCAATAAAAGATAAGTGAAAACAAATCTGCAGCACCTTAAAAACAATCAGAGCACGTACATAATTTTCTACATCTTTCACAGATGTAGGGAGTTTTGAAAGGAAGAAGCCAACTTTCTTACAACTGAACACCCCAATGGACCAAGGACCTGGGGATGGGTGAATCTGCCTGAAGGATGAGCTGGAAGCAGCGATCTTCAGAAGATTCTCTATTAGAATCTCTACCAGATTCAACTGGCAGCTCTGCTGAGAGAAAGAGAAGAAAGATGCACGGAGGATGAAGATTGCAAGATGCACACAGAAGATTTGCTTGACAGAAAGAGAAGAAAGATGCACAGAGAAAAGTTTTTCTAACACTAGGTATGTATGAATTTTATCTACATGGAATGAAGACTAGATATCCAGGAGACATGCTGTCATAACTGATTTGGGGTCTTCCATCCTTCAGGCAGTGTAAGGAATAAACTTGGGTTTGTGTTTTAGCAAAAATCTGTATTTCTCCGCACCTTTCACAAGAAAGCTTATTCCTAAATACTAGGGAATTAGGAATTCCCATGGACCTAGAATTGGTGTAAAAGATAATTCTGTGACTATGCTATTTTTACTGTGCTTAATACAATCAGTGGTGCTACTGCACCACTGGTCACCTGTTGTGATAGTGGAGAACACAATGTGATTTCTTTCTCTCTGTAGTTTTGCAAATGGACATTTCACTCTTTCAGCATTTCTTTCCCTTTGCAATGAAAGGAATCAACAGGACATCAATGACCTAAAAAGGCAGCAATAATTTTACATAATTTTTGATTACAGAGAGCAGTGCCTGAGGAAAATCAAAAGGCTAACGGTCAACACATTTTCCTGGCATAAAAGAATCCCCACTAAAGTCCTTTATGTGTTTGGTTCAAATCAGACACAAATTCATGTCTTACATTTCACCAGAATATTTGGTACCTCAGGATATAAAGTCTTCTGAAAACTATGGTTTTAAGGAGACAATATTTTCTGGAGAAGAATCATTTCACCTGAAAGTGACAAGATATTTTTTTGATATTCGCTTCTTAGAAAAAGCAACTCATTAGCAAATCACAGTAGAAATCTTGTAGGATCATCAACAAAGTGTACTTAAACTAGCATGAAATAAATGCCAGCATTTCAGAAAGTCCTGTTTTCATGCAGACACAGTTTGAGTAAAATATCAGATCTTGGTAATAAATACAAAAAAGAAACCATAGTAAACACTCATGATTGATTTTTTAAATGTAGTTAAACCTTTACTAAAAAGTTAAAATAATGTATGGTATTTGCACCAGAAATTGAGGTAAGTACTGTAAATATCATTAATATAAGAGTACCAACATGCAGAAATATTGAGAATGTCTTCTGTAATGGGGTTTGAATGGAATTAATAACAAATTAATGTCTCCAGTGATCACAACCAAGTTACTAAAGTAAATTTGAATGTGGCCTAGGATCTCTTAGTCTTTTCATTACAAAATATATTTGCTTTTCCAAGACATTGTACGCAATACTTCTATTCCAAAATAAATATTATCAGTCATTCAGAGTCCCTTAATTCAGCTGGGTAAATAACTGTAACCTTGTTTCATGGTACACAGACCTTTCAGAGAATCTAGTCCAAAGCAATGAAAAGGAGGACAGACACTTCATTATATATATTTCTTTCTCCCTTCACAAAGACAGCATAAGAGTAAACACATAAAAAACCCTGGCTGAGGGCACTCAGGTGTCATTGGTAAAGGTTGTAGCAGAATCTGTACTGAAGAGTTGCATCATGAGGCCTTCTAGAATTATGTTCCTCTAGTTGTTCAATTTGACTTGTATGAGAAAGTAGCATTGCAATGTTTCTTGATTCTGAAGCTATTTACTGTATTGTCTGTACAGAAGAGCCCTACCCAGCAATTGGGTAACACAACACTAAGCACTGGAAGAAGACTTCAGATGTAGCATCAAACTCCAAGCTCTGCAGTCTGATTTGAGCTTAGATACTTTGATTTCACTGTTCTTTATCAAGATAAGGATCTTTAACGTTAAGGAAAATCAACTCTTTTTCTAGCCTGGGATTAAATCTAATTATTGGCTGACAGCTAAAAGCAGTGAGCACTTCAACAGGTATCTCCTTTGGAAACAAAGGTGCTGGTGATTCCTCCAAGAGGCTTCTACTCCATGGTCAAGACTGAGCTCTGTGATGTCCTGGTGGGTTGCAGGTACCCTTGCACAAATGGAGGCAGTGAAACTGCTGGAAAATACAGGGCTTTCAACTCTTGGAAATGGCTTAGAAAAATCATGCAAAGAAAACAATGGATGAGGACCATGTGATGCTCTCCAGAAAAATATTTGACAAACCAAAAGCATGGTTGTGTGAGTAACGTATGTGTCTGAGCTTCACCTGACTGCAGCTGGGCAAATATGTTTTTCCTAAGCACATTTTTACTCGATGCTATCAGAAAGAAGGAGACAGCACTAGACTGTCTAAAGCACTAGAGCTTTTGATCAACAAATATGGCAGCTCTTACATTCTGATAAAGCTCTGAACAGCTAATATACCCCATCACTAGCTTTAATAATCAGAACTTATAATACTGGGATCTAGAGAAAAGCTTGAGTGTTATAAATAATGCTATTACACAGGGATATGTGTTAATTATTTGCACCATAGTAAAACCACTATGCTGCTATCTCAGTTATTTCTGCAGTAACTCATCCACTTTCTAGCAGTGACAACCTACAATGATGGATGAGGAAGAAGAACCTGAACTTAAATTGAAAGAAATAATAAATAAGTGACAAAAATAAGAGCATCTGTACTTGTCCAGTACTATATTGTCTTCATTTCTTCTCCCTTGCCACATTTCCACTGACATGAGGAGGTAATTTACTATGCCAAGGAAATCTGTGTCTGCCTGTGCTGAATTACTGCATTCATATTTCTACTTGTTTGTAGCAAACTGAACTCATAAGTCCAGCTATGTAGATGAGTCATACAGGCTGTCTTTCATTTTACAAGGCATCTTTAAATACCACTCTTATTTAACTTGTACTCATTACCATCAGCAAGCAATGTGTGTGCCATACTATCCTAATTGCCAGAAATTTGAGCAAGTAAATCATTAAAAGGTTAAGTTATTTTTCATGCTAAATTTAATGTACAGTATTAATCAACTTTATTTCATTATTATGAGTAATGCAACATCCTATAGTCAAATCGATTTATAATTATGCCAGATCACATGGCAGGGGGGAAACAAGAACAACAAACAACAGACGGATGTCATTTCTGCTTTAATTCTCCATGTAAATTACAAACTGTTAAGTCAGACAGGGCTTTCTTTGCAGAGCACAACATCCAGATGAAATCTCACCAGCAGAACAAGAACTGAGACACATCTTTGTCTCAACATTTTAAAAGCAAAAAGTAACCAAATATCTTGCAAGTAACACCCAGCCTGCTTTATATTTCCCTATTTGATCCTTAGGTCTGCTTTTTGGTATTATTTCAGAATAGAAATCTTTGAGACAACAGTGGAACAAAGCCATTTTGGAAAAAGATGAGACACACATGAGACAATTTCATGTGTTGCTGACATCACCACCATAGGATGGATCTTATTGTCCAGCATGGACATCTACAGAGGTAAATCTTCAGATACATTTCTGATGAGTGGTGTGCACAGACCATCCTTCCAGCTCCTCCAAAATGCAGTTCTGTACATAAGAAGCATCTCTTTCATGTGCTACTTATTCCAGAATATTTTATTCTAGTTTAATCCTGCTGAATATCAGAGTACCAGTAGTAAACCCAGAGTCCTTAACACATACTAAACTGCAACCTCTCACCTCCCTGAAGCTGAGAAAGCAAGCTCTTGGGTATCTCTTCCAAAATAAAGGGCAGAGCTGAGTTATCCCTGTAATTTGGAGATACAAGGAGGTACACTATACATGGGTAGTTAAATATACGTCTTAGCAATATAAAACTAGTTAGTGGGAAATATTTGATTGTTCATCAATTACTAAGAAAACTCTCACTGCTCTAAACCTATCTCTGACAACTCTATTGCAGATGCAAGTTGATCTAATTTGGTTCATCACAATGAATTTGATTCAAAGTGAGGTTTCCATTTATTTATTCTGATAAATTGCTTAGCATTAAAAAATGCTCTTAAGAATTGCTTGCAAGTCTGCTTTCATGTTGTTGTAGACAAGTTAACTTCCTAGGCACATTTGCATTCACCTTGTCACTGCCTTGGATGTATTAGCCATTGTTGAGGGTTATACTATGTAATTAGGGAGAAGAATAAAAGATTATATTAGAATAGTTATACAGGTATAAACTATTCTGTATATTCTATTATACAGGTATAATTATTCAAGTATAATTTCTCTGTGGAAAAAACACCCAAACACACGCATATTCCAAAGACTCATCTCCAAAATAGTTTTGGCAACTGCCCTTTATCTCATGATGTATTTTGAAATGGCAACTGTTGGCAGGAGAGACAGATGTTATATTTTTATCCTCATAGCCATAAATCATAGAGTTTGTGTGTTCTTTGTATCACCAGAAATCAACCATTTAGGATGTTCCAGATGCCACAAAACTTACAATTGGTAAGCACATTATAGATTAAACACTATCAAGATAAGGTAGAAAATACTTTTCTTTGTATTATTTTATGTTTTACATTGTAAAATATTATGGGAAAATGCAATGAAGCAGAAATAATAGGCAAACAAAATTTATTTGTATTGCAAACATATGTGGACCATTCGTCATTCATTCTCAGAAGGTTAGCTATATTTGAAAGCTATGGCAGATATCACCATGAAATATCTGTTTCAGAAGACTTTTCTGACAAAGTATCTTAGGTCAAGTGGAACATGCACATGTGTGGTTACATGGCCTATTGTTACATGTAAAATTAGGTTTACATTTTTGATTAAAACCAGAAAATATACTTTCAGGCAGAACTGGAATCACTGGTATTGGTGAGCTATTAAGCTGAACATTTTGACAAAAATAATAGCCAAGTCATAAGACTGGGGAGAAAAGTGCTGTCAAGAAAATGGTGAAAAGACATATTTACCTTGTGCAACTGATAGTATTGCTTGGCACCTACTCCTCCTTGCTCTTCTCCTGTCCATAGCACCAAGCGCAGTGTCCTTTTTGGACGAAGTCCTAAAACACAGTTTTTAATATTTAGTATTAAATACAGATATATTTTGAGCATTTTTTGCATTGGTCTCCTCTTGTATTTGTGAGGTTCCCAGATGAAGGGAGGAATGGTGAATGTGACTCCATGTTCTTAGAAGGCTAATTTATTATTTATGTATTTATATATTTGTGTATGCATATAGTATTTATAATACTATATTATATTAAAGAATACTATACTAAACTATACTAAAGAATACAGAAAGGATACTTACAGAAGGCTCAAAAGATAATAATGAAAACTAGGACTCTTTCCAGAGAGAAAGAGCTTGACTGTGATTGGTCATTAAGTCAAAACAAGTCAAATGAAACCAATGAAACAACCACCTGTTGGATAAACAATCTCGAACCACATTCCAAAGCAGCAAAACACAAGAGAAGCAAATGAGATAATATTGTTTTCCTTTTTCTCTGGGGCTTCCCAGGAGAAGAATCCTGGGCAAGGGGATTTTTCCAGAAAATATGACAGTGAGTCTCCAGCCTCCATTGGATGAAAAGCCTGTATTTCCACAAACCAACCTATATCAAGTGTGGGTTTTTCTGTGAAAGACTGGTGTGTGGGGAGAGAGCCCACATGAGGAAGAAGTGTGCAGTTGAAGTGCTGCTGCCACTTGCAGTAGCCCAAGGGAAGCACATTTTAGGGACATACTGGAAGTGTCTGAAAACCACACCAGAAAGTAACTACCTTGATAGATTTCTGAAACATGTGCTCCTGTCATTGTGGTGGTCTGCAATAAGTAATACATATCTGCTCGTAGCAGATCCAAATCAAATTTTCATGAGAACTACCATTGCTTTGTCATGGTTAATTTATTACAATTAATTGAAAATGAGCTGCTGGATTTTTATGAGAAATGTTTATCCATTTCAAGAACTGAGGGGCTATGTAATATCATTTTGCTTTTTATCAGAGAAATGAAAAGCAGCAATCTGTACTTTGGAATCTGAGTCGGCTGCTAAATGTATGCACGACTTTCTGAAACAAGGCGAACATGAAGCCATTTTCTATTTTGCTACAGTAGCTCAATCAGAAAGATAAGTTCTCAGATATATTTTGAGGCCATTTTTGCCATGGCAGAACTGATCAGATAGAAGTTGCTTCCCTCTATTTATTTGGTTGTTTCTATTCATAAATTAATACATTGAGAGAAACTTGAGAGCATGGAAGAGCAAACAGATAAAGAAAAAACTGTTCTCTGTGCAGTGGAATGCTAATTATGTTAGAGAAAAAAATATAGAAAAAACATGAGGAGATTATCACAAGTGATAAAGTACCACACACACTTTTGTGCTGAAGAGAAATAATATCAGTATCACTGTCAAAACTTATTTCATTTCCTAACTGAAATGGATGAAGACTGCCAATAGACTTGACCTTCATTAATTTTTTCTTCTGACACAATGAATATGATCTGAACATTTCTTCTCGAAACTACATGCTAGCAATCCTTAGAACTGAAGGCAGAATAAAGAAGGAGTACCCCAAATCCAAATAAAAGAGCTTGGATTTTCCAGTATTTAATGAAGAAGTGCAAACAAGTTTAAAGGTGTATTTTCTGAATGTTCATCTGTTGACTGTAAACAGAAAGGTTGTCAAACTTCATTACTTCAAAGACAACCTTCTGCACACTTCCCAGCAGATTCCCTGCTCTCCTAAATCACAACAGTTAAGGATTAGCCTCCTTTGCTTTTCAAATTAGTCAGATGGTTTATGAGGTAAAACTGAGATAATAAAATAGCTCCCAGTTTGAAGTCAGAGAGATTTAAGCCCAAAATAACCCCAAATGTGTCAGCAGCTTGGTTAGAAGAGGTGGCTGCAAAAAAGAAGTGCTGGTATAAAACATAGAGGCCAGTCTGTAGTATGGTTCCAGCAGCACTGCAGTCTAAGTGGAAAAAGGAGGCTTATTTTTCGTATCACAAAATGCAAAGCAAAGTCCAATCTCCAGCCCAGCACACCAAGCCTGTGAGTGCAGCTTTGGTAGGAAATGCTTAAGACAGGGAAGCGGCATCTTCTGGCTCCTCCCAGGCAAAAATCAAGCTGCTTTAGTCTGCCACTGCTGCCCTAAGGGGGACTTGGGCCAGTGACCAGGGCATCCTCATGGTTGCCTCAGATGGGCTGTAACCTCAGCTCCTGCTCTCCAGGGGCTGGAGATGGTCTCAGTGCACGTGTGGAAAAGACATTAGAGATTCTTATGGCCCCCTCCTCACCCATCATTGCATCTGTCCATTGAAGCTGGGGAAATAAAAAAGCTCTGCTGAGCTTTGGTCTCTCCAGTCCGGGACGTGGTGTATCAGCTCTTCCCATCTCACAGATTCCTGTCAGCAAATTCATTTGTGTGTTCTACTGAAGTTAAATGAGCAACTTGAAAAAAATAAAAATACATAAGCTATGGAGGCAGTTATTTTAAATACAAAGAAAGTCTACAGAGGAAAATTTAATTTCCTCATTATCTTAATCTGAAAGCGATAAGTATTTATCTACCTGTTATTAAAAACAGAGCTAATCTGACCAAAGAACAGCAAACAAATCCAGTATCCAAAAGTAAAATTGCTGAGAATATTTTCAATGCACGTTTTTATTAGGAAAAAAAATTAAGTACTGTATTAAAGTTACAAAACTTTTTCAAAGTAAGTTTACAAAGTTTCAAAGTAAGTAAGTACTTTGGTTTGCTTCTTTAAAACTACTGGTTCCTAAGCAAGGTATCATCTTCACAAAATCAAAAGTCTTTCAGATCACAGGCCAAATATATATTGAAAAGACATGATAAAATAGCATTTGGGCTAGGAAACTGTTTTATGATGGGTACAACATAGAAGGGTGGGTAGGCAATTTTAAAATGAAGGAAAACTGTTATACAAATAAAATTGCGCTTTTTTTTTCTTGTTATCTGAATAAATTACTTATTACATAGTATTAAAATAAAGAGGCTATCAGAAGAAAAAACCTACAGATGAATTTCCAAAACTCCAGTGTTTTAGAAAAATGTATTATCTTTTTTTCTCCCTTCTATCTTGCCCTTAACTGAAAGAAAATCATAGTTTACCACAAAAGTGCATTTTGGTGATCAGCCTCTATATTCTTCTGGTTTACCTCAAGCATAAAAGATCCTATGGGCATGTGGAATCACAAGTTAAAGAATGAAATAAAAACATCTATATGGTCGATCTATGACTAAGGTTACATCTGTAGCAAGCACAGCAGGACACCTGCTCTATTACATTCCCTCTGTGCTGGAGTGGCTGCTATCCTGTCCTTCTCCTTGGGTACCACAAACACTTCTGTCATACCAATGTGCAGGGCTTATTGACTCTATTTTCTCTTTTAAATCATCATAGATTGCCCACATTCATAGATAACAGCAGCAAGACCTGAATTTTATGTCCTACATGTCCTGCTCATGTGTGACAGAATTGAGACATTCCCACACAGAAAAACTGAAATATATTGTTTTGTACATGTAGAGACAAATCATAATGGCCTGTCACATATAAAGCAAAAAAAAAATAAACCCACTTCATTCTCAATATAGCCTACAAGTCAGGAAGGAGAACTTGAATCATCTTTTAAAAACCAAAATAGAGATCAGTACTATAAATGCAAAATTTTCTTCAGTAACTGTTTTCCTATTTTATAAACATAAATCCTGACTGATGGGGAGGATCACAAAGATAAAACATTTTCTAAGAATATAGTGTGTAGATGGCTAACAGGCTTCTTCAATGTCATTTGAAGATTGACCAGCTTACAAAAACAAAAAGCATTCCACCTTTGTAAAAACAGATATTTTCCCTGCAAATCAAGACACTGGGATCACACACAAGCAAGTCAAGTACCTGTTCAGTTTATATGAGGCATACAAGCAAATTGCAAATGGATGTGAGTAGACTAACAGGTGTCAAGGTTTAACCTCAGCTGGCAGCCAAGCCCCTCACAGCTGCTTGCTCACTCCCCCACCAATGGGACAAGGGAGAAAATCAGCAGGATAAAAGCTAAAAATCTCGTGTGTTGAGATAAAGACAATTTAATAGGGAAAGCAAAAGCTGTACACACAAGCAAAGCAAAACAAGGAAGTAATGCATTCCTAAGACCCTGCATAAATGGCCTAGAAAAGCCTTGATCTGAGCATAAAGTAGAATAAATTGCGCTGCCAAACGAGGGAGGTGATTCTGCCCCTCTACTTCCCCTGGTGAGACCCCACCTGGAGTACTGCATCCAGCCCTGAAGTCCTCAGCACAGGGAAGACATGGAGATGTTTAAGTGGGTCCTGGGGAGGGTCACAAAGATGTTCAGAGGGATGGAACTTCTCTCCTATGAGGAAAGGCTGAGACTAGAGAAGGCTCCAGGGAGAGCTTAGAGGAGCCTTCCAGTAACTGAAAGGAATCAACAAGAAATGGGGACAGATTTTTAGCACGGCCTGTGGCAATAAGAACAAGGAGCAAAGGTTTTAAACTAAAGGAGGGTAGATTCAGATTAAATCTAAGGAAGATGCTTTTTACAATGAGGGCAGTGAAACACTGTCACAGGGTGCCCAGGGAGATTGTAGATGCCCCATCCATGAAGAAATTCAAGGTCAGATGCAACAGGGCTCTGAGCAACCTGATCAGTTGAAGCAGTTCCTGCTCATTACAGGGGTGTTGGACTAAATGACCTTTAATGATGTTTTTCAACCCAAACTATTCTCTATATTCTCTTACTTCTAATACTCCTTAAGTCACTAATGTACTTGCTTTAGGAGCTACTAGGGAGGTATATACAGATATATCATCCTCAAGTATTGTCCTCTGCTGCAGTGAACATACATAAGCTATGGCTTTTTCTGCATTGTTACCCTGTGGCTTTTAATTTCTTTAAAAGGTATTTATACAAAAATATTTATAAGTATTTGTAGCAAAAAATATCAAGATGCATAATGATATTACTGGCATTCTTTAAATTCTTATTATACTCCCTACCTTTTTCAAGTTTGGAGCTGATTAGACATAGGGGATTTACTGAGTGTCATTAGTTGAGATATTTCTATCATGCATGCACTTCTCATAAATACCTGGATTTTATGACACAGCATAAAATAAAAATAAAACTAGCACTCCACATTTTGCTAAAGAAGATAAGAATACATCATCAAAAACAGTGGTACGATCTGCTAATACCTGATTTATGTACCCTGTGGTATGGGCAAGGAAAAGAAAAAGCTCTTACCACTAGCAACATGTTTCCCTGTCTAATTTCAAAGAATATACATATAGAAATAAACTGTAATCAATAGGATGATAATAATAACACAGTTAATTGAAGATGTCCAGATTTTTCCTCTGAAGACTCCTTCCTTCCTCTTCCTCCAGAAGAAATCTCCATTCTAAACCAGAAGGACTTTGGCTTTCACTCTTGTTAGAAACACAGCCATCTATGGTTTAAACAATTGACCTCACTACTTGCGCAGGGAAGTGCCTGTGTACTCATTTATTTAAGAAGAAATTGGCTTTTTAATTGAGTGACAAATAATGATTTCACAGAGAAAATCATATAATGATTTTCTAAGGGACCTTAGAGATGATCTAGTTCCAACGTCCCTGCCATGGGCAGGGACATTTCACTAGGTCAGGTTGCTCAGAGCTCCATCCAGCCTGGCCTTAAACACTTGCAGAGACAGGGCACTTACAACTTCTCTGTGCAACCTGTGCTTCACCACCCTCACCACCTCACCAAGGAATTTGGATTCCTTCCAAATATCTAATCTAAACCTCCTCTCTAAGTCTGAAGCCATTGCACTTGTCACTACCATGCTCTTCTAAATAGACTCTCCTCATCTTTCTTGCGGGCTTCCACCAGGTACTGGAAGGCCACAATCAGGTCATCCCTAAGCCTTCTCTTCTCTAGGCTGAACAAATGCAATTCCCTCAGTCTTTCCTCATAGGAGAGATGCTCTGTCCTTGTAATCATCTTCATGGCCCTCCTCTGCACTCACCCCAGCAGGTCCACATCCTTCTTATCCTGGACTCCTCAGAGGTGGATGCAGCACAGGTGGGGTCTCACAAGGGGAGACCAGAGAGACAGAATCCCCTCTCTCACCCTGCTGGCCACGTTGTTTTGGATGTAGCCCAGGACATTTTTGGCTTTCTGGGCTATAAGTGCACATTGCCAGGTCATGTCCACTCTATCACCAATCAGAACCCTCCAGTTCCTTCTTCGTAGAGCTTCAAAGTTAAAAGCTTCCAAAAAACAAGGCAAAGAACAGCTGAAAAAAAAAACGGTTTAGTACTACTTAAACCTTGATTATAATATATTTCTAATTCAGTGACTCTCAAATTAGACATGGGAAACAGCTTTTAACTTTGGAAACTGTCTTTCTTTTCTTCTTAAACCAGTCTAATGCAGTGCAATCTTCTTGATTTCTGTCTGTTGATAGCTTTTTTTTGGTGGCACTGAGGACAAAGCACTGCAAAAAATAGCACTGGGAAGCAAGTAAACCTCTGAGTGTCGAAAGTCTGGAATAAGGAGAGATGAGGTCTGGAGCAGAGGAGATGAAGCATTGCAGGAAAAAGACACAAAATGGTCAGGTCTGGGGCTGGGGAGGGGGAAATCAAAGTGGAGTGATGAGCCAAGCCGGATACTGCGGCTCAGTCTCGCCTGGGGCTGTCAGCTTGCTCAGAAACATGTTTTGGGGCTTGAGAGGACACAACTGCCACTGGCACAGACTGTGAGCAGCTGTTTGGACAGGCCCTTCAAAGAGGGCACAGGGGCAAGGCAGTGCCCAAGGTGAGCCAGCCTAGGGAAAGACTGGATTTGCAGAGCACTGGCAGCCTTAACAGCAGTGCAGCAAGATACTGAGATTACACAAGCAATTTTCTTTTTCTGTTTTTAGGGAGGCTGATGATCTTATGACAGAAGAGCAGATTTACAGAAGAGTGGAGAAGGGAAATGTGAGAGGTTTTAGATAGATTTATTTTAAAAAAGCAATGCAATATCCAAGAGGAAATGTCAAGGAAGGAGCAGGGTATACAAGACTGGAAGGGAAATCTGTGAATGATTTGCAAGTCTAGTAACTAAAAATAACATGGATTAAGCACTTTGACTGGGGAGGTGAGGGAGAGAAGAGGCAAGCCAAGCCCAGAGCCTGGTGCTTATGGGCTGCAAGTCAGGCAACAACAGTGCCAGAGAGAGGGTTTCTCTGTGGACTCCTTCCTGCCACCTGGCAGCACAGCTGAGGGGCACTTCAGATGAGAAGTACTGCCAAATGTGCTTGTCTGCACATGGGGTTTTAAACTAAGAACTGTTTCGTGTAGTGTCATGAAGCCATTACAAGTGATGTGTACCAAAAAAAAAAGAAAGGAAAAAGAAAAAAAGGAGAAGAAAAGGAAACACAAACTTGCCTGTGTAAAAAAGCCAAGCACAGAATCAGCAGAGAACTCTTCCACCCCATGCCTTGCTCTGGTCCTGTGAATGTGTTCCCTGAGTCCCACAAAAGGAATAAGACACTGTCCCCTTTTAAAACACACTTCATTCCTCTTCAGGAACACATTCTTCCTTAAGGGTATTTGTGATCTCATCAAATTGTGGAGCAGAAAATACAATGTGGGGCCCACTCCCACACTCTATGGGATTATAAATACCAGACATGGTTTGATCTTAATGAGAGGTGGGTCTGTATTCTGCCTCTGCTGCCCCGCTCTTTGGATTAGAAAACAAATCTGTTAGGCTATTCTGAGAGCTGATGAGTCAGAAAATGAAGCAGGCACACTTCTGTCTCCATACTGAACATTTATACCTTAAAAAAAATGACAGAAAGGACAAGATGCCCCTTTCTTCATTTGGGAGGGATTTCAGCACTTCACCATGTCAACCATGTTAGAGACTTGAAAAACAAAACCAGTAACACACAACAGCTAGCATTGTCAGGTCTTTAAAGATTTTTATAGATAATCAAAGCTCCAATTTTTTCTTGAATTTTCTGGGTAAATTAAATCTTGCAGAGAAGCAGCAGTCTACAAGACAGAGATTAAAATTGCTGTGGAGGGCTGTATATCTAAATTTACCACCAGATTAGCAACCTTTTATGTTTGTAGTTGCCCCTCTGCTATGTCAACACAATACGAAAATTGAAGATTTAAGTACTTGCTAAATACGCACTCAACCAAATGTTAAAATGAAGGAATAAATGCATTTGTAGTGTAACAGCATATGCAGATATTTCATATCAAGAAGACTTAATAGAATTGAAAACGTGAAGGTCAGAATAAAACACTCAGCCTTGGGAAAGTGAAAAGAATGTAAGAACAAGAAGTTATTATCAGGCATATTTGATTAAAGAAAAAAAACCCAGAAACTGTAAAAGTAGTCATTTAATTATGTTTCACAACATATCTCCTAGACAGCAAACAATTACACCACTACAAGAAATTCAGAAAAATGTTTAACAAAATATTTTGCAAGCATGTTAAAATTGCATTTATTTGACTTCAATTAAACTAGCAGAAAAGGAATTACTCTGGTGATCGTGTTTTTAATAAAACATATCTTTAGTCCTCATATATTAGCCAGTGAATTTGGACTGGAGAAAAGTAGCTTCATACAAAGACTACAGTGAACTGTACAAAAATCTGTCTAATGGTTTTCCAGTTGCATTAGTCATGGGTCTAATTTAGATGTGAGTTATAATTTCAATTTTAAATAAGTTTTCAGGGGGAAAAACTGTCTAATCAACTCCTTATGAGTAACGAGAACTAAGTACCTTAAAATTCTTACATGCATTGTTTTAAAAACATTTCTGTAGTTTTCTGGGTCATTTTCCTGTAAAGCAGTAATTTGGTCACGCCAGATCCGTGTCTACATCTACAGGAAAGCTGATTTATGAAGCCCCACTTCGCTTAATCCTGGCAATCCTCAAAGAAGAGAAATGGCACCCATCATCTATCACCATACATTTCTCCCTTTTTCATGTTTCATCATCGTCTAAGAATGCAGAAAAGCTGTGTAAAAGGTGTGATGACTGGGATTAGATTTTGTCAACAATCATTCTTCCTTCATCAAGCTACTCTAGCAGCTATCTAGCTCTATCACCATCCTACCCTGGCTGTGAAAGAGGAAAATGTTCCCTGTTCATCTACTTGACTGCTTGTATTCACTGGCTCTGGCAGCTCCCCATAGCAAGTGTTTTCTTACATGGAAGAACAGGACTCCCAGAAGCACTTTGAGGCACAGTCCAAGCAGAGATTTCCTGGTCTGAGGCAGTATGCAGACAGGACTGAACATGAGCTCAGTGCACAGCAGCACGAACAGGGAACTGTTCACTCTGCATCACAGCCCACCACTGTGGTGGTCTTTGGAGGGCAGCCTTTCCTGGAGTCTGCACTGACTACTTTAGTGGAAGCAGGGGTTCAGATAGCATCCACTGGCAACTCCTTACACTGGCTGCAGCTCAAGCTATTGAAGAGAAAGAGGAAATGTTTGTCATTTGACAAATTCACAGCTCAGCCATTGACTTCTGAAGATGTCCCCAGACTGAGCAATAGCTCATGCACAGGTATGCACCTCTGGGCTTGGCAGGGCACCAAGAGCTGGCTAGCAATGAAGCAAGAGAGACCCAAACACAGCCAGGGAAAGGTAGAAAACACATTTCTTGAACAAGGAAAGAGAGCTTGTGGGTAAATGTTGCTGAAAGAAACCTGGGATGTGAACAAAGAACCTGTTGACTGTTTGATTCCTCCTGTGCTAGCAGAGATGGGACTCTGAAAACAAACCAGACTGTAGTGTCAAGTAACATATCCAATCAGTTCCTATTCTCAAGAGGAAAAAAATTATTCCAGATGTTTTAATTAAAAAAGACATAACGATTATAATTTCTGAAGTTTTTTCAGAAGAAAGCACTGGCTAAAGCTCTGAATCCACTGGACACATACTAGCTGCTTCTTGCTCAAATACCCTGTACACAAGTATGATTCCCAAGCAAGAAGAGCCGCAGGCTTGAAATGGTGGGAAAGGAGGACAAACATCTCCTTCACAGAAACTGACAACCAACAGCCAAAGCAGGATCAAGTCCTGCAAACTGTCCAACCAAAGACAAAATATGGCAGCAAAATAAATCTTGTGAGATTTTATGGTGATGTTCTATGTGTAGCTGATTATTTAGTCTTTTATCTCACCTTTTATCTCATCTTGTGTGAGAGAGGGACATGAGAAGCTGTGTTTCAAACAACACCAGAGCACTAACTGGACCAACATGAAAATGCTGAGGCAAATTGCACTGGCCAGCTCCAGAGATGCTCTTCCTTACAAATAAACTAACAAAGTAACAAAAGTTTAGAACTATAAATGGAACCTGAAAAGAAGTTGGGTTTGAGATTTCTAGGCTGTAATTAGCAACACAGCTGTTGTTCTGTAAAACTAGAAAACTGCAATTTGCTTGAGTGCTGTCTCTCCTACAGCTTCCAAAGCCTCTCATCACACCACATTACAGCTCATCCAACACCCCATGGATTCCCTCAGCTTAATGATGGGAACCTGTTAGCCTTTCCTCTCTAAAACCCCTCCAGTGTCTTCCCATCATCTCTTAATTACCCCAAATAATGCTCTCAATACTGCCATGGAGATATTTGCAATCTATCACACAGAGTTTGCAGACAGATTAAAAGGAAAGAGACTGGTGATTACCACGATGCTACACGTGTTCTGGTAACCAGGTGTTTGCCATCTTTAAGAAAAGAATAAAAGTGACTTCTCCTGCCTCTCCTCAAGTGGCACATAAATGCACTTGTCCATCTCCCCTCACATATTTGAAGAGTTTATCAGAACTTCTTTTTCTAAATATTTTTATGCTTCCATCAAAATTAGTTAAAATAGATCAGAAGATTAAAGCCTGCAGAGGACTGGGCAGGGCAGCTGCTGCCAGACATCACAGAAGACAAACTGCATGTTGCACAAGTTTACTGCCATGGACACTCTGCCTGCAAGTGTAAAAGGGTAATTTCTTAAGCATCAGAAATCCTCAGCTAATCACAACAGCCTTGGCTTCCCTGAAGGAAAGGGAATTTACCAGTTCAGACCAGTTCACAAACTGCCTCAGTGACTCTAAAAATGTCTTTATTCCCAGTAAAAGGAATAAGAAGTAATGACCAGCTGAGATGTTCATGTTGCTTCACATAAACAACTTCTGTGGAAACATTTCTAGTTCTTCCTTTTTTAAGCACATCAGCCATGAAGCAGCTTGCCACAGATCTTGCCTATCAGTGGCATATAAAGGCTTCAAGAATTTAATTCATGCTTTTCTTTCCTTTGTGTTTCATTACACTTCCTTATGAATGGTGAGAAAAGACCCCTTTGAACACCCATAGTCAGTATGACCACTGCTCGGTGAATTTTTCTGAGATTAGCTACCAGCAGAGCAAGCAGCTATGAGAATTTAGTTGACACAGAGAACTTGATATGGATGCACTAGGGAAAATGCTTCTTTTTACTCTGTTAGGAGATGTCTACGGCCAGCATGAGCACCAACAGGTGCACAAGCTGGTACTTAAGTTTAACTATACACTGCTGAAGGGGATGTTCTTCAAGTATTACGTGAAATTTTCAGAATCCAAATTAACAGGCGTAATTTGTGTCCTGTCCATGAGACATGTCCAAGGGTCACAGTGATGTCATGATGAAATGCTATTAGACCATCACTGAAAACCCTGCTTTAATAGTGTAATAGTATTTTGCCTTCATTAACCCAAAGGACCATGGCAGAAGTAGTGGTGTTATGTCTTACTACACAAAATAAATTAATATTCTGGAAATCATATTTCAGAATGCTCATTTCAGCTTGAGGATCATATCACCACGGCTGTAAGATCAGTTATACTCGTAAATGCTGACACAGTTTTATGGCTACACAATGTATTATGGCTTTAGGATTCCCTGGACACAGTAAAAAATTTCTACACATGCATAGAGTCAACTGAGTTGTTTTATTTTCATTTCAAATGTATTTGGTGAACTAGTGTGAGACTAAATTTATCAGGGTCCAAAAGAATATCAAACAAAGTCTCCACAGTGCAACACAATGCTCATTCAAAACACAATGCTCATTCAAAACACAATCTATGGAATTTATTTTAAATAAAAGTCATGAATTTGTTTCTCACACAATCTTCACATCTTTTTATTTTGCTGTCCTTTTTTTTTTCTTTTTTTTTTTGGTCAGATTTTAAATGCATAAGATATTAAATATGCATTAACCAATCTACTATGGAGGCCAGTTTATGAAAGGCCCCTTGGTTACCTACAGCTATGAAGACCCAGAAGTCCTCTCCCAGCTTTGTGTTCCTGCAGAACACTGGTAAAAAGAAGAGCAGGAAACAACACCTGCCCAGAACAGAGGGCATCAGCAAAGGCTCCAGCACTTCCCAGCTGAGAGAACAGCATTTCACCACAGGTTGCACAGCAAACATACTACCAGACGAAATCAAGTATTTAAACAAGAAGAAAGTGATGCATTTCAGTCATGCGTGAAGGGAAACCCAGTGAATAAAAATTATACAATGCCACCATGAACTTGCCCTTAAGAAACACACAACAGTTTATTTTGAGTGGAATAGAGTACCCAACACAGCAGAATAACTTGCTTTTCCTTGAAAGTGGAGAAAACACAGCCAATTTTTCCAAGCATCATAAAAAAAATCAAAAAACAGTATTCTTTGTAGAAGAATCCTATTTAGTTTGCTTCTAAAAGACCAAAAATTTAAACAGATGCACTTTGTTGTGGTTACAGATTGATAATCCAATCATTCCAAAGCTGGGAAATTAAGAGATTAGAGGTTCAAACAATGTAAAATAAAGGAATAGGAACTCACAGGGATGTCTGATGTTCATGACTGCAGTCAGCAAGCAGCTAATCATATGACAGAGCTTGTCTACAAAGAGCTCTTCAAGAAAGACTGAGATTGTTGAAGTGCACAAATCTTTCCACTGGGAAGCAGGGAAAGACAGTTTATTGTTTAAAGGCTGCCAGGGCAGGAGCAGCAGCTGATTTTAGTTTCTAATGAATACATTGGGCATTCCTCTTGACCACAGGTTACATTTGTGGAAAAAGGGAATAAGGAGGAAAAATAGACTCCATCTGATAAGGAGGAAAAGCATCCTTGGATATCAACTCAACAATCTAAAAAGTCTGTTTTGAACTAGTTTTGAGGGGTATAGTGACAAAATGAATATTTGTGATCAGAGGCATGGATAAAATAGAAAATCCAGTTTAGACATCATATAAAATATGGGGGAATAAAAGGAAAATCCTAGAAATGTAATGCATTAAAAATATTTTAAAATTACAGATTTACCCAGATCCTTAATGAGCGATAATGCTTCCCATGAAATAAATGCTCCACCACCATCATCCATAGCTCCCTGCCCAACGTCCCAGCTGTCCAGATGTCCACTGACCAATACGACCTGGAAAAGTAGTCATGAGAAAACATATCTACATGAAAACACTGAATCAGAAAATTCTGTTTAGTATTTAAGCATTTTAATGACATTGTCACAAAGTTTGCATTTTCATTTAGCACCAGAGGAAAGAAATATTTCAAATAAAATTAAACATTGCTCTCTAGTTGCTGAATATTAATCTGGGATTCTACTACTTTAAACCACTGTCTAAGTGAAACTAGATAAGCTGTGAGAAATGTTTAAATGAAAGGTTTTATCTCGTACATTACGAAAGTGCATACTTTCCAGTGGTGCAGGACTACTACACTGCTGACTGGTGAAATTTTCTTTCATATTCCATCTGTTTAAGCCCTTAGGCATGAAATTTGATTAATTCTATTTTTGGGTGCGTAAGGAAAAACTATGAACTTAGACTGAATCATTCCCAGAGGTTTTTGTTTTACCATATACCTATGGTACTTGTCACAGAGGATCTCTAATTTATTAGCAGATCCCCTATGTGCTACAACAATGACAAGATATTTTATAGTTCATTAGTCATAAGGATATTTTAAAACATGGTAGCAAGTCCCAGATGGGTTTTCTGCAAAGGTTTTATGACTACAGTAGAGAATAGTAGTATGGGCATCTCCAGAAAAATCTATTTTCAGATCTGAACCCTTCAAATGTTGACAAGTAGCATCAGACAAATACCACAAGTGTGACAGTTCCCCAGCTGGGCCTTGAGCTGAAGGGCTGATGGATCTATGATTACGATGGAAAGGTCAAGGAGGGACAAAAACTCTGAGCCAAGCAGGCAGTGTGGTAAAATGGTACAACAGCACAAGGCCAAGAGCAGGATGTGTTCAGCCTATGACAACTCAGCAGTAAGGAAAAACTGAAGGAAACCCTGGAGCAACCACCTGTGTTCTGCTCAGAACTGGCCACACACAAAGGGATGCTCTTCCCTCTCTGGTTAGCTGATGTCAAGCAAGTCTCAGAGCTGTGGGATCCAGAAAAATGTAAAAAATATTCATTCTTTCTTCCACCTTTTTCTCCCTGAGGGATGAGGATCTCCTGGCATATTATCTCATCTACCATTCATCACTGGACAACTGGTCTAGCACTGTAAATGAGAACATAATGCATTTTTCCTGTTATAACTCCTGGAGGGCAAGAGCCTATGCTGTAAAGTATGCAGTAAACATTGCAAGGAAGTAACTTGGAGCCCAGACATGAAAATCTCTATTTTCTTCTTCATGTCAGATAAATCTAAGCATGTTTTCACTGGTTATTAAAATAATGGACTATCATGGCAAGATAAAAAGTATCAAGTACTCATCATACAACACTGTTTTTTCATCTAACCAAACACAAACTCAGGTAACAGAACTGAAATACCCATAGTATTAAACAAAGGCCATGAGAAAGTAATAATCATACCCATTGAACTGCCATGGGTCCAACCAGAATGCACCAAACCCCTTTAAATTTGGAAAATAGACTGTGAGATCTTTATAAATGTGTGTGCTACAAGAAACAGAACAGTCATGCCTTAGAAGCAGAAAAAGCTTGTGATCAAAATCTGAAGAACAGCTTACTCTTTCCTTCTCACATCTCAACTCCCTTTTCTGGTTATCCAGCCTTAACATGTGTTTGCTTTCCAGCACAGACTCATTTTCTTGGTAGAAAATAGACATGCTGCAATCTTTATTCCAAATGTCCCCTCCTTTAAAAGTGCTTAAACTTGGATGGATGGCCCCTCTGTAAAAGCCTCAGAATTTCTCAGGGGTATTCCTGTGATTTTGTGATTTAATGTCATGACCCTCAAAGGGCCAACACAAAAGACTGCAAACAGCACATTTTTCAGGGACACTGCCCTGCAGTAGAAGTACTTAACAGCAACATAGCTTGAAACCAGATCATCTGAGAAAAGCAATACCAGCTTTGGAGGCAGAAACGTTCCTGAAACGAGTGCAGAGAAGAGAAATGCTCTCTGTGGCTGTTCTTTTTGCTTTCTTCTAAGGGAGGACTTTGCACTACTTGCTGGTAGTGAGGGCAATGCATGAATGAATTCTGCTCCGTGTTCTGTTCGTTCCTGAACGTGCAGCCCCACTGCAACCTGCCTATGCAGGAGAGAGCTCAAACACCACCACGCTTTGCAGCCAACAGATGCAGATTCAATACAATCCACTCAATAAGGAATCCACACATAATAATAATTTTTTAAAAAGAACAGAAAAGGCTCTGAGTGAAAACACAATTGTGTGTGGTATAAAGGATGTCTATTCCACAGCTTCAAAATCACCATGTAGTTTATTTGTTCTTAAAGAAAAAAATTGTTTTAAGAAAATAACTGTTTTGTCTCCTGGGAAACAGTGTTTCAAGATTAAGGGAATTATTTAGAACAAGTTGGTAAACTCATTGAGAAACAACCAAGTTTACAATAGGATGCCTTTTCTTTAGCAGTGAAAGAATACATCACTCATGCTGTTCCCTGGGAGCATTCTCAACAGTGTCTGAGAGGGAATTACTCCTCATTTCTGTGGAACAACACATATTGCAACAGCAGGAAATTCTGAATCAGAAGAAGGTGGTGTAATCTCATTTGGGGTTACAGACTCCAATTGTAAAGCTTCTTCACTAACTCCAGAACACTACACCAAAACAGATCAAAGTTCAAGTGGATTGAGAAAGTCAGTTAATTTTATGGATGAACTTCGACTTAAATTTACTGAAGCTGTTGCCAAGAGCAATTACATAAATACAACCATTGTACCTCTATGTGAAAGTTTCTTCAAAACAGTTTTTCTTTTTTTCAAACTATGATGTTTTTATAGCAGCTGCTGAAATGAAAGTTTCACTGATCATGCTGATAGCCATAGACATTCTTAAAAAAAGATCCAGTTATAAAATAACAAAACCCACTGTGTTTATCTTGGTCTTTAAGTAGATGGAATGTGTCTCAGCAATGAATGGAAATATTTCTGAAATTCAGTCTAAACCACTATATTCTTTAAAGTAATATTATAAAATAATAGCATTGTAATACTCTGTATAGGTGGGCTAATAGCAAAGGCAGTTAAAGCTATCAAGGCCATATGATTATAGCTTTGAAAGCAATGTGGAAAATGCAGTTATGTGATTCTCAGCTCTAAAACTACACAGACACTAATAACTTTTACAAAACAACCCTATAGAAATGCCAGAAGAACAAAAGCATTGCAAAGCAATGCTTGTAAGTATCTGTAAGTATAAGAATTTGTTTTAAATATGCAGAGAAACCATAAGCAACTGTACAGGACAGTACAAATACAGCAATACATATTTGCCAAATTGACTAAAAATAAATTTGGAATAAGACAGCTTGCATGTAATAGGACAACTTAAAGATTAATTGTTCTTATTCTATTTCCTTCTGCATCAGCATGATGATTTCTATAGGCTGCCTTTAGGTCATGTGCATTTCAATCAAGCATATGGAAATATTTTGAAAAAAAAAATGAATATTCCAAACACAAGAATATTAGGAAGAGGAACCACATATTCACATACATGTGCATATGTCATCCTTTTCTAAGCAGGATGGTTTATGCCACTAAATAATCTCGCATTCCATGTGTAGTCACACAGGCAAATTGCATTTGTCGTGCAACAACTTCATAAAATGCAGGTGAACTACCTTCTGCTTGATTAAAAAGAATTTTAAGAAATGTCTATCCCTTTTTTAGTTAAAGCAAAGGCTTCTTTCTATGCAACCTTAGAGATCATAAATATTAAACATTAGGAAAGAACTACAAGCAACATTTTCAGTCACTTCATTTAATCTAGAATAACGTTTGTATTAAGTTTTGAAAACCACCATGCAGAGGTATTTAGTGGATGTATATCAGGTAATGCAAGAGTAATGGAAGAGTAATGATTCTTCATCTTTGCCCTTCATGGATGAAGAAGACTTCATGGGTGAAGGTTTGGGTTCACAGAATAGAATTTTTATTGAATGAATCTGCCTATCAATACATTACTCTTAAAAAAGCATATTAATAACTTTCGTTATTCAAAACACTGAAAAGTACTTTTCTCTCCATCTTCCTCCAGCAGACAGTGAAGATAAAGAGCACCTTAACTTGTAAGAGGAAAGAAAACTTAAACATCACATACACAAAAAATCATATAACCACAGAATCATGGAATCACAGAACCAGTAAGTTTGGAAAAGACATTTGAGATCAAGTCCAACCTATGACCAAATTCCACCTTGTCAACTAGACTATGGCACTAAATGCCACATCCAGTCTTTTCTTAGGCACCTCCAAGGACAGTGACTCCACCACCTCCCTGGAGAAGCCCATTCCAATGTCCAATCACCCCTTCTGTGAAGAAATTCTTCCTAATGTCCAACCTAAATATCCCCCTGTGCAGCTTAAGACTGTGTTATCTTGTTGTTGCTGGTTGCCTGGGAGAAGAGACAAAGCCTTACCTGCCTACACCCTCCTTTCAGGCAGTTGTAGAGAATAGGTCTCCCTTGAGCCTCCCTTTCTCCAGGCTAAACAACCCCAGGTTGCTCAGTCAGTCTTCATGGGACTTGTGCCCCAGACCCTTCACCAGCCTTGTTGCTCTTCTCCGGACACGCTCCAGCACCTCAACATCCTTCCTAAACTGAGGGGCCCAGAACTGGACACAGCACTCAAGGTGTGGCCTCACCAGTGCCCAGTACAGGGGAAGAATGACTTCCCTGCTCCTGCTGGCCACATTATTGCTGATACAGGCCAGGATGCCTTTGGCTGCCTTGGGCACCTGGGCACACACTGGCTCATGTTCAGCCTGCTGTCAATCAGTACCCCCACGTCCCTTCCTGCCTGGCCCCTGTCCAGGCCCTTCATCCCCAGCCAGTAGTGCTGCACGGGGTATGACCAAGAACTAAACAGGATATTAGAAACAGATCAAGCGGCTTTAGTCACGACACATTCAAACCCCAAGCATCTGTATGCCAAAACACTGAGCTTAAACAGTGAAGTCCTTTAGACTGTAACTCAAGTTCTTTTCAACTCTTCATGAACATTTTCAGTTAAATAATGCTAGAAGTTAGTTGTTTCCTCAGGCAACAAAAGTTTACAGTGTTCTCATCCAGTTCATAATTACCTGGAAACCCGTGAAAAACGTTTCTATTCAAATTTTTGTGGTTCACTTTCTCCAGTTTGCTTCCAAGTAAGTCCATCTGAAATTCTAAGTACCAAAACAAGGTCTTACATTATTTAACTGGATATTTTCCTTGCATGAACCCCCTGCCAGTGCAGGGGTATTTGTGCAATACTTACCTTAAACATATAAACAGCATATAAAGTTGATTTGTGTTTGGACCAAAATCAGAGGAAAACAGAAGTCAGATTAGGATCCCCTATTTAATCCAATTTAAAAATTGCCCATAATTTCTCTCCTTCCCCAGATATTCATTACTCATTTTTATTCTCACAAATATTCTCTCACTTCACAATTTCCTATTCTCTCTAGTCCCAAAAAAATTTATGGCACTAAATAAACCATGACTAAAAAAATTCTTAATCCCAGCTTCTCTCGACAGAGGAACCCAGCACCAAATTCAGGCCTGTGCTCCTAAGCATAAGGGAATACATTTTTAGTAATTTACGCATTTGGATAGCATTACAGCTATGAACAGCCAGATGGCTTCAGTTTATAAGGACTTAGAGATTTTCTTCATTTCACTGTGTTAACAGCATGAGAATAAAGGAAAAAAAGAAAGGCAGCATATCATGTACCTAACTAGTGGGCACATAAAACAGCTGGCAGGACTAAATTTAAGCCCATCATGCTTAACTTGCTTTCAAAACTATGACTAAATAAAGTCTTCATATACACAGGTTTACAGATATAGAGTAGTAAATATGGCATGGCAATTTTAGGATGTATTAGCATCATCCACAGTAGTAGCCTCCAAATATATTCAGGAAAATGGCAACACCAAGCAACATGCATTTGTGCTCCTTACCCACATAGCAAAGCTGGCACCAGTATTCACAGCATCCTTCCTTAAAGCACTTCTTAATCTGTAGACTATATTTCCTTTCCCTCTTCTTATGGGGGGGAAAGGAAATATATAGCTTTTTCTGCCCTGACTCATTCTCTTCCCACTCCGCCTCAAACCTTTCTCTCTTCAAGTCAAACAGCAAAACAAATGCAACCCTTCCTACTTGATATTTTGTGTCCAGGCAGAACTTCAGTCCTGTATGCAAACCAACATTCCTCAAGTTTTAAAATATTTATAATTGTTATTTAATTTGTATCATGCAGCACAATTACAACAGTAAATCAGTCCCTTGGCTTTTCCACCAAAGGTTTTCCGAAACCTAAACAATCTGAATTTGTAATCCTATGTGCTGTAGCACCACATTGACTGCAGCAAACACATCACACATCATCTTCCATTCTGGAATCCAACCCAGCTCTTCCAACAGCAGGATAAATACTTGACCGAAACTTCTCAAGCACTGCATTAGAAAGATAACCATTTAAACAGTTCTTGCTGAGACACTGTGTTTTGTATACACTATCATTATTCAAGCTCAGCATTTCAACATTTGAGGACGACAGGATGACAAAGCTGAGTGCCCATCAGCAACACAGAGTACTGAGTACTGTAACATAGTACATATGGCATGGGATTAAACTCACATGCAAGGTAAGATATACACATAATGCACATATTTGAATATAAACTCCTGTATTTGAAGATGTGTGGGGCATTGCTACCAGAAGAAAAATACTTTGTCCAGTAATGCTTAAACATAAGCCTACTCTATTGTGTGTAATTTTATCAACTTCAACAGCTAAATTCAAGCATGGAGCTGTATCAGAGATATTCAGTTGTAAAAAAACTTACTTGATTAAAACTCTTTATGACAGTCTACTCTGGCCATTCCCCAAATTTTTGTTTTGGGCTACAAAGATTTGTGTGTTTTTGTACTTGCCTTTAAGAAAACACAAACTGCCCCCAGTTAAACTGCAATTAGATTAAATCATGCCCTACATGTAAATCAGGAACATTACCACATTTAGTGGATTTTATTTTGTATATATAAGGATATTTCTTCAAATTAGTTTTAGCTTTGGTGCCCAAATAATATGACTTCACTGTACAGCTCCTTTTATTAGATTTTACGCACATTAGGAATGGTTTTTAAATAATCAGTCTAGCTGTCTCAACTAATTTACAGTCCTAAAGATATAGTGAGGTTCAGAAGGAAAAAAAATGATTAAAACAACAACCGTCTTTTCTACTTAATATGCAGTGTATTAAGTCTTAACTTCCAGGCTTCTGATTAAATGACAGATCTGCACATGAAACAGAAGTGACTCAGTCACACAAGAATCCAACCCTATTATTGCTAAAAATCTGATTAACCTTCAAAGAGCCCCTGTGTCACAACATACAGTAAATTCTATAAAGTTGTATCTCTACTTTGTAGAAGTGATTGAAACTGAAGTGTTCTTGGAAAGTACTGCAATCAAACCTCCCTGTTTGAAGTGAGTCTCAAAACCACTGAGTAGTTAATAACTACTAGTAGTAAATGAGCTGGTATCATTTATAGTATGTATGACAGTGAAGGACAAAATTAGTCTGAAAATAAATTATTACTGATAAGAGAATAGTAGTAAAGGTAATAAGACAGAAACTATATGAGCATTCAAAAGATAAGCAAGTATTGAAATGACTACCATTTTCAGATTAAATGTTGGATTATAAGACTTAGAATTTCCATATTTAATCCTCCAGCATCTTTTATTTCCTATTCCTGAGCTGTGACATTTCAGAAATAATATCACTCTTCATAATACTCTATTTTGAAAATAAGGGTTTAAAATTACATATTTCAACCCACTTCTAGAGGTTTTAAGTGGGAAAATTGTAACAGTAACTACCTCTAAACAAAAGCAGGTATCAATGAAATATCACTTACCCTTGAATAAAAAAAGATGTTGTATCTGCTTTTTTTCTTGTTCAAAGATCAGCAAAGAATCTCTGCAATATCCCTGTAGGAAAGCTAAAATGGCATCTGAGTTGATGTGAATAGAGAAGCTCTTTTTTTCTACAGTTGTCAAAGGAAGACTTCCCTTACTTATATAGTAGATAATTTGTATAATCTAGAGTATATGTATTTATATATTTTTCACTTCAGGGATATAAAGGATTCCACATTATTACAGATCTAGCAACATCCTCAAACGTTCTATCTTTGAAATTCCCTTTTTCAGATATCAAAACTAATCTCAGCTAAAATAAACACTAATATCCAGTACTACTACTTTTGCGGAAGCATTTACAAAGCCTATTTGTACACAGTGATACTAGGCATTACTAGCAAGCTTCCCTTTTTAAAACTGTAAAAACAGTAGATTTTTCTCCAAAACAAATTAAAAATACTGTTTCCTCTCAAGAACACCAGAGAACCCCTTAATAAGTCATAACATTGCCTCACTAGCACTGCTTCAGAGCATTGTGATGACCTAAAATGTCCTGAAAGCCATCCTGAGTAGCTACCTCCCAACTGACCTCAAGAAAATAGACTTTAAAATCCCCCAAGAAGAATGCTGATGGAAGCAAGTCAAAACAACCCCTACATGGCTGTATGAACAGCAGAGCACTGTAAGAGAGGAGGCTTAAAAACTAGCACTTATGTCCCTGTGCAGGCAGCAGTCATTGGAGAAAACCTGAGGTTGGAAGGGACTTCTGACTGTGCATTGATTTCCACATCCTGCTTGCAGCAGGATCAACTTGTATCTGATCAGTTAGAATTTTGTCCAGTCAAGTTCTGAAATTTCTCACATTAAAAATGCTATATCTTCTCTGGAAAAACTGTTTCAGTGCTTACCCTTAGGAAAATATTTTCACTAATACCCATTATAACACAAGCCTTATTAAAAAATGTGCCCTGCTGGGCCATCACTGTGGATTTTGAACACAGTCAGCTGACAAGCCTGCCTTGTGAGCCACACCTCCAGATGCTTTTATTATTCATCACCAACAACTGAACACAATGAAATTTTTGTGTCTTACCACACCGTGGTCCCACCATTACACATACTAAAAGGAGTGCTGATCATGTAATCCATTCTCCCAGAAGTGTCCCACTTCTAAAGTCACAACGACCTATCAGAACTAGTGATTCCACTTGTCCTTGTTTCTTCACAGTGGATAGTGGCTCCAGGCCTTTCTGCTGGGATAGCAAAGACTCTTCACACAGTTCACTGCCCTGTGTTCACAGTCTGTGACAGAGGCTTTTCTGATCTTTCTCTCTTATTCCACAAATCCTCACATAGGTTAGGCTCTTGCCATTTCCTCCATGCCCAAAGGATTTCATTGTCTAGTATGCTAAAACACTCAATTAGTCTTTCATTTGATTGCTATAACCCTTTTTTATTTTTATGGCTTATCCTACATTCCTGGCACCTGCACAAGTTTTCTCAGAATTTTGCTAAGATTATCCTCTTATTATCTACAGGGCTTTTTTTAAAGATTCTCATTATTCATTATGGATTTTTAAAATCTGCATGTAACATTTTCTCTTTCCCATATACGTTGTTTCTAAACTGTACAATAAATGTGTCAATGCAGCACTAACTTCAGGCATTCCCAAAACTGCAGGAATCCACCATGGAATAAATCCATCAGGGAGATGCTCTGTTAGATCTCATAATTAAGAACAAGGAAGAACTGATTTGGAATGCAGTGAAGGCCTGCAGTAAACATAACATGGTGGGGCTCAGGATCCTGAGAAGAAGGACTAAGGCAAATGGCAGGATGTGAGCTCTGGTCTTGGAAAAAGTAGTGTTTAGCCTGTTCAAGGATCTGTTTGTAAGAATCCTATGGGAGACAGAGCTGGAGAGATAAGAGTCCAGGAGAGCTGGCTGGTTTTCAAGGATCATGCTGGGGACCAGCTGGAAAACAGCTTGGCAGAGAAAGGAGCTCAGGGTCCTGGTGGACAGCTAATTGACCATGAGCCAGCAGGGTGCCTGTGCCATAAACAAGGCCAATGGCACCCAAGCTGTATCAGGCAGAGTGCTGCTTGCAGGTTAAGGAGGGTGATCCTTCCCCACCATTCAGCACTGGAGAGACACATCTTATACATTTTTGAGACACATCTGTGAGCTGTGTCCAGCCTGGAGCTCCCCAGAACAAGAAAGACAAGACTACACTGGATCACAGACGTGATGGAGGTGTCACCGAAACTGCACGAAAAAACCTCTCCAACAATATCTTTTCAGTGTTAGAGAATTAAGGCATTAGTTTATTCTGGCCAGGATGTTGTTCTGGCCAGGATGTGCAATAGAAATAATTTCATCCACACATGCCTGGGTCATGCAGTGAAAATCATCCCATCACACATGGTTCTTTACTATATTTTTCACATATTTATACATATAAACCCAAAGCAATTCTTTGGTTCAATGTTCATTGGTCCCAAATTACACAATTCTTAATATTTGGGTTCCTATTGGTTATTGATCCCTTTACCTTTTATGATAATTTTGTCCTCATTCTTTGATTCTTTTATTGATTTTTTTTCCCAGACCAAGGGTCTCCAACACACCAGGGGATGATGTTTGAGGGTAATCTTTGTTAATGGTCACTTGTGCATATTCTGGCAACTCTCAGTCCATTGAGGTGTTAAGCTCATCAGGCCTCACCCAGGGAATAGAGTCTTTTGAAAAGAAACTTCAATACCCTTCTCCTTGGGCAAAGAAGAACAAATCCCTGACTAAAGATAGTTAAAAAAAAAAAAAAAAGTTGTATAATTTCCAACAAAGGCAACATAGAGCTGGGATTGGAGAAAAAAAGGCTTCAGGATCTCATCGAAGTGCATAAATTCCTGGTGGCAGATGTAAAGAAGGGGGAGACAGACTCTTGTCAGCAATGCCCGCTTATAGAACAGGAGGCACCACGCAGAAACTGAAATAGAAGAAATTCCACTTAAAAATAAGAAAAAGCTTTTTTGCTACAAGGACTGTAGAACATTGAAACTTCTGTCCAGAGAGTCTGTGGGGTCTCTGTCCTTGAAGATATTCAAGACGCAAGCCCTACACAACCAGCTCTAGTTGACATGGCTTTGAGTACAGGGTCAGGCTATGTGATCTCCAGAGATCACTTTTTGTAATCAGACACTGATTCCAGAAAGATTAATTCACATTTTCTTCTGGATCAATATATAATCCACACTTCTTTTGCTCAGAAAATTTTGTTAGAGATACAAAAAGCAGAACACAACCTGGCAATCAATTCTACCAAAGCCCAGCGTGTCCGTCAAGGTCCATATGGATAAAGTAAAACTGTAATCTTCAATACAGTATTTCACTAGCAAAAGACAAAAGACCTCTTTTCTACTTAGGGCAGTCAAAACCACAGTAAAAATTAAAGTTGATGAATGAATCCACAGAAACAGAACATTACTTGGCTTGCAACATGAAAGAAAATATCTTACTGACCATAAAAATAATTACTTTATATATTGTATGAAACATGTCTTCAAAGTATCAACACAACTTTCAAATTACAAGTCTTCTTTCACCAATGGTAGTCCCTTCAGTTTCTTTTTGATGCTGATCATTAAAACAGCACTTCCACTGAGGCTTAATTGTCGACTTAAAATAATTATTTCTTATTTCTACATTCACATTAGTTCATTATACTGTATTGATCTCTTTGTCAATAAAATGGGACTAAGCAACTGTTTATTATGTAGGAATAGAGTGAAGATTAATATTTATTCTTATATTTATGACAGCTTCTATGGAAAATACTAAGAAATAGAGACTTGAAACCCCGTCTTATATAGAAATTATTGGAACTGTATGTCTTCACACAAGCAAGAATTCAGTCCACTAATTTCTAGTACCTACCAAAGTCACAAAGACACAGCTAAGTAGCTGCAAGCAACACTGGCAGATTTCCCTACTCAATTCCATTAGCGTATCTCAAAAAACCAGAGTTTTGATACAAAGCAATAGCACGCCCTACATGTTTATCTGTCCCTAATTTCTTTGTTTATATACTCTTGTGAAACTTAAAGTATGCTTGACACAAGTTTTCACCAAGATAAAGAAGAGGCTGATTTTCAAACTCAAACAATGTCTGCAAAAGACCAGATGAGACAACTGTTGTCAGGATGATTTCCAGGGTGGAATTTCTGCTCTAAGTTAAAAGAGATTTGCTTTATTGGAAGCAGTAACCCAGAGGCTCTGGAATGCATTTAGAGTGCAGGGGACTTTGGTAAACCTGGTGCAAAGTACAGACGTGGCAAAGCAGGAAAAAAGAGTGACAATATGCACTCCAACATGTTTGGCCTACTCCAAGGCTGAAAGACAGTTCAAGTGCGTGAGTTGCCTGGGCTCTGTATATCTGCTGCCTGTTACCATCTTTTAATGCATGCACAGATGTGTCCAGAGACGGGTAACAGAGCTGGTGAAGGGTCTGGAGCACAAGTCTTATGAGGAGCAGCTGGGGGAACCAGGGTAGTTCAGCCTGGATAAAAGGCAGCTCGAGGGTAACATTATTGCTCTCTACAACTACTTAAAAGGAGGTCGTAGCCAGGTGGAGGTTGGCCTCCTCTCCCAAGCAGTAGTAATAGGACAAGAAAAACAGCCTCACCTCGTGCCAGGGGAGATTCAGATTGGACAGAAAGAAAATTTTATTCACCAAAAGGGTTGTTAAGTACTGAAACAGGCTGCCCAGGGAACTGGTGCAACCAGCATCCATGGAGGTATTTAAAAGAATGTAGATGTGATGCCTAGGGACATGGTTCAGTGGTGGACTTGGAAGTACCAGGTTAACAGTTGGACTCCAAGACCTCAAAAGTTTTTCCAGCCTAAATGATTCTATGATTTGATAATTCTATGCCAGACACAAACCAATGCTTTCCCAACACAGAATAGAAAGCAGATGGATAACTCAGAGCCCTGCAGAAATGTGAAAAACAAGTCAACTGCATTAAGAGAAAGGGGGGAGATACAAAGGTTCCTTGTCCTGCTCTTTTCCAAAATCACAGTGTGATTACCAAAGATGGGGGACCATAAAATTGAAGTTATCCCACTTGGAATTGGTTCAGCATATGTGAAACATTTGAGTAGTCTTTAGAAGGAATACGTAGATTGATTACAGCATTTCCCCAAAAAGTGGGAAAGCTGTCCTCATGGTCACACTCTGGAATCAAACTGAGCTGTGCTTTGTACATGGACTCCACCTCCCTCCTATCAGATGCCTAAGGAATGGCTGCAGGTTGGTAATATCTCTGCATTTTCAAAGGCACAAATTTCTTTATGTCCTCCATAGCATGAGAAACCTTTTGAGCTGGTGATTTTTTTTCTCCCCCATGTCCAGAGGGTCATCAGAAAGGAGAGAGGAAATCAGAAAAAACATCTGAAACACCAGTTCGATCCAGGTTATACAGATAGGTTTGTGTGATGTGGGCTTCTGTCTACTTGGACTTAACATCAAATTTATGTCCCTAGGCCACATAAAATCTGTCAGTACTAACTAACACTCCTGTCACTTCGCCTTAGACTTAAATCCCTGACCTTCATCTGAAAGGTTGCGTCTCATTGCCAATGTCACCTCCTTCTCGTTCTCTTCCCATGGCTGCAAGCTGAAATAACTTATTTACCTAAATATCCCTGCACTCCCCAATTTCACACATGCCAGAGGAATGTGTGCTTACAGAAATTCTGACATCTATATAGCACTGGCTAACCAGGTGGCAAGTGCCACAAACTGCTATTAGACATTAGTCTATTCTCTAAGATAAGTATTAAAAAAGACCCTACATTCAGTCAGCTTCCACAACCCTGACACCGAATGCAATAAAATAGATTCTTAATGAAACCTTGTGTCATACTAAAATTATTACTGCTGCTCTATTTGTACTTCATATCTCCTTGTGTTGGAATGAATTTAATTTCTCCTTCAGGCACTCTTCTCAGAGGCTCCTATTCTAATTTTATTAGGTTTTGTGTCTCTAACTTTCAAAATTAAACACAATGGTTTTCACAGTAGTACACAAAACTAATTGTATGTCCTGAATTAATAAGCTTGAAAGGCATGTTTACTTAAGATTTTATCAGGGCTGTACCTGCTTAAATATTTTAATAGTTGAATGTTAAAAGAAACTTATTCTATCCTTTAAATAAACTTCTGGCAAGATTGCACAGAGAGAAATACAGATGCAAAGAACAAGATTCTCCTAATGCATCCACTCCAGTTCTTGTTATCAGACATAACTGCATGAAAAATCTGGTTAGTATTTTTAATTATTTGAGTACATTCAGCAATTTTTAATTCCCACTTATTAGTGTTAATAACACAAAAATTTCAGAATAACTGATAGGAATCTGTAGCTATCTGTGAACCTTTCTCCTCCCACTGATGTCTTACACAGCTTACTACTCATTTTCCAAGCTATTCGTGGGAGCTTCATACCTGTTGAAACAAAAAAAATATGCTTGAATGTTGGCCAGCATTTCTTATGTCCATCATGTTCTTCTCAAGAGACTGAAGTCTTCAGGTGGACAGTTCATTTTTTAACCACATAAGACAGGGACAGACCAAAGGGAATGTGAGTCACCAATTTGTTCAAAAGTGAGGACATTTTAATTATGGCTTTTAAAATTTGTCAATTCCAAGGTAAGGTCAGAACAACAATGAAACTTAGGCATTTATTTAATTGATCTTCAAGAGTAAGTAAAAGTGTTCACCTGGATTTTGCATTCTACAAATGAAACAAAATGCAAATTAACTTGTTCAATTACTAGGAATGAAAAAAGACAAAACAACTCTGCTAGCAGGTGCTACTCCTGCCATACTGAAATATGTGTCAAACATCCTCTTGGAAAAAGCTACTCCAAAAAACGGGTCCTCTGCAATGCCTATATCCCCAAAACACTTAAGTTGCATGATCATTTTCTGAAACTACTTACATTCACAAAACTCAGACTGTAGTTGCAGATCTCGCTCGAGTAATTCACTTTTATTCTTCCCAGCCTCAGGACATTCAATACTAATCTATCTTAATTACACCATTGTAATCATAGCAGAGCCACACATAAGGAAAATAGACACAGAACTGAAATATTTCCAGGACTTTGCCTACAAACTTTGCAATTTAACAACCAACCTAACACTTCCTATTCTACAACTGATTCAGTTATTCTACATGTTCTAATAAACACGCTTTTCAAAAGAAGCTAACTAATATTTAATTTCTTTATAAATACACAAGGGAAGAAGTTAGTAGAGACAGTAAAGAAGTCAAATGAGGTAAAGAGAAAGCAGCAGATAAAAAATTTCCACGATTCTGTAGAAAGGGTTGACTCCAATTCAAGTATGTCAAGAGAACATGACTTGTTGCCAGAATCATCAAAACAGCATAGGTTTGAGGTGAAGAGATTGATAGAAACTGCTCCCTGGAAGCAGGTATTGGCTGGTGTTTTTGCAACATGCTCTTTGTTCTGAGCATATCACCAGTGAAAGTACAAATGAGTACACACATGAACATCTACAAAAAAAGTGTGCTAGATTGCCACAGTAATGATCTTTACTGAGCTACAGAAGATTCTTGTACTAAGGACACAATATCTTCAAACTGTCCCAAGGAAACACTGAGAAATAAAACCAGGATGGAAAACCAGGCTACAAATGTTACAGAAAAACTTTTAAGTGTTTATCAGAGACCTGAGTTTCCTCTGGAAAGAACAACACAGCCCAATAAAAGCTCAAGGTACACTGAACAACGACTGTACTGGCAAAGGGTGGGTATTAAACACATTAGACTTCTCATGTAATAACAAAAGTTGCATTAGAGAATGCCAAAGAGTTTCCATCATCAGGTTATCTTGGCAACACCACATACCATCCTTACCATAGCTGCCATCTGGAGACTTTCATTTGCTAGCCCTCCAGGCTATCTTGATCATCAGTTGCACCTGTAGGTACACACTGGTCTCCAAAAGCCCAAGTACCTGGTTGTAACTAAAACTTCCCTGCCATCTTCCCCATTCTCAATTTTTAAACTTCAGGGAGGAATCTGAAACCCAGCATGGCTGACAGGTGTGAGGGGTCAGTCTTCTTCAGTGGACTACTTTGGCTACCAAGCAAATCAAAAGAGAGCATTTATCTCCAAAAGATACTCCTTTCCTCTCCCACTACTCATCTCAGGCTGAATCAGAGTAACTTTGTCTGAAAGACAGGAAAATGAATAATCAAATAAAGGACAGAGGGGAGAGGGCAACTTAAATTGGCAACCAGAGAGAGTAAAAATGCAGAAATTGTATCACATTCCTGGAAAAATATTCCATAAATCAATTTCAGCCTTTTCTTCTGCATCTCCAACATTCAGCTTGAATTTCCTCTCAGTTTATTCAACCAAAGAGCCTATTTATTGACAACTTGACCACCATGGAGGATACAGAGAAGAAAACACTTCATAAAGCACTGTTCATATTTAGAACTTCATAACAGGCTATACATCTTCAGGTATGACATGTGTGCTTTCTAACCAGAAAATGTAACATTTCAATTGTCCTTAAACGTCTGACAAGTTATTAAATTTTTAGTTTTCAGAATCTTAGATCATGAAAGACTCAAATCAACAACAACTTATCTATAAAATGAGATGCACATGTTTTTCAATATGAGAAAGTGAATGCAGATACAAAATACAGTAGAGTGTTACAAGATGAAAGTTCATTTCACATGACATTTGTAGCAAATTTCTTTTCTGAAGTAACATTTTGGAATCCAGGATTATACGAAAACCAGAGAACTACATTATTCCTATATTTGAGGGGAAATATTGATTGTGGTATTATCTAGGCTGGTAATAGTAAATGTGATAAAGTAAAATGAAGAATTCAGCCTCAGTGATTCTGCATTTTGTTTTTGCAGTGTTTGCCTTCCCCCTAAATCCAGGACAGTATACACAACTTTTCATAAAAACACAATTCACTGGATGTTAAACCATATTTCTTGACTCCAGACTACTACTATAAATTTTAAAGGTATTTTCTTCATGGCAAGCAAACATAGCAAGAAAACTGTTTTTCCAAAGGTCTCAATAGAAGGGAAATTACTAAGTGTATTACTATCACATCAGGAGTATTTAACAGTGACCACGTTGAAATTCTAGTGAATGTATGGCTGTATTTTGTTTAGAGATAGAAGCAAAAGACCTTTCGAACACAAATGTTTTTAATCCAGACAACATATGATGTAAGAGACATTTAAAGAAATTAATATGTGAGCCAATTCCCAAGACCCTCTGCAGGGTCTGGACTACATTCTGAGGGATGGGGGAAGTGGTTATGTGTGGTTTTTCTGAGGGTTTTTTGTTTGGTTGGGGGGGGGTGGTTGCTTGTTTTGTTTGCTTTGGTTTGGTTTTAGGTTTTTTTTTCCAAACCTAAAGCCAAGGACTATTTAATTTCACTTAGTTTCTCAGAATTCATCTCAAAATCTTAACAACTTCCATGGTGTTTCTTGACATGTCCAGCACCCCTATAATTTCCCTTATTATTGACCTCATAGGATGCTATGAGTGTCAAATCACTTGCTGATTAAATAGCACTGTTTGCATGTTACACTAGTTTGGTGCAGTATGAAGTTTGACCTTTTCCCAAGAAGCTCTTCCCTCCCAAAATGCAGATGCTTACCACAATAGACTGCAAGTTTTGCCAGAGAAACATGAGTCTCTACAGAGAATAATTTCAAGCAACATTCTGTAGGTAGGAAGTCAATAAACAAAGAACATGGTCTGACCTTTGGGGTTTTTTTTTTCTGCAAGGGTCACATTCTATTAATTGGGTTGCAATTTTCTTTTTTTTTTTTAAATTGTTGTTCATATATACTTACTTTTAACAAGTTACTATTTTCAGTGTCAGGAGCTTTGGCAGTGCATCCATTATAAATGAAAGTTCTAGTTAGCTTTATTAGTTGGAACATGTTAAACACAGGCACAAAGAAACCATTGTGTATGCCTGGTGGTTTGATTGGAAGTTCCTCTTCTCCCAGTGCCTGCTGGAAGTATATATCTGACACTGAGCACTAGCCACACACCTAAATTGTTCGATAGATGGCGTGTTAAATAACATCTCCTGCAGAAAAAAAAAAAAAAAAAAAAAAGAAGAAGAAGAAGCAAATTTTGACAGATTTTTAAAAATAAACAAATAAAAGCATAAAGGCAGCAGAGGACAGTGCTAACAGATTTAAAAAAATAAAATTTGAGCAAAAGATGTACAATAATCTTAAGCATTTTTCTTTTGACTAGCGTGGCTGAAGGTGGGAGCCCTTTAATTTTATGAAAGGAAAAGTGTAACACAACTAGTGTACATTCATATCAACAGAGCAGGAAAGCAGAGAAGGAGACAGCTTTTTTACTCATGGCTTTTACAGAAGGGAGATACAAGGACACTCTGACCCTTGTGAGTGCCCTGTGTATGAAAGCCTTTGAAGCAGTGCATAAGCCTTCTCTACAGCAGCCAAGAAACAATCTGTTGGATCTTGTCTAAACACTTACAGTTAATGCACTTTAAATATAGTTCTGATTAGTCTGGCTGCATCCTTCTGAAACAAGCAATATTTATAGTATCTATTATTTCTTTTGGTTTATATCATGCATTCCATGCATTAACTTCCCATGTAAATAGTCAGCAATTAGGACCAATGTCTAGCAAATGTCCTCAAATTTTCAGTACCCTCATGATGTAACACTTCTTAGACAGCAGCAAGTCAATTAATCTCTCTTTTCCATGAGAGGCTTAGATGGGAATATAACCAGATCTGCCTTGATCCCCAAGTTGGACAAAGTGTCTTTAAAAGAATTTTGTTGTAGCTTTCACCTAATTCAGCAAAATGTACCATTTTGGATAAGTCAGTGTTAACATCACCCTAAAGGCAGAATACTTTGTCCTGTTAGATTTCACTACACCATGAAGCACCTGAAGGAGCTATAAAAGCAGGTCCCTAAAATATATATTGGGAAAAGATGGATTATTTCAGAAGGTGGAAGTCATCATCTCCAGAGATCTGCTGTAAATAGTCCAGGCAAGTTTCAATTTCCATCAAAACAGAAGTGATCAAAGGATTGGATGAGCAAGAGGAAAATATACTAAACTACATTTTGAATACCAAAGCAGCATCAAAGATGTACAAGGCTGCAAATGCAAGGCCAGCAGAAGTTCAGCCTGTTCCAAAGTGTCTTACAAAGACAACTGCAATGACTCTGCTCCCAACAGCTGTGTGACTTCTGCCACAGCCACCTTTGGCTCATTCACTATCTGCTACATAAATGGGCAATTATCGAATGAAAATCATCACTCTTTCACAAGCTGCATATGCAGATATTTTAGAAACTAATTTGTTTCTCTTTCATGCTTTTCTCTCAAACTTTCCAGGCCATGGAAACAATCATACACTAAATAAATGAAAACATCTCTTACTAGCTCTGACATGCTTCTGTCATGTTCACTATCTGGAGAAAAACCAAAACCACTGGCTGTAAGAAAAAGAGAAAAATCAGCTTTGAGAAGAAGCAACAGTTCCCAAAATCGAGCCTGATTTAATCGTGACAGCCCACAATTCTGTTTGGGCTGGGCATGTCTCAAGGCCTCTCCAGTAACAAGACAGCTGAGCAAAGGTAATTTTTTCATACACTGGAATTTGTTCTGCCTTTAAAGTAGAATTTAATTTATTAAGCTAGTGGAACTAACAAAACCAGACTAAAATCTAGAGGTAGAAGAGATGGAATATGACAGCAAACTTTTCTCTTTGTCAGTATTTTGCAGCATTTGAAACATTTAAACATAAACCAAGCAAACTCAGGGAGCTAAGTGATCAGCCATTCTGCAGACAGCTAAACGTCATGGTCAGGAATCTTTTGATGATATTCCATCTAATATTCCCTGCTTAGGTTATCCCTAGCAATTATTCTTGTTATGTGCAGTCATTTTTCTTCCTCTCCCACCAACCTACTTCCAGAAACAATTATTTTACAATCATTTTTTTCCTGTCATTCCCTATCTTGTGTCTACATTTTGTGTTCTTTCCACTGAATTCCTTTAAAGTGATAAATACTATTCCTTTGCAGGACTGAAAATTGGAAGCTAAAGATGGACTTCCAGATGAAGTCCCATCTAAGATACAAAAAATAGCAACTAATCCTCGCCATTTCATCATGTGGTGGTGTGGCAGCTTGAGTCAATTCAATGTCAGAAAACCTCTGTATCAGTCTGAGAAAAGGAGTGATAGAAAAGAATTACCTTTTCTTGAAAATATTAGTAATAGAAATGGCCAAAAAATTACTACATTTGGAGAATTTAAACCTATATGCAACCATCAAGAACAAAATATCTGAAGAGGAGAGTTTGTGAGCACATAAGACGACCAGCTGGCAGACACCTCTAGGACCCAGAGCAGCCTGCAAGGAATGCTGGCTTTGAGAACAGACTTCCATTTCACAAGAGCTGAACAGTTAGAGATTGTCAAATATATTATCTGACATTTCTCATTTCTCTCTGTCAGGATTTAAAAAACTTGGGTCTTCTGTCTCTTACTATCCTGTGAAGTCATTCTTGTTTTAATTCCCTGTGCACATACCGTGATTCACACCTCCCTCCATCCCTTTCATTACCTCCCCTTTGTAACTTCCTTTTTTCTGACAATCCTAATTCCACAGTTAAACATGACAGAGTAAAGGATTTCTCTTTCTACTGCCCAACCATGTCACTCCCCATGCCTCAAAATCCTCTTAGTGAGTTTAATCCCTCAGCTTCCCCCACTTTGTCAAACAGCTTTCTGTACTTGCTCTGAACTTCTGGAACTTTTCTTTTAAAATCTGTTTTAAAAACTTCTAGACTTTTAACAAAGCAGTATTTTAATTGCTCCCTATGTGTCATCCACTTCTTGAATCCCTACTTTCAGTGGTAAAATCTTTGGTAGGGTAACTACCCCATTATTCTGCTTAAGTGTCCTGAAAAGCTGGAATACTATGGACACAACTACAGCTATCTGCATACAGCAAAATTTGGAGTGCAATCATAATCTTTGTTCTAGGTGAGAACAAAGCTCAGTCTCCTTTTCTTATTATTGGATTGTAAATTTGGAAAGTATCAAATATTCCCACAGGGGGTAACTTCATAACTCTATCTGGATTTCAAGATTAAGAAAACACACCCTAGACTTTTCAGTACCTGTGAAATTCTACCCTACTACCAGCACAAATGGTACCTTTTCAGCAACATGGACTAAACTCAAAGCAATAAACCCATTAAATGCATTTCTCTAGAACATCTAATCAGCTTCAGACTACCGGTCCTTACTGCAAGATGCTCAGTGACCTGAACCTAAAAACTGACAAGGATGACAAAATGCTGCAGGCAGTGCTGTGTCACAGCTGCAGCTACTGTGGCAGAGGAAGGAACAGAACAGTCAAGGTCACAGGTGGTGTCACCAGCAACATTCAGGGTGATGAAACACACTGTACGGGTTAAAATGCAACTAACTTCTGGCTCCTTAAATAAGATTACATTTGCACAAGTTAACAGGACCACTTTCAGAAAAAATACTTTCTCCAAAAAAATGAGTCAAAGCGCCTGATCCAGCAAATGCAAAGAGGTTTTGGTCATCACATTTGATTTTGAAGTAGCAATGAGTATAAAGCTTTTTTGTTATTTGCTGCTGTAACTAACACACTATAAACATTTATCATAATGAGCAGGCAAATAAAGTGGCAGTGTCACCTATGAGCTCTGTTCAAAGCATTTTCTGTTCCGATAAAAATTTGATAAGCTTAAAAATTTTCACTGCCAAATGAATTTCCAAAAGACACAGTTTTGAATGAGAGAGAGAACACAGTAATTGCACTTAGATATATTTGTATCTTGTGTGTAGAGTCAGAGCTGGCACCCATCACATCTTTAACTTGCAGATTCTTCCCATCCTCTCCTTCAGGCCTGCTGTTGGATAAATATCAAATTTTCAAGTGTTCTCTCAAGAACATTTTACCCCATGTAATATAGCTATGGTAAGTGTTTGAACCTACTCTGAATCCTGCAGGACTCATGGTATTAATATTTTCCAGCTATGAACACTGTAATTTAGCTGAACACTATTCCTTAATATTACTTAGGTCTGTTTCCATTTCATCACATGTACAACTGATCTGATATTAAGGATAAAATTATAAAGACATCTACCTGCTTTATCTCCTGAAATCTCTTTAGCAAAGATTACACAGTGGCAGTTCCTCATAAATTTCACTTGCCATTATATAGCCTATTTAACTAGTTCAATTGAATGTTTCTAAAGTTCATAATAAAAGAATTAATGACTTGTAGCTTGTCAAGCTACAAGTGAGAATTCTGAGCTAGTAGCATTCACTGTATCAGCCCAATTTTTAACAACTGTAATGATGATGAACAATAGTTCATTCCTATTATCTTCTCTTAAGTCTCCTTAAGGAGCTTTACAAACACAACCTGCTAAAAAAAGGTTGGAGATGAGAAGTTTCCTCAGTGGTTATTTGTAAGGATATTTGCTAATAATTCTGAAGTAAAGTTCCTTTAAAATGCTGAGAAAACTGAAAAACAAGATAAGGGTTTTTTCCCCCCTAAAATGTTTGTGCTTTGCCCACTTTATATCATGGCATCTACATTTCTGTCACTTTGTTTTAATTCTTTATAAACAATTTGTAGAAGCCGAGCAGTTCCCATGATCAGATTTTTAGATATAAGTATGATCTTTTGCCCCCTGCTTAAGCCCTTTATTATACAAACTGTAATCTTCTCACCCAATTTTTAAAGCATGATTATTGTTCATTATAAGACTTAACAGAAAGAAGCCAGTATGGTTCAGATGATAAAGATGCTGCATGGAGGGCACAGTGAAAGCTAAACCAGATTCTTCTGCTTGTTTTTTGCTTATAAAAATATCACACTTAATTAAGGGGCTTTTAAAAAATTTCTGACTGAGCAGATTATTGGCAAAAACAAATCAGGCACCAGTCAAAACAAATAATCCCTTTGATTTACTCCTCTGACGACTCTAACTGGTTGAGTGTAACTCATTCTTGAAAGAATTCTGCTCTCCAGATCCCACACTGTGAGTGGCTTTCAGCCCCGTTAACAAAGTGAAGTGGTCTCTGGTTTTCACAGGGAGGCTCAGTGATGTGGAGAACTTTGGCAGGGCTACAAAGGCTCAGCAGAATGGAGGCAGTCTAAACAGATACGGCTGTTTGGTTTCTGTGCCGGAACTGCTGAACACAGAAGTAAACTGGGTGAACTATGAACCCTGTTTGCTCGCTCCAACTATCACCAAAAGCACAGCTCATGATAAAGTCTGCTTTCTCCTGACAAAAACATGCTCAAAACCCCCGTTAAACAACAAGCCTGTATAAATGTTAAGTATTCTGTACGTACAAAAGAGCTTAGCTGAGATGGCTAAAAGCCTAGAGGAAACCTGATGAGCACAAAGGACACAAACCAAGTTAGGAAAATGAAACACAGAATGCCTCGTGTTCTGCCTGGAAAATATAGCAGAACTGATATTCTAGCCTATGAACACCTAGTAAGAATCTTGAAACACTTGACCTACACTCTTGTCAGGTAAACTTTACACTTTCATTCAGGAAGGAAAAATAAATAAGGATCAAAATATGCTTTAAAACCACTGTGATGTTCCAGGTGTAAGACTGCCACGTTGCTTCCTCAGCATCTACCTCAGTTTTCCCAGCTTCATGGAAATACTGTCAATGCCATGGACTTCAAGGAAACAAAACGGGGGCAGACTGGGTATAACTACAGTGGGGCAACTGGGTCTTGAGCAATTCCACTTGGCTTCATTCTCCCCACTGCTCAGCCTCCCAGGGCGCAGGTTCCACTTCACTAAGTGGCCTACAGACTTGCTGTCACAGCACAACAGGGTAGGCAGGAGCATACTACAACCATTCTAATACTAAAGCCTCATTGTAAAACAAAGAAGGGGATGTATTTCTCCAGCACAATCACTTGTGGCATCTTAATATAGTGCTCCACAATGTTTGAATTCTATATGATATCCCAAGTGTCCCCCTTCTAACCCACAGTAAAATGATTTATTTCATTTAAAAAGGGTGCATTAGCTAGTCAAATACTGAAAGCACTGCTCCAAATATTCAATTTCTCTGTAAAAACCTTTTTTGTTGTTGCATGATTTTACTTATGTAGATACAGCTAAAGTAATTCACTCCAAGATACTAAACCAGTCATTCATTAATCATTCCATCTAGTCTAGGAACTGCTTGACAAAAAGTACTAAATAAAAGTCACAAACTCTTTTATCCTTGAGGAATTTTCCTTGGATACACAGCAATCCATTTACAGTATGTAGAAATTAGCTAGTAAAGGATTATTACAATTTCTTTTATCTTCAGAAGAGTAATGGTTTCTGAGTGCAGCATCACTGAGAAGCTCTTTCACACACACTTTCAAACAAGACAATAAATCAAATTTACCAAATCTACTTTCAGTTACAGGATTTTCATTCTTGTAAGACACAGCAAAAAGCTGAAAACAGACATGTCTATACAGTTAAATACTGAGAATATCTTCAATTAATGCAGAATTATGCTGAAAAGTACACTGCATGGCATGGGTTACCACTGAGACAGCAAATGGAGCAAAAATATGCCCTAAGAAAGAGCAAGTGAACCTGCTGGATTTGGTCATTGCACTTTATCCTTCACACAGCTTCTTGAATAAATAGCTGTGTAAGTATTAATCAAAATGGAGATCCTAGATATAATTTCAGATACTCCATATAGTTTAAAAAAACTCTCTACTAAGAAACTCAGATGGATTATAATTCCAAGGAAAAGTGAGTTGCTCTTATGTTATTGTTTTATAAGTATGTGCTCTGGTCCATTCCCAGCTCTGACAACATTCACTAAATATCTTCCTGATTAGATTGCCAAGAACCATGTAACTCCATACCCAAGTATGTCAGATATATATTATTTGTGCACCGTCACACCCAGAAACAAAACATCTTACACAGCATAAATTTCTTCCAAAGTTTTCCAAGTCTTCTAGGAAAAGGAGGTTTTAGTGGATAAAAATATTCATATTGCAGTGCAGAACATTTATTTCCAGCCAAAGATTTCTCCCAAGTATGCAAGTCAGGCTGTACAACAAAACTTTCAGAAAAAAAAAAAAAGGAGGATTCAGCATATGCTCCTTTTAAAAAAATATATGAATAAATTTAGAAGACATTTTCCTTGGTATCTAAGATCCCCCTCATGATTGTACCAACACATTCCCATGAATGTAAAAATAGAAATCTCTGAGTTCTCCTTTTCCTGAGACTAAGTAAAGAAATAACTTCATTCACTCATATGACTGATTGGCTGGGACAAGGATGATACCAGCAGAAGGGAAAGTTAAAATCCTAATAAATGGATATAAAGTCTGATATTTTTTCCTTGGGAGAATCCATCAACTATATTAATTTCTTCTGGTAGTTGTCTCCTACTGGCAGATAATCTGATTGTAGAGATTTTGACCAGTAAATTTGAAAATGGACAGTGGAGTCATGTAGAGCATTAAAGTGTAATATCAGATCTTGACTCTGTTCAGCAGAAAACTACTGAAGTCAGCAGTACACTGAGATGGGAGCTTAGCACACAGGCTGCTCCTATTTGGTATTTGCTGAATCTTTGAAAAGCTGTTTAACTTCCAGCAAAAGAAAGAGAGAAAGAAAAAGAATATACAGATCAGCATGAGTCATGGATCTGGCCTACTTTATCTTTGAGCAAACTAAGCTTAAGCCAGTGTTTACTAGAATCATGAATATTTGGGCATCTGCAAGGACTATGAAATCCAAGAGAATCCCCAGGCAAAGGAATTACTTAATCCAAGAGCAGAACTTGCATTCTTGGACTGGCGACCCGGGTTTCTCTTTTTTGACAGGTCCTGTGTGTGAACCCTTGCAGGGAGGGCTGCTCTGGGCAGTTTCCCACCATGGACATACACTTCTCTACATGAGGAAGTTCAAATGCCAGACTACACCCCAGTGGAATTGTGATGGTTTGACACAGTAGTCATATACTATTTGTCCTAAAATCTATCTCAAGCAGACAAAACCATGCATGGGAATGTCTTCTAAAAAGTTTTGTTTATTTTTTTTCTGGAGAAACAGTGTTTACAGTTGGACATAGTGCTGTATCTCTACAGCAGAGAAAGTGAGGTCAAAGAAGGTTGCCTTTCTCTGGAACAAAAGGTCAGTGAGTGCCTTATTTCCTGAGCAATTTATTTCTACAGGCTTGGACCAACTTTTAGAAGTAACATCTCCTACAACAGCTTTGTCAGAAGGTGGCCCATCATGCAAGAAAAGAATACCTACTTGACTGTAAAGTTTTCATTCTGTGTTTTTAGGTAACAGAGGCTCATAAAATTCAAGAGCAGTAAAGAAGGATCACTACCTTAAATATAACCAAATAAAATTCACCAATATAAGGTACATATCTTCAGTAGAAGACAGAAGTACCAGGTTTGTGGGTTTCTCAGCATGTCTTTTTGTCCCACTAGAACTCTCCTATGTCAAGTTCACCTTCATCTATCTATTCTTCATTTGTGAACTGATCTCATCTAAGCACCAGACCAGTGCAATCTTGGTCTTATTCCAGCTGAAATCCATGGTGAGTAAGAAAGAAAATGTAGACTTTTCTCACTGACATGTTATTGGTGCCTGAGTTTATGTTTTCTTAACAGTTCACCCCACAATTCTCTGAGGTTGCTGAAAAGTAGGAAGAGAGAACAACAGGAGTTTCCTCACCACTCACGGGGACTGCTTGAGGAAGGACTAGAAGCATTTTGACAGAGAAGTGAGGAAGCCATGAATGTTATCTCTTTTTTAACCATTAACTTTGAAACACAGGCATCTTATCTTCTGACCTGGACACTGACCATGCCAACTCTAGAAGGCTAAATTCCATCAGACAAGCTTATAGCAGCCTTTGAGCACTGCCTCCATGGTTTTGCTTGTGAATGAGAGGTTCAGACAGAATAGTAGCTGGCACATTCAGTTTCTTTGGAGTTACTTTAATGCCTAAATACCCAAAAGTAGAAACTTCTTTCATAATACTTCTTTCCCCCATTTCCTTTCAAGGCATAAATTGGAAGTGGGTAGGAGAAGCAATCCTTTGTAGGTCACGTTGAACTCAGAGAGCAGTTACTTAAAATTTGTAATCAAAATAAATGTGCCTCACCCATAATGCTAGCACTGTACGGACTACATCAAGTGGTCAACTGAAGACAAAAAAATCTCTTCAGCAACACCCAGCGAAAGCTCCCAACCTCCAACTGCCTTTTCCCAGGACCCAGCCTTGCAAAGTCAGCACTCCCCAGGCCAAACCAGCTGGGGGGGGTGGGGAAGATACGTTCACCACATGTGCAGGCACTCAGCAGAGGAACAGCAGAGCAGGCACACAGTTAAAGCATCACAAAAAAAAAAAAATAAATAAGGATGACAGCAAGAAGCACAACAGGTATTTCAGCACACCTCTTCATTCAAAAATGCGCTCCTGGCCCACAAAATGACTCCATTCATGGCAAAACTGAGCCAAAGCACCACAAGGGGCACAGTCTTGTGACCTGCACAACACTTCCTTCCTCTTCCCAAAACTGCAGCCTGCCCACCAGCTGACTCATTCGGTCGACCACCAATAAGGTTTCCATCATTTGGTACTCTGCAGACCACAGTGTGAGAATCTGGCTGTAGCACACAGCTAAACAATTCCTGCATTTAATTTCAAACAAATGGGAGAAGGATGACAGACAATCCACACCACTTCAAAAAGGGACTGCAGTAAGCCAGATGGTGTGGATTACATCTTGGGGAAGGCTGCTGGTTTATGATGACAGGATGTGAGGCAAAGAAGGTAGAAATCTGGCACCCCACCAATGCAATGCAGTGCGATATCTGCTATGTAGGTAGCGTTTCAGTGGTAAAGGTTGCAACTCCAGGTCCAAGACTGAAGCAGGATATCACATGATATCTTGAATTCACATTTGCTATGGATTTGTAAATTTGTGATAGTTGAATTACCTACAGAGTGGATTCATTATTAACAATTAAATATTTTGTGTCATTTATTATGCATGTGAAAAAAGTGATGTAAATGTATTTCAGTTCTTTGTTCACAGTTTAAGTAAATTTTGCTATTTATGCTACCATTTCTTCTTTTTATTCTTTCAAAAAGCATTAAAGCGTGAAAAGATCCTTTTTCCAAGGTTCAAAGAAGATTGTGATAAACATTTTACATGTATCACATTTTAAAATATTGATCTTATGTATGGATATACGCATTCAATCAATTCCAATTTTAACTGCAGACCAAAATCATTAAGCATGCATGTTTGTTAAAACTGTGGCAGAATTTTTTTTTTCTTCTAGAGGCAAAGATTTAATTAAACTTGAGACACTGAAAGAAAATGAAGAGAGCTCTGAAAAAATGGCTGTTCTTCACTGGACTGTCTAGAGAACCTGAGATAAATGGAGGTTTCTTAATTACTAATTCAGTAGGTCAGTTTTAGAGCAATTGCACATTATGCTAATTGTTTCAGAAAAAGAACTTCTGTGAATGATCACCTGACAGAGTTTCTATCTGCGCTTGGTTCATCAACGAAAAAGGAGACAAAGATGTCTTTTATTCTACACCACAAGAGATGGATGGTTTGAGTTACATGATAGAAAAGACATAACATTATCAGAGTCACTACAGTCATATCCCAAGTCAGTGTTGCATCCATAAAGAAGCATGCTGTATTTATTGAGCACAGCACAGATAATCCTTTGATCTCTGGTCCTGGTTGTTTCAGCAGCCCAGTTTTAAGTTGGCATTAGCAATTATGATTCACATTACAATCAAATATGTGGTTTCAGATAAGGGAAAAGAAAAAAAAAATCAGTTCTCTGCTTCAAAGATTCAACAATCGATTATAAAGTGCTCGAAGAAGCAAAATGAAGTTATTGAAACCATGCTAGTTTCTTTTTGTACCACCCTGAGAGAAGAAATCTTTATCTATTCCTAAAAAATATACATTTAAATGCAAATGCAATTATAGACAAAGAAGGTCTGTTCAAACCACTAAAACTGTATTTATAGCAATTTATACAGTTTCTATGCCACTAGATTTTAACAGCTAAAATTACTGCAAGCTAGCTCCTTGTTCTTCAACATTTTAGTGGCTTTCAGAGATCATCTTAATTAAATGCCTTAAGAGACCCTCAGTTAAGCAGGGGAAGGTTTGGTTAGCATTTTCTTTCTGTTTTGCCTTTAAACATGTACAGCCTTTCCCAACTAAAGAAAAGTTTCTTATTAGAAACCAAAGACAAGAGGTCTCTGTGCTTTTCAATGCAAACTTGGATTCCTTTACCCTTTACCAACATTGAATTTAATAGCAAATTATTTCATTTGACAGACATGCAAATTCTGTATTTTCCCAAGTATGTATTACTGTCTGGATCTTAAATAACTAAGATTTGTGCTTTGTGATGTTGCAGAATCCTATGCTGAAAGGTCACTAAAGGATTTTTAAATGGGCTACATAGATAATTAGAAAACAAAGCCATCTCTTTCATGCAGAGGCTTTTGAAACAAACAGCAGCAATTACAGCATGCCCAACCAGATGCTCTCTTAGGAACTTATGCACTCATGAAAAATTGTCTAGATGCCTCCACTTGTCCCGGTACAAACATGTTCTTCAAGTGTGACTCTTCAATTCCCCAAGTTGTGAATGTGTCTAAAATATGCTTTCTTACAGGGCAGGGCAGACCTTCCAAGGAAAAGCTGGATATAATCTCATCATACAATTTGTGCCATGCCTGCTAAATTGTAAGTACTTTAGAACTGCTTTCAGTGAATAGGGGCAAGGATCTTGTATGAGGCACCTTGCCAGGGGCACATTGTTCATTACATTTCTGCTTCCTAAAGATTAACAGATCCCATTTCATCCTGATGAGTATGAGTGATTCCTATGAATTTGCCAGGACTATTCTGAATTGCTGTTTTCTTCTTCAGAGTACTTAGCGCTTTCATGTTTCTGACCCTGGCAACACCTGTAATCACATTCCCTCACCATGGTCCAGTCACCACCAGATTCAGAAGGTCACAATGAAGTGTGACTGTGAACTCAGCTCAAATTGTTCTTAATTCACTGAAAACTCTGTTAGAGATTAAAGAAAATTGAAGTAATTTGAGTCCTAACCATTGCTGACTTGGAGCATTCTGAAAGCATTCTCAAGCATTCGGAAAGGTTTGCTGGGTATTTTGAAGGAGCAAGAAGGGCTGTTATGTTGATCCCTAGCAGGACATTTTGTGTATATTGAAGTCCACAGACAAAAGAATAGAAAGCTAATGTATTTTCATATAATCTAGAATATAATCCTTACCAATTGTGTTAAAATTTAACCAATCTATCAAAGACATCTTATGTATGTTTCTTTATACTTAGTTGTAACTCTTTCCTGGAACTAATAATTTAAATTAGTCTAGGCAATTTTAACTTAAACTACCAAATTAATCAATGAAAAAGTAAATGTATCGTACTTAGTGGATAAGGGTGCAATCCAATTATTTTGTTGAACTTATTTGAAGGCTGGAAAGTCTAATTAGCAAGAAAACAACATCAGACTTGGGCTTGCTATAAACAGGGTTATTAACTATAGCCTATTTATATGCACAGCTGCAGTCTTCCACGAGGACCCGCAGAACCACTTGCAGAACGTGTTAAGAGACAGTCAAATAAAGTATCATCTGCACGTTAATTCCAGCTAAGTGAACAGATCCCTGGAGCACTTTAACATATAAAATAAGGTCAGTGGACTTCAGGCAGAAGTGGAGAATATAAATCCAAGACTTGAGGTTCACAATGCCAAAAATACAAAGTCATACAAGCAGAAGAGACCATGAGCAAGTATTATCTGCTTGTAAGATAAGACAGAGAGAAACATACTTGACAACAGTTTAAAGATACAGTTTTTCCTTTCCTTCAGAAAGAATAATGTGACCTCAGGTCCTCTTTCTGATTATTTGAAAGGTGAAAGAAGAGGACGGAGGACATCACATTTCAGACCTGAGCAATTTTCTCTTGGCAAGAAGCCGGATGACTGAAATTTCCCATTTGGAATGGTAGAATATGCTCTACTCTACTGAGCAGCATGTCACAGAAGGCAGTGTCCTAAAACTATCTTATGTATATATATACATACATCTTACAGCAACAAATTCCTTTACAGTGAAAGATTATTGTTTCATGAAATGCCTTCTCACACAAGCAGCATATTAAACTTGGCACACAAAGAGGATGAGAAAAATCTTTGTCCAGCTGACACCACTGAAAGTAAAAATGAAGCACAATGATCCTAAGGCCAGGTATACAATTAAAAAAATAAAGCCCAGAATTACAGAAGAAATGTGACAACATAAATATAATTCCCCACATTAAAATATTTAAAATACACAGAGAATTCTACCTCTATTTCCTTATATGCACACCAGGGAAAAAAGCCCACTGATGTGGTGCAATTTCTAACACAATATAGTTTTCAGACTATTTCATCTTACATCATGATATTATTTCATTCACCCTCTACATGATCATATCTGATTAAATGAGTTGGAACACAGGGTTTTTCTGAATAATTTATACCAGAACATTGAAAACTGTTTTTGAGACTAATATTTCACAATGATGGTTGTAAATTCAAACACTGGGAAAGAATTCAGATGTCAAGGAATTAATTAACTACCAGAAGAATACACATTTTAGTATATTTTTGTTCAAATCTGTAAATTAGTCTATGGAATAAATGACAGATTAAAAACTAATGTGAGAAGCCAATGCAGACTGTGAGGAACATGCTTTTCAGCATGTATAAAGAAGCAAATCTACAAAACCTGTAGTACAAAATACATTTTCTGTTAAAGACCTCGTAACATCCTTTTATCATTTGCAACTTCAGTAAAAAATAGTGGGATCTCAGTTTAAGCAAATAAATCAGTTTACATTTGTGACAAATACTATTGAAAAGAGGCAAGAGGATTTTTGTCCAAAATTCCATTTACCTGTTACAATGAATTCGAATTATATTTGTGCACAATGAAATTCTAGATAACTTACATATTATATCATGACATATTGGTATAAGTACCGAAAATAATTGAGAAACTTTATGAACAAAACTCATTCTTTGATTTAAGATCTATGCCTGCCAGACTCACAAGATCTTTAACATTTTAATAACAAGCATCCCGGACAGATTTTACTGGTATTACATGTTTTACAGGGTATTTTGCTTTGCCATACAAATATGTTTGTACCATTGCAACTACATTTACAACAAAGCTAGAGTAGCAAAGCTCAAGACCTTTAAGGTCTCAGAAGCCTGGGAACCTCATTCTAGACCGAAGTGTAAACTACATGACAATAGAAAAAGAATTTTAAAAGCATTTTTTAAAGCTTTTAAAAAGAAAAAGAACAAATGATAGTAACATTCTAATCATGTACTTTGTTAGTAAACCAAGGTCTTGAGAACAATTCCATCCAATATGGTCCATTAAAGACCACACCAACTGCGTGTGGTCAGCTTAGTGTTTACACCACCCCTCCCAACTCCCAGATCTCACGAACCAGCAATGTGATGCCTAAAACCCTAGAAGTCTACCCACAATTCAGGAGCTGGTTCCATGTTTCACCAGCTCTCTCTGTCCACCAAAACTATGACTTCTGCTACATACTCCACTACATCCTTGAGTAACCATCTCAGTTGCTGCAATCACACTGCTCTTGGGGTAACTCTACTGTTGGTATCTCAATGTGACTAGTGGACCAAGTTCTTTCCCCCTTTCACCTCAGTCCCAACCTGACCATTTTTCATTTCCCTTCTTTTAACATTTCTTCCACCTTGGTCCTGCATGTGGGAATCTCTGAATCTGTGTTGAAGAGTCCTCAATATCCAGCCCACGTGCTCTTAGACAAGCAGTTTTTTTAAACTTGCATGGAATATATGTACTTTTTTAACATGACATTCATGAAAAGACAAGGTCTTGGTAGTCCTCCTTCTGTTGTACAAGGTTAAGCACATAGTCTGCAGCTAACAAATACAAATATACAAGTACAGGTATTTGAAAACTCCGGTAGAGAACAGTTGTTTTGAGACTAACCCTTGACACTTGGCACTAGTCTTTCTGGCACCTACTTACTCACAATGAAAAGAAAAAATATTGTTTCTTTTCTCCTCCCTCCTCAATATTGTGGTGTTTCTTACTTCACACCTCAGGCTAGTTTTACATCTGCCAAACACAGGACTACCCTTTAAACATTCTTGCATATCAGAATGCAAGAAAGACACAGTGTAATTTTACAAGATAACTTTTACAATGTGGAGGGAAAGAGCTTTCACAATCATTTGTAAATCCTATGTGTATTTGTAAATTATTACTGAAATAAAATCCCACAGTAATTCTTTAAACTGCTGTGTGGGAGTAGAGACAAAAGAACGGATGGAAAGAAAAAAATATTATAGCATATCTGTTTATACTCACACCATCAAAAGGACTACAAAACTGCATGCTCTGATGAATTTGCTGGAACAGAACAAGCACTTTAAATGTTACTTTTTAATTTCTAGTGTCAGAATTTAGTTGGTTACAGTTTAGGATGTAAAGGATTTAAAACACAACCAAAGACACTGAGCAGTAGTGCCCAGAGAAAAGGTCCAGGAAGTAGCTTTGGGCAGAAACCAGTCTAGACTCAAATAAAGGAAGGAGCTGGGGTGGGCAGCCAGCTGTCATGTACAGGTGATATCCATGACCATGCTCAGGTGGAAGGCAGGAAGCTCACTGGCTAGACTTACAGAAGGAGAATAAAAATAGAACATATATAGCAGGGTGACAGTGCCATTCAATTCTTCCAAACTCCACTTGACTCTAGTGAGGAAGGTCACCTAGATGTCCTCATCCCTTGTCACTGTCACCCTGGTGCTGTAGTGACCTTGGCCATTACCAGTTTTATGCCAGTGAGTTGAGACTCTAAGAAGGTGCTGCTCCCTGTGGAGCTAGCATTGGTGGTCACTAAAGCTAATACATTTTTCCTTCATATTGAAATGCTTTATATGCAGTGACAGCAACTGTGCCTCAGCTGGCAAGAGGAGAAGCCTTTCCAAGAGTTGCTGGTTTGCCCAGACCTAGCAGAACACATCCTTTAGTGTGCCCTGGTATCACCAAGCTGGGACACAGAGCAGCTTTGGGTGCCTTCAAGATCAGCAGAGACTGCTACCACCCTGACCATCTCCCCCACTCTCACCTGCCCACATATGGACACGGTCTGGTTATTTGGAAAACACATGAACTTCATAAAGGTCCCAATACACTGGTGACCCTTCAAGAATTCCTTCAAGAAATATTGTATCAGGAAAATAATTTTTGAAAATATCTAAGTTGCTTTGAATCTTTCTTCCACATATAAACATTCAGTTGTTCCACCAATATTTCAGACACCCAGATCTAAGTAGTACAATGTTTTTCAACTGTTGCCAACAAACAACATCAACCCCACATGTACAAATGAAATTTAAGTTGTAGCTATTGCATAGCCAGAAACTGAAGTTTCTAAAAACATGATTACATTGGGGTGCAAAGGCCATTTAATCAGGAGGGAAACTACTGCCAAGCTTTCCCTAGCAGCATTAAATGCTTTCAGTCAGCTCTTGGGTTTTAAATAGGTGATTCAAGTTTTAGAATATTTGCCATACTTTACACGACAAAATCCAGCATACACTTTAGTCTTAAAATCTGATAGGCCTTCTGGTAGTTCAAACAAACAAACAAACAAACAAATTTATCACATTACAAAGAAAAAATTTCCTCCATATCAGTTTCATATTAATTTGACTGTTTTCATCATGATAAGACCTCTGTTTTATAACAAATGACAGCAATATTGCCACTCCCACAAGGCACAGGATAAAAGACAGCCTCCAATAATAGTACGAAAGCCAGTTAAAACAAACACACCCAGAGGTACTACTTATTTCAGCAAATATCAACAAAAATACTTCAAAGAAAACACATTTCCTAACAATGCCAATGTTCTTTCTTCACCCTCTCTCTTGTTTCTTTTTTACCATTTCTATGTCTACTTCTCTTGCCCATCAGTTCACTGTCACAAAGTAATGGCCTGGCACTCTCTTAAAACCAAATCTCCATAATAATCTTCTAATTCTTTCAAATTCACTTAAATTGTAGCAGCAACAGGGATCAGCTTACAGTCACAGGAGAGAGGCTCACAGATTTGTATTTAGAACCATTCAACATTTTGGAATGAATAGCAAAACAATCCACATGGAGAAAATGTGATAATGGATGATGGCATCAGGCTCTTAAAATATTTCTCCTCAAAGCTCTATTGTATGCATGATTTACTTTGAGCATAGGGATATCTGGAAGCCACATCAAAGATCTAATGGATAGACATTTTGTTAACATATGTAGAACTGATGCCAGGCCATAAAACAACACTGCACTGAGTATTACACATCTTCAGAAAAGTGTGGTTGTTTTGTGTTGATTTTTTTTCTCTTGAGGTTGGGGTAGATTTTTGGTCTACAAATTATTTCTTCCATTATGTGCATGAATGCCTAACAGGCTCAGAAGCCTGGACAATTTTTATGTTCTCTTGTTCCCTGGATCTTTGCCCAGTATCACAAAATCTGAGACAGGGCTGATCTTTGAAACTGGGAAAGGAAGAAGAATGAAAAAATAAATAAGCATCTATATCCTTTGCAGAACAGGTTCTGTTACATCAATCACAGACTGGTAAAGAACCTCACAATCCATGCTACTACGTTAGCATCTCTGTTTCTCGGGTCATCCCTGCTACTGCTACTTTCAAAGCGCTGATCAAACTTGGCTCTAAGCTACAGTGCATTCTTCAATGCTCTTTCATGTCCTTGGTGTTCAAAATGGAGACAATTTTCAAATTGTACATACTGCAGATATGACATTCCATAAAACCAGGAGGCCAAAAAGCTTTGTAGACGGAATTCCTGGAACAGCTCTCCAGGATTCTGAAAAGGCCACTTATAAGTTCCTCTGTTTCTGCTCTAAAGTATTTATGCTGGATCACAGAATAATGAGCAGCAAATTTATGTACTTTGTAGTGCACTTAGGAAACAGTTTTCCCATCACTTAGTAACTGTAGGATAAGTAAAACAGCTCTGCACACCAAGAAACACACAGTACAAAAAGACACTGAAAGTCAAGATTGCAGAAGAGTAATAACTTTATCCACTTCGATACCTTTTCACAGTTAATCACATATATTTGTGGTTCCGTGTTTGGCACATTTGGTACATTGAAGCCAGATTAACAACAAACAGCTGCTATTTATAGCATTTCCCCAGAGATGGGCACGGTTGCTGCTGCACTTTAAGACCAATCATGTTACATCTGTATTAAAATGAGAAGACAAACATGTTTTACTGCCAACTCTGCCTGAATTTCAAATGAAAACCACATTAGTTAACTTGTGAATTTCTCAGTCAGTCAGTCTCCAGTGTCAGCTTACATAGTTGAAATAAAACATCTCACCAGCACACAATACAGCACAAAAGGATGCTAGCAGCATGGGCCTAGGTGCAAAAGAATTCTCAAATACTCCTCCAAGATAAAGTCAGGAATGGACTGCAAATGTCCCTAACCTGCAAAAGTCTGGATCTCAGCAGGTTTTGCTACCATACCTTTGTCATTTCACAAACTCTTTTGCTCAGTTGTCAGCAGTCATACCAGCTTAAATATGTTAAGTCTCACAACCCACAGGTTTTCTACTCTCACTGCTGTCTTAAGCACCATGAGAATGGGATCCCAAGCTCAGAAAGGTTGCCAGGACATCAAGTCATAGCATGTTTGGTCCCACTGTTTCCCATTTGTTTATATGAAGAAAAGGTGGATCTTGAATTCATTATCTTATAGGCACAGGCTCACCTCCTTTAGGCACCTACAGGTTATTCAGGCCTCAGCAGGCACTAAGCAAGGACCTCTACTCCCAAGAGGATGGTGGATGTCTCTGCTCTGACCACACACAATCACACCTGCTCTGGCATAGGAAGAGTCTTGTCTGGAGTGAACAGTCCTTTCCTAACTTAGAAGGAATAATACAATTATAAACAGAACAGAGACATTGGTGAGACACTGAACGTTATTGACAGAATGACAAAATCCATTTCCTTTTTCTGTTCAGATGCTTTCTACACCACCTGAAAACTTACTCCTGCAAAGTTGCAGCTTGCAGTAGGTTTCACCATGCATTTTTCCCACCTGGAACGATTGCTTACTGCCCACCCTCCAGCCAAACAGAAAGGATAAAGCAGGAAGAAAACCTGAAGTATCAGTGGGTTAATTTTTCAAAATTACTTGCACATTGGGTACAGAGATGCCTCAAAGAGACACAGGACGTGTGCGCTCATGCCACATCATCACCCCTGAAGATGAATGCACCCCTGAGAGCTTGATGCTTCACAAAGCAGTAGTAACATTTCTTTTAGTACTTTAGGTTACTTGGAAATGCAAATGTGTTGAAGTTAAGCATAGGTGCTTAAAATAAGGTTTGCAAATCACACAATTCTGAGTATCCATTCTGATGATTTCGACATTTCTTGCAGCGGCAATGACTTTCAGATTGGTAAGTCTAAAATACAGTAAACTTTTAGGAAAATATATCAAAAAACATGTAACTACTATTTTTCTGTTTTCCTTAACATTTTTCTAGTTTTATCCCCCCAATCCTCAATTGCTATATGCAAGAATCCACACAAAGCACTTGGAAAAATGATTGAAAACTGAACTGCATATGCTGCAAAAGTGGTCAAATTAAAAAAAAAAACAAAAAAACAAAAACAAAAAAAACCCCAAACAAACAAAAAAAAAAGTCAAAACCAAAACCCAAAAAACCCCAAGCAAAACAAAAAAGAACCCCCCAAAAACTCTAAAGAGGTTTGGAAAAAAAAATTCTCCTTTAATGTATTTTAATAATAATAAATATTGTTTGTAGCATAAACTTGTCAGACATATTATTTCAGTTCATGGTGATTATTGTTAATAAATATGTTAAAATCTCATGGAAGAAATCAATTAATTATTTATCAATCAAGCAGTATATTAAATTCTGGTCAATATATAGATGAACACAAGTATACCTAAATGTGGAGTTACATCTTGAGCTGAATCCCTTTTCACCAGACTTCACACACTCTCTTCAGTGTCCTACAGCAATCCTCATTTTCAACTACATTTCAGGGGTTTAAGTTATCATTTGCTGCAATACCTGTGGCCCGTTATGTTTCAGAGATTTTTACCTAATTTTAAAATGTTTTGCTTTAGACCTTTGTAAGAGCAATACCACACACTGTTGATTTCTCACCCAGAGTTCAGAGATCCAGATTTGGGATTGTTTCAAAACTTAAACTGAAATTCTGGCCCATGGAAAGGGCACCTTTCTGTTCCCCAGGATTTGTACTGCATTTTGAAACACTTTGGCATAGAGGGCATTGTAAGAGTTTGGATCTGCAATGTATTTTATTGCCTAAATAGTGAGATGGTTCCCATTTTTACCAGAGTAACGCAATGGAATGAGTACGGTGAAGGACCCATTGAGGATCCAACAGGAACTGAGTACTAAAAACCCTAAACATTCACTTGTTTTATTTTTCTGTTTCTTAGTTACATTTTCAAAGTGTGTGCACTACCACTCCCATTATCATCAGCAGGGGGCTTGTAAATAAGCCTTTACCCAGTGTTTAAGAAAAATGAGCTTGTCAGTGGAAGTAGTGGAGAGATCCCAATCCACTTCATTACTTAAAGAAACAGAAAAGGACAGCAAAGAGAAAATCAAGTCCAGGCAAGCACCTTACATATCTTTGAGGGCTACATTTGAACACTTTATAACCTGAATTGAAATGTCAAATTTTGAAATACACCAAACATAATTCAGGAAAGATAGCAAATTAACTGGTTAGAAATATTGTTAAAAATGCAAATGACATTAAATTAAATTAAATGCACTGTAATTAGAAAGCTAGAACATTTAACTTGGTAAATATGTGTTTCATGAAGCTAGACTCACAGGTGATGTTATGTAAACCAATCAACCATCAGGGTAGTTACTCTTTCCCTGCCCAGTGACCAAGCTGCTGAAATTGAACACTCATGCTAACACAGAGGATCTCTGACACCACAAGCCAGAGCTACTGATCTGTCATCTCAGAAAAGATAAAATCTCTTGCCTGGTTTAACAGTCGGAGATAGTCATTCTTCTTCTCCACTGAAGCCATAAAAGTACAGTGTTCAACAAAGCATTGTGGCTCAGTAGGTACTCTAGCAGCAATTTCTAGTGCTGCTGTAATTGAAGTTTCATCAAAATTTTCACAATAAAACATCCTGCCAGAAGTAATTCCCTGTTGTAAGCTGACACAGAAGACCTTGTACCAGGCACAAATCCTTCAGCACCAAGAGTTTGGTTTGTATGATTTTTAGCTAAGAAGTTTGAAGAAAAGAGAAAGCAAGAAGAAAAGTCTTACAAATGGAAGACAACAATGTAGAATTATAAAATGTTCAAATAGAATTTGTGGAGCAGACGGTTTAATCCAACCATACATACCTGCTAAACATAGCCATGAAACCTGTTACCTGTAAAAGATTGAAAAGCTAAGATGTCTAAAATATAGAACAGCGTGTAAATAAAAGTTACTTGTTTTAGGGATTTCTTCAAAAGGGCCGGTTTGATTTTTTGATTGTTTCTTCCATATTTTTAAAGAAAAAATGAGGAGTTTTTGTATATTTTCACCCACCTCCTCTGGGTACTTGCTTCCAACTATCTCTGCCACAGTGTTGAAGGACAGAGAGTCTGGGTAAGTCTTAGCCCCCATTCTCAGGTGCACAACAATCTTAGTGCCGCGGAGAGACATTCGTGACATCATTTCAGCATCTTCCACAGTGATGCAAGCAGTGGGAATTTGGGGTACATCAGGCTGGTAACTCTGCCCCCCGGTATGTGGACTGTTAAAATAAAAACCAACAAAACACAGTGTTAACAACTTTGCTCTGTAATTTTTTAGCATTACTGTAGAATTATTAAAAAGAATGACCATCATGACCATCCCTGCCACACTCTCAAAAGGGACATAGCTACAATTTTTAATAAATCTTTTGACAAAATACATCAAGTGTTTTTACACTAATCAGAATATCTGACTGTTACTACTATATATGTCTAGAATTCTATTCATTGTCAGCTCTATTTAGGTCATTGCCATGCTTTGATATCACACTCCATTCACTGCTTTACCAGAAAGAAAAGCAATGAAAAGTTTAAATGAACAGGTTACCGTAAGTGCATTTTTTTTTCCTGTGGCAAGTAGTGAAATTAAATTTTAATTCTCTTTTCTAAATAACAGAATTGCAGAATGGATGAGGTTCGCAGGAACCTCTGGAGATCATCTGGACCAACGGTTTTATTGAGCGAACCCATCTCTGTGGCGATATCGCATCAATAAAACCAAACCAGTTGCCCAGAACCATGCACAATGCATGAAAATCTTCACCTGTGAGCCTTCTCACAGCAGCAGACACACTTTTTTATACATTTAAACAAACAATAAAACATTTAAATTGGGTGATTTTTAAGCCTTCTAAACTGGGAAAAAAACCCAAACATTTAATTCCTGGAAGAGAGATGTTAATGATAAAATGAGAAACCTACTTCGTAAGGTTATAGATTAGGTAAAATGGGAGAGATTATTCAGTTCCAATTATTATGAATAATAATCCCTTCTCAACAATAACAAGTCATATTGTAATCAATAACATAACCTGCAGAGTAGATATGTGTAAATATTTGTTTCACATGGAAATAGTAAAAACGATTTACAGAGGTCTTACAGGACCTTCTTCAGAAAATAGACAGATCAGTCTATTAAGTGACAACAGTTCAGGAAATTATTGCTCCCAGTTGTGTACAGCTGAACCTCAATCAAAGGCCAGTGTCTGTTCCCATCAGCTTTGCAGGTCATGTGACCCATGGCTCGTCTTTGAAATAACATTTAACCTGAAACTCAGCATTTCCTGTGCCATGTAATACTCCCTGAGTGGGATAAACCCATGTAGACTTACAAGTTCTGACCTTTTTTTCTTTTTTTTTTTCTTTCTCTTTGTCAGAAAAAAAAAGGCAGCCCTCATCCCCACTTTTAAACTGCAATAGCTTGCTGCACATGTTTAATATTTCTTTGAGTGTTTGGGGATAAATCCAGCATGTTAACCAAGAGTCTTTCCAAACAATGTAAAATAAACAGAATGGAAAGAAAAGAAAAAGAGAGATGACAGTTTCATGCACTAACGTTAAAAAACCCCAAACCCTACATTCAACAGCTGAGCAGAAACTGTTTGTTTCTGGTAATTTTAAATGAATGTTTTTGCCTGTGTCTTCTGGCAAGTTTATGTCTTAGTACTAATGTGGTGTATATGCTGAATTGCAGTAATTCAAATTTTATCACCGATTTCAAGGTCCTTGTTATTTCTCAGATTCTCAACAAAAGAAATCCCTAAAACTGTATTTGTTTCTCCAGTTTAAGCAGCAAGCACATTTATTGCAGATACTCTATCCTGATGTTCCACCTCAATTGTGAATAAGGCTTCTGACTATTCACTATGATCCACACATGCTTACACACCTCAAGTGAAGGAACATTTGCGGGTACAAAATTTACCCAGCTAGCCCATAAGTTGGGCCATTTGTATGCTATTTGAAGTTACCCGTAAGTGACATTTGTATGCTCAAACTACCACTCTGCCAAGATTACAAAGGTAAACCCTATTACCCAAATTAAACCATACTGGCACGAGCTGGCAGAGCCAGCAACTTTTCGGATGATACCAGGATCTGACAGGAATGGATGACGGCCCAAATTATTTCTACAAAAAGGGAAACGGACCCTAAGCATGACCGGTACAAAGACACAAAGCAATACCACAGTACTGTAGATTCCTAATGCTGCAAGATGGACTCACATAGAAAACATTTGTGGCAGACACTAAGCATCCTGGGATGCACCTGATTAAAGTCTACATGCATGCAAAACATGCCATGTTTTAAGTACACCATTTGCATAATAAATTGCTTAATAAAGTGCCAAAGAGTACATAAAAAAAAATCTAAGCAAAGCAAATTAAGTTCCTTTTATGTAGAGATAACCAAGAACTGGAAAGGCTACTGACCATATGGCAAGACCTGAGCAAGAACTAACAAAATAGAAATTACTAGGAGACTCTGTGTAACAGATGGAGAGAAGCATTCCTGAGTTTGGCTCAAAACAGGGCAAACAGGATGTCGTTTGGGAAAATCAGGAGAAAGAATTTTTTTGGTGGGGGGGGGAGGGGAAGCAGGGGGAATGACAAGAAAGGATTTTTTTTCATTGATTCTGAATAATTATTTTGGGACTATTATTTCAAAAGAAGAAGGATCTTATTTAAAAAAATAGATAAAACTCTCTTGCATTTACCATTCCTGGCACCTTGAAAAGGAAATGAAAGGAAAGCTTCTCCTAACAGCTGCTATAGACATCACAAAGAACCCTGACTGAATCAGCATTTAACTTAAAAACATTGGTACCTACAGGCAAGCAAGGTGCACCTCTGGAATTTCCCACTAACACCTGAGAGTCATGTTAGCATCTGCTTCAAACACACACTCTCTAAAAAATGCTGTTATACAACAAACCCTAAAATAATCCTGCAAAACTTTAGGGTAGTTTGGCTATTTTAATATACGATACCCCAGTTCAATACCGTAATTTGGTGTTCAGAAGAGATGGCAAGTAGTTCTTCTCCCATTATTTTGTATTTACTTAACAAAAGCATCTGTTTTGATTTTAGATCTACTGAATCACCTCACATCCATATTTAAAGTATTAATTGAAAGCATATTAATGTTACTACAAACTCACAGTCATTTGGTCCTGACATTCTTGTTCAACAGCTGACAAAATTCAGATAAATAAAGTGGTTGAGTTTTGCTTTTGATAAACCCCTAGATTTCACATCTTGGAAAGTCGTTAAGAAAAGTGTCATGGTATGAATAAAAGCAAGGAAAACCCCCACATTTTCTCTGTTAAAAGTACATGTCAAATAGCTAGTAGGAAACAGATGTGGCTTGTATCTTACACAAAAGTGTAAAGGGAGAATAAAAATTTCAAAAAGCAGCTAGTTAGTTTCTTTTCTGAGTAAAAAAATCAAATGTGGAGAAACTAAAAAATGTGGATGAAAAGATGTGCTGCTGGTGTCAGGTCAGTTCTAACTCTTCTTACTGTGGTAGCTGACCTTGCCTGCTCCATTACTTTGTTCCTGCACTTCCAACCCTTATCTCTAAGATAAGCTAAAATGCCCAGGGAAAAGTAAACTGTGTAAGAGCCAGTGCTTCAAGCTAAACTGGATGCTCTGATAGAAAACAGATCTCAAGTTGAAGCCTTGGAAAACGATAGCAATCTCCTAAGGGGAGAAGTAAGCATGACATTACAAGAACTCTAACACGGCTAAAAGGGAAAAAAAAACCCCAACCAATCCAAACTTGATTATATGAAAGCTTTGAAATATTTATTTCAGCTATAATGTGTATGCACATACCCCCAGTGCACTATACTTCACATCAACCTAGAAAAGCAATCTAGAGTTGGGAAATACAAAATCAATGTTGTCTAAGAATTGCCAGTGTTGTCTAAGTTTGCTCATTCAGACAAACACATTGCAAGACTCTAATTAGATATGTGACCACTTATTTTCTATAGGACCCATGTAAAATTCACTGTATGAACCACATGTAAACTAAAATTCATATCAGATCAGCTAGTTCATTTAGATTGACTTAAATCATAAAATACATTCCTGTATATATGACTACAGGAATGAGCCATGACTACATTAATCACTAGCTATACCCACGGCAAGATCACAGCCTTAACTCGGCAACAGGCTCACATCTTCCACATACTTTGCTGTTGTTTTTTCACTTGGATATTCTACATAGCACAGAAAATCCCCTCATCACATACAAAACTTTTCACTTTGAAGGGGGTGATGGAACATACTGCAGCAAAACAGGAGGAAAACCACACATCTTGCTCTCACAGTTATCTACAGAGAGCAGCTACTCCCGAGTGCCTCACTCCTGTAACTTTCTCTGCGTCACGAGCAGCATGGCAAAGCCCCGACTCCATGCAAATAAATTCCCTTTTCCAGCACCACAAACTCCTTACAAAACAAAAGTTGCCCTTGTGTGCACTCCAACTGTGTATGTTCTTCCAAGAGTCTCACCAATATCTGGATAGAGAGGCCAACTGTAATTGCAATTAGTCAAAACGTCAAAAGTATTATTAATTATCTCAGAAGAATTAGGTCTATAAAAATAAAATCAAGACTATTCCCCATTTACAACCACTTGGCAAAACATAAAAGAAATAAATTCAGCCTAATTTTGTGTTTCTGTCATTATTTGTCCCAAGACTCACTTTCTTTGTTTGCTTCTTATATTGTCTTGGTGGGATTTGATTTGTTGGTCCACAGTAAGTTGAAAAGATATCAAGACTGTCAAATTCAAAACCAAATAGGAATATGCACAGAAAATGTTAAGAAACTGCAGAGTAAAAATACTATACAAATATGGAATTATTAATGGTGTGCAAAAATAAATAATGGTGTGCAACAGAGTGTAAGAAAGGCTCCAGAGGCTACCAGCCTTACCAAGGAAAGTTCACTTTGAAGAAGAACACAGCATTATTCAGTTATCACATGGACGCAAATTAAATTAACATTTAGAAAACCACATTTAATGACTGCTGAGCACTCAAAAAAAAAAACCCAAACTTACACATATATATTTGCATTTCACTATAATATTCAGTAACACAAGCACCAAGAGAATTCTCCAATAAGTATAGAACCTTTTAAAATAGCATGGATTAGATATGGTTTGCCAAACAAGAAGCAGAAAACAACTCTGAATAGTAAAATGATCAAATGAAGTTCAATGCATTCTACCCTGGGACTATCCAACTGCTGGGAAAGTAGAACAGCTTCCCAAGAATCTGTAGAAAATGAAAGTTTGCTCATCAGCTGCTCTTCAACTGAAAAAGAAACTTGCTGGATCTTACAGACATGAGGATGACTCTCCAGCAGCTGACATCTTGAGGGAACTATTTAAGTCATACACCTGTTTGGCCTCCTTATGCTCAGTACGAATCACCAAGCTCTGTCCTTCCATGTTTACATCCCTGTGAGAATGCAGCTGCCTGCAATGTGCTACAATAGGTATATTAGGAGCAGGCTCCTGGAGTGAACACCACTGGCAACCCAAATTGCCAGCAGCTGCAAGGATTCTGGCTTCATGGGCTTTGTGACTTTTTTTGTTGAATTCCTAGCTTCTCAGCCGTGGGCATAAGTCCTATTTATATCTTCAATGACCCCTTCAATCATCAGGGACCAATGTACACAGAGAACAAATTCAATAAAATCTCACTGAGAAGAGATGTTATAGATTACACCTACAGGAAGGATATAAATAAATCCAAACAAACAAACAAAAAAGAAATCGTAACTCAAAACAACAACCCCCCACCATTTTCTTTATTTGGAAAGCAGCAAATCAGACAGAGAAGCATCACAAGCCTAGCAATACAAAAGCAAACTAAGAGCTAGAATACTGATCTGCTCTCCAGTCTGTCTCCATTTAATGATGTTTTTCATTGTTACAATTACCTCTTATATCAAAATGATCAAGCACAAATAGGTGTGAAGAGGTATTAGAGCTTTCAGGGTACAGTGTCAGTCCTCCCAACCCTCTGATTCATTGGAGATATGGAGTAGCAAAGAGGGTCAAGCTCTCCCACACACAGGCACATCCATACACACCAGAAACACGAGTCAGCCCTGGCACTGAACGGAACACATCGTGGGGCAGCACAGGGAGCTCCCTCCTCCTTTCAAAGGATGGTCATGGTAAAGGTAACATGCAGCCAACACTCAGCTGAAGGAAAAGGGTAGGGATAGAGGATATTTGTCTTACCACCATAAAACTTCTCCCTTTTAATCAGACGACCCCTGAGGTAAATAGAGGGGAGCAAGGTCTGAAAGGAGGCAGAAGAAAGTCTCAGATTCACAGAACAGGATATGGATGGTGCTTTTCTTCTTTCCTTCCTTCTCTGAGCAAACCCACCATTCAGAGCAGAGTGTTCTTTGGACACTGTCCTCCATAAAAAGCAAACCAATCTTAAACTCATATGCATTTAGGAACGTCTCCCTTCAACAAGCTGTGGCAATGCAAACAAAGCCTCATGGAGATACACTTTTAAAGTGTTAAAAATAAGATGAGTATCAACAGGAATATAAAGGTAGTCAAGGAAAAAAACATAAAAGGTATAAATGGCATTGACAGACAGTAAACATGTTTCTTAAGTCAGCAGGAGACAAAATATCTTTGTACCAAAAGCAACTATGTGGATGGACTAAAGAGGAGAACTTTTAAAAATAAAAAACTCAACAGTAGAATAACATAGTTATTATCATCTCAGACAGAAAGGAATTAAATCCCAAAAGTAAAAGAGAAGAAAATAGTTATCTTTTCTTCTGTTTGTGAGTACAAGCTTTTCCACTGAAACACTTCCATTAACCTCAACAGAAGGGGGTGGGACAACAGGGGAGAAGACTTTAAAACCTAACTGGATATGAAAAGAAAGTGAAGGGACAGGCTGGATTCAATTTCAGGGAGTGAGCAAAAAAAAAAAAGCCCCTGCAAGATACTTGTCCAGGTGAGCCACAACATTTTCTGAAGAAAACTGAAACTCTGAAAAATCTTCACTACATAAATGCCTTTTTCACTCCCACGCTTCCAATTACTATAGAATACTAAACATCTTTTTGATATTCTGTTAATCCAATACTCTTACCATTCAAATAAAAAAGAATAAAAATACATTAGTAAAAATAACACAGAGGGGGTACCACTTATTTTTTCTCTCAACTGAGAAATTTTAGTAGTGTCACTTGGAAGGGATTGCTTTAACTACACCTGACCATTGCATCTGCCTGTCACCTAGTTCACACATTATACAGTTCCACTTATGCAATGTAAATTGCACTATAAATGCCTAATAAGAAAATGTTATCTACTAGTATATTACGCTTACTTGATGAACTTGTTCTCCAATAAATGGTATTTTTTATTTCCAAAATTCAGGCAATTGCCTATCACTTCAAATTTACTGACACCCTGAATTTTTAACTTTTGAACCTGAAATCCACTGTAAGCAGAAAAATTCTTTTTAGGAACAGAGTGTATTTTTACAGTTCATTATAGTATTTTAACTTTGGTGAACTACAACTAAATATTGAGCAGCCTCACAAAATGTCATGCCAAGCGTGAGTGTTCTTTCCCCAGATGTATTTTTTGACAGTGGCAGAGTCTTCCAAAAGCTTCATAATCTTCATCAGATGATATTAAAACTGTCCCCATAGGTATGGCTCCTTTCCTGGCAATTAATTGTGTCTGGGAAACAAAGAGTGTCAGGTTAAAAAAAAACCAAACCAAATACAAACCATGGTTGACTGAATAAGTTTTGGGGATCTTGCCGTCCTAGATCTTTGGTGTCTTTGGGAGTATGCAGGAAGAACACCTGGCACACGGCAGTTTTCATAAGGAAATTAACGTAGGGGCTTTCTGAGAAAGTAGCTCAGTCTGAGAGGTAATTTTCCTTCCTCAAAAGAAAAACAGAAATTGCTGACAAAATGCAACACTTTCTCACTGTTTTTTTGCTATCAAGTTTGTTGTGCTCTGCAGCATACACTATATAGTCATATTGTTTTGTGTAATGTTTGATGGTTTTTCCTCTTCCCATTTAATCCTGGACATACAGCAATTCCTTCATCATCTTCTGAATGAGAGAGAATTCCACTTCTGCAATCTATGGGTTTCTTTAATATCGAATAAAGAGTGCCTATGAGAGTCTGTGTTGGAAGAGAGACTATCTGGAACAATATAATTTTCTCTCATTTTCATTAGTTGATCCATATTGCTCAGGAAAATGTTGTAAAAAAGGTAGCAGGCTGGAGGCTGGTACAATAATGATCATCACTTTTACAGGCTGTACATAAATTAAAATACACAAATGATTTTGGACCGGAACCAAGAGATACAGGCACACAGCCAGTCAGATCAGATGAATTATTAAGGTGACATGGATTTAGGGACATGATGAGACTCCAGACTACCTGAAAAGTGACAGCTGTGAGAATGCCAGAGCTCTCCAAGTCCACCCCTGGTAGCTCCAGGAGAAGAGGATTGTCACAGAGGACCACAGGCTTCCCCACTTCCTCCTCACCCATGTGTCCAGGGTCTCACTCGTGTTCAGGCAGCCTCCCTGAGGAGAGGCATGCAGCAAGGCACCTGCACTCAGCCCCGTGGGCACCCCACAGCCTTAGGGCTCAATGCAGGAAAACACTGAAGATCACTTAGGGATCACTTAGATCTCACTGCAGGACAGTAACAGAATAAAAAGTGTGAATTTTCTTCCCAATGTTCAGGTACTAAGTAGTTATTATTTCCCCACCCCACAAAGTACACTGTGCAAGAAAATTATCTTCCTGATTGCAAATGACTGTTAACACTGAGACCATGTATATAACTTCATGAATAATATAAACAGAAAATCTTGAAAAAAACTATACCTACTTAGAAAGAAGTGTATAATATAATTTTTAGAAGCAGAAGCATTAGTTTACAAGCTAATATATGCAGGCTGCATTACCTTGCAGCTACCAGTCAAGAAAAAATTTCTTCCTCTAAAATACTCTATGCTACACTTCTGTGTAAGTGCAATGGAGTTACTTAAATTATTCACTGGAAATTGTACTTGTTTCAAATCTAACTTGTCTATAAACAGATAGCAAATTCTACAGAACAAACCCAAATGTGTACAATTCATAACTATTGATCAAATAGTTTAAAACAATTGTTCTGGTTTTGCTGTAAGTGCAGCACAAAGATCACCTGCAATTTGCAGCCTTTGTACACCCAGCTCTCAAAATGGGCTTTTAATAATTTCATCAACATGAAGCTAAAGTTTCACTGGCCTTCAGGTGAATCTTGTGATGTAGCCCATACACTGATCAATACCAGTATTAAAAAAAACCTCCTGTTTTAAGGGGACAGTGCTTGATCCCTGATCTAACCACAGAACTCTTCACCTGCAATGAATGATGGTTGATGTGACCCAGGATATACTGCAAATCACAGGTTAGCACTTCTTGCTGCCAGAGCTATGAAACTGTTGAGCAGCTTAACTGCAAAAATGCTGCTAAAACAACTTCTCCTTGGAAGTTCATGATTCGTCAAACACTGGGGGGAAATAGACCTGTCTAGGACCATCCTTAGGAAACCATGACAGTTGGACTCTCCAGCTCACAAGCTCTGCTCCCTGTTAACTTTTGTAATGGCCTGAAAAACTCATGAGGAGGTAGAAACAATAGTGTATTTGTGGCTAAAATTTCTGCCCCAAACATATTTGGACTAAAACCAAACAAAACTAAAAGCTTCAGATACCTTATGTGGGAGATCCTAGAGGACTGAATGGAATTCTCCTTTCCTTTCTCAGGAAACTTCTGCAGACAAACATGACCTACAAGTCTAGTGCTTTCCAATGGTATTCTCCAATTCCTTGTCATCCTATTGCAATTGCCTGGATTCTGGCATCCTTTCACTAACTATTAAGCCAGTCCATTAAGTAAAATCATAACAGTGAAGGAATAAAAAAATACCACTCTACATGGGAAGGGTTAAAGGAATCCATCACTGATTGTCACTCAGAAGTACAAAGATTTGCATGACTGAAACCTAATTTTAGACACTGAGAAACAGTTACACTTCTAAAAACATAAGCTGCACTTGTTATTCCAAGTAGCTCTGCTAAAGTTCTCATGGGTCTGTCTATTCACGTTGCATTTCTGGCAAGACTGAAATGGTAGTGTTCTCTCACATGCTGCAGCACACCATTTCTGTTTTCTTAGAGTGTCAACATTATAGACTAAGTAAAAGAAGAGGGGGAAAAAATCCCCATAGTTTTGTGGAGTTACAGCCTTGGATGGTCTCAGAGGAACTCGACTGCCCAGGACTCTGGCTGCATATGGACAGTGCTGCATCCCTTCCCAAGGTCTTTGAACTTGAGCAGAAAACGTTCATGCCTCTAATGCCCCTTATGGAGATACAGAGCATGTACTCAAGTTTCCTGGTCCCGTCACATAATTTCTGGCATTTTAGTGTCCCCCCCAACAGCAACTGCAACCTTCTCAAAACCCCAGACTGGGAGCCTGAAAATTTTTTTCCTTCTATAGAGACTGCAGATAGAGATACTCAGAGGGAGACACAAACTGTCCTCAAAGAAGGATCACAAACTGCTTTCTATCCAATACACAGATTACAGAAGAACAACTAAAACCTCCTTACATCTCTCCTGGGAATTCACTCTTTCCAAAACTCAGATTTTTGGCAAAATCACATTTGAATCCAAAAACCTGATTTCTCAAGTTCATGTTGTTCTTGATATAAAAATGTTACTAAGACAAAGCCTTTTACTTTTTTGAAATTCCAACTCCTTTGTGCTCTTTTCAGTGGGTTTAACTCTCTCATGGTGAGTTAATACTGAATTGAACTCAAATCCTTTGAATTACAGTCAACAAATTATTTTTAAATGTTTAGATATTTTTATATGTTATGATGTTTTTAAACATTTTAAATGTTTAGATGTTTACAATATTCCTACATAAGGAACTGTATTCTCTGTCATTCACCTCCTACCAGAGCCTTCCCACAGATCTGAATCTCAATCTAGCAGAATTCAACAATCAACCTAATAAAACCCCCCATGGTTATATAATGGATTATTTATCAGCAGTAGTCACCCACTCTTACGTGGCAATACAACCATTATTTGGTTTTGGCACGTGCAAATTGTTGCATAATCTACTACTGACTACTTACACACAGTTTAGAAGAGTTGACTTTTAATGTTGTCCTCTTTACAGTAAAGCATGTACAAATGCTATCCTAAATTAACATTCAAGAAATATTAATATTGCTTATAAACAGAGAAAGAGAGATAATGTTGTGTTCTGCTCAAGATACCGTGGAGGCACAAGGCAGAGTGATGAATGGAACTTCAGAACCCCTGGGTTTAATTGATTCACTTGATTACTCTCCCTTATCTGACAGAAGTATCCTTTTGTTCTTCAGTGCACAAATGTTTAGAATCAATCTGAATTTTTCAGAGCTGAACAGTATGGAGTTTCAATATTTCTTGTTGAGGTGTTTTTGTGTGCTTCACAGTCACAAGCAAATTACTGCTAAGAAATTCAAATAGAAATATGTCAGAAATGATATAGTTCCTTTCTGCTCTTTATTCTTAAAAGAAAAGTTCTTCTTTTACATTCACAATGGATAAAAAAATCCATGAAGTGCAGTCAAAGCTTAATCCTGCTTAATAATAATAATAATGAACAGAAGCAGATAAAAGACAACCCCTCTCTGTTTCACAGGGTATTTGCAGTATTCACATTAGACAGCCAAGGCAGAAGTACTGTGGATAGTGACCAGGAAAGAAAGGCAAGGTGAAACAGTTTAGCAGAAGTCACAGACTACTCACCTAACGAGCTAAAGGAAACAATCTATAAATACCAAACAAAAGTCAAATTTAAAAAGCAAATTTGGGTTACAGCTTTAGGTTTGTACCATCATCCTAAATATAGGAACAAAAAGAGAGAAAGTATACGATGCCTGAAGGAGTGGACAACAGGCAAGTAATCAAAGCTGGCATCACAGGCAGAGCAGAGACAGGAGCTGGCACCTCTCATTTAATAAACCAGATGGAGAAGGATTTTCACCATTTAGCTGTACCCTGGAGGCAATACAAAAGCATTAGTATTTGATGCAACAAGATGGACACAATAAGAGAAACGCAGGTGACTGATTGGATTTGATGGGGAAAACAAATCTGGAGAAAAGAATTAAAGTAATTGAAATGGTTACACTTCTGAGGCACAAGACATTGCTTCTACAGGGAAGAACCCACTATTACTGTTGGCCATCAACACCAGCCTACATCTAGAAAACAATTCTAAAGAACAGCTGTGGAACAATTGGCTCTCCTAAAAACACAAGTCCTCCTAAAAACACAAGTCCTCCTAAAAACACAAGTCCTCCTAAAAACACAAGTCCTCCTAAAAACACAAGTCCTCCTAAAAACACAAGTCCTCCTAAAAACACAAGTCAAAATTTGTGTGCCACAAACAAGGGGTTTCATCACACAAATAGGTCTAGCTAATCATACTTAAATGTCTGACATACACTGTAGTACAGATAACAGCAGGGTGAGGCCATCCTATAAGATGACAACATCTAATGAAAGAACATAGAAATACCCTGCCATATGGACAAGCCACAAGTAAGACTGTGGGAAGTGGAAGAAACAGCAGAAAGTAGAGGCCACCTGCCCTCTGAAAAACAGTGTAAGCATTCATGTAAAGAGAAATCGTAATATGTTGGAATAAACCATACACATTTGATCACATGTTTAAGCAAAAAAGGCAAAACAAAATGAGGAATTAGCATTTCCAAATCCTCTTCATGCCTGGGGTGTTGACCAGAGAGATTAACTGTGTTAACAGTTGACTAGCAATCAAATATATTTTAAAATTGGCATCTGTATTTGGCTGCTTGTTGGTTTTACATAAGTAAAAAAGCTATATATCAAAATAAAATTTTATGTTGTATACATGCATGTAAATACAGCCAAAGTCCCTGCAAAAATCTATGCTCACTTTTGGAAATCAGCAGTAAACCTAAAAAAGGGAAGAAGAGTACTTCAGGAGCTTTAGAGCAGATACATCATGTTTCCTAAATAAAACTTCAATACATATAAGCCGAAATGGTTTTGCAATATGTAGATAAATTTTAGTAACATCATTAAGAATAATGACAAACATTCAGAAAAAGTATCTTGAGTAATATAGGAAGTAGAAACAATACTCAGTGGGAAATAGGAACTGTAAAACCACAAAAATAATGGTAAAAGACATGAAAAAATAAAATTGGATAGGCAGGTGAATCAATACAATAGACCTCTGTACGAGCTGTTTCAGCATTGTCTGGACTAAAATTTAAAAAGTGAGGTGCTGTGTACCTTGGAAGTAATCCTAGAACACATGAAGAAACAGAGGCTTTACACTCTTTTCCTCACTCTTTTTTTTTTTCTTTTTTTTCTTTTTTTAAATGAAAAAAAGAGACTATTAGGCCAGGACACCCCAAACACCCAAATTCTGTAGCATTCTGGCACAAACATTCTGGGACTATTTAATCTTTCCCAGTTGTTCAGGGCCAAATGTTCATGTGCTCTGGATATGAACACACCAGATAAAATCCACAGTTACTGCACTTTTATAGAAGAAACACAGAGAATTACAGGGAAACAAAATAACAGTCCACATACTTCTCAGATCTTATCAGCAGCTGAAAATAAATACACAGATTGAGAAACACATTCACGGGCATTGTATTAGCTGGATATCTCTGTAATCATTATCTGCTTTTGTGTTGTCAGGTTTTCCTTCAATCCCCCACAAAATGGTCACCACAGACTAGTGAGACCCTTGTTGGTGTAATCAATGTGATAAATAGGTGTGATTTGTGTTGACAAAATTGAAACAGTATCAATATTGATACAGTAATCAATATTTGGAAGTAACAAAACAGTTAAAAGGTAAATGCCAAAAAAAAAAAAAAAGGGAGAGGAGGGGTCTGTCCCCACCTTCTCCTCCAGATGTTCAGAACAGGAAGAAGCAAGAGATAACTATTGCTAAATTTATCTGGAAGAGAGGAAAATTTAGTTGGACACCAAGACAATGTTAATTATATGACATTTATTGCTTTAATGTTAGAACATAATATTGGCTTATATTATGTTAGTTTTGACTTATACCATACGATGTGTAATCCAAAAGGTGAAATAAAGGACAGGAGGAAGACTATAGGCCTTCCTCCAGGACGACCCCCAAAGAGTGGTGCGACCACCTAAAAGAATGGTGGAGCATGCATGATGAAGGTGATGAGGGTGGAGATACAAGTGTGACGAATCAAAAATGGGAGGAGATGGTGATGACATACAGCATAAAAAGGGGAATTGTAACTTGAGGACCTTGTACATGAGGTGGCAGGGGTCTAAAAGCCTTTGCACTCCGCACCCCGCGCTGTAATTTTTGCTTATGCGTTATTATCAGAACCAGATTATTCCTCATTTTAACCCAATTCTATCGTCAATATCTTGAGTGTATTCAATTTTATATATTCTAAGCTACTTAATTAAAACTGCTGCTACATTTAATTTTGTTTGGGGTTTTTTTGTGATTGGATAATTGGGCAAACATAACATCAAGAAAACCAAATACTGTGAGGACTTTAAAACAAAGCTGAAGTTGATAGGTCCAGACATTATAAGCATGTCAGAGGGTTCTGAACTTACTAACAGATTTTCATAGGCACCACAACTCATACAGACTCAGAAGAGGTTGGCAGCACTGAAGAAAGATGGAGCTGATTAGGGAGAAACAAGAAATCATAGGAAATTGCTGAAGTTGCTGGTGCTCAGCCCACAACAAGCGCAGCTGTAACTTCTTATAGCCCAGTACGTGAAAGCCAAAACGTGGAAGTTTTATACCCTGAACATCTTTATATACATGAACCAGTAATGCAAAGGGGGAATAAAACTTAGTAACTTCAGAATACTACCAAACCTAATCAGTGGGTGATCATTATATTCAAACAAGATCAGAGTTAACTGTGATATGGGTGGCCATCCAGCCCCCTACTTAATGTATGACTCAGTAATATTAGGAAAGTCCAGAAGACATGGAAAAAAACAATGGAATACTACATTGCTAAAGGTTTGCCTTGGGAAGTTATTGGTGAGGCAGCCTGGATTTCAATATGGTTGTTATCCTCAGAGAATCTTTTTAGATAACAGAGTCTATCAAAAGAGATTTTACTAGCCCTTACCTCTACCAAGTTACAGGACATTGCTTGTATGACTAGACACTAAATGGATGAAACTCTTCACAATTACATGAACATATTCCTGAACAGGAGTCAAAATTAGGAGGAAGCAGAGAAAGCTCCTGTTAGTCTCATCAAAATTTTAGTGACTTTGTAAGAAAACAAAATATGCCGGGTGTATGATATTACACAGAGATTGCAATGTCACATCAGGCCCCATCTACTGGAAACAAAAAACAACCAAAATCCAGTTATGAAATTCAAAGCAAAAAAGAGGAAGAAAGTTTGGTAAAAGCCAAAGAGATTGGGACTGAAGAAACATCTACAGATTTCTCACTATTATGAAGTTACCTGAAATTTGATTCCTAATTGCTGCGAAAATAGCAAGAACCCACTGCACAATACAATAATCTCCTAAAACATAGGCTGCATTTCTTCTAACGACTTCTTCTAAGTCTCTTTTTGGCAGCGAGGCTTTGCCCAAAAGTGAGCACAATGACTGCACTGCAGAATTCAGTCTGGCATGTTGGCCTGAAGGGAACATAGGAAGCAAAGTAAAAATTAACAAATTGTCAGTCAAGAAAATTTACAGACATCCCGGAGGGAAAGCCTCTAAGTGCAGAGCTAATCCCACAGCACACCACCAATTCATATCTCTAAGGGCAGCAAGACAACATGCACAGCACTATAAAACATAACTAGAATCTTTCCATGAGCTCCCCAGACACTCATAAAACATGGGGTGCACTTATTTTCTTTTGCTAGACCCCAAATAAAGGTTTTATCCTTGCTTTCTGCTCCCTTAGTAGAAGAGGAGACAATACTGCTGTATTCCATTGCCACGGGATATTGCTTTAGGACAGTCTCTCATTGAGATTTTTCTTATGATCAATTCTTGTTCCTAGTCTAATCCAGTAAGTGAAAAGTGATCACAAATAATCAATGGCACTTCCTGATTTCTTCAGTCATGCTACATCACTACTGTTGTATCCCTACAATCATCACACTGCTTCCTGCTGCCCTTAGGCTTTGTGCATTCCCCAAGCCTGTGCAAAGCTTGGGGAATGGGAAGATGCCAAGTGCAACATGCCACTGCTTCCCCTCTATGGACAGCAGAACGGGTCACAAGAAGAAAGATTCCTAAGATGGCAGCAAAAAATTGGACATAGTGGTATTCATAGTGGAAGGAAGGGCAGGACAGGAGGGAAAGAAACCTTCAGGGCTCAAGACACAATATGAAGATATAGAGTTTCAAAGACTGAATATTCATTTAAAGGGCCAGGTGCATCTCTTTGTGATTAAGAAAAAACCAAAACCAAACAACTAAACCAACCCACCAAACAAAAGCCAACCAAAAAGCAAAATAAATACTAATAAAAGTACTGTATCATCCCAGAATTCAGAAAACATGACAGGGCAAGAAGAGGAAGCTGAATCTGTTGCTACTGCTGTGAATAAGCCCTAACTCTTCTTGGACATGGAGTTTTAGGGAAAGGAAGATGATCTCCTTAGCAAGCAATTCTGATGCCTGGAATCAAAGGCAGCAGACCAAGCAGTGGAAGAGGTCATGTGGTAAAAAGTCCCTATGAAAGCACCTGAGAGCTGAAAAATGCCACTAATGCACACACACCATCAGCAAGATTGAGAAGGGCATGACCTGTCTTCAACCCATAAGGAATACAATGGAAAACAATTTATATACAAAAAGGTATCCGTGACTATATATGGCAGGAGAAAATAAATGAAGTGAGATTACAGAAAGGAGAAATTAAGATAATGGAAATACAATGGAAAAGAAATAGTTTTCAAATTCACATACATCCCATGAGATTATGTACTAGCCTTGTGCCATATGTAATGACATGGATCAGCAATGCAACCTCAGTCATAAATCTTGAGTTGCACCATGCCATTAAGGACTTCAGCTTTAATCCAGACAAAGTTTTTATTAGAGTTACTGGAGCTTCACAAGCTGGTGGTGTGTCCTGGCCACCTGTAGACTGAAGAAAGAAAGAAAAAGTGAAGGAAAACGCTTCAGGTAAGTATATGCTGAATTTAGCCCAAAAAGAAAAGAACTTGACCAAATATATGTCCTTGTTAAGAATCTCAAGATTGTGTCAAAGTACTACTTGGTCTATTTTGGCCTTGTAATATGTTCCCTGTTGAATTTCTTGCATATGGGAGAGATTGCTCTGCAGCATCTAAAAGATGTAATAATAGGGCTCTCAGCATTTATCCTGAGGATTCTTGGGAACTTTCTTTTTGAGTTCTCAGAAAAGCACTCAATTTTGCTTTTTTCTTGAGCCCTTAAAGGAGTTATTATTACAAGATACAGTGTTGTGACATTATCTAATCTGTGGTTGTTGAAGAACAGAAGGATTTACTGAAAGTTTTAAATTCATAAGAGTACATTTACTGCAGAATAAATACTGGACCAATAGCTAAAGGACACCTTTTTATTTATGAAATGTTTTAAAAATGTACAGCTAGAAAACAAAAAACCCCAAAGACTTATGGCTAGCTTATTACAGTCAAATAATTTCAGGAGCCTTACAGCTAAACACTTCACTTTACCTATCTTCTTTCCCTTTGATTATTTAGTTGTATTAACTGCTGTGAAAAAGCAAGAATATGGTAGCAGAAAATAATTTTTTCATCACTATTTCTTCAGTAACACTGCCTGTTGTAGCATGGGACTGGTCATCCAGATTACTGCTCAACTTCAACCATACCTTGTAAACTGAGTATTTTCACTGTAAAAAAATCCACTAAGAACTGGGAACACCCATCAGTTTGTTTTATACTACAGTAAGGGTATGTATCATTAATCTCAGCACAGTCAAGTTAATAAAGCAGCAAAAAAAAAAAAAAAAGTAAGCACCCAGATCTCTACAAAAGGCCAAATATTATAGATGCTGTTGAATTACTACAATAACACATGTTATTTGAGAAGGTTCATTTAAAATAGTTCTGTTACCCTTAACTCCTAATACCCATGTTTAAATACTTCACCACCAAATTGCCAGTGCTTCAGAAAATCGTTACTGGGAAAAGGAGCCTACAAGAAACATAGAGAGAAACATTTTACAAGGGTCTGTAGTGGTAGGACAAGGGAGAATGGCTTCAAACGGATAGAAAAAATGGGTCCCAATATCTTCACAAAAGACTTGGCAGATGGGGGTCTTCACTAATGACAGCAGAAATAGGATATTAATGTCTTCAGGAATGACTAGGTCTGAAAGAACCACCCAGAATGGCTGTGGCTATCTTTAGGAGAAATGAGTGTTAATGTCTTTGAAATGGGTCTTAATGTCTCTATGAAAATCAAGCTTCCAAGTTTGTTACAGAACTCAGACATTTAACTTAAAGGTAATAGGAGAAATGAGTCCACACAAATCTACTGCAGAGCCCAGATGGTCTGAACTTCTGATGGATCCGCAAAACCCAGACACCCTGAACTTCCAAACTGTAGGGGAAAATGACGATACATGTTTATGGGGGAATATGTAGTAGGCGGTTTGGGAAGGCTGTACCTTCTTAAAACCTCAAGAGAGACCCCAGGGGGAATGGCCTAGTGGACTCTCTCCCTTTATTAGAATAAAATTGCAGGACTCCTCATGTCCTTTATGGACACTGGCATTTCACAGCATGGCTTTTCTGCAAGAAACTTTTAGAGAATAGGTTTAGATTAGATATCAGGAACAAATCCTTCACTGGGACGGTGCTGGGGCACTGAAACAGGTTGCCCAGAAAAGTTGTGGATGCCTCATCCCTGGCAGTGCTCAAGGCCAGGTTGGATGTGGCTTTGGGCAGCTTGGTCTAGTGCAGAGTGTCCCTTACACCAATTATCTATTCATTACAGTTGCCTTCTCCTACGTGAAAAAACCCTACTCTTACATGCTATCAATAAAGAGATGAGAAATTAAAAAAACAACAGAATCATTTAACACAAGAGGCAGACAATGCCACGAGACACAACCACCACGCAACATTGCAATACCATATAACTACTGCAATCTCTTCATAGGTCAGGGAAGACGTGGTCCCTAATTTTATTTCCTATTGCTTAGCAATGCTGTTCAAAATGAATGAATCAACTCCTTGAAACTCAACAGCAAATACCTGTCACCAGTGAGTGTCATGAGTCCTTGTACAAACACATCAATAAGTTTTCCTGAGTATAATGACACTCATCCCTTCCTGCCCTTATTAAGAATTGGGACACTTGACTCCCCAGGGTGTTTCATAACTGCACAGTTACACTACCACACCTTAAAGAAAACTAAACTATCCCCAGGTCAAATATTCCCTTCACACTTTTTGCCTTGACAATGCAGCAGCCACTTGCCATTTCTGGAACCAGGAACAGCCATGAAGTTAACAGCAAAAGAACAGTGATTTAATTCAATTAATTCAATCAGTGATTTAATTCATGTTGTGATTTCACCAATTCCACCTTGTGAGTAAGCTTTAATAATGAACCCTAATAAGCCAAGGATGTTAATGACAGTACCTATCAATATTACTCAAATTGCAAGATCATCTAGAAATCACACCACAAAGTTGGCTTACATGGTTCCAGCAAATAGAGTAACTAAATAACAACCCCCTGTTGAAAAGGGGTTGAAAATTTTGAAAAACAAACAAACAAAACTCCTTAAGCAAAGAAACGAAACAAAAAAAAAATCCCATACACCAAACTTAGTTTAGGAAAACTAAGTTTTAGTTTTAGTTTCCAAACTATATAGTTTAGGAAAAATTGTGAAATTACACCTTTCATTTACCTGAAACTGGGAGAGTGTAGCGTGAAAAGGAAGATACTTTCTTCTAAGACGTTTCCAGGATATTTTGGAAAACTCCACAATCCAATTATACTTTAATCATCTTATCACTGAACAAGTAAACACACAAGCCAAAGAGGTAAAGGCTCTGGTTAACAATGCAGCAGCATACAAATTGCAAAAATGCAAGACTTACTTTCACAACATTTAGAAACCTTTTATTAGCTTTTGACTTTCATCCCTCACCCTTCTAACACACTACTCCCTGCCGCAAGGCAGTATTTCCCACCAGTCAACTAAGAAGGCAAGTGACTTGAAGAAAGAGTGCCCCAGACACCAAGAGATAAGAAGCACCACACCCAGCACATAGTCTATCCTGTACACCACACTGCCAGGACAGACAAGGAGACACTCCACTGATGATTAGAAGAAAACACAGGAGAACGCATGGAGATAAGAAAATCCATCCTGCCTACAGCAATACCTACTTGTTAAAAATAAGAGAAACAGATTTAGTCATCACTGAGTAACCAAAGGGAGGGACTGGACCTGAGTACCTTCTGTATTATAGGAAAAATACATTAACCAATCCATTCCATAGTAAAAAAAAACCAAAAACAAAACAAAAAAAAAAACCCCAAAAAAACCCAAACAAAACCAAAAAAAAAACCAACAACCAAAAAACCCTAAGTGAAGGTAAATGAAGAAAAGTAGTACAGAAAGTACACCATAAAAAATGCTTCATGCCAGCATCTACATAAGAAATTACTTTTGGGAGTGACACCTCTGCCCCCAGTATCAATTAAGGATTCAATACTTCTAAATAAATATGCATTTGGCATCTACGCCCATTCAATTTTCAAATAGCTGTAATGCCAGTTCCTCCAATCTCCACCTCTGTTCCTCACCTCTAATCTTTTCATTCCATACTAAATGCACTTCCATAAATACTGTAGCAAACAGAAGACACAGTAAATTTAAACTGAATCAATTCTGCTTAGCACCATAACTACGGACAGGACAGAGACCATCTTCTGGTTTTCAGAAAATCAACATATTATATATTGCAATATTCTTTGATGATACCAAATAAGGCTATTCCAAAACCATATTTTTTTTGTAAAACTGTTGCTGAAACACATTCCACTATCTGTTCATTATTATGAGCTTTATTAGAAAATTCCAAGAAATATTAGAAAATACATTGTAAACATCATCTTTGCTGAACACCAAGAAATACACTAGTAATAGTTTGGATAGTATCTGAATTCAAGTCCTTCATATTTCAGAAAGCATTTTTAACAGGTAATTTTGACTTCTTTAGAGGAATGTGGAGCATCTTCATGGTTCAACACCAGCTGGCAACTAAGTACCATACAGCTGCTCGCTCATTATTTCCCTGAGTGTGATGGGAAGAAGACTCAGAAAAAGAAATACAAAAACTCATGGGTTGAGGACTGTTAAAAACAGTTAAACATTATGGAAAAATCAGAGTGAAATAAAATAATAAAAAAATATAATTTAATGACAAAACTTCCCTAACAACAGCAAATAAGTAAATCCAAGAAGAACAAGTGATGCACAATGCAATTGCTCACCACCCTCTGACTGATGCCCAGCCTGTTCCCAAGAAGGGGTTGGCACCTTCTGGCCTCCTCCAGAGGTTCAGAAGGTTGACACCTTCTGAACTCCTCCCTCCCCTGCCCAGTTTTCATATTGAATATGACATCCTGTGGTGTGGAATATCCCTTTTGTCAGTGTGGGTCACTTGTCCTGGCTGTGCTCCCTCCCAGCTTCTTGTGCAGCTCCTCATTCACAGAGCATGAGGCACTGGAAATCCTTGACTTAGGGTAAGCACTGCTTAGCAACAACCAAAACATCAGTGTGCTATCAATGCTTTTCTCATGCTGAATCCAAACCAGAGCACTGTACCAGCTGCTAAGAAGAAAATGAACTCTATCCCAGCTGAAACCAGGAAAAGCATATAAAAACGCTACCAAGCAACTACAGAGGCAGCAGAGCTGTTCTCTGCATGTGTTCCAATACAGTTAGTTGGCTTTACTGACTTTTCTGACTCTCTGAAGCATTACAAATGGAGAAGCTTGCACACTTCTCATAGTGCTGAAGTGTGACCACTCATGTTCTCTCTGAAGAAGTGGATTCAAGCATGCCTCCAAATGCCTCCCAAGCCACCTCCCAGTCCCAGCCTCAAGAGAGACTCAAAGCTTTATTATGCTTTCCACCTACCAGCCCAGACTTCTGCAGAAAGGAAACCTAGGAGCAGAGATCAAAAAGAAGCCATGGTGTTACCTAAGCAGAACACAAGTCTAGGTTAGGTTGTGGCACACATTCAGGGACATGTTAGCTACTGCCAGTGACACCTCTGTGGGTAAAGAGTTACTGGGCAGGCAACTAGGGGGAGGAATAAAGGATCTGTATTGTTGTAAACAGGTATTTACCAAAGAAAGAATGTTACAAAATATAGCACCTCTTGTATAAACTGGATATTTTTCATATTTTCTTATGTAAATGATTTTATTAACAGAGCTCTACAGTTGAAGCCGCAAGCTTTGTGTGTGGCATCACTTATGTCCTGCCAGTCCTGCTCAGGCTGCAGCCCAGGGACAGGATGGTGGGCCTGTCCTGATCCAGTCCTCAGTCGAGCTCTGCTGCCTGAGCCTGCCTGACCAGAACTCCCATCACAGCCAGCAGGCTCCTACACAAAGATCACTGCAGGCATTAAGGTCACCAATAGCAGTGTAAGATTTTAGAAATACTGTGTTAAAGGACAGTGTGCATCTGTCAGCCTTCCACTATATGGTGAACCCTCCTCCATTTCCTCTCTATGCCTCAACTAGTCTTTTTCACAATAAATAAGCATTTTAAGTGTAAGCTTTCAGAGTTGGAAAAAACTACCAGATAAAAAAGGAATTCTGTTACCAACCAGAAAATGAAAATATATAATTTCAGTAACAACACTACAGTGATAAACAAATAATGTACTAAGAAATCAAAGAATATTAACATTTTTGAAAAAAATCATTATTTCCACATACCTCACTTAAAAAGCAGTGTGAGAATTACAAACCTTGCTCCTAAAGAGTTCTAAATAATTATGTTCAAAGCAGACTACTCCTTTATCGAGTACAAGTCAGCCTTATGCTAGGAAAATTAACAATACGTTGAAAACTGTACACGTACATTCTAGTCAAACACACAGAATGACCAGTTCATATCATCACTGAATCACTGACAGCCTGTTGTCACCAAAGACATTTGGTTTTGGTTCTTCTCAGAATATTTACGGCAGCCTTGAGAATGCAGAAAGTTCTTGAAAACAAATATTATACGAAACTTGGATCAAGAACAAAAAAAACTGAAAACATTCTGAAAGAATGACAAACACAGGGGAAAAGAACTATCGTGAAGCCAATAGTTTCAAAACCAAACGCCCACTCATAACTGGCATTGTTTAAGTCATGGAGAACAAAAATTCCTGCCCAGAAATGACATGTCAGCTAATATTGAAACGTGAGTTGCAGGAAGAAAATAGAAAAATGCTTACCTGTGAATAGAAAAAGAAGCAATAGACCTAATGAGGGATGCCACTGCTCCAACTTTAGCAGCTTCCACTGCTCCCTGTAGCCTGTATTGCACAGTTTCGCCATAGCTGATGAAAGGTTCGTTGTAGACGACAATCTTCCCCTTGGCCTCCTGAGCTCGTTTGTGCAGTTCATCAAATGAGGCTACAACTATAACTTCTGCTGTAATTCCTGAAAAAAAAGTATTACAGTGGTTTTAGCAATGCTTTCCTATAGCTCTCCTATGGCCACTTCTAACAGACAGAAAAGCATGGACTGCACAGAACTCAGGAAATCAGCATTAGGTTTTGGTCCTGAGGAAGGAAGACGACGTGAAATGGTTTATCAGGGATCAGTACTAAACAGATGCTATAGAACCCTGCAAACCATGCTATCAGGCTGGTATTAAAACGTAACTTGAAGGGCAAGAAGGATACATAGGGGGAATTTTGCTCTTTGCATAGGCTTTATTGTCTTACTTTAATCATTTGTAGTATAAAAACATTTGCAAAAGCTGCCTATGGGATTAATTAAAAAAAGATAGTAATCTTTTTGTGGAAATGTTTTGATATGTTGCTAAACAACTTAGCTTAACATGAGACAGCTGGAAGCCCATCTTTTTAGACTGTAACTCCGATAAAATTATTTAATCCATAAATGAAAAAAAATTAAAGCTCTGCAGTGTCAACAAATTTTGCAATGTGCTTAATAATAATAATAATCATCATCTTCTTCATATTTAGCCAGAAGAATATAACAGTTCCATTGGATCTCCTTCTGGGAGGTTTTCCAGGCAGGTTCTTGTGCAGGACTATTCACACATGTTAAGTTAGATCCCACCCAGATCTTTGTTTTTAATAGTTGGAATAGTTTTAAATTGCTGTATTATCTTACTTGAAAAAACAAAGAATGTTACAGATAAGCCAGAGAATCCTTTTAAATTTTAAGGACATTAATTAAGGAACTATATTTCACAGCATTTGAGAAGTAATTCATTTAAATGACCACAATGCTGAAAATTCAATTTTGTTGATTGGTTACAGAAATGAGTAGAGACTGCTTAACTACACGGGCTGGTACTTTGCTTCTAAATATAGAAGTAGTAATGGATGTCTGAAATTTTAATGTTGTACATTTCACCTAATAGTCACAAAATACATCAACGGAAACTGAAACTAATAACAAATCCTCTAGGAAGGATTTTTTCAGAATAAAGTGAAACTACCATGTTTTTAAGAATAAAATTATTCTCCTTGAAAAAGTCCTTTTTTTTCCAGTTGGTTGGCTGTTGGTTTTTTTTTGTGCGTGAAATAAGAGTTATTTAAAGGATTTCAAAGACTTGTAAAATCACAATAAATGAGAAAAACTCTTAGAAAAATAGAAACGTAATGTCTCCCAGCATCAGTGTGCCCAGGCTCATGGCTTTTTTAAGATGAGACTAGACTTCAAAACCTTAAAGAAACCATTCCACAGAAGTTTGGTCTCATTAGAATGCACCACTAAGAGTAGAACAGACATTTACTACTACAACAAAAGTGAATTTTAGCTACAAAAATAGCCTAGTGTGAGAGGGATCAAAATTTTAACTATTCAGATTCTTAAGATTCTAACCTTAACCTGGCAATGTTTTAGAAAGGCAAAACAAAGAATCACCTTCACATATTACTAGCTGCTGTTGGCAGGCAGGTGAGCATACTAGCAGACTCCAACTGCTTGCAATTAATGGCAGGTTCAGCCACCTAGCTAAGGAACATTCCAGCAACAGGATAATTTGGGTATGAAACCACGCAACTAGAAATAAAGGCAGGTATCTGAAAAATTTCATTTTCCACGAGAGAAGTCGTGGTCTCAGTAGGTTGATACTGCAATCTCTATTTCATTTTATCTCTCCCCAGTGCTCCACTTGGATAGTGCAGCAGGCACTGGAAGGACACAGGTCTTGGTGACTGTTCGTCAAGGGAAGCAAGGAGTGTAACTCTTCTGGGCATTACTGCAAACATGAACAAACACTCTGCAAAGCTTTTTAAGGAAGCCACAAACAGCTAGTAAGTATCTATAATTCCTAAGAAATATAATGGTGAAATAAATTTATGGCCCTTCCTAGATGACAGGCATCAGGAGTTTGTACAGTGAGAACTACTGAAAATTTGTGCTAAGGGAAAGAACACAGAGTTGCAAATTCTAGATCAGTATCTCTACTCTCAAATGTCCCCAAATAAGCTAAATAAAGCCATCCTTTGATAAAATGAAAAAAAAAACCAACAAACATTCTCTCTGCAAGTTTTACTTAATGGCAGCATGGTATACATAAAACATGAATTACAGTGCTTTCCAGAACAAGGTAAAACTTCACTCTTGCGTAGCTTCTGACTAATTCAATTACTCATTTGCATTTTAGTGCCATTTTATGCCATTTCAGATTCTTTGACTGAAGTTACAAGAGTAAGTTTATCTTAAACAAATATGTGGACATACATACAAAAACCACCCTTAAACCTTTTTTTGCAAAAGGAGAAATAAAACAAAAACCCTAACAGTTTACCTGTATAAGAATAAGTTAATCCCTTTAGAAATTGGAAATGTTTCACCTTACTGAGTCTTTGAGCAAATTAATAGAAATCTACCCTAGCGTTTCCTACCAATTCAGTGCCTCACGGCTCTGCTTCCCATGTTGAAAGATATTGTCTCTTACACCTATCATTACATTATTGGCTGTGTGTTAGTGAACAGAATTCTTCAGAAACCCCATGTAAGGAGGAAGACAGAATGTCTGCTTACTTAAGCAAGATATAAAGATTCTAACACACACAGTCCAAGAGATGAATACAGAGTATTTGGGGAATTAGCAAAGTAAAGGGCATGAATCATAGAAAGCACAATTACAAACATGATCAACTTGGCTGAGGGTATAAAGCTGAAGACTACTTGATCTCATCACATGAAACATATTGTTGAGTTGGGCGAGTGAACAAATAAATCTAGGTAGTACTATGAGTTTTCCCTCATTTCTCATATTAAACAGAAAATTGTACCCTATTCTTTGTGAGAATTAAGTATAGGAAGGGTATTAATGGTGGGAACAAGCAGGCAATTTTCAGTTATCAACAACATATTATTTTACAAAGGCGTCTGTACACTGAAATGTGTGTTTCTATCTCAAAACTTGCATATGTCACAACTTGGATGATCACACTGCCAATTAAAATAAGTAATATGGTATGCATTAGCAATCTAAAATCTGTCACAGGCGGGATGAACACAAGACTGATTGTGTATATATATATAAACATACACGTATATATATATATTGTACTCATATATATATACACACACACGCATATTTATAAAAGCACGCATAAATCAGCTGTGTGTAATACTGCAGTACAGAAGAAGTCTGATTCCTGGCATGAACAATTCTGTCTGGAGAGTCACCTCCTCACAGCTGTTTACCTGCCAGCAATGAAGGAGTAGATTAGTTCAAAGGGGATTCCTCACAAGATAACTTCTCCCCAAGATTAACTGCAGCTAATACTTAAGTCACTTCAGTTTCTAGAGATGTGCATCTGTCTGTGTTACTAACAGGTTTCAGTGAAGAAAAAGAAAAAAAAGGAAAATCCACCCTATTATCAGATTTTAGAAACTGGTGGATCTTCATTAAAACATCAATGAAATTTGATACAGAATACATTTTTACTTATCCCAGAAACATTCTATTTACAAACACAAAGATATTCAATCAAGTTAGTTATAATCTATTACTATTTTGAAAGGATTTTGTAAACCCAGAAAGAAATATTATTTGCATACTGTTTAATCTTATTGGATACCAATTTCCTCATTACTTAACTATGGCTTTACTCTCTTCTTTTTTTTCCCCCAGTCCCATTTTTGTCATCCAGGTAATAGAATCAGGACCTTAGAGATCCAGTTACAAAGCCAAATGCAGTCACCATTAATTTGACAATAAATTCTTTTCAATAGCAGCAAGCAAACAACTCATTCCTATGGACCTCCTAAACTTAATTTACTTCACACTAAAGTAAGAATTATGATTTCTTCTACAAATCACAGTATGAAACAGTGATGCTATTGATTTACATGCACTGAAGTTACCACTGCCAAATAAATAAGCTGATGAGCAAGGCAATTTTTGCTTATAATAACTAAAATACAGTAATTCTAAGCCTAGACAAGACAAAGCTAGAAAAGAAGTATCAACACAAAAAGTCAACAACACATCGAATTGTTCTGATAACAGTGAAAATTTTGAAACTGGAGGAGATGTATCTGAAACATGTCCTGGCCTCTGTAGTCATGAGAGCAAGAAGGAGACAGGACGTTCCCTCCCCGTTCATCAGAACCAGGCATCAGGATATCAGGACAGGAAACCAAGACAGCTCTTTATGGTAGAACAAGGGCAACAACACACCACAGCCACAGTGCCTGGCACCCATGTGGTGATCACAGCTCTGCCTCACAGACCAGCCGTGTCAGGCCACTCTCATGCCTCATCTCCTGCAACATCCCAGATTTCTCTGTTTCTACTTCAGCTCTCCCCACAAAGCCGGTTTAGCCCAGAAGCTGCTTCATCAGGTATACTGTATTCTATGCTGACCCTGAACATATGCAAGCAGTAGCCCCAAGGTTTTCTTACCTCAGTCTGGCTATTCCCATTGCCCTTCAGACTTGATCACCTCTCCAGATTAAAAGTAACATGCCCCTGCTTCTTTCAGACACAGCCCACAAGCCCACAAGCACTGTCTTGTGCCCATTTGCAAGGCAGCTTCTTTCACAGAGCCTAGAATTTTTTTGCATGGGTCATATGATACAAAGGTAGGTATGTATGTCTGGAGATAAGGTAGTTGCTGGGACAGGTCAAAGGAAAAAAGGTCTTTGGGAGTAGAGGGAAAATGCAAATACATGTTTCAAAGCTAAGTAAGATTAGGGACCTGGCATTAAATCCTTTTTTAAGTTCAACATCCTCTAAAATCAGCTCAGAAAACATTTTCCTCCTCTACTTCTAGCATACCACTCTTAAAAACATGTTGCTTTCTAACAGTCTCCAAGAATTTGTTCAGGTTTCCTGCAATGCTCCACAAACTTCAACTAGATTTTTTAGAAAAACAGACCCAAATTCTTTGTCTCTAATGACCACATCCAATTTGTTTTTGTGTCAGGCTGAAGCAAATGAAAGATCAATATCATCACTCCTTTTTTTTCTCACTCAAAAATCATTAGCATGTACTGAAAATCTGAAATATTCTAACACCTACTGCAGGGGGTGTCGTGTCCTTGCGCCGGTCCCGTCAGGTCCCTTTGGTGGGTGTCTCTCGGCCAACCTTCCGCCCAAGCCCGAATAATGTTGATGCCACACCAGAAATAATGAGCAGGAGGGCTTCTTGCTTGCCAAGTCCAGAGGAGTTTACTCCAAGGGAAGAGGTAGAGGGAAGCAGGAGCACAACTCACACCGCAGCAGAGGCAAAAAGCCCCAACCCCACGAGAGGTTCGGGTATATAAGCAAGAGGAAAAGGGGAGGAGTCAGGGTGGGGTGACATAACACGGGCCAATGGGAAGGAGGGAAGGGCGTGGTCTTGGGCAGGGGACCAATGGGGGACAGAGAACTACAGAACTTTCTGGAACGGGGGAGGGGGGAGCAGGTGAGTGGCACACTGATTGACATGCAGGGACTGCCTTACACACATGTTGTCTCCCAAGGCATTCCCGAAGCCTCTCTCCGCCCGCCTCCCACAACCTAGAAACACATTTGCTCTGTCCACACATATAAATATGTATTAATACAATAACTATAATATGAAGAAAATACAAAATATTTTAAGGGAAGTGTGAAATGAAGAAGAGGGCTTTATCAGGAAGAAGAATTTTATAAAATATGAACAATACTTCTAGAAAATGTGACCTTTTTACTCTGTGGAACAGCAAAGAGAATTACTTCATGAAAATAAAATTATCTAAGACAGTTATAAAAAAGGATATGAGGCTATTCAGCGCTGATGCTTTGCACAGAGACTAAACATATTGTACCATTCCTTAAGAACACAGAGAAAAATATACACTATATAATAGTTAGGTTTTTGACAAATATGACTTAAAATTTCCAGCAAGTACTGAATCTCTTTTGAACAGTTTGGTTTCAATGACATGTAGTTTACTGTGCAGCACAAATCCAAGGAGAAAATGGGTTTGTCCCAACCCCCAGCATAAAGCCTTGGATGCCAAGAGTGGGGCAACAGGTAAGGTTCTCCCAGGAGCAGCCCTGGACAGAGCAGAGGCTTGCTCCGCAATGTGTAGGGAGAATCAGACACCCAAAACCAAGATCCACAAAAATGAGTTTCTGAGAACACAGATGCTCAAGGCAGGAAGAGCTGAGGACAACCATTCTCTCCTTAGTGCGCCAAAGGTGCCAGTCACCGCTGGCTATCCCTTGGGATGAAGGTAACATGGCCCTCCAGCTGTGTCTGCATACCCCACACATGCAGAAAATCATATTAAAATCCTGCCTTCAATAGCTTCAGCCTGGCCTTAACATCCTTGAGGTAACCACCCCCAACTCAGTGATACTGCAAAAGGACAAGACCAGAAAATTCACTTCTTTACCACTGGCAATCCACACAGTTCACCTTAACATTGGTTAAAGTAGCAACTGGAACCCACGTTCTCCCTAGACAGCATGTCCATCTCAAAGCCATGCAGATACTTCTACCCTCTAAATCTTTGAAATGCTACTGCACTAACTTTTAGCCCAGATGCTGGGCCACTGAACACCACAGTGTCTGATGTCCTTCATAAATGTCACCTTCTACGTTCCACGAAAAACAGTGGCGTAATTACCATAGCACAAGGAGTGCTACTCTAAATAATAATAAACAATCCAGGTACACAATACTGAGGCTCATGGTCTCAAGATGTCCATCAATAGCTCCTCACACATGAAAGAAGAGGAATCCAGTGAAGACAGGAGGGCTTTCCTGTGCATTGTGCTCTCATGCCTACGACTCTCCCCAACCCCTGTCCTCATCACTGAACCCCTCATCAAAGGAGTACCCAAGTCCCTCCAGAAGCATCACTTTTCTTACAGGAGATCAGTGGTCATCCAAGATGCTGGCAACTTAAGCATAAATCCTCTGATACACATTAAAAATAACTTTTTTTTTGTTGGCCTTTTGTTTATCTAGCTGAATTCCCTAATCCACTTCACCACTGAGATAAAAAGGAGGATAGTCAACACTGGGGACAAAATGCATCAAGCAGGACAGGAGCCAGACCGCTTCTTTCAGCAGCATTCCTGGTTTAATAAAATGGTGGACCAACAGCAACAGCCCACACCAATAACTTCAAGACAACATGCATTATCCCCATTTTATACAGAACAGGCTGGAATTATATTTTCATATATATTTTCATATTATGGAACTGCAAAGCTCCTATCACCTTCTATAAGAGCACAGCTGGAGCAAATGTTGACAGTTAAAAAAAAAATCCCCACAACTTGAACACAAAAACTAGGGAAAAGTCTGCCAATGGATCATCTTCATATTTACATTATTTCAGTTTTGCTGCAACCAACAATATATAAAAAAAAACAGAGACTCTTTCTTGGGGAAACTGTTTTTTGAGGAGACATTTCAGGGCAGGCTGCTCTGAAGTTGGTTCTGCTTGTCAGTATTTCTTTAAAATTAAAGGGCATGGTCACCCATCAGGGTAAAAAAAGTGCATTTTAAAACACATGCAAAAAAATGAACTCTTTGATACTTTATGGTCAAACATCTGCTAAACTACTACTCTTCAATTATGGGATTCTCAAAGCAACAATTATATTTGGGGGATATAATCAGTACCACCAGAAATCAACACAGTTTCTCTCTCTATATATATGTATCTATGTTTGCCAATGTTGAAACACTGAAAATGAGACAAGGACATTGACTAAGTATGGCAAATCTTCAGTTTTCCAGCCCCCAAAACAGAGCACTTTCTATCATTCAATCCCGTTTGCTACCTAGGAATCCATTTCTTTGAGGTGATGACTATTTTCAGCCCCTGCGGACTTCTGGAAATCCAGGTCACTCTGTTTCATGTTTCTTCTCTCCCTGTCACTAAAGCGGGCAGTGAAGTGACTCCCTCCTTGTAAAGAGATCAAAGGAAGTGAAAACTTTCTCTTTGACCCAACATCTTCATATCTTGGAATACACTTGGAGAGGGAGAATGCTGGAGGTTTTTCCTCTTCAATAGAAAAATCTAACCTTTTCTGTACTCTCCTTTTGCTGCAATCAGATGGAATCTGGGAACTTGACATCTTGGCATATTTCCCAGTCATGAAGAAGAAAGTAGGATTTTATCCACAAGATCACAAGGTACTGAAAAGCCTCCTGCACATCATCCAACTGTTCTGTATCTGAGCCAAAGTGGGCAAATCTCATAAAATCAAATAAATTAGAAAAGCTCTGTGCACATCCCAGTAGGGTTTCAATGCCATAGGCATGAGATAGAAGACCCGCAGGAAGAGACACTCCTGGTATCCTGGAGTCAATGGACTGGCTTGGACTTCATAGCTAAAAATACTGCTACTATTTAGGGCTTCCTGTTCCTGCCCTGAAGGATTGCGGATTTTTTTCTACACTCACATGGTGTATGCTGAAATGGAAAGTAACCAACCTCAGCATGTGCTCTAGCCATTGGATCACTCTTAGGAAACACTGGTTTGAATTTCCATGGACAGAAGGGAAATTAAACCCTGAATTTCCAACATCCTAAGCCAGGTGTCCTGGTTTAGGGCAAATTTGGGAGGCAACCTCCGAATGGGGTCCCTCTAGAAAGCAAATTCAAGTGGCCCCGCCCCCAGCTGGTTCAGGAAAAGATTTCCTTGGAGAAAAGTGGAAAAAACTGTTTATTTAACAAGAAAAGTATTCACAAGCATAAAAATTGAACAATATTAAACAATAAAACCTCTTGCTCTTCTGAAGAGATGGTAAATTCAGAAAGTCCTTGTTGGGGGGGTGTAACTCAGCTTGCTCAGTTTCTTATCAGTCCCTCCTGTGCTGGAGAATGCTGTCTCTTGGGCCCTGGTGGGCCACAGGTGTGAGCTCCCAGTGTTTTTCTGGGTTTTCAGTCCAGAGCAGGTTTGAACAGTTTCAAAAAAAAAAAAAAACCACAGTCCAGGGAACTTCTCTGCCTCAGCTAGCTAAAAAAAACACTAAGTAAAAAGCAAAGAAGAGCTCTCTTTGCACTGTCTGTCCATGCTGCAGACAACACAGTCCAGGAGCAGGAATGCAGAGGAGTGAGTGCAGTTTCTGAAAACAAACTGTGTACTTCTTTTTCCCCTTCTTAGCTGTCAGAACCAGTCTTGAAGGTGCAGAACTCAATATCCAGCATAAACAGAACAGACCATTGGGGATACAAGCATCATAAAGGCACCCCAAGGACACCAGGTTTCTAATTGCTGTTAGGCTATTGCTATGGTAATGAAGAGCACTCCTGAGCACTTGCTTGGGGTGCTGAGCTTCAGGAGAGACTCTGAGAGAACCAAAGGCCACCAAATCCAGCACCAAGTTTTAAGCTTCTGCCAATGTCTCCTATTTTCTTAGCTTCTTGGGTCACAAGCCTGGGGCCAAATCATGGCAAGAGAGGAATACAGGACTTAACTGAAATGATGAAAAAGCAAGAAATGGTCTCCTATACCTCCTGCTGGGATGGGGGAGTCAGCCTCTCTCATCTAAACCCCATTCCTAGACCTTAACAGACAAGAAGTCCAACTCTGTCTCTAACTGGCATCAGTAGTGTCAAGGAAGGGATCTGTTTGGGCTGTACTGAGACCGTGGTTTGTAAATGAAACAGGAACACTGACTTATTATACATATAATGGGACAGATAGTAATGGTTCTAGTTGCTTCGCATTTTAGGCATGTGTTTACTTCAATATGACAGAGTTATCTCAGATAAAATTCACAGCAGCAGCTTTGCAAACCAAGTATAATTTATTCCAAGCATATCTTAAATTACCCAGTTTTATTTGTTGCATTTTGACGATCTATATATTTTTTTTGTTAACCGAACAGTTTTATATGTTGCTTCATTTCAAACAGAAAGCATGCTATCACAAAAATTTACAATTGATAAAAAAAAGTATGAGTGTCATGTTACCTTTTATTTCCTAAACTAAATTTATTTTCTCATAAAGAAATACAAATGCTTTTGAAGTGGTCTAGGAATAAGTATATTGTTTTTTATGGAGAGCAGTCACAGAAGAAGGTTCTCATCTGGCCTTTAAATAACAATCCTCAAAGCCTCACATCAATAAGTACAAATAGAGAATCTTATAAATCATTTTGTTCGTAGGCAATCTAATATTTTGGGGTTTAAAAGACGAGAATCTTGTTAAGTGCAGCTATTGCTTATTCTTGCTCCTGAGTAACAAATCACACATGATCATCTAAAAGGCAACACACAGTTCAGTGACAGGTGACAAAGCGAGCATGTAAACACTGTGAACAGTAGGTTCCAAGCTGAGCATGAGAGGGAAGGGAAGGAAAGGGAAGGGAAGGGAAGGGAAGGGAAGGGAAGGGAAGGGAAGGGAAGGGAAGGGAAGGGAAGGGAAGGGAAGGGAAGGGAAGGGAAGGGAAGGGAAGGGAAGGGAAGGGAAGGGAAGGGAAGGGAAGGGAAGGGAAGGGAAGGGAAGGGAAGGGAAGGGAAGGGAAGGGAAGGGAAGGGAAGTTCACACAGATGCCAACTGCTATGTTTAGTGAGGGGCTTAAACTCTCCAAGATCACCTCCTTTTCCTGCTGCCTTGTTTTTTACTGGAGTGAAGGGCTGAGCCTGGCAAAATAGGGCACACGAAGAAAAGGAGAAATTAAGTGTCAACTTGACACCTCATAGAGAACTTCTTTCCTACCAACCACAATGGAGGACCAGAATCTTTGCAAATGATGTTCAGCAGCATTAAAAAAAAAGGGGTAAACATTTAATGAACAGCTCAGGAATCAACTCTAATTTTACAAGTCTGTTCAACCAAACTGTATTAATATTAACTGCACCAGTCACAACCATGCCATAAAGAAAAGTCCCAGGAAAATAGCACCTTGTTTTGCAGAACTATTACAGCAAGATGAAAACCACAGTTTGACCACTGAGAGAAGTAATTAGGGGTACAATACAGTTTGTGTTAAAAAGCAAGTCATACGGAATTCGAAAAGGAAGTGTTACCTTCTGGAGGAGTTGCAATACTGTTCCCAAGTCCCAAAATAGCAATGCTATGATTCCTTGGTTCCAGCATCACTGCAAACTCTTCTCCTCTTTCCCAGTGTGGTACTTTCACAGGCTCTAGATGCACATTTTCCAGCCCATCTTTCTGCAGGGCACTGAACATATATTTGATGGCTGCCTCTAAGTTTTTTGAACCACTGAGTCTAGGTCCTATGGTGTCAGCAAAAACTGCTAATCTTTCATAGGATCTGTTCTGAGCCTTTCCATGAACAGCAAGATCAATAATAGCCTTAGCAATATCAGTATAGCCAGCTATCTCATTTTTAATGTCTTCAAATGACTTCAGGGAACTTCCATCTCTTCTCAAAGATTTCCCAGTATACTGGTGTAATAAATTCATGAGCAATATTAACAATAAGTGCTTCATTTTTTTTCTCTTTCTTCTTTTCCACAGATGGCCTGTTGGAGAGGCAAAAAGAAAAAAAAAAGAAAGTTAAAAAAATCATACACCTATCAGCAATACTTTTAGTTATTTGGATTGGCAGACAGAAATGAAATGAAAAAAAATTAGTTTATCATAAAAATGCTTTGATCAGAACTAGCAGAAAAGTAAACTCAACTTGAAGAGAGAGTTATTGAAAGCAAATGAAAAAGATATTTAGACCACTGGACACAATCTCTGTGGTCTTTAGAAATATCCTTGGAATGCTGCATCTCTTTAAATAAACACATTCTTCAATTAATCAAAACCCAGGGCTGCTCCCATGCAGGAGGAGTTTTGCATCTCCTCTCTGTTAGGAGCAGGACTTTTCAGAAGTGTCAAATCAAATGTCTTTACACAACACATCCAGACAAAAACTTTTCTTATACCATTCATGAATAAAAGTTCTTCCTGATCTCAATATTCAGAAAAGTACTTTCTATTGTACTAAAAAGATTTAAGATTTAGATCCAATGCCTCCAGTGTCCACAGGCTCTCCTGTGCCCTATTTTGCCAGGCTCAGCCCTTCACTCCAGTAAAAAAGTGTCCTGGTTTTGGCTGGGATAGAGTTCATTTTCTCCTTAGTAAGTGATACAGTGCTCTGGTTTGGATTCAGCATGAGAATAACATTGATAACACACTGATGTTTTGGTTGTTGCTAAGTAAATCAAGGACTTTCCAGTGTCTCATGCTCTGTGAATGAGGAGCTGCAAAAGAAGCTGTGAGGGAGCACAGCCAGAATAACTGACCTACACTGACCAAAGGGATATTCCATACCAAGTTGAGTACACAAACTGGGGGAGTTGACTGGAAGGACATGATCACTTCTCAGGGAAAGGGCATTGGTCAGCAGGTGGCAATTAACTGGATTGTCCATCAATTGATTTTCTTGGGCTTTTAATTTTTTTTTATTATTATCATCATTATTGTTATAACACTTTACTTCTTTTCATCTACTTAACTGTTCTTTCCTGAACCCACAAGATTTTGTACCTTTATTGGTTTGGCAGGGCCTGGTTTTTGGCAGCAGGGGGGCCACAAAGATGTCTCTGGTGGGAAGCTGCTGGAAGCTTCCCACCATGTCTGGCAGGGCCAGTGGTTGATGGCTCTGAAGATGGACATGCTGCTGGCCAACACTGGGCCAATGAGGTTGGTAACACCTCTGTGATGGCATACTTCAGAAGAAAATCCAAACAAAGTCACAGGTTTTTTGCTCCTAATCAGAGAAGGAGGTGAGAACATGTGAGGGAAACAACATGGCAACACTAAGGTGAGTGGAGAACGAGGGGAGGAGGTGCTCCAGGCACCAGAGCCAAGACTCCTCTGCAGGCTGTGGTGAGAACCAAGGTGAAACAGCTGTGGCCCTGTAACCCATGGGGATCCACAGGGGATGCAGAGATCCACCCACAGCCTGTGGGGATCCACGGGGAATGCAGAGATCCACCCACAGCCCATGGGGAGGTGCCCAGGCTGGAGCAGGTGGACACCTAGAGGAGCCTGTGATCCAGTGGGAGATCTGATGGAGAGAGCAGGCCAGTGCTCCAGGCTGGAGCAGCCTGTCCATGGAGGACTACACCTCATGGAAAGAGACCCACGCCACAGCAGTTTTAGGAGGACTGTGTGCCTGTGGGAGGGACTCACGGTGCAGCAGGTGCGGTTTGGCTGCTGCTTATGGGAGTGCACCCACATCAGAGAAGTTCATGGAGAACTGCCTCCCGTGGGAGGGAGTCCCCGCCTCATAGGAGAAGGACTCCTCTTCCCGAGCAGCAGGAGAAAATCTCAGTGATGAACTGACCAAAACCCTCACACCCTGTTTCCCTGTGCTGTCTGTGGGAAGAGGAAACCCACAACATTTATGAGAGCTTCCAATCAGCTCCCAAAAAGGGGGGATAATCCACCAGTCATGCACCCATAAGACGCCATCTGAAACAGCCACCAGGCATGCACCCATGAGATGCCATGTGAAACACTGGCTGTGCAATCCAGAAGTAAAACACAGAAAGAGTCAAAGTACAAACCACATTTCTAGGATCCATAAACCACCAGAATTCTGAAACAAATAAACTAAAACACCCCAATACCCACTAAAAACCACTCATGCAATCATTTTGGAGTCACCAAGCCTAGTTCACATGATTACCAACACAAACTGCTGGCCTTCCATAGACCTTTATGGATCTTTTCACAAACAGCAATTTAAACAATAGCTTTAGCAATAGAGGAATATTAAGGTATTCTCCTTAACTATTCAAATGTCTCCTAAGCTTGAGATCAAGGAAGTAATAAGTTCTTCACAGTGAAGCATCGTTTTTGCAAAATGACAAAAAAATCATCATTGATTTTATCTGTGAACGATAAATCTATGACAGAGATTTCCCTGACACAGACAGGGCAAAGGTCTTACACAACCAGGAGAGGAAGACTTGGGTTATCTCAGGACACTGCCTGAGAACTGCAAAATGCCTTTTATAGTCTGAGTTACTGTTTATTTGTGGTTATACTACACAGAGAGTATTGGTGTATTTTTATTGCTATGCTCTGCACTTTCTTCATGTACTTTCCCTTAACCACTTAATTACATGCTCTTAGACATCCTCTTCTAGAGACATCAGTCATTTTTTCAGGACAACCATGCTCATTCCCTGATTTTTGCGAAGTTCATCACTCACAAAGAAGCCAGCAAAAAAATGGATAAGTGCTGAATGGAGTAAAACAATTCTGTAGACTTAGTTTCAAAAACTTAATATTTGGGGGTCTGTTTGTTTAAGGGTTTGCAAAATCTACTAGAAAAAGCAGATACACTTAGCTGTTATGTCGAAGACACAGAGGGATTATCTAAATAGCACTGGCCACCTCAAAGAGCTACCAACTTCATACATTTTTTTCAATGGACAGTACAACTGCAGTTATCACATTTCCCTTAAGTAAGAAATGGTTTCTTTGTTCTTCCTAGCCTCATTCAAAACCAGCAGCATCCTCACTCCAAAGGCTTCCCCAGAGGACCTGCATTTAAGAGATATACTTCTTCCAGGAATTTCCCACTCAACACTGAGAACAGACATGTTTCCACAACTTTTGTGTCGCACAGCATCTCACCGCCTCCAATGCATTGTAAGAGGAATATAACTCAATTCAAACCCTGGTCAAGAACAAAAAAAAAAAAAAAAAAAAAAAAGAATGTAATTTATTGTGCTTTCCTTGAATACTCCAACATAATCTGTTCAAAAGCAACTATCTGAAATATTTCCCTGCTGGGTAAAATAACATCATACTCAGACTGCAATACAGAATCACTCCGCTGCTAGTCCAGGGAAAGAATCAAACATCTGTTTTCCCAGTCTCTGCAACTTTATCACCCCAGTGAATCATCTAGCAAAGGAGATTACTTATTTTTCCACATCTAACTAGTTAAGACTCGGCAAATGAACCTCACAGTGCCAGCCAAATTAATAAAGAATAACAGGGCAATCAAAATTGTTTAATGTGTTTTATTGTCAGAAAGAGGGCATCCAGCCATAGTAGTACCTGGATCCATACAGAAAGAATAGAATGCTCTGAATATAGTTCACAGAAGGAGAGATTTTTCCCTGCAAAATCCTAGCAGAACATTTAAAAGGGAAAGTCTGGAGTGAGGAAGACTAAGTTGGGTAGCACTTAAACAAACTGCACATATATAAATCCATGGGGCCTCATGGGTTGCACTCACAAATATTAAGAGCTGATGTCATTGTGAGGCCATTCTTGTCATGTCACTCCTATCTTTGAGAAGGGCAAGAAGTAAAATGAACTACAATAAGAACTACAGACCAGTCAGCCTCACACCAAGCTCTGGCAAGTGTACAGGAGAAAAATCCTGAAAATGACTTCCACAAATAAGGACAAGAAGGTAACTCAGAATAGTTAGCATGGATTTAGGCTCAGTAGATGAGGACAGAGCAGTGGATTTGGACAGAGCAGTGGATTTGTTTTCCTTTTACATTAGTAAGGCAGTTGACAGTCTACATAAAAGTCTCAGGGAAGTTGATGAAGTATAGGCTGGATGAGCAGACAGTGAGGTGGATTGAAAATCTACTGAATAACCAAGCTGAGAGGATTCTGAGTGACATCTAGCTGGCAGATGGTAGCTAGTGGTGATCCCTAAAAGTCCATACCTGGTCCAGAACTCTTATAAATCTCCATTAATAATCTGGATGCTTGGACAGAGTGTGGCCTCCAATGATGGGAAGGTTGGGAGGAGTGGCTGTGTACTTGATGGTCATGTGAGGAGGCACGCAGGCAGGAACCTTATAAGTTCAACATGTCCTGCATCGGGGGAAGACTAACCCCCATGCACTAAGACAGGCTGGGGACACCCAGCTGGAAAGGAGGTGGCAGAGAATGAGTCAGCAAAACCTCATGTTGGCAAAGACCAACAGGCTGCACATCAGGAGTGTTGAGAGCAGGCAGAGGGATGTGATCTTTCCCTCTAGGCAGCATTAGAGAAGCCAGACCTGGATTATTTCTTCATTCCTGGGCTTGCCAGTATGTGAAATGATGAGAGAGATGTGGACATGCTGGACAGTGCAACAAAGAGCCACAAAGATGATTAAGGGACTGGAGTATCCAGTATCCCTATTAGGAGAGGCTGAGAGAGCTTTAACTGCTCAGTCTAGAGAAGAAAATATTATTTTCTTCTCCAGAAGGAGAGGGAGGGATTAATCAGTAGATAGAAATACCTGATGGGAGGGAACAAAGAAGACAGAGCCAGGCTCTTTCCAGTGGTGCTCACCAACATCACCAACAGAACAAGAGTCAATGGAAACAAACTGAAATATATGAAATTCCACATGAACACAAGAACACACTTTCCTTTTTTTTTTTTTTTTTTTTTTTTTAATGAGGGTAGTCAAACACTGGAAGAGGTTGTCCAGAGAGGTTGTGAAGTGTCCATACAGCGACATATTCCAAACCTGTCTAGGCATGGAATGTCATGGTTGTCCAGGACCTGGACAACCTGCTGCAGCTGACCCTGCTTAAAAAGGCACTTTCCTTAAAAAGGACTAGAGCTCAAAAGATGTCTTTCAAACTAGATGTGTAATTTGGAATATGAAAGGAGACCAGAGACACAAGCTGAAAGGCTTTTAAAAAATCAAGGGAGAAAGGTTCTAGATATGTAGAAGAAAAAGATAAACTGAAGGCAGAAAATAGGTCTTTTCCAACTCAAATTAGTATGAAAAAATGAAATGTACAAAACAATACAATGCAAGTAGTGCAGAGGATATCAGAGGATACATTTATTAACAGTTACTTTAAGGATACTTCTACTTATTTTGTGGCCAACTGGTCTGTACCTAACTGCCGTCTTTGAAGCTAAAGTGCAAGCTCATTGGGATTTTCATCTTTTAATGGTGCCCTTATATAGAGGAAGAGCACATCCAAACTTTAATCAGGCTAACTGGCATTTCCACCATTAAAAATATTACAATAGAAAATACTTAAATGTTACAGATGGAAAAGAATAAGAGGAAGAGGACAAAAGAATCTCACAGATGAGAGACTGATTACTGTCTGATTGATTACTGTCTACAGCAATCAGATAACAGAAAGAGAAGCAGAAGACATAAAAACAGGCTAAACAAAGCTAGAGCAGAGCACTGCTTCTTCTCCAGTGTGGCAAGGTTTTCCCAAAATCCCAGTTGAAAATACAGACAAAAGAATAGAGAGAGTTCACAGAAGTCACGCTTAGGGGAAATGAGGAATGAAAACAATAAACTGAGGCTATTAACCCCTAAATTGCTAGAGATCTGCTATATCTGCAGAGTATCTATCAGTTTCCTAATCACCATTTGATTTTCCTTCAGGGACTGGAGGAAATCTTGAAATCACACAGCGGTTTTGATGACATGAGAATAGACTGAAAAGCCTCAGGGTAACAAACTAACATGCTGCAGAGTGATGTCTGATACGTTTAATAGCACCGGAAAAAAGTTTGTTGTGACAGCTGTGGAGTAGGATGGCTGGGAGGCTAGGTGAACTCGCAAAATGAGGCGGAGATTTCTACCTAAAAATAAAGTCATAGAGTTCTTCCATCACTTATACAGATAAGGAGGAGGGATGAATGGGGGGGTGAAGGAAATACAAGCTTTATGATCTTGAAGAGTGAAGCAGAAAAGCAGACATTCCTCAAAGACTGCTTTTCCAGAATTGTCATAATTCCTCATCTGGGACAACATTTAATCAGTTGGAAAATCTTGGGTTTGGGAACACACACAGGAAACTATCATTTACATCACAAAGCCGTTAAAATTAGCCTTTTGAATTGTAAAACTAAGGTAAAGAAGAGTACAACACAACAAGGATATAAGGTTTTGGATAATGTTATTACTTGGACCAAAAAGTCTAAAATACCAAAGGAAACACCTGAGCTGTTTTACTTTTACCAACTTCAGAACTATTTTGATTTTCTACAATTGAAGATACATACTGAAATCCGTGACCTATGACCATATAGGCTCTAGTAGTGATACTGACTTATGCAGACATAATAGGAAGTGAAAAGTTTTAGAAACTCTATAAAGATTAAGACTGAGAAAGTCCAAACATTCCAAGAGACACTGCAGCCACAGTTCCCCATTTGGCAGAAGTTCATACCCTATTTATAGTCAGTATGGGGGAAGTACTACAGCTTAACACAGAAAGGAAGCAGCAAAGAAGCCACTCTTCCCTCTTTCTTCACCTCCAAGCCTCAGAATAGTAACAGGCTACCTTGATATATTCTTACTCCGTAGCTGCTGCTGGATGGCAATAATCTTGAAGAATCACACCATAATCCATGTGCTGGATACTGTATCCAGCATACTGTATCCAAATTCTGTATCAGCAAAGCCAAAGAAATGATCAGCCAGCTACTTTTCTAAGAAGTGGTGTGGTCCAGACAAAAATGAAGAATAACAAAAAAACCCCACAAGCACTGAACAATGCCTCAGCCACAAACCAGCTGATATTATTCTTCTTAATAAGCATGGAAAATACAGTTCTCAAAAGGGAATACATTATCTTTTCAGAGGAAAAAGACAGGAATTCAGTGGGATTTTTAGATGAGAACTGAAGACCTAATGAATGGAAGGCAGTTAGGAAACAATGACACCAAAATACAATGTTGTTCATATTACATTAAATGCCAAAATGTAAAGCTAAAGACAACTGATAATGTTGAAAGACAACTGAGGGGAGGGGGAGGGAATGATTTTGGACAAATAAATCAACTCATACAAGAACAGGGCTACAATTATACTACCTGGTATTTATACATTCAACTTCCCTCAAATCCACTACTGCCCTACTGTAGAAAGCGAGACAGCTATCTTGTACCATTTCACAAAATTCCTAAACTACCGAGACACAAACTCTTCAGAATTGCATATTTTTGTGTCAGCCTTTCCTACAGGTGAAAAAGGCTCCCTTTTTAAAGAAGCAACATAACCACAGAAATCTTCTCTCACAACCCTTTCAGTACTTATGCTTAAACTTCTTGCACCCAAAATTCTAAGTTTCCCAAAAACTTGCACCCAAAAACTAAGTTTCTGTTTGAAAACATGCTCAACAAGACATCTTACATCCTGTATTAAGTTAAATCATTCCCACAAATCAGATGTTAAATATTTTCCTTTTGAGTTTTTACTGAAAGACTAGCAGACTGCATCCAGCCAAATGATGAAACCTATCTCCCTACCAGGAGGAAGCCTATGACAGGAGGTATGAGCCATGAGCAAATGAGCAATCCACACCTCTGGATAGCAAGAGCTAAAACTGATGGACAGACATTGTAACAGGAGCAAACCAAGTTCTGCTAGCAACAGTCAGTACATTACTGACAAAGGTTGGTCTGCCACTTCTGTGAAAGCCAAAAGGGATCCCCCTGCCATGCATCTGGCACTTGCAGGTACTTCTTGATGTGCCTCCAAGCAGCGCTCCAGCAGAAGGCTGTCCAGTCCTACAGAACACGTGTGTGCTCTAGATTTTGGCCAGAAAATCTAAATACTTTGAGTTTCTCCTTCCAACAACTAAATCTCAGTTTTAAAGACAACTACACATTACACTGCTAAGGGTCAGGACATTTACCAAAATGAACCACCAAATAAGCAACCTTAGTTACTAATTATGTAATGTGTAACAGGAGTTCAACAGACGAACTCTTCTACTGAATTTTAACAAAAATTGCACCAGATATTTGCAGCTACATATATATTATATACCACCTCAGAACTAGAAACTTTTAAGTTAAATTCTTAGCATTTTCATATATGACAAGAATAATATGCCTCTACAACCACACATCTATAAAGCACTTTTTGCTTTGCACATGGAACAAAATTTTTCGTTTTAAGTCAGCAGGTTCAGAGAAAAGTTATGCACATTAAACACTTTAAAGAAAAAGACCAAAAAAGGGCAATACCAATATTTTCAAAAGTATCCAACCATTTTAGCTACTTTACTTCCTACATCTACAATCCCAGTGTACAAACTTAAGTAGCACCATAATTCCAAATTAAGTCAATAATCATTCAGTAATGCTGAATATAAGATATTTAAGAATATTAATAAATAAAATTTCCAGATGAAAATAACTGTAAATTTTTTGAGTATTTAATTGGTCATGTTTTTTCATACAGTCTTTCTCTACAGTCAGAAGACAAGGTCAGTTCCTTGTACTGCTACAATAAAAAGCAATCAAGGGGTTTTGGGAAGCTGAGAAGTCTGGTCAACATATTGCTAGATTTGTTAAGAACTTTTGTTTTAGTCTTTCCCCTCCTTATTGTAGGATACACCCAATGAATCTTCCCTTTCCAAAGCAACAAAAATTCATGAATGAAACTACACAAGAAAGTGAAGGATCAAGAATTTCTCATTATAATTGACAGAAAAATTATCTTCATGATGCACACATTTCTTTACTTATATTAAGGGCGGGAAAAGATATTAATTTCGATGAGATATATTATGAAGTATGTCATTTATGACTTCATCATGTTCACTAGAGCATAATACTGGTACTCAAATATCACACTGTATTCCAGCATATCAGCATCAGAAACAAGTGGCTACAGTTCAGTGGCAATGTACAATTGGGCCACCATCCAACTGCAGAATGCAATGAAATGTGAAAAAAAAAAAAAAAGAATAAAAGAAAGAAAGAAAAAAAAAAAACTTTAAAAGCTTGAGTGTAACAGACTGCTAGCAAGATAAATACACTTTACTTAAAGAGCTTGAGAGAAATCTGGGTTTTGGCCAATTTTGGGAAATAAATTAGCAAAACCAGACCTCTTTCTGATGTGGAAGAAAGCTCCAGCACCACTTTTTCATCAAAGCTACTCCCCAGTGCAGCACACATTTGATCATGAAGCACCACACTTACCCTGCATAAGGCAGATCTGATCCTGTATTTAACTTCTAATTACTTTTCACTATCATTTAAAATACAAAAATTATCACACCATTTTGCTATTGTAGGATAAAAATGCCAGCTAGGACAATAGACATGTATCACTATTAATTTATTTTTAATTTTTATTTTGAGCAAGGTTCAACAAATCCCTGTTATCACCAGGGTCCCCCGTGCTACTCACTGCACAGACATGCTGACAGAAACACGCCTTACAACTACAGACAAAGTGAACCAAAAATTGGAAGAGGAGGGACCCAGAAGTGACACCTCCAAGTGCTTCAGCTGCCACATGAAAGACATTAGCATAACCCCTCAGCCCCTTTCTTCTGACACTACCAAGAGCAGATGACCAAAAGCTTGCTGCACTGAAGCAAATGGTCACATTACAAAATGTCAACTGGCAAAGTGAAAAGAGAAAAAACAAACCACCAAACAAAAAGCAAACCACCAACAAAAATCCCAAACAACCACCCCCCCAAAATATACCATAGAGTAAACACACTAATTATATAAAGAGGTCAGTGACAGAATGTGATCAACCCTTTCTACAAATGTTAAGATATCTCCCTGACTTTACACATGATTCTGATACTGCACCTGAACAATAATACTCAGAGATTAGATTATGCCAAGAAAGTATGGGAGAAAACAAAATAGACAGGAGTTTCCTCCTAGATCTTAAATACTTCTGCACAGTTCAGATTGCATAAGGCAAAGCGAACACACAGGTACCAGCTCCCAAACTCCAAAGTTTGAGAAAACCAACCCATCAGCACTGACAAGAACACACCAGGCTCAGGTCAGTGACTGTGCTGAGCTCAGGAAGCACACAGGGACTTCAGCCAGACAGAGTCCAGAGAGCCCACAGCTTCACTTCACTTCCATAGCCCCATTGCTCCTCCTATCCTTCTGCTATTGCAGGTGACAGCCACAAATTCCTCCTGGCTTTGCTGGACAAGTTATGCCTGGTACACAACAAAAAGTGAATCTACTTACAACACTCTTTAAATTGATATTTATATACAGTTCTACCTAAATTAGCAGAGCTCAGGGAATTAAGACATCTCTGGCTTTGGTTCTTCCTCCAAAACAGCCTTCTGCAAGCACAAGCTTTGGGAATGTGGCCTTAAACTGTTTCTAGTCACAAGACCTACCACTGAAGAGACAAAAGCTTGAAGAAACAAAGCATTTGGACCAGTCTATTTTGATTTACTATAAATGTTGTTTTTCAAACCCACACAATTGCTCAGTCATAACTACATCAAATTCAGAGGGCTTTATCCCCAGCATGAAAAAAGCAACTATCAAACATTTGGGACTCCGACTGTTACTACTGTGAGTTAAAAATGAAGCCTCTGCATGCTTCAGTAAATCCAGATGTTGCAAATGTCAGTCTCTTGATTAATTAAAAGCAATTCCAAGTTAAAATGGAACCAGTATTGGAGGATCATTTACACTTGGTTTCGATTTTATCACATACATCAGCTTGCAAGCAGAGGCAATTGATGAAAATTGAGTTCACATGAAGTTATTAATGCTCCTTCATTCAAAAGCATCTTTGACTTCTTCATAAAGTGCTGATCCTTTCAGGATGATGATTTCACCATGTGTGACTACACTTACGTTTTGGTTCTGCTCCCCTATGACAACTTCCCAGTTATTCCCTGAAACAGATCTGATGGCAACAATAACCCTACAGCCCTTAATCCATGTTTACCAACAAGTCATACTTATTGAGCACAAAGTACTTGGATATAAACACCTGGAGAGCAAGCAAGGCCAGCAAGAAGCCTACATTTCTCAAGTTTACCATCCTATTTAATTCCTAGATTAAGGCCTTTTTTACAGCAGTTACCGTTTGCTTTCAGAAGAGCAGCTGAATTTACACAGACAGTTCCCCACAGCTGCAGTGATGCTGGCAGCAAACAGCCCAGTTGTTACTGCATCACATCTAAAAATGTTTTCCAGGGAAAATAGTTGACTTTCATCCTTCCTATGCCACTTGTCTGTAGAAACAGGCGATGTAAGACAGCATGTTTCATTTTGATCATTTCGGGAAGTAACATTAGACAGGTGCTTACTCTAATTTTTATTTACCCAGTATGCACCTGTTTTTCTTATTTAGAATTCACATACTGATAAGCTCCCAGCAGTTATTTTTATGTAAGATTCCTATGCTCCCATTTCTGTCTTTAGCTGCTCAACTGCTCTTGTTCTGGATTTTCAGGAAAGTCACTACAGAGTGGTAAAATGGTTTGGGTTGGAAGACATGTTCGTGGTCAGTCCGACGCCCCTGCAACAAGCAGGGTCAGCTTCAACTAGATCAGGTTGCTCAGAGCCCAACCTAACCTGACCTTGACTGTCGCCACAAAAGGGGCATCTACCACCTCTCTGGACAACCTGTTCTAGAGTCTCATCACCTTCAGTATAAAAATGTCTCCTTTATTTCTAGTCAAACTCTACTCTTTCAGTTTAAAACCATTACTCCTTGTCCTATCACAAGATGCCCTGTTAAAACGTCTCTCTCAATATTTCTTATAAGCCTCTTTCCTTGCCAGATTTGCATGAACAGTCCAAACCTGTACAACTACCAAAGAGCCCAGTACAATCCATCTGTATTGGATACATTGCATTTGGCTACACCAGGTCTTCTAACAACTGTAGAGTACACCACAGAGCACTGCAAAGAAAAATATATCTGCTGACTTGGGTGGCATTGGTTGCTGGAGACCAGCACCATCTGCCCTCATTCAGTTACTCTCTGAAGGGCAGCCACAGAGACATTCCTGCTCACTACCACTCTTTCTGCAAGATTTCTCTTCAGCTAGAAGACCTAAGTCCAAAATGAAGCACAAATCACAGACTCTAGCTGCTGGAGCAACCTATATTAAAATCAGTGTAGGTGTATTTTACCAGCCCGGACTGAGTGGGACACAGATTTGGATCAGTTGTGGCTTAAGGACATCTAGATCTCAGCTACAGTCATTCTGCCCTTCAAATTGACATTCACTTAGACCAGAACCTGGTCCATCTGATCAGCAGCTGAGAACCAATCCATAAAAAGCAATTTTGCTTTGTTTGTAGAAATTAATAATGAGCATTAGTACTGGGAGGTTACTTCCAAAGAGAAAACAGAGATGTACTACTCTGTGGGATTTTTGCAGGCAACCCTGGCAAGGGAAGAGACGAGAATCTTGACTCCATGTTTCAGAAGGCTGATTTATTATTTTATGATATAAATTATATTTAAAATGCTATACTAAAACTATACTAAAAGAATAGAGAATTTATCAGAAGGCTAGAAAGGAATAGAATGAATCATAACAAAAGCTCGTGACTGACCAGAGAGTCCGACACAGCTGGACTGACACTGCTCATTAAGTAGAAACAACTCACATGGACCAATCCAAGATGCACCTGTTGCATTCCACAACAGCAGATAATTATTGTTTTTCTTTTCCTCCGAGGCTTCTCAGCTTCTCAGGAGAAAAAATCCTGGCAAAGGGATTTTCATAAAATATCATGGTGACACTACTCAAAGGAAGACTGAACTGCAGAAGTCCCTGCGCTCTGAGGAACAGACAGCTCTGCTCTTTCACGGCCACATGGGTGAGAATGGCTGACCAAAGGCCACTTGGGTTGCTGGAGTGGAAAACTCTGCAGCAGCTGCAGGTAAAATGCACAAGGGCGGTAACCCAGAGCCTGCATAGAATTTTCCAATCCTACTTCTGAAGCTGTTTTCAACTGAAAACCCTCTAGAGATTCCTAACTCAATGGCTATTTCAAGACAATCAAACTGAACAAGTAATTACAACCAAGCTGACTTTGTTTTCCTTCCTGGGTATCTCACAGTGCATTGCTTAGGCAGAAATTGTCTGCTCTGTGTATTTTTCAACAGCACTGAACAGATTACCTAAGATTAGCATTACATTTGTCTGCTTTACCTAGTTGTCATAGGAGAAAATATTAACAGCCCACTGCAGTAATATACAGAATCATTCTTAAAGACTAATCATATGATCAATCTCAAAGAAATTAGTTAGCTTACAATTCTTTCTGCTTCCAAAGCAATAAAGATTTTCATTAAACTAAAACTCCAAGAAGTGTTTCATTGTCTGTCACAAAAAAGGACTTGTGTTTTGTACAGGAGAACATGACCAGAGAGAGAACGAGAAGATCAGCCTTGTGATTCAGAACAGAATAAGCCAACGGAATCAGAAACACTAATCTCAAAATGTGTGCAGAGTAGAAGGGGAAACCATTTAAGACAAATCAAATTTAAGTTCTGGTCTGCAAATGTTACAGATAAAATAGTGGATGCTTTCCCACTGGAGCCTATTGGCTCAGATCATATTTTAAGACCTCAAAAAAGAACTTTTCTTTCTCAAATTATAATTGGCACATGCATAATAGTATATAAGCCCCTTTTTGTGGGGCTATTCGGGGCGGACAGAAGAGTGGCCTCATTCACTTTCATACAGAGTATTCAAGCAGGAAATGCAGTTTCACTACATTTAAGTAAAAGATCAGTCACCTTAACCATCAACTTGAGAAAAAGAAAGAAAGAAGAAAGCCCAAACACATAGACAACAACAGATTTAAACCCAGAACTGTTTTCTTATATCAGTACTAAAACAAGCTTTAAAAGGGTGACAACAATTCTCAGTTGGACAAGATGATGAGTCTGTGGGGTCAGAAATCAGGTTTGGGCAAATCCTGAGCCTGCAGAAACAGCCAGCACTCTTGTACTGAATGCAAGATGGTCACTCAGGAAAGTTTAAAATAATCTTAGTTGTTTGTAACTCCTATGATGCAAGCAATGTCTATGATAGGTGACCTGAGATTAACCTCCTCTTACTATAACATAATGATCACCAATTTAAAATTTATCTTAGAGAATTGAGAGAAATTTGACTGATATATTTTCCTTTTTAAAACAGCATTAGTATTCTCTTAGTCAGGCTGTAAGCTCACAAGTCTTTTGCCATACCTCTGACTGCAGTGTGTAGTACAATAAAACACTTTGCCAAAATACATAAATTCTTCGAGCTGTATTTTAATCTACATGTCTATTCATTAGACACTTCTATCAAGCCTCTCTTGGCAGCAACAGCACCAAAGGGATTTCTACATTTTTCTCTCACCCACTGTGGAGAAAATTCATAGAAGAGGCCCATGTTAGTTCGACCTGGAGTCTGATAAAATATTACTATTATTAATACCAGTACAGGAAAAAAAGGAAAAAATCCAAATGAGCCAGGTATCTGAATATTCTTCATTAAATAAAAAAAATAGGTAGGTAGGTAGGTAGGTAGGTAGATAGATAGATAGATAGATAGATAGATAGATAGATAGATAGATAGATAGACAGACAGATAGATTAAAAGCAAATCTCCCACAACTGGTCCATTCTCTCCATCTCAACATCAGAAATCAAGTCTCTTGTAAGAGCAAGGTACCCAAATTACCATTTTTTTAAAAAAGGCTAACATTCTTTACAGGCTAACAAGGTTAACATTTTTCTCAAGCTCACATACAATTTTCTCTTGTGCTGTAAATCTGAAACAAAAAAGAGCAAAGCATTCTTCAAAGATTCTGGCAAAAATACTGACTTAATCGCGTAATTGGCATTTAAGAGATTACAAATCTGAGCTAAAACTTCACTACTGCCATCACAGTGAAAATGTAAGTGACTTGGGGTCAGCTGAAGAAAGAATTTACATTTATTTCACTACTTTGAGATTACTGCAGACATTTGGTTACAAAAAAGTGAAAGATTACTGCAATGCAGTTTTTGACAGATAATGTTTCCTGTCGAGACAGAACAGAAAGAACTGTAGAGCTTCAAGATTGTAATCGTTTTGTACATTCCTACCCACAAAGTACTTCTTTAGGCAAAATATTTCACCCCTGCAGCTGCTACCTCTTAGATGTACTGCCACCCTTCATCTTCATCCTCCCACAATTGGGAAGAAAGGAAGAAATGACAAGGCAAAGTTTTCAACCTTAAAACAAGAAAGTTTTATACAATATAGGAGGAATAGATAAAAGAATCCCATGTGCATTATGAGCTTCTGCAATTATATCATGAGTAAGATATTATAAGTTGCTTCCTTTCTCAAATCAACATTAAAGACATGCAGGCATTTGCAAAATCATGTTATAAAACAAATACAGATTTATATGAGCTTTTGCTAACAGATGTCTCCCAACAGGGGTCAATGACAGGTTGTTCTTCCCCAGCCCAAATTTGCAATCTGTTCTTATCTGATTCGGTATCTTATTGTTTTGCTGTTCAAAAGAATGATATGTATTTTAAACAACAAGAAACAAGATCAGGTAAGACAAAGGCTTTGTATGAATCTCTAAAGCTGTGGTGGCTTTGATCCAAGTTTAACTGCACAGCCTTCATCTGAAAGACAGAAGTCTGAGTAAAGTAAAACTGATTGCAAGGGACAACAGATAGACGCTATTCAACACAGGGTGGATATGTATAAGGGAGTTAGACAAAATTTACAAGGAAACAAGGGATGTAAAAACTCTCATGCACATGGCAGGGGTTTCTTTGAGGAAATAAGGGTTTGAGATTTTATTAAAAATAATAATCCAAAGAAGGAGCAGCAGACAAGACTGGAAGGTGATTTTAAGATCTGACAGGTAAGCATGAGAAAGACTTCTAATAAAAGCTTTCATCCCTGCAGAAAATTACCCAGAACAAAATCAAGGCCAGCTTTTGTCACCCTAACTTAAATCTTATGAATTTTCACAAGATAAAATAGAGAGATACCTTACAGATAGATGAAGATATAAGCAGTTATTCCATTTCCACACAGGAAGTCTGCTCTACAGCCATCCCAAGTATTGCTTTTTAAGAAGAAACACTTGCACAGTCCCCTTTAATCAACAGATTACAACACCCCTACAAAAGTTCTAGAAAACTATCTTCAGAAACAATTAGTAAAAACTAGTAAACCAGAAATTTAGTAAAAAACTAATCTAATTTTGAATAAAAGGGGAAAAAACAGACAGGCAAAACTTTGAAAATTAAGGCTCACTTAACAAAACGTTAGGATTTTAGGTGCCTTTGTGCATGGCACTATCTGAGCAGGCACTTTTGGCGCTCAAGCAGCACTTAGGAAAGTCAGGTCCTCAAAATATTGCAGTTTGGAGGAAAAAACAAGTAATTAACACACAAACTGAATTCTTGTGCTTGTATCTTGTTCTTTTGTAGTTTTGAGCACATGTACAACTCAGCAGATATAACCACTACATTCAAAAGGTTCCTTTGCATCTAATGCTTCCTTAGTCAAATCTGATTCAGCCCACAGAACTTTTATCTTTTTTATGTTACTTTATATGTTTCTTTATATTTTTATCTATTATTTTCACAATATTTATATATTTTTTTAGCTTTTGGTCAGTGACTGCTGTCAACTTTGCTCACTTCAGGATCATGGCAGAGCATCATGCTTTGCCTAACACTGACCATGCATCCCCCAAGCACTGCGTGACTGCCAACTTTGAGTCCATATTTGTTTTTAAATTAAGAGGAACAAGTGGGTGAGCAAGGATTTTGTTTCACAGAATCACAAAATCAATTAGGCTGGAAAAGATCTGGGATCTTTGAGTCCAGTCTCTGAACATCACCACATCAACTACACCCTGGCACAAAGTGCCACGTTCAGTCTTTCCTTAAACACTGACGGGGATGGTGATTCCACCACTTCCTGGGCACTCCATTCCCATGTCTAATCACTCTTTCTGAGACATTCCTCCAAATGTCCAACTTAAAACTCCCCTGACACAGCTTAGGCTATGTTCAGTAGTCCTGTCACTTGTTACATGAGAAAAAAGACTGGCCCCCATGTGGCTACAATCTCCTTTCGGGTAGTTGTAGAGAATGATAAGGTCCCCATGAGCCTTCTTTACTCCAGGCCAAACACTCCCAGCTCCCTCAGCTGCTCCTCGCAGGACTTGTGCTCCAGACCCTTTTCCAGCTCTGTTGCCCTTCTCTGGACACGCTCCAGCCCCTCAATGTCTTCGTTGTACTGAGGGGCTCGGGAGTGGATGCAGTACTTGATGTGTACCCTAACCAGTCCCGGGGGACAATCCCTGCCCTGCTCCTGCTGGCCACACTACTGCTGATACAGGCCAGGATGCCACTGGCTATCTCGGCCACCTGGGCTCACTGCTGGCTCACGTTCAGCCAGCTGTCGACAAGCACCTCCAGATCCTTTCCTGCTGTGTCACCGATGGAACGTCCACGCTCCTGAAGTACGACCAGGCTGGTGTCAGTCACCCCCCGGCAAAGGGCGGACAGCAGGTACAGCGAGGCGGTGCCGAGCCCGCTGCCAGGCCGGGGGCTCCAGCGCACCGAGCCGGGGCAGGGCCGGCAGCACCGGGGCTGCGGCCCGGCGGGCGAAGGGCCCACTGCGGGCTGGGGAGAGGCAGCACACGCTGCACGGCTCTAACGCAAGACAGGGAGCCGGGGCTGAGCCCCGCCGGGCGCCGGGAATGGCGGCGAGGTGTCCCTCCTCCGGAGCAGAAGCCTCCCGAAAAAGCGCTACAGCCCGGCGGAGCAGCGCAGGGGACGCCCTGTGCGGAGAAGGAGGGGGAAAAGGAGGAGGAGAAAAAGGAGGAGGATGAGGCGGTGGGCAGAGCAAACACGCACCTTCCCCGTGCAGATCGGGCGGCGGCGCCGGCACAGCCCTGACCCCCGGGCGGCTGCGGACGGGAAGGCGGAGCCGCCGCGGGGTGGGAGGGGGCGGCCGCCTTCACCGCCTTCACCGCCTTCACCGCCTTCACCGCCACCGCCGCCTTCACCGCCACCGCCGCCCGGGAGCCGCCGGTGCCCCCGGCGCCTCGTAGCCCGTCCCGAGGCCAGGCAGACCCGGCCCGGCCGCTGCCGCCCAGCCCCTGGGGCCTGAAAAACATCATCGATCACCACCGGGCTTTCCAGGGGACTGAGAGCTTCCGTGCGAGGGGCTGTGAGGGTGGTGAGGCGTTGGACGAATCTGCCTCCCAAAGAATTTGTGGATGCCCCATCCCTGGAAATATTCAACGCCAGCTGAGATGGGGCGCTGGGCAGCGTGATCTACTGGAAGGTGTCCTTACCCATGGAACGAGATTGGAACGAGACTGTTTTTAAAGTCTCTTCCAACCCAAACCATTCTGTGATGCTGTGATGATTCTATGATTGCGCTTTTATAGGGGATGTGTGATAGTGGTGCAAGGGCACATGGAAAATGGATGAAGCATGAGGAGCTTTTCCTGCTGGCTGCAAAGTGGCAGCATTCTTCTGAGTATTTCAGAGCATGGCAATTTTTGCTTGTGCAGTTTATTTATGTTTTCCAGCTGTCTGAGAGCCTTTCCTGCCTTCACGCTCCTGGGAACTGAGGCAGGGCCACTGCTCCTCAGATGGTGGCTGCCTGCAGAAGTAACATTGCACTCATTTAAATAAAGGTGTGTTTATAAAACACTTAGGTAAATGAGTGCAATTTCTTCTGTAGATAAGATCTTAAAATACAAACATCAGTCTTAATCTGCAAACACTTGAATTAAAGCTCTCATTTTATTCTGTTTAAGTCAATGGGACTACCCAGGTGCTCAGAGGTAAGGGTTTTTAGGATCAAAGCCCTTGGTGCATTTCCAAAAAGCTGCTGTAGGAGGAAGACATTGAAGAATTTCCCTCTAATATTCAACACCGTATTCCAATATTAATGAACTTTCTGCCTCAGTGAAAAGACTGTTATACTAATGAGCTTCATGGGTGTGTTCTTGAGGAGGGGTTTAAAACACATTATTATGAGATAATGGCTGTTCCTGCCAACCTCACTCCTCCACCTCTGTATTTGAGGTGACTCATTTGTATTTTTTCAGTTTTATTTTTCAGTACAGCATCTGAATAGTATGTTTTTGCAGCTGGAACTTTGTCCTCTGCCATACAGATCAGGGAGTGTGCTGGTGGGATGAAACAACATATTTCTCAAACTGCCACAGTCCTTAAGAGTCCTGTTCCATTAAGGGTAACAAAACAACTGCTTCAACAAAAATGTTACACAAGGAAAAGGCTGTCAGATATTTTCCTGTTTGGCTGCACATTCTGGATATTCTTTACATATAGTACCCTATAAGCTGCAAGGGTTCATCTAGTTCTGTACTTCTGGAAAGAGATTATACCATGATTAATGTGATAAATATGAAAATCATACAAGAAAATATTCCATCCCCAAAGTTCGGCTGTTACACCCACAACAACTTGAACTTAACTGCCAATGTACAGCGTTCCTTTTCACTTTCAGCAAGAGAGAACGTAGAACGTCTTCATGAACAAGCTCATGTAAAACTGTACTTGCAGTATATAAAGTATATAAATCGATTAATGAGAGTGATTTCTTTTCATTGCTCCCTTAGCAATTAAATCACTTCACCCAACTGGTTTCCCATTATTTTTTCCTTAATTCGCTTCCTTTGTTAATCCTTCTATACCAACAAGTTGAGAGTCAGGCCATCTTTTTTTTTTTTTCTCCTTCATCAAATAGTCAGAAGGATGGAGATATCTTGGTGTAGCTGTCATTAATCCCAGGTCAGAGGGTAGAGAACTCACTGCTTTAGTCTTCTGCTGTCCTTGCCAGAGGAGTGACAAAACCAAGTTGAGGCATAACAGCAAAACCTAGAGCTCCACCCCTCTTCAGCCAGCAACATGCACAAATCTGTTTACAGGTTTGAAACACATCAATACCCATTTAGCCTCGGGAAAGGTATTTCCCTTATACCCACCTCTTATGTGATTTTCTCTATTTTGCATTATTCACTAAATGCATGGATTTGTTTACAACCTCAGGACTTTCAGATTGCTTGGGTTTTCCCTCCTCAGGACTGTAATTGTAAATCTGGGAGAGTCTGCAGCTGAGGAGTCTTGTGATCAGTTTCACAAACTTTACAGGCTACTACGCTGGGCAAAATCCCAGCCCCACCATCCAGAAATCATCTTTGTCATCCATCATGAATACCCTTGAACTCATAAAGATTATCAGGTGCTTGAAGGTTGCATCTTTACGAGACTGCTATGATTATACTGGTAGAAACAGTGTCAGAGTCAAGAACTTACTATTAAAGAAAGGGATTGGATATATATGAATGTCAATAATATTCAGAATTATCAGATTGTAACTTGGTGCTTCAAGGAATAAGCTGGTACCTAGCTCCTGAAAAGGGGAATTCAGCCTAAAATGAGGATGTATGGGACATATGACACTACTTACTGTTGAATTTTTTTCACCTCCTATTGTAGAGCATATGAAGCAACTGGTGGAGTGTGCTGTTAGCCATAAAACACTCACTGCCTGAGTGGCTCCTGAATCTCTTCTGATGGAAATTGCTTTGTACAAGGTTTCTGCCTGCAAAGAAGGGGGAGTGACATGATGCTACTTTGCTGTGCTTTGGTTTTCTACTCCATTTAGACTGCATGGCTTTTGGAGCAAGAACTGCTTTTGTTGTCCTCCAAACTTTATTGAAGTCTCTAAAATGTGACTGTATTAAAATAATAAGAAGAAATCACAAGCATATTCACATTCTAATTATTATGCAAAGTAGGGAGGGGGAGGGAAGAAAGTATGAGATTCCTTTGAAAAGCTGCCAGCACAGGACCAAATACAAAAGGTGTTTGAAGTGGGAGCACAGTGTACCAGACTGAAGAATTACCAATATACCAGTTACCCTTGTTTAGGGGTATGCTCTCAATTATCATTTTATGACATTTATTTACTTTAGTATAGCATTTTTTATTTTTTGACTCAGTGTCCCAAAAGTCTCCTCTAAGTCCACAATGGATTTTAATATCACTACAAGATGTTTTCTTCATTTAAAGTTTTTCTCTGTTGCTTTGCACTGTAGGCAGGTAAAAATGGATTGCTAATTAATGCAAACTTCAGCTTTTATTTCCTCCTTTTTTTTTCAGTTCAAGAGTTGAAAATAATTACTCGTAAGTTTCAAAGAATAATTTTTGTTAAGTTCTTTGTAGAAGGAAGTATTTAAGTTTGATCCTGACTTACATAACTCCATTTATGCAGCCTAGCAGCAAATAAATATATCCTAGTAATGCACAGAAGGGGGAAAAAAAGCAGGGACATTGTGAAAGAAAAATAACAAGCACCTCAAAACATGTATTTTTCTACATGGGTCTGTTTGCTTTTCTGCTGCTGTGCCAGAGACTTGTTTATTTCAGGTATCAAGTCAGATCATCAGGTGAGAGCATCTGCCAGCAGTGGGTTGGTAGGGGGTCCTTGCTTGGGGGAAACCGTAGCTGCAGTCTGGCCAGTGCAATGCAGGTTCGCAGTCAGAAGTCAGCCTTAGTTGCCTCAAGTTTCTCTGCATTGCTGATATAAGCCAACAAAAGTTGATACAAGCCAACAAACTGAGCCTTCTCCTGCCAAAGTGAAGTCTCCTCTCTGAATAACACCAGCCAAAATAGCCAGCAGCAAAATGCCACTGTATGCGTGCTCCTGGCAACTGCAAGCCCTTCTGCTGTTACAGCCTCTTGCATCGAGGGCACACAGCATCTCCAAAAAGCCATGGTGAACACACATGGCTCCAGGGACATAAAAATGTCTGCAATTCATGACCCCACAAAAGTTCTGGCAGCAAAACTTGCTACTAAAGACGCAGTCTGGCAGGGTGATTTTTCCTGCAGACTACTACATGTTATCTTACAGGGGCAATGGGTTTGCCATACCACAGACAGGATTTTGGTAAAAATTGGTGGAACATGTTCCCACTTGAATCTTCTTATAAATTGTGTGACTTGTGCTGCCATGGAGGGAAAACAGAGCATGGGCACCTGATATAAAACCAGACGTGCAGGGAGCCCTGTTCATTCCTGTGGATTTTCAGTTTTCAGGTAGCAATGGGTCCAGCAATATACAAAGGTATTTGAATGTCTGACATAAATTATCACATATTTGCATAAAAATACATTAAATACTGCCCTTAAGAGCTTTCCTTACATTGCAGGAATAAATTGTAGTTTCTCTCAAGAACTCTCTTCCCTAGAGCTAGGTACCTTCATTCTTCTCAGTATTTTAGTGAGGATAAAACCCAGGTTCAAATTACTCAAAATCCAAATTTGACTTATTCCACCCATATTTGTCCCAGGCAAGTTTAAATCCATGGAGAGTTTTAAAAATGCAGATAAAATACATGCTTTATTTCTGGACTTGGCCTGAATTGAACTGTATTGAACAGACCCCCATGTCCATCACTGGAGGTGCTTAAGGCCAGGATGGGACTCTGAGTAACCTGGTCTAGGGGAAGGGGTCCCTGCCCAGGTCAGGGAGGTTGGAACTAGATAATCTTTAAGGTCCCTTCTAACCCAAACCATCCCATGATTCTATGAACACATTACAGTGTTCATACACAATGTGAACACGAAACCTCCATCTAACAGGCAGATGGGAGGCCGCGTAGAAGTGTGACTTCTCTCAGTAAGCTTCAGCCAGCCATTTTACTGGGAAGGGAAATGTTCTTGGAGTGGCAGATACTAGGCAGATGGACAGAAACAGCGCTAAAATAGCTTGTTATCATCTGAACAGGCCCAAAAGTGAGGGTACTTTATTTTGTGACAGGTTTTGAGCACAGACACAACTCAATGTGTGGATTCATGCCTTGAGACCTAGCTCCACCAATATCGCATTCTAGGTTTAACTACAAGACTCTGAATAGGCTGTTCAAGTCACGCATTAATCATCTAAACTTAAAAAAAATGTGACTCTGCAAGAGAGTTAATGTGTTACTTCCAAAACGAAACTAACTAAAATTTTGGAGTCCTGATCCTCTATGGTATATATTTAGAAGGTGGCGTGAGTCCTATTCAAATTTGCAAAGTCTGTCTGATCATGGTTTGAAAGTTTTGATAAGTTGATAAGATGCTGAAAAGTGCAAAGTTTATAAACTGAGAGATTGTCTAAAAGAACATATTGCTTCTTGAAGAACAGGTACAGCATTTCTTAGAAGAGCCAGAGGTGAACAAGTCTATGGAATTTCGGAACCTGCATTAAAAGTCCCATTAGGAAAGGCGGAAGGAAAATTCTGCTTGGCTTTTAGTGGCTGAAAATGTGTGATAAAAAGCACAGACTGGATGAGAAAAAGTTATGATTTCTATTGCTAGAGCTTTTACAAAAATCAGACCATGAACCGTAAGAAGTCACATGGCTGGGCACCTGTAACCGATTTTTGAGATGATAAAAGAAAACTTTAGACACTTTGACAGCTCTTCTGTGGCTATAATTTTTTTCAGTTTTTTTTTTTTTTTTTTTTTTTTATAAAACCACTTGGAAGCTGAAAACGAGGAAAGCTTGTAGTTCTCCTACTTATGATAAAAAGAAAAGATAGATTGAGAGTTGCTGGTTCTAAAGTATTAACAGACATTGTGATTGGAATGACTCAATTCAGTAACTAGCAGAAATGCTTCTGTGTAATAAATAAGTTACAATAATTGCACAATTTGTTTTATAGTCAAAATAGTTTTGCTTATCTTTGTTCTGATGGGCCTAATGTATTTTATTTTATAAGAAGTGCTAATTTCATGCATTCATAATGAATTCTCAATTTACATTGAAAAGCAAGTTGAAACAAATAAAAGCTATAAACTGAATTAGCTGGTAAATAAATATTTACCATTTTAACATAACAGAATGGAAAAACTAAAATATGAAAAATGGAAGTTAAGCTTTGTAATGGTGTAAGTATGAAAATAGTCTGTACTATTGCAGAGTAAAATTTAGTGTAAAGATTAAATAAATTGTGAGTTAACAAGCCATCTTGTTTACCAGACAATAAAAATTAATTTTCATTAGGAAAATATCTGAGCAAATGCAAAACAGAGTGAAAGCTGATGATTTCAAGACAAGTTTCTAGCTGCCGCTTTGATTGTAGTCAATCATTTAAGTTTGCAGTGATTCTCAGGGAAGGTTTTCCTGCGGGATGGAGCTCAGATCATGAAGATTCACTAGAACTGCTCCTGAAGTCTCGGCTCACCAGCATAGAAGTGGCACAGCTGCCAGCCTGGCAGGGAGGCAATACCACAAAGCAGGGTCCTTCATTCAGGCTTTTTGGTCTGAGCAGGAGTGAGCCATTCCCTCTGCCATCTGAGACTTTTCCCAAGTCAGCATTAACTCATCTGGCACTGTGGGCTGGTCCAGAAGAAAGCACATGCTCTGCCTCTGTTCCTTTCATAAGAGACTCATGTTTGCTCTGTGGTATTGAAAATTATAGGGATGAATGATGAAAACTGCACTTTGGGCTGTTTTACATTCTTTCAGTACCATTTAGTGTGATGGCTGTTGACTTCTCCCTCCTGCTATACTTAGAAAGGGGAGTAGGAAGGAGATGAGTGTTAGTATTATGGGGTATGACACAAAAACATCAAAAAGAAAGTCTGTTCTCATTTCTCTTTGGTATCCTTTGGGGATCTGCAGTGTTTAGTAAAACCTCCTATTCCACCACAGGAACTTAGGAAAATGGGTACCAAACTTTGTTTACACTCCAGGACTACATATGGCCATACAAGGTGGGTGGGTAACTAGGACACAGAGCTTTTTCCTCCACTGAGCTTAGTTTCCCACCACTAGATAAACTTCAAGTAGGTTGCCTGGTGGAATTATTGTTCCTCATACGTCAGCGCTTGGATTAAACATAGAAAAATATCAGAAGCTTCCTCTGCATTCATCAAATAAAAATCCATGGGAAAAAACCTGCATAGTGCCCCAGAAGAAATCTAAATTAATTAAAGTCACCCCCTACAGAGAACTTGGGCTCTGTTTATTTTCAACAAACTATTACAGGTTTTGCAATATTTTTCACAAACATTCCTACTTCCTCTATTTCAGGCCAGGGCTGAACTGCCAGGATGGAGGAATTCTTTGGACCTGACCTTTAGTCATGAGAGACAGAGGCACCCAGCCCCAGTACAACTACAGCATTTTACAGATCTATTACATCTACAGATTTCAAGCTGCAATGTGAATTGAAAAACTGAAGACTTGTGCAAGCTATGCCACTAAAAGATGTATCAAAAGAGTCCAATGTAGTGCAAGTATGACATCTTCCAAGCATGGGAAAGAAATGGAAAGTTGCTTCTAATAGGCACAGCATGTCATAACTGCAAAGCCCCTGTTGCTCATCTCAACCCTTTCTTCCCACCTCCCACGGACAAGACAACCCAGAGCCTTCCATGTGCAGCGCAGCACCCCAACCATGGCCCCCTGTCAGCCTCCCAGCCCCTCGTGTGGGCAGCAGGATATACCCAGGGTCAGCCCTGCAGGTGCTTCACCTGCTTTGCTGTAGCCAGAATTCCAAGGTAGAGCCACCAGCAGAAGCGGTGATAGGGAACATCTCTGCTGCGCTGGGAAGCTGTGTGCATCCAGGAGCATCTCTTGGGGTATGACACCAGCACCTGCTCACTCTCCTGCCTACAGATTCTCTCTGTGAAGGACAATTTCAGTGCAATGGTAACAACTCAAGAAAACAAAATGCTTTATAACTTTCAGTGGAAAACGGGAGCTGTCAGGACAGTTTCTCTTCCTGCCTTCTTTTCACTCATCCCCAATTAATGTCTGCAGTTCTAAAGGAGTCCTGTCCCCTCCCCCTCATTCCCACTATAAAGTAAACTCAAGGTACTGCAAGTACAGAGAGGGATTTTCAGATTTCCACCCACATAAGCAGCTACTTGGCACATCTGATGCACATGTGAAATTGGTTCACAGGGGCCAGGGCAGGCACCCACATCTCCATTTCTAGCTCTACTGAGCTTAAATTTTATCATTTATTTGCTTTCAAAGCAAAAAATACACAACTTACTTTACTTCACAGAGGAAGAAACCTCAGCAAAGCATCTTTTTTCCCCCTGGCAGGGCTGGGTTACAGCTCCCCCACTCCCACCCACGCAGCTGAACCCAGTGCCTGGTCAGCCTGAGAGCTGTGAGGAAATCAAATGCACATGTCAGTATCCTCTCTCCTGCTCCAGCCTCAAACCATCCCAGAACCAGAAGACATGCCAGGGAGTGGTGTCCTAGCTGTGTGTTTTCTCAGATGAACTGTACAGCAAAGTCATGTTCGCTCAGCCTGATGAAAGTTTTGGAAAGGCAATACTCTAAAGGTTCCCAGCACAGAGCTTTTGCACCAAGGTTCAGAGCTCTGGGATACACAGCCAAGAGCTTAAGTGTAACAAAATTAATATTAATGCTCATTAAAAGTGGACCACAAGTATTTCCTTAAAGGAAATTATGCCAATCTGGTTAAGCAAGTGTTAATTAACAAATAAAACTGATTGCAAGTCTAAAAAATTTGCTACATTATTTCCATCTATAAGAATAATAGTTTCCTCAGAGAGCTTTCTTCTTTGGATTCCTCCTCCCTTGCTTTCTTAAGCAAAATACATAAATACCCAGCATAATACATAATCTGCCTCACTCCAGTATCTTTTATTTAATATTTATCTGGGTACTCGTTTCCTTACAAGTTTCCTGTATTCCATATGTTGCTGAAGAATAGTATCTATCATTTAAGACTGCACTTCACCATCATTTCCATACAAAGCCTAAAGTAAAGAAGAAAAGGAACAACTAGTTGAAGTTACAAATATGCTACTCTCTTGTTAGGAGATGCAAAAGAAAAATTTTTATTTTAGTTTATCCTATTTCAGTGGAGTGCAATGCTCAAAGTGAAGAAAAAAACTAGCTATGCAGCTTATATATATGAGCTACAATTCACTCATAAAGCTGGCAAGCAGAGGAACCATGCACCCAACTTCTGAAGTTATTTTGCCATGAATAAAGCAAAGGCAAGAGTCTTCTTTTGCATAAGCTTTACACTAATTGTATTTGGCTTCTTTTACTAAAAATCTAAGAGGAAGTATTAATTTATAACCCAGGGTAAATCAAAGCAAAATGACGTTCTGATAAACACTAGAGCGTATCAATCACAAGGAGACACCGTATCAGATTGCTGAGGAATTCCAGAGCTGCTAGAGTGGCTCCAGCAGAGCAGAGCCAAGGGTCTCTAGGAAAAGCCATCACTAGCTGAGGGCAGGTGGCGCAGCACCACAGCCTGGCACCGAGACTGCCAGCTGCCCAGCAACATCCACCAGCAGCCAGAGTATTGCTAGAAACACATCCAGGAAGCAGAGAACAAAAGGGAAAGGAAACTGAAGACCAACTCGTGCTAGGAAGCCTCAGCATAAGAGACATCCATTGGATTGCCAATTTCTTCTGAACAGCATTGCTGGGAGTCAAGTGCCTGCATCAGACTGGTTTTCAGACTGATGAAAACTGAAGTTATGTTTATAACTAAGATGATAACTGTTAAAATTTCTCCCTAATAGTACGGTTTGGCACTGAAAAGAGAAAAGCAAAGAGATCATGAGATGATAAATCCTATTAACACACCTACTACATGTTCAAAAGTTTCAGGTTTTTGTTAGGGAGGGTGGGAAGACTGCAACATTTCAGTTCCACTTACACAGCTGAAGCGTTAAACCTCTTCTGCATATAACAGAGTGGATAATGAATGTGCAGGGGAAAAAAAGGCGAATGGTGAAATAAAGCTGAAATTTACCTTTGCTGCTGTTTGTAAACAGATGCAGGAGGAACCAGACAAGCATAATATTTGGTAGTCTGCATAATTACAAGAGATGTCTATGTTGGATAAAGTGGCCTGTACAGTAGATATAGAGGCAGTCTAACATACATAAATAAAATCAAAACAGCTACTTATTATCAATTTGCTTATGAAAAAGGAGAAGACAGCTTATCTGGTGTTTAATATTTATAGCTATACTTACAGCAATATTCACTGCACCCTTGAAAGAAATTCAGATCTACTACCTTAATCAAAGTGGGCTTCAAAAAACTGGATGTCAGACTATACAAATAAGGTATTAGTTTAGGCATAGTAGACTTTATTTTGGCACTTTAACAAATGCTTTATTTTACAGCAGTGGCACAGCATTTGCCAGAAATTTTCTTTTCTTGGCACAGTTATTTCAAGCAGTTGTTTTACTAATTGAAGTTCACTAAATATTGCACAATATATACCTGTTAAATTCTTACCCTGTTTTTACTTGCTGAACTTGTATGGCTTTGAAAAACTTGCCAGTTAAGTATAAGTAAAAAGCAATATATTAAATATTTTAGCACAGGATAGCATTTGTTGGTTCCTAAATGACCACTGAACTTGGGACAGCAACAAATACAAGTTGCACAACTCTTATCTGAAGAGCTATCAGATCTTATTTACAATACATTGCCATTTCTGAAAAGCACTTCAGCTTGACATCCTGAACACCTGTATTTTGGGAATCTCAAAAATAAAAAACTAGAAGGTCAGCAGAGCAGAAGACGAAGCCATTTGTCTGTTACAAAGCATAATATAAGGAGGCAGACTGTCGTCTTCTCCCTGTGTCCCTCTATCCAGCACCTATCTAAGGTCTAAGCAACAGACACTTCTCTCTTCCACTCAGAATATTTCTTTCTTCTCTTATGAAGATATTCCACTTGTTTCAACTCTTCTGCTGGAGTCTGAGCAGAATAAACCAAAATTCTTCAAAGGGAGAGGGAAACAAATGCGAGCAACAAATCAAAAACAAATACACACAGTAAATGAACTGGGGTACTCTGAATTTTACAGGAGGGAAAACAACATTTGCAGGAAGAACAGGCCTGTGTCAACACTGCCATTAAATATATGCAAAAGTCAAACGTCTCACAGCTAATACACCAGATGCAAGACGTAAACATTCCCACTTCTCTCTGCCACCTTAGCAATAAATCTGGTGTGAGGATCACCCTCATCAGCCACCTTTCTTTTTTGGTCTGGATTTTTAAGATCTACTAGATGTACTCTGTGACATTAAAACATAAGCAAACAGACATAAAATGAAAAACATACAAAAGTATATCACAATAGAATTCTCAGTATTAGGCCACATGATTTATTCAGTAGTGTTTATGTTCCCAAATTACAATTATGTCTATCCATGTAAGACTACAAAAGTTACCATTAGAATTGTCTGTGCTTATAAAATACCAACATTTTCTTTTACTGTTATATACTCATTAACACCAGTCTGCAACGAGTCACATATAATCATAGGCACTTCAAAGGCTTTAAAGACGTTTACAACTTAAATGCATTTTTAAAGAACAAAAATTTAAACCTCTACTTGTACCTTCAAATTGCAAATAATTAACAAATACAGTGGCCATAGAAATCTGCAGCAACTTCTCAAAATACTGTTAAGAGTCTTTGGGTTTGCTTAGGTTTGTCAGTAGCTTACTACAAATCTTCCTTACAGGAGATTTGTTTAGTAAGAATATGACTATACAGTTTGTAGTAATAATCCAATTTTACACATTAATTTGCTGTTACAAATCTCACTGAAGCTACAGGTACGCTGAGAAACAATGCAAAGTGTAAAATTGATATTCTGACACTTAAATTTATACAAAGTGGAAGTTGAAGTTTACATAGCTGAAAAATTACATTTACACTAAAAGTTACTGTTATCTGAATTATCTGAAGACAAATTGCACCATGACAACTACAAAAAGGCATTTTTTGGAAACAGATAAATTAATGAAATAAAAACTAACTTGTAAGATCAATCTGAGACATGCTGACCAAAATTAAACAACTTTCATTGAACCATAGGATAAAACAATAATTTTCATTATTTTATATTTATGCATAAAGTTTTAAAAATCATTCAGTGAACATCAATGGTTTTATAAAATAATGCTTTGCCACTGTTATTCACAGAACACTGCAAATGTTAAGTTTTAATTTTACATTTTTAAACGAATATGTGAAAAGTTTTAAATACAATGGGGTTTTATCATAAAGGTGCCGTAACGGCTCTTTAATGAAAAAAAAACTTCATTATTCTATGCAAAAGCTTTATTTAAAAAAGTTCAGTGATCTCATAAATAGAGACACTAAGTAGGAATTTTATGCATAAAACTCCTTAGTTGGTGCCTTTTGATAGGCAGCACAGGATGGTTTACGTTCACCAAGGTCGTAACTGCCTTCATCCTTCTTTCTCATGCGATACACCAGCAGCAGGATAAGGAAGATTGCAAAAAGAAAACCAATAACTCCGCCAGCAATAACAGCTGTAATCAAAGAAACAGAGATTCACAATATGCCAGTAAAACAAGCTTAGCACCAGACTTCTTTTTCATCTCACACAGTAAGTTTGCTATTATTTTCAAATTGCAGGAAAGGGCTCCCATTATACGACTGTCTTCATTATTAATATCCTGAAATATACTGTCAGAAAGCTTGTTTGCATTCATGAAGGCAATCATTTAAAATTACATTCCACTTACAAGTCAGAGATCCAACAACCCAGTTTTAAAAAAGTTAATAAAGTTTTTTCAAAACCTCAACTAAGACCACCACTAGCACTGCCAGAGCATAAAGCTGTCTTTCAAACTCATTTTTCAACAGTTACATTTTCGACATTAGAAGAATTTGTTACCCTAAGCTAAGATTTTCTCTGTCAGTTTTTACTCTGACTCTACGCTGAAATAAACTTCCTATTGATCAATAATAGGAGAGAACGCTTCACGCATTTGTGTGTGAGAAGTGTGAACTTCCAATCAGACTTCAAGAGGAAACCCACATGCTTTCACTGATGTGGATTTAAGGTTATTTGACATTTTGATGCTCATAGGAAGATGTGGTCCAAAACCATGTGACTTTGATGGCTCTCAACTCCCTTTCCAAGTATATGGGGGGAAAGTACACCTATAAACACTGTCCTTAGGCCAAAAAAATCTCACAATTAGTGAAAACACTGGTGGCCAGCTTGTGCCTCCCTGGGTTATGAACAGAAATAGACCGCTTTATCTGAAGGGCTTTCCATACCTTAATGGATTGTTCTTATCCATCCCCTTCCATCCACCCATGCCTGCCATGAGCTCCTCCCAAGCAGTGTTCACCTGCACCACATCAACTAGACAGCAATGTGCTCTTGGGAGGTGAGAAATACATTTCTTCATTACAACCATCAATCAAATTCCAACTCCTTTTCTGAGCTGTGAAAGCTCCAGATAGTCAGCTGGCAGTGTTCAACTTGTGGGCACCAAATCAATTAGCAATGGACTTCACTACTAAGTATTTCCCCAAGATGCCAAATTTATTCTCATCAAATCAACCACTGGCTGCCCACTATGAGTGTGCTTAGTACTAATGTGTTTAATAGTATGAATCTGCCAAGAAAACTCAAATGTTGAGCTTGCATTATTTGATATGGATCCTCTCTGTTTTCCATTTTATTTCTCATGAGATAGACCTTGGCAAACACTGCCTCACCTGCCAGAACTTCTGTTCTCTGGAAGAGGTTTTCTGAATGCTTCTGAGTTAACACGTCCGTGTCATCCCCTGGCTCATCGCTCTTTTTCTTGGCATCCACCTCAGGCCTTTCCTCTTTATCAATTTCTTCAGGTGACTGTGGCACAAAAAAAGAAAACTGAGCATTGCTTACAGAGAGGGCAGACCACAAGTTGGCACAGTCACTGCCTGCTGTGGGCAGTCACGTAGCTGTGGCTTCATGCACATACTGCACAATAGCAACACAACACATAGGAAGCTTTTAGAGCACAGAAAGCTGGTCTAGACATTGTAATTGGATCTATTTGTCGTCATCATGTCAGAATGAAAAACACTGCCCATAAGTTTAAAACCTCCGAAAGTACATTTAGCAAACAGCTCTTAATATTGCCTGTGTTTATCAGAATAACAGCCTCTGAAAGAAATAACAACTCTGAAATTAACAAATCAGATATGTTATATGCAGAACACCTTTGAGAGTAACTTAGACAATATCATCTATGGTGGTAGAAGGAAATACTAAAATACTAAATGGAACCTGCAGAGTGTTCAAACTACTGCCAAACCATACAGCATTCTCCTTTGAGAAGGGAAGTTTCACAAAGAATTTTTGAATAACTCTTTGAAAAATATAAAAAACCCGTACAGCTCAGACTCAAAGGTATCATGATACATTATTTTGCATCTCTCTTGAGATGATGATGCATCTCATCTTGAGATGAAATCAAGATGATTTTGCATCTCATCTTGAGGTGAAATCCAGATGTTCCCATACAGACTTTCTAGTAGAAAACAGCTCAGTAGTCATTTAGCAGGCTGTAGTAGTAAGTGAAGTTTAGGGGTGCTTTTTAATCCATATAAATAGAAGACTTAACATCAAACCATCAAGAATGGAATCATTTCAAATGGTCTTGCTCTCCACGTACCTTTGTTTGTGCAGGCACCTTGGTCTGCATTTTCACTGTGGTGGTCTCAGCCCTGGCTGCATCACTAGTTGTCGGTAACTTTGGAACTGTTCTGGATGTTGTTATCACTGCACTATCCTCATCTTCCTCGGCACCTGGAGACAAAATGTGACACTTAATTGACCTGTGAAATTTTTTCATACCAATTACATTTTTTGTTATGACACCACCAAGGTAGAGATGGCTGCACAGCCTCCCCTAGGCAAAGGCCTAGATGACAATGCCTAAGATAAAGATGTGTGTGCAAAGAGTGCATCCAAACTGTCAGGGGGATACTTGCCCCAAGCGATCCCCTGAAAAAGGGAGTGCATCAGCTGGCATAAGTAGCAACCAGGAAATTACCATGACACTTTTCAAACAAAAGAACCCTTCCTGAAAAGAGGTATGAAAAAAGCTTTAACACTTGCAATAGGGGCAGAAAGTCTGGAGTGAAAGCAGCAGCCATCAGGCCTGTGTGACATGGGCAGACCCCAGTGCCATAGGTTCTGATGAGGTCCCATGGCATCAGGGGCTCTGCTAGAGCTTGGCAGTGCCACCCCCCACCCTGTGGTTACCCTCAGCAGCTACCTCCAGCTTCCCCATGCCACCATGGGCACCCCCAGAACCCACACCCTGGGGTGCAGAGTCTCCTCCTGGGCATGGCAGGAGGTGCTGGTGGGGCCCCAGGCTCATATGGGGTACCCAAGTCTCCAACAGCAAAGGTGTGTGGACAGAGGGTCCTGCACGCTCAGATAAAGGGAGCTTCCACACCCATGGCCTGTGAGATGGGTGGCTGTGTGCACGTGACACATGCTGCATCAGTTACAGAAAGTGATTTAGAAATTTATAGTTGCTTGTTACCGTTTTATAAATGGTAGGTATTGTGGTTGTCTGTTTTACTGTTGATATTAAGCCTGAAAGTATAGTTCAGTGATTGCTAGTTAATTGCATACCATAAAAAAATCAATACACTTCTTTATCCTTACTTAAACCATATGAATTGAGCAGTTTTTGCCCGTCACATACTGCTTCAACAGAATTTCTGTTCTACGGCACATCTGTTGAATTCTAAAAAACTAAGCAGTTTCTATCTACAGGAAGATTACTACTACTTTATGCTTCAGTCACTAGGAATTCACATGGTTTTAAACTCCACATAATTCAGAAGGCCTTTTCTTTTGAACTGAGTAAGAGGACAAAAAACTCCCTAAAGATTATCTTAAATTTAATTTCCTCCACATTCAAAGCCGTGCTGGAGTATGGAGGCTCCTTTAGAATAAGGTAATGGACATGTCTAATAAATATCCTTTAGTGATAGTGAAAGGAAGAAGACACAGGAAAGAGACTAAATTATTAGCAAGGCCTGAAAGAGGAAAAAAGAATTGACCCATTCTTGGACCACTCCTTAGGAATCTCAATGTGTTCTGCTCGTTACAGGCACCAGTTACCCAAGTAACCCCTGGGTAATAAATCTAGCAAATGTGCATAAGAATAGTTCCTAACAAATAAAACTCTCCTACAACAGAATAGTATGACTCACTCATTCCAAACTGATTTTTTAATTTGTTTTTTTAAAGAAAGAAGACAGGCTGAAAATATGAGCACAATAATGATGTTTTGAAGTCATGATCAAGAATTACATACATCTGGCATTTAAAGGAGAGGCATTAATAAGACAACAACTAAAACAATCTCTGTCTGGTAGAAAAGAAAACTTAGAATCATTAAAAAAAAATACTGGCACAGAAGAGTACTGAGAAAAAAACTTTCAGAGATACCAAAATTACAACACAACTTCTAAAATGAAGACCTCACAACAAGAATCAGGTATTTCCCTGAAATGCAACTCAAAGATCAAAAAATCAACATCCTGCTTCAAAACAGAGGTGTGGAAAGGCATCCAACAGGAAAATTTTTCTGGCTCTGACTCAAGAGTTTTCTTTGAGAAATAATGGCTCACTGGATAGTTCAACCTACTTTATCTTCTGAAGTTCCTCCATATTACGCAAAGCTTTCACAGGCAAGGAAATTAAAATTGATTATCAGATTAGAGATCTGATAAAACACATCTTCAGAGTACAGAAATGTATTTTCTTCTTTTTATGAAATGAGAAGTCCTACTTAATCACAACTGCTCCTCCAAATCCTTAAATGCCACCTTTGCTTCAGGCAATAGTTGTGTCTGCCAGCCATAATGGAGAGCATTACAGTCTGAACCTCTTTGGCTAAGGAGGATGCAGATCCACATTCTCTCTACAAATGGGCAACGAGTCTAATCCCTGGACTAGTCACTAGATTTGCACCACAGGTACCCAGCTCTTCTTCCATCCAGCCTCAGGGGAATTCTGAAAATCCTGAAGAAGTTCAAGCAACTGTTATTTAGGCCTGATTTGGGTACCGGCTAAGACACATTCCCCATGGTTCCTGCTTTCTAATTAGCTTTATCTAAACAGGTCTCTGCTTGGCATGGAATAGATCTAAACAAGGAAAAGACACTTCCCTTGCTAAACTGAATTACCTGTAAATAGGACTGAGGGACCAAAAAAAAGTCTCACTAGTCCTGTCCAGAACACAGCCACAGCATTTCACATAGTATCATGTTCCCCAAAAGGCACAAAAAAGAGCATCACCAAATCCAAGTAGGATTGGAAAGAAAAAGCTTACAGTGTCATGACTGCTACTTCCAAGTAGGTTGTTAAGAAGAATGGTTGGAGTGTAAGAACTTACTTCTTCCTCTGGAAAATATCACTGTTACTATAGCTGGTTTCTGGATTTGGTCAGCTTGGGTTTTGGTGCTGGCTATTCACTGCCTTCGAGTCCCTCTTATTGAGGGCACCACAAAAACCCTACAGTAATTAAACCCATAACCATCTCTGTGGTAGAGCTGAGAGCTCTCGACCATCACACACCATCCTTTATCCACTGTAACTTCTTCAGGATGTCCAACTGCTGTCTTCATAGTGGTCAAAATAGCTCTAAACTGTGCTGTAGTATTGGAAATACCTAAATCCTCAGTGATGTGTCTTTTAGCCACCCTTAGATGACAGGAATGTGAATACTTTTTAACACTCTTAGTGCTTGAGGAAACCTGTCAGGAAATCAAGATTGTGCCACCTTCAATTACTGCACAGAAAGTAGAAATGACTGTAAAGATAGTATTTTTTTGTAGAAAAAAGCCCACAGTAGTTAGCACTCTGACTTGCAAAGCAGGCAGTGATTAACACCTCCTATCAAAAAAATCAAATCACTTCACCCTATCTTTTGGCATCCTCTTTGTCTGCTGTTGCACATCACACTCTGGGAGTACCACTACCATAAGCAAATTTGTGATAAGGTGGGCACACACATAACAACCATCACTTTCACGCCTCCCATCTCTATCAGCAATGTGACACACACCAAAATTACATATTTTTAGCTAACTTATCTCACCTCCATTCACTGAACAGTCCCCAAAGCAACCCTTAATCAACATAGTGTTAAGGCACCCAGAGATGACACTGTAAACATAATTCTGTGCCCTGCCAGGGGACTGCAGCTGAAATAAAATGAGACAGTGCAACAACAGTACATCTCTGATAGCTCTCACACAAGGAAGAAAAAAACCAAGAAACCAACAAAACTTGAAGGATTAAAAGGAACAGTCCTAACTATACTGAAGTAAGATTCTGTCCAGCACATCAAAAATACACTTTCAAACAGTATCACAGTAGATTACTATGTCAGAAGACCGGGAGAGCCAGGCAGTAAATGTCATGAGCATGCTTGGGGCTGGTTTAGCAGGTGGACTGAAGTTCTTGCTCCAAGACAATCTGAAGGGCACTTATGAGTGGGACTGAAGCAAATGGAAAATGAATCCTTGCTGCCTGCACCACGGCAGGGGAAGCACATCAGGAGAGGTGTGCCTGCTGGGTGTGCTGCCGTAGAGCACCCAGGGTCAGCCCTGGACCCGTGCTGGCTCCGGGGCAGCACCCGGGAGAGCACCCATGCCCCGCAGCTTCCCCAGCACCATAACCATGATACACGGTCCCTCAGCCACCCCCAGCCACATCACCCCTGTCCCCAAGCCCCACAGTCCATTCCCACAGGACTCCCAAACTGCCTGCTGGCCTTGGAGTGCAGTGTCAGCTTCCCTCTCAGTCAAGAGCCAAAGCAGATCTGCTCTTGTGTTTCTTGAAAAAGCTCCAACCCCATCACAACGTTTCTCCCAGAAGAGTCCCCAGTCACAATATCAGAATACACACAGTTCATCCTGAGCCAATGTTCTCAACTCCAGCTGCTATTGACTGAGAAATGTTAGGTTGGGGAAGAGAAGAAGGGGAAGGAAAAGTTTGCTTGATTTTCTGATATATATTACCATGACTAATCTTAGAGAAGACACAAGAACAAGACAGCAAGTTTTTCAAAGAACTTGTAGATAAATCTGACATAGATGGTACCTTTCCTTCATGTAATGGGTAGTCATGCTGCTTAGCAGCTACTTTCATTTATCTCCAAGACCAAGGCTCTATTAAAATGTTTTATGCCAGATGAAAAAGTAGTAGTTATAAAAGCATTTCAAGTTGTATATAGGCTGGAAAACTATTTCTACTTTTTATGGTTGTGTTACATAAAACACCAATGCAAAAAAGAGTGATGATAGACTGAATCATCTCCTCAGAAACAGAGACTACAAGAAGGAAACAAGAGACTAACTAAATCACTATTGATATTCTACAGTTGATATAGGACAATCAGAAGGCAGGCATGGCTTCTCTGGAAATTGCTGACCCATGGATTCGATTCAACACTTGGGCAAATGCACAGCAGTAGCTAAATGTACCCAAAAAAAAAAAAAAAAAAAAAAAAAAAAAAGAGGCTATGGGAGGGAAAGAAAAGAAAAAACCAAAAAAACCAGAACACCATCACCTTCACTACTCCTTACAATAAGCCCTCAGCCAATTTCTAGTTTGAAATGTGTCATGCCTACAGTGACATTTGTCCATGTTAATGCTGTTTGAAGACCTGCAAGGGCATTAATGGTGGTGCTGACAATTCCTGTTTATCTCCATAGGCCTAGTGGCAGCTAACAATTTTCACAGCAAAGAAAGGAGTCAGCAGTGTTGTCATCTTGGATCTGTTTGCTTGGACTATGCTTGCTACATAGCAAAAAAACCACTCTTGAGTGGGAAGGCTCTTCCTGCTAGAAACATTACATTACATCACTGAGTATCAAGTAAAAGAGAGACTGAACATAAAATGAGAAACATTGATCAATGGGACATCGGCAGGACACTTTCTACAGAAAACAGAGAGCAGTAAGTGTAGCTGGAGTAGGGTGCAAAGGATGCTACTTTGCTTCCCTGAGCTAAAGACTTTTTGCTTGGTTCAAAAATATTAGATCTGGGTATACTGTCATATGCGCTCTCAGCAGGGGCATCCAGCTTGTCTCAGTCTACAAGGACATCTTCCCTGTTTTCTTGTAGGAAAGAAATGGAGACTGCCAGAGACAGCAGAAGTGCACTCCAACTTCCACCCATGGCTCAAAGCTGAGCACAGGAAAAGAAAGAAGAAAGACAAGGTGTTACTGTTGGTGAAGTCGAGAGGTAGTTTCTGTCTTTTTGGCTTCCCTTTTACTGCAGAATCACAGAATTGTTAGGCTTAGAAAGGATCTCTGAAGATCATCCAGTCCAACCCCTCTGCCAAGGCAGGGTAACCTATAGCAAACTACAAAGGAATGTGTCCATGTGGGATGTGAACGTCTCCAGGGAGGGACACTCTACAACCTCCCTGGGCAGCCTGTGCCTTGCTCTGCTTCCCTCAGTGTCACTAAGTTCTTCCTCCTGTTGAGGTGTTCTAGTTTATGTCCATTGCTCCTTGTCCTGTCACTGGGCAGGAAAAAATTCTGGCACCATCCTCTTGGCACCTGCCTCTGAGGTATGAGAAGGGATCTCATCAACACTTTTAGTTGATGAGATCCCTTCTCTGGCCCAGCCCCCTGAGTCTCTCCTCAGATGCTCCAGACCCCACAACATCTTTGTGCCCCTCTGCCGACCCTCTCCAGTAGCTCCTTGTCTTTCTGAGGAGCCCAGCACGGGACACAGCTCTCCAGATGTGCCCTCACTAGGGCCGAGCAGAGGGGCAGGATCACCTCCCTCGACCCGCTGGCCACACTTTTCCTGATGCATCCCAGGATACCACTGGCACTCCTGGACATAGGAGCACTGCTGGCTCATGGTCAGCTTGTCACCCACGAAAACTCCGAGGTCCTTCTCTGCAGAGCTGGGTCAACCCCCAGCCTGTGCTGGTACTTGGGGTTACTCCTCCCCAGGTGCAGGATCCTATCCTACACTTCCTTTGTGGAATCCTGGGTTAGTAAGATCTGAAGCCAGTTCTTGTGTAGTCTTTTTCACTTCAATAGCAGGTCTGAATTTTGAATCTTCCATATTAGAAACAGCCAGATTACCACAGAGGGATGCAGATAAACTACTCTAGACCATTCCTCATACAACTATTTATTGTCAACCTATTTTCTGAAGCTTACAAAGTCACCAGCATCTGAAGACATGACAGAATGGGATGGTGACTGAAAGCCCATTTTTCTGGAGATCAGAACAGCCCTTAGACAGTCCTGGGAACTGAATAAAACCACTGATTCACTAATATATTCAATAATATATTTTTAAATGAAATATTAAATTTCTCCTCAAACAGGTTTACATCAAGGAGGTCCAATTAAGCCTCTGAATGTAAAATTACCCCAACAGAGGACTCCCAAAACACAGGACATCATCCAGGTATGAATGATGATGGGCCTGGATTTGCCTGGCAACACAATCAGATGTCTGCAGAAAAAAACCCAAAAATCCATCAGAAAAATATCACACATTCCTTACAAGTAACACAGACAAGGCACCAGAAGAAGAGCTCATCCTTTAAAAGTACACAAAATATATACAAGCATCAAGACATAGGAAAAAAAAAGTACAATAACAAACATGTAGGTTTGGGAAAATAAATGGGATTTCCACAACAGCTCAGCAAATACAACAATAGGGAAATGTCTTTTCCAGAACTACCATAAAATCCTGCATTTAGCTTTTAACATTTGGAGTCTCCAAGGAAGTCTAGAAGATGCTCCTCAAAGAGACTTTTAAAGAGAAATTATTAAGGCGGTTTCACTGACACTTTTTTGGAAAAATTTTGAGCTAGCTACATGTCTCTAATGAGTGTTTAAGTCTGAGAACTCAGGATGTTGTATTTAAGAATTTCTTTATTCATTATGTGGATGTAATTTCCTCAGAGAAAACTCACAGTTTTGGCAGTATCTAGATTTCTAAATGTAAAAGAACAACAACAAAAGAGGAATGGACACCATGTTTACGTGAACCTGACTGCATGTAAGAGAAAACAAGAACGCTGCTGCTATGTTTTCTTACAGAGTGCTAAATTAGTATTATGTCATGGGAGAACTAAGCCTTCTCTAATCCTTATTTCTAAACTCCAGGGAGATCTACACAGAAATCAGAGGGAATGTAGAGAGCCAGCAAAGAGAAAATAACACAGTGAAACGATTCAACTCAGGAGTAAGAGAAAAGAGGAGAAAGTTAATACTTAAAACCCGGCCCACAGGGGTGCCCAGTGCTCTGTAAATAGCAAAGCACTCACAGTATTCACTGCAAGTATCATCTCCAGCTTATAAAGCAAAACTGCACAGATTTCCCTCAAATAACTGCATTACTTCTTACACTTTTCAAAAATCAATTTGTGACATGTTGTCTCACCTGAACCTGACCCAGAAGAATAATCATCATCATCAATTGGATAGACGCCTGATGCTTCTTCAACAGAGCTGTTGTCAAGGTATAAATCTTTATCAGAGGTCAAATCTGCTCTCTGGAAAACAGATAAGAGGGAATGGTTAAAATGACACCAGTTCTCCAGCACAGCAGTCTCTTCATCTTCAGTTCTATTTTCTAAGTTGATCGTGACACACTGAAGTTTGTACTTTCAGTTTATGCCATGCATTCATCTAAGTTGTTAAAGAAATTTTTAAAAATTACAGCAGTGAAAAAAAAAAACAAACCCAAGGCTGCACAATGAAAACCACAACTTCATCTCATTAAATGCATGAATGAATAAATAGGATTTGCAAATATACTCTGCAGAGCTTCTGTAACAAGAAGCAAATCCCAGGACTGAAGCTTCTTTCAGGATCTCAAATATACAAATCTATAGGCTGTCACATGAAGTCTGTTCATTTGATCTCAGATGAGAAGGAACAAAAGCATGTATGAAAAAACTATCTCAGAGTTTAATCAAGCCAAACCTCACTAAACTCTCCAGTAGTAGTTAGAATGAACAACTACAAATGTTTCTAAGACAGTGGTATTGATTAAGGATTATGACATTTCCAGCCAGATCAAACAGCATCATGCTCCAATTACTAAATGAACACATCTCTCCTAAAATTTAACTGCCTCTTCAACAGGCTAAAAATCAGGTTTCTAGTGACTATCACCACATTTCTACATCTGCAGGTATTTCCGCACTAAAGACAGATTTTGTTAAAATGAACTCAAAATAGAACAAGATATCAGCCACCTTTTAAATTGACAGTTCAGGCTTAGAAAGACTAAGAATTGTCTTCCTCCACCTCAGCTTGCACTTTCTTAACAGAGAATAAACTTTCTGGGGACAGCCAGGTATCTTGGATGGCTGAGAAGGTACCTGCCACTATTGTTCCTATTACTTTAACCAGCACTTCTGTCAATGCCTGTTTGTCATGAATTTTGAAGAAAAGATGACAGTTACAAATGGAATTTCAAGTAAAAAACCCTAAATAAAAAAATGCTATACCAAAATTCATCTATTCAGTATGTCATATAAGCACTCAATTCCGATGCTCTGAGTCCCAAAGTTTTCCAATTTACTTATTACTGCATGGCATTGACTACCCCTTTTATTCCACCCAATATTTACTGTAACTTTCCTAAAGGAGTACCAAACTGTGAATGGGATAATTCCTGTATGCAAACACTGACTTTACAAGGTAACTTTTTCCTCAGAGGTCTTCCCCAGACATCTAAAATTATTGCTGAAGACATTTGTGATGTCTTTTTACAGTTTTTTTCTGACAACCGATTCCTGTTTAAAGCTTCTTCATGAAGAAACACTGCTCTTCAGTTTGATCGACAATAAAAAATTATTCTTTATGAAAAGTAGAAAGGCCATCCTGATTATCACTGTATTTCAGAGTAAAAGATCTTTGCATGGGGGATACTTAACACCTGTCTGAACAGCTTTAAACTAAAACAGTATTACCCTTGTAGTTCTCCTCTACAGAGGAGAAGAAAACCCACTTGATTCTTGGTCAAAGTCTACTCCTCCTATGGCCACTTTTACGTGGGGGATATATAGGGGGAAAAAAAAGTGCCCTGTTATTAAGATAAGCTTACAAAGATGTGCTCCGATTCTGCTGCTGTTAGTTCACATGGTCTGCCTGGAACTGGCTGCAGTCCAAAGCAGAAATTCAAGATGATGTCTGGTCACTATTAAACTACTTAATTCCTTTAAAAGATGTCTCCAAGGGAAGTCATGAAGTACTTAGTAGGTGTATAGGTGGTATTGTAATTAAGACACAGCTGAGACTGCTTCCGTATAGGAAAACAACTCCCTGTCACAGGACAAATATCCTGCTCTTGATGCAGCTGCCACAATGGACCAAGCCACTTCACCCTATTTTGCTTTCAGACACAATCATGGTACAAAACAGACCACTCCTCAATATCAGGCAGGAAAAAACAAAACTTTTTTAAAAGGACATGCAGGTGGTTGGCTGTGAGTATAGAAAAGGCATACAATATTCAAAAGGTATCAGAGGCAGTGAATATTACCCAATGCAAAGCTGGGAAAAAAAAAAAAAAAGAATATTTACATGCAGGAATTTCCCAACAATGGAAGTTGCTTTTGGTAAGAGGTGAGAAACAGCCTGTAAGGTAGTCTTCATGAGAACAGAAGCATCACACAACCATGCCAAGAGTTTTTCGTGTTCAGTAAAAATATGAACTTATCAATTTCCAACGTCTGTCTGTACCAGAAACAAACTATATAAGGAGGATTCAAGAAACAAACACCCACTTCTCCTTCCTCACTCAAAACAATCACACTGTTTTCTTGCTCTTTCCAGCCTCAGAGAACCCAGAAAAGACAGAAATGACTCGTGACAGTTCTCCTAACAACTCAGTTTCTGTAAGACAGATGAGCAGCTAACCCAACCCAGCCCAAGCTGCAAGTGCCTGGTCAGCCAGGCTCCCCACCATCATAGTCACTCCCTTTCTTTCAATGAATTATGTCTCTTCGGCTGCCAAAAGCTTTCATTTCTCACTATGCCGAGATGTTCTGAGGATTTAAACCAGCTGAACACAGAGGAACAGAAATGAAGAGAAGCCTGGGCAGCTTTCAGCAGGAATTTGAGTATCTGTTGTATTTTATTCTGAGGATGCAAAGAATACAATGTGAAACGTTATTTAATATCTAGTACTGTGGATGGCACAACTCCATCAAATGAGCAAACTATTGCCCACAGTTATAGAACCAGCACAATATTTACTACAGGAAGAAATACATGGTACAGTGAATTGTAAATGTATTCAGATCAGCCATCAAGCTCCAGGAGGAAGATGCTTTGCAGCCTCTCTGACCAGAGCCCCTTGCCTCAGTTCAGCCTGTTTCAGTTCAAATTATTCTTGTCTGGTGGAACTCGGGCAGGACAGAAGCATCCTCTCAAATCAAAGGCAAAGGAAGCATATAAAAGCTTAAAAATCTACAAGCATCTGCATAGATAAATGCATTCACTGCACTGTCTTTGCAAGCTGGCTGGTAGACTTGGGGTAGAAGCACCCCCTCTACACCCACAGCTTGCACCTTTTATCCCAGTTGCCCAGAAACACACAGATGCCTTAGGCCACTTGGAATGAAAACTGCCTTAAGGCTCAGAATAAAAATAAAAGCCCAACAGTTAACAAAAAACCCCACAGTCATTAAAAGAATTCTGTGATTATTACGCATAGAAAAATGAGAGAAAAATAGTGAAAATAAAAGAATACCTTATGGTGTTGAAGTCAGTACCAAGCACTGAAGCCATGCTTTACAATTCTATGTAAAGCTATGTCAAAATAAACTTGATTTAGTATTTGCTCTAGAAATGTTTTCTCACTTGTCAGCTGGGAATCCATGGGGGTCCATGGACTACTTCCAGGATGTTCACAAAAGACAAGTTGGAAAAACAAATCTGTTGTCAGTAGGCTTGGACACAGAAAGGTCTGTACTAGCATTTCAATATATTTAGGAGGAAAATTTTAAAAAGTTAGCAAATTCTAGTTCCATAAAACTGTTTTTTGGTATTATGAAGACCAAATATTTCAGTGACTATTTCCTGTGGCTAACAATTGAAACGAGAGCGCTCATGTCACTTTTATGTAACAGCCTTATTTTCAGACCTATTAAAATGGCAGGAACACCAGGCAAGGATGTCTCTGTTATCAGTCCTTTAATCTGGCCCTGAAGCCACAAAACTGCTCGTTACCTTTTGACAGAGACTGCATTCTCATCTATCATTGTTATCCCACTTACATTTTTATTCCAAGAATATAATGCTGCAAAATCCTGTGACCTAAATACTTCACATGCTACATGCCAATGATCACTGATTCCTGCCTGGTTATTGGCTACATTGGCATAAATCTAAATCTCATGGAAGTAGTGTAGATTAGCATCCATTTAGTACTAGATAAAAGATATTTCCATACCAATATGTTGAATTTGAAATCTCAATGTCTTTATTTTACTGTATTTTACATTTACAGTACTTTTTAATTTAATAAACTGGGATCATCCAGGACATATTAAAAAAAACCCAAAAAAACACTCAAAAAAAAAAAAAAAAACCCAAACCCCTCATTTTGACACTGAGAGAGGAAACAAAGCAAAAAACCCTTTTTCCTGTCTCATCATCTCATAAAATATATAAATCATCCATCAAAATTACAACAACTAAAAATTGAAAACAATCATCAGACAACAGGGAGGTTTGGGAATGGGTAGCATATTTTGTTTGAAAAAGGACAAAGTGCCTTGTCATAGCCATTCCCTTTTCCAGTGCTGCTGTTACTGTCAGTCCTCCCATTCCATGGGGGTGGTTTAGGAGTAAGACATTAAAGACTTATGCCACGTGGATGAAGCCAAGAAAGCTGGTGTGAGCAGCAATGAAGGAGTAATATCTACCATTGCTCTCGTGGCTGCTCAAACTCAGACACTGGAGCAATGAGTAGCTGACACGTGGAAGGAAACACTTCATTATTTACAGATGAACTCAAATTTTTGTTCTCTGTCTTTGGGTATATGCACGGGACAGAGAATTTGAGGTTTGCAGCTGTGTTACTAATGATACTTTGCCTCCCTTTTCCCCCAGATGGAATTCTTTTAGATGTAACCCATATAGTATGCAGAGAACCAGAGACTAATATTTTAAGAGTGATGTTGTATTACAAATATCTAAGCCAGAAGTCTCTGAAAACTTGCAAGCATTACAGCTGTTGATTAGGCAGAGTTCTCCCATGTAAGAAAGAGAAAGAAAACAGATTTTCTCTTGTATTAACCCACAGTGCAGTTTCATATATGCCTGTATAAAAGCATGCTCAGCTGGTGAGTCTAAGTTCACTGAAGTGCTGTACACTACATGTTTGGAGAGATAACTATATGAATGCATTAATCTAAAGCCTGAGAGTCATGGCAGACTTTCCCACTGAAGGCTGGAGAAAAGGCAGTTGTGTGAAGCTGTATTTCTCTCTAGGCTTCCTGCGTAAGGAACTATCATCTGCCACGCAACAGGATTTGCCCCTAACAGACCTCAGCACTGCTGACCTTGAAGCTGGCAGGTGTATTCCTATCATTGTATGCCAGTTCTTTGCTTTCCTTCATCACACTAGGAAAGGTGAAACTGTCCCATTAAGAGTTTGTTAACCTTGTCCAGGAATGAGAGGCATGATTTTAAACAACAACAACAACAAACAAAAACAAAAAACAACAACAAAAAACCCAAAACAAAACAAAAAAAGTACAAAACGTCAAAACCACCATGTTCTTCCAGAGAAACATGACAACCAGAAGAGCATCCACTTCCACTTCTCATTGTGCTACTGGTTGTCAGAGATGAGGCTCTCCTGGCTCCTTCAGTCTGCAATTTCCTATGCTGCCCACATGAATCCAGCTACACACATGTAATTTTGATGGAGGATTTTATGTTACAAGGTACGTTTACCACTAATTGTCTCCGTACAGATGTCTGCCTTTCCCTTCACCGATAGGCCCTACGGTTGGCCACAGTAAAAAAAGGAGAGAAGTAGTCCCCATTAATTTCCTTCCAAGGTGACACTGCCCACTTTTAAGGACTCACAGGACAAAGTCTTCCCAGCAAACCCCACCTCAGGTGTACTGTGCCAACCATGGTGGAACCTTCAGTGGAAGTGCTGGTGGGATGTACAGTTGTGGGATCTTCTGGGAAGTAAGATGCTAATAAGTGGTGACATCATTTAAGCCCAACACTCTAAGGACTCCCAACTTTCTTCCTTGGAGGAACCATCCTGCTTGCACAATGCTGATATTAGTGGAACAGGTACTGGCTGCAGGAGAGCTGCCCTGCACCCCTGTCTGGGTCATTGTGATAACAGCCAAAATATCCTTTCCATAACGACAGGCACCAGACTGACTTTTCCAAGTTTGAGAGCAAGGATTTTATACAAAAGACAATATCTGTATTGCTCATTTCCCCCAAATCATTCTGACAGTTACCATTTCCCAATTTTAAAATGGCTTTAAACCCTTGACAATCCTTGTGCCTATCTGCACATCCAGTGTGAAACCTTGCAATGGGAACTGCCTGGATTTGCAAAAACCAGCCCTTCCTCCACTGCTGCCTTTGACCAATTAAATAACAAGCCTTGATTGCCCTGACTCATTCTGGAGAGCTCGTTTCCACAGGTATTTTTAAAATCTTAGAGGACATTTGCTGTCCTTCCTCAGGTAAGAGTGGAAGTGCAGACTGGCTTTGCTGGGTGTCCTTACCAGTGTAGTGTTTGCCTCTAGCGATGGTGCTGGTGCCCGCAGTGGCGCTGTCATCCTGTACGGTGCACAACAGAGCCACCACTACGGCTGGAGCACCTGCCAGAAAGATTATTCACGCTCCTTGTACCTCATGTATAACTTCCTGATCCTGCACAAAACTATAGCCTTAGGCCTACAATCTCTCATGACAGATAAAGAAAGGGTTTGACCATTCGTGGCTGTTGAGGAAAGGCAGAAAGCCCAAAATAAACACCAGCACTGCAAACTGCTTCTACTACTGCTAGTGCTCAACAATACAGAAGTCTACCAGAAGAGCTGATTTACAGAGATTGCCTCATGTCAGAGCCAAGAGTCTAAATATGCTGGCTTTTAGGATGCACACAATCTGTTACGCCAGACTAATTACAAAAACAGAGGCGTGTTTGACAGGGATGGCATTAATAAAACAACTCTTGCTGGTGTCAGGAATTTCAGCAGTTTATGTCATGGCTCACACTGAAAAAAAACACAACACATCCAAGGAGACACCAACAAACCACCACCATGTCAGCTACTGTTCACTTACGGCCATGCACCAAAGAAATTTCGGTGCTGCAGTTGATAGGTTTGAGTTCACACTCTTCATGAAGCCACAGAAACTCATGTGCCTCTTTTCTAACAGTCATCTGTGCCTTCAGAAATATTCCCTAATGTGCAATTACATGCCGTATGGTACACTGTGTGGTAACAGAACTTAAAATGGCAACAGGAAATCCTGTTTAACCTTAAATGTTTTTCTTCCCATTATAAAGACTCACAGATCTGTGCAGTGGGTCTTTGGCCTGCTTACAGATTTAGAGCTGAAGCCTGTCCTATCTTGAGGAGAAAGACAAATGTCCTCTGAAGTTCTGGACTGTTTGTAATGAATTTCAATGGGAAAAGCCTCTTTTTCTATTTATTTTCACAGCATCTGATTTCCAGCTGTGTATCATTTATCTACTAGATGCACAATGAGACCAAACTTTAGTCCTTACCCAGAAACTGTCTTTCCCATGGTGGGACAGAGGTTTCTGTATGAAGATGCAGGAGGGAGATGAGCAAGAATAGCAGCAAGACAAGGTGGAACTTTCTGTCCTTACTGGAGTACCAACAGCATGATGTGTGATGAAGGACACATCAAACTTCCTTCACAGTCTACACATCAGTTGCCCTACAGCCTGCCTAGGCTATTAATTAGGCTCAAGCTCATGAGCAGTGTTAAAGGACTCCTGGCTGAATGAGACCATAGTTAAACCACTCCAAAAATATAATCATCTACCCTGAGAAAGCTACCTGTATCTTCATTCAGTTATAATAACTTTCTGCAAAAACCAACCTTCACCTCTGTGGATCTTTGCCACCACTACAGTACACTGATGAACAGTTCTGCACAGGTTACAGGTTAGGATCAAGAGACCTTCCTAATTCCATGACCACATAAAATTTACTCCAGCTTCAAAATGGTTACTTAGAAATTATAGAGGGGCCCACCAAATCTGATGTCAACTGAGTCAAACAGTACTGCTGCGCTGTTTATGTGAACCCCCCAGCCTGATGGTCTCCATCCCATATGGTCTATTATTGTATGTGAAACCCAGAAATGAACACTGCAGTTTCTCCTTCACCTTGAAAACCTCAAGACTGCTTAACAATCAATTAGAGTACACAGGAATTCTGTTCCCCATGAAGAAGAAGTTTAGTATCAAAGTTTCTCTGGGTATCCCCAAATTACAAGATTCAAAGCCCTTCCAAACTTTCATGCCAAGCCATCAATTGGTGCAAAGAACAGTTTATTCTTCAACTCTGCCTCTGACATAGGCACAATATAACAGGGAAACTATTTTAAAGGGGCTACAGCTGGATCAGCTCCCAAAGTGCTACTACAGACTGAAATACTGAAGGGCAATATACAAGTAAAACAGCATCAGAAGCCAGCAATAAGCATCACAGATTGATTAATCTCAATTAGCACAGCAATTTCCTGCACATTTTCCAAGAAGCATCCATTGGTTTCCCTAAAAATAGGATCAAAATCACCATGCAAATTGTTGTCACAGCTCAAAATGCTAATCAGTTTTTTTAAGGACACGTCAGCCCATGTGCAGACAGGTTAAATTTAAGGCACAGCTATGACTGAGAAACTAAATGCACTCCTTTGAAAATGCTGAATGCAGAGGTCAGCCTGTCTTTGAATCACCAGTCACAAGTCTGACAGTAACAGCAGAAGCAGGTAGCTTTGGGTGTAGAGGTCATAGCTGCACGTACCTGCCCCAGTCAGTGCTTTTAAGTCTAATGCATACTGGCTCTTCCTCGCACACCTCCCCTCTCCTTTCATGCTTTACTGATCCTTTTTGCTAATCAATCAGAAGAACTAACACTTACATTTTCCTCCCTCCTCTTGAGAGTGTGGATGAATGATTAAAGCTGCCAGGGTAACCTCTTTGGCATGCATGCCAATAACTCCCCACCTAATAGCCTTTCCTCTGCCTCACTGCCCTGGCCCACTGGTGATTACTGCAATCCCTTGAAGTGGTCAAATTGCAGGGCAGACCCCATGGAAACCTATTTGGAGTTGTTCTAGCTCATACCAAAGAATAATGTTTTTAATACAGATTGTTCTTTTTAAAGCTCTACAAAAGCAGCTGTAATCAATCGTAGTGGGAGCACTGCAAATCTCCACCAGGTTTCAGAAGCCCCATATTAATTCCTTTCCAGTCCATGGACTTCAGCAAAATAACCCCACTTGAGGAAATGAGAGTCAACTAACATGTAATCACTTAAATTAAGATCTCTTTGCCATTGGTAGCAAGAATTAGCAATAAACTGTCTCAATCAGTTACACTCCTTCTGCATAAATAGGAAAGCTACATATAAAACAACTATATTATTATGGTTACATTAATCAGCAATTAAATACTGCTAGCAAACGTTATGTACAGCAACTGAGATTTGTCAGAGATGAGGAGGAATCAGACTTCACAGTTCAAGGAGTGAGCATTTCCAGTTCTGTAATGCACCATCTGTTATTCAACAGGGCCTTACTCATTGAACGAGGTCTGTGACTACCTCAGTGGACACTCCTGTTTGTCACCTGCAGCCACCAGCACTCCGGGTGACATCCCACCAAAGCTGCCCACAAGCAGAAAAATGGTAGATCTACAATCTGCTTGATCTTTCTAAAATTGTGTGCAGTTGTAGCAATTACCTGCAGGAACTCCCCTCCCTCCCACCAACACATGCAACCTATTTCAGAAGGTTAACTCCTTTAAATTAAGAGAAATCCTGGGTTCTCTAGAATGGAGAGGAATGCTGGTAGCACATATCCCAGGCTCGCCAGATTCTTAGTTAAGGAAACTAGAGCTCAAATAAGCTGTAAACATGCTTAAATGGAACACCTTTGTACCAGCTCTCTCAGCTTCACTGCAACAGAATATGTAGACTGGGCACTCAACACAAGAACAATTAATCACTCTTTAAACAAATATACAAAGAACACCCAAATCAACATCTTGATATAACTTCGGGTGCTAGTAGAGAAGATAATCTGCTTGGAAGTGATACTGTATATTGATGCAAAATGCAAACTGAACTGCAGATCAATGTGAATTTTGCATTAGCCAGAACATGGATATGCTGACTTCTTTTTCCAGTCCAGGAAAACAATCACTTATTTATTTAGGTAACTACTTCTGCTTGTTTGGTGTGGCTGGAAGCACAGAGGTAGAGGATTAACTTGTCCTAGGTCAAAAGCACTGGTAAATTCAAAACTTGGTTAAATTAGGCCACAGTCTCTGCTGCCAGATGGATCAATGGTATCACTACTACTTCCACTGGTACAGGCTTCTCAGACACCAACAGCAAACACAGACAGCATTGAGACACCAGGTACATCCATGTGAGATACCTCTTTGTATTCCAGATCCCCAAACAGAAAGACAACAAAGATGATTTTATTGCTATTTCCAGGTGTCAACTCATCTCACTGGTTTCCAAGATTAAATTGTTGGATTCAGCACTCTGATCCCATCTTACTTAACTGAATTTTTGCTACAAAGGCTTGGTTTTCATATCCTCTTTGATGCCTACAAAGATAAGAAATGAGTTTACTTCACACGGGATAAAACATCATTCTAAAAACTTCCACTGTAAAAGCAGTTGAGTGAAATCAGAGATGGGGTGGCTTGTACAAGCTATGCAGAAGCAGTCTTCTGTCTGCTATGGTGCCCTTCAGGCATGACTCCCCTCCTTCCACCACCAGGGAGAAGGAACTGGTGCAGTACTGACACAAGCCCGCCTGGCTCCCCAGCCAGAGACAGCAGACAGGTAGTGCTGAGGGGGACACAGCATCCTGCAAGCAATGCCAGACAAATTCCTAGCCATCAAGGCTGACGCAAGAAGGAAGGATTGTCTCTCCTACCCTCCCTCTGTCTTTGACTTTCCTGCCGTCTCTCAGGGGCTTGCAGTGCAGCATCAGACTAGACAAGGAAACCATGGGGACAATTTCTTCTGAAGATATCCACAGCCCACAGCTCTGTTCAGAAACTAGATAGATACACTGAGCAGAACCACTGAAAGAGAATTTTAACTGTAGAGTTAGGAATGCCTCCCCACACGGTTGCCCATACCAACTGCACAGCAAGACAACCCAAGGCAGAGCCTTGGTGAGGCAGTCTGCTGGGAGCCTCCATACTGCACTTCCACACTGTAACAATTAACAAGCATTTTTATTCCTGAGAAGAACCAGCAAATGTGTCTGCTCTTAAACCCCCCCACAAATGTATATGGACATGGAGTGCATCAGGCTGAAACGGCACTGTAAAAGGGCTACTCCACAAGCAGTGGAAAGGCTGACGCCGAAATTCCAACACAGGCTCCCCTTTCCTCTTTCTTTCCCTTGTGCTACTGCCTCCCTATGAGTTGTGCACATCGCAGAACATGGATCAAAAAATTCTGAAGATACAGGAATTTCTCAAAACTAAAGTTTCAACTGGAATTACATAAGGAACTATTTTCAAACAGCACATAATTTTTTTGGTTTAAAGCATGGTTAAGAACGATGTTGATTTAATTGAAGTTTTATTGATAACAATCTCTCCAAGTTCTCATAAGCAACTACTTTTAATAGGACTGAAATAAGCTTCATATCGATTAACTTCAGCTGATGTTTTAAATATAATGCTACATAAAATGAGCACCAAAAAATTAATACATTCCTAATGAAGGTAAGGATAAATTACACTGCATTTGACAAATCTACTTCCCTTGATTCAGTGGAAAGCAAGCCAAGTAAGTTGTTTGACAGCATTTTTAACAGTCATAGATCTGACTGAAGAGTAAAATACAACAAAGACTCTTTAACGGTATTAAGTATCTTCTAACAAAGAAGAATTCTATCTTTCTTTCTAGCATTCATACTTTAAATCAGAGTTCTGCTAGAGGGAACAAAGATTTCTGTACTTCTATAGCCAAATCTCAAATCTTCATATATCTGTCCCAGCACCATCAATACAAGGTTAGCACCACTCTACAATCTTTACTGCCTTATCAACAGTCTACAGCTTTTAAAAATCTATATGCCTACAAAACCTCCGGGAGCTGTTACACATTGAGGATTTCACAGCATTATTGACCTGGGCAGCCTCTTTATCCTCAGTAAGTTATTTTAAGCAACTTTCTGCCAGCAAGCAAGTCTCTTTGTTAGGCTTTGTCTGTACGACTGCTAAAGCACTGCTTACAATACAGCACAAAACAGGGAGCAACTAAGCAGAAACCAGAGTGAGGTCTGTCAAATTCTCTTTTTATTTCTTTTTTTCCTCCACTTTCCTGTTATGCTTCTAATAGCCTACAGAACATTGCCCTGCTGCCAGGAATTCTTCCATGCACCTGAGCCACATCCTAAAGGGGGCAACGTGAATGCACAACAGTCAAGGCAGACTGAATCCATGTGGAGAAACAGAACCTGGCAAGGGTATTTACCTACTGAGTAAGAAAATACATCACCTGGCTGGGGATGGGGGTGCTGAGGAAGAGAACAATAGAGGTAAATTTCTCATACTTGGAACTCATACTTGGAACCCTGCACACTCTGCTCAATTCTTAAATCCCTTATCAGATAAAGGTCTCCAGCCTGAGGATCAGATTTCTTTGGCATGGTAGGAAAAGCAAATCTCAACCTGATACATATCAGCATACATCAAAAAGCAATCTCATGGTCTTCTGCAGGCTCATGCCTGGAGGCACCAATGGAGAAGGCCAGTGCTAGCACAGCAGTCTTCCTTGGATGAAACTTATGAACAGCCACAGTCGAGCAGCCACATCCATGCTGCTTCTACTTTTCTACCACAAAAATATTTACGAGGCGATCCTGTTTGAAGGAGCAGCTCTTGCTTGTACTTTTACTCTGAAGCTTCGTATCTTGAAAGCTTGTGTGCCCAGTAACCCATACTATCCCTTGGTGTCATCAGAACTACTAGAACCTAAGTCGTTTTAATCGAAGGGCACATCATAAAATCTACTAAACTGACAGCACACACAGGCACAGGGAAGATTTAGATTTGATACCAATTTCTGTATCACACTTGCTGACTAGACTCCCAGCTGAGGACCAAGATACACAGTGGAAGCTGCCCAGGGAGAAGGGTAAAAGAAAGATTTAAACTTTAATCCACCAAGTCTTTGCTAGTAGTTTTTTATTTCTAGATATTAGATCAACTTTCCTATTTCCTGGTTAAACCCGTACCTTGTGGAGAGAAGAGAAAGAATGGAAAGAATGGATGTTTTATAAGTTTTAAATTCTACAATACTTGCAAGTACCATAAAAACAGCTTTTAACCAATGTCCTATGGAAGTAACTCATTCAGCACTGACATCTTTCTGCTACTTAACATGGTTAAAGGTTGGCAAAAATAGCAGACAAAATGAATAAGTAACCTGTCAATCCTGTGTTTTTCTAGATAAAGTGCAGAGGTATTCCAATTATCTGCACCTTATTTCCAACAGTTCTGCTTCAAAAATACAGCGCATAATCTGCTCCATATAGCTGTCAATCAAATGGACAAATTCCCTTCAGTTTTCATTGCGTATGTCTAAAGCAATTGCACTTTGCCAGGGTATCCCAAGATTAATAACAAAACTTTAATTCAAATCACACATTTTTCTCTGCAAGCAATAAAAAAGGTAGCTACACTGATGGCATTAGAAAGCTTCTTAGTTCCTGTTTCTGTTTGCTTCAGGAAAAGGGTCACCCAGCACTTAGAAATGGAACAAAGAAAAAGGGGTTTAATCAGTCTAAGTGTTATGGATGTCAGCTGCTCAACAGACCTGACCTTGCACAAACCTGCTCACCTCCCTGGATTCTATGAGCTTAGAAAAAAAAAATCCAAGGACAAAGAGGGAAGATGTAAAAACTCTGCTTAGGGAGACCATACAGCAAGACATTCAGACCACTTCAAGACAATGTAGAATAGTTTTGCAGTATTACTAGCACAAACTTGCATGTGTACATCTAAGGAAACAGAGGTCAAGAACTGCATTCCAAATGACAGCAATGCAACACAAAGCAACCTTTAAACAGAAGCATCCATACAGCTAGAAGTATAGAATGCTCAGGTAGTGTTGTTTTAGTAGAAAACGTACAGGAGTGATCAAGAATAAACCTCTCCTCAAAGGGTAGGGCAAGAAGTGTGTAAATCAGGTTTCCTCATAAACATACATGAGCAAATTAGATCAAGAAGTTATCGATAAATACAATTCTTCAAACAACAAAATGGAAGCAGCTTTTTATGGAGGAACATAATGAAGTTGAGGAAGAAGAATATAAGGAGGCAATTGCAACATGTTACATCATGGAAGGCAGCATTTGATTATTTGCTTTGACAAGACAGAAAAGATCAGAAAAACACTTTCCTATGCCTTTCTCAGGGACAGCAACTGAAAAAGGGCAGATGATGACCAAGCAGCATTTGAGAACTGAGAAGGTGAAGATCATTTCTGCTGAAAAGTAAAGTCATGTCACTTCACTCAACTTCATAATGACATGATAAACAAGGACCACTAGGCAGAGGAACAGAATAGCTACTGTTATTTGATAAAGGAGAGTCATCAACCCATTTCATTTAAGAAACATGAGTCTGTACTGGACATATCCCACCAAAAGTAATGATACTTGTCCAGCGAAATACATAGCTGCACTTCACTTGCAGAAAAAACTGTCTTATCAAGATATGCTGACATCTCCCGCGTGTGCTGTGCCGAAACTGCTCACCTCACATCCTGACAGAGCACAGCCCCCTCTGGAGACCGCAGCCCCAGCCCAGCTCCTGACCGGGACTGTCCTTCCTCCACTAATTACATGTGCACACACACAGGCCCACGCAGCAAGCCCTAGGAAACCTCTAGTGGGCTGGGAGAGCCGATTAGTACTGGCTTACAGCTCAGATGTGTGTAACTGAAAGGCTTAACAAGCCTCCATTTAATTATTTTTAAGTTAGTTTGAAGGGGGGGAAATGAATGGTTATGAAGAACATCACCAAAAAAAGTGACATGAAACACAGCACAAAGCAGTGGGATAATGCCTCAGGTCTCACTTTCTGGAATGAGATCTGTGTCAGAAGCCTCAATGCTTCCCAGAAAGTCAGAACATGCTCTTTATTTTCTCCCCAAACACCATGTCCTTTGTGAGGTGATCTACAATTTTAAAAAGACTAAGCCATGTTCTGCAGGTCTAATATTATCAAAATCTGCTTTGGAGGTCACTCCCTTTTCTATGGCAGGCCATGAGGCAGAAAGGAGAGGAAAAGGTCCAACCCACCTGACCCCTGCCCACAGTGCCAGCAGCTCCTGGCCATACCACAGTAACACTACTGCTCCTCACATGCACCATCTCAGCAGCCACCGGATTCGGGCAGGCAGCAAATGGCACTGGGAGCCAAAGGCGTCCCTTCAGGCAAGCTGCAGCTTGCTTTTACACAAAATTTCAGTAGCATTTTCTTCATTACTTTCCCAGCGGGGCCAGTTTGAAGTGGCACAACATTTGCACTCAGAGAGAAAAAAAAGATCTCATTTTGTCATCAGAAAGCTGTGGAGAGATTTCCAGCAAGCCATCTTCAGGCACATGCCCACTGGACACTAATTTGTCCCCACTTGCTTTGTGGCAGCTCCAACGCAAGCCCAGCAAGGCACTGGCCAGCCACTGGGACTTGCTTTTTTGAAACCCCATTTTCTGAGGATGGGAGAGGGCTGTGTTGTTCCCCTCTCTGTGTTCATTACTCTCTGTGCCACATTTCAGAGGTAACACAAAATGGAAAGCACTTGGGTTGGGAACAGCCAAAAGCAGTCCTTTGGCACTTGGTGAAAAAAAGGATAAAAGTGGCACTTAAAGATCCGACCACAAAACCTCAATACATACAGACTGCATACAGAGGGAGGGGTGCAACAGTACTGCTTTTTTTGTCTGTTCTCTTTTTAAATCAATACATGAGATTTAAATAAAGGTATAATTTAGAGTATCTTACCCCATTTCTCTACGTTACAATATCTTAGGAAACAAATTTAATATCCACTATTGATGTATAAACAAGCTATACGGTATCCTATATATCTTGGGATAGCCCATTATCAATTTATAATCAGCCCTATCATCTGTAAATTAAAGTTCATGTCACTAAAAGAGTCGCTAAAAGGAGCGAGCTTCTCCCTGACTTTCAAGCCTCCTCCACTGAATCACACAGCTGAAGGTTCCATTTTGTTGGAGAAGGCTGTCATTCACGACATTATGCAGCACTGAAGGAGCCAAACAGATTAAATGGACATCTGCATTTCCAATCTGCTATAAAAGTGGTTTAATACCAAGCAGTGTTTAAACAGTAAAACTGTCTGCAATTTCTGCTCCATAATCTGTGAGTAATCAATCAGTCTCAATGCTGAGCTTCCATTACTGCTTCTCTGCGAGTAGCTGGAAAAATTTCCAGGGCACATACTTCTTATTTATACCCCAACACTAAAGAGGAATTAAACACAGATTCAGCCTGCATTCACAGTGATCCTGGCACACTTCAAGTCTCAGGCTTGTATTTTCAAAGCAAAGCACAGAAAGTACCGTGAAACATCCAGTTATGGCAGCTATTTGGCATTTTACTTCCCCTCTGAATGCACCATTCAATAAATACCCTGAGGACTTGCCAAAACAAAATAAGAGTAACCCATCAGAGCCCTCATCCTCCTACTCTCTGAAACCTCAGCACCTCAGAAGAGAGGTGCTCAGAGAAAGCACAGGATGCAGCTGTGGTCCCATGACACCAGTGGAGTCTGGCTGCTTCCAGCTTGGGAAGCCATCCCAAGCAACAGCATCAAACTCAACATCTTTCTCAGACTTGTTGATTGACGTTGTAATGATTGGGGGATTAAGACTGTGGCGCTGGGGATTCAAAGGCTTACTTCTTTTAACAATGTTGACAAATTTTGCTTATCGTGTCAGTGTCCCTTGCTCTAGGAAGCTACATGGACACTACGCCGAAAAGCTATGCAGATCGGCAGCTGATGTCCTTGCTCAAGAAAATGGAAGGTGATTCCATTTAATCAGAGGAAGACCAAGAAGGAGACATGGGCACTCTGACCCAGGTTGGAGCGAGGCCAGAGCTAAAGACAGGTAGTTCCCAGAGGCTCAGTATACCTTGTGACAGGATCACACCTGGATTACACTGCTGCCTCAGCTGGACATGAGCAGGCCCAGGCCAGCCCTCTTAGGCAAGAGATAGCTTCCAGAGTGGATTAACGCTCAGCCTTTCCACCTTCCTTAATTCTGTTTTGCACAGATTGTTGCAGAGTTCTCTCCGACATGGTATATAAAGCATGACTAACATCACCACCTGTTCACCTCTTTGATACCAAAAAGGTGACACCTTCACCCTGCCCCAATGCCCGGCTTCATGTGACAGAGACCCTCGCTTTTACTGAAGTGATCATACAGGTTGTCCCACAAACACACTATGTTACACCATTCAATTCAGTGTGGCAAAAGTGAAACAGTTCTTAACAGGGATATCAATGGTTGAATTCACATGTCTCAGCTGACAACTACTTTAAAAGCAACCCCTGCCCTATGTATTTATTAATAAATAAATTCTGAGTGCTTAGCAAGTGCCCAGAATGGTGGGCTGGACCAGGAGCTCAGAAAATGGGCACTGCTCCTCACTCAGCTCTGCTGCTGCCCCTGCAGTCAGTCACCAAACCTCAATGGTGTCTCCTACATGGGATGGGGGTTTCAGCCAGCCTCACAGGAAGTTCCACAGCCTGAATCATAACAGAAGCCTTGGATGAAATCTAAGGTATTTTTCCAGTGTTATCTGCACCTACTCCTACTCACTGTGTCCCTCTGCTTGGTGCAGGGAGACAAAGGATCAAAGCAAGTCCTTGAAGAGTCGTATACACATGCCTTTCCCTCTCAACATCTATGTACAGTTAGGTTTGTTCACTACAGACAAAGTTCACTTGAAATTTTGAATCCACTGGCCTCATGCTGGTTAATCCAGGTCAGAGCTTTGGCACTCTCAAATGCGACTGAGGAGGCGGAGAGACAAAGTCACTCTGCATTTCAAGCACCTAATTTTACTTCTATGCAGAGCATCTAAATTTAGGACCAAAAGGTCCTTCTACACATCAATGGAGAGAGGCATACTCCAGCAGGGTGCTCACAGTCCTGATTTTATGTTTGAATTCAGACTCCTCAGCTAACAGTTGAACAGTCTTTCCAATACATGGTAAGCAAGGGAGTCAAACTCTGACTGAAACAGCATGTATGACATCAGGTTCCAGTAGGTCTGAGTGAGTTTTGGAATAATGGTAGAGAGGCACATTACAAAACCAGCATATTATCTGCATCTTCCAAGGGAACAATTACTGTGACAGCAGCACATTTACAAGACTCTGAAAAAACCTCAGTATCTCAGAGCTGCCAGGAGATGTGCTGAAGAAAAACCCAAACCCCGTGACTTGGGGCTCCAGACACATACTTGTGCAACTAATGGTTTCAGTAAGAGACCTCTGTTCATTTGCAATGACACAGTATAACCCAACCAAGTAGGTGACTTGTCCCTGGGCTGGAACAGCAAGTACTCATTTCTCTGGACAGTTTATAAGGAAGGGGGAAAACAGCAACCACAGCATAATTCCTGACTGCAGAGTCTTTCAGCTAGAAGCAGCTGTATTTCTCTGGCCATGTACAACAGCAGCTATTCCAGCTATATAAGCACCTGCATGTCACTGTCATGAAACTAAATGTGCAGACTTAGCTGTATAGAAAACCAATTCTGCTGGATAATTAGCACAGCATTACATGCCAAAAAAAAATCTTCCAGGTAAAGTTTTTACCTTCCCCACTGCTTCTTATAGTCACTTGTTGATGGATATGAAAAGTATGTTGTTCCACACTTGGAGAACTATAACTCTCCTCCAGTTCTTAATTTTACCCTATACAGTCATGAAATCAACAGTAACACAGATCCCTTCTAAATACCATCCAGAGTGTAGAGAATGCATGCTGAAAATAATGCCTTAGAAACAAGATTTTTCATGTGCCACTCTGAGGAAAGGAAACAAAGGAGTAGCTGCACTGTGATACAATCATTGAAATCCTTAAGATACACAACTGTTCAGACCTGTGCTATCCCAGAAGGATGCAATGGTTTGTAAAACCTGCAGACTCTGTATTTCACTGTACTTTCTCATGCACAATGAGAATGAAGTATAATCTACTAAGGCTTAAATTAAATATCCTGTATCTATCATGCCACGGGACAGAAACCAGTCAAACCAGTTCAAAATTCACAATTCTCTTCTATGTAAAAGAGCCTTGTACACCTATCAGTTACAGAAAAAAAAGCAGAAAAGTTGACCTAAAGCCAACCTCTAAAAGGGAGCTGAGACTGTGTTAAAAAGTGCTTAAAGTTTCTTGTAATTAGGCACACCTATTCTACATGCAGACAGTAAGAACTTACTCCCTCAGTGTAAGACAGCACTCCAGTTCCTACTCCTGTGCCACCGTCTTCATTTTAGACCTAGGCTATTGATAAATGCCCAGACAGTATGAAAATCCCCTAAGGATACCTGCATATAATGCATTTACAAACAACGGTGTCCTGGTCAGCACAGATGAAATTACCTTACAGTGGCTTAGAAAACCTTCCAAAAGGGACAAACTGTCCTAATGTAATAGGAGGCTGTGGGAACAAACAAGGCAAGAACAAAACAAGACAATTATACAAAAGCAACTTCCCAACAAATGTCTGAGAGGCAATTACAGGATACTGGTGTGCTTCCTGGCCCCAAGGTGAAGTACCATTGCTGTTCATCAGCAACAGAGAAAAAGGAAAAGAGAAGAAGCACAAACAAGCATGGAGAATTTAAAACCCATTCCTGGAAAGCCCCAGCTGCCCACAGGGCCAGGCTTATAGTGGGGCATTCAGCTTTAGAGACACCTACTTTTAGGCAGGTATTAAGCTCCGTGCCCAAAATCCTATTTTAATCACTGGAAAGCTTGTAGCTGTGGCCAGGGGAGTCCTTTTGAGCTTCCTAAACACAGGCACCTAGCACAGCTTGAGATGCCTCAGGCATACTGCCCTGTTCCCAGTTCCTCCTTCAGATGGACAAGTGCCTCCTGCAGGTCCCATCACACCTTCCAGGACTAGACCGTGCAAACCTCCCAGTGCCAGAAGCTACTCAAGTGTCACAAAAAGGTTAAGATTATTTGTCTTCTGTGTCCCATGATGGGAGGGCTGGATTAGCAGGCAGAAGGAGGAGGCTGTCTCTGAACTGGGGACTGGTCTGTGGCATATGAGACAGAAGACTCTGAATGAAGTTGTGCAGATGTCTGAAACACTTCTGGAATGCTCAGCTTTGCAACATAAACAAAGTTCAGCTTATCACCGTTCAGTGGCAGGACCCCTACACTGTAAGGCAAGCTTTGGCGAGTCAAATCCCCACCAGCTCCTCACAGCAGCAGACATCCACCTAAACTTCTGCATCCCATGCGTGCAAGATGATTACACAGGATACAAGACTTATGCTCAGAGTTTTTTTCCCTATCATGGTGATTTTTTTAACTAAAAATGCCAGGCACAGAAAGTTTCCAAACCTTTAAAGCTAATTTAAGTAACTTTCTGCTTCAAGAAGTGAAATGAACACTAATGTCTTTGTAACACAGATCTATTAAAAACTTCTTTAACAAGTAGAAAACCAAGAAACCAAATGTTCTTGGTTCCCCACAATGTTCTACTTCCCCACAACTTTAATTTGCTTAAACTGGTTATCCTTGCTTCTGTGAGAATCTGCAAGAGAACCCTGAGAATCTGCAATAGCTCCTGCACCAGTGAAGATACATGTCTGAGCTCTCCCAGTGGAGCTTTTCTAGACATCAGGTCCCTTCTTCCCCTGTTGCCTCCAACACATCTGTGTCAGAGGCTGTGGGAGTTCAGGCTGCTGCATCAGCCACAGCTTCTTGCAGGAGGAACAATCCTCCTCCCCTTTGCCATAATGAAAAATATTTTAGGAAGGACTTAAAGGCTGCAATCCCAAACTGGATCTTGTATAAAATGAGCAGCTGAAGACAGCACAGTGAAGCGTTACCAGTTGCCTGTATTAAAACACAGGTTGATCTTCTACTTCCAGAGTTTCCCATTGTACAGATCATCAGCCAGACTTACACAGACATCAGCAAAAAATCTTGGTGAACATCTCATTCTTTTTTCAGGGCCAGAAAGACAGGTCCAGGCAGAATTTGCCCAGACTGTTACTGATGTTTCTGTCTTGGCTGGATTAAGCCAGAAACTGGAGAGACAGGGGAGTCGATAGTAGCTCTCCCTTCCTCATCAAGGTGGTGATGAAAGCTCCAAATAAGGCTTCCAAAATAAATCCCACTACGACATTTTTAGGGCGTAGGCACACCCCAAAACCGCACAAACCAACAAGAGGGCTTTTGTTCTCTTGACTGAAGTCCAAGCATTTCAGAGCACTCCACTAAAGACCAACCAGAAAGGTTACCTATTTCCTTCCTTCCCAGGCTCTCAAAAACACTAGCAATGGTATTTTTCTTCAACCATAAATCAGGCTGTCTACTAACACACTGCAGCATGGCATGCAGAATTAAATTTGTACAGCCAGTCAAAAAAAAAAAAAAAAGAAAAAGAAAAAAGAAAAACAAATACTGTATACCATACCTCATTCACTTCTATTCAAAAATAGGCATTTTGCTTTATTGCAATAATTCCAAAGGGGATAAAAGGATCATTTTAGATTTTAAACAAACGCCAAAAACCTGCATACACATACACACAAAAGAAATGCATTCAAAACCCTGCTCAAAAAGTCCAGCCATCACCAGAAAAGGACAAGTCACAGATTTTGATTCCTTTATAAGCTTGAATTCTGTGATTAAATTAAACATATGAGCAATTAACTTTAGTGCAAGTATCATATAAGCTTTACTGCATATACCATTAGGAAGCCTGGACAGTTTCCTACAGAACAGCCATTCCCACAGGGGTTTTAATTTCTTTTCAATATAAGTACCTCTTATGATGAACAAAAAACAATACACAAACTCCTCACAACAGCCTGAGGATCACAGCACAGGATGAGGCACAGGGGAAGGAACACAGGATTTTTAAAAAAATCTTTCTTTAGATATTCAGTCATTTTTTAAATCTTTATTAAGAAATTTAGAAAACTTAGTATACTTGTATATTTCTTTGATTTTCCCATGAAGTGTTGTTGCTGCAATGACAGTCCCAGGTATCTAAAAGCTGTAAGCAAGCTGCTTGCTCTATGTTCTGTCCTTTATAGGCAGAAAATATGTTCCAAGTTTAAACTTGCTCAATGAACTCTATTACCTGGGCCTAAAATTTTTCCTGTGTAAAGCAAGACATCATCTAAATGTCTCCACTGTTTTCAAATACACAGGCAAGATTTTTTTGTTTGTGTCTTCCTGATATTACCTTGAACCAGCAACATTAAATCAAATGTCTCTTAGTTAGGGAAGGAATGAGTGTTATTTTCAAAATTAATCCAGCATAAGTACTGCACGTAAATTTAGACTGAAGTTATTTGGGGTAACTTTCTTAAACAGCAAAATCTTAGGGCTGCTTCTGGCAGCAGGAAAAAAACCACCTTCATTTTGTTGGAACTACTGACTGAGAGATGTCCCCTCTTCAGCACCTGTAATGAAACCCTCTGTGCTGGTTTTGGCTGGGATAGAACTGGTTTTCTTCACAGTGGTTAGCATGGGACTGTGTTTCAAGTTCGGGCTGAACACAGGGTTGACAACACAGCAATATAGTTTCAACAATCTCATTTTTGTTGTTGCAGAGAGGGGCTTGAACACAGAGCCAAGGCCTTTTCTGCTTTTAGTACTGCCACAGTGGCAGGGGGCTGGGGTTGTATGGGAGGCTGGCAGGAGACACAGCCAGGACAGGTGACCCAAACTGACCCAAGAGCTATTCCACTATATTGCATCAGGCTCAGTAAATGAAGTGGGGAGAAGGAGGAAAAGGGAAATGTTTGGAATGATGGCATTTGTCTTCCCAAGCCACCATCACACCTGATGGGGCCCTGCTCTCCTGGGGATGGATGCCCATGGGAAGTAGTGAATTAATTCCTTGTTTAACTTTGCTTGTGTGCACAGCTTTTGCCTTCCCTATTAAACTGTATTCATTCCAAGCCATGAGTTTTCCATCTTTTACCCTTCAGCTTCTCTCCCTGATCTCACTTGGTGTTTGGTTGCTGGATGGGGTTAAACCATGACATCCCACCTTGTGTGTGCTGAATCCAAAGCACAGATAATATTACTGCCCTTGGAGAGGCATCCCTAAATTATGGGAACTTGTTCCTGACAACCACTGACAAGAGTAAAGAAAGGAAAGTTCAGGCTTTAGCATATTCTTCTAAAGTTATAGGTTGTGGAAACACTGACGTGAAACCTGAGGGACTTTTTTTCTTTTAGAAATAATTAAATAACATTAGAAAAAAAAATAGAGCAGAGGTAGCATACAAACCTATCTTTTATATCAGACACTAATGGAAAAGGATACAGAACCAAATAAGTTTAGGAAAACATTAACCTTAATTATACTGTGAAAATCCATAGCCAGTAAAACAACCATCCACATCGAATACCTACTTATTATGTGCCTTAAGTAAAACTGAGTATCTCGCTCAAGAGAACCCCTGCTTAAAAATTAAACATAAAGAAACTAAATCATAATAAGCCTCCACATTTTAAAGGCAGTGCTCTTAAGAACAGTCATGAAACAACAGTTGTACTACAGCATGTCATCTGAGATTATGTTTAGAAAGAGATGCCATTAGAGGAACAAATTTATTAGAAGGGAATGCAGCAACTCCTGCCAAGCTGTTTGATAGAAACCAGGCACCTATACAACCTAATCTGAACAACTTCCCATTACCAATACCACTTCCTAAAAGGAAGGCATTAAGGTTGAAGGGCTCTCACAGCAGCTACCACAATTCACTACACAAAGCAAAGCAATCTAGCAGAATTCCTTTTCTAAAAAGTAAAATGGTCATCCTGAGATGTCTTTCCAAATCAGAATTATTTAATGCTTCTTAACAGAGAAAGACTTGTAGCATACTATAGAATTTGCAAGTAATTTAGTTGTTTACTTTTTACAGGCACTCAAATGGGACTTGTTATCCAGCCCTCCTCTCTCTACCTTAGCTCTTGGTCATGCTGAAGGCAACAGCGCTGTCACTTATGGTTTAGATAAAGAGACCTCAGTGCTCACTCAGTGCTGTGGCGAGAAATACTCTTGACACAGCCTGGATCTGTATTTTTATCTCTTTGCAATCTCACTGAAGACTACAGCTTTCTTTTACACAGTTGAAGTATCAAGTTCTAGCAAGGAGGCTGTAACACTGAGCTCTCAGTACTCACCTCTCTTGAAACTCAGATTACCAGGAAAAAAAAATGCTCCCCTCTTATTAGCCTTTTATAATGAAATAGCTATTCATAGATTCCTGAAATACCTGCAATTCTTTTCATTCACTAGGAAGAAACTCATATACAGCTTAATGAATTGCAGAAACATTATACACTAACAAAGGCAAGATGCTTCAAGAAACAGGAGGAATGCTCATTCAGCTCTGCACAACACCAAAAAAATTATAGAAAGAAGCAATGTTAAAAAAGGTATATTTTATAAAAAGTTCCCACAAAATATATGTGGGGGATATAGAAACAGAAAACTGATTTATAATGCATACATCTTCTAAAATTGAGTAGTCTGAATTACTGGAAGAGAAAGAAAAATAGGAGACAATGGTAAAATATTGTTGTTTCCATATAAACCTGTAATAAACTATAAATTATACCTTCCTTGTCAAGTTCTTCAAAAGGCCAGTAAAGCAGAGTGAGGGGACATGCTAACAGAAATCCCACACTACAGATTACACTGTGCTCTCAAACTCACAAAACACTTTTTTTTTGAGGTGTATTCCCATGGCATAATTGAGAGGAGAGAGATCCAAAGCTGAAGCTTCACTTGGAAAAGGCGAGGTGGAAAAACTTCCTCTGCCTATTTTGCTTTTCTAAGCATTATTCCAGCAGGTGTCACAAACTCTGAAGAACAAATAGAGGTCACACCAACAGCTGGCACCAGCTAAGTCACCACGCCAGTACAATCTGGAAACCTGCTTCCCCAAGAGTCGTATCTGAAGCACGGCTACTGGAATTCCTCAAGTAAAGCAGATCTGCCAAAACCAAAATTCATTTTGCCACTTAGCCTACACCAGTTACTTCTACTTCCAAAACACCACTGTCCCTGCATTGCTGGTGAGGCAGCCTCAGGAGCAGCCCAGCCCTCCATTGCCAAGGACAGACCCACCCATAGCAGCAGCAGGCATGGCAGTGAGAAAAACTGAGATACAAGGAAGGAAGGAAAGGATGTACTAGGGCAGGTGAAATAAAGGGATAATTCTCTAGTATAGCTTCTCTGCAATAGAGTACCTCAAATTTTACAGTAGCAAAATCAACCCAGTAGCAAAGATGAATGATAAAAAGGTTGAGCAACTGAAAAAACAAAATATAATGAATCAAACAGTGACTGCAGAAAGGCAGCATTTCATTGCTAATACACCCCAAGAGGATAAATCATGGTGAAAGTCCCATTACATGAAAATTCAGCCACCTGGGAATTCAAACAGTTAGCAGCCAGATCTTTTTTTAATCACATTCATCTGTCATCAGGCCTAACAGCAGAGAGTGAAGGATTTGACAAACCCAAATCCCCTGAAACAGAGCAGAACTGACTACAGGCTTCAGAGGTACAACCTTACTGCACTCATTATATGTGTGTATGTATGTGCCTACAAATCCTGCCAGCTCCCCAGGCCAGAGGCAAAACATCCAGCTCCAGAGGAACACGTGCGTGAGCGCAGCTTCAAGCAAACTCTCGGCTTCAATAAACTAGAACTCATCTGCACCTGATCTACATGGGACAAAGCACCAAAGCTTCTCTGGTAGGAAACAGGAGAACCAGAAACATCAACAATTTTCAGGGACAGTGAGTATGTAGAAGTAGAATTAGTGTGACACATGTGACACAGATTTAGAGGACCCACTCTGCAACGCTGCTGAGGTTCATGTGCACCAGTACCTACAGCTGGTGTGAGCTGGCCAGCTCAATGCTAGACCAAAGTCTTCAGCTGCAGATTCCCAGATGCCACAGTGAGACTCCAGCCCTTGCAAACATCCTCTGATCTTGCCCTGAAGAGTATCCTTAAGCAAGAGCAAGGCAGTGGCCATCCAAAAGCCTGGGCTTCAACCAGGCCCGTGTGGCAGTACCAGAGACAGGGGAGACCCCATGGGTTCATCCCTACATTGCTCAGTCATTTGAGTTTGGGGCAGGGGTGAGGGCAAAGAGAGCACAGCAGACAATTGCCAGTTACCAAGTAAGAAAAGCAGGGCTGCTTTACAAATACTTAGCTAGGAGAGCTTGGAATGGAAAGTATTACTTAACTGAAATGGGAACATGACACATGTTTTAATTCAGTCACACATAGGAATGGTGAGTTAACAGAGTTACACAGGCAATCACAACCACTGGCTTCCTTCATGCGAAGCACAGAAGAAACATCCTTTCTTCCAATGAAGATTTGTTAAGACTCACGAACTTCTGTCATTTTGATTTCCCTTCTCAAGGGCTGACCGAAGTAAATGAGCACTTTCTTCTGGAGTTACTCATCTTTTCCACTGAGATAATCCCATATTTGTCTGCAGTGATCTGCATCCCCCATCTCAGCTGCATTCCTAACTTTTACTGCCAAACACAGCACGTAAACTGCCTTCAGTATACAAAATTTACTTTTTATAGGAAGCAACAGTTCCTAGGACAAACTTGCAAGCAGCCAGCTGCCTGTTCTCTGCATTTTTCAGCTCCTCCTACTCAGCCTGCTCCTCTCAACACAACACTTTGCGACTTCACCTTACTTCCATCTTTTCACTGACACAACACTGAATAAAGCAACCAGTGCAGTGTTAGTCTAAGTGTTCACACCATTCCATACTTATACTGAATTTTGTACCATTCTCTCTTCCCTTCAGAGCACTAAAATTGCTTACATTATTTTGTAAGTTCATAAATAAACTAAGCAGCAGAAAACAGCATGCTCTGGCCTGTCTTGGATCAATCCAAAACTGTGAAAACAAGTTATGGAGCAATAGAGCAAACAAACTCTCCAAGGAACATATCTGGTCAGTTTTGGCCCTGTACCCTGCTATTACTTCTGGATTTTGCACCTGTGCCTCTGAACTTGGACCTTTATCAGATGCCTGCACTCATGTCTCACTTTATGCACAAGGAGTCCCACCAGGGACTCCATCTGGGCTTGCTCAATGGGCTTAATGACTTAGAGCATGTGCTTAAGTCATGAATTGCATCTGATTCTTTTTAAATTTTTGATTCATGCTGAAATAAACTCATCTGAAAATACAAGTTCTCTTTATTTTTTCTTTTATTTACTTATTTACAACTCCAGAATACTTCAGGACACCATACAAGTAAGTGCTTGCCCCCAAGATCTTTTTATTTGGCATCATCAACAACTGAACAGTCCTAAAAATGAGATACATGCAAGAGAAACAAAAGAATAACATCTGGGATCCATCTAACCTGAACATCACCACCAGCCTCTCTAGACAGTACCTACTGCACACATCCAACATGACGCCCAGGAGCCTACCTGTCACAACACGAACGCCATCATAGTCACACAAAGTTTTATTTAAAGGTCAACAATCATCAGAAGCTGAAGACATGCAAGTGAGGTGATGGATCAACCAGTATTTAGTGTTATGCAACCAAAAGACTTTTTTTCAGCAGTATCTAGTCATAAGCAGAGACTGGGATTTTCCTAAATTGCAGCAAAATAAAGACCATCATCCAGCACAGCAAAGTTTGCACACTAATAGAGGTAGACTCCTGCACAAGGAATCACTGCCATTTCAACCTCTCTCCCTTGATGACTGAAATCCTCAAGCATCCCAATTTATCTTGGCTTCTGTTACTCATGCCACATGGCCAAGCCACGGCCCCTGGGCCCACAGGCAGCACTTATCCCACATGGCCATCACATGCCAATGGCAGGGCCACCCAGACCCCCTGGTGTGGGATGAGGAAAGGCTCAGGGACCATGGGGCAGTGTGGGGCGTCCAGCCACATGCCAAACTCACCTGCTCAGCTCACTTGCTCCTCTGCAAGAACACAGTTGGCAGCAGAACCATGAGCCTCGAAGCCACCCCAGCCCTCCTCTACCTCTGCAGAGGTGACAAGGGGGCTTGGGGCATGATCCCCAGGGGGAGCTGGTGGCAGAGCTCAGGCAAGAGGGCTGTCCACCCCACTGTGGGCACTAGGGATGTAGTTGGGAAATTACGATGGTCGCAGTTCTCTGAATGCCATTTTGCCAGTTCAAGCATCAACTTAATTTGGGGTTAATTTCATTAAGCCATAACCATGAAACAGTCAATATTTGCTTGCATCTATTGAAGTTATCAATGGATACCAAGCATGACCAAAGCACCTTCCTTTCCTATATAAATGAAGTTCTGCTAAATCTATATACTGTGTGCACACAGAGTCATAGCTACAGAAAATGGCCTGGAAGAAAAGTGAAGAGAGCTGTGAGCATGTAAGGAACTTCTTTTTAAGAATCACTTTGGCGAAATGTATTTAAAATAAATCTCTTTTGAAAGGCATTGTAATGAAGTTCTGCGTGCTTGTCACCATGCACTTTTACAGGACATACTTCAAAGCATTTCCTTTCTTGGCTGAGATGCCACCTAAACTTCTATCTTTTTCTGTCATACCATATTTATTTTTGTTGCTCAATGTTTATTCCTCTAAATCAAAGTAGTAGAGAAACAGATGTGCATGTATTTATTATCAAAACAAGTAACAGGTCAGCTATCTTTGTCATGCTTTCACTCTAAGAAAAACAACACCGTTCCATAAGCTGCTTCCTACCTGAGGTTATTCCATCCTTCAGAATCTCTAAGAACAAAAAGCTCTAGCTTTTTTTTTTCCTTTTTCCCCTCTGGAATAAGATTTCCAATTCCTACAACACAAACTTCACTGAAGTCAATGGCATTTGCTCAGGTACAACCAACAGTAAAAGCAATACTAAGTATCCCAATAGAAATTAGTAAATGCTCCAGTAAATTTTGCTCAGAAGCAGACAAGGTGAAAGATGCTATTAACATGAGCTACTTTATGCTGCACTGCTCTAATATTCAACACTGAGCACCATCCCAATTTTTCAGTAATTAGACTAACACTGATGTGATGGAGGGGGAGAAACAAATACTGGCTTTTGGGAAAGAGAGAAGGAAGAAAAAAAGTCATCATATAGCTTACAAAACTGCTTTTTCCTATACAGATTCAGAACATAATCATGTTTTACAAAGCCTGAACCAATACATTTTCATCCAGAGGATACCAGAAAGTTAAGATTTAGTATTTCTACAACTCTTCACTCTGCATTCAACCAAGACATCAGGTCAGGTTTCCCCTTAACTGGCTGCAAGGTCAGCCTGTAATTCCCCAAAGCAGAGGAGTTTCTGACTGCCCAGGCGACCCTACCAGGCTGGCCATTTCATCCTTAGGGCACCTTTCTCACCATGCACAAGACAGAAGAGTCTGGGAACAGTTGCACAACCGCAGGTACCACGGCCCAGTGCTGCTGTTCACCCACAGCATGCTCAACAAGGAGCCACTGAGTTTGCTGCATTGCATGAATGCCTGCAAGCTACCAGATGAATTATGCATTTCGGATAGCACCGGTTTCTATTTTCGTGGTGCTGAGATGGCCATGTGCAGCTGGAGGTCTAGACTCTTATTTTTTTCTGAGCAGAAGACTTAAAATACTTCAAGTTTGCTGCCTGAGGGTGGGAAAGCAGCTTATGCTATAAAACGAGAACCTTCTCACTTTGTTATGAGAGGTTCTAATGTAATGTAACTGGGGTACAATTTTAAGCGGGTGGTTTGGTTTAAATATTAACTCTGGTGGTACATAAGGCTTTATTCAAAGGGTAAGTTCAGCTGCAAAGTGACAGTCACAGTTTACAAACCAAGTGTAACACACCAGAGAACTGCCTTGTAATTAGGTGTTGTTATTGAGTAAGAAATTATACAGATTTAGTAGAAGGTTGATTGGTATAATAATATGCTTTATATTTAGAATTAGGCCCCTGAAAGTTACTTTTAATCCTCAAAGTTTATATGCTGTGGTTTCTTTAAAAAAAAAAAACCAACCTCACACGGAACACACTGACTGAAAAGGAAATTAATAAAACAAGAAGCACTGACTTTTTTATATGGTAAAAGTATATAACTAAATCTGTCTCCATAATCCAGGCAGATCATGCTGATGCATGGAAATCCCTGAACTGCTAGGCAACAGGAACTGTACATTTGAAAAAGTAAAGTCCCTACCTTGTTTTGACTCCTCAAGGCAAGCCTGCAGCAAACTGCGACTTGAAGCATAAGCAAAGGACCACTTACCAATAATTTCTTTTCAAAAGACCCAGCAACACATCCCAAGCCGTTGTTTGAGGCTAGATTGCTATGCCTTTGCTGATTATGGCAAAATCAGTTCAAATTTTGGGGCTGATCTTTTCTTTTGCTTCGTTTGTACCAGTCTGTTGTTTTTTTAAGAAACAAACCAATACAATCCTAGGCAATTCCTTTTGGTTCCCCTTTGTTCTGCCTTACAAATGGAGTTTTGCCTTTGCCATCAAACAGCTATAATGCATACAGATGAATTACTGTTTACCTGTCCTGAAGAATATCCTGCCTGCTCCAACCTGACCTCTCTATATGCATTCACACATTCTGGATGTTCTGGATAATGGTATCTGTAGAACACCCAGCCATCCTCTGACACTAAAGCTGAATAGCAATCCCAAATAGACTAATGCTTCACTTCAGTACTGCTTTCCTACTTCCCTCTCCACAAAGACTCTCTGGTCCTAAAAAGACACCTGTCAATTCTGGATGCTTAAGCTTCAGAGATTAATCTATTGACATTTACAAACAGATTTTATAAAGAAAAATGTGTTCAGAAACTCAGCCGTGTGACATGCGTAATATTCACCTAAATTAATCAGTAAAAACCACAGCATTGCTTGAGCAGATGATCCATTTCAATCCTCCCTGAGAAACAAACAAATTCGTATCTCTAAAAGGATTTGTCTTGGAGAACTAGCCCCTTTCTGAGTGCTGGGAAGTGCCAGATACCCACATCTCCATCCAGACCTACTGACAAGCACTGAAATGGGACGTTCCAACAGCAAGCAAAAAGCAGCAGGTGGGAAATACATTGCCTCATGTAGATCTGGGCAGGGAGGGCAGGAAGAGATGCCTTCCCAGCTGAAGCTGCCTCCTGGAGAACCTCATTCATCAAGCATGAATGACTGATATTTAGCAGCTAATAAATATTTATTAGGTAAGAGCTAAGTAAGTTTTAATATCTCATTTAAAATATTAGCTAATTTTCACCATGTAAGTAAGAATTTACAACCATATGCACTGTAGCACATAGATTTCAACTTGGTTAATTCATATGTTGAAAGCCCTGAATAACATTGATTTCAAAGATAAAACTGATAAGATACAGGTAGTGTATTTCCTACATGAGCATAACAAAGTAATAACTGATTTGCTGTTACTGCAGAAAGAACTAGAAATTCCTTAGATTATGCCGAAGTATTGCCATGACAGCCATATCAGTTCAGATGTTAAATACCACAATGGGTATTTGTGGTTTTTATCACCCAAGCAGTCAGCTCCAACATGCCAGTCTGTCCCAGTTCTTCTCCTAGTGAAGGCAGTCCTCTGTTTCCACAAGAGCTACACAAGAACATCCCCACTTCCCTGGGTCATCCTCTGAAGTCCCACCATTACCATCTCTCTCATTTCACATAACTTGCAACACTATCATGCTTCCTTGATGAAGGAAGGGTTTGGAGGAGGTGAGCGGCTCAGGGACTGGAGAGAAGTCAGCTCTTTCACCTTCTGAAACATGTAGTGGGAATGACAATGCCATGCACCCATTGACTTTCCATCAGGGCTTCACTTGGCCCTTGGACAGAGTAGAGTGAGGAAATGACCACAGCCACATCCTCCACGCAACAAAGGCAAACAAACAAGCAAACAAAAAAAACCCCAACAAAACCAAAAGCAGAAGGAATCAAAAGTTACAGTACATGCATTATCTTCAAGGTTTTCCCTTTTCAGGGAAAGCTGCCATTCTCCTATCTACTGTTGCAGCCACTTTCAAAACATGCATAATCTTCTGGAATGGCATTAATTAAGTTGTGAGCAGTCACAGAATGGTTTTCAGCATGTAAAGTCACACCACGGCTCTTATCTTTCCTTGTGTCTCTCCACCTGACTTTCTCAGAGCCCTCTGTACACGCAAGAGATCAGCAGCATAACACAGCATTACACCATCTCCTCTACAAAATCTTCAGCAGAGTTTGACACTTTTTATTAGTTGAGCGAAGATCTCTACACACTGGAAATACAGACACCCCAACCAGCTCTGCTGGCAGGAGTCAGCTGAGAGGTAAAAGTGAACAGAAGTTGATACCTTTTTCTCACAGGAAGTGCTGAGACATCACTGGAGTTCCAGGCTACTTCACCCCTAACTTACGCTAACTTTACTAGAAATCCAGTGTATTTATTTACTGTGCATCAACCCAGCCATTATCATAAAATTAAAAAGTAATTTGAAATTAATGAAATACAGAGAAAAAATACTTGGATTTGATATCTGTGGTATTTCCAAGACTGCCTGGAATTGCAATCACAGTGAGGAGGGTATGACATAGTATATATACATATTTACTTGTTTGACCATGATGCTGCCAAGAGACACACTGTCCTTTCGGAAAATGTCATCCATTTCAAAACTTTCCCAAAAATACACTTTCTTATGCTTTTATGAACACCCTAGCATACAAACACAAGCATCAAAAACAAGAAAACTAAGTCACATACTGCCAAGTTTCTTAATCACAGGCTTCTTCTCCCAGCATTAGAAAAAAATTAATCCTGCTCTGCTTGGCATGCCACGGTATTATTTTAAATAAGTAGAAGGGCTGAAAGAAAGTCTCCCTTCATTTCCCAAACCCCAAGAGAAAACGGAGGAGTTATTTCCAGAGCATGTACTCAATGACCATCCAGTGAAGCCTATTCATTTTGGTCAGTCATCATAAGTCCTGCACCACACCTAATGAACACATTGCCTTCTTCTGATGCATCTTACATGGCCTGCAGAGAGGATTAAAAATAATTATGGAAAAATAAAATAAAAAAAACCTTAAAAATCTTAATAAAACAACTCTCTAATTTTCTTGGTTTGTTCCCCCTCCATTGGAAGATGTCTCCTCACATGATAAGTCAGCCTTACAATTTCAGATTCTGCTTATATTTTAAAGCAAAAAAATCTCAATAATTTGGACAATAGGGACATATGGGGTCTCTGCTGCACACGTAGGGACTTGGCACACCCCAGCCATCCTCCTGCAAAGGTTAAACAGTTCCCCAGGAAAGCCTGGATGCATCACCCAGTCTGCTGATGGGGAATTTGCTGTTGGGGCACCTTGTGCTCCAGATCTTCTGTGAGCAAAAATTGCAAGATACCAAACTTGTCTGTCAGATCTTCATGCTCGCTCACTAGTGAGCAGTTTCTCCACTTCAAAATGAATGTCTTCCAAGAGTCTCTGCAGAGCATAGGCTTCGTTCAACTTAGGTGTGACTGAGAAAAGATAAAAGGATAAACTAGGTGCTTTGAAATAGCTGAGCAGCTGAAACGCAGAAAACACTAAGTTCATGCTCTGCCAATAACTTAATTCTCATCCCGTTTCTTTGCCCTGACTGGAGTATCAGCACTGCTCAGTGCATGCTCTAAACTCTGGAAACATTTCATGGAATTGACCACAAGTGAAGTAACACAAATGTACTTTTCCATAAGCTGGAGGCTCTTTGGCCAGGCAAAGGTGGGTTTTCAGTCACACTGGCAGTGCAGAGGACCAGGAGGGCTGCAGGGAGGGAGCAAGGAAGGAGTCTCCTGCAAACTCTGCAGCCGGAGGCTGCCCAGCTTCCCTCCTGTTACAGCCAGCTATTAAAATATACTCAGTGAAACTCCTAGCGCTCTTTTCAGATCTGTGTGAGTCAAGTTTGACTCAAGATGATTTTCTCAGAGTCCTTTACTCCTTCTTCTTGCCTTTCCTAACCCAAGAGGGGATGTGGCAGTTGGATGTTACAGCTAAAGCTATGCTTTCTGTACAGTGCAGCTCAGCAATTAGAAGATTATTCTTGGCTTTATCCCCCAGCAATTTTTAAGTCTCTTACTCCTGCTGTCTCCACAGATTCAGGTTTCCCAGTTCAACCTCTCTTCTTCTCATGCAGACCCTTGCTCAGGTGCCAGAGAAAGGGTTCCTCTGCCTCAAAGGAAACCACAGCTTACAGCCCTCTGACTCCTCTCAGAATAAGGCCAAACACCAAATCTTTTCTGAAGGGGTGAATATTAAGAAAAGGCTTTGTACCAGATGATTATTCCCAGAGCTTCACTCGAAGTCCCACAATAAAGCCCAGGACCAGCATATTCTAATAATCTTATTTATCCCATTCTTTCACATAAACATCTTTCCTACACAGGCCTGCCCTTCATTACTGGAAATAAACTGCACCCAAACCTCAGCAAGGTATTTTTGTGGGGTTTTTTTTCTGTGGCTAAGACACCCACATGAGTTTTTCTTTAAAATAAAACAAACTGGTATTATTCAAAGGGAGGTAAAAAAAGAGCTCAGCTCAGAGAGGACTCTCACAGCCTGCTCCTCAAACAAGGCTTCTCCTATACAGCACAACAAGGCTATTTCAAGAAGCACCTCCCATTTTTCACCCCCCAGTGCGTCAAAGTGTGTCAGCTTAAGAAGCCAAAGAAAGAAATGGTTACTTAAGGGCAAGTGCAAATACCTTGAAGGGGTGGGAGGGAGACAGGGTTGGGTTAACAGGTTGCTCACCACACAGGGTATGAGAGGTGTGCATCCACACAGCAGCTGCTGAGCCACAGATAATCCCAGCCCTCCCTGTGCCAGGCTCAGCATCTCCAGAGGGAGCACAAGCACTCGGGGAGAAACCACTTCCCTCCCTGCAATGCAGGCCTTGAGTGCGGTCATTAGCTCACGCACACATTTGCACTCCTGGGGTAGCAACACTCAACATTTTCCCCTCTGGTATCCATGGAGAGAGGTTAGCACTCCTGTATTTCATTAGCCAGGAGGGCTAAGTAATCCACCAACTTGTGGAAAGAGTAAAAACACTGAAGTTAATGTATTTGGTGAGGCTCTGTTGAATGGCTGAGGTATTTTGTTTCAGTACAGCATAAGGAAAGCAGCTGTCACCTTGATTATAGTGCCCTCGGTAATCTGACACTTCAGCTAGTCCCAACCTCAGACAGCTCCCCCTCCATTTGAGCAAACACAGTTACTGATCACTTAAACAGACAAATGGTCATTTGCACAAAATAAGTTTTGAAGCGAGGCTGTAGATCAGAGGAGGAGCAACCTGCACCCAGCATTCCCATCCTTCCATAGTCAGAAGGGAGAACACGGAAATCTTCCAAGAAAATCCAAAGAACAGAGAGAAATGCCAAGCTGCAACATTTGGCTCCACACACTCACTTTCCAAAAAGCAAAGGGGATGCGGGATGCAGTGCTCAAATGATCCATGTCTGCTTAAACGCTTGGTTTGCGTGCTCCAGTGCTGTTGAACGGACACGGCTGAAGAGTCAAAGATGGAATCAGCATCCCTGATACAGCAACTCTTTTCCAGCCCAAACCAGTCACCTCCAGGCTTCTCCTTTAATTAACGTCTGGCCAAGACATGTCAGCAGTCCAACATCCCCTTCCTGCCAACAGCACTGCCAATACTTTGGTCACTCACAACCAACTCCTCCCCACTCCCTCTCTTTCACTGCTGTAAGCTGAGTGAGCAGAAGGATTCCTGAACGTGGGCAAAGGCCCAGAGCCGGCCCAGATTTTCATCTACCTTTTCTTCAGCTCTTGGATCTTGTACTTGCAACATGAGACTGAAGAGCAGTGCCAATGCTAACAGTTACCTTTTGTGCCTGATAGCACAAAAGCAGTAGGAGGGAAAGAAAAAAATCACTCTAATGAGGTTGGAAGGACAAGAGATTGCAAAGAAAAAGAGCAAATAAATAACTTAAGTTATAAATTACAATTAAGCGCACTATAGTTACCGTGTACTGCACTCTATAGTTCAGAAATACCAGCACAATTTAAAACACCCCACACTAAACAAAAAGAAACACTTCTGGTAGGAAACTGGTAGTCTTACACCACCACCGTGGTGATAATGGCATGAGAAATTGCACAAGTGACAGGTCAGACAGAATTTAAAAGCCTTCAGTTTACGTTGCTCTGTTAGTTTTTATCTTCTCATAGAAACAGTCTACACCAACACAGACAACAACACCGAGCACTGCCCATCCCTGCAGTACATTCTATTTTGCCACTGTTGAAAAATAAACTTGTTTTCTCCCCATTTTCTTTTGAAGACAAAAGTCCATTAAGACATGTCTTACATCTACTTTGATTTATTCAGAGGAAAGTCAAAGCACTTATGCTTTATGCTTTAACTGATAAATTTACATAGCTACATGGACAATGCCTTATAATTTAATTATTTATTTCCCTTGAAAAGAAAGCAAATTTTATTTATAAGCTGCTTTACATTTTAGAGGTTTTCACTAAAATAGAAGTTCAGCATAATACGAAGCCTTTACTCATAGGTACAGAGCCAGCACTGAACTTCAATTAATCACAAAAAATAAAAAATTAATCCAGCAAATAAAAAGAAGTCTTAAGGAAAGCTAACTGACAACTGCAAAACACAGGAGGACATGTCTCTGATAAACTGAATGTCTTTTCTGTTAAGCCAAGCACTGTATTTACCACCTGGCCTGCAAGGGCTGCTTTTATTCAAAAGCTCTGCAGTAAAATATATGCACGTGTAGAGGATGAAGACTTTATCATTGAAACCTTCTGCAAGAAATTAGGGGAATGAGAAAGACTCACACACTTCTGCAGCAAAATTAGGTCAGGACGCCTTTGAACGGCTCCATTTGAAGGCTGTGCCAGACTTCTGATCAAATACTTTTTAGTGCATTAGACCCAAAGGCTTAAGAGATGAACTTCTATACTGCTGATAATTATTACTGGTATTATGCATTGCTGCTTCCCTCTCCACCTGTGGATAATTATAAATAGCCTAGATTTTCCAGTCCCTGACATATGCCACTTGGTTAATAGCACTTCCAAAACCTATCCTTTATAACCACAGGTCACACATTCCAAATAGGACAACCACGTAACTCCACAGAGATTGCTAAATCGTTAACTTGCCCCACATACACTCTTATCTAAATGCTCCCTGAATATACAGAGATGGCTAAATGGCATTAGCATCAGTGTAATTAACGATGTGAAGCTGTAAAGTGCCAAGCTGGTGATTCAAATGCAAACCTGCCTCTGCCCTCCTGTGCCTAGGTACAGCCCTGGACTGTGCAACCAGGGATCATCATTGCCAATGGCTCCATCACCTCCCGATGGGGCTGGTGCTCTCCTCCATGCCAGCTCTTGCTCTTGATGGCCTTCAGGGCCATCTGCAAATAAAGCCAGTAGCCAAGCTGGGAGGAAAAAGGCCACAGAAATGTCTCCATACATATAAAGCAGTTAATTATACACCTCTTCCCTGCTCAGCTTGAACAGTGCTCAGTTAATTATATACCTCTTCCCTGCTCAGTGTGAACAGTAGTTTACACTCTGAGGAATAGGCAGTAGAGCCCACCAGACCCATATCCAGTCATGTTTGTGTAAATTTTCATTAAAAAATATCAATCTATAAATAACTGACAACAATGGCCAAACATCAAAACTATTTCATCACGTCATTCAGAATTTTAAGTCTTTGAAAATTCAAACTTTTCCTCAGGTTTTTAAGTTCTTAAAATTCACAGCTGAATTCACTCTAGCAAGCTTGGTCCTTGGAGGGTTCTTAAGATACACTGAAACATCCTACTCCAGTTTCCTACTGCTCCTTGTTTTGCTCTCCTGTTAGGTGACACTACTAATTGTACAGCTGCTACAGCTAGCTGCCAGAGACTGCTCTAAGGAGGTTTTCCAATTAGATTAGCTGAATTGAATAATGACAGAGAGAGAGATTAGCTTTTTCTGTGCATCTCTAGGAAGCTTCTTCTAGAGAAATCCCCAAAAATACTCTTGCTAATCCTCCCATAGGACCCCTCATCTCTGATCACAAATACAGAAATGCCATGTGAGCAACTTTACTATGTGGGAACTGTGCCAGCTCCAACTGTCTGTGCAGCAACAACCTTCATGACAAGGGATCCTACCTACTTTTTTTAAGAATGACAGTGTCTGCCAGAAGTTCTCCTCAGTCCTCATCAGGTTCCTCAAGTCAAATATATTTACCCATGTAAACCAGAGGAAGCAAGCCTCAGATATTAGGTGAAACAAGAAGAAATGGCAAACAAGAATCACAGAGACTCTTACCTGTACATTATAGAACCACCACGTTTCTTTCTCTGAAGTTAAATACTGACTGGCACATGAAGTCAGTAGCATCATAAAATACTCAGAAACCCAGAAGACTTCTTTAACCCACAGACAACATTATTGGGTCTCAAAAAAAAGAAAATCTACATCACTATTAAGTTTATGCCATCAGGCAGAAGGCCAATTTAAGGTGTCCACCAGAAGAGACCAACATCAAGATGCCAAGTCACCAGCTTTTGATAAAACAGCAGAGAGATGGTCAAGCAACATTAGTGTTAAGCACGAAACACAAATTATCCAAGGGCAGAATAAGCTTTTCAAGCTGTGAATTATCATAAGAACAAAACCAAAAGAAAATAAAGGTAATTTCCCTTTTCTAATGCCCTAGAGTTGTGAAACAGATAAGAAGTGGCATTTTCATGGCAGCAACACTGTTAAAGAGTACTCTCTCAAACCATTTTGAATCAAATGCTCTGTGTTACCAGAAGCTCACAAGTTCCCTCCATCAGGGAGAGCCAAGGACATGGGCACACGACTGCCTCTCCACCGCAGCAGAAAGGCTATTTATTACTCAGCCTGAGCCCCACCAAAGGCAAAGATCCTCCTTGCAGACACAGCCCTGCTCCTCAGCAGGGCATGGCTGGCTGGGCTAATCAGCACCAGGAAAAAACATCTGCAATAGGCAGTGTGACTGGACACAACGAGCCAACTCAGCTTCATGCCCTGCCTCCCCTGGCACCTGCAGACTTTAAGGAGATAAGTCTGTTCTAACCAGGTGACCAGGGAACCTACTTTCTTCTCCCTCAAACACTGCACAGTCAGACCATCAGGCAATAATGAGATGTCAAAACATGATCCAAATACTAATCATGAGTCTTCCTTATTTAAGGCTGTGAAATAATGTATCTCTTTATAGTCAGTTATCAGACTTGTTCCTTCTTCCAACACCTTCACAGCATTCCTCTCCTCGGCACACCAATGGATGCTCTGTGCTGCAGGAAGGACCACAGCTCCTATACCAGAAGAGCAAAAACCATCTCATGGTTTGCCAGAGGGCTTGGTCACTGCCAAACTCTCTGGTAATTTCTGGAGACATTTGTCATGCTTCCATGCAGCAGACAGGCATGTCCACTGAAATATTTTGGTCAAAAGCCATTAAAAGGCAAATTCAATTGCAACACAGACAATTTCTGCTGAGCCAGGAGTCCATTCAGGTCACAGCAGCTCTGGTGGGACCTCCCAGCCTGGTCAGGTCAGGAACAGACCTATGCTAACCGCTACTCCCAGTTTTTCTGCTTAGACCCAAATTTTTCCAACTCATTCACATTTTGCAGTGATGACCATGCCTGTCCCCTTACCAGGGCTTTGAGGGCAGAGAAAAGGCTGTGGAAGGCCTTTTTGTGGAAAAGGCTGGAGGAATCAAACCAAAAGCACCAATGGGAGCTACTGAGGATCAAATCACACACATGGGGAGAAATGTATGAAACTGGTGTATTAAATTACAAGTGAAGAAACAAGGAAAAAAATGAAAATAACACCTTTTGTTTAAGGCATTTCTTCCTGGTAAGTATAGTCAGAGAGACTGACCCTTCCACACTTTCAGGCCAAGAAAATTATTAACACAATTTTGAGAGAAATTTTGTTCTGTTTATTTAACTGGGAAGCATGTTCTCTGGGGCATTTCTTGTCCTGACACTTGAAAGACACACACACACAACAGAAGAAAAAAAAATATGTAAAATAGTGCTCCATATAGAATAAAGTTCTATATAAAACACACAAACTTTCAAAGACCTTTCAAGCTAGAGCTGCAACAGCTGGAGAGAGGTCAGTGCTGAATGCTCTGTGAACACATAATTTCAAAAGTACCCCAAGAGGTTTCATTTCATGACATTTTAGATATCACACTGAAAAAAATAAATCAGCCTTCGTGGATGAGAAATAATCAAAGAGCACATGTCTGGAAAATCATAAACAGCTTCACCAAAGACAAGAATTTAGAATATACACATGGCACTATAATAACTTTTCCTGTCTATCTCCAGGACTAGCAATTTTTCTTGTTATACCATGGAGAAGGAGATTTGTGAGTTACAGATGCTACATATGCTTAAGCTACCAAATATTCTAAAGCACTGATGTTCTAACTTTGGACACTGCCTCAGCAGTTCCTGAGAACTTTACACCTTCTCTCAATGACATTTACACAAGCCCGTAACTAGCACAACCAAATTTCACACACACTGTTCATGGATGCTCCTCCTTCTTGCTGGACAAACGCTTTCCTTTGTGCTTGCACTGCCACCACCGGCAAGTATCAAGTGCCTCTGAGGTCCCAAATGGGAGAAGATTCAGTCCACGGGCAGGATAGGACCTGAAGGTTTTGCAATCTGCTTTCCACAAAAATCGTCAGAATCTTGCTTCTCAGCAGCATTGTCTTATGCACATCCTTGCTGCGGGAATTATACATTATTATTATTATTATTTATAGGCTAAGACATATCTATTTTTATTTATGCAATGTCACAAATTTATATTCAACAGAAACTCAATTTCTGGCTATTCCAAAGATGGTGTGTTTCCATTACTGCAAACTACCTTCACCTTTCCGCTTTGCTTCCCTTGCAGGCTTTCATTTTGAATTATAAGAACACCACTAATGTCACACCCCAGTGACTACGTACTAGAACATGGAACCACACTTGAAAAGGATTTGAATGGAAAGGCTTTGTGGATGCTTCCACCTGGTAATCAGTTTAAGTGACATACTGATTCTGGAATCTCTGAATGCAGAGTGAGCACAAATAAACAAGCTGGAAAGGGAAGAATCTGTCTCCTGGACATTGCTCATCTCCACAGCCCGCAACACACACCATGTATCCAAACCCATTTCTAGCCTTCCCCTGCAGAGCCCAGTCCAAAAAGCCAACAGGACTCAGCTCTTAAAGCCAAAAGATACAAAATGAGTGGGGTTTGGCTGTGCCCTTCAGGTTCCGTGTCCAGCCAGCTACTCCTGCAGATACTGAAGAATCAACACAGCTGGAATTAATACAGCTCAGCCCAGGGAAAGAGGAAAGCCTGCTTCTACTTGTATAATTAATGGAAAGACATACGAGAAGAGATCCTGTTGAAGGTAGGAGAGGGAAGACCTGGTTAGGTTATTCGTTCATGTGGCAGCAAGTATGATACATTTTTTTTATTCTCTATTGAAACATCCTTAGTCTTGAGGCTACACTGGTCATGCACCCAACTGCTCCCTGAGAAGTACTTCATCTCCCAGGCTATATTACTTTAGCAGCACTCTTTCCTACAGCTCTGTGAGAGTGAGTCCTCTCAGTCCACACTGAGACAGTCACACTTCTGTAATACACTTCATATAACAGGGATGGGTCACCTCACACCGATCTCAAAGGTGACAAGTGACTTCCATTAGTGTGGAAGCACCTCTAGAGAAAATTATGCATTATTATGGTTAATCAAACGGGAACAAAACATGTCTGACAACACAATATTTAAATACACACAATATATTCTGGTTGTTAATCACAGGCTGGCCTCTGAGCATTTTGATTCTGTGCCTGTGTATACCACAGGCTATTTGACCTTCTGTAACTCCCTTTGTCTCCTTACTATTAATAAAAGTACAATGTATTTATCTTCACCATCACAACTCAAACACAGCCAAGCAGGTTTTTATTTGAACTTCCCCAAATCAATTCACCTTGGGAACAAAACAATTTAGCTTAGAAGGGAGGTTTCTGCAGAAGTTGTTTATATATAAACTAAAAATAGTGATTTAAGATGGAGCAGACCAGCTCAGGCTTTAGTTAAGCACAGCTTATATACACTACACTCTAATAGCCTATCTATGGACAAGGGCAATTTCTGCAGATTCATCATCACCCTATTAGTCATTATTTCATTTTAAATGAAACTCCTGCTTGAGACATCAACAAAAATAATTTGCTCAGCGCAAATGCACTTGTTGCAAATGGCTGTTAAATGCTACATTTTCTCCCACTGCAATCAGTATTCCAGTACTTCTGAGAATTACACATATTCTGTTTTTCTGCCTAAATATCTAGTATGCTTTTCAAAGTATCCCCCAGGGCTGAGCTAATCAAGAAAACAACACACATACAGAGAACTGTCATTATTAGAGGGTCAAACACCAATGCAGTCTGTACTCCAGAGCTTGCAAATTATACTTCAATGTGAGCAGGAGAAATAATGTTCCCAAATCACTGAATAGTGTCATGTAACCTATGAATAAATTACTAGTCTTGAAAAGATTATAGATAGCAATTTATTACCATCTTGTAAGCTTGAACTGAAAATAACCAAACAACAAGCTGTTCACACAACAGCCTCCAGTAATTCTCTCATGCTTCCTACAACACTGACTGCAAAGTGACTTGAATGTGGACCAAATCACTTGCTTATGACTTGTGCATCCTCTCTCAAATGTTGCAGCACAGAGGGCATCTTTATGATTCAGATTCAAGTAAGGTCTTATATGAGGTCTCAGATAAGCTTGCCAATCTCAAACACAACATTTATGTTAAAAATCATAGTCTGTCAAACAAATCTATTCAAAAGACAAAAGTGCACTTCTCCATAACAAGACAAGAGCTCTTTGTTCAGTTGTTGAGCCTTACTAAAGCCTGCAATTCTTTGCCAAAAGCAAGATGTTTAAGTTGCTCAATGGCAAAAGTCAATTTGGTGAGAAAATGTAATTAATAAATGCCATCCATATGCCTCTGCTTGACATTTTATAAAGACAACTCGCCACAAAGAGTAGCGCAAATGGAGAACTCTGCAAACGACTGGCTTCTCTGCAGGCTCTTCTCCAAGCTCAGGAAGCCCTGCCGAAATGCCACGTTCCCCACCAAGGATGGCAGGCCATCCACCCCACCCTCCCAGAGGCATTAGATCATGGGTGCATGTTTGACATGTCCCTTCTCATGCCTTGCACCTCTACTAGTCAAGAAATTAGGTCTTTATCTTGTCATGCTGAGATTACACTTAATTTAGGACTACAGAAACATAGATCCACCAAATCTCCAAGCAAAATCCGGACTTACTCCACATTCTCCAAAGTCCACCATCTTTATTCCATTAGCTGCAGTAACTGTCTCAAACCTACCACAGAGGTGTTATCTGCCCAAGAACCACAATCCCAGCCCCCAACTTCAAACCCTAAGATATTTGTCCTGACTTGTTCCTGAAGATGATGCTCTCATCTACTTCTTTGATAAGGATCTAGGAAAAAATGCAGAGAAAACATCTCTGCACTTCAGGCCTCAATACTAAGTCAGTTCCAACGCAGACCGCAGGGCTAAGATATTAAAAAGAGGAACTTCAGTGTTTGGTCTGGGGTCAAGATTCATCTGTTATTTAATTATTTAATTTTTAAATTATAATCTAACCTGAGAGGGAAACCCATTTCCAGAAAGTGGATCCTGAGAACATCCATCTAAGGGGTAGCTGTAATACCCAAGACTGGTGGCAAACCCCAGAGTACCCCAGAATTTCCACGGCATGGTGGTGCAGTCAGCTGTTGGATGGCAGAACCCAGACGTTCAGTCAGAGCAAGGGAAGCAAACACGGCAGATTCCAGGTGTTGCCAAACCACAAAAAAAGCAATGGATGAACATTTATTAATTCTACAGTGAGAAGAAAAGGTACATGTGAATTGGAGGTGGGTAGAAATAAATGAAGACTGAAAAAACTTCCTCCCTTCTTTGAAACTTATTTGACAAAGCAAATTTAACACACATATGAGAGACACATTATAAATCTAAATACCAGCTATCTCTTCAGCCCTTCTTTTTCTTTAATTACTATCTCTGAAGTCTAACTGCCTTTTTAAAAAAAAATTCCTCCTCTCCAACACAGCATCAATTTTCCAAATTCCAAAACCAAAGTAACCATTAGAAACAAATGTAGGGAAATTACAGCATCATGGTTCTCAAATACTAAATACTTCTGAAAAATATACCAAATATCACCCTTGGATCATCTTTCAATGACTGCATTTATGCTAACAACTCAGCAATCAGATGCTTACACAAGAAACCAAAAGACCACTCAGGTGATGCCCCAATGCTCTGTTTCATTCAAAGTCCCAAATCCAGCCACACACACGTGTATTGATGATGTGAAGTATTCTCCAGATTCCAGATGCTTCCCGGGGAGAGATGGACTCAACTTTCTCCGAGGAGAGCAGCACCATAACATTGCATCATGCAGCACAGCCTGCTAGCCAGCAAAGTTTCTCAATGTGCACTTGGGCATGCAGAGAGGATGCGACTGTCACACAAGCTCTGGAAAACCATTCGTCCCACTGCTGCAAACCAGAATGAAATGCAAAGGTTTGTCAGCCTCTTCCGAAAGAGAGCTGACAACTACAGCTGGCTACTTGGCACTGCTCTCTGGTGCTATTAAAATCAGCAAAAGCTGGCTCCCAGCATCATCAGGACTGGGCTCAGGGGCTCAACCTTTTAAAAGGTGCATCAGGCCTCTCACTCGCAGAGTTTGCCTTTTCTTTCCAACAGTTTCATGTCACTGTCTTTCCCTCTCTTATAAGCAAACCAAGAAACTTTCAAGGTAGCTAGAAAGCACATTTTCTGCCATTCAGCCAAGTGTGGGTAAATCTCCCATGTCCTTCCAGACCCACATAGGTTACCAGAACCCACTGTAATCTGACGTCTCACTGCACACTGCGCAAAGCACTCTGCAAGCCCCAGCTGCAATCCACCAGCTTTGGTGTGGGTAACACTTGCCACCATGTGCACGCTGGCACTAACAGGTTGGGCTCCCTCTCTCCCTCTCCATCACAGCTCGGTCCTGAAGCAGCTGCTCCCCCGGGAGAGCTGGCACGGCACAGCAGAGCACAGCTGCGGTGCGACAGCCCGCATCATGGCACACAAAGCGCGCACCCAGCACCGACAAACCACTCCGGTCGTCTTTCGGTGGCAGGTCTCACTTCCAGGGCATTCTTAACATAGTGCTAACTTCTCCTTGGCCCACCCCAGTAAAAGTGTTGGCTGGTTATGCGGACCAAACACAGGGAACTCATTGCTTTAAGAAACAAAATCTGCTGCAGCTTCCCACTCCTCTGCTCAGAAGACTCGTGGATAATTTACTTCACCAGAAACAAGATTTTTACCTTACAGTTTTGCCTAGATAATAATAAAGAGCAGAATCTAAAAACATGAAGAAATTTAGAGCTAAATCCATTTGACAGTGGTCTGGAGAGCTGGGAGGGTTTTTTAAGCATCCACATAGAATTCTTCTTATGACAAGGACAGACTTCTGCAGAGAACACAGATTTGGCATCTGTCTTTTCGCAGAGTCTGGTCTACAAAATCCTATCTTAAGGGGCCATGAAGCTGCTGCCAGGCACAATTAAAGGAAAAAGAAGGGAGGTGAAAGAAAAGGAAAAAGACCAACCTCCTTTTACTTTTTCAGCCCCTCCACAACTTTCTGGCAGCAGTAAGGGCGCTGCAGCAAAGCCAGGCAGGCTCCCCCCCATGCCCCCTGAACCACACCGCACGGGATATGCCCCAACAACCCACCTCACACTGCCACAGTGTGTTCATCCTAAGGCAAAAACCCATCAAACTTAATACTCTGCTAATTACTGCGGCAGTTTAATAGCTACTCCACCATCAGAGAACTTCGTACTAACAGTATTTCTATAAAATTAAAGGATATTACAGCTCATTAGCCAAGGGTGTTTCTGCAGCACAGTTATACTTAGCGGAAACAAAGGTCAGTGTTCTACCCAACCCTTTTTAAATCAGTTTTTAAGAAAGTGTTTTGCAATTGTACCGTTAGAAATCCGTAACGATGAGCCAGATTTTATGAAGGCTGTGACTTGGCTAATTTATACAACAGCTAGAGAACTTCAAAAGTTAACCCAAGCTAGTGACGTTATTTAGTTCAGTGAAGCGGCTCATTTTAATTGGATTAAATTGTTATGGCATTTTTTTAATTTCATATTGAAACCTCAATTTATCATTTCCTAATATCTGCCCAAACACTGCACCAGTGTCATTTGCATACCCCTTCCCTCAAGACAATCTCAGATCCACAGATGGAAAAGACCAAAACCCTCCGGCCGGTCCTCGCCGGCTCCTGCCACGAAAGGGTGGGAGGTTCGCCGGAGAGAGGCTTTCCCAGAGGTACAAATCCCGGCAACAGAGCTAATTGCATTAAGCGGAGGGCCCGGTTAGCGAATACACTCGTGGCACGGAAAAAGTGTAAACAGCAGCATTATCCCGAGCACCTCGCGGTGAGCCCCTGCGGAAGGGCCGGCCGGGCGCGCAGCAGGCTCGGGCTCTGGGAGCCGGGACCGGGGCTGGCCGGGAGGCGCGCAAGGCGCTCTGTCTGAGGGCTCTGGGAGGTCCGAGCCGCGCAGCCAGGGGTAGTTGCTGCCTTTTTTCTCTTTTTAGCCACGGGCCCGGAGGAGTGGATTTTGCAAGGGACGCTTCCACTTCACCTCTACGAAGCCGGGGAGGCGGCGATGTCCTCGGGCGGCCGCTCGGACACGGGGCGGCCCGGCGGCTCCCGGCGCTGCTCCAGAACGGGGCACAAGCCCCCGCTCCCGGACCCAGCCCCGCGCCGCGGCCCCTCGGGCGCCCCGCGGCCGCCGGATAGCCGCCCCTCCTCCGGAGAGGCAGGGAGAGAGGCACCGGGGGGGCTCCGGGGCCGGCTGGCGGCTGGGTCGTCGCGGCAAACTTCGGCAGAGGTTCGCTGGAGGGCGGCAGGGTGCTCCGCTGCGGCAGGGTGGTCCTCTCGGCTTCGTGGGGGTGTTCGAGGTTTTGTTGCTTTTTGGGATTGTTGTAGTCGGGGAATTTTTGTTTGGTTGGTTTTTTTTTTTTTGGGGGGGGGGGGTCCTCTCTTTTTTTCCTGGCGGGTGGGACGGAATAGTGCCTGCCGTTTGCAGCCCGCTCAACTATCAACAGATGCCCCCCGAGCCAGCCCAGTGCCCGCGGACGGCGGTGCCACGGGGCAAGGCTCGGGCTGCGCGCCCCGCGCTCGGCTGGCAGAACCGAGGCGGCCGCCCTCGTCCCGTCCCGTCCCTTCCCGCGGGGCTGCCGCCGCCCCCTCCCCTCTGCCCCGGCACTCACCGGCTGCCCGGAGGCGCAGGCCACGAAGCTGACGGTGAGCGCCAGCCACACGCCCCGCATTATTCCCGCGGAGCCGGCGCGGCGGCCGCCGGGGGCCGGGCACAAAGGAGAAACCGGGGGCCGGCGGCGCTCGGCAGCGCCCGAGGGGCGCGGGGCAGGGCCGGTGGCGCCCCGGATCCGGCCCGCCGCGCTCCTGCCGCTGGGCTCCGCGCTGCGCTCCGGCGCTGCCCGGCGGGCCCGGTGCTCGCGGCGCTGGGGCGCGCGGGCTGCAGGCTGCGCGCTGCCGGCTCCGCCGCCCTCCCTCCGCCCCGAGTGCGCGGCGGCGGCGCCGCGGCTCCCAGTTAAACCCCGCAGAAATTCCTGCAGGATTACAACACAGATTGGCAGCTCCCCCAGCCAGTGGAAAGAAGCAGCGCGCCGCCACCGCCGGCTCTCGCCCCCTCGCAAATTCAAGCAACTTTCCCCCCCTCCCTCCTCCTCCTCCTCCTCCTCCGCCCTCGTCACCCCTCTCTCGTCCTCCCCCCCAGTGGAAAACATGAGCAGCGCCGCGGACCTACTGGACCGACTAAGAGAAGGCTGGCCCCGTATAAAAGCGGGGACGTGGAAAGGCTCCCCCTTCGCAAGAGAAATCCGGCCGCGTGTTGTTAGCGCTGCGCTGCCGGGGCTCGCTCCGCTGCTCCGCGCCACCCTCCCCGGTGAGCCTCGGTGGCAGCTTCAAGTGTCAGAAAAACAGCAAAATGGAGGGGTCAAAAATCACGGGAAGCGGAGCTCTCCCGAAAATGCCAGCTCATTGTGAATCCCCACTTAGCTTTTTACCTCGGGTTTCATTTTTTTACAGTTTTTGCCCTCAACAAGAAGACTAGAAACTTTGAAGGGTGAGGGGTGGTAAAGTAAGAGAGGGCTGCGATTTGTAGCTAGTTACATGGATCCAGAAGCTATGTCTTCAAAATAAATATTGCAGGAATTGACAGCACCAAGAATGTGTTCTCCAGAAGCCAAAACAAGAAGTCTTGCTACAACTAGTCCATGGTATTTCTCAACTGGGGAAAATAGTGCTTTTTGCATAGCTTAGGAGCCTCAGCCCGATCCACTTGCATATGCCAGAATGTTTGCACCACTGAACGTGTACGCACATGAGATCAGTCATTGGACATGGGAAAGGAGCAACAAGCAGGAAAGCAAAATATCTCAGTCTCACTTGCAAACTACAACTGGTGATTTAAGTCAGAAGGTAGCAAACAGCATTTTATAGCCTGAATCAAATGGTCACAAGGACCATAATGGTCTCTTTTGTTTGAGCAAAACCTATCTCTCTCAGAGGACCCGGGTCCCGGAGAGGGCAAGAAAAGCCCAGGGAGAAACCCTGGGGAGATGTTTTCCCCAGGCAGATGTTTTTCCATGCCCTTCACTTTGCTTACCCTGTGCTCTGTGAAGGACTTTGGCCAACGGGTTGTGTTGAGATCCCAACCGCCTCCAGTTCTCAATCTGGTTGCCTTCCTATCAAAACAGGCATGCCATGTAAGAAAATAAAATAATCTGGCACAAGCAGTCTCTCACCCCACTCATCATTTTCCCAGCCTCTCCCAGACAAACACATCCCTGGCGATCCCTGCGCAGCGTGGGCGCAGTGGCTGGGTCTGTGCTGGGACAATGCAGGATCCTTCTCCTCAGAGAGGGGGCTGGCCATGCCTGGATTGCTCTTACTTTGTGCGACCCACTCCCAGGAACGTGATACCTCTCAGCAGTTACCACACTTGCTATTTCTAGATCCACCTTCTGGACATGCCATGTCATTGATTTTTAGGCTGCATTCCCCACTGCAATCCTACCGGATTTTCAGTGGTCTGCTCCTTGTTGGTGTCACATACACAGATTGTTTAATATATTCTTTATATTAAACAGATTGTTTAATATAATCTTTCTTCTTCAAAGTATGTTGCAAATACTTAAAACCTAATTCTGTGTATCCCCTTCCTTTGTAGGCAGCCGGATTTCAGTACAACTAAGCAACAATTTCAGCGCTGTTTGATGTGGGTGAGTGAAGTACAGTGAAGCAAAGGGAGTAAAACCCCGTTTGGGCAAAATCTGTAGGACCTCACATAGGCATGGGGTCTTACAGGCAGCCCAGTCTGCAGGGAGGGGAGAGATGAAGAGGTTGCAACTTGCCCCCAGTCAAGGGGGAAACAGAAAAAGCATTCCTTAACAGTAGGAAAACAGAACACCACATTAGAAACAAAAAACATGAAAGAGCAAATGTGAAGACAAAGGTGCTGCCTGCAGGAAGCATCCTAAGGGTCATCAGACACCAAGGGGCAGGTGATTTACTACATTAGGGTATTTTTTTTTAGCATTCTTGAACATTTTTTAGTGTTCTTTAACAGGCATGTCTTTTAACTTACAAGCCAAGCTCAGCTTTACTTCCACGTTACAATGCATGATTATCAGGGTTTTACATACTTGGCAGAGTCTGTCACAGATCAAAATATCATGTGCAACAAACGAAGAGAAGGCCTTCCTCAGGCAAAGATGATGGCAACAAATGGGCTCCTCGTGGACCACCAGTGCCCTTGAAGGATCCGGGGCTAAGACCTGCAAAACCTCCAAATCCTTAAGCCTCTGTGGGGACTATGTCTGATGCCAAACATGAAGATAGACGCAACACATTAATGCTAGAAGGAGCAGAGCTAAAGACCAGAAGCCAGACAGGTGATTTGAAAAGATAGAAATGAGCATGAGGATTAAAAAATAGAAAACAATTAACCCTTGTAGTTCACAGAAATAACAAAATATTGTCCTGTATCCCACTTACTCCCTGCCCACTCTCCTGAGTCTTCTGGTCTTCTGTCTGAGAGCACTAGAGAGCATTAAGAGCGTTTCCACATGTGGTGCCATGGAGAAGCAGCTGCAGGCCTGGGCATTTCTTACACAGACTGTCAGGCAGTGTTCACCCTGCTGCCTTTGTGTCACCCTGGGTCCCCCAGCCCTACAGGGCACAGGCCACCCAGTCACCACACCAATATTGAGTCAAACCAGGCAGGAATGGGATTCAGATGAGATTAAGGGACAAACTTCAACAAAGGCCATTTTTTTTCCAAAATATGTTATGTGCTGGAAGGATACAAGAACACCTCAAGTGTAGTGTGTACTTTGTGGTTATCAACTGCAGAAGATCCAAATGTCCACCAAATTTGAAAATTCAGTTTTGGGTCTCTCCTAAAGGGAGAGTTTTACTGGAATTTTAGGGAAGAGTCATAGTTAGAGATACATGGTGCTAAAAGCAAGCTGAGAAATCTCGGGAGCAAGTTTCCAGCCCATGGTTGCCAAGGCACCATTGAGGATAAATGTGCATCACAATTTTTTGAGTGCTTCCCAAGCATTCATTTTTTCATGGCCAATCCTGCAGGTGACTTGCACAGCCAGCAGGGCTAAGGAAAGAGATCTACATGGGGAGGAGAGTTCCTAATCAAGCCATTTCTCCATTAAGATTTGTTTGGTAATACGAGTTGAGGTTGAGCATGCTTGACCCAAAGCACAGCCCTGGGCCTCACACTGCAGTGGGTGACAAGGCGGTGTTGACCAGAGCTGTTTGTTATGTAAATGACCGACTTGTTGTATTTGTTGTATTTGACTGGTTGTATTTGTGCCCAGGATGGGGTAGACTTGGCATCACATTCAAAGATCATAAGAAGGGGCAAATTTTCTCAAATAACTTATTCAAAGAGAGACAGAACCTATGATAAGGAAAAATATAGCTGGCATTAAATCTGTTTGAAGACACACTGACAATGACCAGAAAAAATCTTGCTAAAATGTGTTGGTAGGACAGTTTAAAGAGATTTATTACCACATCCCCAAACTCCCAAATTTTATGCTTCTAATTTAAGAGCAATAGAACTGCTCATCTCTTCTATAGAAATATTTCTAAGTAATATTCTTCTATGTAATATTTTTAAGTGCAGTTGTGTTCATTTCTGTGGTATAATCTGAATTCAGGGATGTGGTAGAATGAGACTGGTACTCATGGCGCCATTGAACCACAGGAGAGGTGCCAGCAATTTTTGGTAACACGTTAATGAATGATTCTTTTCTCCATCAGTTCTTAACAGTGTAATTACATAAACATGGATCCTTCCTCAACAGGCTCTTGTTCTAAAGGGTAGCTCTTCTGAGCAGCCCCAAAATACCTTAGGACATGCTTGCTCGTCTTTGATCCAAAGGCCTCTTTTGCTATGCGGTTTCTGAATCATAGACATATGCAGGTTATTTAATTTTTATTGTATCTATAGTTTTATTTTGGTTAGATATGAAGTTCAAAACATGTCTGCACAAAACCAGGCATCCCTGATAGCTGAAACAACAGCGCAGCCGGAGCTAAGGGCATTGCTGAGCAGCCAGTGCTTGTTGTGTCTGCTGTGGCAACTCTGGGGCTGCACAGCTGGACTGTATGGGGTTTATAGCAATAGGCTTTATATGAATGCAGCAGAAAGTCTGAGCCTGGCCTGCAACAGCTGACAAGAGAAACATGCAGCTGACAAAACTTAATTTTGTTCATTTTTCATAGACAAGTATAGTGGTAGGAAGACGTAATAAGAAAATAAAAGGCTGGCATTAAAGGCAGAGCACAAGCAGCAGCCTCCTACGAGATGGTGAGTTGGGTGAAACAGTCCAGAAGCAGCCTGCAAATGGGCCTGGTTTGTGTTTGTCACTCTGCAACAAAAGGAGTGAGTATCCATGCAAAGAGATAGAGACATGCACCTGGGCTGGGGGCTTTGCTGCAATGAGGGGATTCAGGGGGATGTGAGGGCAGCAGGGGGATCTGAAGTCATCTGTATTAATTGAGAATGGTGTCAGCCAGCTTTCCAGGACAGCTACTTTCAAAAAGTCCCGACCCCCTACCTAGAGGGGAACATCTGAACCAGTCATTAATCCAGATTCAAAGATGGCCTTTACACCTGGCAATAAAGTCCAGCTTTGGCAGCACTCCTGGAGTAGGGCTCATCCCCTGCCATTCAGCAACTCGCTGAATCTTTTAAATGTAAAATACATGCCCCAGGTGCCTTGCTTTTCCAGGGTAGGTGCCTACCAAGAACCATAAGTAAAGTGAATGACACAATGCTGACAGCTGGAGCTACCAAAAATTATAAAACTTGGCCAGAGTCTCCACTTCTGTCCTGGGTACAGAAGCTTTGTCTTTGGACGTTAACTGCAGTAAGAATCTCAGTGTCACTTGGTGCTGGCCTCCTGAACAGAGTAAAAGTTACCACTCTGACAATTGTAAATGTACCTTTAAAATAGAAAAGGTGTTTCTTTATCTCTGAAAGTTCTGTTTAGAGCCACGGCTCAGTATTTGCCTGAGACTTTTGCATACCTGAAAATGTCTCATATGTGATGATCTCTGCAAATGAAATGCGTTGTTGATTTAGTTTATTATCCCAGAAGATGATATCATAGTTAAGGTTTGTATGCAGTACATCAGAAGAAAAATACAGAAGGGTTGAATTGAAATAGATTTTAATACTGCAAGGTATACTGCTCAAGTTAATGAAAGTCAGACATACATTTGGCTGCTGTTGCTAACTGAATAATACAAGTAATTACAGAAGCATCTATTCAATTCCTGATGAACATGAGTAATTTCCATTATCTTAAAATGTGTAGGAGTTATGAATTAGAGGTGCAGTGATTGCCCAACACTTTTTCATTATTATATCTTGTTGTCAGTTGCTTATACATTTGCCAAAATTTAATGCAGCAAGCTGAAATTTCCTATACTGGGTATCAACCTCCAGCTGACTTAGTTTGTTTCATTTTATTTTTGTTTTGCAAGTTTTATCAAGAATGCTGCATCTGTTTCCAAGAGCAAGGTTAGGAGAAAGAGTGTTATTTTGTCTATATTAATACAAATTCCCTCCAAAATTTCCCTAAGAAGATGTTCTACCTCCATGCTTGGAAGGAAAGCACAAAAATTTGGCAAAAGAAGTCAACCAAACACTAGAAATTTTCTTTTCAACACATTTGGGAAATTATTCCCAGCTTTGGACCATGTCTAAGCATTACTGTTCTTTGCAGTTTGTACATGCTCAGTAGAGACTTGTTAAATTCTGACATCTAAAAATCCCATCTGGGCCGGACATGTTCCAGCTCAGAGCCATAGAAATCTTTCTGTGCTTGGTCTCCAAATAAAAGGGCTGTAGAGTTCCCCTTGGCACTTGTGAGACAAGGTCTGCTGTGTGTGCCTGTGCAGCAAGGGGAAAGAGAGAGGAATTTGGTTTACTCATGGAGGAATAAAGAGAGGTTCAGTGGTTGTAAGAGTTGGAGACTGAAGAAGAAGAAGAAGAAGAAGAAGAAGAAGAAGAAGAAGAAGAAGAAGAAGAAGAAGAGGGAGGGGATGTAGGGGGGCTGTGGGGAGGGAGAAGGACAGGAGTGAGGGTAGAAGGAGACATTGGCACAGAGGGGCAAATGTCAGGACATCAGGCCCATGGTAGGTGATACCCATGGGGGCAGCAAGGGAGGAAAGCATACCTTGCAGTGTCTGGGGTGGCTGGGAGGAGAAGGGGAAGATACAGTCCTGACCAAGACAAGATGGTAACTTCCAACATTGAATAACTGCGTTCTCCTCCAGACCTTGAAATCACACTGCCAGACATAAGGCACCATCTTCCTTTGCTGTCAGCAAATAGCAAAGGGAAGATGTCTGTCAGCCCCAACGCTCTGCATTGGCTGATCAGTATAAATAAAAGGCTTTTCAGTGAGAGATAATGTTGTCAGTAAGACCCATGCAGCAGTACAATCCATGCAGTACTTTGTTGCAGAAATGTAAAGCCATGGAGACAATGACACAGACGACTGTAATTAAAGATGGCATCAAAAAGCATTAGTTGCAAGGACAACCTTAATTTTGATTTTTCTCAACTTCAAGCACTTTGTTTTGTAGCTTAAATGTTTTTATGGCAAAAATTTTCTTCATATTGTTCTCAATATATAATGCCCAACATGTCCCACTTAACTAATTTCTGTTGTCTGGCCCTAGAAATCTGTACCCATATGAGTAATGCTTGCACACATGAAAAAATCACCAGAATTAGCTGACACCACTTATCACCTCCTAATTTACGAGAGTAAACAGATCCTGAAGTACTTGCCCATTTAATTCACTGAACATGCTAAAGTTAGTCCAGATTTTTGTGTAATTAATGAAAGTATTTTAAAACAGTATCTGCTACCTCTTGCCTGCTCCTACTTTGTTGTTCAGATATAAATATATTTTAAATAAACATATATTCCAACAGCAAGTGAGCATCTATGTCAAGCTTTATCACAACTATCTGGGTTTTTTGCATTTCTGTTTCTCTCTCTGTTGGTGTTGCTTTTACCTTCTCAGGATGGAACTGGATCCAGAGCCAAAAGAATGAAATAAAGATGTGTCCGGGTTGTGCATGTTTCAGCATATTTATTCTAACTTCAGGATATACATCCTGTGAGCATCAAAACAAATTAGTCTACAGTACAAGGAGAGTCTATGGTCTGGCTGTTTTCAAGAGAAAATGCAGCTGGACTTTTCGTGCTTGAGAAAAAGCTTCATTTTCCTGCAGCAAGCTTTTATTTTTTGAGTCTAATTGTAAACTCCTCAGGTATGTAGAAAAAGCTGTTTATTAGGGGTGAAATGAAATAATAACCACTCTCCCTCAGAACTTGTAGAACAGTCTCCAGGGGAGTCTGGTACCCCGGTGAGAAGAACCACCACCTACTGCCATGAGATGGAGCAGTGGGGGGCTTCCCCTGGCTGGAGTATCCCTCGTTTTGGGGTTCTTAAATCAAAGGGTAGTTAGTACACACATTCTTAATAATGACCAGCTTTGTAAGATAGTAAAATGGCAATTATGCAGGGATACAAGCAAAGGACAGATTCTGAATGAGAGAAAATGAGTTCAAAGCATGTGATTAAATAGTGGTAGGCTTAAGGTCTTAATTCTCATCTCCCACTATGTGAAGCAGGAGTAACTCATTTGTAGTCAGTGAGGCTACAGAGATGTAAAACACCACTGGGGGAGAATCAGGCCATTGTTCTCTGCAAAACTCACTGATAAGATATTAATTACTAAAGAGAAAATGCCATCAAAGTATTTGAAATGCTTTGCAGAATCCAGGAGACAAACTCATTAAATGCTATGTCATACAGGGAATTAGTTCCAAATTTGTGAATGTGGAGAAGGCAAATGCTGCCCTACAGATAAATGAAAGATCGTCTTGAAAGCCTTCTTCAGAAGACCACTTGCTTTTGGAGCGAGAGCCAACCCCACACATTACATCCAGAGACATGAAACAATTCCAGATAAAATAAATCACCCTGAACCTTGGTCCATCTCACATACTGAATGCCAGCCAACTGCAGTTGTTTAAGGTTTGTAGAAGTTCACTGGACTCTGTTTCCTGCCCAGCCTGTCTCCCCTTCCTCCCCTCCACTCATAGCTCTCATCTTAGGTCAAGCAAATCTTGGAAGCAGAAAAATTAAACACCGTGTGCGGTCTTTCTAACTGAATACCCAGTTAAGGTGCAAGAAATCTCTGGGGAAAATCCCACCTCCAGGGATATGACAAAATCTATGATAAAATTTTCATTTGATCTCTCCAAGGACAAGATGTTATGCTCATCCTCAGGATAATCCCCAGATTGTTTTTCAGACCCTAATTGCTGAGATAGGGTGACCAAGGATTTGAAGATTCTGATGTCTTTTTGAAGAGCAGTTAACCCTCGATTAAAGCCACCATGTAGGAAATGAAGTGTATTAGTATACAAAAAGGAGCAGCAGAGGAGTTATGAAATGGCCATGTCCCAGGGCATGGTACTGTGAGTCTTGGCCACCACACATGCTGTGTCCTGCTGGCAGGCCCTGGCTGCTGAGATTCTCAGTCCAACATCATGGTTGTCTTGAAGGCACATTTTTTCCCCAGTCTGTTTGCTCCAGGCATGGGCAAAAGCCCTGTGGCAAGATGCTGGGAGTGAGGTTTCTCAGGGCTGAGTTCCACATCCGGCTGTGTGATGCAGCAAGCGAAGCAGGACAAGAAGATGTACTTGTCACACGAGACAGGGGCAAGGTAAAGATGCCATGGTAATATGTCCCAAATGACCTGTGTGCAACACTGTCCTGGGATATGATGTAGCAATTACATTCCTGTCATGAGACCTGTGTGGAGGACAGAGCCCTTTGAATGTCCCTTACGTCCAGCTCTTTCTTGTCACTGTTGTTCAAACCCAGCTGCTCAAAGCAGAAGGTTCACGCTCTGCCATTGGCGTCATTATGTACTGATCACACTTTGGGACTGGTGGCAGGAGCTCAAAAGGATTATTCACAGTCCCTCAAGCTGCCAAAGAGGCTGTCCACTGCAGAGCAGCAGGAGTGGTTCTCTGGCTCACGGGAAGATGCATCTGCCAGGACAGCAATGTCCTCAGCCGAGTGCCATGTCTGCCAGGACAGCAGTGTCCTCAGCTGCAGGACTTGCCTTGTCATTGTCCTCCAGTCCTGGGCACCTGCAGTTCAAATTTCTGGGTGACAAGAAGCATAACAGGTATATAGGCATTGTCAAAGTGGTCATGAGAACAGTTTCACTCCTCAAAAGAGAGATAACTTGTACATCAGCCAGAGGCTGCTCTGACGATGTCTCTCGGTGAATGGCGCCACTGCCTCACAGACATAATTTCCATCTTGAGTGGCACAGTGGAACTGTCACCTTTCCCTTGCGCTCTGGTGGGATGCTCTCCCACTACCAAATAGTTTAGACTAATCTTTGAGTTTCCATGGTTTGGAGCAGTGCAGCTGTCAATCCTGTGGTATAATTCCAGGCAACAGTGCAGATGCTCAAGGAGATCCAGTGTGACCCAGTGGGTGTAACCACAGAGGCTCACAGGCAGAGTCTCTGGAGGTGCAAAGTCTTAGACACAATGCAGATACTGACCTGAAGAGTGTCTAGCTGCAGTTTGAAGAGGGTGGAGGTTTTGGTTGTCCTGTTGCAATGGTAGTGGTAGCTGTGAGCACCCTGGTGCCAGACAGTGTTGCTCACTGAGGCAGCATGTGGCCTGCAGGTGTTTGAGACTGTGGTGGGAAAGGAAATGCGTGCCACTGGTACAGCATGAGGTCCTTCAATGAAGGTAGCCACTGTCTGCATGGAGCATGGCTGACCTGGCCCCTATTGTCTGTGATTTCCTGAGGCAGCAAAAACACGTGGGCCTGGAGCAGGGTAGAACCCAGAGAAGGTGTGAGCTGCAGAAGCCAACTAGTGCTTCTGGGAAGGACCAGAAGTTGACACATATCAAAGGTCATGAAAAGGCTTAGATGCGGCCACAATGGGCCTAATTTAAAAAGTGGATGAATTGCAAGCACTGCCTGGAGCAGCCAATCATCATACTAACATGCAGCTCCAAGGCTAGCCAGGAGAGTGTCCTTATCCAACAATAAATAGGTCACCGATCAAGGAGACATAGTAGAAAGAGTGTCTTTTTTTGTGAGTGATATATTTTCAATCCAAATCTAACATGGAACCTATTTTAATAGTAAATTTATACTAAATTGAGGAAAATTTTAGAGATACCCTTTTTCATTCTTGCAAAGCTATCTTTTGAAAACAGGCCAAAAAGTAGATTAATAGTATGGAATAAAAAAGAATTAAAACAGCAAACATCAAAGTCATGGCTGTGCTGCTGCAGCAGTGTCTCATCACTGGGCATCAGCTTGCTGGAGCTATGTCCGTTACAGTGTTTTGTTAAAACACTGCATTGGGAACAGTAATTAAACAGATTCTGATGATGGTTTTCAACACATGCCAGCTGGCTCCCAGCCAGTGTTGAAGCAGAAACATTGTGGAAACTCATGGTCAATGATGACTTTGATCTTTGAAGGGCTTTGTAGTGGTGGAAGGAAATGGGAGCATAGGAGGGAGGGAGAAGGATGCAAGCGGTAGGGAGAAAAAAGACTAATGTGCATTGGATTGGGAATTATCACCTTGACAAATGCAGTGGGTGCTTTCTTCTTTCCCCTCTTTCTTTACATGGGGTAGTAGGCACAGTCATAAACTTCATGGTAAAGATTCATGTTTGTTAATGGCAACCCATATGAGCAACAGAAGTCCCTTGAATATTCCCACATGTGTCATTAGGATTGCTCTGTGAGTGCCTTCCTCTGTACGCTGGCTTGCAGTGGCAGGCTCTGCCAGCATGCTGATTTGCAGTGGACACTGCATAGTGTTGGAATCCTTCAGGACAGGATCCAGAACAAAGAAGAGCTCTTCTGCAGCCAAGAAAATCATAAACACACATGCTATTCAAATTATCTGCTTAGACATTGCCTGAAACGCTACAACAGCTACAGCTCTTTGGGCACAAGGAAGATCATTGCTTCTGTCCCACGAGACAAGGTTTAGATGTTTGATGAATGAAGAACAGGGGTAATGGACAGCCACATCTGGGATGAATGAGCACATAGAGATGTTCCTACAGTTCCAACCAGTTAGTTGAAATTTGGTAGGACTTTCCCATGTTAACAGCAATAGGCTTGAAGAAGGAGAATAATTTTGTCCTTTCAAAGCCTTAGAGACTTACAGAGGTAGAGGATGTTGCTGATTTTCAGGTGTAATGACTTGGTCAGAAATGAGCCCATGCTCCCAGCCTGTGCTGGAGGGCTCTGAATACTGGTGTGGTCTCTCTAAAGTAAACCTCACTTCTGAGATCACAGATGCTTTCACTCTGTTGTTCTTAGGAGATTCTTTACAGAAGTAGGATTTGCTTGACAGGAACTTACAGAGCTACTTACAGAAGTAGGATTTGCTTGTCCTTCTGTAGGACCCCAGGAACGCTGGAAAAACTTGCAAATATCTTCACATTGAAAAAAAAATAATATCTATTTGCCTTCCAGATTCTTCACTAATATTAGATGGTGACACTTACTATTTTTCTTTCTTTCTTGTTTTCTGTAGTGAACAACATTTTTAATTCATTAAATCCTAATTCAGGAAGGACACGTTTAGCAGCCACAGGGTTTTGGTGCAACTCCTAAGAATTTGAAAGATTAAAGTCCTTAATGAGTCCTCCTATGCTTTTGCACAGACAAAAGATGCTGTCAATGAGAATAACCTTTATTTTAGTTCAAGGGCTCTAGCAGATAACTGAGTTAAGTAACTAACCTTGCATCAGCTGAGCTCCTAAAGACGTCAGTAATCATTTCACTCCTCACCTGCTTTAATTGCAAGGTGAGACAACTAAGCATGAACTCTGGTGGGAGCATTTTAAACTAAAGCATTTCCTCCAGAACTGAATGACAGGAGTTCAGTTGTGTATCTGAGTCATAAGAAAACAATATCTGGAAAAGATAACCCTTTTGTTTACAGGATAGTGTCTGGCCCCACTGCGAGGAGACCTTGAACTGGAATGAAAGTACAAGCAATCTGAGAATCATTCTTGCCTTTTATATCAACCAGGTCCTCTGTGCAGACATATTTAATTGACTTACAAATTACTAATAGCAAAGGAATTTATAAACCAGTTATCAAACAATTTAAGGGTGCAAGATGTATCTCATCCTCTCAATGAAAAACCTATTAATTAATGTATTTATTGTGTTTATACAATACATATTGCAAACTTCTTCATGTATTATACCTTGAACTCTGCAAAAAGAACCATGGCATTGAATGCGCCAGCAATATGTAGAAGTACAACTGCCATTCCCAGAAAAAGTATTCTGGTAATTACATCTACCGTGGACTCTTAGGTAAGATATTTTTCTGTGTGCTTCTCCAATGTGTCTCACATAACTTGAGCATCCTCGCTTTCTGAATTTGTTTGCATGCTGAGGGAGACTTGCAGAGATGTGAAAAAGGAGGGCAGCAGGAACTCAGAGGTGCTTCCTCAACAAATGGAGCATGTACCCACTTGGTCTCCCTGTTGGCTTGCAGGAAAGAGACCTGTAACCATAGCAGAGCCAACTAAAATGCTCAGGCTCTTGGTCATTATCTCAGTGCTATGACAAAATCTTTGTTTAAAAAACTGGAATAAAACCAACTCTAGCTGCTGCTGTAGTAAGGACAGAAGCAGCTCAGCAGGCACTGCTGGAGAAGCAGCCTCTTCCTGCAGGACTCCCAGCTCCTCTCACTCCCAGGTAGGCAGCCATGGGTGCTGCCAGGCCCCTGACATAGGACAAAATCCCTGAAATTTGCCCACCCCGTAAGGAGCCAGGAGCCAGGCCTGCAGCACAAGCAAAGGAGTAATTCTTTTCAGAGGGTGCAGGGGTGCCTCTGTCTGTCCCAGGATGCTGCTCCCAGCACTGGGAGGAGCTACAGTGCTGCCCTGCAGCTGGAGTATTGGCCACCTGCATTTTTAATTGGATTTTTCCCAGGTGGGTAGACATTTATCCATCCACGGCTGATTTTCTACAGCAGGGTGTGGTTTTGCTCAGTGAAGGTAGTAAGGCAGAGAATCTTGGTTGGAAGCAAGGCCTTGTGTACTGCAGGTGCAAAAGGGAGACAAGGCAAGGTAATAATCTTCTACAGCACTGCCAGTGAAGCCACTCTCACACCGGCCAGCCCTGGGGATGCGTGGCAGGAGGGGCTGGTACCTGTGGGGAAGTACAGGCACAGTTGTGCTGTCCATGTGCTGCTGAGGCCATGTGTCACTGTGGGAAGGTGTCCCTGGCCCAGGCAGAGGAGTGACAGCCACATGTGGCTTAAAATTATCTTGTTGCAAGACCTCAGCACCAGGCTGGGAGCTCTGACCTCAGGCCTCTGCTCTGCCAGGAGCACCTTCCATGAGGCTGAAGGTTCAGGTGGCTCAGCTGCAGGTGGAAGGAGAAAGGAGGGGGAACACTTCTCCACTGCCCAGGAAGAAACAGGGACAGCACACTGAAGGCTGAGAGGCTGTCATGTAGCAGGAGCAATGTGTCTACAGCTTTGTGTTTTGTTCACAGTATGAATGGCTAGGAAGTCACGTCTGCATCCCAGCGGAGAGCTAGACAAAGCCCAGTAAGAGTAGCATTTCTTGATGAGCCTTCATTCCTTAATTATTAGTTTCCAAAATACTTGATGAAACTACAGTCACCGTTTTCCTTGGTAAACCAGTTTGCTGCTACCCTTATTCTTCTGGACTGCTGCCCTGTCCATGTGAGAGGTGAAAGGGGATTCCTAAGAGATCTTTAGTCATAGTTTAAACAGACCTTGCTTTTTCGATGGAGTGCGATGGCTCACAAAAAGTTACTCCTCCCTTAATGAGCCTCTGGGGATCCAGTTGTGTATTTTTTCAAGATCTGTGATGCACATATGTATCTATATGGCATCCTCCCAAATCCTTTCAAAGATAAAATGTGAGATGAACATCTGGTTTGCACTATTGCAGTCCTTATTAAACACTAATTTCTTCTTCAGAAAAGCACCATCTGCCACAGCTCAAGCCCTTGTTTTCTAGCATGGATTTTTCTTCAGAAGTACACAATGAAATAAATCTTCACCAGTTGTAGTCCCCAGAAATTTCCTGAGATGAAAAAACACAGTGACAGTAGTAGACTCCAAGAGCTGATTTGTTTCAAAAGTCCTACATTCTTATTTAACTTGGTAAGAAAGCGTCTTATCGAGGACACTAGTTCCACTCCACATTATGAAGAGTACATTTAAATGTTTTGATAAATCCCTTGCTGAATGATTTGATACCTTTTCAGCAGCTTAGAGCACTGTGTCTTCAAGCCTTAATAATCAAGGTGCAGATTTAGCAAAATCTCTCTTGTTTCTCACAAAATTTCTGGAAAAGAGAGAAAGCTTGTTATAGATATTAGAAAGCTATTTTTCATGCCATTTCAGTTTGTCTTTATGACCCTTGTTCTTCTGCCCAGCAGTACCAAAAAGCAGGAGAGGAAAATACCTCTGAGCCATCCATCATCTGCTGCCTTGTTCAGAGGCAACAGGATTCCCTGCATTTCCTGTGGTTCTGAGTCTCTCAAGTCTTTTACGTGACATTGGAAGATTCACCTCACTCTGCTCAGGAGCTTGAGTGTCTAAAAGGATTATAGTCTCCTGGGCTCTTAGGCCCTTATTCTTGCCCATTACTAAAGCAAATCTAAATAAATGCTATTAAGAGGCTAAATTCAATTTGCTGTCTCCCGGTGTTCTGGTATCTCACCCATGAGAAGTTACGTGCCATGAGAACATCACTGTGCCCACAGAGCGCCACAGAATCAGCACCCTCACAGGGCTTTGTGAAGTGCTGAGTGGGCGATGGGCAGCAATGGGGCACGACTCCAGCCTCTGCAGGCAGTCCTGCCTGGAGAAGATGAAGCTGAACGAGCGCATTTAGCTTGATTTCAACCCTGCCCAGGTACTGGCAGCTGAAGAGATTTGCACAGAAAGAGCTACTGCCAGGATCAATGTTGGATTTTGATAGGAAAGGAAGAAGATCAGGGTGGACTCAGTTCCTCCACCTGTACATGTCTGAGGATCTGACTTGATGAGAACAGGCAAGCCCCTGTAGGGAGTTCTCCAAACATGATACTGTGGGTCCTTTCTCTCTGAAGAGATCCCCAAACCTGCTGAATGGCTGGTGTCAATTGCAGGCCAGAGTGTGGCTGAAGTCCACAAATGCCTCACAAGGATGCTTTTCCTCATGTCAACATCTAAGCAGCTCCTGCACCCCCAGCTCTCTGTGATGACAACATGCTTGCAAAACTTGTGTTTGCAAGTGCTTGCTGCATTTTGATGCCTCTGTAATTCACGGGTGTTTGCATGGTCCATGGTGCAGCACAGTATGAGCACAGCCATGGAGACCGGGCCTCCTGCTCGTCTCTGCAGCCTGCTCTGCTGAGCTGCCTGCCCTGCCTGCACTCCTCTCCCAGGAGCACTGGAGTTTATGGTCACAGCAGCAACAAAAAGGAATTAAGAAAAGTAACCTCATCATGATACAGCTTCATGGTGAAATTGTTAAAGTTTACATAAGCCCCGTTTTTCTAGTCTTGACCTGGTCTTTGAAGATTATTAGAAAGCTGTACCAAGTAGTGACAATGCAAGAGAGGAGGGGTGTGCCTTTTTAATGTAAATCTGAAATTGACCTTAAATTTGCTGCTGATAAAAGTGCTTCAAGAAAAACCTTTGGGAGGTATGAACAGTGTAGGGATTTTCATCAGTTATGACCTCTTGGGTGGAGGTTCACATCTGTATCAGCTTGGCAGTAAATTCTACAAAAGTGAGGGAGGACAGGTAGAAACTGATTATAAAGAGTGGGCGAGCATCATGTGGAGTCAGAAATGGCTGCTCACACCATGGTGAACATGAGGAAGGCAAGAGTGCTGGCATGCTGACTTAAGGGAAACTGTACATTTTCCTGAAGATCTGTATCTGATCCAAAATCTGTACACCTGAGGGGAGGGAAATGTTCAGCCTCCCACGGAAATTGATACCAGCAAGAAGGGTTCAAGGGAGACCCGGGCATGGCCACAGCTATTTCAGGGAAGAATGACCTTTTCTTGGTGGTTTCTGGATTTCAGTGTTAATCCGGCTCAAATAGTCCTCACTTGCCCTCTGGTAGCAGAACCAGACCCTGAGGTAAGGTTCAAGAGAGCAGCTGAACCACTGCACCTCTCCTGTTGGACGCTCCTCTGCCTGTGGTACTGCCCCTCAAACGCCACACTGGTGCAGAGCAATTTCAGAAGCTCTGTAATTATCTCAGCAGGAAATGAGGCCAAAATCACAGTGGGTTCAGTGCATTGGTATCTTCTTGAGCTGTGTCCATTGCATAAAAATCCTCCTGTTATTCCTCCAGTGATGCATCTTTGCCAAGCAGCAGGGGATCTCAGTATATCTGCTACTAAAACTGAAACACAGGCAAGTGGTAAAATTTGCTTCAGAATCACAGGAAATCCTGTTCTTGAGGGTGGCACTGGCAGAACAGCCCAGGGCTGGCAGGCTTCTGCTCTGCCCATCACCCAGCTGGGTTCTTTGGAGGAAGGGGGGGCTCAGAGGTGGAGGTCACCTCTGTGTCGCCCTCCAGGTCAAGGATCAATCCTGTGGCATTACTTAAAAAACAGAAAAGTAAATGTGTAACCTCAGCAATGTCACCAAAATTCCTTTTGACCATTAAACAAAATGAAAGAGCCATCCAGAGCTACTGGAGTTGCCGTGCCTGAGAATTACCTATGCAATATTGCTGTATGGTTGCTGCCAGCTGATGGATATCCACTGCAGTTTTACGTACCCCAAGTGTGAAAAATCCAATACAAACTCAAATTCCTCAGGACTTACTTCACAGCAATTCTAATTTTAAATGGCTCATGCACACAGGCAGACTTTGAATGAGAAGCAGATGTCCAGATCCAGTACCTGTTGTCAAGCATATGCATAGGACGATGAGATGCAAAGCAACAAACTCTAAACATGTGACCTGAGTTAGTTGTGTGAGCCACTTCCATGCAGTGAGCTGAGAGTTTACAGGAACTTACTGCATTGAATGATTCCAGCAGGGTACGAGGAGTTTCATCCCGTTGCCTGAGGGAGGTTTGATGACTCTGTACTGCATGCTGCAATCCTCAATCAAAACGTTTCACTGTGTTCAGTTCACCGAATGGGAACATCTGGCAATTTACAGCAGAACGCCTTGTAGCATTTAATGCCCAAGTATCTCTTTCCTACAACCTATTTTCATTTTACTGAACAGAGTCCCAATTTCCTGAATTTTTAAACAGCCTTGCTAACATAATCAAATTACCCCGATTCCTCGGCAGCGATTTCTAAAAGTCATAAAAATGCTGTTCTGGCTTTGCAGTGAATCCCTATTACATGTAGAAGATTTTGTAAACACTTTAAATAGAATGCTTTTAATTCAATCAGACGAGTAAACAGTGTTTGGTTTTGACTATTCAATGCATTTGAGCCACAATCATTTTTTCAAGTGAGTGGCTATGGGAGTTTGTAATGCAACACAAAGCAAACACTGAGAATATAAAATCACACTTGTTCAAACAGGATTAGAGAGTTTTTTCTAGCAGAGTTTCCAAGGATTTCAAAGAGAAAATAGCAATTTTTTTTTTTTTTTTTTTTTTTTTTTTTTTTTTTTTTTTTTTTTTTGCTTAGAGAGGTGGAAACTATGTGATGCCTGGTCAGTGACTGTACTTGGTAGAATCCCAGTGATGCCATGCAGTGGTTCTTGCTGGGTAGCAGGGCAGGGATGCCATTCATTTTTTACAGTCTCCCAGCCCTTTGCATTTCTCTCCAGTTCTGCCTTTGCTCAGCAATTCCTTTCATTGTATTTCGTTTACATGAACTGGAAGCCAGAAAAGAACTAACAGCCTATTTCTGGCACGCATGCAGCAGCTGCTGAAAATAGGAACTACTCCATGTGTCTTCATGTGTGCTTTTTGCAGGCCCCGTGTAAGACATGGTAGTAAAGAAGGGAGGAGTTTCCTTGGCCTGGGGTATGGGTACAGTGCCTCAGCCCTTGCTTGGGCAATAGCTCTTGCTTCCCTGCCCACACCACTGTGCCTCTCCCTGCATCCCTCCTCTCTCTCCATCCCTCCCTGTGCATCCTGCAGAGGTCTCCAGGTACCTTTTGCCAGCATTTCCCAGTAAAACATCCTACACAGGGCTGGAAACATCCAAAAGCATGGAGTGGGCATCATCCCTCCTCCACTTCCAGCTGTGTTGGATGGCATGGTGTCTGGCCATCCCCTCTCCCCCAGCCTTCCTCCCCAAGGCAGCAGCACATCAGGGGGATATCAGAGCTTCATAGCTCTGACTGCAAAAACCTCGCCCCATTCAAAATATTAGGCAGCACAGAGAGTTCTCTGCAGACTCCCCTAGAAGTATTTCCTAGGTACTGCATTCCAATTTTCCATGATAGTAAAGTGTATGTTGTGGGGCTGTGTGAATCCTTTGTCCTGGGCAGTGGTTAGCAGGTCAGCTTGTGAGCCCTCACCCATTTCTGCAGAGGTGCTTGTTACAACTCTTGAACACATGATTTGGAGAATATGGGTTGTGCACAAACACAACAACACAATTTTTTTTTTTTGTTGGCTTTTTTTGGTGGTTTTTTTTTTGTTTTTTGGTTGGTTGGTTGGTTGGTTGGTTGGTTTTGGGGGGATTTTTGGGGGTTTTTTTGGGGGTTTTTGTTTGTTTGTTTGTTTTTGCTTTTTGTTTCAGCCACTCACTCTTCAGGACCTGTTTTATGTAATTGGCAATTTAAGTGACACAGTGTCATTTCTGATCCTGGATTAGATGGCTGAAGTATTTTAAAGAGAAGAGGTGAGAACAGCAGACAGAAAACAATGCCATTCTGCTGCAAAGACACATTTCTTCTACAGCTCATCATCAACTTCCATGGAATTTTTGTAGGCATGAGCAGTGGTACAAATACTGTAAAAATGTCAGTAAGAAAATTCCACTGTACCCAGGTATTAAAAAAATACACTAAAAATGTGGATTGCTTTTACCAAGTGACCTCATGTGTCTCCATACACAGCCACATTTGTACAGGGACACGAGTGGATGCAAAACCAGAAAAAAATATTAACCTTGTACAAATACCATATGGACAAACAGTTTGTAGGCATTTACTGTAAAAATATACAATTTTGCAATCCTTCTGCAAAGTTTGAGGTGTTACTCATTATTGTGCAGAATCTGTTAATGCTGTCTTGATTTAGTACTCCATTAGCAGTCCAAAATCCTTGTCAAAAAAGGTTAGAGTGCTGAATTTTTATTGTCAATTTCTTTAAAGTTGATATTCAGAATAAAATAATATTTAGCTACTGCAGTGTACCTAATTATTCTGCTTTTGTTCAGGACACTGGAGTGCTCTGGAGAGCCTGGGTAATATGAGTGAAAATTTGAGTCATTGCAGTGAACAGAAGCTCTGATATAAGATAAAATCAGCTATTCCCCATGGGTACTTCCAAAAAAGGGTGATAGTTGTCCCAGACATTTTGGGTCTGGGCAGCACTGCCCCGTGCTGTGCCCCTCTCACTGCTCCACAACTCTTCATGCTGAGGACTGAGCAGCTCCAGTACCCCCGGATTTCAAGGCTGTGGAAAAGCAAAGCTTGGAAGTGCATCCTTCCTGCAAGTCCTCCCTACATCAAGAGATTCCAGAGCTAACAAGAAGTGCAAGTTAGGGCTCCTTTTCACCTTGTTGATGATCTAATGCTCACTTCCATTTGACCAAAGTAGGAAGAATGGGCTTAAAATAGGGAAAGTGAATGCCTTCAGTGGAATATTTAGATTCTGAAGAGTTATCAAATATATTTGTCACATGGGTGGGAGAATTTCCCCATACAGCTTGCAAGATGACATTGCAAAAAGACTACTTATAAGGGTAATATTAGGCAATAGTCATATTTTTAGCAACATTTTAAGTAATTTAGGATCTGGAAATAAGGAGAGAGAAACACTCCCCAGTGATTCACACTGTAGAATCTGCTTTGTAGGCCAGAGTTTGGGATGCTCTGCTCTCAGTAGTTATTTCTGCAACAGGCTCCAGTGTGATACCATGAATCATTCAGCACCAGCGTTTAGTGCTTTCTCAACAGCCTGTACCCATGACAGACCTTTCTTAGAACCCAACCACAGTGGCAAAGCTTGCACAGTAGGATTTTCAGACATGAGGCTGTCTCAACCTAGAAAATAACCTTGTCCACAAATCTAATGGTGAAGAATTCCTTAATGCTCTTCTCAGCTATATGTGTGGCATTCCTTTGACAGTGGTGGGACATGAGAAAGTCTATGGCCCTAGACAATGGTAATGGAGTGAGTTAAATGGTAACAGTTCTCGTGCTGGAAGACCTCTTGCAGTTTATCAATCCCTCTTTCTTGGTTATTTTTATTTAGATAAGTGAAACATAAATTAACAAAATAATTACTGTGCATTTTGGAAACAAATGTCAAAACTTTATAACCAGCTGATATAGTTGGCTGTTTACAAAATACTGAAGCAATGAGATTGTCATTGCAATTGTTGAGAAAGGGAGGGCTAGGATATTTAGAGAATTTACTTTTCCCTGACCAAAACCATGCTCACAGCACATTACACCTCTTGCATCCAGGTATTGATCTTTGGTTTTTTTTTTTTTCTAGATGAAAGCCCTGGTAGAGTAGGATTGTACCATATCAAGATCACATAAAACAAATTAAACACTCCTTTTCCACAGCTGGATGCTACAGCATCCAGCATCCATGGATCCCACTGCTGGGGCTTCCAGTCAAGGCCAGCAATTCACTGACACAACAAATCAGATGGGGACACTGGCAGCTAGTTAGGCACAATATGAAACTTTCAATTCCTGCCTTTTATCATTTAATCTCATCACCTTGTCATGGAGGCAGCATTTTATTGGTAAGCTTTGGAAGTTGGTAAATAACATTGTGTAGAACAGTGGTGTGAATTAAGTGCTCATAATTGTGAGCAGTCTGAGATTTCAAATACCTCTGCAGATGGTAGAAGCAGGAGATGGGCACTGGAATGTATGCTTTTTAAAAAATTATTTTGGTTTGTGTTTGGGTTTTGTTTAAACTGCTGCAGGTTGTGTAGTTCATTTGCAATTAAAATACGAAAGAGCAAGCGGCCCCAGGAACAGAGTCATTTCCGATTGTGGCTGTGAAAGACAAGAATGTTGAAATTTCAGTAAATGTTATTCACAGCCTCTTACTTTTCAAAAGAACCATGCTATTTAGAGGTAACTAATGGATAAAATATGAACAAAGATTAAACTACAAAGGCTAAAAAGGATTATTTAGAGCATTGCCATTATGCAAAATCCTGACATTAATATTTAGACACTCATGAACACTTACATAACTGCAGCTTATTTTTAATGGTCTTCTATCTTGCTTTGACAACAGGCTGACAAAATGTAATTTAGGACTATAAGCTGTGAGCTCTACATGGAGAAGAAAAGCCTGTAATTCACATCATGCCCAGGCTTTTAAGACTTAAGAGACGATAGCAATTGTATGGCAGAGTGAAGCTTGCAGGGCAATATCCATTTACATGCCATTTGAGCACCTCAGGCTATATGAAGTGCTGCAGAGTGCATCATTAAAAAATAGGATGAAAAGAAGCCGGTTTAGTTACAAGTGAGCTGACATGAAGGCAAATTAATTCATAAGGTAAGAGGAAGAAAGGAAGTCCTGGTTCTGTCAGTGCGGCCACATACCCACTGACTCGGGCACATCTGTGACTTCACTTTGTGCTGTTGATTCATCACACCAGATTTTCTGTCCTTCCCTTGGTATAAAACTGCAGGAAGGGGGTAAAGCATCAGATCAGTATTTCCCAGGCAAATAGAAAGTCAAGCAGAGACAATGTTTTTTAAAACCCCATGGCTTGTGTGTACTAGGAAATCAAGGTTATTAGTTAACATTTGTTTTTTCCTCTTCCAGCCTGAAGTTAATAATTATTAAGCCTGTTTTGAGAAAGACAGGGCCAGGGCTTGACCCCTGTTAAGCATGGATGTCCCCAGTAATTAGCCAGGGCTGCCCCTGATGTGCTCTCTGGGAACTCAGTGTGGGTGACAGGCTGCGGAGGTGCTGCTGCAGCACCTGAGTGGCTGATCTGCCCCTGGTTTGCGATGCTGCAGCTGTTTATCACTTGGAGGAATCTGTTCATGTTTCCCTGAGAAAGACCCTCAAACCCCCATGCATGATTGTGCTCTGAAGTTTGAAGGTGAAGCACTGCTCCTGCTGTCCACACTCAGGTGCAAGGGGTCGGGCACACGGGGCTGAGGACACTGAAGCCAGGTGGCTCTGCAGAGAGAGGAGCCCCAGTCACCTTGGGGTGAGGGCTGATGATGCCTTGGAATGGCTACCCAGAACAGAGGCTACACACAGTTAGAGAATAAAGCAGGTATTTATTGAAGGCCTTCAATAGGCCTTATTGAAGGCCTTGGGCAGTGCAAAAGCCTTGCAGAGACTATACCCAAAACGGACAATGGTCACGAGTTTTTCAGACAGATGTAAGTTTGGTCTATTTGCATATCAGGGGTTAATTTTCCAATTGCAGCGTCAGGTAATGAAGTCATATTCCTCAATTTGCTCCTCCCCAATTCACTTTGGTTATACTTTTCAGGCCTGAGGCGGTGAGGATGACCTTGGTTCTCAGGCCTGGAAGAATTGTTTTGTCTGACCAAAATGTGAAGAGAGCTTACTAACATTCTCTGTGGAGTTCAGAGTTATACACTAATGCAGTACAGGATCTGAAAACATAGAAGCTGCAAACTTAAGGCATCACTGATGCTGCCGCTGTGCTGGGGCATGTCTTGGGGTGGCTGGCAGGGTGGCTTCCCCTTGGTTAGACCTCTCAGGGGCCAGTGGCCTCTGAGGAGTTGAGTGGGAGTTCTGTCTCTTTGCTTGTCATGGTATGTCCTGTTTGTCTTCTTTATGGCTGCATGATTTGGCTTTGAACTTACATGCGTAAAAATAAGGGTTTATATTCCCACTCTAACAAAGGTTGGCTTCACTCAGAGATTGCAAGCAAGAGAGAGTGAGTATAAAAGTAAGATGAAGACAGAAGATCACACTTAAATGCACAGTCAACATATCTGTCATCAGTCAAGGTCTGTTGCTGCACTACATTTCCAACCTCCTCCTCAACTAAACTGCCAGTGGAGACTCACGGTAGCATGTTGGTCTGGGTCTTGGACACTCTGGGAGAGACCTCAGACATTGTTCCTCTCCTTCTCTTCCCAGAGCTCATCAGGGAATTGAGCAAGGCTCTGGTTCAGTGCTAGGCTCTCCTTGGCCCAGCCCTGGAGCCTGGGCTGCAGACCACCAGCAGTGACCAGCACTTTCCACTCCTCATCCTCTTTTATGGCTAATGAGCTCTCAGCTGGGCTGTTTGCTTTATGTCAGCTTTGCAATAACTGGTTTCATCAACACCTTCATCCACTCTGGCTGGCTACAGATGGAGGAAAGTAACAGGCAAGGTTCTTAGCCCTCTGTGTGACCTCCAGGCCTGCCTACCTAGTGCTTTCCAGACCAGCATAGGTGTCCTGAGCCTGGCTGAGACCTGGCTCTTCTTTTTGTTGATGGAGCCTTTCTTAGGATAACAGCCCTTTAGAAGATGCTTTGTGGCCTCATAGCTTTCCCAAATCACTAACTGAGATGGTGTAGTCCATCTCCATAGGTAAAAGAAGCCTGATAACAGTGGTGACATGCTAAAGAGGTGTTGGCCTCAGTGTCCATGCAGATTGTGGGAGGGATTTGGGACAATCTTGGTGAACTAGTCTGGGAGAAGGATGGGCACCCATGCTTCTGCTGAGGCTGCTGGAGAACACCCTTACCCTGAAGATATACTTGAGATTTCCACAGGATTGTATCACTAGGGTCATCTTACATATTGTTTAAGGATCATTCGGGCAGTCAGCACAAGGGTGTGATCTTAAGACATGATGTGATCATCGGACTGCCTCCCTCAGCTCCTGCTGCCAGCAGGTAACATGGGCAAGTCCTGAAGGGCTGACCCTCCCAGATTGAACACTGCTACAGAGAAGACAGTGGCTGATGGCTCTTTGTGGTGTTAATGCAAAGTGTGGTGGTGTAACTTCATGAGTCTCAACATGCCACTGTGCTAGCGTATAAAAATGACTGTGAGAAAAAGTCACTTCAGATCTGACAGTTGTAATTTCTTTCTTCACTCATTGCTATAAACTCTTCCTCTCCCATGTTTTTCTTATCATCTTTACTGAGAGGACTTGTGTCTTGAAGACATTTGTAGTAGGGAGCTGGAAGCCTCCTGTTTAATGTGTGACAGGCAAAGGAAATCACTCAATGCAGAATTGACTTGACAGAGGACAGGCTGACCTGCTCCTGAGCTGGAGCCACTGTTATGGCTCTGTTGGAAAAGAGGCATCAGGCAGAAAATCTGGGGAGCCTGAACTGGGGTTGCACACAGAAGCAGCACCAAATGGTACAAGCTGGGAAAAGTCACATTGCCCTACACGGAGCCATATGAAACAAAAGGGACAGTGCAGGTTCTCCACCCATTAAGGGTATTGTGAAGAGCATGTCACAAGCCTGGAGGGTGTCTGCCATGTCCCTGCTTTAGAGCAACAGAGAATAATGAAACAGGGTGAACAAACCATCAACTGGAAAGAAGACTACTTCTTTCCTGTATACTTCTTCACAGAAAGTGGAGAAAGTGATTGGGGGTGCTCAGGCTGTATGAGGATGTCACCTTGGGTGCACAAAGTTTCAACTTCTCCAGACTTCAGGAGGAGGAAGAAATGCTCCTGAGACAGCCACTGTGCCTGAGAAGGCTCCAGAGACAGCCATGGCTGTTGGTGATCTTATGCCTGAGAACATGAAGTGATGTGACATTACAGAACTGAGCAAATGAACTCCCTCCACAATGACACCAGGTAAACCTCACAGGTCATGAGACTGGGCAGCTGCTGCTTGCCCTTGGACTAGGAGCCTAAATCCCACCAGAAGTACTGATTCTGGGAAGGAAGAGGCAAGAAACTCTTGAGCCTTCCCTGACATCTTGGGCAAATATGGCAAATTCTAAGGTTTTTTAATATGTGCTAGGATTTCTGTTGTGCTAATAATAATATCAGTGACTTTTTGGTTAGGCTGGAAGGGCAAGGAAGTGGTTGGTGACAGCCCTACAAGAGGCCCACCAGAGCCAGTCACTGTCTTGTGCAGCAGCTCATGTTAGCCCTTGTTAAGTGGTTTTGACTCAGACTGAGCAGAAGCACATCCATAATGATTCTGTTGCTAAAAGAGGTTTCTAAGCAGCGCATCTATAACCTGCTTATATTTTTATGTGCGTAAAAACGTAAGTGTATCACTCCAGTTCTGGATAAACTATGCAAAAGCCACAGGTAGAGTAGCTGTTAGCCCAAGCACTTCAGCAGAGTTGGAAAAGGGTTGACAAGAGATGCTGGAGACCGCGCTCATTTTGCCTGGGCTCTTAGGAAGGTAGTTGTTGTGCTGTTTGTGAATTTTATGTCAGTGGCATATTCTCAACACAAGGTAGTCCATTAAATATCAGATCACAAATCAATAATGTGCAAATGCTTTGTGCCACAGAGAGACTTCTGCTCATTTCCTGTGTGAAACTGTTTATTTATTTTCTTCAAAACCTATAGACTGGAAATTCAGGCTTCTAAATTGAATGTAATTCATCCATCACAGCAGGATGGCCATCATATTCCCCACAAAGCCATCTGTAGTAATGAAAATACAACATAAAACCCAGGCCTCACAATGAAAATTCCACTTCGTTTTTAAACCTTCTTCTTTGCAATAGTGATACTCTTCACTTCCCTCTTGCTTACTGGTACTGAGAGCCCAGATGTGTCTGCCACACTGGTTTAATATTCTCTTTGGAATATGAAAAATATTTGCTACCAGTGATACGTTGTTATTTACCTGCCAAAGAAGGACTCCTTCCACGATTCGACAGCTGCTGCTTTTTTCTGTTAATCTGAGTTTTTAACTTCTCTGTTTATGATGGATTGGGCACCAGAGGAAGGAATTATTTTGGGGTGCTGCAGAGCAAGATGTTTAAAGGATGTTTGGCTGTAGAAGTGTTGATTTGCTGGAGGATAGGAAGGCCAAGGCTGGGCTTAGGCCAGTTGTGTGAGGTTCCACAAGGTGAAGTGATAAGTCCTGCACTTGTGTCACAAGAACCTCAGGCAGTGCTACGGGCTGGGGGCAGAGAGGCTGGAAGGTGGCCATTGGAAAGGAGCTGGAGGTGCTGGTTGACAGTGGCTGGATGTGAGCCAGTGTGTGCCCAGGTGGCCAAGAAGGCCAGTGGCATCCTGGCCTGTATCAGAAACAGTGTGGCCAGCAGGACCAGGGCAGTGATTGTCCCCCTGTACCAGGCACTGGTGAGGCCACAACTTGAATTCAGTTCAGTGTTCAGTTTTGGGCCCCTCACTACTCAAAAGACTGGTGTCCAGAAAAGGGCAGTGGAGCTGGTGAAGGGGCTGGAGCACAAGTCCTGTGAGGAGCAGCTGGGGGAGCTGGGGGTGTTTAGCCTGGAGAAAAGGAGGCTCAGGGGTGACCTTTTCACTCTCTACAACTGCCTGAAAGGAGTTTGTGGTGAGGAGAGGGTCAGTCTCCTCTTTCAAGTAATAATCTATATGACAAGAGGAAATGGCTTCAAATTGTGCCAGGGGATGTTTAGACTGGATATTATGAAAAACTTCTTCACTAAAAGGGTTGTCAGGCATTGGAACAGGGTGCTCAGGGAAGTGGTGGAGTCACCACCCCTAGAGGTATTTAAAAGACATGTAGATGTGCCATTTAGTTTAATGGTGCACTTGGCAGTGCCAGGTTAATGGTTGGACTTCATGATCTTGGAGGTCTTTTCCAACATAAACAATTCTATAACTATTTGTTTTAAACATTTCTTTCCTTGATCACTCAGCTGCCAGACCACAAGGCAGCATGGAGCAAGGAAGCCCCATGAGTTTTGTTCCCACTGTAGTCTGCAGAGCAGCACAAATAACCAGTGAGAGCCCTTGCTGTTCAAATGCCTGAAACTTCACTCCTTCCTAAGGTCCTGAACCCAGCTGGGGCATCCTCACACTACAAGCTTGAAGCTTCACTGTGTCAGTGGAAATTGAGTCTTTCTGGGGGAAGAAAAAGCTTTTGTTTGGGTCCATGAAGGTCCTCTGAGTCCAGTTCATTAGGTTTCCGGTAGGCAGTTCTGCCTTGGATTTCATCACAGATTTATCTTGATGCTCTCTGGGTCATTTCCTTGGCTTTACCTGCTGGCGTCAGGACTGTGGCTAGAGGCAAATTGATTCTCTGATGTCCTTGCAAATGAATTAAAAAATCATTTCAAATACAGTTGAGAAAGGTTTTTCAGGTTCCTGTGAACAGCGACCTTTCAGTGCTAAATGATTCTGGCTCCAAATATTTTCCTTGAAAATACCTTGAAAATAAACACAGTCTCATAAAATCATTTAACCTGAGTAAGACTGAATGCATAATTGCTGTTCATAATAAATGATTAATCCAATGAAGGAAATTTTAGCATTAGCTCTGTTTTAATTTTCAAAATAGAAAATTATATCAAATAAGAAAATGGAATTGCTTTTCTAACACAGAAATTATGGGGATGGATTTCCCCCTCCTTTACGTGGACCTGGAGTCCCTCTGGGTGAGTGTAGGATCTGTAAGGGGAGAGCCTAACTTAAAGGTTCAGGTGTAACCACACCCAGGCCTGCTGCAGTCAGTAGGATGTTCCCCTTCACTTTGGGATGTGCAGACTGAGTTTGAGATGCACATTTTCCTTTAATGTAAGGGCACACCAGTTAATTGTTTGTGTGTGTATGTGTGTGTATGTGGACCAGATGCACAGATTTGCAGACCCCAGAGAATTTCAATGCTTTCAAAGGATGTGATGTAAAATTCTGTACACTAAATTTATTTCTTCCCATGCAACTGTGTACAATCAGTTCTAATAGGAACTAGACACTTCCTGCATGTCTGTTTTTTAATGGAATCTGCTAAGTTTTACAAAGGCCATATTTAGCTGTACATCCTCTCAACTGTTAACTGTATTATCCTTTTAAGGAAGTCATTAGCTGCTCACTAAACACTCTTCCTATAGTGGTTTTACAATGCATGCACACTGAAATGTGGTTCTCTGCAGGCTAAATAGCTCTCCATAGTAAAAGAGTGCATATGTATGTGACTAGAATAAATGAGGAGAACCTCTAAAATGTATAGCACAATTAGCAAATGATTCCTTCCTCTCTGCCCTCCACAGCTCCTAAGACAAACTTCATATACTTAAACAATTTCCTTTGTTTTTAAGCATCTGATCCCAGGACTTTTGCTCATGCCACCTGGACATTATATTTCTTGCTACATTTTTGTTCCAACTTGAAGGAGAGAAATTATTTTCACATCCTGACTGGTTCAGCATTTGCAGCTGAAGCTGTTTTCTTCCATGTATTATTCTGGACTAGCCTCTACTTTTCATCTCACACTATTCTGTTATGCTTTGCGAGTACAAAGTGGAATCATCAACTTTCAGCCTAAAAGGTCTATTTTAATATGAAGTGCAAATAAAATGAGGAAGATCATAAGTGAAGCCTCCATGAAGAAGTTCACTGCACTTCCTCTTTATGAAAACAAACTGGAGGCTGCCTCTGGCAAATACAAGTTTTGTTTTAATGTGAGTGTACAGGAAAGACCTTACTCCTTGAACCTGCCACAGTCCTGCTCTGTGAAGTCTGTGTAAAGTTTACATGGGAGTTACAAATCAGGAAGAGAGAGCACTGAAATAAATGGTCTCTACTTCCTATGGAATAATGGTATTGTCCTCTGCCAAACTGCAGGCTGGATTTTTGCTGTACCTCTTATTGCCTTGAATAATCAAATACCAAGAAATTAGAATCCTTTCTTTACTTACCTGCATCTACTTCCTTTACAAATGCAAAAAAATAAAGGCCTCACCAATTCCTACTTTCCAATGTATATGTTTTCATCCTAAGTTTTGTGGCTCTTTCTCCCTCTAACTGAGACTTGTGGGAGTATGTGAACAGGTGCCTAAACAATTTCAAGCATTCCCACATCAGAAAAACTTCCCGTTCCAACTCTGTGGGACTCTGTAGCCCCTGGAGACGGGTCATTGGTAACAGGAACTGCCCGTGGGCTTGCATAATCCACCTACTCTGCTGTTCACTTTTGTGGACTTCTTCCACAGCAGTGGTAGACAGCAGAAAAAAATAAATGGCAGAAAAATTATTCTGCGTTACATTTTGGAGAATTTTCATGTTTGGACTCTTTCCTCCTGTCTGAGCCTGTCATGGGCAGGTCAAGGATGGATGGGGTCACAATCCCAGTGCAGAAGCAAAATGCTGAGACATGGACACAAAAATAAGATGGTGCTATCCCAGTTGCCAGTTGGCTAGCATATTTGGAGAAACAATGAGAGGGCTGGGGAGGATGAAACTGTGACAGTGGGTGCTCAGAACAGGCAAGTAACGAGCCTTGGGCTCATCCTAGGATGCTGGTGGCATTGTGACCTCAGCATGACTTCTGCTCTGACGTGCTCTAACCAGCACAGGAGCTAGGGAAGTGGGAAGGAGCTGGTAAGTCTTGTCTTCAGTCTGGCAAAAGGACACCTCACTCTCAGCCTCTGTGAAGCCAAGGGGCCACACCACATCATTCTTCCCAAAAAATGCAAATCCCAGGAGTCTGATTACTGGGGAAATCCAGAGTAAAACATGAAAAAACTTTTAACAGAGTTTTTCCTTCATCTGCATTTTTAGGAGGTGTGATCAAACTCTCAAGGTTGTTAGCCTAACATTTGGCATCTATTAAAAAAATATTTATTTTCATCATCCACATAAACAGGATCTTTCTTTTTTTCCCTCCCCTCTGAAAGGAAAAAATACTGGCTGATATGTTTCCAGGAAGCTAACAAGAGCAATAGTGCTTACAAAGCTGGATATGCCTACTTCCCACAAAGCTCTGCTATGTTCTGGTGCTTGTAGGACTTGGTCCTTAATGAATGAAAACAAGATAAATTCATTGAATTCAACATGACTTAAAACAAAGATTCCTGGAGAAACAATATAAGAACAATGAAAAGAAAGTGTTTCAATTTTTACAGAAATTATGGAAAAAAACTACTTTTCAAAAAATCCCCAAGCTTCCAAAAAACTACTTTTCAAAAAAATCCCCAGGCCTGTTCATAAAAATAGTCAGAGCTTAGTTTTTAAAAAATTCTCCTACATTTTGTTTTGCTATTCGGAGACTACATCCATTGATGGAGCAAAGAAAGTATCAGGATGGCCATGTGTGCAGCAGACATGACTCCAGTCACACAGAGGGCTGTCATCTCCATGGTAGGCTTCCAGGGAGAACCCAGGGGCCTCATTCACAGCTTGCCCCCCCACCCCCAGATAGGCCCTGCATAAATTCCCTGAGACACACAGAGCCAATTTACTTTTAAGAGCAGAAATATACAAGTCACTATTATTATTATTGTTCAATAGGAAATGGATGCGGAGGGTACGGTTTTGATTAAGGAGCAGTTTACTGCTACTACATGGAGGAATAAATGACTACACAGAGAGTGGAGCAATGGGGAAAACACTCTTTTTGGTTGAGATCTTCAGGCTAAAAGCCAAAGCTTGGTGTTTAGGGTAAAGGCAGACCCCTGCGTCGTGGAGCTGGTGGGGAAACCACTGTGTGCTGACTCTTGGCGGATGCAAAGAATGAGAGCACCTTGCTTCTTGACCAATGGCTTCTGACAATATTCCTCACCAGAGCCTCAGGCCACTGCAGGCTTGGTTACAAAAAACAAAACAAAAGACAACTTTTTTACAGTGGAGGAAGGTCACGGACAGACTTTATCAATTTGTGCTGGGACCTGCTGATCAATAGACTTATAAATGACCTATACAGAAAGGTGAGTAGCAAGATGGGGCATTTTCTGATGATAGCAAGTATTGAGGATAGGGAGGCGCCCTGCATTTACCAGGGCAGGGTTATGAAGTTCAACCTGATGCATAAAACACACGATAAAAACTGAACATGCATCACCTAGTGGCAATGCTGGTAGGTCTAGACTGCCAATGAATGGTGTGTCGTATGCATAACTGCACTGTAAATAGATTTATTTCAGTTTATCTTTTAATTAAATTCATGTTTGTAAGCTGCAAAAACCAAATACTTCCTGCGGACTCAGAAGGGCTGTGCCGGATGGAATGACGTTCTTCAGCTTTGAATCAGATCTTGTGGCCAGTGAGAGAGTATGATTAAGAAAGGCTAAAACATCTGGAAAACAGCTGATGATGATGTCCCCTCAGGGGACATCATCAAAATATCCTGAAAGAATATTTTTGTTGCAGAAGCAAGGCCAGTGTTGCACACACAGAAGTAATTTTTCTTGGGAAAATTAAAAAACTGTCCTCATCCAGAAGTTTTTTCTTCTCTCTATTAAAATTCAGGGGAAAAAAGAAAAAGCAATTCCTCCTTTTTCGGACAATGAAAACAAATGCTTACTAATATCTCCATATTTAGACAGGACAGCATACTTGGGAGATGTAGTCACTCATTTGATATCAAGAGTTCCTTTGTTTGCAGAAGCAAAAATAGCATTTGAACAACCCTCATGGACACTTGGGCCTTCAAGCATAATATAGCTTTAATACAAAATTGCAAGTAGTTCAAACCGCCTTTGAAATTTATGTTGAGATTCAGCTCTTTAAAAGGTTGGTGGAGAGGCTGCCTCGGGAGGGATCTGCAGGGCGTTTGGGTGTCCATCAGCCAAGCTGAGCCCTCCAGGTTCATCCCCAGTGCTGCACCTCTGGGCAGTGCAGTGGCTCAGGCCAGCAGCCTCCCTCCCGCAGGACAGCCCTCACGAGCCTTGCTTCTTAATTGGACAGACAGATAACTGGACATCATAACTGGACATCAAAGCTCCTTCCACAAAAGAAGAATGACCTGCCTTGTCCTTAAGGCCTGAACTCATTTCCTCCCTGGCAGAGTCAGACAATTCCTCTTGCTCAGCGACACAGGGCTCAGCTCTGCCCTCCATGGCCATGTGCTCATGGGATGGCACAGAGCTGGCATGTCACCAGCACCACTGGTCAGGACAGAAGCAGCACAGCTAGACAGCTCCTTGACCTCAGTAATGAAGGGAATAACACCTCAAAATCTTCCAGAAGAGTATTTCCACCTCTCTGGCTTTCTGGCTGTGCCAGGCTCCTCTTAATAGACAGGAATGCATGGAGCTGGCTCCTTCAGCTTAGCAAAGCGAGACCTCAGAGCTGCTCTCTGTAAAATCTTACCTGACCATCCAAGGACATGGAGGTCATGGGTCAGCTTCCTAGTCAGGCAGTAGGGACAAGATAAGCTAATGGGTTTTAAGATGGAGCTTGATCCTTTTAGTAAAGGACTTCAACGAGTTGTTGGGCTGCTTTGTAGCAACCTGGGAGACCCAAGTTCCTAGGAAGCTATAGGCTCTGTGTTTTTCTATCTGTGTGGTACCAGCTGTGTTCCCAGAGGATGACAGGCAGCATCAAACAGCTGAATCTCAGAGCATTGTACAGTCACAGAAATGCTGGCCAGTACTGTTTTCAGATATTAACCTTTGATAATGGCATGTAGTCAGTCATTGCCCACACTATGGCGGCAAAAGGCTCCTCCTTATTCCTCATTATGGGTACTGTCAAGTTCTCTTCTATTTCTGAGGTGGTTTTCTTCACTTCTTTTACATCTCTAAAGAGGAAACCAATGAATCAAACGGCCTTAAAACAACTTTTTTTCGGCATTATATTTTTCCATTATGTCTTGTGGTCAGCAGCCTCTTGTGCCTGCCTCCACGGGATTCCTTTTTCCCCTCATGGCAGTATTAAGTTTATACAATCCTGCCATTACCTGCTGGGTTTCCAAGGTGAGTCAGGTAATTCTGGCAGGATCTCAGAAGCAGGCATGATTGACTGCAGCAATTTCTGGCACATGGCAATTACCACATTCCAACTTGCCAGAAGCAATTATCTCTTTAATGCAAAGTTAGTCTACATTCAAGGTAAGGGAACTGAGAACATGGCAAGGAAACTGGAGAGCTGCAATCCAAAATTTTGTGTAGCCAGAGCCATCTGAGATCCCATGCTGCAAAGATTGGACAAAATATCTAAGGCTGCATTACTCCATGCTTCAGTCCCTCTTCAAATCCTCACGCAGTTCTGCTGAAGCCAGGAACAGCCCATGTGGCTTCTACTATTTGGAGTTTCAGGATTTTTGCCTGAGTTTCAAACAGTTACCAGAATGTAATGGGAAATGTGATCACAAGGGGTCCAGACTTGGTAGTTTTCCTATATAGTTAATAAACACATTTATTTAAACTTAGCAATTTCCTGTGGTCTGCAGCATATTTCCAGAAAGGAAACTCAAGTGCTGCCGTACAACTGCTGTCTATAAGCAGCACCACAGAAAGACAATACACAAGCCACTTTCATTTATTTCACAATTCGGAAGTAATCACACTCCTTTGTAGTCATGTGCTTTTTACTCAAAGCTCTCTGTGTACTTCCCCTCAACACAAAGTCACGTTCTGTTGCTAAAATTAATGCTTCCTGAGTAGTGATGTCATGCCAGAGGAGCTGGTAACAGCACTGACTCAGAGCCAGCCACATGCATCACTCCTCCCAGGCAGCCCCTTGCCAGAAGAAGTCAACCTGCCCTAAGGTGCAAGCTGACCCATGCAGAGTCCTTTCCCCTTCACCCTACCCAAGGCTCCTAATGGCCTGCCTTGTTTCCAGCTCTACAGCACAGCACTCACACTATCTTTCACTATCTTTCTTTTAAGAGGTACTCTTAAAATCGTCTTCAAAAGAAGATTTGACTTGGCCTGTCCAAGGTGGGTGTGGGACTTGATTTCCGACCATTAGTAGAATTACCACCTGGTACTTCAGTGGTGTTTATTTAAAATAATAATGAAGTCTCAAAACAGTGTAGCATCCTGCTGTCCAAAACCAATCCATTTATGAAGACGAGCATCATCACTCAAGACTGCAAAAATAAATGGAAAAGGATAGTTACTTGGGGTATGTTACAACTGGTTGCCAGCTCCAGGCAGCTCATGCTGTGCCATCAGACCTTCTCAGAGTTCATCCCTATAACACTGATTAAATCAGTTGTCAGTAATCTGGCTGAAGACTGCCTGTGGGGATGAGTTAAAACAGAGGAAAGAAAACTACAACAATAAAGGAAAGTGAATCTGAGAAATTATGCATAACAGTAAACAGCAAGAAACCTGGCTCCTCTTTTCAACACATAAAGGGTTATGAAAATTCTGTGTGATCATTACAGGGGTGGGGGGGCGGGAACCACAGGAAGGATTAAACATTTACAATCCAAATTCTTGCAGAAGATTTCAGCTGTTAATGCAGGCACTGCTGTGCTGACTTCCCATGTTGCTGGCCCTGGGCAAGCCTACACTCCAAAGTACTGGGTAGTTTGCCATGGGAAGTCTGGGAAGAGATCTAGAAAACATGTTCACAAAGATATTATTTAAGACACAGAAATCCAAACCACCAAATTTGTGGCCAGATTTTATTGTAATACTTATTGCTTACCCAGAAAACGGACTAATTAACAGTTCTTCCTGTATCCACAGTAACTAAAAGTATTTGCACTGCCCAGGGTATGCACAGTGACTCTGAAACCAAGCTGAAGTTTGAATTTCTAGCCTAGGCTCTTCACTGAGACCTTTGCCATTGGGGGCTTTGAAGTGAAATAATCTCCCCATCCTTCCTTGGAAAGACTATCTCTTAAGCCCTGAATATCCCATATCCTCTCTTCTGTTCCCTGTTGTTCCCTGTTCCCACACCATCTGTGCACGTGGTGCCACCAAGACTTACAATTCCTTGCCAGTGGCGACTACTCCTGACAGGGAACTGATGGGAGTAAGCAGAGCAGGCCCCAACTGAAAGGACAAATATTGCCCTGGGTCAAGCACCTGAGGCCAGCCCCAGTCTTACCCATGCCATTGGATACAAACAAGACACCTCACCCAGGCTGGCTAGCAGTGGGGCAGGAGCACATTAGGTACATGGAGACTTCCACAGGCTGGAATAGAGGGCACCCAGCTGAGCAGGTCCTGCCTCCATCCATCCCAGCAGCCACAGACAGGGTGTGCTCACCCACAGCAGCTGGAGCTGCTCGGGGCTGGGGATAAGTAAGCACGCCAGTGGCCTAAAAGTTGGAGAAATATTGACACATGGGTGGACTTTAATTTGTGCAGGCAAACTCTAAATATCACTGCATTGAGGGCAATTGCATACTGTTACTGCTTTTCCAATTAGTCTGAGATAATTTCATGGGAAAGCACTTAGATTCTCAGGCAGGAGTTTTTGGGGTTTTCTCTGAAGCATGGACTGGGAGGGACTTTAAACTGGTTTTTCAGGGTTCCCCCAGGGAGCTCCATGGGCAGAGAGTCTGAAGGCTGGTGAGCATCGCTGTGTGGATGTTTTTTTTACATTCATGTGGTGTTAGCAATGCTATCCCTCCACACAAAGCAGAGCAAGCTGTCTTTCATCTATCTGCCTTTCCAAGACATCACAGCGTTTTTTCCCTGATTTTAGTCTTAGTAAAGATTGGAATAATTTCTCTGAGAGCAGCCAGGTTATGGATCTAAACCTTAGCTTCATTTGGTGTAGAAATCCAACCAAAAAGAAAGTGGCATTACAGAAAACTTGTCTTCATACAATCATTGCTGTCTCCTTTTCTTCTCAGGCTAGGATTTGTGCTTAGGTTAACTCTACATTTCTAACTGTCTTTTTGATTTAACAGGGGTGGCAGGAAAGGGAAGAGCTGTCATAAATTGCTTCACCATCCTTTTTTTAAATTATTATTCTAAATCAAACAAACTTTGGAGGAAGCTGTTTTACAAACCAAAAAAATAATCTTTAATGAAACTTGGAGAGCTGTCTTGTCCCAGTTTCACACTGATTTCTGGAGCAGTCACTCACACATAAAAATATGGGTGTAAAATGCTGAAGAGGATCTGGTTCTGGAAAACTTCATCTAACCTATGTCATGAAAAGTATGTTTATATTACAAATGCTAAATATAAATATATATATAAGATTTTTAGGCCAATATTAATATCCAGAATGTTAAAAGGTGGCCCACTGTGTCCGTTTCACACAACAGAAAAATTGATAAGTGATTGCTACCATTTTCCTCATGCTTGGGTCTGAAATCACCTCCTCTGTTTACAAATGCTCTGGGAGAGGTTGCTTAAGAAGAGAAGGTGTGAAGTAAAGCCCAGCTTGTAAGACATTAACACTTGTTGGCTCCAGAAGAAAAACTACAATGACAATTAGATTTGGCCATTGACTATGGAGCAGCTAATCCCCTAAGCTAAAATCAGATTACCCAAAATGAAAATCTTGCCTGGCTGCAGCTGAGTTTCAGATATTCTTATTGTAAGTGTACCAAGAGAATCACAACCCTGTTATCCAGACAAGGACCAAAAGCCCAAATTAAATACCAGACAGATTAAACTGAGGCTTCCCATGTCCCCTCCCTCTGGCTGAGCCCAGAGCCAGGCACTGCCCCTCCTTGGACATCTCCTGCCAGGCGCTGCCTTCGGCTCTCCACCAGCAGCCTCTGAGCCAACTCACAACAGCCAACCTGCGGATCCAGTTTAAAAGATGATGTAAATGCTAACTGAAAACTTTTTGTCTCGGTGGTCTCTTGAGCTTTTCCACTCTTTGTGTTCACACATTGGTTGCAAGATGGCACATAAATTCAACAACAAATTTTATCCTCTGCTGGACAGGCATGCTGTGGTCAGAGATGGTGCAATATCATGTTGGCAAACATTTGGGCTCCTTGGTATTTTTGCAAATTTATTAATATTCAGCCAAAGTTTGCAGAAGGGTTTAGCTAAAAGGTCAATGAAAGAATATCTGCATATTGTAAATCTAATAATCAGAGAAGATGTCATTTCTGTAAATTTGTAAAAAAGCCAAAGTAAACACTTTAAAGAAATTGCTTCTATATCTGAGGCTAGAAGTGGGGTAATAAAAATAGAAATTATGTACATAGGACCTATTGTGGTATAGAAACTTAACCTCAACATATTGATTGAGGCAGTTCTTTTCCTTGAATTAATATATGCCTACAAGTGAGTATTTGTTTTAGGAAAGTTAAATAGAAAGGCCATGAATAAATATAAAGGCTGAGATGAAATAGCCATCTGGACTACATTAGCCCAAACTGCATAATTGAAGCAAAGAGAGCATACATCCTTTGATCCAGTCACGAACAATTGAAATGAAAGTCAATGGGCACTCTTATCTAATCACTGGAGAAGAGTTTGCAGAACATGTGAGTGAGAAGGACCACTGGAGAGATCCAGCTGGGGCCACCTCTGCAGCAGGAGGACCCCAGGTACACAGCCACAGGTGTCCTCGTGTCTGGTGCTACATCAGGGCCAGGACTTCAGTGCAAGCCCTAGCTAGGCTTATGTTTAAACTGCTAAATCTGTGTGTCCAGCCTTAGCATCTCTGCAGTTTCCACACAATTAGCAGCAGAACCATATGGCAGGGCAAGCTTGAGCTTGTGTCTGTGCAGCTGGAAGAGGTGGGGTGGCTTTGCAGTGCCCCCTTCAGTCATGGTAGGGACACCCAGTGTTCCACAGCCAAGCAGGGAAACACCAGCCCCTCTTAATGCAGATTGGTCTTGCAAGAAATGGCATGGAGAGGGGGCATGCAGTGTTGTACTGCTGCCTTGGAATATCCTCCATTTGGTTAAAGGTGAGGACATGGGAATGGAATTGCAAAAAAATAATAATGGGAATGACAGCCTGTACTTTCAGAGCTTGAATTCTCAAGCCTTTGAATCAGCCTTTGAATCCAGGGCTGGCTCCAGTCTTGGAGGTGCACAGACGCACTTAACTCTAAGGTGAAGGAGCAGACAGAATTGAGGTCTTGAATAGGATTTGTAACCTACTGTTGAAATCCCAGCCAGCTCCTGAATGAGTTATAAACTAATCAGAAACTGCCTCCAGTTAGCTCTGCTTCCCTGAGCACCTCCTTGCCCAGGCCATGAACAGCCCATCAGGAGGGCTCTGACTGCTGGCCCCTTGGTCAAAGATGTCCTGTTTGTCAGGGCTGTAAGTACCCCTGGTCCTAGACCAACAGTGTTGTGCTGGCAGAAGTCTAGAGTCTAAGCCATCAGAGCATAAGGAACTTTTCACTGCTGTAGATGGTTTGAGGGGACCGAATGGGGGGACAGGGAGTGGCAGGGGGATGGTTGTCAGGGCATAGCAGGGGGCCAGGAGGCAGAGGCACCTGCTCAAGAGCCAGGCAGGAGTAAGATGCCTGTTGATTTGGTGATGGGCAGCACGCTGCCTGAGTGAGGAGACAGCGGTGCTCAGGAAAGCAAAGCTTGCTGAAGGCAGCTTCTGATTAGTGTTTTGCTTACTCAGGAGCTGGCTGGGATTTCAACAGCTGGTTCAACCACAGTGAACCAAACTGTCTCCTAGCAGAGTCCTGTCTGGAAAGGGGGAAGAAGAAATTAAGTTGAATCCAAGGAAATAATTTTTCAAGATCCCGTTGTCAACTGCCAGCTTTTTGAATAGCTTTTCCATTTCTCCTGTGCTCCTCAGTTCTGTGCCTGTGGTTAAAGTGTTGGGTTTGTAAACAGAATGTAAAGTCAGCCCTTCTGTGCCGAGAACAACAGCTCTGTGGCCAACAGCATAGTATTATCCAATAATCTTTCTTCATTATTTTCACAGAGCAAGGGAAATGATATGCAGTTGTTCACATATATATACACACACACACCTATATATATGTATTTTCTGACATTACAACATGAAATATTCATATGGAGAGTTTTTCCATTATTTCCAAAGCTCAAGCAGAAATTTCTTAGATGGGTTTGTCTGACTGGCATTATGTAGATAATGTTATAGTTTTTGAAGGATTGAGATGATAATTCCAGAACAAAATTAAAACAAAAACAACAGTCTGCTGATTTTGAGAGTGGGAAAGTTTTAAAACTTAAATTTTCAAATCCTTGAAAAAGTCTTCATTGAGTACCTTCCAGACTGAGACAGACCCCATCCAACTAGCTCTGTTATGCAGTGGCAAGAGTGCCTGTGTAATTGAGAGATGTGTTAGATATGGCTCTCTTAATGCTATCAAAAATTATATCATGGGTCCCGTGACTTACTAGTCATGATGGATGTTCTTTGGTAACAACCACCAGTCAAGTGAATGTGTGTACTCTCTTCCAGTTAGTTAGCAAAGTCTGTGTGCCAGGCCATTATATCCAGACTACAGACCCAGCAGTACAGAAAGGGCAGCTGAAAAAATACACTACACCTTTGAATAACAGCGCTGAGTCCTGTCAGCTCCCTTATTTAAATCCAATCTCCAAGCTGGAAAATAAGATGAAACAAGTTTTCTGTCAGGGACTGTATCACCCACTATTCTGTCCATCCTCTCACTGGAGGATATCTTCTCTTTGTCCTCAACAGTTTGGATGAACACTTTTTTTTTTTGCCATTTGCATTTCACCATATTAAATGAGTAAAACTTGCACAAGAGTTCAGAAGAAAAGAGGATGCCCCATATCCCAGGCACTCACTCACTCTTTCCCACGCAGCATGGCCACCCTCCTGCACTGTCCATCTGCCAAGTAAAATTCAACATCTTGGAGACAAATGGCAAGGGAGAAAGATTTTTCATGAGAAATGGTGAGTTTTCAGAGCAAATACTATATTCATATTTGTCAGGAACAAAAAGTACCATTTATAGCCACGTGTGGCTGAATATAAATGAGTTTGCACAGCTGAGTTAACTTTAACCCTGCTGGGGAGGAAGAGATTTAGCTTAACTGGAAAACCCCACATCAGATTTCTCCAGCCACAGCCCCATGCACTCCTATTCTGGCCCTTTTGGTCACACCACTGCAACCTGCCCGCAGCCTGAAAGATTTGTAAATTAAACACCATACTCCAGGACCAGGGGAAAGAAATACAGTTGAAGATTTTTTTTCCACCCCATGGAATCCAAGCCCAAATGCATTTGCAAACCTACCAGGAAAGCCCTCAGTGCTCTTATCCAGACTTCATCGTGGTTCCATGAAGTCAGAAAATGAAGTCAGGGTGACCCATCTGAAACAGGAAGGGTGAAGTCAGAGGGCGAGGCAAACAAACACAATTGCTACCTTTTGTCCCGTTTCCAAGTCAGTCTCTCAAGGTCTATAGCTTCTCATCTAGAGATGTGGCTTCAAGTTCCTGCTCCGACCCAGCTGTTCCCATAGGTGTTTCTGATGGAGCTGACTGGTTTCTTGGCCTGCTCTTGCACTCACAGCACCTCTGTCTTCCCTGAGGTAGCCGGCTCTGTTGCTTGGTCAACAAGACCCTGTTTCACTCCTGCAGCCTCCCACTCAAGCCTGGTTTGGGGCTCCCGTGTAGGACTCCCCATTGCTGATGTGGAGCTGTGTGTGCAGGCTGAAGAGAGGATGTCTGCATGTGACAGTGGCTGAGTGTGCCACTTGCTGCCTCCATGCCCTGTGGGGAAAGCCAAAGGAGACCAGGAGTCTCTTTGATGAGGGTCAAGCTCTGACAATTTCTTCATTTGTCAAGGAACAGCTGGAGATACTTAGGACACTGTAATTAGCTGATGTGGACTCACTATCAGTCAAACATAGGCTGCCAGAGGAAAGATTAAGGGATAGAAAAGAAGGGGAAAACAATATATCTGGGATTTGTCCTTTTTCCACCCTGTGCATGTTGCCCGAGTTGAGTTTCAAGGCCTTGTACCTGTGCCTGGCTGCCAGCTGAGAGCAGGAGCAGCAGGTGGGCTGTGACATCCTGCAGTGCTGGGGGTGTGCAAGCTCCAGAGCAGAGCAGGACAAGAGGTCCCAAGCTTTCCAGGCATGGCTCTGGCTGGGTCCACTCAGGAAGGCCGCAGCTGCTGTGCAAGGAAAGGTGTTTGTGTGGCTGTAGGCTGGGGGAGCTGATGCAGTCATGCCTGCTGAGCTGGTAGGTCTGATGTCCCTGGACATACTGAGCTGTGACACCAGTCAAGTGTCACAGGCACCAGATGACAACCTTGCATTAAGCAACTTATGCCTCTCTGTGAGACACAGGTTAAAAAGAGAACATCTTCAGGATAGTACATCTTCTAGTTCAACCTTTGAATCAAAGCTAGTAAGTTGTGGGTGTAAATAGGTAACCTGAGTAACTTGGCCTTAGAATTCACATGGATGGATGGATGGATGGATGGATGGATGGATGGATGGATGGATGGATGGATCCACCTTTGATAAAACTGCCCCGGCCTTGGTGGCCTTGTACTAGACCAGCAGCTGTCCACATCTGGTTCCTGCTTACTGACAGCTGGAAAGGCTGAACCAGGCAGTGATTCACCTAAGAGTTGGCCCGGATGATCCTTGTGGCTCACTTCCAACTCAGAATATTCTATGATTCTGTGATGGAGGAGCTTCTCCAGATTTTTAGTCTGTCCAAGGCCACTTCAACATCAACCAATTTCTTAAAGAACATGCAGTCCCTGGAGGGAAGGTGGAGCCCTGGACTCGGCAGGGGAGCTGGCAGGCACATGTTTAGTCCTTGATCCCCAAGCAAGAGAGTAAATACGGGACAGCAAAGTTTTCCACAGGAAAAGGAAAAAGGGAGGGGGAAGAGTCAACTTGCACACATTTTTATATCGAGATGAACTTGTCAGGAGCCATGAAACCAACACTTCAGTAAGAAAGCAGAAGCCGTGAAGGGCTCATTTGCTGACAGGCTCAGTCTCCTGTGGCCGTTGAACTCGAGACCTAAAGGGAGGTGAAGTACAATCATTTTATATTGTTCAAAAAACCACTGGGCTTTATCACAGCCTGCCACAGGAGTACAGACACCTACAGATCTGGGAGTGTAGCTCAGATCAATGGCAAGACTAGAAAGGAGGAAAAATTTCCCTGGGGGTATTGAAAGCAAAACAGCCCCTCAATCTTCAAAGGCAGCTTAGCAAGAGAAACAGATCCCACAAGCTGATTTCTGCAGGCACTGCTTATCTTTTCCAGTGCTAGAGGTTTCACACTTTAAAGACTCACTTCCTCTACAGTGCTCACACAACATCAGTATAATATTATTTCCCCCTCCTCCCTGGTGTCAGTCATTATCTTCCAGCCTCCCATATGTCTTACTCGGATCACATACACTGTGGGCTCTTCTGTAGAGTCACCCCTTGACACAGACAAACAAACAACTGCAAATCATTCCCAAGGTTGGTTTTCCCAGTGCTGCCAGATTTTTTCAAGACATTTTATAAAACCCGTGCAGAATTACTTGTCCTGACCCATGGGCAACAATGCCTGTAGCTCATGACAAGGGAGCTGTTTGTTAGCTGCAGCCTGCCATTCTCTCCTCTCCCATTCCACCCACTAAGGTCTGTCTGTCTGTCCTGCCGTGGTCTGTCAACCCACAGCCCCTGGCTTTTGGGCAGTCAGGAGTCTGGCAGAGGTGGCATGGGAAACCAGGCAAAAATCCTGCTCTTCACCCCTTCACAGGCATTGATGAAAATGGTACAGAGAGTAGTCCTGATATGTTCCTTGTTTTCAGAATGCTGTCATGGTCTGGGAATGCACAGCTCTGCATCTTTCTAAGTCATCCTTCCTTTAAAGAAAGTTGAAAGCCTGCTGTTTTGCATGTCATGTGCAGAGACAAGCAGAACAGACTGGGTCCTCCGCAGAAGAAAGACAACACAGGAAAATTAGTAACATTTGGGGTGATTTTACCCAACCTATTAGGAACTGTAGTTCTGACGAAAGATAAATTGCCAGTAACTGAGGACGGCATAACAAAGAGAACCTGAAATATCATTTATTAGCATGTATGTTGGCTCAGTAAATTATCTAATTTCTGTTTTTCTGTCTTTGGTCCCTGCCTATCCACAGCACTGCTTCATGCAGTAATAAAATGTTTTCTAAATAAAGCTCCAAGCCCAAAGACCCCACTCTGGGTAAATTAACAGAAGTAAACAAGCAAGCAGCTAACTGGAGCTAATTATATATCTGCCAGCAGCTTTGCTTTTAAGCACCTTACAGGTGAACAGTTTAATTACTTAATGTGCTCTATTGTTCTTGAATTAGATATAAGAAAAATAACATTGATCCAATCCTTTTTTTATTTTTACACACTGGAGTTGGAAGGCAAGTGCCTTTGTAAGGGGATTATGCATGCGTTAATCCTCTTTAGCTATGATAAAGTTCTCTGCTTCCTAGTGAGGTTGTTTAACCCTCTTCTAACAGCTGAAGGAAGCTGGAGAAGATGAGTTACAGCTTGGGGGAGTTGAAAGCAGAAAGAAATAAATGTTTGTTTCTTATCTTTTGCCATGCTGAATATTGCTTATCACACTAGTAGGAATGCAGCCTCAAATTTAGCAGGTCCAGTAAGAAAACAGGTGAATGTCATTCCAGCATGGAACCCTTAGTTTCCCTTTTTTGTGCCGTAATGGCTCAGAGTATCAGCAGCATCCTAAAAGCACACCATCAGGAAAAGGGGTGACATGTAATTCCCATCTCATCAGATGGAATTATCCATTGCTGAAGTACAGTATTCCTGTATCTAGATAACTGCATCATGCTGTGAGGACCAATGAGAAAAAGAGATGGATGCTTCAAATCAGTGGAGCACCAGGAGTATGTACCTGGACTCATCCCTTGTAATTTGGATGCTCGCAGGAGGTGATGCAATGTGAAGAAAGCTGGTGTAGCTACACACCTGCTCTTAGCAGTGAAGGCTCCTTTGGAGGTCACCTGCAACTCCAGAGAGTGATTAAACCACCTACAACCTCCCTTGCTCTTTGAAGATGCCTAAAGAATATTCTTGACTGGTAAGGAAGTCTATGGGGACTCTGTACCTAATGGAGGCTCTTCTGTCAATTGTCTGAAGTGGAGATGAATCCAAGCATCCCATCTGCTGCTGGGAGAGGCTGACTGCTGCATGACAGAAAGTGATGTGGCTGCCGAGGGAGAAGAGTGAAAAGTCTTTGTTAGGGGAGCAGAACAGAGGCTGATCCAGACTGTCACCCGCCCAAAGCTGAAGCCTTGTGGAACCATATTAGGTGGAAAGATGGAGATGAGCCAGGAGCCCAGCTCAAAGACTTTATTTTAGTTCCTTTTTCTTTTCACTTTAAAATGGCTGTTATCCTCTTATCAAGTTCAAAAAGTAATTAGTACTTAATGAAAGATCTCTGATGTGTCAAGGCAGAAGAGCATGGCTGATGGAAACAAACACCAGGGTCTGACAGGCTCAAGAACAGTATTTAAAAAACAGGAATTTAAACTTTTTAACCTGGTACAAAGACACCTGGGTCATTATCTCTTTAATTCTTGCTATAACAAAATATGGAAAACATTCATGCAAAGATCAGCTCACTCAGCAATTGCAATAAATGCAAAACCAAAACCATGAGGGCCTTAAGGTCCTGGTGTTAGTGGCAGGCCTTTACCAAATCATCCACTTTCACAAATTACAGTTTCTTCATGCAGGAAAGCATTGCCTGAGCAAAAAACCCACAGCAAACATGTTTCTCTGGAGTTGTCCACCCAAGATCTGTGCACAGCACTGCAGGTGAAGTCTCACCAGAGCAGAGCAGAGGGGCAGAATTCTCTTCCTTGCCCTGCTGGCCACCCTGCTTTGGATGCAGCCCAGGACACATTTTGCTTTCTGGGCTGGGAGCAAACATTGCTGGGTCATGTCAAGTTTTTCACCCACCAGAACCCCCAAGTCCTCCTCCAAAGGGCTCTCAATGAGTTCTCCCAGTTTGTATGCAGGATCTTCTACTTTGCCCTATGTGTGTTGATCCACCTTTAGCAAACCCTAATTTTACATCAACAGCCAAGGTATCGGTCATGAAAGCTCACTGGAAAAGGTAGGTAAACTGAAGTAAGCCAGTGAAACAAAATGAAATGAAGATCAGAATATAACAATGGAGGGGGTATCACCTTGCTCCTGTTCCATCTAACATTATATTTTAATTTTTAAGGACTAAGAGATGTGGATAATATTCCTGGAGTTACTACGCAAGCCCTTTATTAGGAAGTCCCATGGTAATTTTCAGATAACAGCATGGAACCCAAAGGTCTGGGATTTTACTCTTCTCTTTGTCTTCAGCTTCCTGAGGAAATGTAGACAAGTGACTTACCCTTTGTCCCCATTTCTATTCTTTAACATGAACTTACTGGCCACTCCCCCCATCAAGTTTGCAGTGACCTGTGCATTGTTCCAAAGAAATTTCTTCAAGATGGAAGTGGTACAAGAAAAAAAACTCTACAGCATGAAAGATCATTACTGGTAATCATGTTACCATCCCCGTGAGAAGCACTGGGACTGAATGAACAGCGTGTGCTGCCGAAACCCGAAGTCACCAAGTGGAACATTTCACCCTGAGAGATATTTTGGGATGTTTAGAGAACATGTCACCAGGAAATTGCAATTCAGCTCTAGCTGGTTTCTCCACCCCAACCTCTGTCCTGCTATTCCAGATGCATTTTAAATGTGGGCAAATGGAATGCATAGATGTGGATTTGGGAGCCAAATAAGGCAAAGTCAGCAAAAGGGCAGAAATAATAGTATAGAAATAATAGTATTTTAAATGTTATAAGCATCATTTTGCATCACCTACAACCCTTACAGCACATAAATAAGAAAAAACACAAACCTAAATGTTTCAGCTAATGTAATAAAAGGTCTTGGCTTTCTTCCAGGTTATTTATTTGATTAATGGAAAAATATTACTCTTAGCAATATTTTTCACTGTATTCTTTTTACTCTCCATTAAGTACTGAAGTCAGGCTACAACAAAAACCAATACAGGCTTACCTATATTAGTGGCTTCCCTATGCAGAACCAGCCTGAGAAAAGTAAGGGCACTGTTTCCTCCTGCAAGGAATGACGGCTGGAATTTCTTCTTCCAGCTGACCATATAAAAGTTAAATGATTTTTTCCCCCAATAGCCATCTTAGTGTTAATAGATAGAAGTCATAGTAATTGGTACAAGTTGGGTGCCTTGTGACCAGAAGGATTTTCCAAATCTTTAGAAAAAATGACACTTCAAGGAGAAATGGGAATTCTTTGCAGATGGTATGAAGTTTTGAATGGTTGCTGATAAATACTCTGAGTCATCCAAAACTCTGAGCCTCATAAACACATGAAGCAATAACAATCTGCATCCCAGGGATGAGGGACAGGCTTATCTGAGCAAGGAGATAAACTCACAACTTCATGGCTACAGCCACAAACTCAAGGGAATGGGCAGCACTGGAGATCATGCCCTGGTTCAGCTGAGCTCCTGGGAGCAAAAACCAAACCACCTTTTCAAACAGCAGTCATCCTATCCCTCCCGGTGCCCTACACAAAGCCCAGTGGGAATAGGAGGAAAGCCATAAGAACCCTGCACAGAGCTTCATCCCAAAGATCCTCGGGAGAAAGTAGCGCTCCCGTCAAATCAGCAAAGTACTCAGACAAGAAATTGGTAGTCTGTGTATGGTAGAAACCAGAATAGAAGTCTATTGCTCTTGCTCTCCAAAGCCTAGAGCTATCATTTAATGCTTTAAATAAAAGTCTTCTCAAAGCTACTCATTTGATTTTATTTTGCTTTGGTTTTTCTGTAGCAAGTTTGACAACAAGGGCACTTTGCAGGACTGTGCGCATGGCACTTGTAATTAAAGTCAACGGGAGTTATGAAATCTTTAAAACCAAGCCTGGGTGGCTAAAGCCAGTAGCCCAAATATAGAAGCAGCATTTGAAAATCCAGGTCATATTCTTTGTGTGTTTGTGTTACAGCATCACCTAGGGGCTGCAACTGAGATTAATGCCTACTGCTCCTGGAGCTTCCAGGGGTAAAGACAGACTTGGATGCTTCCAAACGCTCAGGTGTGCTGTAGTCATTGTCACAGAGACTGTACTGAACCAGGCTCTGAGCATTTTGATGAGAAAGTTCATCTGGTAGATTTATATGTACATATTCAAACACACACAACTATTTTATGCATTGTTTTTTTAAGCAAGATCCACTAAAATACTGAACTGGAGGGCATAGCAGTTGTAGAACATACTTTGGATCACAGCCACAGGAATGCTGCTGCTGTAAATTCCCCTACTCTAAAAACATTAAATAAGCCATCTACTTATTTCATGATCATCTGAAAACTGAGATCCTCAAAAACGATGAAAATTGAACCCATGTGTATCCTTAGTATAGTCTGGCACTCACATTGTTGCTGATTATAGGAATTCAATGTTTATAATTTGCATTCTTTCCCACACTTGCTTTTTTTTTTTCTGCATTGAAGTAAAAACTGACTTGGTCTTACCATAATATAATTTAGACTGTTGAGGGCAAGACTGCTCCTTTGTGAGGAAAACAAAATCCAAGCATGAGAGACCAATTCTGGTCTTTCACTGAGAAATGACAGAAACAGGAGAAGATACAATCCAAATTAGAGACACAGGAAGGAGCTGGAAATAAAAATTAACACCTCAAATTTCCAAAGTTCTTTGAGATAATCATGACTTGGACTCAGAGTACAAAGGAATTTGATACATTTTGCTGAGCAGCTGCCCTAAGTGAACAGACAGGTCACAAAGATACAACAGAAGACTTGTGCAAGATCTACTCTTTGTGATGTTCTTCAAATGGATAGCATAATTGTAAAAAAGCAATCTAGATCTAGAATCATCCAGAAAAAAACAAACCAACCAAACCAAACTACTTTCTCCAGACCAAAGTGGGTTCCTAGACTCACCCTCATGGTTTATGCATGGCTCTTATGTACAGGAAGGGTACTGGCTTCATTGGTACAATAGAAAATGTGAGCAAGCCTGAAAGCCTATGTATTATTTTCACACTGCCAATGGTAAGCCCTCTGGCCCCAGCTGTGCTGACATGTCTGAAAGGTGTGTCACTCAGTCCAAAAAAAGCTGGAAGCAGCCGAGCCTATCAGCTGGCTTCAGGGGGGGCTCATACAAGTGAAAGCACAGGGGAAGACACCTGAGGTGCACCTACAGCCACAGCACTGACAGATGAGTGAGCAGGCATAAGGTAACAGACCAGGTACCCTGCTGGGCATAAGCCAGGAGCATGGTTGTCCTTGTACTTTTCAGCCCATTGTATGAAGAGCTTATGGTTTTCTAGTCCTACTTTCTTTGAGTAATATCTAAGTGCCCAATTCCTGACCACCATAGTAACATGGGCAGGGTGTTTGTCCAAAACACATTTCCACTCAACTGGGAAACTGCACCTTTAGGGAACTACTTTAATTTACTCAATTAGGACTAGGGCCTGCCATGGCTCCAGAGAAGAAAACTGTGATGTGGATAAGAAGGCAGATCACACCTGCAGACAAAGGGAGCCAAAGAGGTATTTTGAGCATCCAAGCAGCTCACAAACCTCTGGTTAAAGCTAATTGTGTGTTCCTTAGGGTGCTCCAGCATATACCAGAGGGAACAGGTAGCTCAGGAGAGTAGTGCTTAGGCCCATGTACACATTAACAAGACATAGCTGAATGTGAGCACTCAAGACACTGAACTAGGCACACCAACACCTACTTCAATCACACTGCCAGCTTTTGGCTCCAGCTTCTAGTCTGGGTCAAATCATATGATCTTAATAGTGTGCAAGTTGTGCCACAGGGTGACTGAGCACAAATGAAGCTACTAGGCCCATCTGGCACTGCTGATTAAGCTCCACCTTCAACAGCAACTACCAAGGCATAAAACAAAGATTGATCATTCAACTGCAGTAGAGCTCCATGCTTATAAAGGAGCACATTTTTGAAGTGTTGCTTCTTATACAAAGTTTCTTCTACTGTTCCAATTTTCCCCACTATTTTTAATGCTTCAATGAAGAATGAAAAGATAAACACCCTCCGCTCCCCTTCTCTAATGTAGTAAGCAGTGTTCTGAGAGAGGTGGCTCCTATAAATTTTTTAATCAGGTATTTTCCCACCCTTCAGAAGAGGTTTACAAATGAAGACTTGACTTTTAGCTGTTCTTCCCACACTATGAACCAGCTTAAGTCAGGCTATCCCCAACTTTACTACAACTTCAGAACGTATGGCCTCTTTGTAAACCAGAATTCAAAAGGTAAGTCATGTTGAAGGAAAGTCCTTCCCAGCAAATCAGGAAGTCCCAGTATTCAATGTCTGTATAGAGAAGGAACTGAAGAAGAAAAGGAAGGCTATGCTGCTTTACAAACTACACATCTGGCTCTGAAGAGCAATCAACAGCTCACAATAGGTCTTAGGTATAACAGAACTGGAAACTGCTGTTGTGGGAACTGTCAGCAGTGGAAGCCAAAGCAAAGTGATTTAGGCACTCAGTGGCACCTTTATACTGGCTGTTTACTAGGTGACAGCCTGTCCTACAGTCCTTGTACAGGAGGCCTTGTTTCTTCTTTGAAGGTCTGTTGTGAACCATCTTGCAACTCAGCTCTCCCATCCAACAGTAAGTAAAACCCAAAAAGAACTAGTAAGACAAGAACTGATCCTGTACACTAGAAAAACTGCAGAAGGGATAATGCAACTGTTCTTGTTATCAGATCAGCTGCTCCAAAATAATAAATTACAGCAAAACCTTAGAGTGCACTGTAGGCTGCTCAGGAACCACTGCATTTGTCAAAATTCATTTACTTACAATAAAACATAAGAGCTTCTAAAGGCAGTATGTCAATTTCCTATGCCTTACAGGTACAGACAAATACACATACCAGTGACATGGGTTGATTTACACAATTATTGCAAAATACAATACTTTGCAATCAATACAGAGAAGTTCTGTTCAAAAATTATTAAATATGTGGTGACATCTGTGTCCTCTTGTGATAACAAAGTAAAAAAAAAAGTTTTAACAGCTGGAACATCAAATGATAATCTTCACAGAAGAGTAACAAAAGAATTGGTCAAAACCACACTCAAAATATTTAATAAGATGTGGTGTATGATCCGTGCAGCAACCTTAATACTGGAATTCAGTACTCAACACAAGCTCTGGTTCATTGTACAAATCCATTTTCAAACTCTCCATTTTTATTTAATCTACCACTTAAAGTTCTTGCCACTACCCTCTGCTTACACCACGCTGCCTCAAATTAGCCTCCCTTCAATGACTGACTTTGATGGACAGCCTCTGGAGGGCCAATTCCAATCTCTCCACAGCAGCACGGGAGTCACTGGAGGACAGAGAAAGGAAAGAACATCAGAAGCAGGAAAGTAGGAATGAGAGGCTATGGCAGAACAAGTAGTTTAAAACAGGACAGCACACCCATGACTGTTACAAAACACTGTTCAAGCAGCAGAACTCGCTGTTGTTGCTAAACAGCTCAGTGATTGTCATTTATAGGTGTTAAACACATAGACAGCAGCTGATAAAACCGAGATCACTAATTTTACAGCAGTGATCAAAAGCACCTTTCCAATGCCTTCCAGTGCAGAGCTCAGATCCAAAGTGATGGGCTGAAAATACATTTGTCAGTCAGTGGAGGATTTGTGAGAACACATGTGAATTCCAGCCAGAACTGCTGACAGAGGAGAAAAAGTGCCATTTACCAAGCAGTACTTGAATAATTTACTTACGTTTCCCTTTTCCCTAGCAATTTCTCTTTTTAAGTAAAGAAAGAAAAAAACCCAAAACTACTAGCAAAAACAAAAAAAATCCCCCAAAAACCCTCAACCCCCCCCAAAAAACCCAAAACAAATAACAAAAAACCCCAAACAAACAACACCCTTCCCAACCCCCCTGCCAAATGAAACACCACACAACAACAACAAAAAAAAAAAAACCCAACCAAACACAAAAATTTAAAGTAAAAATACTTAATTGGAAATAATTTAAATGTGTTGTCAAACAACATTTTTTCAGGACAAAGCTGTTGTAATAGTGTACAGAAGTCAGCTTCCATCAAGATGACACTTCAATATTTCTCTTTCCAGTATTTTTAGGGTGCAGTTCAGCAATGTGAGCACCAGGCCTACATTTACAAAACATGTGCTTGTCCCCGAGCCAGGCAGATGTTGTACTTTAGCAACTGTTTACACACATAAGCTTTGTATACATAGTTGGTGTGTATACCCCTTGCAATACAAAACAGGCTCTCACACTGGAAAACCACAGTACTTAAAATACCTAAACTATTAGATTTCAAATCTCTTGCTTTGGTATTGAATCAATAGAAAATGTACAATGCCATTCTTCAGTCTTACACAGACTGAGTTTTCAACCAAGGAAATAAAAGAAATAACAAGTCTCAGTATCCAACAAAATCTACAAATACATTCATCAATATGTAGTACATTACAAATACAAATGCAATATATGGAATTGCTATAGCATGAATGAAAACCAAGTAGTTGTACGAGAGCCTGAAAGTCTTCCTAACATATTTTTTCATGTAACATTAAATGTCACTGTGGCAATGATGATGATACAGCAGCTTCTACTACATTACTTTCCAAGCTGTATGCTCCATGTTTGATTGAAAAGTAGGGTAGGAAATTAAAGGCCTCTGAAGAGCTCAGCAGCAACACTTAAGTGCATTGAAAACATTGATAATCTGTGGCACATAGGAATTGATGGATTACACAGGATACTTTCTTCTATTTACAGTATCATACACTTGTATAGAAGTCTCTGCTGCATTTTTTCTTTAGTACCTAGCCTGTGGCAAATCACAGTAACATTAGTCAAAGAAAAAGCAAATCCTATTTTCTCATAAAGACTAAGTAACTAATGGGTATTACTTATCCTTGCTTAAGCTACCTACCCCTCTGAATGCCTTGAATCCCAAAATTTAATTGGCACTAAAACATTTTGATAACTTAATACAGAAACTGATTGCTCATGATTGCTTACTTCTTGACTTAATCATTACATTCACTGCTGGAGAACTATCCACTTTGCTAGATATAACAATCAATACATTAAAAAAACCCAAAGAATACCCAGACAAAAAGCAAATCACCCCTCTCAAAAATACAAACAAAAAACCAAAACAAAAAACAAACAAACAGAAAAACCAACCAAAAAAAACAAACAAAAAAAACCTGCAAGAAAGAAAAGAAAGAGAAACTTTGCTTTTGAATATCTGATGCATGATAGGAAACACCAGAGCAATGGGTTCTATCACATCATGCTGCCTCTCAGACACCAAAGACTACTGCAAGTCTTCACAAATAATTACGTTTATGGAGATGGTAAGCAACTCGGCTTCAGTAAAAAAAACTGCCTTATCACCAAGCTCAGTAGGGCATCTGAGCCTTCAAAGCAGTTTCTGATATCAGTCTGAAGACAACAAGATTTCTGGGTCCAGCTAGGATGGAAGCAAATAGAAGGAAGTAGGAAGAAATATTGCACACAATGTGGCACAGATGAAAAAAAAGACATATTTACACTTGAAAATGCAAAATACACTACAGTAGAGAAGGAAAAACAATGAAATAACATGACCTTTGTCACTGAGGACAGGAGGCATGGTCCTCTACTATGAAGCAGATTTTTATAAATGTATTTTAAAAACTTTAAAAAAATGAATATGTATGACTCAAGCACGAGGACTATGTAGAAAAAAAAAAACCTCTGTGTTTGAAGATCAATTTCACATCCTTTACAAGAAACCTGGACCCATTTCCTTCCTGGTAAAACATAAGGCCTAGAGAACCTTTGAATAAAAGCAAGCAATATGAAAATTTTAAATACTTACTAACAGTTGCATGGGAAAGTTTTGTTGTGAGACTGAGAAAGAAGGGCAGAGTTGCTTTTAGTCAAAGGGTTGCATACTCTTCTAGAAAACAACACAATAAACCAACAAAAAAAATGCAATCAACTACAGCAATTCACTATCAGTTTACTAACCTCTGGGTTGAAGTCCTCAATTAATGTATTAAAAATGACCTTGCAACACCTGAACACAAAACAGGGAGTACCTGCTATGACAAAATGACATTTTTTTCCAGTATACCCCTCATGAACTTTTGCTGCCACACACTGAAGAAACTAGATTTATATCAGTGCATGGCAAGTGTCATCAGGCAATGATCTGCACTACACTGGTGGCTCCATCTTCAACATCCTTCTCTTCAACACCTCCTTTTTCAAACTTTAATTTAAAAATCAATCTTCCATTTGGTAATTCAGAGCCAGGTCTGATCTTCTTTGTCACTTCTGGTCACACTGTAGGATGTCTTTAGATACCATTTTTATTTCTTGCCAATTCCATTTGATACTTTTGATTTGGAGTGTCGATTCCTCCTTCTAGATGAATGGCTTTCACTGTTGACTGAATGTTTTGGTGGACTATTGTCAGCACCTGCTGAGAAATAAATATTTATTTAATACACACACACACACACACATATATATATATATATATATATATATATATATATATATATTTATTTATTTATTTATTTATTTATTTAGTTGACATTGTCAAGCTCCTATCTGAAAGGCAGTAAGGCTTTTTAGAGCTACAGTGTTAACAGTATGGATTATTTCAGGCTAATACAAATTGCTTGATACTTGTACTCCATCTAGTGGCCTATTTTTTTTTAAGCAATTCTTAAGACTCCTGTAAAATTCCTTCCTCCCCCCCAAAAAAAATTCGAAGTTTCCTATAGCAGAGTACAGTGGTGAAACATCTTCCAATTTAAATCATATCAATAATTAAACCTCTCCATTTTTCTGAGTGGCAGAAATTAAGAATTATGTAAGCAAAGTCTTCTAAGAGTACACTTCTAGATTTCAGTCTTTCAAGTGACAGAATATGTTTTATTCTGAGAAAAAATGAGAGGCAGTGGGCACCAAAACAAGAAATCAAGAAGAAAATGTGAAAGAAGCTTGAAGCCTGTAATTAATGAAGTAAGAGGAAGTTACAGAGAAGGGTTTTTTTTGGTCAGATTTCTCCAGCAGGCATAAATGGGAAAAACATTCTGAATGCAAATCATTTTTCTCCAAAATAGAAAAGTCCACAAATTTACTAAATTGAGAATTCTAAACATCCAGAAAAATTATGTATGAAATATAAAGATCTGCTTTAGGTGCTTTTCAAGCTTATGATAAATAAGAAATACTTTTAATTTTACAAACACCTGAAACATAAACTCTGACAGAGAACTTCCAGGTGTGAATTTCTGATATTTATTCAATAAGCAAGACCACACCAAAAAGCCTATGGAGAAGGCAGATACCTCTGCTGTAGGGAAAAGAAGTCAGAAAGAAGCTGCCTTTGCTTAGTGCAGAGAAAGCTGCTTACGACCATCAGGGCTGCACTGACAAGGCAAGTGTAAGTAAGAACACAAGCTCCAGGGCCCACTGCTGACTATTTCTTACCAAGAAGAAATAAAAGTACAGCAAATCAAACATGCAATGTTCAGAGAGAAAACCTGTTCACAACAGTTATGAAATGCATAATGCCCAACACCTACAATAATGGCCTGGAGTAACACCAGAAAAAAATCAGTCGACACATTTAAAAATAAATACATTTCCAAGAATCAGAATTTAAAAGTGAGCAAAGAAAAATAGCTCTGCAGATGATTTATCTGCATTGGTCCTGCAGAGATGTTAAAACAAGTCCAGCTGAGACTAGGTAAGTTTCTCAAGCCTCATTTTCTAGTGCTGAGTTTTAATTATACCATTTCAGGAATACAGCTACAGAAGTACCAATACCTCTGCTGAATTTAGAATGAAGCCAGGAAGCATCTGGACTGTATGGACTGTCTTCACTTTCTGATAACGTCTGCAAAAACAAGGACGCATGTCATTGGGATTCTGGTGGTTCATGTTATCAGTTCTCTTCCCATTTGCAACTTAGAAACTTAGAAACTGTAGCAGAACTCCTCATAAAACATCAGACAGTACTTTGGACTTTTCCCTTCCTAGTTAGAAAGCGCCACATAGTTGATTACAGTAAGAACTCACCACTTGCCACATGATCTCTTGTGTAACCAAGTATTCTTAATATTCCCCTAGCATTCCACCTGTACAATGGGAACATTAGCTAACCATTCATCCTTGAACGCTTTGCTAAAATTACGGCCTCATTTTGAGTCACTAAGAGGACAGCATTCTTTAGAAACCACAGTGTAATTTGGGATCTGTCCAAAGCCTGCTGAATTCAGAGCTCTTTCTATTGACTTCAGTTACACTCTAGACCATCCCCCCTTTATCCCTATTTATGCTAACTCTGGTAAAGAATTCCAAAATCTAGGAGCTTTGGAGTCTTAACTCTGGAATAAAAAAAAAATCAGGCTTCTTTTATGTAAGTACCTTTTCTCGGTGGCCATAGTACTCTGCATACCAAACCATTCCATATAAACACAGGAAAGTTGTAAAGGCCTAAACAAGGGAGGAGAAGAAAAAGAACAACAAGAAAAACAATCTGTATAATTTTTCCCAAATTCCTTGCTGATTCAAGGTCTCAGAGTCCCTGGAGATGCCACATTTAGACTGTCATGCTCCGTTCCTCCCTGCATCTTTTGTCAGGATGAGTAGGACTCATGCGTCAACTTCAAGCTACATGCTTGAAGTTGAGCCTGCCACCATGGGGTAGGCAGAACAATTCTCAATGGGAGCAGGAAAATACATCCAGATCACCCACAGGAAACACTGCCAGCAGGATTTCTGTGCACATTCTGTACAGTCATCACACAAAGGCAGCTGATAGGCACTTGTAGGTATATTATCAGAAACCACCAGACTGGGAGAAAACAAAATTCTCCTTCTCTGCCCATGCTTCAGGCTAGGTTACATACTTGGTTTTGTGGTACTCTGATCAGAGAAGCAATTCAATACTTCTCTCCTCTGAAGTATAAAGAATGAAATCACCATGCTAAATAAGAGAACAATAAATTCTGACTCCCCATCACCTGTTCAAACTGTGTTCCCAATTAGAAGAGAGAAGTATTTATCTGTCAGCCCATTATAAATGCCTTATTTTCCACTGACCATGAAAAATGTGCTTGGCATCAGAGTTTCAAGTCTGGCAAGACAAACGTCCACTTACTGTTATAAAATGGGCATTTCATGCTGCATTTGCAGTAATCACACTGAAGTACAGAAAGTTACAGGCTTAGTGAGAATGATTTGCTTGATAAATGAGGGTTGTTTATGTAGTTGTAAGACTTCAGTGTAGCACAACACACATTGCTTATTAACACTATCCATTAACTCCTGTTCATTTCCAGCAGGCACTACAGCAAGCTCCACCAAAGCTAGGCTTAATCGAACTGACATCATCTCTCATAAAGATAAAGCATCCTAGAACTACTGTTTGTTTCATTGTTAAGCACCAGTAATCTGCTATGTCAAGAAATGAGAAAATAAGTTATTCTAGTCCCTTTAATGTGACTTCTAAGCAATCTAGCATTTGTTTTTACTAGGACATGCATAAGGCTCTTTACCAGCATTGCCCCACAATGATCCCCTGCTGCCAGTGTTCCAGAGAGGAAGCCATTTAGATGCTTTCAATGCTTTTGTCATGCTTTATGTTTCACATGAGACATTTCACTTACCACACAGAGAAGCCAAAACACAACATACAGTATTTGTGTTTTGGAAAAAAGATCTTGTCCAAACTTGATGCACACAATAGCTTCAAGGAAGGCAATTACCCTGTGGGTAAATGAAGGCAGGGGGAGAGTGATTAAAAACACTAAGGATTTAACTCACATGTTCACAACTCAGACCCCAGACTGTCAACTCTAAGCAAGCACTACCCTCTAGTGAGCACACGCCTCCCTGACAGCACCATGAACTGAAATTCTTTGACAAATGTAATTTTCTTTCTATACTTTTCTCAGCATAAACAGCACACAAAAAGTGACTGACAGGCAGTTCACTGTTCCATGGGGCTCAAGGGAACAAGAAGTGTGTGCCAATAGCAGAGAATCTTCAATTGTGCCTACCACTGTGCTTCAGCTCTCACCACATATGAATTTCCTGTCCATGCTGAATACCCAAGAGACTCCGTTGATGGATGAACTAGAACTGTGCTTTATTTCTCTACTACATGTAAATTTACTACAATTCTAAACTGTCCAGTTTGTTTGCTTCACATATATTGCACATATTTTCACATATGAGAAAATTCATTTGAAACATTTCAAATTCTCCAAGAATCTATGCATTTGGCTCTGGTTTATCTTTGCACTCAGGTCCACACAACAACCTCAGAGGATTGTGAGAGAAAAAAAAATGCAGTTTTTACTTTCCTCTCTGACATTAAAAGAATCAAAAAATGTATCTCCATCTCTCCCCCTGCTACCATGTGCTTACATCTTTTCAGGTTCAAAGTTAAGAAGGCTTTTCCACCACTTGTTTATGAATCCAAGTTTCTACTGTCTGCCATGAAAATAAATCTAGTTTGTATAGGTCCTGAAGAGAAAATTACATATGTTTAACAATACAAGTGTAGAAAAGTGACACTAAAAACCTGCATTAAAAGTGTAGGAAACTGACTCATCTCAATCTGAAGCAAATAATGAAAAACGCTATTAAATTTAAAGTGTAATAGTTAGCTTGTTCAGTAGAGACTTTAAGGTTGTACATCTGAGCAATGTATGAAAACTCCTCCTCACCTGTGTGCAGAAACACTTAACATTACGTCAAGTGTTCCAGTCTCCCAAGCTTGACACTGCAGGACACATTCCCTACCAGCACTCTCAATAACCAGTTCACAAAAACATGGCACTACTGCCTGTCAGGGAAGACCCAGCTTCCCCCATGAAAGAGGAAGGTAAATGTGTGCTTGACTAAATCACTCGTATTGCAGAGATGGTCCTGGAGCAAGTAATAAATCACCGCTTTCCCTGTACTATTTAATGTGACTTCCAGCACGATGAGTGGGGGCAAAATTTAAAAATGTGGCAATATCACTCAACTGACCAAAACATAAATCAATGATATACATATTAGCAAAAAATTGAGAGCAGCATTCCCCTCTTTAGTCACTAATTATTTTTCTTTCTTGGTTTTATATTATTCTTACTGATCCAGCTGCAGAGTAAAAAAAATCATGAAACTAGACTGGGAAAAGAAAGACCACCATCAGGAAACAAGCATAGGGTTATGATACACTCAAAAGCATAAACAAAACAATAGGCTATTTTTAATGAGGACTCAAAAAAAATACAGCTGTTTGCCCTGAACCTATACATTTTTTCTGTTATTCCTGTCAAGAATACTTGGGTTAAGCACATTTTACAATGGAAAACTATTACAGCTGATGAAGTGGTAAATCAAGAGAAAGAAGGACGCTAACAGTGAAGGGTGTTACTGTCCTACTGAAGGGTGATGAGAGTACTCCATAGAACTAAATATGGTAACTTTTCATTCAAGCAAAATGGTCTTGTAACATTCTAACAGATTTTTCTTTTTGAAAGGCTTCATCTTAATGAAAATAGTGCAATTTCAGCAGGGCTGTTGCACTGGCCGTGTTCATGCTTTACATCACTTATTGTACATCTATCAAGAGTGATGCAATAGTTATGTCAAGTTGAAAAGACAGAGTTTCGTACTAATGAAAGGCACTAACTTTAATTATACCCGTAGTTAGGCTGCTTAAAATTCCATTTGTGCCTTTAGAAGTGTCTTGGTTACCACAGAGATGAAAGTTCCATATACTTCTTTTAATTGCTTCAGAAATTATATTCTAGATGGTTACATTACATTACATTACTGGAAGATCTCCTCTTTTTCCAAAATCAACAGGAACTCTTGTTGCTCTGTTGTTTCTAGCAGATTACAGAAGTAAGCACTAGGAAGGAGAATACTTATTCCATGCACATTTCCCATTATTAGATCAGACTGTGGGTGAATGTTCTATTCCAGTTCTTGTTAAGCAATCCTGCAGACATATTTGGGTATCTATTTATTAACACATATTACATTAATGTGTTCAGTGAGAGCTTTGGACCAAGGATGATGGGTTCTGTAGTCCTTAACAATTTTTCAGAAGCAGCCATGCAAATTCTTCATTTAAAGGTATTCTCTAAGAGAAAAAGAGATTGTAATCAAGGTCACCATGGCTCATAGTACAGTCATAGAAACAGTGGATAACCATGCCTTGTTTCACTGTCCTCTGCTGTGATTCTGCTAACAGCAGCAATGCCCACCTTGGCAGCCAGAGAAACATTACCCTCACAACCATCAAGCAAAGGCAAGCTGTAGAGGTAAAAGCTTTTTCCTTCTCACCTGACTAAGAATATAGGCAGAAAGGCCAATGGTGCTTTGAAAGAGCCTAATTTTATCCAGCAGTCCCTAGTTTATTCCTTCTGTTGTCCTTACTCATTCCATTACTTCCCATGTTCTACCTCCACTTTCCTCTGAACTTGCAAAACCAAAACAAGACAAGGACTGGCTTTATGGGAACTGCCTGTTCCTGTGCTGGACCCATCCTTGACACCTGTCCAAGTGCTTCAGGAATGCAGCAAGAACACTTACCCGAACACCCAGCACTGAGTTCCCACCCTCTTGCACTGTGTGTCTGTGAGGTAAGCATAGTATTGCCTGAGAAGGGAAGAAAGAAAATTCTTCAGTGAAGTTGAAAGTTCCCAGAATATTTACATTTAGGAAAAAAAAAAAAAAAAAAAGTGTTACAGATGTATCTATAGTGAAAATGAAGTGCTGATGGTTAAATTCACATGCAATCATTCTGGATGTTTACCAGATGGCTTCAATTCTAGTAGGACAGATTATCACATATAGCAAATAGCTTGAGACAACACAGAAAACAATCCTGAGAGCAAGGACTGGGAAAGTACCTGAACTAGTAGGCTAGCAACATTTGTCCCCTGCCTCTCCATTGAGTCTCCAATTCTTATAGGCAAACTGCAACAGTGTCAAAAGAATTAGAGAATCCCTCATTTTTTTTCCACAGATCGTCTTTCATTTATTAACAACCACATTTTTTTGAGAAATGTGGGTTTGAATCTTGAAAGAATATGGCTGGCTATTCCATATCCTGTTTGAATGGTCTAACCACTGGCATATTTTCCTCTCAAGAACAGTAGAAGTATGGAGACCATTCTGCTCTGCTCTCTATGCTCCAGAATTTAGGAGTTTAGAGAGGGGAATCCCAAAGAAGCGGAATCAAAGTTCCTGTTTTTAGTTTCTGATTTCCACTGACAGATGGGGAAGACAAGTGTTATTACTCCAACAATACAAGGACTGCTAAAGAATAAAGACTTCTACAGGTGTGCAAGTGCTACAAAGGAAAAAAAGAACATACAGATTCACCTACACAAGAGCTCACAGGGTGTTTTAATTAATAGTGTGAAATCACTGCATATAACTTAAAACACTATTTGAGGAATAACCAATTCATGGCTGCCATTTAACTGTCCAAGTTAACATCACTTTGGACATGAACAGGGAATTCTCTGCTGCTAACTTCAGATCTGTGTGTATTCTGTCTACCTCCAAGTATGGAATGGGGGGAAAATGAAAAAAAAGGAACTTTGCTATTAAGGTAAAATGGCACGTATGACAAAAAGCAGATTCATGTTCCTATACAGCTGTCAATGCTGCATATATATGGTCCTGTTCTCACAATAAGCTACTGCTCAATCACAATCAGGAGCTGTTAGAAAAACCAACAGCTCTGGTTTTCCTCATCTACACTTTTGGGAGCACCTGAGTCATTAACTTGAATACTTTCACATGCAGTCCTCAAGGATAACATATGCAGCTAACTCACAAAACAGGGAGATGCTACACAAACAGGAGAAGGAACAGACTGGCTCTGTATCCCTATGGCAACACAGTTGTTACGTACATTTTACTTCATCAGTTTATTTGTGAGGAAATACATTTTATTGACAAGAGATGATTGTTTTGCATTTCATGGTGGCAAAAACATACATTTTGTGAAATGTGCCATACTTATTCACGAACTATATGTAGTTCTTGGATGCCTGGAAGCTAAACTACTTTAAACTAAAAAAACACTGAATCAAAAAAATTACCTTACAGTGGGTGCTGTAATGATTCCTATGAAGAGAATTCTCCCCCAGCTTAAAGGGTGGCTTGCTTGGAACACAAAGATATGTTTCAAAAAGAATGTGTTCAACTCAGTTAGCTAGATCAAAAAAAAAGCTAGTTAATAGTGTTCAACTTACATAACTCCTAATGAGTTAGTACAGAAAACGTGCAAAGATTAATATGGAAACTAAAACATAAGGAATTCCTGCTCTGTCTTTTGCTAGGACAAGCAAGTAATATACTAGTAAAACAAAAAATTCTCCCCTAGAAACCTCTATCAAAGTATTTGCTCTCTTTCCCAAAACTCATTAAGGGACCAGACACTACTTCACCCTGTAGAGGTCTTCTGATAGTTTGCACATCCTAAATCAAGTACAAATAACCAAAGCAATTTTGGGAGCGAAGCAGAAGAGATTCATATATTAAAAAAGAAAACCAAACTTCAGACAACTTTATTAAATATTTAAGGTTTTCCTTTAAAACACTAAATTAAGAAATTTTTTTAAAAATCACAAAAGTTTTAGTTTTAAGATTTTAAAGCATTTGTGACACACTATAGAGTCTTGCTGGATCAATGACAGTATTCTGAGTACCACTGATCCATTTAACAGTCAATGGGAAAGGAAAAGCAAAGCAAAACAAGTAAACACACACCCCCCACACAAACCAAACTTAATCCCCTGCCACATCAACACAACAAAACCAAAATAAATTAAAATTCCACCACCTAAACCCTACTGACGAGCAGTTTTTAAATCTTTGTCAACTGCAAAAAGCCAATACAGCAATCTGTAACATTTGGCTTTTTCCACAGATTCTGTAATTACACTCCTGAACTACCACATAACTCCCATGAAAGTGCCCTGTCCAATTCCTCATTATCAATTCATTTAACTGCATGCTTCAGTAACAGACATACACTCCATCGGGATATTTTTTAGTCCAACATAGCCAGCAAGTAACTGAGCTGATGTCAGCTCTGATTTCACAGAATTTATTTCTTACCTGCCAAATAATCATGAAAAGGTAGACTCCAGCCACTCTCTGAAATGAAGACTTTGGGTCAAACCAGCGGACATAGGTCCAGCTGGCTGGGGTGAACTGTAACACAGCTCTTTTGATCTTCCCTGTGGTTGTGTGAATGTCCCTGGGAAAAAGAATGGCTGGAGTAAATACAAGGAATATGCCAGAAGGAAAAAACAAAAAAGCAACAGCCCTGTTACTGATGTTTCTGAGGAACAATCACTTTTTTTTGACCAACAGCAGAGATCTTCTCAGACACAATTATGTACCAGGCAAGGGGAAATTCAGAAAAATAACCTATTAAGCATGTCAGTCAAGGTGTGTATTCTGGTATAAAAGTCTACCCTTCTCTATCCTCAGTCAGTAACTCAGTAACTAACTACAAAACACTTTTATCATTCTCTTCATAAAGAAATGAGGACAGCAATTCTGCAACTTCCTTGGAAAATCTAGAGGCTATTTCTTCCTAGTTTATGTTGTCACTGCTCTTACCCCAAACACTCCTTGTTCTAGAGCTCACTGACATTAATCCTTCAAGAATCTGTCGGATTCATTATTTTTATCAGGGACTGGCTCCACAGGTTTAATGATACTACACCTCCAGCACACATAAGCTCAGCAGATGCAGATGCATGTGGACCTCCTGGAGAGGTGTGATAACAGTGTTAAAAGCTAGGAAGCGTTTAAATTCCATTTTGAAAAGGGATTTTAATGCAGGCTCATCTGACATGTTACTGATTCTTGCTTTTGATAATATTAATTCAGATGAACAACAGCATCCAAAGGACACAGAATCTAAGAAAAACTCAGCTTCCTCTTCTGAAGGAAGACTAGCAGGACTAGAAGCCATTTTTCACCCTGTTATTTCTCTGGCCCTTCTAGACCAAAAAAAAAAAAAACAACCCAAAAAAATCCTCAGATTTGATATTTCCAATATTTGTGTTCTTCTATACTACAGAGAGCTTAGATTAGGGAGAATCTTCTAAACTTTAAGATCTTTATTTATTAAATAAAAAAAAAAGAAAAATAAACTAAAAGGGCACAAGCAAAAGCTGCTCATTCTCATGAAGCAGCATCTTCATGTCAAAGGTCAGAAAAATCTACTCATGCATTTAAAAGACCATGAGGAAAAATTATTCCACGAAGACAGTAAAGTCTAGTTGTGCCATAGATAGTCTGCTGTTTAAACTTTCAGTGAACCCTCTAAAAACAGAAGGACCATCAACTTTCATAGAAATGCAGGAAAACTGAATTCAGACTAAAGGCTGGATGGTAATTAACAAATCTGTGAGTAAAAAAAGAAAGCAGTACAGAAATTCACACAAGGTACAAATTTGGAAGTCAAGATCTGAGTTCCTTTTCCATCTCTCAAGGCAATTCACTGCACTTGACCCTGTTTCATGCATACCACTGGTAATGTGCAGATAACCATGCTTGCTACCAGCTAGCAGGGAAGAAGGCAGGAGAGGGGCAAAAAGCTATGGAAGAAACCACAATTGGACAGCTAGGAACTGACATACTAGGCCATAAGCTGTTGCCCTTTTACACAGCAAATACCTCTTTATTTTACAATTACTCCATTTGTTTTAGAAGGTCAGCAATGAGGTAAAGCAATTCACAACACAGGCACCATCAGCCCCCTGCCCTTACTGCAATTACAACTAGTGCTGACAGATTGCCACACTAATGCATCACCAAGGTGAGCCCAAATCTAGCTAAAAAATGTATGATGAGAAAACAATCACAATTTGCTTTTGCTCCCTGACTTCTTCAAAGTTTTATGTATACAAAATAAACTGAAAATGCAAATAGCTTTATGATTTTGTATTGTGCATTGGCATCGATGCTTGTAACTTAAAATTGCAAAGGAAAATCATATATACAGTCACATTTACAAACATATACATACAGGAATGTTTGATATTCAACATTTAAAATAAAATTACAGCACTGTTAGCACAGGCAGATTCTATGCTATTTTTATACATGCAAAACAATGCTTATCAAGCTTTAATTTAAACCTACTTGAAGCTTGCCCAGTGATAGGTCCTCATCTCCAAGAAACGACAAACTACCATGCCCAGCCAGATGCCACCCCCGTTACAAAGCAGGATGTCCAAAATGACTTGATCCCACCAGCATTCAGCAAAATTAGGCAGAAGGTGCATGAAGAAGAGCTATAGAATACAGCAAAAAGACTCTGGGTGAGGAACAGCACAGAATTAATATAAATTCACTTTTAAAGTACACATTCAAAAATCAGCTTGTCAGTACACAGCATACTTCAAGGGCATGAGCCACAGCCACTGAAATTTGGTAGACATCCTTCTATTGATTTCAGAAGGCCTTGAACAGAATCACACAAGGGGCATCAGAGATTTCCTTCTCAACTGTTTCCTGTTGAGGCTATGCTGTATATAAGGATATCATGCTCTTGGCTTCTCAAAGATGATACGCAGTACATTAATAGAAATGTATGAAACAAGCAGAACTACTGTGTTTCTTGGAGGAAATAAGGTGGTTTGTGCTTTAAAAAAATAAAATTAAGAGAATCTCTGTTTCATTTTTGCTGAATAGTATTAACTATTAAGTGTTCTAAACCAGCAACAAGATGCAGTAAGAAAAATGGATGCATTTGTAAAAGCTGTCAGTACTAAAGCATGGTGGCGTTCAGAACACAGGACTTCTTTATTTCAAAACTCTATTTTCAGGAAATTTAGTGACCATAAAAAAATTAAGAGTTCAACAACATTTCAGACAACATTTCAGCAAGCTTTGCTGCTATACTTAATACAGAATGGCTCAAGAAGTTAAGAGGACATTCCACTCTACTGATGCAGTGAGGGGAACAACTGGCCAGAATTAAGGCAAGATATAAACATGTTTTACCAAGAGCTAGAAACGGATTCACTGCCTCTCTTTCTCCTTTAAGAAATATAATTTTATTCTGTTATTCTATGAGAAAAATCACTGCAATCCAAAAAAAAAATAGACTGGAAAAGTTACCTATGGACAGGAAATCAAGACAGCCATGTGTTAAGCAGCCCCTCGGCAATACTCAAGGAGATAATTAACAAAATACATAGAGGTATTTGTGGAGGTACATAAAGAATGTACCTCCACAAACACAGTGCAATTCTTGCCAGTTAATGTACGTGCACTGTGGCTGTGGAAGATTATTGGTATGATTTTGTAATAAAGTATCTTTTGTTCAGAGATGTAAGCATAAAGTACTGGAAAAACATCAGATTTGAAAAAAGGAACAAGAATGTTTTCTGTGTATAACAGGAATGAATGCTGGCCCATTTATAGTACATTACAGTGACTAATACTGGCAATGACAATTCCTGTGAAAGCTCTTGCAAAAGTGTATCAAAAGCAGTTGGTTTTCTTTGACACAGCTATATGGATTTCAACCTTCACAAAAAAGAAAATTTGAGTTTCTCTTCAGGAACCAAGTGATACAGTGTTGCTCATTGTCCTGGTAAAGTTTCCTTTTCATATTTTTCATTAATTTAGCCCGAGAGGGGCAATAGCCTACAAATGTCAGTCAGATCCAGGCAAAGATGCTGGAAGTTACAGAAAATGAGGCAGCAAGATCCAGAGCACAGGTGTTAGCCTGACAGCCTCTAAGGCTCTCTAGCTGCTTTCTCACAGTGAGAGACCAAGGTCTGCCTGCTTCCCAACTTTAATCCAACAGTATGGAGCATGAGCCAAGTTTCCCATTTCTGAACAAGGAGCTGGCTGCAATCTGTGAATGCTAATAGGAAATACTCAGCTAAATCGCTATGTAACTGCCCTGATAACTTCTGGAGGTTTCTAATTACTCTCCTGAATTATCTAATTTATCAAAAATCTATTTGAGTGGTGATAACATATCTAGGTTTTGAACCTTGTCCAACACATTATCTGTTCCAATAATCTGCCTTCCAAGAAGGGGAACACTAGACATTTGATTCTGTGTCAAATTGCAGACAAGAGTTGTGTGATGAACAGTAAGAGTGAAACAAATCCAAATACATTATTTTCCAGAGGGAAAAAATTCGTACAATAACTAGCTGAGGTTTTTCTGTGAATGGCTACTTGTGAAATCCCAATCTTGAGCAATTTTAAAATCACTTAGAAAACACAGTATCCTTCAATGCCACAGAACAGAAACATATTTTGAAGAGGAACTCACAGCACCAGGATCTTCAAACACAAAATTTAATTTTAGACTAATAAATCCTTATCTATGTTTCCAAATTTACAAATGCTTTGTCAGATAAGCCAAGCATTCTCATGACAGCAATCTTTACAGAAAACGGATTTTAAAGACTAAATTCAGGTGTTTACATCAGGAAGATCCCTCAACTCCATTTCCCTTGTACATTATGCATGACTATACACAATGTGTGATATTGTTGTATGTGAGGTACAGGGACCAAGAGAGTAGATCACAGATATTGCAAGGTGAAAAAGGGGAACAGTTGCTCTGAATCAGGAAATATGTGAAGTAGAAAAAGTAGCATGATCCCCATAACAGCAGAAAATAAATTATGAATGGCACAAATAGGCTGACCTAGCCTTCCTTTCTATTCAAGCAGTAACAAATCACATACATAAAACCCAGCTTGCTGTTGTCTGTTCATTCAGCTGCATAAATTACTCAGCATCTGGCTTATAAGACTTAAAATGTAAACCTAAATTGAGAAGCCATCCTTCTAGTAACATTCACTCTTCCTCCAAGAACAATTAATATCTCGTACCTTTGCTGATAATTAAGATGAAAGTGGCCTACCTCAGTGAGCTCCCAGGTGATGCTAATAGTCCAGCAGAGCCCATAGCTGCGAATCAGCAAAGCCTTCATAGCCCAGCCCCAGAAATGCCCAAAAGCAAATATATCAAAGTGGCTGAGGATTCTCTCCCAGGTGATAACATGACAGTTCACTGCATACTCCTGTTATGAAAAGAAAAAAAACCAGAACAAAATTACTCCAGCAACACACAACTTCAGAAAGAAGAAACAGCTTTCCATCCAGTGCATTAAGCCTGGAATGATAAGGTATTAAAATTAGCATTATTTCATTTTCTTATCCTTTTAAATTGTGGCAGAAAACTTCTAGTATTAAAACTCAGTGCCATCACAGTACAGCTCTAATTTAAAGGGAAATAGAATGGAACCTTGGTGCCTGAAGAAGCATGCACTTCCTAAGTGACAGAGAAGCGACAAAAACAATAAAATCCATAACAATAAAACCAGCAGACAATACTCCAGAAAATACTGATTTTCTTTGGAGTTTTGATTTGAAAGAACCACTTTTCTCCACATTCATGCTGTCTGGTATTCAGATGTGGCTCATTAGTGGCTAATCCTTCTCAGTTTCTGATGTAATGTTACTCATGTCAATGTTTACTTGAGTATCATTTGTGTCTTATTTTCCTCATGAAAGCAATTTCCTATAACCCAATCATATTGAGGATGTTCAGTCCCAGGCTTGGATTGAAAAAAAATTTAGGGGAAGATTAAAGGGAACTTGCAAACGTTTTTTTTGCAGATGAGCAGCAGATTCCTTAAGAATACTAATTAATATTCTAGTCACCAATGACAAAGGAACCGGGTTCTCAAAACATGTTGGACAGCAAGTGCTAGAAATCACTGCCCAAAAAGAAAAAAAATGCATGCCATCAGGAGGCTGCACTTGTGGGGTTCTGTCTCATCACTGGGCACAAACTGAACTCTTCCTAACAGGAAACACACATTTTAAAAAATCTCTGCTCTTCAATCCTCCTAAAATACACATTGCCACCTGCAGGTGACAACTCAGCACTGCTCAGTGCTGTTAAATCAAGAATTCTCTTTCAGGCCAGAACTATTGCTAATCCTGCACAAATGAACACTAATCAAATCGAAGATGAGATAGCAGAGAAAGATCTAAATCCTGGCCACCACAAAGAGAAGAATGCACTATTTCATATCAATCAGTCTATCAGCAGGCAGCTAAGTCCCACTGTGGGATGACAGGAGTTGTGTAGGTTACTCTTAAGTAACCCTTACTGCTGGTGCTTTCTTGTGCATGCCTGTGCTGCTGGTCAGAGAAAGATGCACCACCTGTTCTAGGGATGGTAAACCTGCAGCTTGTGCACCAGGAGAACTGAAACTGGCTCCTTTGCCAGCATGAGAAGCACAGAATACACTACAGAAGGTGCAGTCTCCTTGCTACACCACGATACCTATGGTAAGTGAACACAATGAGGCTACTCCAAAAGTAAGGTTTTTTCCACAGCTCTTGCTTTTTTGCTTTTATATTTACTGGGGCTTTTCCCTCTCTATCTCATTTTTCCAGCTGCAGTTCAGCCAGCCATATAGTGAAATGTGTTGAACTTTTTTTTATACCCAAACAACTTTGCTAGTTGTGTGCAAGCAACCAAGCCGCAGCCCTCATTACAGCTGCACTTTAAAAATTTACTCTAATTTTAAATTACAATATCTGGATTGCAAAGTAGACCAGGGCAAGCTTCCACTGACTACAGTTAGGGAATCTGCTGTACTGTGGGTCTGTGCCAGTAGTAATACTAGTCCTCCCCTAGCTGGAATCTATTTCTAATTTAAATGACAGGAGAGCCAGGTGAATCTGACAAACCAACACATTCCTTGTCTCAGCACCCTTTTGTTGCTCAGCAACACCACTGACACCGGTGCTGGGGCTCCATTTAGCCCTGTGCCCTCCCCTCATCCTAAGGGCAGGCAGCCCTCACCTCTCCAACAGCACAGGAGGTTCCTCACAGAACCCAAAGTCACAGCCCAGAGTTGCACAGCACGTACTGCTGACAGGCTGAGGTGCAATACCTGAAGCATGCAGTTTTCCAGGCAAGGAGCCTGCACGCAGCCCTCACTATCAATCAGCTAACATGAGCTTACTGCACTGTAAAGATTTCTATTCCCCTATGTGCTACAGGGCACGAGTTTGCAGCCACTGCTGATGAGGTGCTGTGCATTGGTTTGCATAAGCAGTAAATTGCCACGTGTGAAAGACAAACAGTCAATTTTCCTACTCATGAGGCATGAGTCCTATAAAAGCACCTAGTATTCAACAGATGACCATGGTGGACAGATGCACAAACGCAAGGTCAAGGGAACATGTTGGTCAGATGATGAGGAGTAATTTGATGTGATAGTGAGGAGGGCAAGATTGGTGATTCTTGCCTCCTCATGCAGCTTCCTCTTCTGCTTGGTGCCCAACTGCTCACACTGTGTTCTGCTTGCCTCCCTGCATAATTCACACCCTTCTCCCAGGCCTCCTTTTACAAGCTCAGCTCCCTGTGTTCGTGTCCCCACCTGAAGGGGAATGTTCTCTTTGCAAGCTGCTCAGTGAGCAGAAGAACAAGCCTGGCTTTCTGTGCCACTCCAGGTTATGGTCTATGGAAATAATTTCCCAATGGTAACAGCATCAGTGCTCAGTTGCTGACTGACTGGAAGGGAGCTGAGTCCTGCAGCTGCCATACAAACACACACTCCACAAGCTCCATAGCATGACAGTAATTTACTAAGCTCAGAGCAGCAAGATGAGACCAAAGTTTTTGAGTGCAGCACTGTGGCATCAAAAACACTGATGTGGGACACATACCATACAGGCTTCATTTAGATACTACCTTGCTAAGTCCATTTTCAGTATCCATGCTCATATCTATTACCAAAAAGCATCCAAAGCCACCCCACTGCAAACAAATATCCTATTCCAAATTCCACACTCATCCAGACATCTATACTAGGAAAAAAAATATACTGAGAAGACTCTTTTTCACACCAGCTGATTTCAATGTAAACAAATTGCTGACACAAAGGACTCGTTGAGTGTCAAGTATAGGCAGAAACTTGCACAACTCATGACAAATTCAGATTTATTCATTCCCACTCATATAAAACATGGCTAAAGTATGTACAATAAAGTGCCATGGATACATACCATAATATCTGCTTCCCTTGTGGCATATCGAAGATTAGGGTCCAGCCAGTACATCACTGCTTTTACCTGCTCAAAGTTGAGGAAGAGCACGAACACCAGGAACAGAAAATAAAGCACACTGAGACCTGCAAAAAGACTCAATTTTAAAATCATGCTCACTCACAAAACTGCTTTGAACACAGAGTTCAAAAAGCTGCTTTCAAACAGTTGTTCTACAAATGAATTTCTATATGCAGCAGCTACATACAGAAAAGCTGAAGAGACACCAGTCAGATGGCAATGTCTGAGCACTCAGCCCTTCATATCCCCTCCTGTGACAAGTGATAGAACACATGCTCAACTGCATGGATAAAATCATTCTAGTCAATTTAGACATGTGTAGTACAAGGCTGTGATCCAGAAGCTCCTTAGTAAGAGATACATTAGGATCCAGGACTGCATTAGCTCTTGCTTTAAGTATTCTTGGTCTCACTAATGTAGGTCCCTAAGCCTTTACACAGATTTCAACATAAAGATCAATTTAATAATGCCACCTGGCAAATCTGAGCTGTGCTGGTAATAAAGAGTAATTATAAACTAGTGCATGTCTGAGTTACTTTTGTGAGCTGGAAAATTTGCTGCCTGAAGCTTTTAAAGATAAATATGATTATTTATTTTCACACCACTATAAATTATGAAACATGATTGCATTTAGGAGTACCATTTCTCTCCTCCAGTCTGAGTAAGAATTCTTTTTGAAAAAAGAAAAACTTATTAGAAATTGATTCCTAGGTGTATAGCTCTGTGGGTAGATGAAGCTTTTGTTGGGACCGTATCTTTACATTATTCACAAGCTCCCAGATATCCAAGACCACATTTGGAGGAGGCATACAAACACTATTTCCTGAGGCTCAAATGTATTCTGCAGCAACGTCATGGAAGACAGAAAGATTAATGTGAATAAACTTAGGATCTGCCATTCAAAATAAACCGCAGCAAGTCTAAATAGGCCTTTTAAACTATAACCAGGACTCACACGCTGATACCCACCAGTGTACACCAGAAAGTAACTTTTGTTCAGAGAAACACACATGCACAGGAAGTATCTATACGGTCCTGCACAGTCCCTCCCAGGAACACGAGGGCAACAGATGTCACCCTGCTAAATGAAGCACAGCCTGCAGGCCAGGATGTATCTGGAAATGTTGAGGATGCACCAGTCCTGCCCTTCATCTACTGAAGGGTCTGATAACTCAAACACAGCTAAATGAGCCACACCTGAAGAAGGAGAATTACAAAGGGAAAAATGCTGCTCCTGATTTTGCATGCAGCCTTTTCCCAAAAGTACAGGGGTCAAGCTCTGACAGTTTCAACATTGAGAATGACCTTTCACTCTACACGTGGTGAAACTTGAAGTGAGCAGTAGGACCTAGTGTTTCCAGCAGGAGTAATGTTTCCCAAACTTTCCAAGAAGCAGGTTTGTTTAATGAGTACTGTCTTATCAGCAGTATGCTCTCAATGTCAACAGATGAGTAATCAGCTACTTTAGGAACCTACTTATTTTTAGATATAAGGTGGCAGGAGAGAGGAACATTCAGTCTGCCTAAAGAATAATCAAATGTGCAGTCTAGCATATGCTCTGTGAACCCTGAATTATTTGAAAATAAACTTCCTCATGATTTTGCTGTGTAATTCAGATATTTAAGGAGCAGGATTTCACTTGTTAGTTTTGTAGCTAACAGAATTATTTTTCGAACTATGAATGCAACTGATATTTATAGATACTTTTAATGAAATAAGAATATGAATATAGAAATGTCAAGAATATTAATAAATGTTAACCTATGCAATGCTACAATTTAATAAACAGATAAAGTAACAGCATATTTTGCCAATAATGAAAAGAAACCAATTATTCAACTGTGTTTAGGAGTCAGACAGTATATGCAGTAGCTGGGGTTGGAAGAGCTGACAGTAGGAAAGGTGTGGGGGAACGAGACTGGGAAGCACAAAACAGGATTAAAACTGTATCAGAATGAATGATCCCTTTTTGTGATTTCATTTCCATCATCCTGACATAGAGTAACTACAATGATATTCCCAAACATAACTAAGAACAGATTATAAGCAACTGCTCAGGAGCAGGAGGAAAGTAACATTCACACAAGTCTGACGCACAATTATGTTTCATGACAATTCCATTCATCAGAAAGTTAAAAAGGCAGGTCCTGCAAAATCAATGCAGAAGTTGGAAACACAAACTTACCAAAAACCATCCTCCATAGAGCAGGGTGAGGACGTGTAAAGGGTCCTATAGACAGCAAACAAAAAGCTTATTAGCTTAGACAGGCAGTAAAAACCACAACATTTATTTTTGAGTATATCGCATGTGACTACTTGGCATGAGCGTGGATCAGTTCTTCATCAAACTATGTAACACACCTGAAAGCTGGAGCTCCATGCTGTTAAAAAAAAATCAGCAGATTTCCAAGTGGAAAAAGGAGACTGCCAGTTGGTAACATGAAGACAATTTTTCACTGTTTTAATGGAGCCATGTCCATTACAGTAGCATGCTGTTTGTTCAGCAGAAACTACATCTCAGGTGTCACCTGAGGATGTCCTGACCTGGTTTCCAGACTGCAGCTTGCTCACAATTAAGATATCCCATACAAATTTGTCTGTGTTAAGAAAGAAACATGGCGCTTAGCCTTCAGATCAACAAGAAATGTTACCAAACAGGCCTCCTGAAATTTCCAAACTGAGTATCATACATAGCTGACAAGAAGGAACACACCTATGCTCTTTACTGGTGTCAAATTATTTACTCTAGAGCCAGGGATGAAACCAATTTATTAGACTAAAAACCTCTCAGCTAATGTGAACAGCAGAGAAGGTAAATCTGGTGAAACTGGAGAACGTCTAAAGATGAATTATAAATTTAGGTAGCAAGAAGTGGCTCAACAAATATTTTCTGCACACACTGCAGACCACTCTTTCACCACTGTATGCATCAAGCTCCTTTTTCTCCGGCATTCAGTTTTTCAGGCAGCACTTTGTGAAAAGCATGCATGTAGGATTTTTAATATATGGGAAAAACACATCCCAACTCTGCAGTACAAAGCTGCCCTGAACATGATCACTGTTTTTTCCTGAACATTGCCAACTGTGAGACAGTTTACACTTGACCCAAGAATCACGATTTTGCTGACAGAAAAAAGCAAAAATTAAAAAACCAAAACAGACAAACCATGTATAAGCATTTCTTCCACAGAATTAAGTGACACACAAATGTTCTCACATTTTTATACTTTCTGCTCCTCACACAACTACCAAAACTTTTGTGCAACTTTAACTTCTACTGAGCAACTGCGGTTTTACATTGTAAATGCAACTTAAACCATTTATGTTACTATCTTCTGGTAAGGTGTTTTGGCTGAGAACTTTTGGAATTACACTTCTGTTGAAACACACTGAGGCAAGGTTCTCCTAAACATTATTTAAGGGTCTGTTAGCATCATTACTTACAATCTGAGCTGCAACTGCACATCTGCAAATAGGACACTGATTTTGAGAACTTGACTTCCTTGTTAAATACAGACTATAAATAACAAGCTATAAATAATACTTATCTCTGCTCAGTATGACTGCAACCCATTTTTAGACTGTTCCTTAATATAAAAGAATTCATATGAGTAATGAAAAAATACTCTGAAAATTGGTATTTAAATAAAAGTAAAAGTAAATATAGTGGCAATAAAGAGAAACTCACATAAAAAAACCATGAAGTACAAGCTGTATAAACCTTACTCACCATTAGGAAAAGCTAGAACACTGATGATTAGAAAGAAGAAAATCACAGAGAGGATACCCCTCCAAATATTATCCTCTGGTACAGAATCATCCCTAAAGAGATAGACAACACAGTATTAAAGTACATTATAAGGACGAAGTCAAAAGGCTCTCAAGATATATTATTTAAATAAAGAATACATGGAAATTAAATACAAGAAATATGCATGCCTATTATGTAACAAGTTAAGATAGTAATTGCACTGAATGATTTTCACACTACACTTCTGGGTGTCCCTTTCTTACAAGAGGGTTAACTATTTAGTAAACACATGCAAGCCATTAGCATTGTTAGAAGTGAGTATAGAAGCAATGACCAAATTTAACATAAGGTGAAAAAAAACTTCCTCCTTTAATTTTTATAGAAACATCATCAAATTATTTTTACACAGCAACTTTTGCACCTAAACTAAAGCCTCTGGAAGCCTGGGTGCAATATTTAGGTTTCCTTCTGCTGTTTTGGTGCTACTTGCAGCACCTTTCACTTCCCTTTGCTGATCCTCAACATCAAATGCCTGAGATGAGAAACAATTATTACAATCAGTCTTCAGAAATAATGAATGTACAGCTTAGAATCTGTAACAGAGACACAGCACAACTTAAAAGACCCAAGTAAACATGTCAATTTGCTTTTAGATCTATTAAGCCAAAGCTCTGAATATAGCATCATGCATTAGTTGTGCTACTGTTACATTATAGCTAGAAGAGAGACCTAAGAATTCAGTTTGGAATGCTGAGGCAAACTTGACAGAGCCCTTTCTTTTCAGGCAGGTAGAAGATTAACAAACTCTCACCTAACTTTTCTAACCAGCAGACAGCTTGTGGGACACTTCGGTAATACAAACAAACTTCAGACTATCGTAACATAAATAGTGAATATTTTATAATATATCACCCACTACAACTAAAGTCAAAGTTTTACTATCTGGGTAGTTAGCATGTACTTAGGATCAGTCTATTCATTTGAATATATTTGTTTATTTATTCACAACACAGTAACAAAAGAATTCCTAGCAAACTTTGAAGGTATACAGCTCTTCCTGGAAGAGCATCTGTCACATTTCTGGATGGTTCAGTAAAGAATCCAAGACAGTATAAATGCTCTCCACATTAGATACTCGCTGCAGTTGGAAAATATTTCTCACTTAGCCAAATAATTTTTCTTTTCCTCAGAACTGAACCTTAACAGCTTGACAGCAGGCTTTCATCACTGTGAGGCATTTAAGCACTGTGTCAGTTTAAATGTATGGAAAGAAAAAGTGCATTAAACACAAATGGTTTCTCTGCAGGCCTTAGGGACTCCCCACGGCATTTTTTTTAAACCAGTTGAGTTCAGCTTTACCAGTCATTTTCCAGCAGCCATGCTGCACAGGCTGACACTTTATACCAGCTGTGAACTCCAAGTCCCAGAGCTTAACTCAGGCTCCCTTGGCAATCCCAAGACCTTACGCCATCCAGTGCACTTCCTAGCCAGAGCCTCCAGCTCTGATGCCTCAGACAGCAAAACCATATCCCTCTTTTAACACATGTAAATAACACACTGGAACATTCTGTCATGGCTGCCACCAAGAGGATGAACTTTTTTTTTTTTTTTAGATAGAACAAATAACTACAGTTGCATCACATCAATTCATCACGGCCAACAAAGAAGTGAAAGACATTGTGATCACATCATTTAACTTCTGCACCAAGTGAGACTAAAGGTCCTCACCTTTGCATATCAGGATTCTGAGTACTACTCAGCTTCAGAAAAGCTCTCCTACTCATGTTGGCACCACTTCCCCCCAAAATCAACAAAGATGCATGCAAAGTAAAATTACAAATCATTCCAAGTAAGTGGGAAGGCATTTTATTTTGGCTTGCAGATACATTTAACAAGGGACAGACACCCTATCTTCTTGCCAGGAGCAGGTAAGAACAGGTGTGAGCAAGAATCTTGCTGCTGTGCACTAGCTGGTATAAGAATTATAGTGTTTACCTGGAAGAACTATTCTGGGGAATGCCAAAGGGAAAGATGCAATCATAACAAGCTGCAATTGGGAAAATGTGCTAAATCATCTCCCACATAGCCCAAGAATTGTTGACTCTGTTTTTGAAATACAAGCATTCATGTAGCAGAAGCAAGGTTTCTAATGCTTACATGGGAGGATAGATGAAAATTCTTTCAAATTTAACCCACTTTATAAGGGCATTATCAATTCTGTGGCTTTTTAGAGAAGAAATAAAAAAAACCAAAGTGTATAAAAACTGCATAATCTTTATCCCTCTTCTGTTCTTCTCCAGAGCAGTAGATTACAAAAATGTCCATGAGTGAGTTATTACATTACCAAAAAAAAGAGGGGGGCGGATACGCAATTGAGGAAAAAATAGCTAGGACAATAAATTTGGAATGTGGGAGAAAGAGGAAAAACATCTTCCATAAACTCAGCCAAACCTAAATACACAATAATCCAGTTTAATCAAGGCCATTAATCAAGGGACATGGAAGACAACAGCCCTACATCCTACAGGTCTTACTCCTGCTTCTACAAGCCCCGGCAGCTTCATACCAGAAGTCACTAGTCTGTCACCTTTCTCAGTCCTATTGTTGTGTCCCACAGAATATCTCCCCCGGACTCACTCCTGCCGGTTGCCTCTGGGCTCAGAGAGGGCCACACACCTCTGTCTAGGGTGGAAGAGGACAGGGAAAGCTAGAGCCACTCCCCACCACTGCCCCAAGGCACAGGATGGAAGCAGAGGAGCCTCTGTCTGGCTCATTCAGCAGGAAACAACCAAGGAAGCTGCAGCCATTGTGAGAAGCACTAGAAGGATGTGCTTTAAAGAACAAAATACCCTCTATTCCCTACTTTAACATAGAAAAATTAAAAACACTTTTTTTTTGGACCACTATTATTAATATTATTATCATCATCATACCTGAAGATTGCTGCTATCTGAAGTTCAGTTTCACCCTTATCTGTCAGCTCAAAGACAGTAGCAGCCGGTCTCAGTGATCCTAAGGAGGACTTCATGTTATGTATGGCTACACACAAGGGGAAAGCACTTTCTAAGTTTTTCAGAACCCTCCACATAATTCTGACACAAAGAAGCAATTACAGAAGAGACAAGAATTTAAGGAACACAGAATTTCCTCTGTCTATGGTGAAGTTCCTGAAAAAATAAATTTTACTTCTCAACATCGGCATGAATCTGTCATAGAAAATCCCCCACTCAACAAACTGCCCAGGAGAGCTACGGAACAACTGACAGCACAGGGGAAGCAAAGGATCACTTGTGACACCTCAGAGGGAAGTCTACAGTGCCTGGCACCCAGGGAAGTGGGAAAATGAACTTAAATATCACCTTACTGCAGGAGTCAGTATAGACTCAATGCAATAAGCTGATGGAAAGAAGCACAGACTGTAAAAGCATGTGGGAAATTTTCTCCTCTTCCCCAGTTTCTCAAAGAGTGTATATGGTTTGGATGGTGTCCCAAATGAGGCTCAGAGGCAGCACTCTGGTATCACTCAGGAGATCTACGAAACTCCTACAATAGTTGAAAATAGCAGGAGGAGGAGAGGTGAGAAAGTAAAATCAGAGTACCTTCTACAACCTGAGAAAAAATAGAGGAGAGTTAAAGACAAGTCAACTGGTATTTAAACACGGGAAGTGAGGTAGAGAGAGACAGAGGGAAGAAAATGAAATTGAAGAAGTCAAGTTAGAAAGACAGCAAAACAAATGGAAAGACAAACCAGCAATCCTCTTGGAAAAATGCAAACAAACATGCCAGAAGTGAAGAAATTTATTTGGGCCTAGAAGACTCCAAAGTGCTGAAATTTCTTCTTAGCTCATCTTCTGCTTGGAAGAATTAATGGCAAAATTCCTTCCCCAAAGGTGTGCAATCCATTAATCCTCCAGAATGACACTGTGATGAGAATTTCTTAGTGACTCAGAAGTTTGACCTAAATTAGCCCTTCAGGGAGAAAAGTGATCAGGCAAGGGGATGAGGAGCACTTGTAGCAAAGGTCTGTAATTAAACATTGTAGTAGAGCACAGAAATATGTCTCTGATTTTGGAGTTAAGAAAGGATCCAAGTAGGACAAGGGATGTGCTCACCAAAAGTATCTCCCTTGGGGCCATACACATGTTGAAACAAGAAAAGGCACACCTCAGACCATCTGCAGTTACACTATTTTACTTTTCCTTAAGCTCCTGTCTCAACTCAAGCCAGGCTTGGCCATTATTTCACAGCTGATGAAAACTATACATTTGAATTCTTAGAATAAGACGAGATTACACACTGAACGGTGTATCAGGCTTAGTGACAAACAATAATCTTCTAACATCAAATGGAGAGTTGTCATGAATTAATGTTTTAAGGTGACTTTCAAGGGGGGGATTCACCATCATCAGAGTTTAAGCCACAAGACCACTGAAATCCATGACTGCGTACACACAATGATATAAAAGTTTAAATGAGCCTAAAACGCACTGCACTACCTAGCCAAAACCTCTCAGGAATCACTGCCTACATACTACACAACTTAGTCTACAGCAGGATTATACAATCATCTTCACATCCAGTAGAAGGCAACAAAAACTATACGCAACTTCAAAAACCATGCAGGATACCCCTCGGACCGCACTGCTATACTCTTTGTTTTCAAGCAAGGTTCCCGAAAAACCTGTCCGTTCCTGGCAGTACCGCCACAAATGACTGCAGGGGTGATGCCCACAGAGCCCTCCCTGCCTGTGCTGCGCGAAGGATGTGGCTAAGCCCACCCGTGCCAGGGCCGGAGCCAACCTGAGGCTGGCCACAGACAGTGCGGGCTACAGAAGCGGTGCCACAGACAGCGCGGGCTACAGAAGCGGTGCCACAGACAGCGCGGGGTACAGAAGCGGTGCCACAGACAGCGCGGGGTACAGAAGCGGTGCCACAGACAGCGCGGGGTACAGAAGCGGTGCCACAGACAGTGTGAGGAACAGAAGCGGTGCCACAGACAGCGCGGGGTACAGAAGCGGTGCCGCAGAACAGTCACTGCCGTCCATCGCACGCTTGGGAAATCATCTACGCGAGTGATGTCACTGCGGGGCTGCTCGATAGCCTAATAAAGCCCATTTCTGGCAACTCCTTGAAACACACATTTTAGTAGAGACTTCAGCGGGGATCCTCAAAACGATTAATAAGTTCCCAGGAAACGCAGTAAGGATGATAACCGCTCTGGAAAGGAGGGGAGGATGCCCGCTCTCCAGCACGGGCCTGCCGAGCAGGGGGCGCGGGTGCCGGGCGGTGCAGCAGCCGCCCGGGGAGCGCCCCGCAGGCACGGCCCGGCCCGGCCCGGCCCGGCCGGAGCCGCGCTGCCCCTGCGGCACCGACCCTCCCCATTCCCTGCCCGGGAACCCCCTGCGCCCCGGGGCTGCCGGCACCCAGAGGCGGGGCTGCGGCTCCCGGCGGCGGCCGCGCACCTGGTGAAGGCGAAGGCCATGAGGCTGAGGATGGTGAAGCTGAGGAGGGTGATGGTGTGCGGGCGGTAGAAGAACTCCAGCGTGATGTCCTCCACCTGCTGCTCGTTGATCATGCGGAAGTGCAGGCGGTAGTTTACGTCGTCCTTGCTCAGGGTCCGGCTCCCCACGCACGACGCCATCTCGCCCCCTCTCTTCCCTCGTCTCAGCGCGGCTGTGGTTACGCGGGGCGGCGCGGCCCGAACCAGCCCGGCCGCCCGCCCGCCCGCGCCGCGTCCCGCCGAGCGCAGCCGAGCGGGCCGAGCGGGGCAGCGCCGCGCCCGCCGCGCCGAGGGGAGGGGAGGAGCTCGCCCTGCCGCGCCCACGAGGCGAGGGAGGGACAGAGCAACGAAGCGCGGGAGGGGGGGCGGCGGGGCCACACCGCCCTTTTACAACACGCGGAGAGAAGGACGCTGCGGCCTGTTCCTCCCTCCGTTTCCTTCCGAGTGGTCTCGCCCGGGCCGGGCCGGGGAGCGGGGCGCACACGTGGGCCGTGCCGCGCCGAGCCGTGCCGTGCCGTGCCGCGCAGGGGAGGCCTGGTGGGTCCCGCAGTTCCCGGGCCGGGCGGCACTGCCCTTTCTCCCGCAGGCTGCATCCAGCAGCTGCCGGCGTGGGGAACCCTGCGAGGGGAGGACGGCGGGCGCGGCCCGACTCAGCCTCCCCGCCCTGTGGAGAGTGTGCGGTCGCGGCTTTACGCGGAGGGCCCCGTCCCCTTGGGTGGGTTGAGGTCCTGGCTGGGCTTCCCCCGTGCTCCCAAGGGAACGGCTGTCAGAGAGGGGGGCGGGCGGTGGCCTCAGACCCGGCTCCTCCGTTTGTCGCGCGTTTAAAGCCTGAAGGCAGCTAGGTGGTGCTTTGTAGCGAGGGATTGCTGTAACGCCCGGGGGATTCACGCTCCCGGCTCTACGGCGGGGCCGGCGGCGCCTGTGCCACTCCGCAGCCTTTCTCGGCCTACAGCGTGCTGAGGATGCTGCGCTGAGGTGGACCATGGCTGTGTGGGCTCGGCACGTCTCCCGCTGGGCTTGCCTGCTGAACGCGGCCCGTGCTGCTGAGCTTCCTCGGAGGCTGAGGGCTGGCGGCTGCGCCGGGGCCTGCCGTGAGCTGCCCTGTCTGGCCGCGCTGCCCGCCCGCAAGGAGGTTGTTCTGCGCAGACTGCAGGCGTGCAGGCAAGCGTCCACAGGGAGCTGCTCCCCGCCCGGCAGCGCCAAGGATGCATCCTTCTCTTCTCCCGAAAATAACTTGCCTTCAGTACAACAGGAACAAGCAAAAGCAGAAATATTACCTGATCTGAATGCGAAAATACTGGACGAAGGTAAGAGGCTTTAAGGGATACCATTTCTTCCAAATCTTCAAATTATATTTTCAGTATGCTGCGGTTTAACCCCAGCTGGGTTCTCGTTTTTTGCCCTGTTTGCCTAAAATATGTATGTGGAGTTCCTGACTTTCACTTCTGCTTATCTCCCTAGTTAATTCAGATAGTTATGGTCGATGTGGCATGCAAAGAATACCTTTAAAGTGAGATAAAGGTTTTGGGTAGAAATGTAGGTCTGGAGCTGCCGTTTGAAGGAGTTTTCATAACCCTACCTGCATCTGTTTGCCTTTCCCTCACAGATGTGGTGGTACAAACTAAAGGGATTTGGTTTGGGGGTTTTTGGGTGTTTGGTTTTGGTGGTTTTTAAATTTTTTTTTTGTTGTTGTTGGTTGGTTTGGGGTTTTTTGTTTGTTTGTTTGGGTTTTTTGTTGGTTTGGTTGTTTTGTTTTGTTTTCTTGGTTTGTTTTTGGGTTTGTTTTTTTTTATTTTGAACGAGGATGGGAGATTGCACGCCTGAAGCCGCTCCCACTCCACGGTTTGAGGGATCAAGGATGACCAACAGGAGGCAGTGGTGTGAAGCCTCCTTAGGCACTGCTCTGATGAGAAATGCTCGCCCAGCTGTCTTCTGAGGAAAGGACACGAAAGGAGATAAACGCAGCGGCGCCTTGGTGTTGTTGCTCTGAGGAAATTTACTCACCTTCCCCCCCTACTTTTACACCTAAACAAGGATTATAATATTTCCATCCTTTCAAATTACTTTGGATATGCTGAGAAAACTTGCTTTGAATTTCTAAGCAGCCTTGTATGTTCAGATTCTGCTTTGAGCCCAGCCAGCCTGGATTATACAGAGCTTATTATTTGGGGTGGCTCAGACCTGCACCAGAGATCTGTGTGTGTACTGGTTCTGAAACAGTGCTGCACCAAAGTGATGGGTCAGCCAGCTGGTATGTGGCTGCACCTTCAATGCAGTTTATCCACTTGCCAGATTTTTATCTGCCAGCAGACTGACTGGAGAATGTGTGTGTGTGTTTGCCCAATTGACAGTCTATATAATGGAATAAACATAATTGATAATTTTTGGGGGGGTTTGGTAATTTGAAGTGTGGTTCCCAATAGGAAGTATAAGGACCTTAAACTGGCAATAAAAGACATGTATGCGTCTAGAACGGACTTTATTGTATATTGGTTTCGTCCTCAAAAAGTTGAAAAAAAAACCACTTGATATTTCTATAGATTCCTAGAGAGTTCCTGTTCAATGTGTAAATGTTACTGAAAATATTTTACTGTGCTTTTGTTTCTGAGGCTATGAGAAAAAGACAAGACCTTCAACAGTTACGAAGCTAGTCTTTGCAACTCTTCCTGGAGCATTAGGCACATGCTAATTACTTTGGAATTACTTGTAGTAGAGTTCTGATATGCCTTTATTTCTTGACTTGGGAGAGTATTACCCTGGTCTCTCAGAAGCCATTATACAAAGCTATAGAGCACCAAAAATCCCCTTCCTGAAGAGTTTATAATCAGGGCATCGGATCAGTAATCAAACTGATGATTGATGTGGATGCTGGCAGCTAGCCTGCAAACAGCAATCTTAATCTTGCTGCTGTGAGCTCCTATCAATGGAAAAACAGATCTGTTTAGAGAATTTGTTTTTTAAAGATACTGAGTTCTGTGACTTGGAACACTTAGGGGAAAACAAGCATAATGATGTTCCCTTTGAAAGCTTAGTGAGTAGGAAGTTACTTCTTTTACTATTAGAGATAGTGGCATTTAGCTGCCTTTCTGTAATGGATAAGACATAATAGCTTGGCTGGAGTTGGCTATGAAATACATTGAAAGTTAAAACAGGTGCATTTCAGGCATCATATTCAGGAGAGCCACAAAGTAGTGGGCTGGTCAGGTTATGAAAAATAATCTTTGCAGTCGCCTTTTATCTGGCTATGATCAGGCAAGAATGCATTTGTGAAGACATTTGTGAAAGACAGTCCTTTTCCAGAGGGTGATCTGATCTGTTGTCTGCAGTGGTCTAGGCAGCAGACTGAAGACAGGCTCGCTGGGTGCTACTCTCAGATTTGGCCATATGAGTAAAAGTTGATGGACAGTGACCAGGAGATGGAACAGAGGCAAAAACTGGGAGCAGAGTCTATGTTTTTATGTTTTCAAATAATAGGTTGGCTGTTTATCACATGGCACAGTGTTCCTGCATTTTAGAAAAGATTTTAAGAGGTTTGTATAGCATTTGGTGGGAGTGTCTTTGTCTTTCACAAAATGCATTTGGGTCTTCTATATTTGTTTCTCAGACTGGGATGACATCCCACCTTCATCTGCTTTGGAGGTGATTTCCGAGGAAGAAGCTGTACAGATCATTGCAGAACCACTTCTCCCCATTCAGTCTTCCACGCTCCGAGATTATGTTGATCACTCAGAAACCCTTGCAAAACTTGTCCACCTAGGTAAGTGTGATTTTGTTTGTGTGGTCTCCCTGTGGCAGGAGCTTTGCAGATCCTGTAATTGGTGCTTTGCTCTTACTGGTTACCTCATAAACTTGAAAATGGGAACAGTGACCAATGGTAAAAAGCTGCAGAATGTTATCCAGGTTAACAAAAAGAGGGGACTGTGTCACTAGCAATGCCATACTACTGGGAAACAAAGCTGGCTGGTGTTAGTCCTTTAGTGCTGTGCGTGTTAGAAGGAGGCATCTCCCACAGCTTCAGGAGGTGGGGATCACTGTGTAATTTAATTGGTCTTTCTTCTTTTGGGCTGGTTAAGGATGCTTTAATTTGCTGCAAAACAAGGTGCAGCTCTTCATCCTTGGAAGGAAGGAATGAGAATGGTTGCTATGCATAACATTAGGAGTGAGGCACAGCACCCTGGAGAGGCAAGGGAAGAGATTGACAAGAGCCTTCCTTCTCATCAAAAAACACTTGTACTACAGAGATACCCAAGTTCAAGCTTTCTCACCACCTTGTTGCCCAAACATGCAAGGAAGACTAGAAAGAAGCTGGAGAAATTAATATTTGAGAGGGGGAATCTGTCCCCATGTGGTAAGAAATTGTCATGTGTGAGTCAGTATACTAAGTCACTTCACTGCAAAATGGTCATCTTCCCTTTTATAACAGATTTGGAAATTTCATGCACACATTCTTCTGTGCAACAAGAGCAGGTCTCTAAATGTGGCACATGCAGGATTCACTGCAAAGGTCTGTCTTGAAAAAATAAACTCAGCAAAAGCTTCTAAAATGACTGCTTATTTTATCTGGAGTCTTTCCACAATACACAAGGTGGTGTAGCCTTGCTGTGTTGAGTAATTAAAGTATGCAAAATCAGTGCAAAAAATTGAGTAGTCCTATAAATTCCAGCATGCCTTTGGGAAACACTTACAGAAAGCAGGGTCTGTGTTTAATTAAAACAACTTCTAATTTTGTTTGTTGTAGGAGTTGACTTATCCCAAGTGGAGAAACGTCAAAAGGCAGGTCAGCTCTTACTGACCTTGGACTTTGAAAAAGATGTAAAAAAAATACTTCTGTTTCTTAAGGATGTGGGTGTAGAAGACAATCAGCTGGGATCATTCCTGACCAAAAATCCATACATCCTTGGTGAAGATCTGGAAGCTTTAGAAACCAGGTCAGCCTTTCAAGTAGTAGCAGGGTGTTAAGCCCCTTGGCTTGAAGATCTGGTTTCCCAATTGGTTGAACCATGTCTGAAGGAACCTGTGCTGCCTGCTGCCTCCTTTCTTACTCAACCCCTGGCTCCGTGTTCTTGTGCCTCCCCATCTGTTGGCACTAATGTGTGATGGTATCATAAGGAAACACCTTCATCCACCTAAAAACTGCCTGTTAACAAATTTTACTGCCCATCCCTGTCTATCTGCCTCAGAGGAAGCCGCTTGCCATCTTAGGCCACTTGCTTTACTTTCTTTCTTTTGTCAGCTTTCTTTCCAAAATGACATCCCTGAGGCTTTACGTAAATTTGTAGAACAATATTAAACTCTTCAGTCACAATTTGAAACTTCATGAGTTCTGCAATCAAAGAAGCAGACCAGATCTCTTCTGTGTTGACATCTAATAGCAGCAGGGGGTTTTGGTGATTTTTTTCCTGTTTTCGAGCTGAAATTCAACACAAGACTACAAAGAACTAATTTGCGTGTGTGTATGTGTGTCACACTTGTATGGCCCTATACTGTTCTTCAGTCCTTAAAATTAACATTAATTTATAATATTATTCCTAATTCAATAGTTTTCTTTCAGAACAACTCATGTGTGTATGTATGTGCATGTTTAACATGAACTCAAAACTTCGCAGTACTCCAGAGAAAAAGTCTGTCGTCTTGGCTCTTGCATGTAGTAGCATTTCTGTCTGAAACAGAAATCTGAGAGTACAGGTATTCAGAAACAGGCACATGAGTAAACTCTTGTGTAACATAGATCTAAATTCTTTCCCCTCTGTTCTTCTAATCTTGTGTTCAATAAGTGTCCTTTCAGAAACAATATCCAAAAAAATACCCTGTGTCATTTTCCAGCAGTAGTTTTGAGTCTACATATCAGACCAGACTGCTTATGTTCTTCTGAAAGGAGGTTTGGAGGGTTTTTTTGTGATAAATATCCTAAATCTTCAATCAAGTCAGATTTTATTTTGAGTGACACTCCTGTGGCACTGGCTGGTTAGTAAAGAAGAGGCTAAACAGAGCAATCAGATTTCTCCTTAATTTTCTGCAGTATGATTCTTCTGTAAGTTTGACACTGGTGAATGATTTCCTGCAAGCTTTAAAGTAAGTGTGCTGTAAAGGCTGTGAAGTGAGTGTGTCTCAAATAGCTGTCTTTTGAAAGCTGAGTATCACCTTTGCATAAACAGTTCAGTGCAGATGGACGTAGTATTGGTTACATCACTCTGGAATGTTTTATTGCTATGGATGCCATGTTGCCAGGAAACAAAACACAAATTTCAATAGGTTTGGCATTTGACTTCAGATAAACACTGTAAAAGTCAAAACATTCCATAATTCCTGACAATTTTGACAGTTGCAAATCAGTGTCTGTACTGCAGCTGCACCAGATGCTTTGTTTTATGCTGGTGTTAATGATGACTTAAAACTGTTAACATGCTACATAGAACTGCTGAGCCCTGTAGTGGAACGAGGGCTAACCTCAGTGCCAGCACTCACAGATGTATCTTAAGCTTTGGCCAGGTTGGATAGTTGTGTTCCTTTGAATATTCTCGTTTCTACAGTCAGGTTACTATTATGTCGCCATTCCTCTTTTAAGTTTCTTGCCTTTCCAGAAAGAAACACTTCAAGTGTGAATCTTAATGACTTGTTAACAGAAAAGGAGTAGTGTCAGGACAGCCAAAAGGTTTGATTTTTAATCTGCCCATCTAGCTGTTTCTGGGATGCTTGGAAGCTGTGCCAGTTCCATTGTCATTGTCTGGAGCCTAGGGTGCTATCTTCTGTGTTGGGGTGCCTGCTCCGTTAGGAATTGGTCCTCTAGAGCTTGTTTTATATCCTCCATCTGGGAGTTTTAGGCTTGTGATAACTTAATTTCTGAGGATTTGTGGAAAGAGGGAAATTGTAGTGACTGGAAGGTAATTTTATTTTTTTCTCTCCACAAGACATGGTTTAACAGAAAGCCCATTTTTTGCTGAATATCTGCTTCTGCAGAATATTCTGCAACCCATTTATTATCTTAATTACTACCAGATAAGCCAATTCTTGTATGCTCTAAGTTGTTCTGACTGCAAATACTTCTCATATTGCAACTACTCTGATCTATAACCAGAGGAAGCCTCTCCAAATTGTAGTTTAGTTGTTTAGTACATGGTAGTATGTGGATTAATTGTGTCTCTTTACTTGGTGTGCGGTATTTCCCCTCTTCAAGCCTTTTTTTCTGGGAGCTGCGCTAATCATCTACTGCAAGGGGTACTTGAAATAGGATTTCACTTTCACTGAAATCAAAGTTTGGAAAAAGTTTTGACTTGGAAAGAAGGAAAGAAAGCAAGCTCTGTTAAATATCAAAACTTTAGTCAACTCCTCTTGCTTTTTGACAACCAGATGTTTGTTACTCACTTGTTAGACCAGTGACTAAAAGTAGGGACCTATTTGTGGCAAACACAACTTCAGCTGATGTAGAAATGTGTTTTTCGACAATATCTCTACACACAGCATCATTGTATGATATTTCTACTCCAATGCTATTGGCAAAACAGGAGTGTATGAGGTATAGGACTCCACTCTTTCAGCAGTAGAAATGGAATTCATTAAAATAGCAAAAGGCTGTATATATCTTCTTGTCCATACCCTATTAATGTGTTTGCAATCTAGGAGACAGACTGGTAGTTAACTGTAGGCTAACATAGTTATCTGCTTAAGTACAGCTGGAAGGAATTAAAATCTGTCTTCAGTATTGACATTCTGCTCTGAGGTTTATTTTACTTCTAATTAATTGGAAGGGAGGGTATTTTGCTTTTACGATAACTGCAGATTTCACCCTAATTATTTTTGGCAGAGTTGCATGTTAATGCTAGAACATCTGTCCATTTATAAGATATCACTGAGGAATTTAAGTGATCACTGAATAAATGGAGGCAATATAATTTTCATCACTGGATTTTATTTTGTTTTTGTTCTCTTTCTAGAGTGGCTTACCTAAAATCAAAAAAATTTGGTAAGTCAGAAATTGCTCAGATGGTCTCAAGAGCTCCATATTTACTGTTGTTTTCAGTGGAAAGATTGGATAACAGACTGGGTTTCTTCAAAAATGAACTTGGTCTCAGTGTAAAAAAGGTAACGACTGAAGTGTTCAGGTATTTTGTTAATGACTGTTGTAAGGTCTTGAAATATGAATACTCCAAGTGTTTGAAGGTTATCAACAAACATTGTGCTAACATCAGTAATGTCACTAGAGGGTTACAGAAGGGTAACATGGTTTTAACTGTCTGTGGAATTGATATGGACCCCTATCATTCAGAGGACCTGAAGTACAGTTTCTCAAGATGACCTTCTACAGGTTATTATCAAATAAGCATGTGTATGTCCAGTTCTGTTATTTGACGTGAGTCAAAGGACTGAATTTTTTTAATTACTGAAACAGCAAGCAGCTCTTTTAACTTCTGGAAAATTATTTGGTGCTCTTCATCTCTTCAAAATACTTTAACATACTTAAAGAATTTAAAAGATAGTCTAATCTGTGAATATCTGATCTAGATAAATGCTCAGCTCACCAAGAGTGGCCTCTGTTTGCTCATGGGTCCATACCACATTACGTGTTTAGCGGTTATTCAGCACCGTGCTTTGGGATCTTCAGGGCAGGTAGTAGCTGGACTTGCCTGGAGTAAGTGGGCAGTGTTAGTTGTGTCCTGCAGTAGGTGGGGATTGCAATGAATACCAAATTCCAAATGGAATCTTGGGTTTTTCTGTTAGCTGAACAGTCATAGCTACTACAGTGCGCTATTGCTGGCCTTTCCAAATTTGAGGTGAGAAATCTCGGAAAAAAGTTTAGCCACTGCCTTGTACTCACGGTGGACTACAAGTAATCAGACACTTCAGGGAATGCAGAGTATTTCTTGTAGTGCTGTTACACTGTGGTCTAACCAGATTCAGAAGTTAGCTCCACTGCCACTAAAAAATCCTTTTATAGCCTCCATCGGGTAGTGTTTTGTTTACTTTTTTTAAAAAGATGGGAAGAAACAACTTGAGGGCTGAGAGAAATTGGGCAATGGAGCGTACTTTCTCCTTTTGATGCATGCTTGTACTCCCTCTTCCTGTCTGCTTTACAATTGTATTATTTTTTGTTTTCCAAAAGAACATATTTAAGTAATGTTTTGCATCTTAACATACTTCTGTTTCATGCAAACTCATCCTTGGTGTAGAGATAAAATGAAATACAAAATTAAATTAAAAAAAAACAGTTTATATAGGATCTTTCTTTCACAGATAAATTTACAAAGAAGCCTTCAGTAAAACTCTTTAATTTATGTGTTTTTTCTGATTGTAGACAAAGGATCTGGTAATTCGTCTTCCAAGGCTACTGACTGGCAAAATAGAGCCTGTAAAAGAAAATCTTCAGGTGAGATTAAGAATAGAAATGAAAAGTGTATTGTATATAGTTTAAGAGTTGTCAGAAGATAAAATTCATGCAGGGGATTGTGTACAGAAAGAATTTAATGAAATAATTTTAGTGGTGATATAAAATAACTGTTAAACAATGTATTTTCCTCTGTAGCATGCAAGCTGAATGCATGGAGCATTACCTTATTTTCTCTTCTACTCTGATGTATTGCCTTCCTGCCAAAAGTTGCTGTATGATGACATAAATGGTTACCCTTTTTTTAATGAGTAGAAAAATACTCAGTCTTTTTTTCCCTCCTCTTAATTATTATGTTTCTTTGCTAACTTGGATTGTCCTGTGAGTATTTAGGAGCAAGAAATGTGCAGTTGATTATTTTTCTCCTGGCAGGTACCTAGCCTGCCAAAATGTGCATTTGACACCTATTGTCTGATAGCAGATGGTCGTTATTAACAACTGTTGGGTAAATAACTTCAAACCCATGGGGATTCCTTTCCCTTTTGAAAATGTAAGTGTATTGCTTTAATTACTGTGCTGTAAAGCCATCGAGGCCAAACAGCATGATGTAGTGTAACAATTTGTGAAATTCCATTATTCTATAACAAATAACTATAAATCAAAATGTATAATTTTCAGACAGACTCAGTGTTCTGAAACTATTAAACTGTAGAAATCTTGCAATCTGAAATGTGTGTGTGGTAAGGGAGGAGACTGGAAAGTAGCAGACTGTTCTAATTAATAGTGCTTTCTTTTTAAACACACATTGTTTCCACAGGCTAGGGAGCCATTATTACAATGAATGTGTTTTTGAGGTCTTTAGTTCTCTGTGACTATCTTGTTTATCTACCAAGAAATACAGCATAGCACCTCTATTTTTAAAATGTGTGAGAAAGGGAAAGAAAGGAAGGATTTTTAGGTCCCCACTGTTGGAATCTACTAATTCTTAAAAGCTCAAGCTTTTCGGGAGATTGGATTCAGAATCTGTGTTCAGACCTGTATGTCCTAAACTGGTGGTGGGAGGACAGTACTTGGAAAGTGAAATCACTTACCAACAGTTCAGGAGTGATCAGGTTGTATCCCTCCTTCTGAACGGACTGTTATTTAGAAACAAGTACAGTAGCTGATCTTGGCTGTCGTAAGATACCAGTCATGGACTAAATGTGCTGAAGGATTGCTTAATCAATCCTCTGAGGGTTTAATCAAGCACAATTAGAGATTCATTGACAGGGTAAAACCTGTCAAAGCTTTCATTACCACTGCCTGTTGTGGGAATAAAACATACTTTGTTGAGTATTGCTGAGGCTTACGCAATAAGGATATTAGCATGTGTGGCCTAGAGAGTTACTGAATATTAAACATGTTTGCAGTCAGACTGAGTGCAGTCAAAGCAACTTACACCTGAGGTCACTGATCATGTCGAGGGAGCTGTTCCATGTCATGGAGTAGAAGATAAAAGCTCAAGATTCTTGCCACAATTACCTCTGTAGTGGGCCCAGCTTTATCTCTGCAGTGATTTAACATGGGGTCTTAACTCTGGTTGTGTATCTTGATGCAGGAAGTTACCCCTGTCAGCTCAGGTCCATGGAAGATACCACTCATGTGCAAACACCTATTTCCATACTTGAGTGCTGTCTTAGTTGAATGGTATTTTGTGTGGTGCACTCATATTTATAAAGCAGAAAAGCTAAAAAGAGGAGTTGAAAGACCTGATTATAGTTGCCTCTAGAAACAGTTCCCTGTAAGAATTTGGAAGTCCTAAGGTAAATTCAAAACCTAGATTCCAAGCCTTTCCCTCCATTTGACAAGCAGTTCTGGAAAAGAGCTGCAGTCTTGGCCCATCAAACTGGGCAAACAAAAACACCACCTTCTTGCCAATTGAAGTACCTTAGTTTGATATGAAAGTCTGGTTATGTTAGCTGGCAAGCACACCCACTAAACTGAAAACAAGCTGCTTGTAAGTGTCACTGGAGGATAGAAGAAATGACTGAGTTAACAGACACTCTTGTATGCTGAATTCTTTCTCAACAACTCAATGAATTGCTTGCCATTCTGCACTTTGGGAGGAGTGCTCATGATTTTATTGAAAAAATGTGTTTTGTTTGCCTTTTGGGAAATCATAATTGAAGTCAAGGCAGTCTCTGAAAAAGACATCTTACTTGAGACTTTATTGAACTGTAGAATAAATCAAATACACTATGTATTCTACACACCTCTTTTAGGTTCAGCAGTCTTGAGTTGAAGACTATAGAGATTATACTCCCTATTTTAAAAAATGTACCTTGGATACATTAGCAAAAGAGGTAACACATTAGCAAAAGTAGTCACTAGCTATTTGATTGCTGTGCTTTTCAGAGCTCATCAGCTCCACAGGAAGAAAGTCTTTTGACAGCTTGGTGTTGAAAATGATAAAGGACTCTTAGGGGAGAATTTTTATGCTTTTAACTGCCATACATATGGAGATGTGGTTTTTTTGTTCATATCTCAGACAAACTGAAAAATACATGACATTCACAGAAGTTATCTTTATTTTGAGGTTATTCTATAAAACAATTACACTTTTATCTAGAACAATAAATAATTTGCATTGTCTGACTTTAGAAGAACTGAAGTGGCAGATATTTTTGTGGTTTGCATTCTTGTGGCTGTGTGAAAAAGGATAGAAGAATTTTGCATTAATTTATTTCAGTGGCACATTAAAACAAGCTAAGTTTGCTGTACTTGCAAAGATAAAATTGTGCTCTTTTTCAGGTTTGTCAAATTGAACTTGGTTTTCAACGTAATGAAATTCAGCAGATAGTGTGTAAAACTCCCAAGATTTTAACTGCAAGTAAAAAGAGACTCAAACAGACGTTTGACTACTTACACAACATAATGGGCATTCCCCACCACATGCTTACTCGCTTTCCTCAGGTGAGCTGTTAATCTGGGAATAAATTGTAGGTGCTCTTGTCATAGCCACTTCACTAATGTGCTGAAGGTGGAGCCTTGCTCTGTGCAGAACATAAGTGTATTCTTCAGCTAGCCTGTGGCTTTTACTCTAATAGGGATAACTTTTATTAGCAATCCAGAAACCATTGAGGGTTTCCATATGGAACTGGTGCTTATTTTCCCTTAGCACATGTGACATCACTACCCACAGCCTTGTGATATTTAAGGTTTTCAACAGAGGTAGTCATGCTCATCTCGTCTGTGTTCATGCAAGAGAGATTACTGCCTGCTTAGGGATTTGCTTGTCCTGAAATCTTACCTAAGAGACACAAGAGAAGGCAGATTATGCAGAAGATCTGTTCAGTAGATAACATTATATATATATATGTAAATATAAACATTTCTTTCAGGTTTGTCTAGTTAAAAAATAAGCTTTAGAAATTTTAGGATCTGGAAATACAGTGTAAAGATAAGAGAAGTTCTGTCCATTAGACAATCAGATTATCATTGGTCTTCTTATTGCTGCAGCAATTGCTAAAATACCATGGGATTGAAAATAGATTCGTTTCTTAATTACTATTTTGGGGTTTTTTTTCTACCTCCTCATTACTGCTATTTCATCACAAATTAAAAGCTGAAAGTGTTAGTCACTTCATTCAATGCCTACATGCAGTTGCACTATCTTCTTACAAGGCAAAAATGAAAGCAGAAATTACAGCTTCTGAACAGCAGTAGTTTTCTTTCTAAAGCAAGTTTAGGAGAGAATCTAAGTGGCTCGAAAGCCAAAATTGCATGGGGGAATAAAACCATTCCTCAGGATTTTGATTATCTTACTATTTAATCTATCTTTACTTAACAAGGATGCTTGCTTTTATGTTCATCTTTGTCAGTTTGCCCTCCTTGATCTGTAAGTGACCGCAAGTTTTGCTCACTTCTCAGCTGTCTTATTGTTGGCTTTATGGTGGTTCACCTCATTACTTTTCTTCCTTTTGTTTGGTAGGATAAGGGGAATGTTTCCTCTGTTCCTTATACTTGGCACAGTCTCTCCCTCTCTTTCCTGTTCTTCCCTTTCACCCTGGAAAACTGTGAATTCCAGGATACAGGTAGTGCACATCAGTCTATATATGGTTGGGCCTTTAACTTGTGCCTTCACAAATGCCTATTTATCTCCATCTGTACTCACTTTTATCCTCAATGACAGTAATATTGAAAATAGGAAGTATACAGGATTTTTTTTGGTCAAATTCTCTCTGATGTTACAGTTCTCTTGTAACCATTCTGTAAGCTATAAATGGTGGTTAAGTGTTTCTTTTATTTTCTCCAGTATTTTGACTGCCTCTTAAAATTCAAGGAAGGCAGAGGAGGAACAGTAGTTTTGTTTTTCCATCCTTGTTCAAATTAGTTTGCATCCTCATTAAGCTCTTCTTCCATTAATGGAGTCTCTTTTTTAGTAAAATCTCTACTTCCTATTCATATTTTCATCATTATTGCCTCTATATCATCTCTCTCTATTCTGTTGTATTGCTCAGGAATGAGCTTAGATCTTTGCTTTTACGACTTAACTGTGCATCTCATCTTCCCCGCTTCCCTCTCTTTTTAAATGTTCTGCTGATTTGTGTTTCTCTTACCATTGTTCTCATCTTTGACTGTCTAGATTATTTTTTTTTTGTGGCAGGTATCTTCAAAGGTAGGCATTGCTGTGCAGCAGAAGACAAATGGTTGCTTTGAACCACCACACTGTGCCTCTTGGCCACATTATCATGACAGGAGTCACATCCACTCACCTTTACCCTTGCCACTGTGCCAGTTTGTTATTTGCATTATGCCATGTGGTCACCTCTTCATTTCTTCCTTGTAGCAGTGATCATTTGGATCTGTATGATGCTAGAGGGAAAGTGCTCCCTGTTACTGAATGCCTCCACTTTCCTGGCTGTGATTACACAAAAGTAATATGGTTGTTATACAGAAACAACTCTCAAGCACATTAGGATTTTTGTATCACTCCCTGTTTTTTGTTGTGTATGTCAGCATATTGTATTGAAGTATTTATTTAGAGTTTAGATAATTTATATATAAATGTAACCTACCTGGTGTTTGACATAAATTAAAGGAAAATAAACGTATTTTATATATAAATGTAACCTACCTGGTGTTTGACGTAAATTAAAGGAAAATAAACCTATTATTTTTTTGCTTCCTAGATCTTCAGGTTGTCTAAAAAATGCTCTTATTTTTGATGCCTCAGGGTCTGAAATTTAGACAACCTAAAAAAATTTTCCCTTTTTTCTTTCTTAGGTTTTCAACTCAAAGCTATTACGAATCAGAGAGAGGCATATGTTTCTTGCGTTCTTGGGAAGAGCCCAGTATGACCCAGCACAACCCAGCTACATCTCCCTGGATCAGCTGGTATCCTTGCCCGATGAGGTGTTTTGTACAGAGATTGCCAAAGCGTCTATGCAGGACTTTGAAAATTTCTTAAAAACACTTTGATTAGTAACACATGTAAAAAATTATAGAATTAAGTTGTAAAATAAACACACTTTATAAAACGAGTTCCCCTTAAGGTCTCTTAACTTTTTAATTACTGGTTTAAGAAGTCCTTGTTTATGAAACGTGTAGGATTTAAAGGCTTACAGTATTACTTATAGTAACTTAAAAATGTATTTCAGAAGGATTGAGCCATTATGATGATTGCTACTAATGCAAGCCTTCTAATTAATCACTAACTTAATTCAGAGTGGATGATGCAGCACATTAACAGAAAGGTAAATTCAAATACTTTTTTTTTTTTATAATGGCAGAATTTTGGGAGATTGGAAAACTAGCTAGTGACTTATTCCCTGTCTTGCCCTGTGTTATCTTCTCCTTTCACCCTCTTCCCCAAAAGTTAGAATAGCAAGATAGCGTGGTAGTGAAGTAATGTTGTGTTTACCTGCTTGAGCTAATAATGTTATTATTTTCCTTGTATGATAGAAAGAATCACACCATTAATATGTGAAGCTCCTCATACAGAAAGGCATTCTTTCAATAGGCTACAAAGGTGTTTCTTTTTGAAGCTGGCTGCTGAAATTAGCATCCTAAAAGGTGGTTAGAAATGTCAAAAAAAACCCCAGCAAACGGAATTTAGGAAAATTGTAAAAAGAAAAAAAAAAGCTGTTAGTGTCCCTGAAATCTAGAAGAACTTTTAGTTACTTTTCTCTTCCCCATGTTCAGTTTTTCACCCCCCATACCAATGAGATTTGTGTGGCTTTAATACACAAGTAACCACATGAAAAGAGGCTGTAGTATATATTAAGGTGATAGAGTTGGTCAGTTGTAAAAGCTGAAGTAAATTCTGACATTTGGCATCATGGGATATTGAAAATACTTAATCTTATCATAACACAAAGCACGTTAATATGGAATTATCAAATGCTTCACAGTGTATTTGGGAAAAATGAAAAAGCTGCCTTAATCCACATGCAGAATTGTTTGATGTTGTTTAGAAGTTTGAATTCCTTCATTAAAAGCAGCTCAGGAAATCTGAAATCCAGATGTTTTAATTTGGATTTAAACTTGTTTAATGAAAATGCCTCAATGTTTTAAAACCTCACTGTTGAAGCTAAAAATAGCAATTTTTATGCACACAGCAGAATAAAATCCAAAAGGCTAAATTCTACTAATAGATGTGACATAAAGTAAGATTAAAGAGATTTAAAGAATGAGAATAGTAGTGATCTCTGGATTATGACTTTGGATAAATTCTTATTTCAAATTAACAAGTGCTTGAAACACATTGAAAAACCACATTCATTTTCTGCAATATATATCTGAGATGATCTCTTTTGTAATTTTTCTCATGTTTTCTGTTCCATTGGCATGGGAAGATTGTCTGAAATACTCTATTAAATAGACAGTTCTTGGTGGAGGTGCATATCAAATTTCATGGTGGCTGAAATGTGCTGACTAAGCACTTCCCCCCATTTCCTCCTGTTAAATAAAAGTATCCAAAGTCCAATATGCTTACTTGGATTTCTGACAGTATTAAATGCTAGTAACAAACGGTAATCTTCAAATAATCTTGTAAAAAATAATGTTTACCGTAAAAATGTTAATAGAAAATATGTGGGTTCATAATGTTGGAGTTAATTTTTGCAGATTTTCTCCACTAGCCTTATTACTATGTATTACCATTGTAACAGAAATTGTATTACAGATTCTGTACATTTTGAATGTCTCAAAATTTGGGCTTTAAATTCCTTTAATATTTTTAAATGTGGGAATGATTGCTGCCACAGCTAAACCAGTTTCTTTGGAATGTTGAATGCGCAAGCTCCTGCCGAACCAGCTTCCCCGAACCGCGATGAAGAATGGACGCAAAACATTTAAAGGGAGTGCTAAAATGGGAGGGGGGGGATCGAAGAACTTTTTGAGCATCCTGACAAAAACTTTGTGGCTTTACGATTAAAAAAAAAAAAGAAACCATAAACTTTTCTGGCTGAAATTGCCCACTGCGTTACCTACTACCTCTTTCTGGGCTCCCCCCACGTCCACATTTTGTTACAAATCGCAGTGCTCCCTTCCCGAAGGCAGGCGTGGGCAGATGCAGCGCTCTGTGCTCTCCGCTCCCCTGGCGGCTGCGATACCTGAGCAGAGGCAGGTTTCTGCTCCTTGGCGTGACCCATGGTTGCTTTGCTTAGCGTGCTTTACAAAGGTAATTTTTATTTTCTATTGTTTTCCTCTGTCGCCGTTTCTGCGCCCCCGGCAGTGCGCAGGCGCGGCCGCCGGGCGGGCATTGGCGGGCCCGCCCCGCCCCGCGCCTTACCCAGGAGGCCGCGCGCTGCGCCGAGGTCAAGATGGCGGCGAGGGCGCCTGGTGAGGCTGCGGGGGCGCTGAGGGGGCGGCGGGGCCGGGTCTCTCCCCGACCCCTTCCCGTTTGCGGTGCTGGGCTCACCTCGGCCCGCGCTTGGCACCGAGGCGGGCCGTGACGGGGAGAGGGGGAGCCGGGGAGCCGGTGTGCACCGTATGCCCTTGACAGGGACAGCGAGTGCCGGTTGCACAGTTGCCGGGCGAGTCTCCTCGCCGGCTTTCCCGTGGCAGCGGAGGGAGCCTGGCCCCGACAGCTGAGCCTTCTGGGCGTACACAGTGCCCGGGAGCACCAGAGGAAGCCTTGGGCTGCTCGTGAGGGCCCTCGGGGATTGCTGTCCTGCGCGGATACCGACTCGGCGCGCAGTCGGTCTAAGGTTATTCCTCGTCTGGCCCTAAAGGACGAATGAATAACTAAGTAACCTGCTGAGGTAGTGCTCTAATGAGCTTTTTTGGGATGTTTTGGGGATGCCTGGTAAGACAGATGACTTAAAAGTCCCGTAAAACAGCTTGCCCGCGCTGCACTGTCCGTGTCGTGCCGTTCGTGGCCTTCTAGACCCCTTGTTGAGGTATTTAATTTTGTGTAAAAGCACCTTTGCCATCCCAAAACACATTTAAAGGAAGCTAAGCGTGATATATGTGGTGTGAAGTTCTCTTTTTTTGTCTGATTAATATTTTTTTTGTTTGGTTGGGGTTTATTTGAGGTTTTAGTGTGGATTTCATGGTTGACTTTGGCAGCTCCTTGAAAAAGGAATAACATTCAAGTATCTGGAGAGGAGAGCAGAAGGTTAACAGTATAATAATATGCTGGGCTTGAAGTCACATAGTGAAAGCCAAAGAACCTAGATAAATTACTGGAAAAGCCTGATGGTTTTGCTTTATGTAGACTCTATGGGTTTGGCTCATGTGAGTGTTACAGAGTCTGAGAATTTTGTTGCTGTCTTTGATGAGGAATTGGTAGCATTTTTCCAAATCTTGAAGCAGCCCAATGTTCAGATTCAGTGAAATGGGTTAATCTCTTGTATGTAATGAGTTCAGTGTCAGTTATGTGATGCTGAGAAGGGCCAAGTCGTGTATGGTCAAATTCAGACTTGATGCAGTGTTACATTACTGCATGTGTTGGAGGCCAGCAAATATTTGTGTACTGCCACAGGAATGTGTAAATGTTGAATTTTACCTTGCTGTGCAACTGATGATCGTCATGTTCAGTTGCAGGAGGTGGTCGCCTGTTAGACAAGATTTGCAAGTGGTATTACAATGCAGCTGGGTTCAACAAATACGGTAAGTGTTCCACTGAGTTTTAAAAACTGCGACTGTAACAGTTCTCAAACTAGTTATGGTTCATAGCTGGCATATGTACATGCAGGTTGGCATAAGTCCTTTTGATCAAAACTAGCTGCTGCTACTGTGGCAAAAAAAGTTAGCAATAGCTTCAGTTATTTCTGTTATTTCCATTATTTCTGTGCTTGCTCATGTTCCAGTGAATTAACTTATAACAGGCTAAGCTGGGGTTGCTGAAAGAACTTTCACAGAGCAGTCCTGAAAACTCAGTTATTTACATTTCCCCACCGAGTCACTTTCCCTGGCCAGTGTCTTCTAACCCAAAGACTGCCCTTGAAGCTGGAGAGGTTCCCACTGATAGTAGTCAGCCTATCTGCAGTACTTATGCAAAGTATGAAAGTGCAAAAAAGATTATAGTTATTCTGCCCTTTGTGTCACCATAACTTCAGCTGGCATCACCCTGGCCTGGTGGAATAGGTGTCAAAACAGGGCTTCCTTAAGGAGAAGCGGGTCCCTTAATGGTATTGTCTTTGGTTTATTCAGAGTTGTTACCGAGTTTGTTTCAGCCATTTAGATGGCAGAACAGTTCTTGTATGACAAGAATCTCAATATTCAGATGCTGCAATTTATTGCTCACCAAATGCAAGCAAATCTCTTAAAGGAAGTTAACATACCTGCCCTGGGGAAGTTAAAAAAAATTACAGGAAAACTGTTAACAAGTAGCTTAGATCCTTCCTCCAAAGATGCAGTGCTTAATTCCTCTTGATAATGCCTGTCTGCTGAAATTCTTACTTCTGCTGCTTATCTGGAAATGCAAGTAAAAAATTAGAGAAGCACCAAATTTAATATTAGTGATTAAACTAGCAGCAGTGCTCCCTGTGCCTTTGGAATAAATTACAAAATTGAATTTGAGAAAACGTGACTCAAAATAAATTTTTGTTTTGTTGAGACACTACTGCCAAATCAGTCACATGAGATGAAAACCTTTAACCATAAGTCAGTTGGTGTGTTGTAGTAATCATCTTGGAATGCCACAGAAGTAATATTTTGTCCTATTTTGTTAATACTGAACCTTACAGAGAGGTTGGTTGAGTTTCGAGAATCCTTCGTTCCACAGAAGGTGTGGGTGTGCTTAGTTTTGAGAAGACTGGGTGTTTCTCCCTGATTTAACTTCTAATTTGGAGCTCACACACCAAGATAGAGCAATAGGTTTCCATAGCTTAATATAGTCAGCAGAGGTCTGGTCATTATGAACAGGGCAGTTTAGAAAAAAAATTCTTCAGTACTGAAGGAGTCTCATCAGTGGCTGACAGACTCATGGATTCAGAGCTCTCAAAAACCCTTTACCTGGACAGTCATCTTTAACAAAAATACAAAATTAGATGCACAGAAGTTCACCCCTTAGATCCAAGGAAATTTTTGTTCTGTATATGTATATTCTCATGAAACACATTGAATTAAATTAAATACCCATTTTCCTTATTCCTCTTTAAGAAAAGGAGTGGAAAAAATAAATGGAGTCTGTGAAAGTCAGTGTTTAGGGTTGCATGTTCTCTCTGAGCAGTTAGTGGCTCTCCTGGATTGTTTTGACTTTTCTTCATAATTTTGTGCTGGAAGTGTTTTGCCCATGGTACATGGGCAAGTGTCAATCCTAAATCTTACTGAAGAGCATTTATTCCGTGGTCCTGTAAATTCTTCTTGGTACAGGGCTAATGCGAGATGATACACTGTATGAAGATGATGATGTAAAAGAAGCACTGAAGAGACTTCCAGAAAATCTGTACAATGAGAGAGTATTTCGCATAAAGCGAGCTCTGGACTTGAGCTTGAAACATCAGATCCTTCCCAAAGACCAGTGGGTGAAGTATGAAGAGGTATGGCGTGTTTCCAAGGTGCAGCTCTTAAATGGCACTGCCAGGACTGGTGGTTGGGATTTTCATTCTCCGGGGAGACACTTGTTCTTTATAGTGAGTGAGTCAATAGCTCATGGAATACCTCTGGAAAACACTTTTGATTGCAGTTTAAAAATCTGTTTTTCTGTATGAATTACTAAATTCTTCTCAAGATGACAGAAACTTAAGCTGTAGCTCAGAATCACAGCACTTTGTTTGTATTCAGACAAAATACTTCTTCTAAACTGTCAGATAAAGAAATACAATGTAAATAGCTTTGGAATTCTTAAAGAAGGTCTCCTGCTTTTCTGATTAAGAAATAAATCTTGCAGAAAATCTTGAGCCAAAGATTTTACATTAAAATAAGTGTTACCTTGTACTTTAAAAAAACCAACTGAACTTTCCTTATCAGATGTAACTAAAATTTATTTTTTGGTAGTGAATCAGTTGACAGACTTTGCGTCAGTGTCCACCTCAGCTTTCTCAAGTTTACCTGGCAGAGAGGAATTTTATCATCAAGCTTTTGACTGTAGGAGAGTATAAAGGTATTAATGCATCTCTGAATAAGCAGAAGCTGTTTCTTTTGCTCTCATAGGTCATATTTAGGTGACTGCTACATTGAATAATTGGTCACATATTTCCTCAAGCAGCAGTTTGGTTTGTAAGTGTTAAACATGGTCAGGGTGTTCTATCAAATACAAGTTTACAGTGCTGTTTAGAAGTTAAGCTCAAAAAGAGATTATCTGGAGTATTATTGTTGGACTTTGAACTAATTAAAGTGGATCGTGTACATTTGTGTGTCTGCCAAAAGGAACAGCTTCTAAAGGCATAGCTGTAAGCATCACTTTGCCTGCTAATGTTAATGAGGCATTACGAATTAGTGGTTGCTGCAGTTGAGAACTTGTCATCACAGACTTGGCAGATACAAAGTTTACCTTTCCAGGGTAAGTAAGACTGGATTTTTTGGTTGGTTCGTTGTTTTTTTTTTCCTTGATAGGTTGGTGTTTAGTCAAACCTGCGAAGGAATGAGAAAGAAACAATCTGTAGGAATGACTTGAGGTGTTTCTGGACCTTGCTGTAAGTTTAAATATAAAACTTATTAAATATCTCTTATTTTTCAGGATCACCGTTATCTTGAACCATACCTAAAAGAAGTAATCCGTGAAAGACAAGAAAGGGAAGCATGGAACAAGAAGTAACTATTGAACTACTTCATGCAAATACCCAGATATTTCTGATATTTTAAACATTTGGTTGTAAAAGTCCATAGGGAGGCAATCGTGGGGCTGAGGAATACTGTTTCAGCTTGTTCATTGAGTCTGTTCATCCAACTAAAATAAACATGTCAAACTATAAAAATCTTGGAAGAGTTCTTTCTCAATGTTAACAAGCTAATGTTCGGATCTTTCCTGTGAGCATATACATTACACATTAGCTTATTGGTATGCAGTCTTCATTCCAGCTTTTGATTCTTGCTCTTTTCATCATACAGCTGTTTTCTGCAGTAGTAGAATTAGGTAAGAAATTTTCAAGGCTGTTGGTGCTAGTTGCTCTCTTAAGTTAAAGAGATTTGGTATTCATTCGTCAGTTGTCACTGTAGACAACAGTACTGAACCAGTGGTTGATGTTACAATGGTGTTGTGAGACAGCAGGATGTAATATTCTGTGTACCCAAGCAGATATATATTGTAAAAATGGAAAATATAGATGATTCATTAATCATAAAATAGGAAATGTTTCGCTAACTTTTTATACCATATACATTGTTAAGCTTTAAAAACTACTTTTATGTAAACCATAATGACTGTCTCACTTTAGCTTTTTGAGACTTTTTATACTTTTAAAGAGTAAAAGTGGTATTCTGATGTGCTTTAAACAGCATAGCACTTAATATAGTTAATCTCTCATGGGTTTTTTCATCACCTAAAGCATGCTTTAGTTTTTAGTGATTCATATCCAGAAAATACTGACCCTTACTGGCTGAAAATCTGGAGTTTAGTCTTCCATAGTGCAATGGTAGTGTGAATTTGAGGCAGATACTGGTATAAGGCATGAAATTCACAGCCTGTTGTGTAACCTTCTGGATAAAGTACAGAATCCTGCATGATGGCCTCAAGGTTTGCTTTTTTCCCTTTTCCTTGTGCATGCTTGTCTGCCAAATACAACACTCAGTTTACCAAAAGAAAAAGGAGCAAACCACATCTGCAGTTTTGAATTGGTATGACCAAATAAATAAAATACTGGATTAGAAGCTTTTAGCTTTGCTGATCACTCTGCTACTAACCTTCACCTGCTTGCTTAAGTCCCTTACACCTGTAGGATGGATACAATGATCCCTCAAAACTTGACAGCCTCATGTGGCAAAACAAAATTCTGCAAAAATACCTTCATTGCCAATATTCCTCTTAAGTCTGCATGGAAAATATATTAAGAATTTGAGGTTTTGTTTTTCTCCTGTAGTAAAATCTAATGATCAAACCATACATAATTTGATGTGTTTTTAGGAACTTGATGATTTTCTTCCAAGAGACAAATAGGGCATGAAGTTTCACACTTCTCTTTATGGAATTATTAAGGGTATAGCTTTCTAATGAAATTAGAACTATTTCATTATCTCTTAGAATTATATTAGAAGACTTAATTACATAGTGAAAGTAGTACTTTTAAAGCATAGCTGGTCAAATTTCTACAAAAGCTAGCATTCTGTGGAATGACTCTATCTGCTTATTTGACCACAGGTTTTGATTACAAAAAAAGCCTCTCAACAATTACTTGGTTTGTACAAAAGGGCTTTGTTGGCATAAGGTCCTTAAAAATAGGCTGACCTTTGAGTGAAGTGCGAAGCAGCCACACCACAGTTGGCCTAAACCATCTGAAATCACTGACCCCTTTACTCTCAAATGTAACATCTCAAAGAGTCAGAGGTGAGTAGTAGAAGTTAATAAAAGCGTCTTTCCAAGTGATCTTTTGGGCAGCTCAAGGCAAAGAGGAAAAAAAGGAAGCTATGTTAAGAGCTGTGCTGTTCACTGAGGCTTTATTTAAATGAGTTTTCAGATGCTGCTGATTTGAATTGATAATTTTCAACTTTAAATTTCGATAATGTCTGAAGTAGTCTTCTGTCAAAGCATTTTGAAAAATTTACTATTGTCTAGTTGTATCTTGGAAGGCTATTGGTAAGGAAAATGTTATTTGCCATTTTTTGGCAGAGATGGGTGTGTATTTGAAACATTTAGGAGTACCTAAAAATGATGAGGAATAGGGAGGAAGGAGGTTGTGTAAAAGTGGCATCTACTGCCTGAGAACCAGGAGCTAGCTATAGCAGCTTTGTGTTAAAGACCAAACTCTTCTTTAAGATATGTGGTGTGAGATTTGTATGCTTCTGCTACTGTCTAATGAATGAGTAGCTTGGGAGACATTTCGTATTTCACCTTCTGGTGTTCCCCTCTGTACACACTGAGTTGACAAGCATTAATCTTAGCCTGAAGAAATGGGAGTTTTCTTGTATGTAACATTTGAATCGTGCTGGTGACAAGTTGGAGGGTCAGCATGATTCCCAATTTTGAATGCTTGCAGTTAAAAATATCTGGATGGGAAGGAATGCATTTGCAAAAATGGGGTTTCAGAGCTGCAATTTCACTGTATTGATACTCTACCCCACCTGTCCATCTCTCTGTGGGATCCTGCCCTCTGAATCATCCCGGCCTATGCAGCCATCAGCTTGCTATCTGCAAAGTTGCCTCATTTTAAGGAAAAGCTTAGTAACAGTAAAGGGGGTCAGCTAGCTAGAGGAGGAAGGGGAAAGAAAAGGTAAAAGGAAAGGAAAAAGAAAAGGGAAAGAAAAAAGAAGAAGGAAGGGGAAAGAAAAGGTAAAAGGAAAGGAAAAAGTAAAGGGAAAGAAAAAAGAAGAAGGAAGGGGAAAGAAAAGGTAAAAGGAAAGGAAAAAGAAAAGGGAAAGAAAAAAGAAGAAGGAAGGGGAAAGAAAAGGTAAAAGGAAAGGAAAAAGAAAAGGGAAAGAAAAAAGAAGAAGGAAGGGGAAAGAAAAGGTAAAAGGAAAGGAAAATAGTCTGATGTGGAAGGAAAGGACATTCTGCTTTGGAGAACTGGGATTTCTTTATTCTTCTATCACAAGGTTCTTCTGTAATACTAAGCAAGACACTTGGTTCACAGAAGCTCCGTAAGAATTTTGCTAAGTGCTTAATATATTTGTGCTTGGAGCTGCATCTGCAGAAGTGCAGAGTAATCACATCTATGTCTGGATTCAGTTCATCGGTTCTGAAAATATTAGGTGCGAGTGCTGGTATTTATCCATACACACAATGGTTACTACAGGTGGTGGTAGCAGGAGCAAATTTCACAGGGATTCTCACTATCCTCATTCCTCTGGTGGTAAGTGCAAAAGTACTTCTATAGAAGATGATGTATTTGTGGCCTGTACCTGGTACTTGCAGAAAGCAAGGATGAGTCATGTACTGAAGACGATTGTAAAGAATTTCTGAATGAGAAGAGTGCCTAAAATGTGAACCTGCAATTTAAGGTCATATCATCATGTACAATGCCACAGCGAATCTTGCATCTCCTTGTTCCTGATTTTGAAACCTTCACCTTTGTTAATGTAGTTTTTTGGATATAAATTTTGTAGGGATTCCATAAATTACTGAGGTATTTTTGTAGTTCACCACATCCGAATTATGTGTGTAAAATTAAGAGTCTGAGCTGACATTGCTAGTCCTGCAGTTTGATGATAGTTTTAGCTTAAATTATTCTTCATCACTTTTGAGCAAACCTGTGCTTCACTTGAAGTTCTCTTTATTAAATACATAATGAAATATAAGAATACATTTTGATTGCTGAAGATCATGTTTGCTATGTCAGACTGATTTCCTTAAATTTTGAATTGGTCTACCCCAAAACAATGGATTTTTTTCAGCACTGTAACAAGAAACATATGCTTGTTTTACATCCAACTTCCATCTGAATGAGAGCTACAGCAGATACAAATCCCATAAGAATTTTGATGAAACATCGTGCTTGTCATTTTAATGGAAGTGTTTTAGCATTAGTATGGTAAACACATTCTGACTTGAGGCATTTTCTCTAGATAGCAAAGGTCAAAGATGACCTTCAGGACTTCTCCAGTGTTGGCAGTCGGTTTTCATGGACTGAAACTGTGGCCGGGGCAAGGGCTGTTCCTGGGCAGCAGAACGGGCAGAGGCAACCCCTCCAGGGTGACACCAGAGTGACTTCACTTCTCATAGCCTCTCTTGGCTATCTACAGCCCAAAGGGCTAACATCTTGAAAAATTGTAGGCCACAAACTTCATTGTAAAACAGTGTGTTAGCATCTAAATAACATGGGGCCTGATCCCAAAACTTTCCTCAAACTCCCCTGCAGGCTGTGTGGAGCTGTAAGCTTCCTTCAGTGTCAAGAAGTTCCTGAGGCAGCCAGAACCTCTGCTGGTGTTAATGGGATGAGGTGACAGGCAAGTGTGCTGTCCCAAGGTGCCAGAAAGCTATCTGCACCTCTGCCTTCCTGGCAAGGTACGTGTTAAGACATGTCTGGAGAAGGAGCCCTCAATGCCTTCTGCTCACTGGTGATTTAATGCTAGGTTATGTTGGTAGCCTGTCAGCTCAATTACTTTTTCTTCACAAAAGGTGTGTATTCACAGTTCCCTTCTTGGTGAATGCTTACATATTTTACATAATATTTACATATTTTCTGGAGTGCAAGTGGGATTATTAATCCTTTTGGTTATCTCTCTTCTGCTATGAAAAATCTGCTAAACTGTACCAGGAGACACGAGGACTCAAATCAGTTGCTTAGGGCTTTTTTCTAAGCTGGTTTATCATGTGCTTCAAAATAAGGGCAATGCCTGACTCCACCTGCCTAGAGGCACTTGTCTGTCTAGGCAATCACTGCCCACCAACTTCTGCCCTGCTCTCTCCTGTGGTACCTGAGCCCTGGCACTGGGTCAGGGAGATAGGCCAAGGGCTTGAGTGAGGAATACAGGGTGGGTGAGGGGTTGAGGTAGACCCAGGATTAGGGAATCACGTGCAGGGATCTGAAGGAAGTATGAGGAATATAAGTTGACCTCAATCCCCTTTGCCTGCTTTGGAGGTGCGTGCTGAGGATGAGGTGGAGTTGATGCATTTATGTGCAAATGTGGCTCAATGCATTTTGGGAAATGGGACCACTGAGTATGAGCCTGTGGAGAGAGGTATGAGGTGGTTTTACAGAGGCAAGAGCATTTTTCAGGCCACTGCAGAGAGTGACACCTCTGTGTCCTAACTTTGGGAATGCCAAGTTCATGGCACTCATTGAGGCTTAAGTTTTCCCTAAAGAATATTTAAAGGTCATCCACTGAACCTTACTGTGAGTGGAACCCAAGCTGTCCTTGCCCTGCCTCCAGCGTGCCCAGACATGGCTCAGCATCCATCTCCTGTAGCCCAACCTCATCTGTTTCTTTCACGAAAACCAGAACATCTTCAAGAAGATGCCCTCACAGTTACAGGGTAGGTCTGAATTTTGGATGCTCACATCTCTGCTGCAAAAGAGGAGCACTGGATCTTTCTCTTCCAAAACCTAAGCAGGTGCTGGAATTGTTGTTGCTGCTTTGGTTCCTGTGCTGGGAAAGGACCTGGAGCCTGAAACCCGATCAGAAGGAGGTAACTCAGCACAGCTGGGCTGCGCTCTCCTCAGCCCTTCCTGAAGTGGTTCCCCACTGGCCTGCAAGGATCTGGTTCTTTGTGTCTAAATCTTCTGGATTGCAAGAGGCGGCTGCATAGTGAGATGTGGAGTTAAGCACTGCTGCACTCAGTATTCCAACACCTAAGCCTTTTTATGAAGCCTCATACTCCCACTGCAGCCTAGCAGATTGAAATGATTGTTTATAAGCAGCAAAGTTCAGAGTCCAAAGCTCAGATCTCTTCAAGGCACTTCAGAGGGTTTTCTGTCTGCAAGTTGCGTTCCCCAGTGGAGTATTAGTTTAAAAAGATACTATTATGAAATAGTCATAAAAGCAGCTTGATCAGTTTGGTTTGCTTCAATTAACCAAAAATTCTCCAAGTTCTCCGTGTTTCTCGGCTGCAGTCTCTCATCCTGAAGAAGGTGGGTGAAAACTCCATTAATGTGCAAGTGGGCCCCCAGCAATGCTCGGCACTCAGCCAGCCTGCTGGAGCTCCCCACACTGTTGTGACAGTGTGGAGGTGGCTCTACTAAAAAGCAAGATGCATCCTGCTGCCAGGTGAGGCTTGGCTCAGCTCTGCTCTGCACACTGCAAAAGCCAAGGTACCAGAGGAGGGGTGAGATCACCATTTCGGAGCTCCATGGAGGCAGTCATCCCTGCCTAGGGGCACTTAGGCACCTAGGGCAGGGCAAAGTCAGGACATGGGGCTGCACTGACAGCAACTGGACATGCTTTATTGATATATTTTATATAGCAACAATGCCAAAATTTTTTTGAGAAAAATAGAAGTAACAGACCATATTTCCTTTCAGAAGTACGTTTTTTATCTGGTCACAGATTCTTGCTCTTTCTCATGGAAAGGAGGGGTGCAGTCACCTTCACCTTTGGAGCTCTGGGGGATCGCTTTCATGAATTTCCATCCTTAGCTTTTCATAAGTATCTCAAACCCAGTGGTGCATCTGAATGTGTCCAAAACAGCCATTAAAGCCTTATTCAACAAGCTACTTCAAAAAGAACAAGAGGAGGTATGCTTCGAAAGGGGACTTCTCCTTCAGCTGCTTCCACCCAGCACTTTAAAAACACATAAGACACAATAAAGCACGTGTTGACATAAGTGAGCCTCAAAAAAACCATTGGATTATTTTGAAGGAGTATAATCTTAAGTGGGGAGAGTTATCATCCTTCACCCAGCAAAACAATTACATCACTGCAGCTTGGACTGGGATCTGCCTTAAGATCTCCCAGATGTTGCAAATGGTGTAGTTGCCGATCAGTTGCTTTGGGTAATTATAAACTGTCAGATGGAGGAGGGGAGGTTGGTTCTCAAATAAAACAACATAAAAGCTTTTTGGGGAATTGTAGAGGGGGATATCCACTGTACACAGCTGACACTGAGAGCCACAACAGTCTCTGCTTATGCCTGAGTGGACATGTCTCAGAGCCTATCTTAGACCTGAGCTATGGCATGCTGCATAGAGATGAGCCCTGCAGCAAGGGGTTTGCTGCAGCAAATCTCCTCAGAAATCATTTTGGCAGAATCTCCTAGCCTAGAAAGAGGGACCTGCTGCCCACCTCACTAGCAGAAGCCCATCTGATCCTGAGGCAACAGATGCCAGCCCTTACACTCAAATGGAAAAAGGCAACCTGGGTAAAAACTGCCACTTTACTGGCGCTGGGGGGAAATCAGCCTTCCCAGCCACAGGGCTGGTCCCCTGCTCAGACCTGGCCAGAGCAGCTGGAGTTTAGAGCTCCAGATGAAGTGTTGGTGCTGTGCTGCAGTGCAAGATGAGTTCAAGACTCTGGGAGCTGCAAGAAGATGGGGAGCAGGTCCCTGATGCTGTAGCTGGGTGCCTGTCCAGCTACAGGCCAGGAGAGCCTGTCCCCAGCTGAAAGGTTTATTTTTGTGCAGTTTCTCGGAAGCATTTGTTGTTTGTAGCACAAACAAGCAGCGGGCGTGGTGAGCTCATGCCAGAAATAAGCCCTGCTCCTCTCCTCGCTGCGTGTGACTGCTACCTCCCTTAAACACCCCAGCAGGTCACTGGACTCATGGAGCATGCTCAGGTCATCAGTGACCCTCTGCTCAGCCCTTTGAAGGATTTGGGAAGGCACCAGCATCCTGAATGGCCTTTGGAAATCAGCTGGGAGATGCTTCAGCCTTAGAAAAAGAGGGGATTTTGGAAATCCCCCATGCTGGTGTTTCCATGGGTAACATGAATTGGTGAACTGCCTCTCCAAGGTCCCTTCTGAGAGCCCCAGATCACAGTCCCACTGGGCTCCAGCCATGCCATCTGCCCAAGTGGTGAGTAGCTGGGGTGTCCACCCAGCTCCCTGCGGCCCAGGGCATGTGACAGAGCCATGTTTGCCAGCTTGCAGCAGTACCTCAGGCTGTGAGCAAGAGCAGGTGGAAGCATGGTGAGGCTGAGGAAGCTGGGTGGGCAGCAACCATCCCCACATGGCCTGCCCGGGGTGGTCAGCAGCAAACAGCACCAGCAGCTAACGCTGCCCAGTGCCACGGCAGAGGGAACACAGGCTCCCAGCCCACGGCTCTGGCCTCTCTTACCAGCACATTGCTGCTTCACCACCACCTGCTCCATGGGGTTCCTGAACCCCTGTACAGACAGGCATGCAGTCAGGGAGGGTGTGCTCAGCCACCACCCTTGCAAGAGCTGCCCAGTGCCAGAGATGCAGGTGGCTTCATCAGCACACAAGGGTGACAAACTCAGCATTAGGTCAGCTACACAAAAATGAACGCCTGGCAATGCCAGTGCCCCAGGTGGAGGGGTGGCATTGTCCTGGACACAATGATAACAGTGGGGAAAAACACATCATCCATCTCCAGCATCACCAGTCAAGGCCAGCTCACCCTGACGCAAGGTGGGGCTGTGCTGTAACAGTACAAGCACCACCAGAATGTCCTGGCATTGTCTTCTTCCCTTTTTTAATTTCATTTTTCAGGATGACAACACTTTAGAGGTTTATGACCAACAGGAGAATTTACTACTAAGTCATATACTGATGTAATGAAATCTAATATATGCTGTGTAATGAGTTATGAGATGTTATTTAGTTTCAGGGTTTTATTACTTCAATCAGTTATGACCATATTTCCTTTTATATGATTGCTCACCCTTTAAACATACCAGATGACTGTATAAAGAACACCTAATAAAGTCTGGAGATGTTAAAATATAAATGTTTTAATTTTTGCCATAAATTTGTTTTAATTCTACCAATGGTGGCTTTTGCACTGGAAGTGGTGCAGTCCTTGTTAGCAGTGCAGACCCTGGTACTGTTGACTTGTTCCTTTGTTGGAAAGAGCTGGACAACTGTGCTTCATTACAAAGCACACTGAGTCACCAACGCACATCCTTGGTGATTATACACAGAAATGGGAAGTTTTTTTAGAATATAAGCAAATGGAAGACAACACTGATCTGTGATAGAAGTCATTATCTTAATTAACCTCTCATATTTACCCTTGCAATTGCAACACACACATGCCCTGGTTTCTACCAGTCTTCAAGAAGGGAAGATCAGGCTTATAATCTTCAGTATCAAGATCAAATCCAGGGATGTTCTGCCCATGTACCATTTGGCAATCCTCCTAATTTTTCCACATTTATGCATTGTATTCTAAAGTCTTTTGGGATAATGTCATAGCAGTGGAATTATATAGCTGTGAAATAAGATCAGGATCAAGTCTTTAATAAATTGATGTTTTAGCAAGCAAAGGACAATTGCAGGAGTAGAGTCTCAGTTGTGACGTGTTCATTTTGAGTGTGGAGTTCTCAGAAATTATTGTAGAATGTATTTTATGATGTTAACAACTCCTCAGTAAGAGTTTGTGTCTGAGTGGATACTGACTGTTGTCAGACTGCAGCGTATGGCTGCTCTCCGGTGAGCCACCCGCTCCTGGGAATGCAGAGGTCTCCAGCTGCTGGCTGGGGTCCTGCATGGGTGTCACCTGCCTGGAGATGACACCTACATGTAATAGATCTAATTATAATTCCTAATTTCTAATTCTTCCCCACCTCTGCAACAGGCAGCACTCACATGATGTGCTGAACCTGGTGGGAATCCCCGCTGCAGGGGTCCAGGGCAGGGGAAGCCAGGCTATGCCGTGCTGCTGCGCTGCTGCTGAGCTGGGAGGAAAGAGCCTGGTAAGCCTGGGCCACAGTACAGGTTTTCTTGGCCAGCTTCAAGGGGGAGAAAACTGCCCTTTAGTTACATTTTAATTTAGTGTTTGCAGCAACCAGAAATATTTTCATCATGTTTAATCTGCTGTGACTGCGGCTGCCATGTGTGTCATGGCCCAAAGATGTCTTTGTAGGGATGATCCCTGCTGCTCTGTTGCCTGCAGCAGAAAGGTACCAGAGGCCCAGTTTGACAGAAGTTCCATGCCCATCTCCATCCCAGCCTCTGAGTCCTGTCTGTGACCAGCCTGTGCCTTGTTTTAGCTGTGGGTAGTATTGCTGTCATATGTATTCCCTTCCTTCCAATTCTTCAAGGCAGGGTGTCAACTCAGAAGAGTTCTTCTGGACAACTGTTTATCAATTCAATGTTTTTTAGTTGTATGTACATCAATATGCTTTGCTTCTCCTCATATTTATTCAAGTATTTATATAGATACTAAAGGAAAGGGAAAATTTCTAAATTATCCATCTTACTTCTCCATTCTATTAATATCTCCTATTCCTAATTGCATAAATTTTAGGAGAACGACAGCAAGAAATGAAATAAAGAATTTACTATTCACAGTTCCAGGCTAACAATTCAGCCAAGGAGAATCATACATCAAATAAATGGCCAAGTGTACTTAAAATGTGTCTTTGTACAGTAACAAGGCAGAATTTAATCCCATTAAGAAAATGTTGGCAGTGGCTCGCTGTTTGGGAGTATGCCACCGAACTGTCCTGCTGTAACCTTGGATGTAGGAAAAGTTGAGACAAAGCAGCATACTCAGTTTGACACATCTTTGCCCTTTAGGTCCTTAATGATGCAGTGATTTACTGAAACATTTAATATTGTTTAGCTGCAGAAATTGTCTCATACGTGGAAGCTAAGCAATTACATGCTTGCTGAATGTGCCCTATCTGCTGCTTCATAAGCAAAGTTTATTTGCAACTCCACAAAATACAGATTTCTGAGCTATCTCAAAAAAGCAAGTCCACTTATTAATTTGTGAGAAACAAAATCTTTTTTCCATATATCTTATTTAAAGAATAAAAAGACAGGTAGATTAATATCTTACTAATCAAGGATTTAAGAAAAACATTTTTTTTCCTCTGCTTTTAGTTTTCATCTGGGTTACTCTGCTTTTACTTTGCCCCCATTATTCTCAGAAGGATCCGGAGTACTTCTCTATTCTCCGGGTACTTTGTATATGGCACTCTGCTGCCAAAACAATTGACTTCTTTCTAATTAAGAAGGATTTAATATTTACCATAGAAAAAAATATTATGCCTAGATACATTTCTCATGACCACATATTGTATCCTTAGAGTTTTAGTTGTGGATCTGGGGAAAAATACTGTGTGAATTAATGAAAGCATTAGATTTTCAAGACAAAATCACAGCTCATTCAGTATAACCCCCCTCCAGCAGCATGCTGGGGGCTCAGCACGATGAGGGCCTGCTGCTCTGGAGTGTTCCCCACACTGCTTCTGCTCCTCCCCATGCACATAACTTTCTTCCCTTCTGCTGGTGTAGCACCTCCCTGATTCCCCAAGCATGGAAGGAAAATAAAGCTTTGAATGTTACTAAAATGCACAAACACTGTGAGTTGGAAATATCAATATTCAGTGCCTTACACTGGTCCTCTACTGAAAGTCTTGCTCCTAAAGTATCATCTGTGTGGTTTCCCTCCACTGTTACTTGCAATATCACGTTGTGTGGAATGAATCACTTGACAGAGCTTTGTCTCTCTCTGTACTGCAACAGCTTCTAGAAAGATTCAAACTGGCAGTTTCTGTAATAAGGTATGAGGAAATATATCTGAATAGCGCATGTGTTTTATAGTGCAAGGTCAGAGAGTACCCATACATCAGGGCTACGGTGGGGAAGGAGAGGGTAACTATAGATGTATGCCTAACACACAAACATGAGTGATTATTTTTTAGCTCTCATCCTCTGGCATTTGCTGTCAAAGCAAAGAGGAAAAAACTGCTGTCTCCTTTCTGTGTGATTGTAGGAGTCTTCACTTCACAGAATACAGTTCAGCAACCACAGGAAGCAAACAGTGTGGCCCATAGACATGGGGGGTAGCCCCATTTCTCTTGCACTAGTCACAGTGCTAAGGATCTGGCAGAGATGCGCAAAGAGGCTGTGCTCCTGTGCTGGCAGCCCCACGGTCATGGCCAGGATGGGGTAACAGTGCTGCTTCCAGCAGATTTCCTTCAAGGAGCAGAGGGGCAGCACAGCATGGTGGGGTGTTATACCCTAGCAGGGCTCAGCACCAGCACTGGCTCCTAAGTCGCTCTTTGCTGCCGACAACCTGGTGTTGATGTTTTAAGGGCAGCTTGCTGTCAGTGGAGGTAATATGACAAAAATTAGGTAGGCAAGAGGGATTAAAACATGTACAATATTGCAGAAACTTGTTAGGCTCAATTACACGAGTCAGGAACTAGTGGAGTGTTTGAAGACCTGGAAATAATTCCAATTTGTCATACCAGGAGACTCCTTCCCAGAAACCGGCTGTGTAAGCAGAGGCAAGTCCACCATATGGAGAACAGATGTCTCAAGGGAGCTGAAAAGAAGATACTTTGCTAGTACTAAAAATATTCAGTATGAGGAGGTGATAACAAGTGCTTCTAAAGACGAAGCAATTATTTATCATTGAGTAGACAATTTTCACTGTTTCCTAGAACACAAACCTATATGCTTAAATAATCTCAGACTGCCATAGTGAAGAGGCACTGATTCACAGCTTGGGGTAGAACCTATAATAATAAGCAGATTGCACATCTTGTTTAACAATCTGATTTTTAAAGCATATTTTATCACAGCCTGTATCACTCTGAAAAAAAAAAAAAGAACGGAAGTCAGAAGACAATGAGTTGTTGGTATACAGTTGTTTTAATGTACACAGCAGTGTGGTTGCCTTTGCCATTTTTAGCTTGGATGTTTTACTTTTTTCCCTTTAATTAGGAACTGTCATGGAGGTTGACTTAGTTTACAACTCAGTCTTGTTAGAACAGTGTCTGTGAGAGCTGCCTCCAAGACCAAATCTGCTAAAACATCAGGAATGAGGCTTGAGAGAAGCACTTCATCGCTGCCTTTGGGTGCCTTAGGAGATGTGCTAAGGGAAGATCCAACTGAGCAAGGAAGCCCAAGGACTGCTTGATTTGAAGTGGAGCTCTGCAATGACTTGCTCTACAAACAAAAGCATGCAGCTGTGGCTCCTGCCTGTGTGAGTACCAGCCATGGTGCTTTCACACAGCCCAGGCAGACGGCTGGGTTTTCCTCCTGACAGAGCAGCAGAACAAGAGCTATTGGCACAGCTCCTTCAGCTCCAGCAATTCCAGCAAATTACTGCAGGGAAAGATAAAGCAGCACCAACAAGGGCCCTGTGGCTTATTCTCTGGTGCTGAGGTGAGAAGAACTGTAACAGGCTGTCTGCAACAGCCATTCACCTAATCTGCTCTTAAAAACCTCTAACGACTGCACTCCCCCAGTCAAAGGCAGTATGCTCCTGAGCTTATATTTGTTTTTAGCTGGGTAGTTTGTCCTACTATCTAAGCTAAATCTCCCTTGCATCCTGTTAAATCCATTACTTCTTATGTCCACTCTCAGTGGATATAAAGATAACAGATTTTCATCCTCTTTACAGAAAAAAAAAATTGAAGGCTGTTATCCCACTCCCTTTGGACCTATCTATCTTCTCTTCACTAGACTAAACAACTCCAAGATCTTTCAATCTCTCCTCACAGGTCAGATTTTACAAACCCTGTTATACCCTTGATGGTCTCTCAGGGCTTTCCTATTTCATTTATGTCTATTCTAAAAGGTGATGTCCAGTTGCTGGATGCAAAACTTGAGGAGAGAAGTTCCCAATGCCATGAAGTTACCACTCAGCCCTTAGCTTTCACACCCCACACCTACCCTTGTGGGTGTCACTGTGGTCAGCTGGGATGTGTTCACCTCCAGGTCTCTTCTGCTGCCTGGTTGGTCACTTCTTGTTTCAATATGAGGCCTTTTGACCTCCTAGCACTTTGCATGTATCTCTCTTTGGTTCCATTTGTTGATTCTGGAAAAGCTCTCCAATTTTTCATAGCTATTTTGAATTTTAATCCTGGGCCCCAATATGCTCACAATCCTCCTGGCTTAGTGTGATGGGCCGATTTTATAAGCATACTTTATTCCATTATCCGAGTTACTAATGAAAATATCAAACTGAAACAGGCCCCAAACAGACCCTGGGTGACCCTATTAAAAATGAATTTCCAGTTTGATGACAAACCATGATAAGTTCAGCATGTTTTCCAACCACTTGTGCACCCACTGATTAATGATTTCATCTCTCCTTAGCTGCCTGTATGAGAAAGTCATGGGGGAAACATTCATATGCCCCACTCAGTTGGGCAATTGCTATTTTAAAACTGTAAAAAAAATTATTAAATCCACTGTCTTTTTCTGCTGATCAGTGCTGGGGTCTGCAATGATCATGAGTCTGTAATGCACCAAGCTCCTAAGGAAACAGCTAAGAAGGGAAGGAGGAGAGCAAGGCAGCATCCTCTGCAGGGAGCACCCCATAGTGAGGCTCCTTCCCTCTCTCTCATGCTGCATCTTCATGTGGGTGCTTCAAAGAAAACCCAACATCTCTGGGAGCCAACAGTGAGAGCAGCAGCACCCACAGCCCCAGAAAGGCCAAGGGATTGCTGCCAATTCAAGGTGAGAAGCATTCTCCTTGATTCAAGAAAGGATCAGCATTTCTGTGCAGCCCTCACATGCATGGGGAAGCCTCCTTCAGTGAAGGATCTGCCAGTGGGAAAAGGAACATTCTCCTGGGAGAGCACAGGAGAAGACTGCGCTTTTCAGCCTCAAGCTTGGAGAGGATGCTGCAGGAGTGACAGAACTTTATTGCTAGGGAAGAGACAAATAGTTTTTAGTACAAGTTTTGGTTGTCCAGGGCTGAGTGTATATTGGGTGTCACAGCAGCTTCTGCAGCCACAGGATTCAGGACAGAGCCTTTTCTGCTGGTAGCTCTGGGCTATGTATATTACACCTTTACATTCAACATGATACTGCCTTTAGCCTGCTGGCCCCCTGCCAGTGCAGCTGCAGAGAAGTTGGAGAAGTTTGCCATAATTTGCTTGGGAATTCTTGTGGAAAGTGAGTTTCACCTACTGCAGTGGAAGGGGATAGGTTTAAAGGGTTTGGGTTTCTTCTTGTCCTGAAATGCTCATCCTTACTTAGAAGTAAGGATGTTAGAAGTGGAGTCTAACATTAAAATATTCCAGCTTGAACACACAGGATAACTGGAAATCAGTGTTGAAGACTGTTCAGAAAATTTAATCTGGGGCACTGAATTCATGCCCCAGATTAAAACAAGGCAAATATTACTTTAACCAAGATCCTGTAGATGTTGCTAATACCAGTGAAGAAGATATTCTCAACACAGATTTTGGTAGACACCTTTAAAAAGCACCTAGATGGGTGTTTTAGTCACTGCTCAGCCAGCAGCACAAGCTCAGCAGAGTCAGGCTTAAGGCAGCGTTGCCCACATGCTGCTTGGCCAGCAGCCAGTCTTCCCCTGCCTTCAAGGAGTGAAATCCTGGCACTAAAATCTCTGCTGGCACCAAGAGCCCCAGCTGCTACACCCTTCAATTGCAATTGGGGTCTATTAAGCCTAGAGGAAGAGGACCACAACGGTATGGACAATTAAAGATAGAGACACAGTGGACTTTTATCTGTTTCCTATCAGGAAAAGCATAAGTGATGTTTTCGATTTTCAAGAATACCCTAACTCAGCATTTTGTTGCAGCAGGGTGGTCACTGGGCTTTGGACTGCAGCCCAGCCAAACAGAATGGAGCTTTTCGTCAGTTAAAGTCCAAGAAGGGAATAATGATCTCAGAGTTTTGTATTTATCATTGGACTTGGCCTCCTGACCCTCCTAAAGAAAGGCAATGACTTGAAACAGTTTTCACAAGGCCAAGAAATAAATGGTTGCAGTAAAAATTAATTTTATCCTGATCTCTGGTTTGGTTTTGTTTTGTTTTTTGGTTTTTTGTTGTTTTGGTTTTTTTTCCCCAGATACACAATTTCTATTATGTTTGGATAAATCTTACCCCCTGGTTCCCTCAGAACGATCAATGCAGTTCTCCACATTGGAAAGCTGTGCTGGTCCAGAGATGTCACTATCTTGGCAACAGCTCACACAGCCCCAAACAGGGCTATGTGGAGCTATGTGGAGTTTTTATGATTCAGCAGCAACAAGTGTGAAAAGGCCAAGACTGCTAGCACTCACCCTTCCTCAACCTTTTGGTATTCCTGGCACTCCCTGCGAGCATTGCAGATATTTAAAGAGCAAAAAGAGTGAGTACTGAAATTAGCTTTTTTTTTTTTTTTCACTTAGCATTTTTTCCTTCCTCTTTTTTCATTTAGGCAGATCTTTATGCTTTTATGGACATGACAATCTTCCCCTGGTTTATTAGCACCAGCACAGATCATCTTGTTCTCCCAGCAAGCACCGTGCAGTGATGAACAATACTCCTTGTCCCAGCAGCCTTTCTCCTCACAGCAGGCACTTTTCCCCCTCACCCAAGGGAGGGTTTGTGTGGTGAAAGCACAGGGGTTTTTCTGTCCCATAGTGGGTTCAGCATGGTGGAGCACAAGCACTGGCTAAGTGATGAGGTGTCTTATTCCCCTTTACAAGCTGCACTATACCAAGAGGTCTTTTTGTTTTTTTTCCAGAAGGCTGGACATTACTGCTCTTTGAAACCTGAAAGACCTCCACATAAAAAAAAAACAAAACCACAACATAAAAAACTCTGAAAAAAGACTCAGGGATTTCTATGCTCCCCAGTACATCTATGGAAAATTGAGACAAAATCTTTCCATGCTACACCTACAAAAGTGTGTTACAATATTCCTTTATGCCTGCCACAGCTTGAAGCTCCATGTTTTGTCCTACTAGTATAATTCTTCTGGTATGAAATAGGGGCAAGATCTAGGTAACCCAAAACACATCTAGATTAGGACTTTAGACTCAAAAATCCACCTGATCCTAGGCTGTGATTTAGTCTCCAGGGTTGTATTCTCCAAAGAGGTACTTAAATTAATTGGGTACTTCCCAGGCCACTGGCACCCAACTTCTGACATCCATGTGTTCCTCAGGCATAATGGTTAATCGATGTTAAATTAATGTGGTGGTGGCTGAAGGTTTTGAGGAGGGGAGTTTATAAAGCCAAAAACACTTGACAGGCGGGATTCCTGTCCACCTGTGTTGGCTGCCTCGGCAGAGGTGCCAGTGATTAAATGGACAGAGCCTCGTCTCTCAGCCAAAGATGGCTTTCCAGATGCCCAGTGAACAGCACTGCTTGCTGCTGAATGCAGAGCTGAATTTCCTTTCAGATGAAAGCAAATTCAATGACAGTTCTGACATTGAAAGGAATCACATGCTTAGAGACCAAATATGTATACTTGGTTTTATTCTTCTTTCTCACAACATACATGACGGCTGGAAATTTTTCCTGCACACAATCTTTTTTTTTTTTTCTGTTTATCTGTCATTATTCAAAGCTAACAGTTGGTTTTACCTATGAGAACCAGCTCACAGATGCACTTCAGGATATAAAGCACATTTATGATAAGACACCTGATAAATCCCTTTATGTTCCATACCTTTCCTGTAAAGCTGGGGAGGGGGCGAGTAGAGAAGGAGAAAAGACCTGCCTTAGGATGATGTCATGGCTGTCGGGCACATCTGCCCCAAATTAAATTGCCATCTAAAGGGCTTATTTCTCAAACATATTTCTTTTCAGCTTGGAAGGAGACATAAAGCAGTGTATCCCTTCAGTTTGCATTTGGGGAGTCTGAAAATTTGGGATCACCCTCCACAGTATGCCAGCAAGATTTACTAGTGCTGAGCTTCTCAGGTGATGATGCTGTACACGTTGCATGAAAAATGAATCTTTCTTGGTTCCTTGATTAAGTTGCGACTCCTAATAAATCTTCCAGAGACATCAAGCCTGTCTTGCTAAAAACATGAGGGACCTTTGCAAAGCCCTCTAAGAACATGTGAGAAAGAGGTCTCATCTGTGAGAAGAGAGCTTTAAAAAGTGAACCTGTTTGAATTTAAAAATATTCATTCTCAATCTTTCACAGTAAACTCCATGTGCATGCCAGAATTGGAAGACTAAAATGCAGAATGCATAGAAATAAACAACAATATTTAAACACATCAAGAAAGAAACATTTGCAAATAGACTGCTTTGTCTGCTGTCCTACCATCCCCACCCTGCCTTCTCCCCAAAAAAGGCAACAGGAAAAAGGAAGAGGAGATGTGAAGGGCAAGTACTATTTTTTATACTTTCTGTGTGATCTTTTCCTATGAAAGCACTCAGCCTCTATGGTTTGTGGGTGAAAAAGAGGAGGAAAATGCTGCACCAGACAAAATTCTCATGCTCTTGCTGCGTCTTAGTGCCAACAGCAGGTGTCCCCAAAATACTCATGGTGGCAAAGCCCTGTGTAACAAGGGAAACGTTTTTTCTCCTGAGCAGACCCCCCAGGACCCGGTGGCCATGACAGAGCCGTGCATCTGCTGCATTGGAGAAAAAGATGCAGCACATGCCACGCACATGTGCAGCCTTCTAACTGCCTGGGCAACTGTGTTGCCTCTTTCAAAGCCCCTGCCAAACAGCATCAAAACACAGCAAAACCTGCCAGCCCATCTAGAAACCTCGGCCCTGGTTTTCCAGCACTCCAGTTGGTGGAGTTTAGCTCATTTACACCAGCTGAGGAACTGTTCCTACATTTCCACCTGGTTCCTGAAGATTTATATACTAATTCCCTGCAAAACATTACAATGGAAAAAGAAAAAAAAAATGCCTAATTTGGTCCACAAGCCCTATTTCATAAGTGAGTTATCTCAGCCTTGCTGGGTCAGATCTTACTGAGAGGACGATACATCCAGGGCTGTCATGTAAATCATTTCCTTTTGAATACTTATGTCTAATCAACTTCAGACCTTGTTTTGGACACATTGTATGTTTCATAAGCTGAAGAACTCTCTCTGATGAAATCCTTGCCTCCTGACCCCAAAATACATCTGAACAAAATTGTCCCATCAGGAGTTCAGATAATTGCTTGGCCTTTCCTGTCAGTCATAAACCAGACAGATGCAACTTTTTTGGACACTTCCCCATGCTTCACTGTGTGTTTCAAACATATTCCAAACAGTGTAAGGGAATAGGAATGGTTGCTTTTATAAATGTGTGGTAGTACATATGCTTAAGCAAAGAAAACAGAGACTCTCTTTGCTGGTGCCATATGTATTATTGTGTGATAACAATTTACCAGCATGTAGTTCTGCAATTATTGTCCTTACAGCACCATTAATCTTAAATTTTATTTATTTCTGTAGGCGTTTGTCTTTCACTGAAAATGCCGGGCTCTCCCTTTTCTTGCACCAAATCTTACAAAGCACTGAGTAGTCCAGGCACAGTTTGAAGACTCCATGTTTCTCACACCCTGAGAGACTGGGTTTGAGAGTGGTCTTTCTGCTCCCACTCGCAAACCCCTTGCAGACCTGCAGCCGTGCTTGGAGAGGTGAGAAAAATTTGCTGGAGGAAGCCTGGAACATATCTGCTGGTGAATGGCAAGTCACCCCATGCACTTGGATGGAGCTAAATCCTGAACAATGAGAACTATTACAAATATTCAGACATCACAGACAAGGGTTTACAAAGATCACAGTCTTGAGTTGAAAGCCTGGGAATTCCTCAAGGAGAAGGTGTGGTCTGGCGCAGTGCATATGAGCCAAGAACTTTCCAAGTGCCTCTGCAGCTCTCAAAATCTGATGAGAAAATTAAGTTCATGGGCAAAACACATTGTGAAAATGGAAAGCAGGCCACTACACTCATCAGTAACTTGAAAGAACCGAATGTATGTGAATGTTAGAAAAGAAAAATCATTAGAAGTTCATTCTACGTCAAGAAGAAAACTTTCTAAGGAGTGGAAACAAGGACCTGCAGGGCTCAGGTGCCACGGGAGAACCTCACTTCTGCACCTGAGTCCTGGTTGTGCAAGCAGAGCCACATATATCATGTCATGAAATATGGATGCTTGGCCTGTATGTGGTTCCTGCAGACAGACAGGCTCTGTGAGACATTACTGTGCCTGTTTGCGTTGCCAGCCTCTTGATGGTTTGACAGAAGTCATTGCTATCTAGCAGAGGTGACAAAACTGAACGTAACATGACTCCATCTGCCACAGCTGTGGTCTAGCACTTTACACCTGTAGCAAAGAGTAATCTGGAAACAAAACTGGTGTTTCTGGCACTGGTGAGTGAGTGACACGTGGGGCAGGGTTTGGCTCCAGGACAACCTCATATATGTGCCCAGGTCTGCCTGAGTTACAGAACCGCTCCTGAACCTCGTGCTGGCTCTATCATTTTGCAGGGTACCTTTGTGAGCCTGTAGTCTCAGGCAGAGCTCACACAGGGTTTATTTACAAAGCTGTCCTGTGAGGACATGGGAAAAAAAGCATGAATCATTGGAAAAATTGTATTCTCTGCAGGAACACCTGCTGCAAAGGCCACAGGAGTCCCCTGGATAGCTGCTGCACCCATCGGGTCGCCAACACCCACAGACCAGCGCATACTGAGCTGCTTCTCTCCAAACTTTTCACTCTTTCCAGACTTATGCTAAGTGTAGGAAAATAACTTTCAATTTTTCATATTTCTGCATTTCTCCTCTTCACTATTGTGATAAAACCCTTTATCTCATAATCCTGCTGTGTGATTTAGTTGGATGCCCACTGTTTCAGCTTTTACTTTCTGGTTTCCTCACCTCGGATGCTCTCTGTAGCTGCTCCCTATCGGGGCTGTCATTCCTGCTAGATCCTCTCAGCATGCAAGGCAAGTGTCATATGGGAAAATCGGTCTGCGGGCTCCTGCTTTGGGGACTGGAATGAGCACGTGCAACAAATGGACACTAAAAGGAGGCCAGAAAATTTTGGGAAGTGGAGGCCCTCCAGCAGAACAACCCCAGGGCGGCAGCGCCGCCCCAGGGAATGGAGACAAAATTAAGGGAACCGTCCTCGAAAAGGCCCGTGTGACTGTCACAGCGGCGCTCAGGGACACTCAGAGCGCGGAGTGTCTGTGTGTCCCAGCGCCTGTGTGTCCCAGCTGGAGTCCCAGCGGGAATCCCAACCGGGAGAACCCCCGGAGGCCGTGGGGGAGGGGCTCCCCGGGGCCGGCCGCGCGGCCCGCTCCGGCCGCCAGGTGGCGCTGTCGCCCCGGGCACGGCCCGGCCGCTCCGGGACAGGGGAGGGAGCGGGGCGGCACCGGCGGCACCGGGAGGGACAGGGGGGCACCGGGCGGCACCGGCGGCACCGGGGGGGACAGGGGAGGGAGCGGGGCGGCACCGGCGGCACCGGGGGGGACAGGGGAGGGGGAGGGAGCGGGGCGGCACCGGCGGCACCGGGCGGCACCGGGGGGGACAGGGGAGGGAGCGGGGCGGCACCGGCGGCACCGGGAGGGACAGGGGGGCACCGGGCGGCACCGGGGGGGACAGGGGAGGGAGCGGGACGGCACCAGCGGCACCGGGCGGCACCGGGGGGAACAGGGCGGCACCGGCGGCACCGGGCGGGACTGGGTGGCACCGGGGCTGCACCGGAGCGGGGACGCTGTCCCGGGAACTGGGCGAAGGGGCTGCCCTTGCCCTCCTCTGGCCGCTTTCCCGGCCGGGGTCGGAGCGCTCTCCGGGCCGTCCGTAAGCTGGAGGTGCGAGGAGGAGGTCAGGAGAAGGGAGCAGCGCCCTCCGCCGCGTGTCCCCCGCAGAGCCCGCGCCCTCCTCAGATGTTGGCCTCAGGGGGAAAAAGTCTGCTCGGAGCCGGAGTGCCGGCCCCACAGAGCGCATTTCGTGTCACCCAGTGGTGACGCCCATCAGGTGCCAGTACGATGCCTGTTTTCACTCAGACGTCTCCCTCCGAGGACGTTCATTCACCGACTGCCCGGGTTTTCACTTGGATGCCGCTAGTTCATTTGGAGCAATGTGTGGAATGACTCGGCGATCCTCCCGAGGACCCCCTGAGCAGTAATTTCTCTTGGGAAAAAAGCCTTATCCCCATGAGTGCCTTGTACAAGCCTCTGAAATACATAATGTAGTGCAAGCATGGTGGTTTGGTTGTACTTTTAACTGGCTCTCCACAGAAAAGCAAATTTCTTGTGTCTTTGCTCTGATCATTTAACTTGTGCTAGTGGCTCTGAGTTTACATCTCTGCTCAAAGCACACGCAGCATCCTTGCTTATTTCAGTCAGAGACATTTGGGACTGAAGCAAGCCCACCACTCAAAAGTCTGTCACAGTCCAGACACGGTCCCCATCCCGGGTCTGTGCAGTCACCAAGCCCAGGCAGCATTTCATTGCCCACCAGTTTTCTCCACAGCTCACTGATATGGGCACTGCCGGGTGATGTGCTCAGCTCCCTTCCCAGCCACCTCATCAAAGCGCAGCCCCTGACATTTTCCAAACACCATGTGCTAGTGTTTATTTTGGCCCTTCTACAGGTGTTTCCAAATTATTTTGTGGAAGAACATGGAAAACATGATTTAGGGCAACCATTGAAGGAATTGTGAGACTGAAGGTGAAAATTCCCCAGGTGACATCTGTTCTTTTTGCATCCTTAGAGCTCCATCCTGCCTTGCTCTGACCCTCAGTATGAATGTGCATTGCTGAGTCTCTCAGGAGAGGCAAAGCCCATCCGCAGTCCTCAAAACAAGGGCTTAGGAGTTTATACAGAATTCAACCTCTGCTCTGGAGAACCTATGACTTTGGAGACAAGTGGGATTTGGGGAGGCTGAAAATGCAACAAGAGAAGATTTTCTTCAGATGTGTGGATGCTGTTGTAGGCTTCATGAGCCATCATTAAAGGAAAAATTAAGTTATTTTAGTAAACAAAAAATGCACATGTAAGCATTAAAAGGTGAAGTCAGAAGTTTGGAGTCCGTTTGCATTTTAACAGACACAGAAACAACCGTGAACTGAGGAAACATGCTTGTTTATAAGGCTGCCTAAGCAAAACCATGCAAGTCAGACAGAGAGCCATCAAACTCAGGTATGCTGAATAATATCCTATTACTCCCTGGACAAATAAGCCAGTCCTCAGTGGAGCGATCAAGGAATACCATTCCATAAATTATATACAATTCTGACCTTGTTTTTTAAACATTGCTTTTTGTGGGGGTAGGAAATCCATTACATTATTTTCAGTAATGCCCTCTGTTTTTATAGGTCTGATAAAGCTCAGGCTGTGAAATGTTTCTTCAGCTACCTCAAGGCAAGTGCTGACATTACCAGGAAGCAAGCAGTGCTAAAAGAAAGAAAGGTACCTAGGTGAAAGCCTGGGCTGAGACTACAGCGATGAAATGGAAGATGCCCAGCCAAACATTAAGGTGCTTCTGCTGACTTACCGTGGAGCTTTGTCCTTTTGCTGAAGAACTACTGTGGGATTTCAGGAACAGTTGAGTCTTGATGAATTGTGAGGCAAAATTTGATTTTGATTAATTATTTGGTAAGTTCTGAAAATTGCATACACACAGGGGAAGTCTCCCTATAACATGCATTTCTCTGGTTTCCATTCCTTGTCGTGCTGCTGTTGGGGATATTGAACACCTCCAGTTGTGGAATCCCTGCCTCGGGAAAAGGACGATGTCAGCTAAGCACAGGCAGTGCCGAGATTTATAGAGAAGTAAAGACAACTTCTGTTATTAAGCAAAGAAAGCTGAGCTGGATAAAAGGCTTGCTTGAGTAAAATGAAGCTTTTATTTTTCTTTTTTTCTTCTTCCTCTTTTTCTTTCTTAAGCTTAACAAAAAAAGAAAAATGGAAAATCCCCACTGATTGCATCCAGCTGTTAAAATTTTATGATACTGAGATTCCCAGTTGTCATGACCACTTCATGTAGTTTAATATGCAGTCGTATTCTTTTCAGTTTCATTTTCTTCCCCAACTTTAGTTAATAAAACACCTTTCAGACAGCCTGTTCTTAGCAGTTATAGAGTGCCTGGTCTTCTTTTATAAAGAGGAGAACTGTGTGCGGCTATACCCTGGCACATGAGAAAGTTAAACTGCAACCATAATTCCCATTACTGTCAGTGAGAGCAGCGCTGATGAAAAGGCGCTGCGGGCTGAACAGCAGCAGGTTTCTTCTGATGCCCGTAGGCCAGCCCTGCAGTAAAAAGGTCAGCTCTCTGCCCCAGCCCACTCCCCTTGCCTGTGGATGGCTTTGGGCCCACACCCAAAGTGAGCAAATCTGTCCAAACTTCAAGCATTCAGAGGCAAAGCAGCACCTCCCACGCCATTGTACATTTATTCTGTTTGAGCCGCAGTGAGCATGAGGGTTGCTATCTACACTGTTTGTGCAGTTTCAGCTTGGCATTTATAAAGGACTTTTTCGCTGCTTGATTGGCACAGATAAAATACTTAGGATAAAGGCCATGCCCATAATTTTACTTGTAAAGGCACTAATATTCTTATTTTGCCATCACTGACAGTCCCCTCCTGACCCACTGGTGTCTGCTCACACCAGCCATGCACGTATAGGAGGTGTGGAAGTGATTTCCCATGCCAGGGCAGCATTGGCAACAGTGGGGAAGAAGAATACTCCAACAAACACTTCTGCTTTAGAGCTCTTTGTTTGATACAGACATTGGCATTGCTCTGGCTTGCTGCCACTGCTCCTGTATATAGAAAAAACCCTACCATACATTAAGAAATAATAAATGTACACAACAGCAGCTCCAGGATCAGACCAGCTGATTTAATTAATCCCAGAGCAAGCATTAAAAATAAGGGAATTCAGAATTATGATTAAGCTGCAAAGGAAACAAAATATGCTACGGGCAAGAGGGTTTTGCTGTTCTCTAGCTGGCAAATGCTTCTTTTTGATCCTTGGCATTCTTTTGAGTAAGTCTTTTGCCTTTGTGGTGTTAAAATGGTTTGAGAAATCTATTTAATGATGTAGTTTTATGTAATAGGTAACCACATTACTGCATTAAATATAAAGCAGTCAGAGCAACTGAAAAGGAACTTGTTGATTTCCTAAGAGGTAGCACTGATAAACACTTTGGTCAACCAATGCATTTTGTGGACAATGTTGAAGGAAATACTATCTTCTGACATGCTTAGCTTGAGGAAGCTTTATCGTTCCTATGCCAGTATTTATAGTCATAGTTTAATAGGAAGCCTCTAATGATAACATCTTACTGCTTGTTTAATCATCTTTTACTGAACAAAATAGCTGAGTTAATTTGGGACCTATGAAGGATGGGCACTATGGCTGGCTGGGATAGGCGCATGGAGGCTCCCTGTGGCTGCTGGCAGGCATGGGACTGTGTTGTAGCACTGCTCCTTGGAGAATTACTTAAACTGTAAAAAATGTTCTCTCCAGGGCAAGTCATCAGCTTCCTTTTGCTGTGTCTGCCTCTCTTGTGACAGGGATAAGAAAAGTGGCTTTTCAAAATTACAGAGATTTTAAAATGCAAAAAAAAAAAAAAAAAAAAAAGAAATGTAAAGGGAAAGGAACACTTGCAACATGTGGGGATGCTTTCTGAGATGGAGTAGAATTCACAGCAAGTCCCTTTATTCAATGGGGAAGATCAAGCTGGCATCTAATCTTCTGATATAAAACCATTATCAGTTTTCCTTTTCCTGTCTTTTCTTGATCCCCTCCTCTTCCCCTCTCTGCCTTTCACTCTCTCTTCAGTAAAGCAAAAAAAAAAAGAAGGGGAAAAGAGCGGAATTACCATGACAGCTGTCACCATCACAGAGTTCAGCCTGTGCCTCTCCTTCCACTGCCACCATCCTCAGGCACAACTTCTCTGGACAAGGGAATATCCCCAGCCTGAAGACTGCTGCAACCCGTCTCCTCCCAATATCAAAGCAAGGGTCAAAATGAATTTTATATATCCCAGGAGTTTGTTTTGTCTGCCAGAGCCTATTCCATTGGCACCTCCCTGGTTTGGATCTCTATGCAGTGACTCTCGTGCATTGTTCCTGAAGGGTTTCTCTAGGGCAAATGGCTCCAGGTTGTGGTCTGGGAAGGCGGTAAGCAACACCCAGTGGGCTCAGCACAGCTAGTAATCCACTGGTGGATTGCTTTGAACTAATGTAAAGAAAAATTAAATTTTCCCTACCAAGAAAATAATTATGTGACAGTGGCATGGTGGGAAGCAGATCCTGTCCTGAAGGCTTTGTAGCTGAAACAATGAACAGGCAGAAACAACAGTAAGGAGACACATGTGACACTCCTGAGGTAGTGTGAGTAGGGATGAGATTGGTACCCACACCTCTGAGGTGTCAGATAAGTGCTCATTTTCTCCCCAGAACTGGTAACAGAACAGTAACCAAGACATCTTGAAGTCATCTCAGGGTCTGTGAGAAAACCCTGCTGCCATGCTCCACGTGGCCATGCAGTGCTGAAGTGACAAGAGGGACGTGAAGGAAAAAGAGATGGGTGAGAAAGGAATTGTAAAATAAAATAATGCAAATAAATTTCTTTATGCTGTTAGGCCAGACTGCAGTGATGCAACACTTGAATAGATTCCTTCATCTTCTTTTGAAAGCAATTTCCTCTATGTCCCCATCCCTCTCCAGTCAGAACTCGTGGTTCTGATCGTTCATAACAGCAAGCATCATTTAATAGCACCAGCTTGAGTGAAGCCAAAGATGGAAGTCTGAGCTGAGGTATTCCCCCAAAAAACCCAAAGGCACGGTTAAATCTAGCTCATCAAAACTGTACATATTCTTACATAGAAGGAAAAAGTGGGAAAAGTACAAAAAAAGTCTGCAAATTATTTCACCTTTTTTCTAAAATGAGCTCCCACACTTGCTGAAGCAAAGAACAGCCCTAGGCATATGGCCATTCAGTATAAAAGACAAAAACTAATGTAATTCAGCCCACAAATTGAGGGCTGAATCCTGCTGGATCTGAGTTCCTTTTGTGTCCTATAAAATTAGGAATTATGGATATCAAAGAAAAAATGCTGAGTGTCCTCCAGGGCTGGTTCATAGCCTCACAGAAATTCAGACTAAAAAGAAAACAACAAATTAAAGTCCCTCAAAATTCCTCAGAACAAAGAAAACTGCATCGAAGCAACAGCTTTCACTTTTACCCCCTCAAGAGCTGAAATAGGCAGGCACTGAGGTGGTAAGCAGTTCTCCTCCTGCCACCAGCAGCAGGATATACATTCTTTAGAAATTACAGAAATTGTCTGATTTAGCAAAGTACCTAAACAAATTAGTAATGATGGTGTGAGTGGGGGTTTGGTTTATATAGCTGGAGTTCCCAGACAGAAATACAGATTATGACAGGTTAATAGAGACTGTGACATTGCCTATACATGTAAATAAACACTGAATTTGAGAACCTCTGTTTTCCCCAAGCACTAGTAAATAAAAGTATAACAGAGACTTCGTGTAAAGTAACCATATGCTTATAATTACACAAACATTGTGGATCCCCTGTGTGAAATTTCACATCTTTATTGAGTCTATTTTAATGTTTACAAAGTTAGCAGTAATTTTTCAAAATCAAATCTATCCTAAACAGGAAAAACAATTTCCTACATCATTTTAATTTTCTACACCAGAGCAAATGAAAGCAGAATCACTGTTGCAAACTTCTTCCCTTTCTCCTGATCTATAGGCTGCAATTTGTTTTCCTGATGTCAGGATGTGTTTTGATGCACCAAGAATGCAGGAGTGGCTTCACTCTTCACGTCCATGTATTAAGAAGTTTTTAACTGTGAGTGAGAGACAATGTGGTTCTAATCTAAGACGGTAACAAAAATGCAGAGAGCTTGCAGAGAAGCAAAGTTGCCACTGTTTTGTGGCAAAATAAAACACTGCAAAAAGCAACAGTGATGCATAGGGTGAGCTCTGCTCCTTCTCCCGATTTTTCTTGTGAAAAGACAAACTGCCAAAAGCAGGAGCAAAAAGAAGAGAAATGGGAAAGCCTGTCCCCATGTTGTGGGGCTGCACAAGCCTCCACGGAGCTAGAACACGGGGGACTCATCTGGAAGAGCTCTGCAGGCTGTGGGGTGCTGGGAGAAGTGCAGATCCCTTGTGGGATGCTTGGAAAGTGAAACAGGACTTTCTTTGGAGGACCAAAATGCAGGAGGTACTTCAGACTCCTAAAGCAACCCTATTTATTTGGGTATGCTCCTTTGGCTGCTATTAGTTCACGCACAATAGTTTGGGCAAATAAAAATCTTGATCTGCTTAGACTTTTGAGGTTTGTGTTGATGGTTTGGAGACGGGGCATGCTGAAATAAATATGTTTAGGAAAAAAGGATGGTTTTCTGTGGTAAGGAAAAAAAAATGACTAATGTGATGGTCCAGCATGTGGGCAGCAGAGAAGGGGCTTGGTGCTCCATCTCAGAAGATACTCTCAGCCAAGAGCAGGGCAGCCTGGCTGGGAGGGAGGCAGGGAGAGGAGATGGCCCATTATCCATAAGGGAAGATCCATATGGGGAAGGGCAAACAACTCTTGGGCCAAAATATAACTACTGAAAAATAAATATTCCTGCCAGTGTGAAGCACTGAAAACCAACCTTTTCAGGAGCACTGCAGAAAAGATTAGAGGTGCTAAAAATGCTGAGGCTAAAAGGGTAAGAATTTAATGCCTCAGAACCAGGGCCTTAAAAAAATTCCCATTTTCAAAGCCAAGGCTTGTGGAGGCTGGTGTTTTGCTGAAAACCAGTACATATGGACTACACGGGCATTTTGGAAAATGTGCTAAGTGCTGTGCTGGTAGGAATCTCTGCCTCCTGATTATGTGGTGTAACCACAGCCTTTTTGGAGCCTATTGTGCTAAAGTGGGGAAAAACCCCATAGTTTGAGGGGGTACATTTTCTAGTCATCCTAATAAAAAATTATTTTGGTTCACAGAAATAAAAATCCTACAACAGATCGTTCATGTTAAAACAAGCATCAGCCCAGATGCAAAAAAAAAACCAACAAAAAAACCCCCAAAAAACCCCAAAAAACCCCCCAAAAAAAAACTATGAAGGGGGAATGTCTACAAACTGATCAACTCTGTACTCATCTCCCTTATCTACCACAGTAAGTCTTACAAATGACCACAAACCAGAGGTGAAATGAGTGATGCTTACGTCTTGGCTTGACCACTTTGCAGGGATGAATTTTAACCTCTGTCATTCTTCCTCAACATGGCTGCTCATGTTATGGTTATAGCAAGAAAAATTTCCATTAAACTTCCAGATGAAAGAAATCGCATTTGATTTGGACTGCTTCCTGACTTTCAAATTTGTCTCCATTCATTTATACTTTTCCCCAGAACAGCAAATACACAGAAAGAAAAAATGTGAAAGATGGGATGTGTGCTAGTGCAAGCAAATTAATGAAAAACTAGTTTTAAAACTGCATTTTTGCAGTCTCCAAATTGCTTTAGTTCTGACAAACATATTTGAAATTTTAAAAAAAGTTACAAAATATATATAATGCAATTATAAACTGAAATCTGGCCAACTTTTATTGTTGAGAAAACCAGAAAGGAAACAAGTTTTTAAAACACTATTCTTCTTTCCTGGTGGCTGCTATTATTTTACTCTTTTCATTGTTGCTGCCATTATTTCACTCTTTGCCATGCACTGCAGCGGGGATCTCAAGTGTCTCACAGGCGCTGATTCATTCTCATGCTGCCCCACGAAGTGCCCACTCCTGCCTGCAGTTCTCAGGTCCAGTTCCACACAGTTTTCTCAGGGACATTCAAAACCAAAGCTTCTTAAGATGGCTCAATATATTCAAGTTCCTCTCGGTGACCTGACTGTGTTGCTCCATGAGGCGCCACAATTGTTATATCCCCACAGTTCCGTGCTCTGTCGTTCCCTTAAGTGACTGTCTTGGCAATTAGCTGTATTGAACAATAGCATTGTATTCCAAAACGGCACGGGGACAACCTTGAGCGACCTAAAGCTTTGAGAAACAGGCTGGAAAGCAGCACTGCCTATTTCTGGCTATTTATGTTACTGCTACCTGTGCGCACTCTCACCCGCTAAGCAACAGCCTTGGAGTGCTACGGGGGGCATCTGCCTCAGCGGGGCCTCACCCTCCACACTGCCTGAAAGGTCACAAGAGCCAGAGGAAAGGCCCTGTTGGCTGCAGAGGGCTTCAAGTCAGGCCCCTGATGAAGAAGTGACAGTGCAAAGCAGCCATCCAAGTCAATTTTAGAAAATGCGTTAAAACATGCAAAAGCAGCAGGTAGGAATTAAATCAGGCTGATGGAAGTTGCTCTTGAGACCTCGCAGCTTTGCATTAGCATGAAACCACCTCCCCTTGGGAGAGGAGGAGGCCAAGGGAGGAAAAAGCTGAGAACAAAGAGGGAAAAGGAGAGACAGACCAAGAGACAAAGGCAGGAAGGGAACAGACACTCCGGGAGCACCAGAGGGGACCCTGGAAACCAGCAGAGTGAGAGTGGGAAAGGGCAGCCGTGCAGCAGCAGCATTTTGGACCACAAGGAGGGGATGTGGGAAGTGGGAACAATATCAGAAAAGAAAAACAGGACAATGAAATACAGCAGGAGAGAAAAGAAAGAGCCTGGGGGGCTAGGGTTGGGCAGAAGTTGAAGGAGGAGAAACTGGAGCTGGGCAGCTGATTGGAGATAGCCAGCAGGAGCATGGAATAAGTGAATAGGACACAAAAGGGGCAGAAGGAAACAAAAAAGTGATGATAAGGCTCCGGAAGGAACTGGGTCATGGCAAGAAAAAAAATAGCCAAAATGCTAAGTACAAAGCAAAAAGGATGGGAGTGGCAAAGGGGAGCAGAAGCAACAAAAGTGAGGCATCAGAAAAGAGAAGCCAAAGGGACAGGAGGAGGGGGGACACTCCCAGTGAAGAAAGCAGCTGATGAAAAGGGAGGGTAGTGGTCAGGAGGGTGTCAGTGAAACCATAGGATACACAGGAGGAGTGAAAGCACAATAAATAAAAGGGGGTGAAGAAATGGGACAGAATGAAGTGGGAAATGGTTTTGCAGAACACTTGCCTCATTTCTGCACTGTCACTGATACTTTTTTGTAGCCCTGTCTCTTCACAGTTCTTCTGCCAGCACCTCGCAGTACATCTATCGTGCTAAAAAGAAGCCAAGGCATTGATGGGCCCTTTTCTCTAATCCCAGCTGTGTGATGTGTCCCACATCCACATGGCCACATCCAAGTGGCCATCTAGGGACAGCCCCTGGCACAAGCCATAACTTGTAACAGACCTGGGTATTGGCTGGGAAAGTGCTAGTTGGCATGGGCCAAAACCACACCAGGGAGCTCTCTAAGCCATTTATGGAGGGCTTCAGGATAGTGTGAGCTCCTGTCTTGGAATTATCTTTTTTTTCTAGTAGAGATGCAGCATGGTTCACTTGGAACCTGAGCCTATCACTTGCTTTGAATGTTCCCCTTGTGTTCCTCATAGTCTCCAGCATCTCTCCGGAGGAGATAGGGAACACAGTGGGACTAAGCACCCTACAGACTAAGCACCCTACTGGGATTTGCCGGGCTAGAAGCCTGCTTCGTATGCCCTGTCAGAGTCTGCCTCATCTCACTGATCCTGTGTTGCACTGGGAGTGGTGCCAAAAGCCCAGGCATGAGCTGCTCTCTCTTGGTAGAAAATGAGGACAGGGAAGAAAAAGACAAGTCCACAAGTCCAGCGTGTGACTGCATGAAGAACGGCAGACGATGGAGGAGCATGGTCAGAGATCTCAGATTCCCTTTATTTACTATGGACCAGGCTTTCACAGCTAAACACACACGACCTCTCACTGGAAGTAGAGGAAAATCCACCAGTGGCAGAGCTGGGGCAGATAGGAGAGGTAGGAAGAAGTGGACAGTGGGAGATTGAGACAGGAAAGGAGGAACATTCAGCGCAGGGCAGAGGAAAGCCACACGGGCAAGTGGAAGCGAGTGGTTTGTGGCTGCCTGCAGCAGCAGTGCCATGGTTCAGGCAGGAGGATGAGAAGGCGAAGGAGAAGAAAGTAGTGATCAGGACAGGTGGAGTAATGCAAGCATGTTACTGTGCTTTGTCATGGCTGTGAACCCTGGACAGGTGGCTGGATGAAACCACCGGAGAACTGACACCAGTTTTATGCTGAAGGATGCACCTCGGAAAATCCAAATGAAAAGGGGTGGGTGAATTTCTGAATCCTTGTCCTTCTGCTCCACTGCTGTCTTTTGTATGCCCAGGACAAGGCAAATGTGTGCCCTGCTTTGAGGAATCTTTCCTGCCTGCCTCAGGCTATCCTGATTATCTTGACAGTGCTGACTGCCCAGTGGTGCCCAGCACTGCTTTTTGCCAGGCCCCAGCCTGGCACTGTGCTCCACTTGGGCTGGTCCCCTCTTGGTGGCTGATTTGCAGATTTCGAGTCAAGGAGAATGATCTCTGGCTCTTCCTATGCTTTCCCTTCCTTCTTTAACGGGTGTCAGGGCCAGCCTCAAGGCTGCTTGCTGGATGAGCCCTGGCACATCCCAAGGTGAGACCCTCACTTGTCACCAAATTCTCCTTCTTATAAGACCCCTGCTTTGTGCCAAGTTTTCGGTCACATAGCCACGGGAATACAAAGAGCCTCGAGTAAAATCATTAGCATCACACGAATCTGCCCACACTCAAACCTGGAGAACCTGTGAGGCACCTGAACAGACGACAGCACCGCTGGGTTGATGAGAAGGGGTACCCGAGAGGTGGCAGCAAGACGCGCGGCATCTCTCTCCGGCCCTCGCGTCCGCTTCCCGCGTGGAGAACACAGCGGGGAGGGAGCAAAGGGACCCCCGAGCACCCGACCACGGAGTGTCCCGCCCCGCCGCGGACCGCCCCGCGGGGGCGGGCTGGGTGCCCCCACAGGGCGGTGCGCGGCGGGGCGGTACCCACGGGGCGGGGCGGGCGGCTGCGGGCCGAGCCCGCCCGGGTGCAGTCGCCGCTCCGCGCCACGCCGCCGCGCAGTCCCCGCGCCGCTCCGTGGGCCGCCGGAGCCGCACGTCGGGCCGCCCTCGTCTTCCTCCCTACCGCCGCCGCCTCTCGCTATGAATGCACGCCGGGCCCTGCTCTCAGCCGCCTTGCTCGCCAGCCTCCTCTGGGATTTACCTTGCTGCCTCCCGGCTTCCCTCCCTGCCTCCTCGGAGCTCGCCGCCTCCTCCAAAGGTGGTCGCAGCCGCAGAGTGCCGCGGTCCCCACGGGAAAACCGCCCGCGGCAAGGGGGACACGCCATGGACCGGGCGCTCCCGCGGGCGGAACCCCACGAGTACATGCTGTCTCTGTTCAGGACTTACTCTATCGCGGAGAAACTGGGCATCAACGCCAGCTTTTTTCAGTCGTCCAAATCCGCCAACACCATCACTAGTTTTGTAGACAGGGGACGAGGTAAGTTCTGCCCCCCCACGCCCCTCACGGTCCCCCCGGGGCTGCGGGTGCCCCCTCCCGCTGCGCTCCACGGTACGAGGCTGCCTTCCCGCGGAGCCTGGTGCTGGGGCGGTGGGGAGCGCGGTGGAGTGGTCACCGGTGCTGTTCCCCGCCCCGGTATTGCAGGCAAGTGCAGATCTCTCGGTAAATTGGGAGTCGCGGTCTTATATTGTGAAGCAGACGGCCCCGCGGCACTAAAGCCGAGTCGAGGCAGCCCTGAGTGCTGCGTGCGAGAAACACGAGTGTTCCTCCCCGAATCGTCACGGGGTGGTGGAAAACACGCCCCAGCTCTGCAGGCGGAATTTGGGTGTAAATTCAACCTTGAAAAAAAAAAAAAAGAATTAAATATCGCTCTTCTGGTTTCTTTCCACCCGCCGGAGAAAGGGTGGCTCTTATCGACGCGGCTGCACGGCGAAAAGAAAGTTTAAACTGACCGAAGGCAAAGATCTTCTGCCTGAGGCTGCTCTCGCTTCGGGTCGCGTTCTCGGGGTTACCTGGAAGAGCCCCGGCCCCTTCCGAGAGCGCAGGGACTGGGACCCTCCGTCTCCACTTGCGGGGGGGCAGCGTGCAGCCCAGGTACCGCCCGGTACCGGGACTCAGCGAGGGGCGGCCGGACTTGACGTCTGCTCCAGGGCCGCATCCTTTGAGCTGTGTGCGGGGTTGGTCCTCACGCACCCCCGGGCCGGGATTGGCAGCGGGGCCCGCTACCCCGGGCCGCAGAGCTTCCCGGGCAGCATCGGTGCCGCCGGGCTCCCGGGCCCCCTCGGTGACCTGCAGCCCCGGCCGGGGCCCTCCTGGGCTTTTCTCTCGTCGTCGTATCGCCCGTACCCGGGGCCGCGGGTGCACATTTCTCGTCGATCCAGAGTAAAATTTCCCTTCCATAAAAACGCCCCCCTGCCCCTTTCATCCCCCCCGCTTTTTTCTTTACCCTGGTTGTGAGCCATTAAGAACAGACTAATTAACAGGTTCTTAATGAAGGTTGCGCTTTCGTTCCTCCCCCTCTCTCACATCTGAAGACCCTCCCCTCCGTCGGCGCCTCCTCGGGCACTGGTGTACCTGCCGGTGGCTGGCAGCGCCGGGAGCCAGGGCAGCTCGCTGCCCTCCCGCCGTGCCCCAGCCGTTTTTTAGGGCAAAGCACAGCGCCGGGAAAATCACACGGCTCCCTGGAGCTGCAGAAGCCGATCGCCCCAAACCAAATCGAACGGAACCCAAACCGACCCCCTTCACCGCCTCCCCGCGCCGGAAGCTTCTCCCCGCCCACGGCACCCAAGGCTCAGCCCCTTGCCCCACTGCTACCCCTGCCTCGGGGGAGTTCTTCCCGCGGAGGGAGCTCGGCGGGGCTCTTCGCCTCCCTCCTCGGTCGCGCCTCTCTGGGCTCGGGAGGACGCGTGGAAGCGCCCACAGTGTGTGCCCCTCGCGGTCGGAAGCCCCCAGACGTTTTCGAGGGGAAAGGGGACAAGGGGTTTTGCTCTCCGCCTTCGCCTTATGGGGGTTGTGTTCTTCGTCGCTGTTAAAAGCGGGGGTGGGGGGAAGAGAACCCGCTTTCTAGAAACACGGTTTCGAAAATTCAGCCGTCAGAAAGGAGCTGGACCGCTCCCCCTAAAGGAGAGGAAACGGGGTGCTAATTCTGCGAGCCGCAGGAAATGGAGCCGCGCTCGATATCATCTTATTCTTGATAACCAGAAGAAAGACAGTTAATTTAACAAATTTAGCTCATCTCGCTGCATGTGAGATTCTACTCCGGGGGAAGCGAATTGCTAACAGAAGTCCTGGTTTGATTAAGGAAAAGCCTCACTTTTCCCCATTGATTTTGATTTGATGTGTCACAGGCTGTGACCTTCTGCTGGACCTTCTGAGGGTTGCTTAGCATCAAGCCACTGATTGGAGTATTTCAACTCAGTGATCTAATTGAGTGTTCATGTCATAACATATCAAATATTGTCTAGTCTCCCATAATGAAGTGGACCAGCCGATGGCACATCACCAAAAAACTTCAAGAGAGCTTCCGTTCCTCTGAAGTGGTAGCTATTTTACTGCCCACCTCCCCGTGGGCTCGTAGCCCAGTTAATTGGCGAGCTGGAGTTGTGCTGATGATGAACAGTCTTTGCTCAGGGAAAGCGGGGAAGGGGGGGCAGATTTTCTGTCACTTCATTTGCAGACAGTATAGCCGCCAAAATTGACCCAATTAGATGGGCTGCTCTTTACCTAAGCGGCAGCTCCGGGCGGGATGTGACGGTGCCCGTCCCACCTGCCGCACGCCATCCTGCATGGCAGCATTTCGGGGGGACAGCAGCCCGCAGAGGAGCGCGAAGCAACTTTTAGTCCTGCCGAGAAATACCCTTTCCGTACGAGGCGGGCGGCTGTGCCTGCGTGTCCGGCGGGGCCGCTCGGCGCTCGGCTCTGACCGGCAGCAGCTCCCGGCCGCAGCAGCCCCGAGCCCGCCCGTGCCACCGCCCTCCGAGGCTGCGGGGCAGAGCGCTTCGGTGCAGACACCGACAGCCGCTTCCCGTCGCTTCGCTTCTTCCCTTCTCGCTTGAAGCTAATAAGATCGTTTTCAGCGTAGGGCGAGAGGGAGTGAAGACTCACTACTGCTTAATACAGATATAATTTTTCCCCCGTCGGTAGAAAAAGAGAGGAGAAAGGGGGGAAAGGGTTTGCGATTCCCCCCTCTCCACCCCCTACCGCCCCCCACTCGCTCCCCCTTGTTACGGTCGCAAGATCAGACAGGACCTAGCTGAATGTAGGAAAATTACTGTTGGCACATGAAGTAACTCATTAAAACGCAGATGGTGCTCTCACTGGCCTCAGGACCCCCAGCATTGGAGCTCCACAGTAAGGCAGGACAATTAGGAGCTGCAAGGACTCCACCAGGCAGGGGAAGAAAAAAAAAAAAAAAAAAGAGAGAGAGAGCGGGAGGGAGCTGGAGAAGGGAGTTATAAACAAGCAATCCCACAGCTAGCAAGAAACGCGGCATGACTGGGAGCAAATCGAAAACAAAAAAGAAATAGCTGGAGTGCGAAGGAGCACGATTTTCGAAAGGATCTCCGTGGGAAGGGATTGCCACGACGGCTGGCTGCTGCGAGTGCTCCTCGCCTCACCCTTTTGTGTCTGCAGAGCCCGCAGCACCGGCACCAAGGCAGGGCTCCCGCAGACGAAATGCTGCATCGAAATAGGTCAAGATAATCTCTTTTTTCCCTCCCCGTTTTCTTTATGCAGTTTCGCGTTCCAGTTGGGAGGCGGCTGATTCGAATGGGCAAGGATCCGAACATCGTTATTTTGCTCTTGCCATGAGGGTTGTGAGGGTGGTGAATAGACGGCTAGGACGAAAGGGGGATCCCGTGTGCAGAAACTGAAAATGGCCCGGCTGTGCATGTGGCAGAAGAAAAGAGTGTAAATCTCACTTGAAGTTCATCTAGTAAAACATATTTATGCAAAACAGCGGGTTTCTGGGTGGACCGAAAGCTGCAATGTAGTGTAATCTGTGCAGCGCTTTGCCCAAGCAGTGTTGTCGTTGGCAGAAGGAAAATGAAATATAAACAGGGAAGTATTTTAATGGGAAGGGAGGGAATTCACAACTGTTAATTATTTGGTGACCTTGTATTCGATTTGTTTGAGCCCCTTATAAAAACACTAATGCAGACCAGACGGCCGGAGCGCGGCAGCGAGCTGCCGCTCCTCATCCCCGCCGTGCTCCCGGGAAAGGAGCGAGCGGCCCGGCTCGGCTCGGCTCGGCTCGGTGCGGCCCGGCCCGGCCCGGCCCGGCGGGGCCTCCCGGCGCGGAGCCGGTGGCGGGGGCGGGCGGGGCGCGGCGGCTCCGCGCTGCCTGTGCCGGGCGGTGCTTCGGGGTTGGTGTTTCGCCCCCCGCGCCGCGGCAGCTGCGGGAGGGAGCGGAGCGCGGGGCCGGGGCGCAGGCGGAGCGGAGCAGAGCGTCCCCTCGGCAGCCGCGGCTGCACCTCAATAGGGGCTGGCGGCGGGGGGAGTATTTTTTAGTTTATCTTTCGTTTGTTGGTTGTCCCTGGAGAAGGCGTGGGGGCTCGCGCACGGGAGGGCGGCCCGGGGAAGCGGCGCCGGGAGCTCCGCAGATCAGGCAGCTCGGCGGGGCGGTGCGCTGCCGCGGAGCCGCTCTGCTAACAGGACGAGTAATTAACGCATATCAAACTATTCCGGTGGCTCATTTCGGACCTGGTCCTGATTTTTTTCGTTATTACTATATATATTTTTTTTTAATCCAGAAACCCTCCTGCGGGGCTTGCTAAGAGGTTGATTTTTTTGTTTGTTTGTTTTTTTTTGTTTGGGTTTTTTTTTGTTTGCTTGGTTGGTTAGTTTTTTGGGGTATTTTCCTTTTTTTTTTTTTTTTTTTTTTTTTTTTTTTTTTTTTTTTTTTTTTTTTTTTTTTTTTTTGAGAGGGGGACTCGTGGGGGACAGAGGTCCGAGGTCTCCGCCTCGGAGCTGTGTAGTTTCCGCCGCCCGCGGGGAGATGCTGTGCCGCAGCTGGGCTGGCCCCAGCCGGCAGCCGAGTGGCCCGCGGGGAGAAAATCCGGCGCAGGCCAGGGCCACTCGGTGCTGGGCACGGCAGCGGGGCGCCTCGCCCTCCTCATTCACCTCCTCCCTTCAGAGTAGAAAAAAACCCCAAAACGGTCGATCGGAGAAAACCCTGCTTTCCTTGCGATTTCGGGGCACGCTGAAACTGAGGGTAGGAGTCCTCTCGCGCCTGAAGTCTGATTTATGAGCGAAAGGGGATGTTTCAGTCTTTGCTAGTTATGGCCAGAGCTGTATTCTCTGTTGCTGTATCTTAGCGCTTCCACATTTATCGCTCAGTAATATTTTCGCTTCATTTCTTAGCTCCAAGAGCTGGGAATATTCAGGCCGATTTTCTCAACACGAATAATTTCAGAGGAATCCTCCTCAGTCGAAGTATTTCGGGTCGCGTAAGCACCGCAAATGCGCAAAGGGAAAGATACCGGGTTAAGGTCTGTTACAGCAGGTAGAAACCCCGCGAGGAAGCTCCCGTCCGCCTCGGCGCATCTCCTGGGACGATGCCGACAGCCGAGGGCCCGGAGCCCTGCGTGTCCCCCGTGTCCCGGGGTGTTGCAGCGATCCCTCAATGCCCGAGGGCCGAGAGCTGCTCGGGGCAAGCGGGGAGGTGGCGGCGAGCGGGAGAATGGGGCAAGGGCAGGCAGCCTTCCCGGAGCAGGTACGGTACAGCGGTGACCAAAGGTACATCACAGCCAGGTGCCTCCCCGCTCCGAGGAGGGGAAAAAAGAAAAAAAAAAAAAGAAACAAAACCAAAACAAAACAAAAAGAAACAGCCGTCCAACAACTAGTTAGTGTTTTTTGGCAGGATTGGGAATTCGTCCGAGGAAGGTGTGGTCTTTCTCGGTTACTCGATAGCGAAGTGAACGATACATTTAAATCTAATCACTCTGTGTAATAAAAAACCGCGGCGAGGCAGGCGCTGGGAGATGTGGAATTGAAACCCAGAGAAATACCACACATGGAGAGTCAGCCCCTTGTTTCCACAGCTTGGGTAATGCTCCGAAAGAAATACCTGTCAGCCTTGCGACTCCGCAGACAACGCGTGGGCAGACCTTCGCAATTAGGGACAATATATGTTTTAATTTCCAGATTATTGTTATGCGAGTGTCTGCAAAGTGTCTTTAAACTGAAAATGTGCTTTTGGTTTGCGAGTTTAAATATGGCTTGAAAGAGAATTTGGGAATGGGAAAATTCTTCTTGAATGTGGTTTGGGTATAATTTGCAGTGATGTAAAGTTAAGATCTGAGCCCTGATGAATTGGCTGGGAGCCCAGTACCTGATCTGCCATGAAAAGGGAAACTTTGTGTAGCCTTCGTTAACCCCCGTCTCTCCTCAAAGCCCAGACTGCGGCGAGAAAGCGACCCGGGAAACGGGAGAGGCTTCACACAGGGAATTGAGGGAAACGTCCCAACCCAGTCATTCATTTAGCTTCGGAGATGCTGAAACTGCAGCCACCGCGCCGCGGAGGAAAGCGTGGGGGAAGGCGGGCGGGGGCCCGGTCCGGCCCGGCCGCGGGAGCACCGGGCACGCCGCTGCCCGAGCGCCTCGCGGGGGGCAGAACGGAGTAGGACTGCTCTCTCCCATCTGCCACTGGCACATTCTTAAATTTCAGCTAGACCTACTCCCTCCTTCTGTCCCTCCTTCCCACTCCCAATATTTTATTTTCGCCCGGAAAAAAAAGAATAAACTACGGAGAGTCGAAACAGAACAAATACTGACTGCGGAGCGAACATTCATCTACATTAACGCTACAAATATAAACACACCTCCCCGGTGCATTTTCTGCAATGTGGCTTTCCCCAGCCCAGCTGGGATGACCTTGCTGTTCGCACCAAGTATTTCGGTAACGGGGATATCTGTAAGGACAGCTTCAGCTGGCCTGAGAAGAAGGCAGATCTCGAGCTGGCTGTTAGAAACCCCGGGTTTTACCCCAGTCGCTCCTTGGGTTTAAAGGAAAACTGAAGAGGACAAGCCCGTATCCGTTGTGCACTGCTCACGGGAAGAGAGGGACAGTCAGGGTGTCCCCACGCCCTCTCTGCTGCTGCTCTTTGTGTGCTGGGAAGGCAGCAGCTTCCCTGGAACAAAGGGTCCCCAACCTAGACCAGTCTCTCCTCGTTTTGTGGAGGTTCCGGAGGTCCCGCTTTCCCTCCCCGCCCTCCGCTGCTTTTCCCACCCTCTCGACTGCGCTGGGAGCGAGCCAGTACTGGTTTAGGATTATGTATTCATCTGGAATTATTAGGTTACAAGAGTGAATAAATAGCGTTTATCTGATCGGATTCAAAGCTGCTTATTTGAAACAACCGGCAGCCCTGCCCCTTTCCCTGCCCTCCCGAGAGAGGCACGGGAGCCGGCAGCTGCCTGAGCCAGTGGGACTTTTCCAGCACAGAGTTTCGGTGCTGCTGAAACCCGTCTCAGATCTGCTTGGCCGGGGGCACATTTCTCTACAAACCGGCCGTGTCGCCAGCGTGCCATGCCACCGACCAACCTGGACCAGCCGTGCAACGCCCCAAACCCTCGCCAAACTGGAGTCTCAAAAGATGCTGCTTGGGGAGCATCCCTGAGCTAGCCCTTTGGCACCCACAGTGCCGGAGCTGGTTTCCTCCTGCACCGCCGGGTGACAAGGGTCTGCAGGCCCTTTAAAGCCCATTTTCAGCAGCGGGGACATGTGGGGAATTCAGCCTCTCGCTGCTTCCCTCCCGTCTAAGCTGCATGCCTGGATGTCACCCCCGAATGGGATTGTTTCCTGCGCCGAGACAGGCCACCTGCGTGACGGTTCCTCGGGAAGGGGAGAGGCGCTGTCACCTTCGTGTCCCCTCATCCCTCGGGAAAGGGCTGCCCTTTCCCTGAAAGCTAAGACTGCCGGGCAGTGCTGCCTTGCTCCTGCACCGCGGCAGAGATAGGGGGGACCCCAGGACCGTGGCGCTGGTCAAGAACAGGACAAGGAAGAATGTACGTGGGGCTGTCTGCTCCGGAGGGACAGAGGCCTGGAGGCAGCACTCTCCTCACCCCCACCCCATGGCGACTGGGAGTACCAAAGAGAGCGAGCATCTCTCTCTGAGACCAAGCGTGACACCCGCCTCTCCATCCCCTAAGCAACGAGAGGCATTAAAAGGGAATCCGTGCCCAGGCCGGGTTCTGCCCACATCCCGATGCTGGGGAAAGCCACGGAGGAAGATGCTGATCTAGTTTCCTCGACGGTCGCTGGAGCCCTTGAACGAAGGTCTGAGGCATTTCGGCAGGGCCAGGAGATCGGTCTGCGCCCTGTCGGATGCCCGGGTATCTGACAGATGTCGGATGCAGAAAAAAACCACCAAGACGACGAGAAAGAGGAGAAGAAGGAGGAGGACTTGCGTTTTCTTACCCGAGGGCTCATCCGCTTTTCTCATAAGCTCCCAGGACCCCCTTGAAGGAGGAGGCAATGATACCAGAGATCTCCTGAGCTGTTGGACCCTCCTCCTGCAACCACGTGCACCTCAGCCCACGGCCCGCGCCTGTGAAGGGCAGAACTACCCCCACGCTCCCCCAAAACCCACGGGAGACTCATGGACCGAATCCTGGTCTGTACTCGCAGTGATGATGAAACTGTCCAGCGCCTCTAGGCAGCTCCCGATGGGTTTCACTTTTATTTTCACAGCTCAATAAAGCAGCTGTTGTCGTCACCTGCACTGTGACGACATTTTTCGGGCTCTGCTGGTGTTTTTTTCAGTCTCCTCCCGCACTCCCTGAGCGGGATGCACGACCAGGCTGCCTCTCGCCCCTTGCTGGGAAGGAGAAGCCCCACCGCGAGGAAACAGACAAGCCTGAAGTGGGAGGCGGAGGCAGGGATGCGAAAGGCCCGGGTTCAAGTTTTCCGGGATGCCTGAAAGGCCTGACCGATCCCGCATCGCTCCCGTCGGCGCGCAGACCCCGGGAGGCGGGGAAGCTCCGGCTCGGGAACTCCCTCTCCTCGCTGACTCCCCGTGCCACGGTGCCGGGCGAGGCGGGGAGCGCGGCCGTGCTCCGGCCGCTGCCCCGGGAGCCGGGCAGGTGTGCAGAGCCCGGCGGGCGCCCAGCTCCGCAGCCGGAGATGCCGCCTGGGTGCGCGGCGCGGTCCGGGCGGGCGGCGGGGCCAACCACGGCGGCTCCCTGCGGGGCGAGGGGACGCGCTCGGCGGGCAGCCGGGCTCCACCGGAGGATCCCGTGGCCTGGCTGCGGGGCAGGTCTTTTTCCCAGCAATTCCCCCTGTCCGTGCTGCACTCTACGCTCCATCTCCCTGCTGACGTCTAGGGGAACACGCAGCGACGCAGGGCGACTGTCGAGTGTGCTAATCCGCACAAGTGCACGTTAATCTGCATTGTGGTTTTTTTTTTTTTTTTACATCGCCGTGTCGCGTCTGAAGGTTTTTGGTTTGCATAAATCATCCCCTTGTCTCTCCTGCCCCGCAGGAGGTTCCCAGAGATCTGTCATGTAGAGCCGAGGTTGTGAAACATACTGATTAGGAATCGCAATGACCTTTGATATCGATAAATTACAGGCGGGTGTATATTTCTTTAGCCTCTGTCTCTACTCCTGGGGCGGGCTGATTTTGGGAAAGCGGCGAGGGGCTGCTGAACAGAGGCTCCAGTGACACTTTTACTATAGAAATCTACACAAGCTTTACTAGCTTCTGGGGAAACACAGGGGCTTTGGGAATTTTTGTATTTGCTGGGTTGTAAACATTTTATTGGAAAGCAGCTCAAGGGAATCTGGTTTGCTTTCTGAGCTGCACTATGTACACCGATGTGTCAAAAAAGAAGTCCAGGTTTTCCTCAGAGGAGCACAGATACGTGTATATGGGGCTGATAGGCAAAGGAAGTGCGCGGAGCAGGGTCTGCCCCTAGTGCTGGAGAGCCATCTCCTATCTGGTGCGGGCTCTTCCATACTTTCCATATTATTCCCTTCTCCTTTCTCCTCTCCCTGCCCTCTCCCTATCCCGGTCCGGCTGGGGGTGGGGGGTGAGGCAGGCAGAAGCGGCCCCGGCCGGGCAAGCCGGCGGTGCTCCCTCCCTTCCCCGCCTCGGAGACCTCTCGGCAGATCCCCCCGAGCGCAACTGACTGTAATTATTTTTATCTCGCAGACGATCTCTCGCCCGCTCCCTTGAGGCGGCAGCAGTATGTGTTTGATGTGTCGACCCTCTCGGAGACGGAGGAGCTGGTGGGGGCCGAGCTGCGGCTGTTCCGCGGCGCCCCCCGGGGCCGCCCGCCGCCCGCCGCGCCGCTGCACGTGCAGCTCTCCGCCTGCCTCTCGCCGCGCCCGCTCGACTCCCGCGCCCTGGACCCGCGGGCGGCCCCGTCCGCCGCCTGGGAGGTGTTCGACGTGCGGCAGGGCCTGCGGGAGCAGCGGCCCCGGAAGCGGCTGTGCCTGGAGCTGCGGGCCTCGGCGGACCGCGGGCCGCGGCGCTGGCTCGACCTGCGGGGCCTGGGCTTCGCGCGGCGGCCGCGGCCGCCGCAGGAGCGGGCGCTGCTGGTGGTCTTCACCCGCGCCCGGCGGCGGAGCCTCCTCGGGGAGCTGCGCGCCGAGCTGGGCGCACCCCCCGCCGCCCGCTGCCCGCCGCCCGCCGGCCCGGCGCCAGCGCCGCACCGCCTTCGCCAGCCGGCACGGCAAGCGGCACGGCAAGAAGTCCCGGCTGCGCTGCAGCAAGAAGCCGCTGCACGTCAACTTCAAGGAGCTGGGCTGGGACGACTGGATCATCGCCCCGCTGGAATACGAGGCCCACCACTGCGAGGGCGTCTGCGACTTCCCGCTGCGCTCCCACCTGGAGCCCACGAACCACGCCATCATCCAGACCCTCATGAACTCCATGGATCCCGGCTCCACGCCGCCCAGCTGCTGCGTCCCCACCAAACTGACCCCCATCAGCATCCTCTACATCGACGCGGGCAACAACGTGGTGTACAAGCAGTACGAGGACATGGTGGTGGAGTCCTGCGGCTGCAGGTAGCGGGCGGGACGCCCCTCGGCGGCGGCCGGGTCTGCGTCTGGCGAAGGTGCGGCGGCAGCGGCGAGCGGGACCCGTCCCGCGGCCGGCCGAGCGCGGCTGGGGCGGAGGGGACGGCGGAGGGGCGGGCGGCGGCTCTCCGGCGCCGGGGCTGCCCGCGGTGGCTACGGCAGCGTCGCGGCTGCCGGCCGGGAAGGGCGAGCGGGCCGGGCAGGCGGCGAGGCCCCCGCCCGGTCCCTTCCCCGCTCCCCTCTCCTCCCCCGGGGTTTATCTGGCGATCTATCCTCCTCCCTCCAAAGGTGAAGGCAATTTACCAAGTACAAAAAGAGTCGGGGGAGGGAGAGGGAGCAGACTGGTCCCTCTCTCTGAAGTTGCTCTGAAGAGGGCTGTTTCATTTCTGCCCTCTCTCTTTCACATTCCTGCAAGCTTACCAGCCAGAAATTGCCTACGCCCCCCCCCCCCCCCCCCCCCTTTTCCTCTCTTCCCCCCCAGGGGAAAAAAGAAAAGAAAGAGAAAAGGAGAAAAAAAAGAGAAAAACAACCGAGAGTTGCTTAAGATTGTAATTATCAGCTAGGTTCTATTTTAAGACAGCACACTGTGAAGAGCGAAGTGTTGCAGAAAGCACAGCCGGGGTGGATTGGAAAGGAAACTGCTTCGGGTCCCACGAAGAGTGCGAGGATGCCATTGCCAGGTCTCTGGGTAGCTGTGTCCCGGCCGCCCTCGCAACTTGTGGCAGTGTTATATGCAAATGCTGCGCTGGAAAAGGCGTTTTATGTAAGATTTTTGGTTCTTTCCCACCTTTGGTCTCAGCTGTGGCTTCACCTGAGGAAAGTGCACTTCGGAGCTATGCCTAGCCCTTTCTTCATGTAATTATTATGTTCGTAGTTTCAGGCTTTTCCCCACCGATTTCTAGAATTGTTGGCTTGTCTGGTATTGCAGAGCTACAAACTTGTGGAAAAAGATAAAAAAGAGAAGAGAATAATAATATAAAATGCTAATAAAAAGACTCGACCAGGAGCATTAATTTAAAATGCACATTTTGCTTTGGATGCACTGTTGTTCATGTAAAAGTTGTAAATATTTGTTTATTTAAACAGACTGAAAAGTGCAAAATGGAGATGAACAACATGCATTTCTTTTTTAATGTACAAAATATGATATGCACTCGAAATGTTATAATTTCTAATATTTTTAAAGTTTATATTTGAGTTGTACAGAATTAAGCATTAATCAAATATTTCATCCTTGCTTAACATTATCATTTCCTTAAGATATTATTACAAGATTTTAATTCTGTGCTGATAATGGAGAAAATAATTTTTTTTTACTGTCTACCTCAATATAATGCAAGTATTTACAGCTCTAAAGTTATCTGAGGTAAATTAATATTCAGACCATTTTTACAATACACCTTTACTGGACAATACTACAACTATCATTGTATTATTAAACATTTTTTTTTCAAAAAGTCAGCTTGCTTTTATATGTTCTATTATTTGATTAAGTAATTCTGAGTTCTCAAGTAAATATTGGCTCTAATTCTAAAATGCTGCAGAGTTGAGTTGGATCAAGTGCCACTTGAAGGCGCACCTAAAGCCATTCCTCCTGTCTGAAGACTTTTTGTACTCTCACAAGATCTTTAGTTTCGTCTTTGGTATATGCCAGTGGCATAAAGCTGGATTGTGTTTTTATGCATTTTATGCAATGATTATTGTAAGTGGGAGATGCATTAAGGGGAAAAAATTCAGGCAAACGTTTGTAAATCTCATCTGTACTGGGGACATTAATATACACTGTATGATGATGATGATGATGAGCAAAAGACAATGAATGTTTTATAAATGATATTTATTTTGATGCAATGGGTAATATATTTATTAAATATTTCCTGGCTATTTCTTAGATAATGAAGAACTATTCAATGACTAGCCGTTTCAGTAGGAGAAGGATCCTCTCTCAGTGATGCGTGCAGAGGTGGTACAGGCAGCTTGGGGGCTGTGAGCCCCACTCTCAGGGAAAAAAATAAAAGCCTCATCTTATATGCAGAAGGGCTGAAAGAGCTGCTCACCTTGTGGAATGTGTTTGAAAACAAGGTTCCTTTCATGGAAAGTGGAATTTTTTTGCCATATCACAAGATCTGATCCCACACGTTTTTCTCTGACCAGCTTTCACTCCCTTGGACTGGTGCTTGAACAAAGGAGTGCAGAATCGGGCCCAAGTGTTTGAATAGCAGCAGCTCAGAGAGCTGTAGAAGACTCCAGCCTTAGAGCTGGTACAACTGCCAGGGGAATACTGCTTTCTAGTACTTAATAGTGTTTCAAGTCCATTACTAATAGTAGATTTAGAAATTATAGCTTAAAAAGGGCTTTGGTTCTAAAGTGAGGTTCACCATGTGCAGTTCTGACTGGTGTGAACTTTGGTTGCTGTTCTGACCACACCAGTTCACTCGTCTGCTGTGGATCAAGACTCTGCTCTCTTTATGAGGGAAAGAATGGGCAAATGATGTCCAACAAGCTGCAGTATACTCTCTGAGGAAAGGTAATCGAGGTATGTAAGACATTGTCAACTGGAAATGAACATGATGTAAAATCTGAAATTTTACAAAATTGTCAGCTAGAGAAGGCTGAATGAATAATTTCTTTATTTTGCTGTCTATTGAGCAAATGAATTATTGTGTGTACAGACAATACTTTGGCTAAAACCATACACTGAGAGTTTCAATGCAATTTCCTTTCCATGTAAAAACCAATATCGCTTCTGTTGCAAGCCCATTCATCACACGCGTGGTGGCAAGCTGTGCTGTCACTGAGTTGTCCTTTCTGCTCCACCTCAAACATGGCTTTGGGGAGCTTCATCAGGCAAAGTTCAGCTGTGGGAGGCCTTAGAAAACTTCCATCAAAGGAAATTGTTAAAGAGGTGACGTTTTTCTCTCCTGGGGTACAGTGTAGTGCAGTTTGTACCTTCTTCTACATTAGCTGAATTTTTGGAGATGTCTTTAATGGCCAGAAAATGTTTGAAAGCCCTTTGTCCCAAATGCCTGCGGTTGGTAATCTCCAAGAGGAGTGAGAAACCAGAAAAAGGGCAAAGATAGTTAGAAACTGCAGTATCTGCTTTGGAGGCGCACCTTTTGGATATTGCTTACCGAAGCAGAGAAAACACTGGCCTTTTTGAGCATGTGCTCTGCATCCTGTAGCTAATATAACATTATCTGAACCCATTTTGGCAAGTCTGCTATTCCTAAAGATGGGATCTCTGCTCACTTCCTTTTTTAGTTCTGCAGTATTCTTTTGCACAAATCTGAGAAGGAGCAATATCGTGCTGAGAGGGAGAAGTGAATAGATACAGCAAAGCTGAGCAATGGTATTTCTTTCCTTGCACTTCCCGTCCTCTCTCCTGCTCTCCCCTCAAGAGATACCCAGTAAATTGAAAATGTAACAAAAAATACCTGTAATTATTTTTTCAGCTTTTTTGCTACAAATACTGCAAGCCTTTGTTACAGAGAAATCCAAATATGGAAATGCAGTGGATACACAGCTCAGATCTCTTTGTCCTGCCAAAGTAATATGAAGTTTCTTTTCCATTTCTCAACTCCCCATGCTCAAAATCACATTTCAAAAGGGGAAATTATTTCTTTTATTATGTTGCTGGCCAGAAGAGGGAGCAGAATCTATGAAATAGTGGGAATAGACAACAAGGGACAGAAGACAGCTGAAGTTGGTCTGGCTGATGGTGTGATACTTATCAACAGACGTTATACAATTCATCCATCACACTGGCTGTGCTGCTCAAGCACAAGAAAATCACTGACTCATCTTTGAAGCGCAGATATGCATTGGAACAAATTCTGAGTACATGAATGAAAAAACCAGCATGGGACTTAAGCCCTTTTATAAGTAAGCTCCTTTTTGGACCACAGACTCCCTCTTACATTTATTTGTCAGAGGGGAGTGTTTCTGAAAAGTTTGGTTTTTTTTTTTTTGTTTTTGTGGTTTTTTTTTTTTTTTTTTGGTTTTTTTTTTTTTTTGGTGGGGAGAAAAGCTGGAAATTACCCATCAAGAGCAGATCCAGTCTTCCTGCTTGTTATCTCCGTGCAGATGAGAGGTTGGATTGTTTACTGCATTTATAAAATAAGCATGTTGATTTTTAACAACTCAGTGTTTAACCTCAAATATTATTTGAGCTGATCACATTGAATGAAACCTCTTCTTCATAAACTCTTTATCTTTGCTTCAGAAACATGTCTGAAGCTTTGAGGAAGTTGAGTGACTGAACTTCACCCTTGTCAGTCATTCAGAGGCTGGGCAGCAGGACAGCAGGTATCAATAGCATGTAATTTGTTCTCTCACATAGCAACCATGTGCTATAAAGGAGTGTATTCCCCTAGAGCAGGGTCCTCTTGTCAGCATTCAGCTATATTATGTGATTAGATTTCCAAATATTTGTTCTTGTTTCTTTGCAGTGTCAGACCCATTGTAAACTGAGGATGTTCCAGCTGTTCATAATTGTGAGGGAGGAGAATCAACATATTGTCTCTGCTACACTCATCACCTGCCTGTTGCTTGATGACTGCAGCCTTGAAAAGTACCACTGTCTTAGTTAATATACATTACCATTTCATGTATTATGCTGTTGGGAATTAGAAACGGTTCTCCCAAGGTTTTACCCAGACCTAATTTTGCACATCAGCCTGATGCAGAGCACAGGACTTTATATTTGCCTATGTGTTAGCATTTTGACACAACTAGGGTTTGTTTAAACTATGAATGCTGTCAACCCCCTCTCTGGAACTGAGGAATCTGAAATTGGACTGTGGACCTTTATCCAACAAGACTAACAACTTTCTGCACTGTTTTTTAGGAAGTCCTTAGGGAGAATCTCCATCCTATGGAGCATTGTTAAATCAGTGAAAAAGACATTGCTTTCCAGAATGTGAAAATTTTATTACTAGAGAAAAATGAATGAAAATGCTCCTAGGACAGCAGAGTTCGAGTGAGTGGGCAGGAGAGACCTCAGGTGAGTAAGAAAAGTAGAGGTCTGGTTGACAACTCATTGCTTTGGTGGAAGTGGGAAGTTGCAGGAGGGCCATAGAAGAATGAAAGGGATAATGTAAGGGCAACCTGCCAAACATCTGAGATGTTTTCACTCTAATGGTAAGAGTATGGAGAATAAACAGGAAGAACAAGAAGTCTTGGGACACAACAAAGGCTACAGTTTAATCAGCATCACATAGGCTCAGTGAAATAAATTGTGGCACTTCAATATTAGCAGAGAGAATATAATCTGTGTAGGAAGTGGAGGCAGTAAAAAAGGGAAGAGTATTACCTGGTTTATTAGGAATGTTTCGAAGGCCGCAAAGAGGGAAAGACAGAGTGGTTGGAGATGAAACAGAGGAACAGTAAAACCCTGCTAAAGATTACTGAATGAGGTTGATGTCACATTTTTGAGCAACTTCTGGGAGTGTCCTGAGGATATGAGGTAGTGGTAATCTAACTTTATCTAACTAGATTATCCGCCGTCAGATAATTTAAAAACCAACAAAACAAAACCTAACAGCACAGCGCAAAAAGTTCCTCAAGTTTTTGGAATGTGTTTGGACAACTCTTTCTTTCAAAGTATTAAGGCAGTTATGGGAGACATGGCCAGATAAGATATGATAGATATGATTACTAAAGAGAAACTTTCTAGAAAGCAATTTGAGCTCAGGTGTCTGTGGAGGAAGAAAGCAAGACCAAATGACTCCTGTATGGCAGATTTCCTCACTTCGGGCAATTGATAGGAAGAGTTTTGAAGGGAGGAGCCAAAAGGAGAAAGAATCTTAAGAAAACAGGCAGTTTGGAAGAAATTCTTAGTTAAAAGTCTCATAGGAACATATCCTGCTGGCAAGGAGGACAGCACTGGACAAAATCAGGGGGTCTGAGTCAGAAGTTGTGTTATCTATTGACAAAAACCCATCATATACAGGTGAGCAAAGACACTACTAGGATAAGTAAAAGAGAAGGACTGAAGTATAAAGAGTGCAAAAAGGGATCAGAAAAAGAAATTAGGAAAAAAGGGAAAAGGATTATCACTTCATGGGGATGTTAAACAAAGGACAAATGACAGAGGGCTGAAGTGTGAAACACCACCTTTGCAAGTAGGAGACACTTGATATGAGAGGCTGAACACACTTAGAACTAGCAAGGGAATTGAAATGCAGCTCACGGAAGAGAAGTGAAGGAACCTTTGAATAAAGGACACATACTCAGACCAGGAAGTCCTGGGGAAGTTTACTCTGGTATAATTAAAGAACTAACCACAAGAATTTCTGAAATATTAACAAGTATATTTGGGGACACAGAGAAGATTTGAAAGGTACCAAGAATTACAGACCAGACAACCTGTCTCAGATACCTCCAATACTTTGAGAATTACTGCAGAAAATTCAAGTGCTTCATAAAATAGCAACTGCAGAATAATAATATGATAAAAATATCCAGTGTGAATTTATCCAGAACAAATCATATCTAATGAGTCTCATGTTCTTCTTGGTAAGAGTGACATGCAACTCAAGCATGCAAGTTACCAACGTGATTTTGCTACATTAAAGGGACAGTTTGGTAGAAGTACAGTGAAATGTAGTAGCAATAATATACAGTAAAGCACTTCATATAAAATATTACACTTAAGGAAGGATAACATCAAGCAAAATGTAAAAAAATAACCCTAGCTAATAATGCTCCTACAAGAGAGAATTTGGACTGTATGGCGAAATGAGTTCTGAATACAAGGTAATGAACGATTCATTTAGTTGCCCAGGATATTTCAGAGAATAACAACTGGAATATTAGGTGTCAGAAGTATTCTGACATCTAGACTACTGAGGGCTCAGGTAAAGTGCTGTTCCCAGTTTTAGGGATCATGATCTAACAGATCGTTTTCTGGTATCTTCTGGATCATTGGTAGCCTACTGGCCACAGGCTAACATGACCTGGGACATCAGTATATCTGGGCACAACAAGTACCTATGTAAGACTCACTTAGGGCCAGCTCTTTCTCTGTGTGTTCTGAAAAATATTTTCAGATATGTCTACCAGGATGGGCCTTGCTCAGTCCTTTGCCATCAAAAGAGGAGGGAGTAGAGCTCCCAAGGTGCTGTTGTATGGAGAACTCTGCACTGCCACAGTGCCTGAGATCTATACATCATAAACTGCCTGACACTGAGGAGAACTAAAAACTGTTATGCACTCATCTGCAATTATCTCCTTTGAGACATACAGATCTGAATTTTCCTCTTGAAATGGGAAAAAGGGGTTTTATTTTGATGCCTATTGTGGCACCTAAACTGGACTGTATGCTTTCTGGGATGTCATTAGTACTGAGCAGAGTGGAATAAATGTCTCTCATAACTTTATATAAAGCATTATGTTTGATGCAGCCAGATGAATGCTTCACAATGAGGGAGTCCCTTTGTTCACTTCCACTCAGATGGGGTCCGGCACTGGATGAGAGTTTCTTGTTGCCATCATAAACCAGACAATGGGTCATAGCATGACAAAAATGTGCTTCTGTGAATTCGCCAGGCACAATTTGCTGCTGTTGCCAATTCTGGTCAAAAATCTCTCAAACCTCAATCAGCCTAAAACCAGTTATCTGCACTTTGCAGCAGATGTTCTGCAGCCAGCTGTGTCCTACAGTTGACTCTTGAAATACTTTTCAGAAACTAGGTTTTGTGTCCTCAAGAGTTTTAATCTAACATTGCCGTTCTGTTTGTCATTTATTTCATATTGGTTCAGATGTGGAGCTGTAGAGAGGAGTATTGGATATTACTGTGACCAGACAAATAAAAGCAATGAAAAATCTGGTCCATCTTGAACCAGAAACCCCGCAGACATGAGGGGAATCAGTTCTTGTATATGTGTCTGCAGGCCCTTGGCACAGCTGTGAACAGAGCACAGCATACCTGCTGATCAACTCTCCTACACACATCTTTGATTAGTGAAGACGAACCTCCAGTATGACACAAGCTCCCAAATGTTTTTTTTTTGCTTTGTTGTTTTAGAGAGAAATAAATTACTACCATAATCTGGAGCTGGAATTCTGTAAACCATACTCCTGTCCCTTTTTGTCAATATTCTACAAGCAGAATATTTTCATTAACAGCGCTGAAGGTGTAGTGACTCTTTCTATTATCCAGTTGCTCTTTCTTTTTGTTCTTTTAGAGTAGAGTCTAAAAACCTATTTAAATTGGGATGTATCTCTGCCAAAGGCTGTTTTGCTGGGAGACAATGCAAACAAATTCATGACAAAACAGGCAGCAGAGCTGTGAAATATTAGGCATCTACTGTAGGTGTGGCTGAAAGGTTTTGAGAGAGAAAGAGGAAAAAAAGAAGAAGTGTTCATCAATTAAAGGCTTCTCAAGTATTTCTGACTTCACATTTTACCTCAGGAAGAAGGGTACTCTTTGCATTAAAAGGAACACCTAAGATGTCAAGGAAGATGGGCTTGACCTGGGGCCATTAGAAGTGTGGCAGACAATTGGAAAACAGTCACATTTGCTCAAAAGACAACAAAACCCATTTTTTTCTCTAATTATGAGAGCTGTGATATTAGAAATTGTCGAGGCATCTACTCTCAAGCTGCCCCTTAAGTGCCAGACTGTTACAGATGTGAGAGGTTCAGAGTAGCTTAGAGAAGGCCAGGACAATGTACTCCAGGGCATTATGCTTTGTACAGCTTGGTAGTCCTAGCGGGTTTGCAAATATTTCTTGCTCTGGGTTCTGCTCTGTTCTCTATCAGCAACCACCAGGACAAATTCCTTGATGTGAAGGTAGAATTTGTTTCAGATGGAACAGCCCAGAGATAATGTCTCTCCTCCCTACAGCTTTGGGTCTGGTCTTTTCTGTTTGTGGCACAAGCTTTGCCAGAAGCTCTGAGGCATTTAGACTCATAGCCTTGCTAGAGGGTTTTGTTTTGTGTGAGGAAGTATATGCATTTGAATTCAAAGCAGATTGTTTTATGCAGTGTCAAATTCTGTGCAGATGGAACATGATATGATATGTTGAAGTGGGATATATAGCATATGGCTATAATTCAGGGAAACACATTTCTCCAGCTGGATACCTGCTATTGAGTTGGAAAACATGTGTCCTGCATTCTGGTAGGCTTCCACCAGAACAGTGAGAGGACATAAAAGACAGGTCATTCCTGGTATTGAGTATCAGCTAATACTTACATCTATTTCACTGGTTTCATAGTGCTGTTCACAATTAAGCCTCCTGTTATCACAATGAGCATAGTGCAACTGAAAAAAAAAAAGCTGTTGCTGAGCTCTACACCCACAAGTACATGTGGACAAGCCAACATATGCAAACAGGCTGGGCTGCTTTTGGGCTGGATGGCCATGCCTTTGCCCTTTCCTGTCCCCAGGGAAAACATAGCCTATGCTGCTTCAGGGTGTGGCACTTCTTCCAGACACCAGCCCCTGAATCTGGGGCTGCATCCCACGTCTCCAGGGATCCCCTGAACCTGGAGATCCCCTTGGGTGCAGCACCCACCTACAGCTCACGTCTTGCTCAGTCTGGCTGTGGTGCTGCAGTGAGCATCTGGATGGGAGCGATGATGTCTTTGGACAGAGGAGCTGCAGCTCTGCCTGGGTCCTGCATGGTCTGGCAAGGTGCAGGCGTAATTTCACAGCATCCCTAAGCAGGCAGGAGCTGAGTTGTACATGATAGACCTATTCCTCAAGGAAAACGGGCTCATTTTGGCCCTTGGCCAATGGGAGAAGTGAGATGTGACTTAAGCTGTATTAATCATCAACTTATGCTTTCTGCCAGGCAGAGGTAGGCTGTGCATACAGCTTCTTCTGTGGTTCAACTGTTAAATACCTCATGGTCAGACTCATGAGTAATTACCTGCCTCAGCCTACTTAAAATAATGAAGCAAGCATAAACCATTGCCCAGGAGGGATGCATCCTTTTCAATGCTGCTGTTCCTGGGCTGCTGATCACTCTCTCTGCTCCCTTGCACCCATCCAGGCTCCGACCTTGCTCTGCTCCATCCCAGCCAAGCACAGTGAGTAAATAACAATTTCTCTCCTGTGATCAGGCTAACAATGTTCCCTTCTCACACCCTTGTCTCTGCTTTTTCTTGTGCAGATTCTACTCCTCTTGCCCTTAGTTTGATTTTCAAAACCTTGTGCAGCCAATAACCATGCCTCTTGGGGATGATGGCATCTGCTATTTCCCCCTTCCTCTCCCTCTTCCTCTTGTGGCTTTTTCCATGTTGGTCACTCCTTCCTTAGTCCCAGATTCAAAGCCTAGCATCACTGTCATAGCTACACAAATTTTGTTATCTTCAGGTGCACTGTAACCTAGGGATTCTGCTAGTTCAATTCACACCATTCCACCCCCCACAAAGGATTAGTCTGGTAAAATCCTGATAGCAAAAGTGGAGGCTCACTGGTGTGCAAATAAGAAAAAAAAAAGCTTTCCCCAGCGGCTTTTATTTTGCTTTCTTATTTTTACATAAAAAAGGCTACAATTTTTACAATGCAAAGCTCTGCCCCTTCACTGGAACAGACATATTCCTAAGAAGAATAACAGAGATTTTTATGGGGAAAAAATATCACTGAAAGAAATTTCACTGTTGATATTAAAGAAGGTTGGAGGTAAAATACCACTTTCTGTGTTTTTTCATCTCTGCCTTCTCCATCATTTAAATACCATGCACCAAACAAAATAGGAAAACACAAAATCCTAAAGACCTAATTTTTTCCAAAAAAAAGTGAACATTTTCATTTCATTACAGGCTCAGTTTCTCAGCAACCCTTCTCACCCCAGCATTCTAGTTTTGGTGTTTTTTTCAAAATCAGCAACTGTTCCCCTCGGCAGCAGGAGCGGCTGGGGCAGCTGGGATGCTCTGAGCCCTGGCAGGTTCAGCACTGAGGAGCCAGGTGCAGGTGAATGTGCTGGTTCCTGGTGCTCCACGGGGCTCCCTGTGACGTGACAGTGACACCAAGAGCAGGGACTGTGCCTTTGCCAGGCACGCCTCCCTGGCATGGCTGAGCAACAAACCCAGACACCATGCTCAGCTGCATTGGCTTTTCCCTAGCCTGCTGATGGCTCCTGTTTCACCTAAAGTGACATAACTGGCATGGTGCAACCCGTCCCTTGTTTCCACAAATTCAAAGAGAGTCCTTCTAGAAGGCTGTGGGAAGCAGAGAAATCTGTATGTGACCTGAGGGCAGGCATAAGTAGCTCCCATGGTAGAGACTTAGGAGCAGCTCAGCATTTCCCTTTTGCAGACAGCCTGTAATGTACCTTGATGAAGAAAATAATTTTACTGTGTAATTTTTTACTGTGTAACTGTGTAATAATTTTACAGAGTAATTTTACTGACTATTTCTAAAAGGTTTTTCATGTTGCAATAAGGACTGAAAACAGGAAAAAAAGGGACAGATGTTGTCCTGCAGGTAGGGTATGGAAATTTCAACATATTTTCTGCCTATAAAGGCATTGCAATTTTCAACATATTCCATGCATATTCCTGTCCCCTTTGTGCATGAACATGGCAAAGTTGGAGTTCCATGGGCAAAAAAAATGCACTGTATTTTAAAATGCTAGTTTCATTAACAACATAAAAATTATAAAAAATTAAAAAGAGGAGGTAGAAAACCAATTGCAGGGTTCTTATTCCTCTTATTTGTGCTAGAAGAGGACAGGAGGTCATGCCACTTATATGAGAGCAACAGCTTAACAGCATAGCCCCAGTTCTAAATATTTGTAATCAAACCAAAATCAAAACAGTGATGATGCCCAAAAGTGTGTGTGGAATGGGGCTGATCATAAATGTCAAGTTAGAAAAAAAGCTACAGCAGCTGTAATTAGGTGTAGTGAACACTCTGCTCTGGGTTTTGGCTCATGTACACCCCTGAAGCATTCATGGGGACCTTGGGGTAGCTGATGGAGTTGCTCATGGCTTTCCAACGTATCTAGTCACTGTGAGAGGCTCTTACTTCAGAAGAGGGAGTTCAAAGAGCTCCTGGCCATCTCCATTTCCTGCCCTTCTCAGTTCCTGGACCTTACAGAGGATATCTCTGCTGCCCATTTAGGATGGGGAGAAGATGGAGCATGTCACTTCTCTGAGGCAGCAGATGCTCCATGAGAAGATGATGATTCGTGTGCCAGAGCAACAAAGCAGGTCGGAGCTCTGCAAACAGCACCTGTTCCAAAGTGAGGAAAGCAATCCCAGCTGGAAAGTGTGGTGTATGCCTCATGTGGCAGTGAAGTGACCCTGGGAATAAAGTGGCTGCTGGAAGCTGCCCAAAGGCTACCGCACAGCAGTTGGTGGCAGGTCTTGCTGTGGCCCACCGTGGGTGGTGGTGGAGGGGCATGCCACCGGTGCTGGTGGGGAGTAAGTGTGGTGCACTTGTGTTGTGATCGACCCTGGAAGGAAACACAGACTTTGATTTCCATGATTTCCTCCTTTATAGAGGAATAGTGCTCAGCATTGTTGTGACAGGAGAAGGGGTGCCTTTATAGGGAGAGGACTGTCTGTAATTAGGGCACATAAATGCTGTAGGACAGTCCTGATCAATACCTTGGGATGATGGAGCCGGATATCTATTCCTATCAAACTCAGGCTCTGACTAAGCCCTTGGAGAAATATAATGTTTCTGTTTAATAATAGAGAAAATGCATTAATGGGAAGAGTTGACATGTTATCCAAATTTTGGACATCTCTGTCTCTCCTGAGTTTTGTGTTTGTGATAACTAAGTAATGTCACACAGTAACTCTGCAGACCTAAATATTTGGCTGCCTGTGTATTTCATGGAAAGTTCCCCTGATTTTGAAAGGTCACACAAATGTTAGACTTTGGCCAGATGTGAAAACCAAAGAGCCTCCCCTGAGTGCTGCAGACCAGCAAGTCACTGGCCACCCTTGGATGCCACAATCATTGTTCATCAGTTTATTAGGTGGGCTGTACTCAGGACCAATCTCTATGGAGTCAGGAAGTCCAGACCAGTGAATACTTCTGTACTATTTGCAAGCTGTTGGAGGGAAAAAACCCAGCACCTTTTTTATCTACAACCTTTTCCTCACTGAAATACTGTTCCAAAGGAATCTGAGCCGAGGGGCCTGACGCTGGCTTTATGCCTTATATAGAACTGCTGTTTTTCATGCAGCACACCTGAGTTCTCAAAATGGCATAAAAGCAAATTTAACCAGTCTCAGAGGAATGGCTGGGGTGTGAGGTGCCCTTCTGGGCACTGCAGATGATGGAAGTGCCCATGGTCTGTCCCAGGGCATGGTGAGCTGGAACACCCATGGCTCCTCTTGGATTTCCAGGTATGACACCCACTGTGCTGCAAAGGCTGTTTGAAGCTTTTGTCTGCCTATGAAAGCACTTTTCTGGTTGGCTTGCCTGACCAGTGGAGGGCCCATGGTGCTGAGGGATTCTTTTGTCTTTCTGAAAGGAGCTGTATAATGGTCTCTTTCACACTAGGGTGCTAATGGAAAAGGCAGGGCAAAGCACCTCCTACCATCACCTCACAGAGCCCACCAGCTCTGCAAATATTACCAAAGAAGTGACAGCAGCCTTCAGGTGGCTCAGTGTGGAATGGAGAGTGACATGGTGGCATTCTGCAGAATCCCCACAAAGGGTGAACTGCTGGATCTTTGCTTTCTCATTTCAGCCTCAGGTGCTCTCCTGTGGGCAGGGCCCTGTGGGGCCACAGCATCTCTTCACCACTGAGCTTCAAGAGATGTAGTGCCTGGGCAGGGCTGCCCAGACCCTCTCATACCTGCAGGGCTGGCTCTTAGATCCTGTACACTGGGGTGCAGGTATAAAGACCTTTTGAGGTCTGTTATCTATGCAGGATCTCATGGATTATGGTTCTCCTTTCCTAAAACAGTGAGTGGTGACAACTATCCCCACATTTCCTTACAAGTGTCTAGAGGGTGAGTCATTGGCAATTTGGAAACAATTTTCATGTGATCACCTTCCTTGTATTTACCCTGGCACGTGAAGTTGGACAAAACATCAGTGTGCAAAATCAAGGCAAAGATAGGGAACTACTGTATCTTATGTTTAGTTTAATATAACAGTTTGAGATGAAAAACTGGGAGATCTCACTCATGGTCTCAGTTGGCCAGAGTCCACATCTGCTTGATTCACTCCAGCTGAGGATCTGGCTCTAAACCATTTTCTTCCTCATAGATGTAGCTGCAGTCATCAAGTGGTACATGTCAGTGCAGATGAGCATCCTGCGTAAAAATCAACAGAGAGCAAATGGGGGAGTAAAATTTCAAGCACAGAATGGCAGCGTTCAGCTAACCCCTGCCTCTGGGCCAAAGCGCACCCAAATGATCTGCCCCCCATAGCTCGGGATTTCAATCACCACAGGACTTGATCTAGGCTGTGCTCTACTGTCCCTCTACTACCCCTTGCAGATACCCCCCAAGCCCTACAAGCCCCTGCCTCTCCACTTCTGTTCAAGCTGTAGCTCCCGCCCTCGCCCTGGCAGAAGCACACCGCCTTTGGGGATGGCAAGCTACATTCTCTCTGGCAGACTTGCTCCTTTTACCTTCTTTTATCTTGAGTACTCTCCTCAGACTCTAATGCTGGCCTTGGAAGCTGGATGGAAGTGTGACACAGGTGCCTTTCATACACAGCCTGCAACTGAGACCACATCCACCTCTTTCAGTCTCAGACTGATTTTCCTCTGCAGAGGATAGGAACAACAGACATGAGAAGATTTGTCAAGGCTGCAGGAACAGTTTCAGGTCTGGACTGAAAATCTAAAATTTTGGGTGCTCTGAACTCACCAAAGAGGTTCCTTCTTTGGGGAAGACCTGGATGGAAGAATTCTGTGTATTTGGGGCACCACTTGCCAAACAGACAGGTCGACTTCAGAGCTGAAGGGCGAGGGAAGTTCCATGGGCTCCCTGCAGACAAAACTGGGCAGAGCATGAAACACCTGGTGGGATGCCTGGGGCTGGGGGCACCACTGAGGCTGCACCCAGAATTGTCACCGCAGATTTCAGATTCTGGTGGATATCCCACCCTTTCCCAGAAGGGTGACACTAGCTTATACTGACCCTCACAATACATTTTCGGCTCTCTTATCTCTATGCAATGCTCTATCTGGCATATATATTTTAACTGCTTCTCTGCAATGACTTTGACTGTGCATGAGTTTAGAAAAGTCACAGTAGTCTTGCCCTTGAAAGCCTTCAGAATTTCCTGTCATGTGTTTTTCGTCTTTAGCTGCCCATTAAGTCACCTCTTAGCCTTATTAATATCTGTCCTGCATCCCACCTTTGGTGCACCACGATCCTTTCAATGGCATGACCTGGAAGTAGCCGTATAACAATGCTTTCTCTTTTCCTCATGAGCTCCAAGAGATTCATTCCTTCTGTGTCTCAGCTATCACAGAATTATAGAACATGCAGAGTTGGAAGGGACCAATCAGGATCATCAAGTCCAACTCCTGCGCACGACACCCCAGGAGTCACTCCATGTGCCTGAGAACACTGTCAAATGCTTCTTGAATTCTGTCAGGCTGGTGCTGTGACCACTTCCCTGGCCTCCTGTGAATTGTGGGAACTTAAATGTCTGTATTTCTGATTTGCAGGTGTCTTTCACTGGAAAACTGTAAATAACAGTGCAGTGATGCCCGGCAGGAAAAGGTACAAAATTCAGTGAGCTGATTTCTGAGTGTCATCCTGCATGATAGAACCTTCTGCCTGCTCATACCACTGCTTTCTTTACTTTCCATCTAGTCAGCGTGCTGATCCCATTAAAGCATTGATCTTCATTCATCATGCTTTGTAAACCACTGTAAAAACACAGCCCACCAGCCCCTGTTGGTACTAAATAGTTTTTTTATCAGTGTAACTAAGTTTCCTTGCCCACCTCCTGGCTATCCCTTCTTCCAACAGAGTCAAAATGAAGTTTTACCTCGTGACAGAAGTTGAAAGTTTCCTGGTTTTAACATTTATTTAATAAAACATTTTACATTCCTGGAGAGATACCAGTTTGTCATTAATGGATTCTTGGCTTGATGCCAGCACCTAATAGTTTTATTGGTCCTCACACATACGGCACAATTATGCAATTTGAGTAACTGCTCTGAGCTGTGCCTTCCTCTTCTTTAATTCTGAAGATAAGTCAGTCCTGGAGGATGGACAGCCATCAGAGTGTGGAGAAGGGGGAGGAATGAGGGGCTATGCCCTCCTGAGCTTTGTAAGGGTTATACACAGCTCCTGGCAGGCAGCTGGAGACATCCACAGCCCCTGTGAGGGGCAGGGCTAGCTGGAGACCATCCACATAACCACCATGTGAGACGGTGAGCTCTCCCGGGTTGCCCCAGGTCTTTCTGGGAGCATTGTCCCCTTGCTGCCCATGGCCCTGACCCCACATTCCTGATGTGATCCCCCTGCCTCACTCCTGCCCTCCGCTCCCCCGAGCACGGGCAGGCAGAGCTGGCTGCCAGCTGGGGCTGTAGGCAGAGCTCTGTGACTGCTCAAGTGGGATCTGGACCCAGAGCACAATTGTATACTTAAATACCTGTCTCATTCAATCTCATTTTCCATTGGTAGTTAAGATGAGGCCACTTCTTCCTTCAAGCTTCTTCCTCTATTAGTCTCAGTGACAAGAGGAAAGGTGGCAGTGTCATTATTTTTTGATGGGGGCTTGCATTTGTTTTTCAGCTGGAGAAGTCAGGCTGTTGTACACACACATTTCAAGGGTATGACGCAGCAAAGAAAAATGAGTGCTTTGGTGCTACAGGTCAAGTTTATATAACACTGCAATGTTTTAAAACAGAGTGATGCCATTTCAATTAAATACCCTAGAATGTTTTGCAAGGTAATAATTTAAGAAACTTTTCAGACCTACTTTTGCAAATTGAGCACATCTTGCATAAAACACCCTGGCAATAAAACTGTATGTGTGAGAAAAAATATGCTGAGGACTTTACTGGAAATGAGGGAAGTAGTAATTTTCTTTTCAGGACAGGCTGGTTCATAATAACATACTATTATATCACTTAACCTGTTCTGCATTTCTTTTGCAATATTTGTGTTTTGCTTTGCTCTTGCAGTAACCTTGTGATAAAATTATAAGGGACAGTGAGAAGAGAAAATAAAGCAAAGAACAAGAGGGACCTTGAATTTATAGGGCACATTCAAACCTGCCTGTGTCTCTTTCTCTTTCATTGGCAACATCTCCATTCCTGCTCTCTTTTTGTGTTTCCCACTGATCCAACTCAGTTCCACAGCTAGGATTGACTGAGACCCAAAAGCGGGTTTCACAGAAGCAGATAGTTGTAGGTACCAAAGAGACAAAGACACTTTAAAAATTAATTCTGTCTAGTTCTCTTGGTATTGCGACCTCTGGATTTGTAAAACTGTGGGATTTCTTTTGATTATTGTAAGTTTTGCAAGGGATTTTGTTTTTCCTCAGAACCATTGGTTATTTGATACTTTTCTGTAAAGAAATATTTGACAAAGCTGTGGCACAATGGTGTCTCATTCTGTTTCTAGGAAGAATGGAAATCGGAGGCAGGAAATTTCCAAAGAGAGTGTCAGATTCTGATCTCTTTTACAGAAGGATAAATCCAGGGTAGTTCAGTGCAGTTACTTTAGATTTATGCTAGCATAAATAAGATAACAATTTGGCTCTGGGAATCTCTTTAGCTCCCTGTTTGCTCATCTAACAGCTGGCAGCTTGCTTCTTGCTATTTCTCTTGCTTTCTGGGCTAATTTGTCTTGCCTGGCACTCAAGCTGGGGCCAAATGAACTCAGGGCTTGATTAAATGAACAAATGTGTTTTGCACAACACACAACCAGGAATGGCTCAAGATCCTTCACATGATCATACATATTTCAGATTTCCCAAAGGTCAGAAATTAATGGCTAGTAAATGGATAGAAATATTACTTCACACAGTATGTAGTCAACCTGTGGAATTTGGTGCTGCAGGAGGTCACTGATTCAAACAATGGGTCAGGATTTGAAAAATGGCTGGATAATTTTATGTCAATTAATTACACTTGGAACTGGACAAGCAAAGATTGAGGTAAGTAGGCCTTTTGCACCAGCATAGACATGAACTCCCCTGCAGAGACTAGGAGGAATTTTCCCCTCGGGTTGTGCCCACTTGGCAATCAGTTTTGCTTGCTTTCCTCCATCATTCCACATCGGGAGACAGAAGGAGGCAGCAAGTAAAGCTGAGGTTTGCAGGGCTCTGTCTGCTGCAAAACCTCAGATCCCAGCATCTCCTGACTTTGAAGGAATTAAGACCTATATCTAGAGCCAAGGCAGACCTACATTATCTCCACCTGCTTAGGTGCTTTTTGAGTGTTACCTGTGTGCTGGAACTGGTACACACACACACTCACTGACAGGGAAAAAAATACACATTCACTTCTGTAAGCTGATGTACTGCTGTTTGCAAATTAAGTTAGACAACAAAATCACTTCCAAACCATTTTAGAAAATAAGTAGCTCAGCCATAAACCATGAGTGTCTATTTAAGCATTTATACTTGTGTTCTAACCTCTCCTTAGGAGTTTCTTAGTGAAGGCACCAACCAGCCAGTGCAGCTTCCCAGCTGTAGATATCTAGTGACACTTGAGAGGACCTGATACACCAAGGCATCCTCTGGTGGTTGGTGGGGAGAGGGTTTATGGGAAACTCCACTCTCCAGCTGCTTGGGGCCAGGTTACACTGGCTGGGGCATCTCAAATAGCCAAAAAGTCCAGTGCTGAGGCAATTAAATCCTACTTACTGTGTCAAAACATGAACATAACATCCTATCCACTATATCTCGAAAAGGGAGCTGAGGTTGTTTTCCAGAACTGCAGAAGGCTTCCTGGCACAGCGCTGATCATTGTCCAGGGCAGGGCCCCAGGGTTAGTGACAGATGTGTTGTGTACTAGAGCCAAGCTTGCAGTATGGGTAGTACTGTCTGTAGTACTAGGACTGGCTCTACGTCTAAGCAGGAGTGCAAGCATGCCCTCAAAAGTACAACTTCCTGCAAAACTGCTTTTCTAAAAAAGTTGACTTAATCACACAGGAAAGAATAAACAGTGGGAGGATTCCTACTAGCAGTAGTAGTAGAAAATATGAGCTCTGAGAACATGTTTCAGTGGAGGCAGCAGGTAGGTGTGATCTGGAGTGCCTGGAGCAGCATAATCTTAGGTACATGGTTTCCAGTGTCCACTTTCTGTGGAGGTCCTTACAGCGTGCACCCTGCAGTACATGGGAGAGATCTTCAGGAAAAGACACAGGCAATTATATTTCATAGGAAAAAGACATTCTAGAATTACACAGCAGAGGACTGCAACTGACAGCAGCATATGGAGGGAGCCTGAGGACTGCACAGAATTGCATCTCATTGGATTTTGGTCTGTGTTACATACACAGAGTCATTACTTTTTATTACTGACTGCTCTGACTGCATTAAACACCTGAACAATAAAGATGTCGTGGTTTCCTGCCATAGCTGGGAAAGTGATGTCAGTGGGAAATCTGTCCCTAGCTCCTCTCAAACCATCAGCTTTGCCTTTGAGATGGCCAGAGGAGCTGGAGTGAGTCTGGTGAGGAGTTCCATGTTCTGATTTGTTTGTATTCAGACCAGAAAGAAACTCTTCTCTCATACAAGGACTTTGAAAACGGTTTATGCAAATAGCAGCTCTCTCACTTGACTCAGGAAATCCATGACTTGCCAGGTTTTTAGAGAAAATCCTCACTTTTCTGTTTGGAACCTGGTTGGGAGAGTGGATCACCACATGATAACTACCAGTTCTGAACCAGCTCTGCCTTTAACTTTTTAAGGTTCTGCTGAAAATGAGTTTGCAAACAGCCTCAGCATTTTGAGTCCCACTATGAACTGTTGATCAAAGAAATAATGACTTTTCTACTTTGCTTAGCACAGCTCGGAACAACTAAACATTTTGAGGTGATCTTTTTGGCAAGTAGGAAATTTCTTCCTGCTGAAGTTGCCCATGATGAAGCTTGCAGCTGCAGTGAATAATCTCTGGATTCCCACTCCCTTGCAGATGCAGACACAGGCCTCCTCTCCTCCTTTGTTTTCCTCTGCTGTTTTGTCAACTGTGAACAGAGACCTGCCAGCAGCTGCAATATGCTCATAAAAAAAGGCAAAGGTCTCCACTCACCTCTGTCTCCCAGGCAGCTGTTCACAAACGTCCTGCTCTTTAGTGTTCTCAGTATATTGAAGTACCTGCACGTGTTGTCAGATGCTGAGAATCCAGAATGCCTTCAGCTGGTGGGCTCAGAGGCACTCGGTGCCTGTACATGACCAACAAGCCCTGGCCTTGCATAGGATGGACTTGGGAGGGGTAGCTGCACCAGCGGGCAGATTCACTTCTATCCTAAGAGTTTCCCACACATGTTCAATTGATTTCAGATATCCAGAAACTCCAATTGCATCTCTTGTGTTTATGATCTTTCCTCCCTGAGATGTACTAAAGCGGAGGAGGAGCTGGTACTCGTGGACAGACAAGGTGTGACTCCAATGAGTTCATCTGTAGGACTAACAAGAATAAAACATTTGTTATCCAGCTGAACAAGGCTTTTAGTGGGAAATGCTTCACAGAATCACAGATTCATCCAAAAATATAATTGTAGAACATTTTGCTAAAACACAGCACTACCCAAATGAAGCTGCTGAGTAAGTTTCTCACATTCAGAAGGAATTTTACCTTTCCTTGGAGAGAACCTGGAATATCAGAGACTGAGATTCAACCCCCTCAGCTAAACTAGAGAATCTAGGTCACCTGTAGGGCCACCAGATGTCTTCTAAGTCTGTTTTTTCATGGTAGCATCCATGGAGAATACTGTATTTCGATTTCATTCTATAGGGAAATAAAATATATTGACCTTTATGTTTCCTATGAAATAGAGTCCTGGTTTTCTGAATAGGCCTAGCTAGCAGTGAGCAATAAGGCTGAACTTTAGGGATGCTATATCCCCCTGCATATTCTGGACTTTGCAATTTTTAAATAATGTTTTGCAGACCTAGGCATGCAAGGGAGCCTCACAAACATTTTTATTTACCTTTTTTTTTTTTTAATCCAGTCATGAAGAACACATTATTTTTATAGGCATATGAGTGTGCATCTGTGTGTAACATTGTAAGTAAAAATCGATACGTGTAACAGGGGTCAACAAAGAGCACTATTTAAATGTCAGTGCAGAGCTTCAAGTTAGCCTTGAGATACAATTAGACATTACAGCTCTCCAAGAGCAGGGTATGGCTAAGCAAGTAATGGTCCTTGGTTATGCCCTTGCTGGTGCAGTACTGCTGAAGCAAGAGTGCGAAGGGAGCTCGCTGCTGGAAGGCATGGCCAAAGGACCGTGCCTTTTGCCCAGCAGACCTGGATTCACAGGACTGGAAAGGCAGCCTGGAACATCACTGGGGTCCCAAGCTGTGTGCAGCTAAATCCAACGACATAGATATTCAACTGATTTAACCTTCCTAGTAATTTCTGACAATTACAAGAACATTTACCGTAGAATTTTCTTTCTCGAGCTGTGTTAACACTTGAGATAACCATGATCGTGTGTAGTATCCTTGCAGAGCTACTGATAAGTCCATGCCCAGGCATTACAGTATGCAGGGCTAAGCCCTTGAGGGGGCTAGTTCATCATCAGTTACTATCCCTCTGGGATCTGCTGTAAAGGGTTGTCATCCACATCACCTTCCTCCACTGGATTTGCCAGGAGCTGTGCATGACCTTCTAGGACTTCAAAACGTGATTCATTGTATATTACAGAATGTCCATTCCTCTGGGCAGCAATTAAACTGCCTTTGATGTGGGTCACCGTGGAGGGATGAAGGCTGCATGACGTCACCAGTTTCCCTCTGACAGACCCACGCAGCCCTGCCAATGTCAATACAGAGTGGTGGTGCTGGCTGGCTCTGAGAATCACTGTGCTGAGTCCTTCCAACCCTGCAGGATCTGTCAGGGGTTTATCAGCCTCTTTGGCTGCTACAGGCAACGCTTCACAGACCCCTGCAAAGAATCAGCACGGGCAACTGTCATGCAAGTCAGTGTGGAGCTGAGCTATGGCTTCTATTTTTAAAATAAATACTTCTACAGAGCTTTTTAGTGTTCCTCCTGGTCTCTGCTCTGGGTGTGCCTGTGAGGGTGGAAGGAGGAGGGGGGTGATTAAGCTATGTATGCATCTGATCCTCTTTTTCTGGTACCCTTGCAAACATGCAAAACTCATTGCTATTTTGAAGATGGCTCAGGAAAAAAACAAGTATGTTTTAACTGGTCTTCAGTCAGTTTCTGGTTTCCCAGGACAGTAGCAATCAAATTTTAGTCTTTTGAGATAGTAGGAACAGGGTATAGAATAAAGCAAAAAATGTAGATGTTGTAAAAGCTGCTTGCGTCTGGCTCTGGAAATATATTTATCTTTGAAAAACTTAAAGCTTGGCTTGCTGGACAGTAGAGTGTCCCAGACTGGTCCCTAACTGACCCCAAAGCACTTCTAAGCAGCATATCTAAAGCTAGGGGTGATGGATGCTGGTAGCTCTGATACAGGCTCCTACAGATGCTGTTGGGCAGGTGTCCTTTATCTCCAGGGAAAGCTGGTGCCTTGACAGAGACCAGAGCTGGTGCTGCTGCCTTGGCCTTCGCAGGTAGATATATCCATATCTATATTATCTAGATCTAGATCTATCTACATCTGTAAGGAGCAAGATGGGTTGAGTTCAGAAGCTGAAGCAAAAAGTGTAGTAAGCAGTCAGGAGGTGAGTGGTGAGGATGGCATGAGATGTGCTCCTGCATTTTACAGGTACAAGCAATAATTGATAAATCCATCCTCACATGGAATTCATCCTTTGTACCTTCATCCCTTGTATCAGTCACTTCTGGCCACAGATTGTTTTCATTTCAAGGACCCAAGAACTTCAGAAAGGGAGTAGAAGTAGAAACTGTCAGTCAGGATGGCTGAGATAAGGTGGTGACACCACTGCTACCTGTGGTTGAGAGTATCCTGCAGTTCTCCCTTCACTGATGTAGCAGGAAAGGGGGTGTGTTGGGTACAGCTGTTTGATGGCAAAGGTCCTGCTCATCCAGGGACATTTCCTAGGCTTACTCACAACTCAAGGCAACATAAATCATCCTATACATTACTTCTAAGAAATGGGGAAGCTCGTTGCAAGTATATGACAAGCAAAACAAAAAAAATCCATCAATGAAACAGTGGGCAGCAGGCAGGGCTGGTGGGAGGGAAGCTGTGTGGGCAGAGAGGTTCTGCTGGGGGCAGGTAGCCAGTGCCTGACTGTTACATGCTGAAGAACCATGACATGAAAAATGAAACCAGGTCAGCAGAAAAGTAGGCAAAAATGGCAGAGCAGCTAAAGACAGCCAGAGGGAAGTGTTTGTAATGTGGTCTTGGAGTAGAGTACTGCCTGGGAATGGGGGACAGAAATAGCAAAGAAATTGTATCTTGCTATTTTGAGTCCAAACATGATTGTAGAACATATTTTCTCATTTTTATTTTTGTAATTGAGTGGGATCACGTCAGCTAAATCCCTGATTCTGCCATCTACTTTTCTTAGTTGAAATGAGCAGGAGAACTCCCTGTAATGCCTGGGTTGGGAAGCACAACCAGGAGCCAGGCAGAAAAGCAATCATGGCAAAAGGGTTGGGAGCTGATGGTGTCATTGAACTGAGAAGAACCAAATGGTGGAGATATCAAAATTACTTGTCTGGAATTAGGGAAAGAAAAAAATCACAGACAAGGTCTATAACAAGACCCATAGACTTTGCAGTTGGAATTAAGACTTGAAGCAGCTGGAGATGTCAGAGAAGGAATTAAAAGAGGGTATAAAATATGAGCTGAAGGCTTTGCAAAAAAATGAAAGCAACGTCTGGAAGTTTCCCAAAAAGGCAAAGGAACAAGCCTTAGATTGGAAATTGTTGAAGACAGCATCTACAAAGCATTTCACCATCTTGGGAAGCCAGCTAGGCACAGCATTTTAAATCAGCAAAGGCTTTGCTGAGGTTCTTAATAGCCTAATTGCTGTATTGCACATAAGATTATTCACTAGGAAGAAGAAGCCCAAGCAACTTGTGACTAAATGAAACTTCTAATTGGTTTGAAACTTATCAGCAGAAGAAGACTGATGTGAGGATTCCAGAGGATGCATTATGACTTTGAGAAGGACGCTGGAGGTCACAGTGGTCATACAGTCCCTGGATTTTACTGTGCCAAATAGGTTTGGGTTTAGCACTTTCTTAGTTTACTCATAACCTAGAGGAGTCATCTTGCCTAGCTCCAGAGATGTAAAAATGAATATCTCTAGGGAGTGAGATTCCACAACTCTCGCTAAAGCAAAAATCATCCTTAGGTGTTTTTGCAGATTAAAGAGAATTCAAATCCCCAAGTTCATAATGAGTGAAAGTATGGACAAAAAATATGGACAAAAAAGCTAGAGTGATTCTGACCTACTTGAGCACAAAAAACTTGAGTGTGTTCTAAAGAGCTTCTTTGTAATGCTTGTCCCAGAAAGCTACAATTTCCCAGTCACTATGATCTCTCATGGCAGGAAGCCTGTGGTTGGGACAGCACTTGCCATGATCATCTACAGCCATATGTGCTGCTCAGACACTGTGTGTGTGTGGGAAGATGACAGTGCTGCAGGGCTGCAGCTGTGCACAGTCCTGGGCACCACCTCCTTCCAGAGCCTGGTTTCCCAGCCCTTGTTGTGGGCACCAGACGTGAGCAGGGAATATACAGAAATGCGTGAAAAGGGAAGGATGCCTCTTCTCTCCCATAACCTGCAGGGTAGCAGACGCTCCTGCCCAGGGTGAATGTGCTCTCCAGGCTGTTGCCTCACAGTACAGTAGAGGACATCTTCTGGCCACAGCAAGGTGCTTTGGACTAAAGATGTATCAGAGTTGGGAGGCACACAGCAGAAATTCAGTCTCTGAGGGTAGATGGGAGGCAAAGTCACAGAGTCACAGTATGGAAATATATCTGAAGCTGACAGACACTTCTGGAGATCATCTGGTCCAACCCCTGCTCCACCATCATCAGCTGCAGCAGATTGATAAGGCCTGTGCCCTGTCAGACCTTGAATATCTCTAAGGATGGAGACTTTGCTTCCCTGGTCAGCTTGTACCAGTGCTTGACTGCCCTCCACATAAAAATGTTTTTATCTTATGTTTTAAATGAAATTTCTTGTGTTTCAAGTTGTGAGGTCAGTGCCCAGTGCCTCGGAGGCTATCTCATAGGAAGCAGCATGTAGGTGCCTGCAGGAGAAGGGTGAGAGCAGGGCTGAGGGCTGCCTGATGAGTGGGATGTTCTATAAGCACCAGCCCTCAGCCCCATGGCAATTTGGTGTGGTGGTGTCAAGATTTACTTTCTTTTTAGATTTGGCAACTCCTTTGCCGAAGGACACCACTGGACACAGACTTCTCAGTGCTTGAAGAGCAGGTGGCAAGAGTGAGATAGGTTGTGTGGGAGGATGGTGCCTCCAGAGCCCCATCATGGCTCAGGCAGCAGGGACACCCACTGCCCTCCCCTTGGGCAGCCTCTCTCCGCACCTGATGAATGCAGGTGCTGACAGAGGGATGTGAAGGATGCTTCTGCTATGCTGGATGTGTATGTGGGATCTGAGTGGCAAGAGCTGAAGTTTTCATGCAGAAGTTGCTTCACTTCTTTTCCCAAAACGTTCCTGAGGTGTATTTGCACTGAGTCACATTCCTTCTGGTCTTGGACTCAAAAATAAAATAGGGGAAAGAAAAAATCCTGATGGTGACAGCGCAGGCTTAGATGTTAAAATCAACTCTCCTTTGTGGGTAGGAGCTCATTTATACACATGATTTATGCCTGTTGGAATGAGAGGGACAGACTTAACAAATGACAGGTTTTGAATGGTTGCAAGTAATGTTATTAATGTCTGCTGACTTGGTGCCCTGCCCAACTTTGAACTTCTTTCAATTGTACGGAACTGAACAAGAGCTGCGTGAGTTTTGAAGTATTTCCACATAAAATAAGCTCTGAGACGGATGGAGAAATGTGAGTTTCCTAATGGGGCCTAGTAAGAAGAGGGCAGGAATTAAAAAAAAGGGGGGGTGGGGTATAAGAATCTTCCTCAATTGAAACAAAAACAAAGAATTGGAGGAAATGTTTTTCAGTGCCAACCACCACTGCCTGCCGGGTTGCACTGCTGCCAGTTAGAGGACAGGCTCTTTCAAAAAGGCGTTTGCAACACCTTTCACCTGCTCTGCAGGTCAAGCAGCACTGCATCCATAACTCCTGCAACTGCAGCCTCCCAGGCCAGTGCTACTAAATCCCAGCCTTAATTCATTTAAATGCACACAAGATGATTCAGTAGGTGCTAATGCTGCTAATTCAGTAGGTGCTAATGCGTGAATAATTATAGACATATTTAAGCAGCTGGTGCTGTGCCTTCAAAAGTTTCTGTGCATGGAAATTAATAGCTCTGTGGTGGCATATGTGCTTACATGATATAAAATGAAGATGTTGGTAGCAGCTCCATGTTAAAGTTTGAGTTAATATTTTCACTTGAAGTAGAATTTGAATTTCTTGTTTTACCCTTGGATGTCTCCAGACATGGTACAACAGATCCTCAGAAAATATCTGATTTTTTTTTCTTCATTCTTTAAAAAAAAAAAAAACCACTGTTTTTTTACATCTGTCCTTGATTTCCCCTCATTTCTCAGGATCCCTGACAGCATGAGCTCAGTTCTGACTGACTTCCTCCACATACGTGTACTGATGGTATCTTAGGGCCAGGCCAGATGAGAACAGCACACACAAACAAATAATCTCCTTATTTGCAATAGCTGTTTGGGGCTAGATGGAATAGATTCTGGGGCTGCTCTTCACTTGACTTAAGTCTGTTTATGTAGTTCTAGGTGAATGCATGCCTTGAACAGGTGACAGGGCACCTCAGATGGACACACCCCATAGAAAATATACCTGTATCAAGTGCAAACACTGCAGAATGACAGCGAAAATGGGCACGATGGGAACAAACATTGTGGGCCCCATTGACTGCAAATACTTTCTCAGGGAAAAAAGGGTTTCCAGGCTCCTGCTCAGAGGTGCTCTGCACCTTGCAGGATAAACCCCCACAGAGATCTGGGCTCAGGCAGGAATTGACAGCAAGGTTTTGACGTGTCAGCTCTTTGGCTTTGGGACAGAAAACAGGGTCAAGCTGATGGTGCCTGGTAGATTTCCCTGGGTCATCCTGACAGCTGTAGAAAGCCCTTTATTGCTTTTACCAGATAACCAGGAGGAGCCTGCTTTCTTTCTTATCCCCTGCCTTCCTGTAAAGGGAGCATCAGTGCTGCTTCCCCTTCAGCTGCCTGGCTGGTGACAGTGCCCAGCACAGCCTTGCAGGGGAGGGGTCCTGCCAAGCAGACCTGAAGCAAGGGCTGCAGACCCAGGCATTTTCTACATATGAATATACACCATGAGAGCAGAAAACTTTACTGACCCACACCACTGTGATTCCAGCATTTTTTGCCTAGAACAAGGGGTGGGACCTCTGGCCCATCTACAGTGGCTACTTTCAAAAAGTGGCATGGCTTTGGAATGGGAACCATTTCACAGACATGCAGGATGTCACAAAGCTTAGATTAATTAAATAAGTGTTACTCTAGCAGCTGTTTTAAATAGCTGCACATTAGACTGACTTCCAGTGCCTCAGTTTTTAATAGATGACTGTCATGTGAAGGTTTCACATTATTATTTGGATGAAATACAGATTTTCAAAGACAGAAAGATAGCCAGTTTTTTTTTTTGTATTTCCAGGAATGACATATTAATATGTTCTCTGTTCCTCTGCAAAAGGCACAAAGCCATTTCACCAGTGTCAGACATGCTGCACAGGAATGGCTCACAACTGTTAATTAAAGAAAGTCCAGGATGACAGGCAACCAGGTCTGTTCTCATGTGCCTTGTATGCAGGCAAGGAAGTCTCAGAGTTCATGAATGGTTCATTTATACTGCACTTTAACTTATCTGTTTCTTTAGTGCTCCCAGTCTTTTAAAAATGTTGTATAAATTTGCACTGGATACCCCTCACCTAAACTGATTATCAGTATCAGATCCAAAAATAATTTAATTCCTCTAAATACTACCTGTTGCTTCCTGTTCCACTGTACAATAGTTTATTGTCTGGCTCTGTTGTGCCACATTTTGTCCTGTCAACTGAAGCCACAGATAGGCTGAAAGGGGAGATGAAAGTGTTCTGCACTTCTTTACAAACCATAACCCAAAACCCAGGGAATGCACTTTACATCAGATGCCCCCTAGCCATGCAAGTAATGACTGTTTTACCTTCATCTTTGTACTGATATCTGTGAGCTGTCTGGGATTCGGAAAGTATGTGTGGTGCATGGGGGTGAGGGGGGCAGAGGGTGTTCATTAGATAAAAGCTACATTTTCCTGACTTGTCAAAAAGGTGCACTGTGAAAGAACTCACTTTGGTTTATAAGCAAATCACAAGAATTTACTTTGCTATTGTTATAGTTGCAGAAAAGTTAAGTGTTTAGTGTAGCTCAGTATTTTTCACTAAAAAATCCTGCAGGAGCAGAAACGGGAAGAAAACTGACCTGTTTCTATCTTCTCATGGACAAGCCTTTCTCCTCTGACCCTTTGTCCCCCTTCCAAGGTGGAGGATGTCTGGTATTTCTGCTTTGAGAAAGGCACCTCTCACCCTCACTGCTCTCTCTGAGGTGCTACTGGGGGGGACAGGCTGGGCCCTCAGGACACCCAGTGTCAGGAGAGGTGACTCTGCCCCTGCTGCAACCCCGGCTGCTGGGGAATCACCCCCAGCCACCCTGCTGCTACCTTCTCACTGGGGAAACCACACTTCCTCATCCCTGAAACAGAAGTAACTCAGATGCGAAACTCAGATGTAATTCAGGTATAAAATCCTTTACTCATTCATGGTTTCTCCCCCGACCAGGTCTTCTTTATTGCCCCAATGTTTTCTTTGGACTTTCCTCTTTCCAACATTTCCCAATTCTTAGATACACAAAAAGAAAAAAAAATGGAACAGGAGAGAGAAGGGGGGAGAGAGGGTGACAGAGAAGGGGAGGAGGAAGGGGAAAGGGGAAAGGGAAAAGGGAAAGGGGAAAGGGAAAAGGGAAAGGGGAAAGACCCTGAACAACAGGAAGCAATTCCTTGCTCTGGTCCAGGCCACACAGGTCAGACTGCCCTCAAAGCCCACTTGCTGTGGGCCACCAATCCAATACCCACAGCATGTCCTCACTGCCCAAATCCACAGGAAGAGTGGGCCTTGGTGCTCACCTTCAAGGATTGCCCATCTGCCTGCTTTGGCTCCTGAGGAGGCAGCCATTTACATTCAAGTGAACTGAGAATGCCATCAAGAATGTCCTGACACAGCTCTTTCTATTAGGTTCTGCTTGGGCTCTGTCTGGACTGGCTCTGATGGGAACAGCAGTCCTGTAAGACCTCCATGGTAAGGAGAAGGTGCAATTAGATTGGAGCACTTTACTCACATCAGTCCTGGATACAAGAGAGCTGCTTCCTCTTGTGAAACAAGCTTGTGTTTATTGATTTTTTTTTAAAGAGCAAATTGTAAAGACAAGATAGGATTTGAGAGTTGAGCCATACTCTTGGTGCACACAGGGAGAGGGAGAGAAAATTCTCATCTTTCAAAATCCTTGAAAAGAGTCAAAGGAATGTATGCTTCCTGAGTTGTGTGTTTCACACTGAATCAGTTTTACATGTTCATCAGTGATTCTGCAAGAGGGACCATTTTCCTAGCACCAAAAATCCTCACCTTGGTATACACTTCTAGCATTTTCTTCTAGCATGTCTCAGAATTGTTCTGCTTGTATCCTGGAATCTTCTTTCACTTCTTATTCCTGGTTTCTGCAAGCCCTTTTAGATATTCCTTCTCTCAGACTCACAGAACACATTAGAGAGCACATAGCCAAGCATAGAATCCTCTGCACCTTTTCCTCTGAAGCAGCCATGCTACCAATTATGCTTTTGCAAAAAAACCCTCAAAAACCCCTTTCTTTTGAGTTAGGACCATAGGAGCACTGCAAGCCCTGTGTGTAAGGACCAGGAGATGAAGCAGGTAAACAAACAAAGGATGACAAGATGGTGAGAAGACCTGGAACAGAGGTTTCATTGGCTCATATTAAGCAGTTGAGTCTCTGATGCCTGAGGGCAGAGAGTCAGGGACTGGCTGTGAAGGAAAGAAGGCATCAGGTGGAAAGGAGGCTGGAGAGGCAGGCTGCTGTGCTGGGGACCAGGAGCTGGAAAAGTGAGCTCTTTGTGGGCACAGGGATGGGCTCTACCCTGGTGTCACCCCTCTGTTGTCCTTTATCACTGCTGAAATGCCCTATCAAAACTGATAGACTAAAATATGGTAGACAAAAACACATTTAAACTTAATTTATTTTTAGGCCCACTTTTCTGCAGAGGAAAAAACCACCCTTAAAGGGTCATATTGACCCAAAAGATTTGATAGAAAATGTTTAGATCTTGTTGGAATCTTGTTGTGAATTAACTTCCTTATGCCAATGTGTTCCCAGCTCAATGTGGCCCCAGCAGGCACACATTGTGTCTTGATTCCCACAGCAGCCACACTCTGGCAATGACAGCATGCCGTGACATTGGCCATCCAGGGTAAGGAGTGCATCCATTGCTACCCGCAGCACCCTCGTGGTCACTGACCTCTGCTTCTAGCAAGGCTCCTGGACCTGAGCTTCAGCACAGGCTGGAAGAGGTGAAAAGTCCCTCCCTGGCTGCCACAGTGGATTCTGACAGTAAAAGTGGGATGGGCAATCTGCTCACAGAGGTCCCACAGGCATGGGAAGGGATGAGGCTGAGGGCCTTGCTTAGGGCTTCCTTCAGAGGTGTGACTGCTGGGCAGCCTTCTGCCAACAGGACATGGAAGTAATGTGGAGCCCGGGGCAAAGGGACTGGGCTTGGCTTGAGAAAGCAGAGTCGGGCAGAGGCTTGGGAAAGGACTCTTCTTTCTGGCATCTACCAAGCCCAGAGGCACCTAAAACTCTGCACTGGCTTGTTGAAGAGCACCTCACCTCCATTTGGCTGCCTACAAGAGCTTGGCATTTCTCCTAGGCTGGAAGTTGTTCCAGCCATGTGGCCAAGGGGCCTGAGCCATTGCTGCCTGCACCTGCTATGCTCTGTGGGAGTTTGCAGGGGAGGGTGGCAGTCTTGCTCCGGTAACCAGTTAATTGTTGTATGTTAAATAGTCATTCCAGAACCAGTTAATTGTTGTAGTTTAAAAAGGCATTCCAGGAACTGTAACAATAGATGTTAGGGCAAAAATGAAACCCTCAAAGTCGCTCTCCAGGCAGATGATTGAGGCCGAGAGCACTCTTGCTTGCTCTCTCCCTGTGGTCCAAATGATCTTTCACAACTCCTTGCCAAGTGAAGCTGTTTCAGCAAGAGGGGTTGATATTGCTTCTCTTTCCTCTCTGGTGTGGTATGAGCCCTTGCAGGCAGCTGAGACAGCAAGGTTTGGGGAGATATTATCTTCAATCTATCTGTTGACCACCTTCACTAAGAGCACCTTCTCAGGCTTTCTTCCCTGAGTGAAAAGCTGGCTTTTCCTCAAGTTTTGAAACAAAGCACACACTCAGGAAATTTAGGGAAACAAATTATGCTTAAGGTAATACTTCACAGCTGGGTTTTCCTTATTGGCCCTTTCAGCAGTCCTCAGCACAGGAAAGGCTGCTGGTAAGGTGCATGGGACATAATGCCTATGTGGGCAGAAGAATTGGGTTAAAAAACTGCTGATCTAATTTTAAAATATTCTACAAGAAAAAGAATTTGAAAAAACAGACACCCAAGAGATTGTTCCTCCAGTAGAGGCTTTCTTCTACTCCAGCCAGAAAGGATGCACACTTCATCTCATATCTTAATTTACAGAAGCAGTAACAATGACAAATTATTTAATAAAATACACAACTAGGTCACATTTTGGGACTCACCCATAAGAAATCCAGTGGAGATCTTAGTGCTTCAAAATTAAAGTTCACAAAATGAAAATCACCGTAATTTAAAAATACCATTTTCACATTCTACCCTTGTTCACGGAACAGGCAGAGGAGGGAAAAGCTGCCAGGTCTGGGGCAGGGTGGGGGGCCCAGCCAGCCCTATGCTGACAATGTCTGGACCACCATGTGCCAGTGCTGTGCTCTGCCTTGGCTGCGCTTGTTTTGCTAGAACGGATGCAACCTGATTGTTCAGGGGCGGTTCAGCCCAGGACAAAATGACAACTGGGGTAAGAAGCCACAGATTTCCATCTGAGCATTTCTCTCTGCAAGAAGCCAGAGTGGCCCTGAATTGGTGGCACTGATCTGCACTGGATGTGCAGAGAGTTAGGCCTTCAGGGGACCAGGGCATTCCAAAACCACAGGGACAACAAACAGGTCATGAAGAATGCCCCAGCTCTTTGACCACATCCAGCATATGTAGTTAGACAGGAAACTCTTCATCTTGGTATTAATTTCTGGATGATTTCTTGCAACAATTTCTGAGTATCAAACTCTAGGCAAGTGCATAACCAAAACTGCAGAAACAGCAGATAAGACTGATCTCAAGATATGCTTTGTTCATCTACAAAGGAAAGGTGACTGCTGTTTCAATTGTGTCTGATAATCACAGAATAGTTTGGGGTGGAAGGAACCTGAAGGATCATCTTGTTCAACCCCTCCGCAATGAACAGGGACATCTTCAACTAGATCAGGTTGCTCAGAGCTAGTGTCCAATCTGACCTTGGATGTTTCCAAAGATGGGTTATCCACTGCCTCTTGGGGCAGCCTGTAACAGTGTTTAACCATCCCCATTGTAAAAAAAACCAGACTTCTTCCTTAGATCTAATCTAAACCAACCTTCTTTTAGTTTAAAACCATTACCCCTTGTCATATCAAAACAGAATATTTCAAAATAACCTAACAAGTAGTCAGTATATATTTAACTGTAATGATGACTTTGTAATATTAGACATCCTTGTAAGATGAGTTTGCCTTGTAAGATGAGTTTGTAGTACAAACTGAATACATCACAGTGAAGGTGTCCATTAATTTGCTGGTACAGCACAGATCAGCCACACAAAGAGAGATGGCCAAAGCTCATGAGGTTGTGTAAAGTGTGGAGCTGATCTGTGCGGTAGAAGTTCTCTGGCCACAGAGAGAAACACACAACTTTCCCAGGCATCACCTGAGAAATCTCATCTGTGAGAAGATCAGAGAAAAGAATGAGAAACAATTCTTATCTTAACTTCCTGTGCCTGTTGTGAACATGTGGCATGTGTTATGGAGATTTATTTACCAAAGGGTGCTTTCTTAATTAGCCAATGGTGATAGTGTTTTAATTAGAGGACCAATTAGCTTGACCTATAGCGAACTAGGATATAAAAAAAGCAATAGGTTCTTTAATAAAGATAGAGGTTGATCAGCCTTCTGTGAATCATGGAGTCAATGCTAATTATTACCCAGCCAGGGGCCCCTTGTGAGGCCAGACCTGCCCTTGAACTGCACTGGGAGAAGTGGATCTTGATAGGCACTCTATGTGCTGGATGTCTCAGGACAAAAAGTCAGGAGATGTTTGGAGAGCACAGTGGAAGGGGTATATGGGACCTTTGTCGCCAGCATGACTGAAGTGTGATGTGCAGGCACTGGCAGGCAGCCAAGGAGAGGCTTGTGTCATGGAGTGAGCCATAAGCAAGCATCACTATCAGCTGGTTGAGAAGAGGAATCCATAAATTGAATTCCTTCTGCTTTGGATGAATGGAGCAAGGAAGGTTTTTTTCTGGGCTCACATGTTTATGTTTTACTTCAGTGCTGCCTCAAACCAACCAAGACCTTCAGAATTCTCTCAGGAGTATGAAAAAGAACTTTCTGTCACTGCTTGTCTTCTCATGCAACAAGGAATAAAAAAGAAAGGTGAGGCAGAGGAAACAGGACATACTTTGGGCACTTATGCTTCGTGGTAGTTCTGGGCTGTAATTCTGTCTTCTTATTGCTTACTTCAAGACTGTTCTATGTGCCAGCCAAAAAGGGTGACAACATGGTTGGCTTCCCTCAAAGGTTACTCTTGAGTAGGGGATTTCCTTTGGAATATTGCATTAGTGGCAGTGGAAGAAGCAGTGGACCGTGATCAGGGTGGGATTGTTGACCTGAAGCAATGTGCTTAGTGCAGTGACACATTGCTTCCAAGGAATAGGAACAAACTATCAAGAAAGCCAGAAAAATGCTTCATTTCATAACTGGTTTGCGGGAGTTCTCCTAGCATCTGATAGTAGTGCTATATGTGCCAAATAACTAAAAAAGTAAACCAAATTTTACTGAAATATAGGAATGTTAAAATTCAGGGTCACACCAGCAACAATATGGGAGATTGGCAGGACTAGTTTTGAAAGACTCTGCCATGTTTACTGTTTTTGATTCTGCAGAAGAACTGAAACCACTGATTTTATGAAAAGAGCATGGAAAGCAGCAGCCCAGGCACTGGAGAGGAAATTGTCCCCCGGGTAATATGGTGCCATGGAAATACAATCTGATGGCCAAAGTCACAAGATGGTGCTATTGTGCACACTATTTTTGTGCGTGTGTGACCATCATCTGTGCTTTGAAGTGACCTTGAGGGGTTTCCTTGTAGGATGAGGGCTCTGGGGTAGTTTGCTCTCTGTCTTCCTCCCTCCTGGTCCAATGCAGACCTTAGGGCTGAGTACTCCTAGGCTGATCACTGCCTCATTGGTGCCAACTCCCAAATGGGGACTGCCCCATGCCACTTCACCCTTCACCGTTTGAGGATAAAGAATAAAAGAAGCACACTATACACCAAAAACCCCTCATTCTGAGTCACTGATTTCTTCCCCATGGGAAATCCAATCTCTGCTCAAGAGGATGTAAAAAAAAAAAAAAAAAAAAAAAAAAAAAAAAAGCTGGGACTTCCATCATGCCCAAAGAGGCAAGGAGCACATCTTGCTTGCTGATCAACAAAAGTGCCTTTTGAAATATCCTGCAGCACAATTACCCTGCAGCCAGGCACAAAATCCTCATCCTTTAGGCTACAAGTCCATAGAACTGAAGGGCACTGCTCCATGCTCCAGGAGAGTGCTTCTTTCTGGAAAGGCTCTGCTTTGAACCCTGTAGATCAACTCCCAACAGCAGGATCATAGTCAGAGCAGCTCTGTGGCACTAAAGCATGATAAGCAGAATATGTCCCAGGTCAAGAGACATCTGTCTCAGCTCCTGTCGCCACCAGAATAATATATGCAATATTACATGTCTACATAATATGAGCTATTTAACAGCAATAGTTGGTATGCATATGGGCATATATATATTAATAAAAAGCATATTTACATGTAAATAACATATTGAATTATATTATGTAATATGCTATATACCTTTATAATAGACCCTAATCCCCATAAAACACCTCCATACCATTATCTGTGTGGGATCCTTTCGCCAGAGGGAGCACACTGCATGTTCTGTTGTGCTTCCTGAAGTTGGGGGCTGACGTGGGAATCGCCTACTTTGTCTCTCCCTGCCTGGAGTCTTGGACTGCACTACCACCATCTCTGTGGTGCTGATAACCAAAGCAGGTAACTGCACAGGAGGAGGACATGGACCTAGCCCGAGATGATCCTTTGCAGAGTTCTGTGTTTGAGTACTTGTTACATACCACAGGACAAATGAAAGGCAGGGAATGGCGTGGAGCTGGCCAAGCTAAGACCTGATTTCTGCATCTTGCAGTGGTAGGGGTGCAGACTGAGGTAAGGGATGTAGACTGTATCTACAGAAGGTTGGAATATCCATATTTAACTGGGCATGTTCGAGTCACTGTGGGGACAGTTGTGGTCCCACTACTCCTTATGGAAAACGTAGGGGGGAATAAAGATTTGTGTTGGCGCTTCAACCTTGGCTGCTGTAGGGGTCTGTAAAGAAAGTTCAGTCCAGAAAACACCACACTGCTAGCATCAGGGATCTGAGTAAGGCACAAGATTGCGTGATTCCTAACAACTGTTTTCTAATTATTTTTTAAATGCATAAGCAGTTTCCTAATGATAGTCATACAAAAAGTGTGACCCTGAAATCCTGAGTAACATGGGAAAAGTATAAATGGGCATTTTAAGACTGCCACTGCAATATATACCAGGAGTGTGGCTGAGAGGACTAAACTCACTTTGGCATCATCTCCTCTGATTGAAGTCCTGCTGCTGCCTGTGTCCATCAGGCTGAAGATCTGTCTGTGCTCAGCATCTGGAGCATGGATGAAAGCTGCTGCCTGGTCTCTATCCCCAGACTAGGACCTGCTCTAGCAGGTGGTAATAGAGGGTTTGTAAGATGCCCACACCAACTGGTCTACCTCCAGCACTGCCCCAAGGCCACAAGAGGAGCCTGCTGTCTCTGCTGCTTGAACAGAAGCACTCTCTCCAGTGGTACTCACAAGCAAGGGAGTCCATCCCCAAACATGGAAGATAAAAACCTTTTGTCCCAGAGCACCTCTCTGCTGGCTGAGTTCTGTTCCTCAGTGATTAAGACCAGGAGGACATCTTTTGGACTCACAAATAGAAGGAGGGGAGCAGCCCCCTCTGAGTGGGTGTCTTTTGCCTTGCTTGCACCAGACCAAGCCCCTTAGCTGCAGAGATCCAGCAGCAAAGCTGCCTGTGGGGAGAAGCAGCGCTGGCCTGCAAGAGCCTCCACACAGGGACAGGGATGGGGCTGGGATTGGGGCACTCCCCTGAGTGAGTACAGCTGCTGGGAGGGGATGAAGCAGCATCCGAATGCTTTTAGCAACAGACACAGGACTTGAATCAATAATACAAGAAAGCCTGTGGTCGGCGGCATTTCTGGCCACAGCAGATGGACCACCATTCAAGGAAGGGTTTGAGGCTTCCTCTGCCTGAGGGGATTTTAAACCACATTCCCACATTTCAGGCAAGTACCCTCATCTCTCTCTGGCCTGTAGGTCTGTGTAGAAACTGCAGCATTGCACAGCCAGAATTACAGGGCTGGGAGGAAACTAAGCAAAAAGCATGACTTTTGTAGGGTAGTTATCTGGGCAGGGCTGCTCTACTGTGTACACCCAAGAGCAACCCTGTCCATGGAGATACTCATACCTCAGCTGGTTATGACCCTGTACTACCTGATCTAACTTGAGGTTGTATTTCACTTTGAAGTTTACCCTGCTCTGATGGGGGGAATGGACTGGATGACCTCCAGAGGTATCTTCAAAGCTAAATTATTCTGTGATTCTCTGTCTATCACTGGTTTTTATCCAGCTACTGTTTCATGTAAAATCCCTCAGTGAAGTGAAGTCCCCTAGCCATTAGGTACAGGCGTGTTGCTTCTTGCCTGTTCTACCTCTGCCTCCATAAATCTCAGGAAGCTCGGCTGTGGAGGTACAGAGTCTTCAGCAGGTTTTTATATAATGCACAAAGATTAAAAGCTACTGCAGTTGCCAGTAAAGGCAAGACTCTCTCAGGGTCACTCTTAAGTAAAATCTCCACTAATTTATCAAAGAACTAAATTATATATTTTAACGATTTGTCTAACTGGGCGTTATTTGGTCCCGTATAAAATTTTGCATAGAAATCCACTTTTCTGCTGGTACCTTTGAACAAATAGAAACAACTCAGGCATATTAGAGATAATATAAAAGTGCATTTAGTCACAACAGAAGATAAGTTGATGTATTTGTTGCGTATGAGCACAGGCAGATAAATGTAATCATATACAAAACCATTATATTAAATGAAGCCTGAAAAATAAATACATTTATTGTATCTTTCAACAAGGCAAATAAATAAATAAATATTTAAATAATGATTTAAACTTGTTAATTTTTTTACATTATGTTTAGATACGGAGAAGTACGGTCAGTACTGACTGTATAATAAAAGATACACATTAACGCAGACACGAAAATGTTGATTTTAACTTTTTTACAGTGAGAAGGGTTATAGTTTTGAAAAAAATATTTTCAAAAGCATGTCCTGTTTTCAAGCTGTATTTATTTGCCATGAAGTAACAAGTTCCACAGTGTGGTGTGTTCTACAGCAGATGAAAATATTTAGTGTGTTAAATTTATGGCCGAGGGCAAAGAGCTGAACTTGGGAACCTATTTAAAGTGCAGTGGAAGTCTGTAAAGATAACGATGGGGAGTTGAAAGCAGTGAAGCCTCAGACAGTAATATCTCAATAACAAAGAGCTAATGCTTTGCTGCAGAGGCTTTCTCAGCAACAGTTGGTCCATTTTTGTCATTATGTCTAATCAAGTCCAGTCTTGCCTCGGCCTCCTCAGCCAGCAGACATCCAGCACTTAAATATAACCGTATGTGTCCAGTGTGATTACAAGTGTCATAACGCGCTCCCGGCTCTGTCCTCCCACCTCCAGCTGGCCCCAGACCCCAGGGTGTCACATTCCAGGTTTCATCCCCTGAATGTGCATGCCGATGGCACGTGACCTGAGCTCAGGGGAGGGCTGCAGGGTGGCTGTCACCCATAGGCAGAAGCATGTCCTCTCGGAGCCCAGCCACAGCCCCAGACACCCACAATGGGAAACATCCATCCTGCCAAAAAAGCACCCGGAGTCAGTTCAGGCTTGGGCTCCCAATGCACCCGTATTTCTTCAGATGATCATGGACTTCACTTCCCTGGCATTGACCCTGACCCCACTTGGAGGAGGCCAAGCATGTAAAACCCCACCCCTGCCAGGTAGAGGACAGTATTTGCCTCCTTGTGCAAGTGGAGACAGGAGGCAAGAGCCAAAGGCAGGAGCTGTCTGAAGTGCTTTCTGCAATTACATGGGAAAAGTCTTTTGTGTGAGTCAGCGGTAAAAAATTAAGAAAGTGCCAAGGAGCAAAATTAACATATGAGAGGTTTCACAAGGTAAACAACTTTGCTCATAATTTGCTTAGGTTCTAACGTTGCTTCCATGGCTTAACGCTCTTGAAAGAATTCCTACTCTGAGCTGCTAGTTAGAATAAAGACATTAAATTGCCTATATTGCTTATTAATTATGTACAGGCACTGGAATCCCGTTGTGGCTTTGGATACACTTTTTAACAAGTTTTAGTGAACGACATCCACTATCCTGGAGGAAGCAGAGGAGAACAAGCTTTTCCACAGCTGGGTCGGGATATAGGGTTGTATTCATCCCTCCTGAGTTTTACCAAAGTCCCAAAGTCTCCGTGACCTTTTCCAAAAAGTGTTGAACAGGAGTGATGGAGTGATGGAGTGTCCAGCACAGGTGACAGGGGGATGCATGACCTGGGACTATTAATCACCTTAAGGCCATTTCTCTGAGCCCAGCTCCAGCTGGGATGAGGAAGGCACTGAACCTCTCGTGAAGAAAGCTCTCCATATAGTGAGTTGTATACTCAATGAGAGAACAAAGGCCTTGAGAAAGTGGTCCTGCTGAAATGTTTTTAGGATTATAGTTTCCCTTTTGGTGCAATGGTCTCTAGTAATACTGAAGAGCACAGAGGCGGGCAGAGAGCTCTGCTGTTTCCACTGTTTCTCCCATTTCTGCCAAAAGCCTGGAGGACCAGAAGAGCTCTGCTGTGGAGGCCAGAGGGCTTGCTCTGGTGTAGTCTGGGCAAAGTAATATGTACCTATATGATGAAAAAATCAAGGTGTGATTTTAGTGTGGGAGCAGCAGGCGTGAGCAGCCCACCAGCAAAGAGGAAGGAAAGGTAATCCACCTCCCCTTTCTACTGCTGCGTCCAGTGCCATGCTGAAGACAGGCAGACAGGGGAGAGACATATTGGGAAAAAAGGGCAGTAGGTTGCTTCATGCTCCTCCTGTAGAAAGGAAGCTGAGTTGCTAATATTATCTGTATTTACTATATTTATGTGGTGCTGAGCTCATCTTTGAGACATCTGGGCCCAAGAACAGTAATTAAAATGAACAACTGTTGACAGCATTTGTCACAAATTGAACAACTGGCATAAATCAAACTGCCTGGAGTCTCAGCCATCTCTCCCAAGGAGTGGATAAATACCATCTAGCCAAATTAAGAAAGCTCTGTGGAGTGCAAATGTTTGTGGCACAGAGTCAAAAACATGCCAGTGTCAAGTTCTGTTTTGGTTCTAGAGGAGAAAATCCCCCAGCCCAGGTGCCTTCCTTGAGGGATGCCTGTCTGACCCCACCCACTCCCACCCTCACCATGCCACTGATTCCAGCTATGGCACAAACAGAGAAGGTTTTCTGGCATCAGGGAAGGTTAAAAGCAGCAGCAAGCTCTGTCTGAGGATGGATTTTGCATTATGTGCAAATACCACTGGCTTTGCTGCTTACTGAAGTTTGCAGCTAATTAAAGCACAAACCAAACAAAAATCCCACCCAAACCCCTTTGAAATGTGTGACATGCAAACATAGGATATATTTTATAAGCACTTGAGAGCAGCCAAGTTCATTAGGCAAAGATCCATCTAACTCACTATCCCAAAGCAACAGTTTAGGGGACAGCATAAGTACGGGTAAGCAGACATAGTGTCGTCTTCCAAGCCCTCTCCTAACCTCTGACCATTTGCAGCTGAGAGACATTTAAATGACAAGGCTTGAGAAAACAAAATCTAGCTTAGAATAAAACATGCCGAGCATATAAAAATTATGGATCAAGTCCTTGGGACGTACATATCCATATAGCACCTTTATTTGTTTCTTAGAAAGCTTGTAGATTTTCTCAACTTAGACCAGGGTCCAATTTAACACCAAAGTCCCTTTGTAATTAGAGTTGCTTTTCTACTTCCTTCAAAAGATTTTACCGAGGTGCTGGTCCTACTCATCCCTTTGCTTCCCAACTGAAAACACAGGTGCTTTTCTGAAAGGGGTAACCAGAACGGCCCTGGTGCCGAGGCTCTTCTGTAGCTACTGGGTCACCAAAAAATCAGAGCCAAATAAACACAGGTAAAAGCACAGAGACAGCCCCAGTCGGCCCTGCGGGGCTGCCCTGCCCCAGGGCCCTGCATGACCCCAGGCCAGCTGGATGAAGCGGGCTGCAACATGTCCCCAGCCCCAGCGAGGAAGGTGGGACAGCAATGCAGAGTATTATTTCAGGAAGCTCCCTGGCTCGGGCAGCACTTACTCACAGGGCGCGTTCTCGAGTTTTGCATTCATGTGGCTGCAAATAGGTGCAGGAGTTCATGCCTCCTCACATAGCTCCAGGAGTGGGGTCAGTGGCCAGGAGCTGCATGTAGGACATCTGACAACAGCTAGGGGAAGAGGCATAGCTGATCAGGCTTTGCTGCCCAGGTCTGTGAGCCCCATTCTCCTCCACAATTCTGAGACTTCCAAGAAGTCCCACGGGTGTCTGTTCTGTGGCTGCTGAAGGTGCACCACCACATGCCCAGCCCACCATGGCCCCCTTTCCACCCCCTGCCCTGGCACCATTCCCAGTGCTGCCCCTCCAGCTCTGCATGCACTGATCAGCCCAGTTTCTCTAAGCTCCGGCAATTCCTTGCACGTCCAGTGTCTCATCTGCCCTAGCAGACAACTCTAGGCTAGCTTGCATCTTCAGACCTTGCTCTTTACAGTTGACTCAATTGCTTTACAAGGGTGCTGAAAGGGGTGAGGGATGTCTCTTGCCAGTATTTGTTCTCTTTTCCTCACTCAGTAGTGCCCATCTTTACCTCTGCAGACCAGAAATAGCTCCCTGCATCTGGATTCAGAAAAACTCCAGTTTTCTGGTTTTTCTCAAAGTGTATAGAGGAGCAAAGACTGTGTGCATGTAACCTTTCAAATAATATTTGCAGCATTCTTCTTACCCTTATTTATTATGTGTTTGGCACCAGCTGTGGCTTGAAGCATTGTTATACCAAGCACCATGCAAACACAAAGCAGAAAATCTGCTGGTGACTGGAAGAGCTTGCAATCTTAATCGCATAAATGAGTGCTGTGATTATACATAGAAGAAAACTGCAGATTCATGCTGGCACACTCCCAGCTGGAAAAAGAGGAATGGGTAAGATCTGCTCATTTTCTCACAGTCTCAATCAGTGCCTCACGCACTGTGCTTCCAGCATCTCTGCTCTTTCTAGTGGTGACCCCTTCAGGTTCACCTCAGTCCTCCAGACCGTCCTGCTCCAGTGACATACAATCACAACAGTGCTTTTCTAAAATAGAGGAAGCCTATGATCACTGGAGGGATGGTTTGGGCTGGGCTCTCTGTCTTCAGGATTTGGCCTTATTAATGAAATTCTGGTCAAAATAATACACTTGCTTTATTTGGAGTGTGAGATATGTGTCTTGAAAGGCAGTAATTGTGACAGAGTTTTACTTTTGGCAAGCTAAAGTAAACAACAGGCTGTCTAAATGGATATGATGTCCAAGTACTTTCCCATCACAGGGGCTGAGATGCTAGCTCTGCTTGCTTTGTTTGCTCTAGCCAGTATAAAACAATCTGCATACCATAATCTGAAAGGAAAGGTCAGCCCAAAGGTCACATGTTTTAAGGGTGTTACTTCAAAGACATTTATCTCCTTTACAACACCATTAAGTCCCTGGTAATGGTCTATTGTCTTTCATCATCTCAACCTCTTCACCTGCGTGTTTATGTTTGGCCCAGCCTCCCAATGCAGGCACAGGGGAAGCAGGTGCTTGGTGGCTCCTGCTTGACGGAGCACACTCCGTGTTATTTGAGAAAGCAGCAGGCTCTTACAAGACTATCAAGCCATAACCACAATCATCCTCTTCCCCCTTCCTGCAGAAACCAGTAGTTAAATACTACACTTTTCAGCTGTTGCTTCTGATCCAGCCCTTCTTGTCCCTTTCAGCTGCATTGTTCAGGTGGGCATCTCCACCAAGGTAGCTCCCCTGAGATGACTGGTCCCTGAGATGAGCGGTCCTTGCTGTTTTCCTGCCACACTGCTCTCACCTCACTGCTGCCAGAGGATGAGTTTGCTTGTTATACCTGGGAAGCATAATGACCCCTCTCCTCTCAATCCTCTTTTTCATATTACATAGCTTGGGCACCAATCCCATCACCACCATTAGTCTACAATGCTTGGGGCAAGATGTCATCTCCTTGTTGCAGCAATTCAGGTACTGTCCTACTGACTTCAGTGAGTATCACTACTGCAAAGTTCATCAGCTGAATATCCAAAACAAACTCTTTCCTGAAGACCTTGCTGGTGTGTCCCAGGGTTATTTTCAAAGGCAAAAATGCCCCACTCCCATGGGCACCTCGTTGGGCTTGCTGGAACACCTGAGACACAAAGTCAGAGAGCACTGTGATTAAGTTCCCCTAGACTGAAAAATTCAAATATTTATTCTGTTTTCTTTTTTGTTAAGGTGCACAATACCTAGACACACATCACTTGGTCATGCCCAAAGGGCAAGGATTAATCTGTTTACACCCACAGCATCCTCTAGGTGTTCCATAATTTTTGTAGTTTCAGTGAGAGGAGACCAGGCTCTCCACTGCCCTGAGATGCTGTGACTGAGAGAAGAAAATCTTTTTCATTTTCAGCTATTTTGCCTTCTGATTTGCAGCAACTCTCCTGCTGTCAAGAGAGGAGACATGGGTTTGGTGGGTAGGGTGGAGAGGCAGGGACTGTGTGGGGCATGCTGAGTGTGAGGTCATGCTGCTGTCTGAGGACAGCTGCTGAGCCCCGGGATGGGGAGGAGGAAGCAGTGCTCTAGGTCCTGGCTGAAGACTGATGGATGCAGCACAGGGAGTCTCTCAGGAGCACTCTCACAACAGCATGGCCAGGTGTCTGCTTCATGCAGAGCCTAGGACCCCTGCCACAATCTTAAGGCATTGTAGTTATTGTCAGGTATTATCAGGTACTGTTATTGCCCTTTCCAATTATTATACAGTTCATCACAAATTCTCTTAAAATGTTCCTTGTTCTCTTTGCATCAGGCAGTAGTGGGGGATGTTTTTCAGGCTTTCCTAGGAAGAGTTGGTAAGTGCAACTTCCACTTAGAAGTTTCCCATATAAGTTCATCTTCCACACACATGACTGAACCTAAATATTTGGGCTGAAATTCCCATGCCATGTTGAATTAGCTGGGAAAATAATCAAATTAAGTAGTCTGGGCATTTCTATCAATAAGAGACTAAGAAAGAAACTCTCCCGATGATCTCTAGCACCGTTGCATTTGTCCCTTGTGTCTTAAAATTACTTAAGGGCTCAGAATATGCCTTTTTCTGTTCCCATGAAAAGGTGTTCAAATTTGATGAGGCTGTGAAAAAAAATCAATCTGCCACATCTGTGTATGTTTTGCCTAAAGTTTGGTAGTTCTTATCCCAAATATTCTGCCTGCCCTGAGCATAGCTCAGGCAGGGAGGGACTGAGCAGGGCTTTTCCTGAGATTTCTTCCTCTGGTCCTGGTGCCCCAGGCACAGCCTAGAAAGCTGAGTGCATCTCTCTTGTGCTCCCAGTGCCTCCCAGCTAAGGAGCAAGACAGGAAGCGAGGAATGTAAAGGGTTTGGAGAGTGGGAAAGAGCAGCTGGACAGAATTAATCCTGCGCATGGTGGTGAAGCAGAGGCTGGAGCTGACCCAGGCTGAGGAGACAGGATGGATGATGGTAAAATGTCTCCTAGAGCACCTGCTTCTGTAGACCTTTGGCTTTTTCTTTTGCATGCTCTCCTACTGGCCAATGGAATCTTTGGCAAAAATTGACAAAAAGCCACAATTCTCAGCATGCAGAGAAGCCCAGTGATTGAAATTTTTTTTGAGTGGTTTCCTTTTCCTTTTCCTTTTCCTTTTCCTTTTCCTTTTCCTTTTCCTTTTCCTTTTCCTTTTCCTTTTCCTTTTCCTTTTCCTTTTCCTTTTCCTTTTTTCCTTTCCCTTTCCCTTTCCCTTTGCTTTTCCTTCTTTGTTATTGTTGTTTTTGTTTGCTTCATATTTTTGTTCCAAACTGGGATGAAAATCTGAAGTATTGATTTTTTTTCCTGTACTGGGCAATTTTTTAAAATTTCTTTTATATGCAGTGGTATCCTTGATTCCAGAATTTCTTAACCTTTAACTTATTGGCTTTGCAGAGTTATGCTCCTTTTATATGTAGTTAGTGTGTAACTTTATACAATATATGAAATGCCTTCAGAAGGTGATGTGTGAGAAACACGCCCCATGCATGTTTGCCTATATCTCTGTATATTGCATAGCCATAGAATTTTAGTTTTCATCTCTTCCAGAGGTGAAGAAATATATTATTTAATAGGAACTCTGTTATTCACTGGAAATGTATAAGTCTAAACTTTTTGGGATCTAATTACTGTAAATGCTAGATATTTATTTTTCTAAATTCTACACAACCAGATCCATGTTCATAAACAAATATATAGTTACAGGAAATTTCAGAGGAATTTCATTATTATGATCTCTCTTTTGCTAAAACTCTAATTTAACTGACTATATACAGCAGATTTATTTCTTTATTGATTGCATTATCAGGCCCAAAATTTGGAATGGAATTTTCCTTTTTGAGCTCTTGTGGACACACACTCCTATTTGCAGGCTGAGGCTGTAAGAATCAGCCTGTTCTTCATCTTTAAGGCAGCTCGTTTTTTAGTGAGAAAAGCACAGAAATGTTTGCATTTGGTGGCTGGGAATGATGCTCTTTCTCTTCATCTCTCTGCCGACTTTGCTGAACAGCTAAGGATGTCCAGGTTCTCAGCTGGCAGAAGGTGGAAAAATGCCAAGAAATTCAAAGGAGTCACACTGAGCTTCACCAGCCAGGAACTTGCCCCATAATTTTTATTTTAGGCAGAAGAGGGAGTATAAACATTTCCACGGGCCTGGAAAGAACTCCTTTCTACGTGCTTATTACATGCTTCAAGTGGACATTTTTAGAAATTAGTAGTTGCTCAAAAATGAAAAACTGGCTGATTGCATCTCTCTGCCAGCACGCTCACCAACCTGCTAGAGTTTATACCTCACTACAGAGAGTGAGAACTTTGCACCAGCTTCACAAAAAAGTGAGGAAAAAAAATTGTCCAATGGGACTTTAGGCAGAAATTACAAAGCTCCTTTTGGTTTTGCTTAATTTGGCTTCTTGTCCAGTCCTGCTGCCCTCCCCAGCCTGTGCTTCTCCCATCCAGCTAACACAGCTGATTATAAAGCCTGATGTGACAGGCTTAGGGCAGGCATGTTGAAAGTCAAATTAATTTGTTGGGCATTTTTTGTTAAACCAAATTATGTGTTGGGCATTTTGTTAAATTTTTTTTGTTTTGTTGAGGTTTTCTTAAACCTCAAACTTAGAGGTTTCCTAGAGGCCTTGGCTGCAGCTGCCAAGGGCCTGTCATGCTGTGCTACCCGGGGAGGGTCCCAGTGCAAGCTCCATGCCAGAGCAACTCTTCTTCCACATTTAACAAACCACCAGCCCCTCCAAAAAGGTTATTTTGACTCTCAGAACTAATATGGAGCTATAAGAGAAATGACAAATCTGCTGTTGCTATACTGCCAATGTTCACAGCATTGTCATACCACTTGCAATTATATATATATATATATATATATATATATATATATATATATATATATATTGCAATTACCTGGGGTGAAACAGTAATAATGCAGTGAATTGTTCCTCACAATGGGATTTGAAATAGCTTATTTCTAATTGATTTTACTTTACCTCTGACACTGCGTTTTGTCTTTGGTGGATTTTTTTCACCAGCAAGACTAAATTTACCAATACAGTTCTACTATGCCTGCCACTTGGTTCCCATATTTCATATGACCAGCTATAGTGGAGGTGGGCTATCTGCTTAAGGGAGTATCCCATTTTTCTTTATGTTGTGTGTGCAATGTTTTGCAGGCCTGCCTTTCTTTTCAAGGCTGCTCCTCTTTGGGAGCTCTGAACAGGGAGCTGTGTGTATGGATGTACCACACAGTGTATAGTTTTTAGAAGCTTTTCCCTTCTCGCACCATAGGTAATTTCTAGCATGTCTAAATTACCATCTTGTTTGATTTCAGTGAGTTATCAAGGCTGTGTTATGCATTAACAACCTGAAAATCAGGCCCAGGTTTCATGCCAAGCCCGTGTTACAGGCTCAGATTTCCTTGGGGACAGTGGAAAGGAAGAAAGAGATGGAGGGTGCTTGCTTGATTGTCTGCTTGACTGTCTCCCTCCCTCAAGCTTGATACCAGAGGTACATGGAAAACATCTCCACTGCTTCTTCATCTCTCATCTGGGTCCTATATCCCATTTTTGGGTAGCCTAACATCCTCATCTGCCTTCCAGGGAGTTTCCTGCCTATGACCCTGTACAGTGGTGTGAGGTGTAATTTTAAATACTTTGAGAGATTAAAATAAACTGCCAGAAAGTGGTCAATGGGTAATAGAAGTGCCTAAACATGAAGGTAGGTGAAAACATGCCTGGTTTTAGATTATTTAATTCTTGTCATAAAATATATTTTCCTCTCCCTACATGACTATGCTTCAGATAAGGAGTCTGTGCCCGAACATGTGTGGCATGTGCTAACACACTATCTGCTATGCCATATAGCATCAGATACAAACTTCTTCCTAGCTGGACACTGACTTCATGATTTGATAAGTCACTAAGTGTAACTCTGGCATTTCAGAAGCCTGCACAGGCAAAGATATTTGTCTTTTTTTTTTCTGGTGAGACTCAGGGGGCTGTTGCTGGGCACCCTGGAGGCTCCAAATCAACCTTTATTTATTTCCATCCCAGATCCCCAGGCATGGATGACACTGGGAGCTCCAACAGTCAGTCCTCAGATGGAAAAAGAGAAGGGAGAGGCAGGGAAGATTCTGTAAAATTAATAGCAATTTGAGTTTTCATATTCTGTGTTTGCCTGGTATGTAGGACATAACATCAAGGAGGGAGCTGGACATGTGTGTTGCCTGTGCTAGGGAAGGAAAAGGTGGAAAGAGAGAGAACAGTCCACGACATGGCTCATAATCATCTACCTCTGTCTCCTGAAATGCAGTGGAAATATTTTATAGTAGGCCAGGTAAAGATGAGCCATTTTGGTATTTGGACACAAAAACTTTTTGAATGGAGGTTGCTTTTAGAGAAAATTATGATTTATTTGAAAGTAATGAGCGAAACCAAATGAGATGCCTTGATGCTTGCCAGTTCATGAGCAAGCAAAACCTATGGTTCCTGCTGGACATCTCTCCCAGGACTAGTAATATGAGAATGTATTTTCATCCTTAGATTTCATCCTTACATTCACAAAGAGCTTTAGACATCCCAGGAAATCAATGGGAATTAGATCCCAGATGCCTCTGTGAATTTGGCATAATTAGTTCCAGGAAAACACTGTCCAGGCACTTTTCCCCTGCTACACACAGGACTGAAATGCAAGCAGGGATATTTTAGAACAACTGTAGAAATCACATACTTTTGGATTTGGGTCATTAAGCATTTCTTTCTAGTTTTGCTCAGGTGAGAAGAGATCAGAGATGGGACAGGAATCTACAGGGCTCAGGGATTTTGAACACTTTTCAATTTACTGAAATCACTAGGAACAGAGCAAATACAGACACAAGTCACAAATCAGCGGGTGACACAAGCCAAAAGTCGTTTATAAAGGAAGGCAAACAGGCCTGGTTCTTAATGAGGCCACAGATGTTACTTGAGATTTTGCTCCAGTAACTATCAAGACCGCACTAGCATTACACACAGATGTTACGCCAAATGATCTTGGGAAGTGGGGGCGTGATGTCATTGGGGGGTTTCAAATCTGGAACACATAATCAACTTATCTTTGTTCTGAGAGCTCTCATTATAGCCCCCCGGGCTTGTTCACATGTCTATTTGCATAGGAAGTGCCCTGAGGAGAGGTCCTGTTCCACGATACACATATCTATGGTGACAGTCCAACATACCTGTAGTTTAAGTTTCTCCTTAAGAGTGTATATAACATATTTTGGAGAAGAATTATGGTTGGGTGGAAAGAGGATGAATGGTCTAAATCCCCATCCAGTTCTGAAAACATATTACTTCCAGAGGAAACCCTGAGAGCATGTAGAGTCGAAGCTCTCCAGGGTAGCGTGATCATTCAGATATTTTCTGAGTTAATGACCCAGCAGAACTGTGTTGTATTCATAACAACCAATATTAGTAATGAGTAGTAGGATGGTATTTTAAAGGGCTTTTCCTCTAATTAATATTGTAACATTTTACTTTGGCAATGATTTCTATGTCCATACCCATTTGTCACTGTCTTGAACCTCTTATTTTGTCTAGCTGAAATACCTCCTTAAGTGGCTCTTAAAATAGAAATTGGCTCAGATACTCATCACATTTCTGCTTTTGCTAGATGAATTTGAACGGAAGAGAAAAACAACAGCCATCTCTATTATTGGATGTTTCTTCTGAAAATAAATCTCATGCTCAATACTCAGATGCTAAATATAAGTTGCTGTGCTGAGCCAGCATGGCTACTGTCTCAGTTGACTCCCACTGAGCACATATTTAAGGGCCTTTTTGAGTCAACACATTGTAAAACAGGCCTTGCAAGGAGCAGGGAGAATGGTGACAGTTTTAACAACTCCACTTCATCTTCAAAACAAAGTGTGTGGGACCGGTGGTCAAAAAACAGACATGTAAAAACTTTACATTTCATGTAGAGAAACATTATCCTGTAGAGTTTTATGATGTGTAATGGCTTTATGAACATGAGTAGGCTCCAATTCTTTTCTTTTCTTTGCATGTAAATAGCAAAATTTTTAAAAAGTTGATTTAATCTCTTAGCAGCTTCATAGGCAAGAAATCTTATGAATGCCACAAACCCAATTTGGACAGCACACAAAGGATGGTTTCACTGCATGGGAAGGCACAGCATTTTAGCTGATCTTCATTGCTTCCTCCAAAAGCAGAGGTATTGTGTTGGGCCATCATAACTAGGTATGACGGATAAAATAGTTTGCCTGTCCTTATCAACAGAAATTTTTAAGAGTATTGCTCAGAAAAGAACTTATGCAAGTCAACATCTGCAAAATTCCTCTCAAGAGCGTGGGGAAGCAGTGCTTTATCTCCACTGAGAGTGAGTCTCCAGGCTGACAGCACTGCATAGTGCTCTCCCAGACTGTGGTAACTTATATCTCTGTGCCTTCAACCTCACAAAAACAGGGCTTGTAAACAGCTGGAGCTATGCTTTTGTGGGGAAGCGGGGCTGTACAGAGGACTACAGTCAGACAGCATTAGCTCCCTGGGCTGTAGAGGGCTGCCTTGTCATAGCATCTCCAGCCACCCTCCACCAGGACAAAGGTGAGATGTTCCTCTCTGTCATCATCCTCGTTCTTTGTCCTCGCCTTCAGCCCTCTTCCATGGTAGCTGCTGCTCTTTGTGCTTCCCCTGGGCAGAGTCACTGAAGGCTTCTGAGACAAAAAAAAATTGTTTGGCTTACCGTGGATCTAGATCTCCTCCAAAGGATACTTGTCACCAGCACAGCTAGAGGTATTCTGTGTGGCATAGGTGTCTTGGGGAAGCCTGTGGTGGTGGGGCAAGCAGCAGGAAAGCATCTGGCAAGTCTGGCAAGATACAGTGCAGTCCTAGACCCTGGTGATGAGGGAGGCATCTGACATGGCAGAACCCAGATGGGCCAGACAAGACAAAGACAACCCTGATGGTCACTGGTGGGTTGTCTTTCTCCTGTAAGTAGATACGGGGCTGGGTGCCTAGGGCGGTGTGGTGTGAATCTGGGTCTTGAGACAAGCACTGGAAAACCATGGTGACAGCTTTTGCCTCTTTGCAGTCATCCTTATCTGCCCTCGTGGCAAACCAGCTCAAAATCAAATCAGGTGGCTTTTTAGCACAGGGAGAGTTGTCCATGTTGGTACACGTGCCTAGCATTGGCTAGTCAGTCCTTACAGGATAATCAGCCCTCAGCTGATTTATCTTTCACCTTCTATACCAACAGGAGGGTGTCGCCATGGCCGAGGAGAACTAAGGAAGGAAAGTGTGGTGCATACAGCCCAAATAAAAACCTCACAGCCCTGCACTGGAATATCCTTGAAACTGTTTTGGGGACTCTCATAAGAATCACAGGACTACTTTTCAACACTCTTCTCCCCATTACCTATCACCAGCTGGTACCAAAGAGAAGCTGGAAGGGCAACTTCAGTGGAATTACACTGGGGTAAGACTGGGTGATTTCATTGCACAAGATTTACCACTGCATTGCAAGAGATTTGAGGGGTTTCTCAGGGAGAGTTGAATCCTAACATGGTTCAAAAGGCATCCAAATTTTGAAAAGTTGAGGGCAAACATAATTTAGAAATGATTCCATGCTGGAATCCTCTATAGATGATTGCAGTCAGGAAAATCACTATCAGAAGGTAGCTGTTTAGGCAAAAATAATGTAACAAAGGGTCTGGTTTTGGTGGTTTTGATTTCTTAACAAAATGTTCCCCTGCACTGCAAATACAAAGGGAAGGAGGAAGGGAAGTATCTGGCTATTTAAATGAAAAATTACTTTTCTCTGCAATCACCTTCTGTCAATAAAATGCTTATTTTCTGACACGTCAATTAGGTGACTCAAAAGCCAGATGACCACTGCCTTCCATTTAGTACTGCTCAGCTGGGTTAAATGTCTTAAGTGTTTACCCTTTATGACCAGTGGCACGTATCTGTTCTTAGTCAAACTGTGCTATGTGTGACATGTTTGCCTGTAGGTTTTTCTCTTGAGGTAAAGTCAACCATTATTATCAGATTCTAAGAAAAATGGTAGGTTAGGACAGTGGTTTCACTGACAGAAATGGGTACAGCTTGTTTTACAGTAACGTGTATGAGAAATATGAAACAGATGAGAAGAATTCACATAGAATTAGCCAGCCTGCAATTTAAAGTGCTGCCATTAAATAGGATCATGTATCCATGCTTGATACTTCAAAAGAAAACTCTGCTATGTAAGACCAGCTATTAGCGAGGAACATTTTGTCCGGTATCTCAAACCAATTTTAAAAGATCTTATTACAGACACACACAACCATGTGTAAATGAAACTATTTACTTCAGAATCTTTAAGACTTGATTTTGTTCACACAAAAGTCTTGAGGGTTTAAGGAAGGACTCTGAATGAGGAAAAAATACATAAACGCTGGGTCCTGATAGAGTCCTAGGAAGAAGGATGGTGATAATATTGACATAACCTTTTACTACAGCTTGTTCTCAACACACAACACTATCTGCTCATGTAAAAGAACAGAGCAGGCAGTGGAGTGAGAAAGATTCACATAATACCATTAATTTAACTAATTTAAAATGGGTTAAATTTTTAGAAAGCTGTCTTCTGTCATCCACCATGGAATGCCGTCCAAGATTTTTTGGTGGGAAAAGCCAAGACACTTCCTTTCTGACTTCTGACCAGAACTGAAAGTGAAATGCCCATTTGGCAGATACAAATAAATAAACTGAGACAATAGAAGTAACTTTCCCAGACAAAAATAATCAGAGAAAGGCCTTTGTGAGTAAGAGCAGGTCAGCAGGACTCATTTCACAGGCCCAGACAAGCCAGCAGGAAACAACCACCTCAGTAAAACATTCTTTGGGTGGGACCTGCTGAGCAGCACCATTCTCAGACCTGGCGTGGGGGGTTCACATCCACACCCACCCTTTGGTGAGCCGTACAAATCCAGCGGTCATTAGCAGTTGGTCTGAACAGTGTCCCTGAAAAGCAAGAAGTACTTAGTGCTTGGACATTCAGCCTGGCTCCCCACAGGGTAAATGTCTCTGCCACTGCCAGCATGGCCCACATCCCAGAGGAAAACCTGAGAGGTGAGTGCCAGTGTCGTGGCTTGAACACAATGCTGACTTTTCAGGGGATCAGCCGGGGACACTGCTGGGCAGAACTGGGTAGCTCTGCAATTCATCCAGCAACTCAGGGAAATGTGAGTGTGTAGGACTCAAGGTAACTCAGCCTGGAGGGGATCTCAGGAGGTCTCTAGACTAATGTTTTGCTCAAAGAAGAGTAAACTCTGAGGTCAGGCCAGGTTTCTCAGGGATTTCTACAGTCTGAGGCAGTTGAAAACTTCTAGGAATGGAAGCTGAGCTGTTCTCACTCTGTGTTCTCTTCTCACCCCCAGCCTAATAATGCCATGCTGAAGGGCACACAAATGGTTGTGGCAGTCCAGAAGGGACATTCAGAGCAATGGAATGCAACTGGGCTCTGTAGGTGCCCCGGCACTCTGCTACATGTTCCCAGAGACCTGGTTCTTTCATTTCTCCAGGTAACCGCTCACTAGGCCAAGCTGTGGTTCACCTTTGGACTGTGTCCTGTGTCCTTTACTGCTGAAGCCAAGGCAGCATATGTATGTGCCTGGGTCACATCTTGGCATTTCCAGCCACTACAGTTCAGACACTCTTTGAGGTTCCTCAGTTTCAAAGAGTCTTGAAGTCTTTCTCAGCACTCTGAGTCTTGGTTCACTTCTGGCTCTGGGTGGCTGGAGCGCACAGGTTTGCAAGCAACTTCTCATTTCAGATTTTGTGTAATCTAATCACAGCGTTTCACAGAATCACAACATTGCTGACGTTGAAAGGAACCTCTGGAGGTTATCCAGTCCAAATCTGTGCTCAAAGCAGGGTCAGCTATAGCAGGTTGCTCATGGCTGAGTCCACTTTTGTTCTGAGTATCTCCAAGGACAGACTCCATAAACACTTTGGACAACTTGTGCCAGTGTTCAAACAGCCTCACAGCAAGTAAATGCCTGTCTTATGTTCAAATGGAATTTCCTGTATTTCAATCTGTGCCCATTACATATTGCCATGTTACCATTATACGATATTACACACTGAAATTCAATGTACAATGATACTCTTGTGCACACCGGTGTCAGAATAATTATCTCTGTGTGATCAACTTGTATTTTATAACAATAAAACAGCACTTAATATTCCATTTTCAGAGGAAGGAAATATATTTATTCATGTAACAACTTGCCCAGTAGCCTGAACAGATAGTGTTGGGAAAAAATAGCTTGGAGTTTTAAAAAATAACTTATGATCCACAATAAATATTTCTATGTAATTTCAGCAATTTTACACAGCAATATAAAATATGATTCCTAATCTAGTTTGTGAAGATATCTCACTATTTTATGCTGTCATGAGGAATAATACAGTTGGATATGGCTGCTGAAGTTTGTTTTTTTCATTCTTTAGAAGGAGGAAGCCAAAACTACGAATGGAAATTAACAGGTTTTTTCTATATTCTGCATTGCCATATTTTGTGCTTTATCCTTAGGGTTAGTGTCTCAATATGCATATCAAGAAGCACTTACAGACAAGATACACATGGCATCCCCCATGATCAAAGGACTCCTTTTCAGAAACCAGTATCTCTTCAGTTGAGAAAGTCTACCCATGATATAGGATAGACTTGTTCCACATGATGCAATGTTCTGCAGATCAGCAAACTTAAGCAATATGGAAAAGCTCTGTTGTGTCCCATCAGCTTTGTGAGATTACCACCAAGCCTTCTCTTCTCCATGGTAAACAGTCCCAGCTCCCTCAGCCACTCATATGACAAGTGAGCAGTTCCTTACACACCTTAGCAAACTTGCTCCCATGTGTCCATGTCTCTCTTGTACTATGGAGTCCAGATGTGAGGATGCAAGTGGAGCATCTAGGTGTGGTGAGCAGAGGGGAAGAATTGACTTCTTCAGCCTCCTGGCAACAACATTCTTCCTAATGCCATGCAGGAGGCTGTTTGCTCTATTTTTTTTTGTTTGTTTGTTTGGGTTTTTTTGTTACAAGGTGCATTCCTGGCTCATGGTCAAGTTGGTGTCCATCCAGACTCTCAAGACACTCTTTTCTGCAAAGCTGGCTTCCACTGGGTCAATTTCCAGTATGCTCTGGTGCATGTGAGCTGTTCCTGCTCAGGAATTCACACCTTCTTGAATTCCTTGAGACTCCTGTTGGCTCAATTCTCCTGCCTGTCCCTGCCCCATGAACATCAGCACAACCCTCTGGTTTATCAGTCACTCCTCCCAGTTTTGTATCTTCCAAAAAGTTTCTGCATGTGCACTCTGCCTTATCACCCAGGTGATAATGAAAATAATTAACAGTGTAGGACCTAGATCCATTCTGGGGTGCACCACTAGTGACTGGCCTCCAACTGGACTTTATACTGCTAACCGCAGCCCTTTCAGCTCCACAGTTCAGCCAGTTTGCAATCACCATCATCTATCAGCTCGTACTTACTCCATTTGTCTATAGGGACGTTACAGGACACAGTGTTGACCACAACTGTTGCTCTCCTCTCATCCACCAAGCCAGTCATTTCATCATAAAACATTATTGGTTCAGTCAGGCAGGACTTACCCCTTGTAAATCTATGCTGATGACTCCAAACCACCTTCTTGCGCTCTCTGTGCTTGGACGTGGTTTCCAGGATTAGTTGCTCCATCACCTTCCCAATGACTAAGGTGTGGATGCCCGATCCAGGGTTCTCTGATCCTCCATCTCGCCTTTCTCCAATATAGAGCGATATTTCATCTCTTTCATTTCGTAGGAACCTCTCCGTAAGTTTCTCCTTAACATGCCTAAAGTTTCAGCTTTCATATTATCCAGATTCTGTACTGCATTAGTATATAATTGAACTTGATATAAAGTGTTAGCAAGTTCTCCTCACAGTTTAGTTGGACAAAAAAATCCTTTTCCAGCCCAAGAACCAAGGACACTGTTGCAGCTTCAGGCCTGAAAAGTACAAACAACAGCAAATTGAGGAGAGCAAACTGGGAGGATGGGACTTCATAACCTGAAGCTGTAATTGGACAATTAACCCCAACATGTAAATGGACCAAAACTTATAAAAGTGTGAAAACTCGTGACTCAGTGTCCATCTCGGTGTAGCCTCAGCCAGGCTCTTGTACTGCCCAAGGTGTATCCTTTGAAGGCCTTTCAAAGAAATACCTATTTTATTCCTTTAACACTGTCAAGCTTCTGTTCTAAGTAGCCTCACAAGGCATTGCCCTGTATGCCATGGTCTTTCAAACATAATCAAGAATGGCCTCACAAAGACATCAGCCAGCTCTCTCACCAATCACAGATACATCCTTCAGTTCACACAGATCTGTCTATGTTCAGTTTCCTAAAGTGTTCCTTAACCTGATTGACCTTTACTTAGGGTAAGTCTTCCTTGCTTTGAGCTTTCTGGCTGGTCTTGGGAGCATGGGATTCCTGAAGAGTGCTCTTACCCATAAAGACTAAGGTGAAGAAACCAGTGAGCTCTCCAGCTTTCTCCATGTTCGGTATCACCAGCTCCCCTACACCATTCTGCACTGAGCCTAGCTTTCCCCTAGTCTTCCTTTGCTGTTGATAGGCCTGCAGAAGCCCTTCTTGCTGCCCATTACATCCCTCACCAGTTCCAGTCGATAGGCTTTGGCTTTCCCAATCCATTTCATGAAACATTTACCACCGCAGTGGAAGGAATTTCCTTCATTTCACTGAGACAAGTCAGATTGATGGGCTTAAAAATTCTAATAAGATTATGCCTGTAGTACTGCATACTGTGTTAAAAAATCTCTAACCCTTTTAATGACTGCAGTATCATTAACTGTGTTTTCCCATTATAATTTATTTTACCAACAAGTCTCTCAGAAATCTGATTTTCCATACTTCACATCTGAACTCAGTACCCTTTTGAATGCCACAAGTGTGATCTCTTGCTGCTGAGCTCTCTTTGAAGCCTTTGCCCAGGCAGGAGAAAAATTATTCATGTGATCCCATATGATTTCAGACTGGCCATTAAAGTCTAAGCCCATTTGAGGAGGTGACTGAAAAATTTTGAAACCCAAGGGAATGGGTTGAGGTTTTGCTACTGACCTGATTCTATAATGAGACAAATCACTTCACTGCCTTGCTTTCAATGCCTTTCCAAATAAAGTATGAATCAAACCTGAATCCTTATATATTATGGAGGATTTTAGCCCTTACTTCAGGGGAGAAGAACAGGGTCTCCCATGTAACTACCTTTCCATATTAACATTTGGAAGTAAAATACATCTTCATCTTGTGTAACATGCCTGAAAAGCTTGGAGGAACTCCTCCATGAAAATTCTTGTGTATTTCTTCGATTAGGGGATGGTTCAGAAATGAAGCAAACAGGGCTCCTCTTATAATTAGGATTAAAATTTGGAAGAGAGATATGGATAAAATACTTTTGTCCCATGACAAATCAGTGACAGATCATGGGCACTTCAGGTCCTGAGTCTACACAAGAACTGTTGAGAGCTATGGACAGACAGTTCAATGTAGAGTTTAGTTAGGCCATGTGCAAAACTCAAAGGGAAACTTTGGTCAGGTTGTCTGTCCAAAGTTCAGAAATAATTAGGAGGGGAGAGGGACCCTTGATATTGAATGTTGCTTTTCCTCAGCTCCTTGAAGAGTGAAGGGAACAGTAAGCTCCAGAAGAATTCACAGGATGAAGGTGACAGTGAAGTTTTTGGGGTCCCACTGTTCTGGGTTGGGAGTGAATCTGGGACTGAATCTGTAGCTAAAACTACAGAAACAAATAGTATGGTTTGGGAATCTGGTTTTGCTTCTGAATACAGCCACATGGAATAGCTCATGTCCGTATAGGAAAATGCTTTCTCACTAAAATGGTGTAGTATAGTCCAAAATTGCACCAGGGAGAACGCAGAGATCTACACAGCACAGGTCAAAGTCAAACTTCTGGTTTCTTTTATTAATGTAGTTTAAATTTGGGGACCATTGTGGTTTCAACTTGGTAGGCAGCTAAGCACCCCACAGCTGCTTGCCCAGTGCCCCACAGTGGAATGAGGGGAAGAAGGATGAAAGTGAGAAAAGTAATTGAGATATGAAGAGCATAATAATAAAAAAAAAAGAGGAAAAAACTAACAAAGAAAGAGGAAAAAACCAAACAAAGCCATGAAAAAAAACGTGATGCAAATGAAAGCAATTCCTCACCACCAACAGACCAGTGCCAGCTCCTGAGCAACTGCAGTTCCCGCCAACTTCCACCATCCCAGAACTAGAACTAAACATGACATAATATGTTCTGGAATGTCCCCTTGGTCATCTGGGGTCAGCTGCCTCAGCTGTGTGCCCTCCAAACTTCATCTGGACCCTCAGTCTACTCTCTGTCAGGGCAGTGTGAGACAGAAGAAACATTGATGCTGTGCAAGCACTGTTCAGCAATAACTAATGCATACTGTATAATCAGCACTGTTTTCATCACAAATCCCAAACATAGTCCTACATAAGATATTATGAAGAAAATTAACTCTATCCCAACCAAACCTAGTCTGGGGTTTCTGGCCTGTCTGCCACTAGAATGGTTCCTACAAGAGAACCAAGATACTCTGGACCAAACAAGAGGGATGACTATCTATGCTTATAGTCTTTAAATCGTATTTCTAAATTTAATTTTAAAATAAGAAAGCTGTGGGTTTTGCCAGTAAAGGTTTTCCTTTGTCTCCAATGTGTAAAAGTTTTTCCTGGCAATAATAAGTTGATAGCAGGATTTTTCAGCTTCTGGCTTTGAAATGAACCCTGAACCGGTGACAATGATCTTCAGGATTATGATCCCTGTCCAAGTCCTGGAGAAATGCCTGAATAAAATGGCTGAGTGCAGAAGATCTTGGTGCCTTCCTCACCAGCTGCAGAGCTTTCTCTCAGTGTATATACAACCACAGCTCCAGTTCTCCCATTTGTACAGAAGAGCATTTTGCCAGCACATACACATACCTGTGTCCCATACAATCAATTGCTTTGGTGAGTCACTGCCTCTCAATCCACCCAAGTCACTGCACAGAGCTTAAAGGAGGTGTGTACACTTGCATTCCTAAAGGGATTTTAGTAACTTATTCCCAGTTAAGCCAATACTTTAAAGAGCAAAAAGATGGGATATGATTTATGAGGTTTCCTCTGGCTTTACCTCACTCCCTAAATCTCCTTCATGTTATCTGTGAAGGCTCAGACCCTCAGGACCAAATGGATGTTGTTTTCCCACTGTTTTCTTTCAAAGTCAAGCTGTGGAAAGCAGTGCCTCAGTATAGGATAAACAGCAAAGCTTTCCTATTTGAAGAATTTATTTTTAAAAAACACTGTTGCCAATTAGTACCCAAAATGAAGGGGGGAAAATACAACGGCACTGCTGAAAGGATACGTTTTCATGTTCATAGAAAGTTTAAAGCTAACAACTAGGAAAATCAAATTAGTATAGACATCTGGAGAGAGGGGAAATTGTGTTCCTATTGTGCAATGTTAATGCCTTAAAATGTTTAAAACAACAGGGCTGGGGATGTGAGACTTCATTTAATTAACATGCTAGGAAACCTTATTATCAAGTTGAATGTGAATTCTTCTTATATTTTACTCGCTCCATTGCCTGGGGCTGGCTACAGGAGGCCTTATCCCTATTTTCCTGTAAAAACTACTTCCACATTCCACATCCCAATTACTCTGAAGGGCATACCCAAGCTCCCAATAAAATCATGCTTGGAGTCTTTGCTGACTTCTAAATTCTATTCTACATGTGTTTCTGATCACAAAATCAGATTTCCAAATGTCAAAATTATACTTTGAGTGGAGACTGAATAATAGTTTAAGCATTTTTATTTGTGTAGATAGCCAAAAATGAAAATGTGAAGCACCTGAAAACTCTCTAAATTGCTTGCTTTATTTCCACTCGAAGCAACGTCCTGAGACATATTGTATTGCAGTTCATCTACACTTCATGTTGTGAACACCGAGGGGGTAAGGACTGCTCAGATTTGCCTAGTGCAACATCTCCATCACACTGGTGGGGACAACCCACTACTGCCTTTGTTCAAAGAAATCATTAAACCAAACGTAATTCAGAATGGTAGGTTTTGGTTTCACTGGTCAGGCATTTTTAAGGTGGATCTAGGTAACCCATTCCTCTCTGGTTAGCACCTGTGACCCTTGTTTTGGCTGTGGAGGGCAGGCTGTCTGCGTACGGCAAGGAGGGAAAAAGAGCAGGTAAGCTGGAAGCTTTTAGTCAGGTCTGCTGTTATGGGAAAGGCAGGTAGCAGTGAGAGGGCAGGATGGGGCACGGGGCTCCGTTTCACAGCTTTGCTGATGGCAGGCGATGGTGGCCTTGGCTAGTGTGGCTGTTCCAGGGCTGCAGACAGGGTTCCCTGCCTGCAATGGGCACAGGAGGGTTTGATATCCTCTGCACTTGCATGTGCTCAGCCATGAGAAGGGCTGGAGAAGCAGCAGCTGCATGGGCTGACCCAGAGATTGGCTGTGGATGCTGGTGGTGTCAGAAGAGGACCCACAGTCCCTTCCTTCTCCACAACCATTTACTGCTTTCTGCACAAGCTGTATGTCCAGACCCAATATTGTCTATAAAATGGACATTGGCAAGATTTTCAGAAGCACCATTTAGTGTTTGTACACAAGGAGCCCACTCACCTATTCAATGTGTTTCCTTATGTGTTTTTTTGTTTAAATACTGTCCTCCCCGCCCCATACTGTCAACATAGATAATAGCAAGCGATTTACTGCATGATATTCCCTCTCAAGCTCCACTGCTTTTCTTCTGTCAGATGCTCATTGTAAATTCTTGTAATGTGAAACAGCTCATTGGAGCAGGGCTCCATATTTTCTCCTCTTTCTGGTGACTTGAGAGAAGTTGTCACTTCGTATCTAGGAGAACTCCAGGGAAAGATGACAGACACCACAGGCTGCACATTGCAGAGCTGGAGGAAATGGATACTAAACACAATGTCATTTAGATTTAAAATAATAGCTCTTAAGTGTTCACTGTTGTTTGTAATAAATATATTATATATAAACTTTTGCTTGTGGCTGAAATCTAAACTATCTGTTTTAAATGAATGATAACATAAAACATGTCATAATTCCTGGTCCATTACTATTGATGCAGCACAACTTAACATTCCACAACATGGTTTGGCTGAACCACGCATAGTCATGAAAAGGTGAAAGCAGCTGAATGTACAACTTCGCCCTTGGTCCATTGCAGCTAAATAACAGCAGTTTCTGCTAGTCATCAATTGCTTCAGTGTTATCATTGGGACTGATTATTTATGGATCTGAAGATGTTCTTTTTTCCTTTGCAATGCAAGGTGGATAACCTTGACTAGGCTTTGTGAGGGTTTAACTCTGGATCAGGAAGACTAAAAGCCTCAATCCATTTCTGTCCTTCCCTTTTCCAGTGGAGAGGCTAAGCCCTCTTTATCCAACCTTGTTCTGCACAGTCTGGCAGGAGTCTCTTTGCTTGGGGCCTGCTGCTGTTACTGGTGAAAGTCAGTGGGTTTGCCTAAGTCTGAAGCTCATCACAGGGTGATCTGTTCAACTGGCTCTGAGAAAAAACATCAAAAGAAACAGAATGGCATATCCAGAAGCAACTGACAGCCAGGGTTATCACATACAAGCTTTCACCAAGCAAAACTATTTAAGTGGTGAATGCTTGACTTGTGAAGAGATTTGTATCACATAATGATGTCAGAATTCACTTACGGCATGAGCATGCTCTAGAAAGTGATCTTCAGTGCAATATAATGTAAAAAAAATTGAAAAAAATAAGAGAAAAAGAGGAGAAAGAAGGGGCAGAGAAATGCCCCTCAGGTTTTAGTCTTTAGAAACAGAGGAAGTCTGTATGCACCCTTGTGTACCTTTGAAAGCTTCCAATGTATTTTATTTTTGCTGCTGTGACAACTAGTCTTATGTCAAGATGGGGATCTCCTCATAATGAGCTTGTGGGCATTCAATTTATTACCTAGTACTACTTGATCTGGTTTCCCATTCTTCATCATGCTGTCTGTAGCACCACCACAATGATTTAGATAATTTACAAATAGAGTAGAGGGAAGTGAATCTAGAGTTTAGTGTACAGAAGGATATGTAGGTGAAGTTCAGAAGGGGGGAAACAACAAAGAAGCTATTCTTCTTAAAACTGTTGTAATTTGATTAAATTTGGCAGTTATTTTTCTGTCAAATGACACAGACAAACAAGTTTGATGACAAGACAAAAAGACATACATCTTTAAAAGATGTATGATACCAAATTGTGTGAGTATATGTGAATATATGTGCATGTATATAAAACCATGCACTTATATGTGTAACCATAGATAGTTGCTTTCAGATTCAAATACAACAGCATCCTTTTCTTTACACAAAGTGTAGTTAAAGCAAGGAGCTTGTGACCAGTGTACCAATGGGCTAAAAATTACTAGAAAGGTAAGAAGCAGAAAAGACAAGGATTTTTTGACCACAAAGATACAATTTACAGTTTAGGTGATCTCTGGGCCACAGTCTGAGAGCAACTGAAAGGTTTTATCAGAGAAATTATGGTTTCTCACTTTCTTGTTGCTATAGCCTTACCCCTGCTGTGGCCCTCTGGGATGGGGACCAGTTATGTTTCTCTGCTGGGGAAGCAGGGATGTCCTTATGGTGTGTTTTTGCTGTGCTTACCTGACAGCAGGATGCAGTGAAGATCCAGTTCTACAGCAGTCAGGAAGCTATGTGAAGCAGTGTAAAGAAATGTGATACAGATGTGCTGTCTTTTAAAATTCTGATCTGATGCCAAGCCTGCAATTACAGGACTTAGCTCAGCTGCCCCAGTGGCTCTCTGGGACAAGATAGATTACATGTGGCATTTTGTTCCCAGCAGAGAGTTTGTGCCACCAATGTTAACTCATCCCTGTGACTGGAGCAGCTGACAGAGGGAAGGACTTTGCAGAATTGAAAATTCTGTTAAGGATCAGCTGGTCTCTGTGGTCTTGGCCATCTCTCTTACAAAAAAACTCAGCACTATTTGTGCTGGAAACTTCACTTGGAGGACTTAGTCTAAGATGTGATTCGGCTGAAATGGCCACTTCAAGTTATTGTTACCTTGTTCAAAATGTGGGGGGAAGGCAAGGACTCAACTGAAACTAGACAAACACATGTAAAGAAATGTGTATTTTCAAATGTTTCAAATGCAAACAAGAGAGAATATAAAGGAGAACTTCAAAACCCCAAAACCTTGAGAGTCTCTGCAAGAATTAGAGGTTCTCATGCTGGGGCTCTGTGGGTTTGAATGAGAAATCAACATAAAATGAATATGAAATACTAGCTAACACTACAACTGGCTCAGATTAGGCAGAGATTCCCTGAAATCCTATATATCTAAAATATTTTGTATATCTAGCTAGATACCCATTCCCCAGGACCACTATTTAGCAGGTTTATGAGATACTGGAAATGTCTAAGGGAAAATATCAGCCCTTAGTGGGAAAAGACCAGCAGCTTTTAATTTCACTCACCATCTGCAGCACATTCCATTCTGTCTTGTGAAACTGAAAACAAATTTGGCAGAAGGCAGTCATCTGATTTTCATGTAATTCAATAATTTATCATGAAAAATATTCATTTATAAACAATTACTTGTTTTGGAATGATAGCAGCTGTCATTTTGGAGTCTGTAGTTTCCCCCCAATGGGGTATTTTTCTGAGTTTATCCATCATTAAATCATGCAGTGTTCAATGTGTTTGGAATCTGGTCTGAATGCATTTTACAACGTGTTTATGTTTTGTTATGTGCATAATTTCGTTTTTGCTTTACAGACATGAAATCCAATATTGCCAGATGTAGAAATCTCTCTTTTCTGAGCAGCTCCTCTTGTATCAACCCTTATACAATTCGGGAGGAATTCCCCCATACAAAATACCACCATTTCTGTTTTGCAGTCACGAATCTGTAACTACCCAAGTCACACTCAATAAACAGCTCCAGCTAGAGTCCCTCCAGGCTTGACCAAAAGGCCCATGTGAGCATTGCCTTTTGGATTTAGCTAAAAGCAAGCAAACATTTTCTTTCATTGCTGTCATGCTATCACAGGGTGAAAACCAGACAACACTAGCCCAGCAGAGAAGACTTACACGAGCTGCTAACCTGAGGCAGGACCCTGATGTTACCAGCACGACTGGTGTTTGTGTGCCCAGGAACCACAGAGTCAGGCATTCTTGAGAGAAGGAGCTTGACAGCATTATCTTTATGCTGATGTCTTTTCAGAAAAAAACAACTCTACAATCTTATAGATACAATGGGAGAAGGGAATTAAAAATGAATTAATTTCTCAATAATAAGTACATTGGTTGGCAAAGGATTAAATGGAAATTTGAGTTAGGCTATTGTGGGGCTTAATAAAATCTAAAGCCATACAGAAAGATCCCTCTCAAAGAAGTGATTTTCCTATCTTCTTAGTTATTTTACCTTAGAAAGGACTGTGAGGTGTCAGCTGAAGTCGAATCAGCTATATCAAATCTGGGGACACCTTGGCATGTGTAGAAGTTCTCCCAAAAAAGCAATGAAACAAAGATAAGGGCTGGGTTTTTAACATACTGGGAAGATGGACAAAAGGATTCTTGGTATTGACTCCCATCCCATTTCTGTTCAACACTTCAGCATGTACTTAAGGTTAAGCATGTGCTGAAGTCCCAATGTATGAATTGGCCCTGAGCCACACATGCATTCAAACATCTCTATGAACAGAGCAAACAAGCACACATTTAACTACTTTGCCAAACTGGGCTGACAATTTGGCCGGACAATTTGTTGGATTTGTCAATGCCTTGGAAAAAGGGGAAATGTAAAAGGGTGAACTTGGCAGCTGACCCTTGTATCTATCTGGCTGATATTTGGGGAGAAGCTGCAATGCTCCATCATCGGTCAGTTCAGTGGGAGATGAAACTCAAGGCAGACAGAGGAAGAACAACACATGCTGTAGGCAAATACCTTAAACTTTTCAGACCCACAACAAGCTCCTAAATCAAGTGCAACCACTCAAAAAAACCTTAATAAAATTGTAGCAACCACTGTGGACAGCTCAATGAACACCTCTGTTTTGCAGGAAGCAGAGGTGCAGGAATCCAAACAAAATGTTGGACATAGAAGGAAGGTAGTGGAAAAAAAAAAAAAAAGATGAAGTATTAAAGCATAACTGAATCAAGAGTGTAGAATTTCACATTCATTTCTGGTCACCCCTTCTTCTGCCAGATGGCTGATGTAGTTGAAAGGAATAATGGAAACAGAAGAAACAGAGATATTATAAAGTTTTGTGGCTATTAGATTATCAAAAGAAATGAAAAAAAGAAAAGAAAGATAATTAAATGCGATATACTAGAGATGTAAATTATGATGGGGGAAAAAAACCCCATCATGTACCTCTTTTTATCTTTGTTGTCACTGAACAAAACAGAAAGGGGTCCTCCAGGAAAGTTGCCAAAAGTTGAACCAGTAGTTGTGTACTACCCCATTATACTGAAAGCTAACTCAGCTAAATCTTTGCTTTTAAATTATAAGCTTCTTGAACCTTGAGATCTCATTGCTCCAAAATTTGTGGAAGTTGAAAAAATAATTAGAAACTACACACTGATGTGGATATTTGGCACAACCCAAACTGCTTAATCCAGGATTTGCTCCTGTGCTAGAAACAGATGGCTTCATAACCCAGCTCTTGAGAAGGGGGAAAGATTCTCTTCCTTGGAATAGAGTAGCGTATTTTTCCATACTTGCTGATTGCAGTCCTTTGCATCTGTCTATAAGAATCTACCAACCAGAGGCTGCTTAACAACCTGCATAACAAACTGTGGCATGTTCAAATCCAGCATTTGCTGTGTGTCTTCCTTCCTCCATGGAGAAAACTTCCCAGCAAAAACACTAGGTGGGAAAAATAACTGCATTGGGCATCATCCTCTGTAGGCAGACATTTTGACCTGTTTGTTTACATGTTCCCTCCATGCATCAGAAAGCAGCCATGAGCCATGGAAATGTCCCTAAACCCCTAAATCACTGGAGCAGGGAGACTGACCTTTCTCCACATTTCCCCTCTTGTGGTGACATGACTGACAGCCCAACTGAAGTGGAAACATTCGAGATCAGGTTGGATGGGGCTCTGAGCATCCTAATCTGGTTGAAGGTGTCACTGCTCATTGCCAGGGGGTGGGAATGGGTGATCTTAAAGGCCTCTTTCAACCCAAACTATTCTATGATTGTATGATTCTCTTCTTTTCTTCACCTCCCTTGTGCTGTGTCAGAAAAGATGTCCCTGTCCTCAGACCTTCACTAAGCACAGGAAAAAATAGACCTCTGAAAAAACAGCTGGTATTTGGGTCCAGGTTCTCTGCTGTCCTGGCTCCACTGAACTGATGATGGTGAAGAAGGGCACCCAGTAATACCTGGCCAGCACAGAGCACCTTCCATCTCTGGTGTGTTTTCCAAAGCTTACACCGCTGATCTGCAGGACAGCTCGGAGGGCTCTGCTGGCATTGCTGCTCTACAGAGTGGTGAACAGCAAGTTCAGGTGACATGCCCGAGGCCTTGGTGGGGGGCACTTTCAGACCAAGGGGTGGTGCAGGAGAATCCCCAGTACAACAGTCAGAAGAAAACACAAGCTCTATAAGACTGGCCAGTTTATTTCCTAGGATTTGTAGGATATTTATAACTACATTTTGATGTTCAGTGTGCCTGCGAGTGTCAGCTTAGAAATTTCTGAAAGAAATTAAAGAAAAACAACTTCTGGAGGAATGTGTTACATTTGAAATCTGGTAAGTGGCTGCTGGTGTTGCTAAGAATTACTGGTTTTAACAAAGGGTTTCCAGCAAACCCCGCTTGTTGCCATCACATGCAGCAACCCAAAGGAAGAGCAGAGGTGAACTGCCTGATTAATGCTGAGCTGGTTTCTTCTCACATGTAATCACCCTGTGTTTTTCAGAGGATCTTTTAAATGATTTGGTGAACCTAATTCAAATGCATATGAAGAAAACCTATGAGAAGTAATAATTTTGGGGTAATGTAGAATTATGAATGAGTCAATGCTGGCTTTACACAAAATGCAGCCTTTCTTTACAGCGCTGAGTCAAATGAAATTACTGAAGTTTTTCAGCCAGCAGTAGACAACTTGCAAAGGCTACACAGCAAAGCTGCTGATTGTATTGGTAAGAGCTGAAGATGTACATCTCAGCCCCTTCAGTATACTAGGGAAATGCAAGCTAATCCCTTTGTCACAGTAGTGCAGCCTACTTCCCGTTCCTGCTGCTACATCCACCCCAGCAGAGCTGTGGTTTTGGTCATCATGTGCTTTCTTCTCTGGGTGTAGGAAGACGTGAGCACAGGGCTCTGCTCATGCAGCTGCCAAAGGCAGGGATGTCTTTTTGCTTTGACAGAACAAACATGGAAGAGGCTTTCTGAGATTTCTTCCTTTCACATGTTTTCTCACTGGAGTTTATGTTGTCTGGTGCTGTAGAAATCATGTTGTAGAGGCAAAAGTGGAGCATGACCCCAGATATTCACATGGGAGAAATTGCATCTTTCAGGCTAGAAGGAACCCCAAATCTCTCTTTGCTCAGAAAAACATCTCCTTACTCTTTGCTGGCCTGGCTACCTAAGTCTGGCTTATATTTTTGTATCTAGAATTTCTGGTTTTATATGACCGCCAAATTTCAAAATTACAAACCTTTGACACTTACCTGTGCTTCATTTTTTTTCCTTACAACCTTTGAATGCCAGATTTGAGACTTCCCCAACTCTCCCTCTGTATTCCTGTATTCCCTGGGAACCATAGCCTGCCTCTGTTACCTGTGCTGTGCCATGGGCACAAAGCTTCATTACACCTCCGACTCAGATCCCTGCCAGGCTTCCTCCTTCACCTTTGGTGGCTCCTGAGAGATGGCAGCTGGTGTTATTGTGTGCAGGGTGGACACACTGATTTCACCCAGGCTCGTTGCAAAGATACCAAATCTTTCAAAGTGAAAATAAATTAGCCCACAACTGCTAGGCAAAACAGGCTTGATAAATGGAAGTTTTAGTCAGCAATGTTTAAAGTGAAATCAGTAAAGTGTGCATAATGATGGATGACTCCAGAGATTTTTATTAAATACAATAGCCTAAAGAAATGTAGGGAGCTGTTATAAATGAAGTGAATGCTAGTTTAACTAAAACAACTCTTGTTTAGAGAAAAATGTTGGGATTTATTATCCTATTAGTTGCTTTTTTTCTCCCTTTTTTTTTTTCTTTTGTAAGGAGCAGCTCTCAGGGTGTCCCGGGCAGAAAGTCAAATTCTCCATTTACCCGAGATGTTTAAAAAACATCCTCTTGAAAGTTGAAACTACTGAGTTTTTGATGGGACAACATAAATATATTTGAACTGTTGTCAGTACAAACTAGGCATCCTGAAAAGTGTAGTACATCTCCACTGGACGTAATATTATTAATGTCTTTGAAACAACTCAGCATTTATTTTGAAATAGCAAAGAGGTTTGATTCACTTCCAAAAGGAGCTGTAATCCAAAAGTGTCTCCTATTATAATATTTTAAATGACTGGATGCAAAGAAAGAAAAACACAGCATTTTTGGAGGCTCAGCTGATTGAAAAATTAGTTTAAAAATGTCTGCTGGGAACCAGTTTGCATTGCATTTCTGTTCAGACTTAGTGACCTTACCTCATTCTCAGATTGAAGAGGTTGGGGTTTACCAGCCCTTCAGCCAAAACACCAGTCTAGCATGGAGGCTGGGTTACAATGCATACTGTGGGACTGCATGCTCTGATCTGCATGCTCTGATCTACTCTTACCCCTTTGTAATGATCAGAAATATCCCAGAGACCCTGCTGCAGTCAGCTTCTGGTGCTGCTAGCCCTACTGGACCTGTTCTCACCCTGATAGAGTCAGTCATGCTGGAGAAGGAAAGAAGAAATGTCTGAAGCACGGGAGTGTCCAGCTACCTCCAGCTTTTCAGTTGCTGTTTTAGGAAACAGGACGGACAGAGGAAAGCTAGATCTAGGTTAAATCATTTTCTCTGTTTCTTTCATTTTCCACTCCTCTCTTCCCTCCCAGGCTAATATGAAGTCTTGGTATTGAAATAATCTGCTTCTATAAATTTTCCCAGTATCACCCAAAACTTCAGAGTTCATTGCTTCACAATGCTGGATTCTGCTGCACATTTTGAACAGATGAATGTCAGATGGTTAAAAAACTCTCAGATATTAAAAATGGGTTTTGGTCTGGTGTCAAACTATTGCCAGTCTGCTTTCATCACAGTGAATGCTGTGAAATATGACTTACTAATGCTATAGAAAAAGAAAGGAAAACAGTTCAAAAATTCAGAGGTAAATGACTAAATAAGGCTTGCAATGGGAGAACTCTGTCCTTTTAGCTCTGAAGTATGTCTGGGAAAACTCCTGGCTTGAGAGTAATTTAGATGGCTTTTGAATGGATAATTCTGAGAGAAAATTTAGCTGGCAAAAGTGGAACCTAGTTTTTTGATTCAGTCTTATTTCCTTAAAGATATAAGAAGTCTCCAAAAGTCACCCAACACGAGAAAGCCAAGTGCAGCAGGAAAGAAATTAAATTTCTTCTTCTGGTGCTGCTTTTTCTGGTAACCTTATGACTGATAAAGTGCTCAGCATTGGTGATCTTATTGACAAACCTGAGTTTGGGAAGAAGCTCACGTGCCAAGGGTTGCTTGGGTACTGCTGAAGCAGGCAGGTTGCAACTGGGGAGAATGAGACCAGTGGAAACCCCTCAGTGTCCTGGTGGACTGGAGAACTGACAGGGCTCTGGGTCATGCCTCTCCTGCGCCTTTGTGCTCCCAGAGGCAAACAGTGCCAACAAGGTGTGTGCATGTATGAACTTTCAACCATTAGCACTATCTAATGAAACACCTTATTGCTTTAAATATAAAGCTTCTCTGCAGCAGTCATGCTTATCCTTGAAAACCCCAGGTATCCCATCTGACTTCTGTCCTGCAAGATTAGGTCATACTTAAACTGGTGGACCAGCTAGATCTTGGCTTTTGACCACCTCTGCATCAACTGAAGACCTGGATTGTCCCCAGTCTTAGGATGCAGAAATGAAACTAGGTTCATGGGCAGAATGGAGCAGTGACACAACTGGCCAGGCTGCACTTCTGGACTCTGCTGGGTCAGAAGGTACATTTTTCCCTTAATGCCTCAGTTCAGGCAGACTTAGGAAACAGTTTCCTTGCATTCCCTGCAAGGCCTGGGCAGCATATCCCAATGCTTCCCTGGGGGGAAACATGATGGACTGATGCCTGTGCCAGAGGAACAGTTCACATGGAGCTCACCAACTAGAAACTGTCCAAGTTGGATTTTGCAGCTAAGTGCATTCACTTTTCAGCAATCTCTATTTAAGTGTGTACAGATGCATAGAAGACACTTAAAGCATAACCCAAAGAGCCTAATTGCATCCCAAAAAAGGACTTTAGTAGACGCATGACTAACTTCAGATATCCACAGATATCCACAAAATGAGAAGGATGGCAAGCCCAGGACTGTGCTTCTGGAGATGGCCATCTAAGACTGAATGAACCCTAACTTCTCATACCATACATCTCTTTTTGACCCAAGAACTGTCTAAGCTTTTTAAATTGTGGCACTAGAGAAAATACAACCCTTTGCATGGCCATAAGCTGGAAATAAACAAACAGCTAAAACAGTAAAACTAGTTTTTCCTCTGTCCAGACTGGGTCACCTGTCTTTCCTTTATTCTCTTAGAATCTGGAGAGAGAGACCCCAAAATATTTAATTTGAGACAATTCTTCCTAGAGCCAGCCCTTGCTGCAGCTGCTGGCTCTACAGGGTTGCTGTGAGCTGGCCCAGATCTGCACAGGCACCTGCAATTCCTGCTGAGTTTTCATTCCTGCCAGGCTCCAGCTGCTGTAAGGAGTAATTCCCATAATCCAGCACATCAGGACTATTAGCTCCAAGGTAAGCAGGTCAGAAGCTTGGGTTTCTGCAACACTGCTGACATATGACCCTTTTGGAGCAATAATCCTTGGCTCAAGGCCTGTGACTCAAGCTGTGCCTCATGCATCTGGCACATGTGCTGACCACTGAAGGTGCCTTGCTAGTCGAGGCTGGTGCTCACACTTGCAAGGCCTCTAAGGTGGCAAGATCCATCTTCATTTTCCTGCCAGGCAGGAGGGGAGATTGGCAGAAGAATCATCTTCTTCTACTCTGGTTTGACTGCCAAGGAGAGGTGCAAACCTCGTGGCTTGAAAGTTTTGCTCTTCTTCCTCAGGGAATTAAGAGAGGAAGTGAATAAGCCAGCCTGAAAAGAGGAATATTTTTCCTGGACAGAAGACACTAGTAGAAATACAAGGCCAATAAAATTAAACACTTGTCTTGTGCACAAAGTCTAGGAGTTTTCTTCCTTTCACACATGGCATCTGCACAGTAATAACAAAATCTAGTCCCTTTCACCCTGTGCAGATTAATGGAATTTACTAGCTAATGGCTGGAGTTTTTTACTTTTCATTGACATTGGTATCAAAGTGTGATCTGAAATGAAAGAAATAACCACATGTGTAAATATCTCAGCAGGTCATAGCAGCATGGAGGACCTTGAGCACCCTACCTCCTGAAAAGTGTCACCAGTCTCATTTAGAGATAGGGATACCGAGGCGGGCCAGAGTGCAGCCTCTGTTTTCAGCCTGCTATTTTCAGGTATCCTGCAAACTCTGGTGTTTCTACTTATGGCCTGGCACAGGCAGGAGCTTACTGGGACTCAGTAGGCCCATTGGACCTGAGGGTCAGAGACATGGATGGTTCAGCTGGGCAGACCTGGTCAGGGCTAGGGAAGACAGCTCATTTTTCACATGGGTCCTCAGCCCTAGGACAGTTCACCTGTCCCAGGTGGACTGTGCCCCAGAGCAGCTTCAAGGCAATCAACCAACCAGATTTTATTGAAGTGAATTTTGGTTAAGTAACAAATTCTTTCTCAAAACCAGTCAAACCCATGAACAATGTGTTTTCACCGTCAGTATCTAAGTTCTCTTAAATCAACAGGGTATGGAGGCATTTTCATATAGGCGAAATTAGGGAATTTAGGAAGAAGCTCTTCTCGACATGGTCACTGTTGTAAATGCCTACTGGGAACAGCCTGACATTGCTGGGAATGAGAGAATGCTGAAGAACCAGCTTCAGGAAGAGATATGAGAATCCAGCGATGCTAGATCAGTGTACAATGTCAGAATTGACTTCTTCTATTTAAGACTAAATGAAAAGAATCCTATTTCTTTCTTTGGAAATAGGCATTCTCAAATAATTCCCAGTCCACCTATTAGGAGCTCAACCCATTAGTTGTCTACATGTTTCTATATTCTTCTGGCAAGGTTTAGACATCTCTGATCAAGACAAACTTTTAGTGAAAATTTGCCGAAGTTGTGTGTCTGTTATAATATCACTTCATTGGCAGTGGGAATTAATACATATGGCAAAGTTCAAAGGTTTGGCAAAGCAAGCTCACCTTCAAAGAGAGTGTTCTGCGTTACTGGAAAACAAATTCTGTTTGACTGCTGCTAAGTGTTGAGGCTTTTTTCTTACAGCAATAAAACTGAATTCAATTAGAAGCGAAGAAACGCATTGTCAAATACAATAATAAACAAATGTTTATAGGATATCTAACTCTTGTAGATTAAATTACCAGGTTAAAGGAACCCAAGGCAAAATGGCTGTTAATTCAGCTAAACTGGAATCCATGCTGCTCTGAGACTGATTCTTCCATCAAATTAATTCCTGATGTTTCCTCTGTTAAATTTGACTTTTCTGAAATTTGTATTTTTCCTGGAACTGCACATCCACAGAGATGAAAGCTCCATCTTTGGTGTATCTGAACTGCAGCTAAAATGGTTCAGAAGAACAATATCAAAACTGGAACGCCAATCTGAAAGCTAGGAAACACTAGAATTGAAGTTGCTTCTGTATTTATGATCGGCCCTGTGTTCATACATATCATGTAAGCTTGTGCACACTGCTGCATACACATTTTTCTGATGAACCCTTTCTTGTGGTGTGCAACCATGACACAGGTGGAGAGGCTGAAGGCTTGGCTGCTCACATGCAAGTTCTGCATTACAGGGTGGATGCAGCTCCTCCTCCTCCAATCACCAGCAACATCTGGAGCCTTGCCTCTGCTCTAGCAGCAAGCCACTGCAGACACACTTGCCTGTGCCTGGAGCAGACCCAGTGGGGATGCTCTGGTCTGCAGTGAATGATGAAGAGGCTCAAGGGAGAACCAAGACTCCTCTTCTTCCTGACAGCAAATCTGTGCCTGTTACTAATCTAAACACTGAAGTTGCTAAGTCACACATAGGATCAGAAGATGTTTTGCAGGGTGATTCAGGGCACTTTGTTCAGGGATACCTCCCTCTATTAACTTTAAAATATTGAATTGTCCTGGTGTCAGCTAAGGGTTAACTTGTGGGGTGCAGGGCAGTTCAGAGTCAGCAATGCAGACAAAAGAAGTCTATCCTCAGACAGGCTTATCCTGCTCTACATAGGACATACACACACCTATGTGGAGCAAAGCAGAAGTCTCTTCTGCCAGAATTATAGCACCCAACAGAAACCTGGGACCAAGGACTGGTGGTGTGCCTTAGTGGTCATGCAGAGTCAGCTTCTTCAAGCTCATAGCATCCACAAATCCAAAGTGGTCACAGGTTCTCTACTACAGAGACCTTCAGTAACTTTTACATTTATTTATTTGAAACAGGCAATGTCTCTGCTTGATTCAGCAGTTGTTTTTCCATTCTTGTTGGCTAGATTCCTTCCTTTAGCTTTCCAAGGAGGATCTCTCTACCTTTTCTTGTCTCCTTATGTTTTGAATAACTACAGCTCAAAAAAATTTAATAATTCTTTCAGAAGTGGAATGCAAGTATGGGTTACTTACACTAATAGCTGATCAAGTTTACTGCAAGATACTTGGTCTACAGTGCCACTGATCCCACTTTATTTTAATGCTGTCACTGTTAGCCATCTATTCTAAGATAATCTAGACATTTCCTACTTGTCTGCAGTAATACCAGCTATTTAGTAGCTGGGAGATCTTTCCAAAACAGTGATTACGCAATTCAAACACTAGCAATTTCTGAATCAAAACAAAGAATGATTGCAGGGTTCTTTTGCATGAATTGAATATACATTGCACACTGTGGTTTAGAAACAGCTGTTGGCTAACTTGCATACAGTAAAGATACACAGAACACATGGCACTGTCATTTGCATATAGTATGTCACTGCTGTATTAAAAGTGGAGAAAGGTCAAAAAAAGCTTGGAAAGACAGCAGAACATAAGCTGACATCTGTAAGTCATGGAGAGCACTGTGGCAGCAGTAAGTGTTAACAAAACGGACAAAATTAGAAAGGGTGCTTGCAGTAAGTTTTCAGTAATCTATCAAAGAGCTGGTAGCTGTGCTCACACTAGGGAGTTGTTAAAATGGCCTTGAAGGGGGATATATAGCCCTCGTATATTCATTTTCCACTGTGGTGTATGAAGAAAGTTCAAACAGTAGTTCAGGTTCCTTCCTGTTCCCCTCATCTTTACATACACATCTGGCCGGATAATAAGTCTATTTTAGCTATCACCAGAACTTTCTTGTTTGCAGGAGCCATGTATCAAAATTCCTAGATGGTAGAGAGTCCCAAAAGATCTAGCACACCCCTCAGAGGTCTTAGGGAATGTTGAAATGCAAGAATGATTCACAAGTAAGAGATGAGAAACAACCTCCTATATTTGTGTTTCTAGATGAGGCTGGGCTTGATGTACCTCCTCATCCTGTGGAGCCTTTGCTCCAGCCAGAAGCTCCCACTGACTCACCTCCTCCAATCACTAGGGATCTGTGTCCCCATGTCCTTGGTATCAGCACAGTTGTGCTGATGGCCACAGGGTTTGCCCTCAGTTGGAAAGTGTAGAGTCAAACTCAGGAGCCACATACTCATGGGTAAACAGTGTTGTAACCTTGCCAAGGCATATAACTCAAATAGTTTTTAAACCCATCTGATTTTAAAAAAGAGAAAAAGTTTGTTTTTCTTGGTTTTCTGGTGTGCAGGCTGTGGTGGTTCACTTTTGAAGCTCTTTTTCTGCCATGTTGATGCTATGTTTTTCCTCTAAGCAAAGGCTGAGATTCTTCTACTACCTCTGATTTCAGAGCTTAGGCATTTGTGAAAAATACCACCTCCTCTGAAGTCATGAGGGCTTTCAGTATTTCTGTACAGAGTATTGCATTTTCAGGAGCTGGGGGGAGAGTGCACAACTCCATATGTGGTCACCAAAAGACATTTGTAAAGCTTTGCCATACATGGTAGTTCCCATCGAATTCCTGCTATGGCTAGTTTTACCAAGTCACTTCTTCTTGAATTACCTGTGTACATTACCCTGAAGCAGACTGTCCATCTGACTTCCTTTCAATAAAATGAAAAGCATGGGTCTGTTTGGTCGCTCCCTGCCCCACTTGAGGTAGTTAGAGGATTCCTGAGAGCAACAGAATTCAGCCAGTTCTCTCTTCTGCCACTTTCTCTGAGCACAAGCCTGCCTGCAACTTCTGCTTAATTGATACCAATGGGACTTCAGTGTCCACTGACCTCAACCACAGCTCCAGCTGCAGAAATGGGACCTGAAGTGGCTTGTGGGTGAATGCACAAAGGCATCTTGATTAAGCCACTTCAGTTTAGTAGAACAATAATTTGACAAAGAATTGTGCTTTTCTGAATTTGTTGGAAAAAATCAAAGACCAACACTTGGCATTTGGGCTTATAAAACAATTGTCCATGAGAGTGACTAATCTTCTATCAGTGCCTGCAGGGAACATTTTCACCTGAGCATACACAACCTGTGATGGTTATATGTTCAAAAAGAATCCCTACAGATGATAATGGGGTAAACACAGTATGGTTTAGGTAGTTTATAATGTTAGACAAAACATTTAAAAGAGAAGGTTAAAATGGCTTAAGATTATGTCTGTAGAGATCAGGTGTGGTGTGACGGGCTTTGTTGTCCACCAGCTCACTTATGAATTAACATCTTCAATTAAGGCACAGTGATTTTCAGACATATCTTTTGTCAAAACAAAAAAGCCTGCAGCATTGTTAATATCAAGTCTAATGATCAGTCTGTTAGGTCAAATACTTTAACCAGCAGTATTGATGGATCAGAGGATCAGATGTTTAAAGATCCTATCAATTTATGGAGCATCAACTAATACTTCTGCTGACTTCTTTCTATGAGAAGATGGTTTGTGCCCTTGACTCACAGTATGAAATGCAGCCTCTCTACACCTCTAGGCTCTGTGTGCAGCTGGCTGCTGCAAAGCATGATCCAGCATCACTGCTTAGGGAGTAGCTTTAAAATTGACTTTCTTAGCAAAAAGCTGCCATGAGTTGGCCAGGATGCAAAGTGAAGGGTAGATGTGTGTCACAAACCTGGCCCCATTCATGTGGCTGTAAGGAGGAGCCAGCTGCCATCCTGAGTCTCTCACAGGAAGGTGTTATAACCTTGTGGAGGTGGGCCATGCCATGCCAGTACCAAGACATGCAACCCTTGTTTTGTTTCACATTAACAGTCCTTTGTATGATTTGCAACATGATTTCCCCCCATTTTTTTCAGAAAATTCTCTAAGCAGTCTAGCACTATGAGAGTCACATTTCACACTCCGTTGTGTTCCTGTTGGTTCAGAGGACCCAGTTCTGAAGCTCAGACATGCATGTACCTCTCCAGCTCCCAAAACTCTTCTATGCCCTGATCTTGTTCACTGTGGCTCTACACAGCCTGGGTAGGTTTCCTGCTCATGAGACCCCTGTCTCACATAGTTGCTGCTCTTTATCCACTGCTTCAGGTGGGAGTCCTCTCTTCTGAGCAGTTTGTGCCTGTCAATGAGCACTAAGAGATGGTCAAGAGATTTGAACCATCCCAGATATCTGGGGGTAGTATTTACATAAGATTTTCTTGGACTTGGCAAAGAGGAGCAGTCCTGGACACTCATAGGAATGGATGTTTTGGCACCTACAAATCTTGATTTATTCCAAATAAGGCATGTATGAACTTCAGGCATCTCTAGGGCTGTGCAGTAGGTTAGCAATTTTGGCTGATCATCTTACTGAAATATAGAGCCACACATTTGTAGAATCATAGAAAGACGGGCAGGAACATCATTAACTAAATCAGGTTGTTCAAAGCTCCATCTAGCTTGACCTCAAATTCTATCAAAGATAGGACATTCACAATTTCTCTGAGCAACCTGTTCCAGTGCCTCTCTACCCCCACTACAAAAAAAAAGTCTTCATTATGTGTCCAATCTAAATCTACCCTCTTTCAGTGTAAAACAATTGTCCTTGTCCATTCCCACAGACCCTATAAAAAGCTTGTTCTCTTCAAGTACTGAAAGGCTACAATATGGTCTCCCTGGAGCCTTGCATTCTCCAGGCTGAAAAACTCCAGCTCTCTCACTCTTTCTCCATAAGAGAGATGTTTCATCCCTTTGATCATTTTTATGGTCCAGTGTGAACCTTTGAGTGACATCTCTTGTAACTGATCTTCATCCGGACATTGAGCCATTGAATGTAACTCTCTGGAAGGGACCATACATCAAACCTGTATCTCTCCAGTTTAGAGGCAAATACACATTATCCTTTCTTGCATGAGGCCTCAAAAGACTGGGAAAAAAATATTGTATTGGGATAAAGGCAGCTACAGCAAGGACTATTACCCCAAAATGTCCCAACTATGTGTTCTTTCTGTTATTATGAACTCAGAAATAGCTATATTATCAAAATCTGAATCTCTTTCTGGGAAAACATATAGGTATACTATCTTGCCTATACTATTGCCTTCCTTATACAAATTTTTGATAGCAACAATTTTATTTCAAAGTATGAACTACCAGACCAAGGGGGGATATCTGAGTTCAGTCCTGTGTCTGTCTTTAGTATGTTTCTCTTCTTTCGACACAGATTCCTTAGGGTTTGGCAAAAAAATAGCACTGAAATTTACTTAGACTGATATGTTTCTCTTGGTCTAGTTTTCTTTTACAAGAGAGAATAAGTCTGCTAAATATTTTGGAATTTGCCCTCTTTCCACAAGAAACCTAAGCAACTAGGGGCCTAGTCCTACAAGACCTCTTGAGTGTCTTCCTCACTTTTACATGGTTCCCCGGAGACAAGGGGAATTTGCGTGAGAGAGGGCTGTAAACTGAGCCCTGAGAATGGAAATACAATTTTTAAACAAGCAAAACCAAGGCATCAATGCGGTTGACATTGCTTCCCACTTTGGATTATGTATTGTATATAATCCAATTTAGACCAGTCAAGGAGAGCAGAAGAGTTTCATGAGCCAAAACCCAAGGAAGGAGGGAGCCTAAATCCTGTGAGATTTTGTTTGTATTTCAGAAACTAACCAGAGAGGAAATGCATTTTAAAAACCCAAATTCCATTACTTAGAGCTGACCTGTGATTCTTGCAGTCTCCTTACACTCAATCTACATGCTCCCTCTGGCTTGCACGCTACCATCTCTGAAGTTCCTGCTACTAATCACTACAATATGGATTCTTTAGCCTCAATGTTAACATTAAATGTAGTGGCTTTCAGCTGTAGCCCTCAAAGCATTAAGAAAATAAACCCCCCACTAAAAGCCATTTGCAACCTCATGTGTCGTCAGGGACCACAGGGACCACCAGCAACTGTCTTGTACTAAGTTTTGATCTATCGTTTTTGCCTTTCCCCCTCTGATGTATTTTTACAGGGTTTACAGCTACAGAAATGCCAGAACAATAAGTCAGTTTCCCACAGGTTGGCACCCAGACTTCTTCCCTGCTTGCCCTGCTCCCCTTTTGTAGTTCAGAATTGGTTGTGAGCATTGCCATGAGTCTGTATGTGGCTGTCTGTTAAACAGGTACTATGGATATGTAAAGCCATGGAAACCTGAGCACAAGGAAGACACCTTCACAAGGTGTCTTTTCCTGCTTCAGTGATGGTAAGAGTCTAGTTTTCAGACTCGTACTCTACTGAAAATATGTCCATCCAGTGCAAAATGATCTTCCTCATTTGTGAAGTTCCAATTTACCACTTTCCCTTCCCCATCACGCTTCTGACACTGAAGATTTTTAGCAACTCTGTAAGGATTTCTAAGCAGTTCTAGTGATAGAGCTAAGGGGAGGTAGAGGAGTGTCTGATCTCCACCTTCATAAGATGCTGAAGCTGTACATCATAATGTGAGTGAAAACAGGAGGAGGTACTTTTTGTGTAGCTTGTGCTGGTACCTGACCTGTTTGGCAGTTTAACAGGGAAAGGGATGCCTCAGCTCACCTGAATGCTGAGGGTTTGATCACTGTCTATGTTGGGAGGGATGCTAGTGGCTGTGCTGAACAGAAATATGATACCACACTTTCACAGGCATAGTTTGCAGTCTACCTGTCAGAAACAATTACTTCAACAGCAGTACACGCTGTCCTGCAACACAAGCAATGTAAGAACAAGTGTGTGAAGTGGAGCCTTTCCCACTGACATGGAGTGGGCTTTTCCTTCTCAGATGCGGGTGGATGACAGTATTTCCCTTTGTGCAGGTTATTAAATAAACCAGTTGTCTGAACACTTTGCTATACTTCCTTGGGATTCTTATTTAATATAATGAGATCTGAGAAGCAGGTTGAGTACCTGAAATGCAGCTATTTCTGATCTGGGGTATGTCTTAAGAACTCTTTTCCTTTCCTTTTGGGGAAGAGTGGCTGGATAAGCAGCCCAGCAGCAAAGGACCTGGGGTTGTTGGTGGACAGCAGCTGTACATGAGCCAGTGTGTGCCAAGGTGGCCAAGAAGGCCAATGGCATCCTGGCATCAGCAACAGTGTGGCCAGCAGGACCAGGGCAGGGATTGTCCCCCTGTACTCAGCAATGTTGAGGCCACACCTCGAGTGCTGTGTCCAGTTCTGGGGCCCTCAGTACAAGAAGGACATGTCCAGAGAAGGGCAATGGAGCTGGTGAGGGGGCTGGAGCCCAAGTCCTGTGAGGAGCAGCTGAGGGAGCTGGGGGTGTTAATCTTGGAGAAAAGGAGGCTCAGGTGTGACCAAATTGCTCTCTACAAGTACCTGAAAGGAGGTTTGAGTCAGGTAAGGGTTGACCTCTTCTCCCAGGCAACAAACAACAGTGCAAGAAGAAACAGCCTCAAACTGTGCTAGCAAAGGTTCTGGTGGGGCATCAGGCAGAATTTTGCCATGTTAAGGATGGTTAAGCATTGGAACAGACTGCTCAGGGGGGTGGTGGAGAAACCATCTTTGGAAGTGTTCAAGAAATGACTGGACATGGCACTTAGCACTATGCTTAGTTGGCATGGTGGTCTTTAGTCAAAGGTCATACATGATGATCTTGGAGGTCTTTCCCAACCTTAATGATTCTGTGATTCTCTATAAAGACAATTTCAAACTGAAAACACTGGACAAATATTAATTAGAAGCTGAAATCCAGCTAAGCATTTCAAATGGTGATGTGCATAACAAATACTTCTGCATGTTTGCCTACTTTTCATATTGGTTCCTTTCACTTACTACTGCAGCTGGGATCCTTGGTCTCTCATCAGAGGCTGGCTGTCAAGCCAGTGCGGCTGGAGCATCCCATCTGGTGGCACTCCTGCTTCAAGCAAGAGTAACCAGAAATTCACAGGATAGTCTCAGAAATCAACAATTTCTTGAGCAATATTGACTTCCTGATGCAGCTTTGGCTTGTCCCTAAAAGGTTTCCAGGGCTGAATGCTTGTGGATCAGGGGTGATGACTGGGCAAAACTCACAAAGGACACAGGTGCCTCTGCTGTGTTTGAGTACTATCATTAGTATTTTAAATTATAATACGGCTGGGTGTAATACATGTGGCTTAAACACAGGTGCCTGAAGCTCAGAGGGGAGCACAGGTGCATGCAGAATAAGCCTCTTTTCTCTCCTGCTTAGAATTGCAGGATGAGACTTGAGAAGCGCTAGGGTGCTGTGCAGACTGTGGTGGCATCAGAGAGGGATGCTGGATGCTGCACAGGCACCATATCACTCAGCAGTGGAAAAGTCAAGTAGAGCAAGGTGGAAGGGGAGGAAGAGAGAAATCAGCCCTCCTGGGCTCCCTGCTGGATCACACCTGTCCATGCATGTCTGTGGTCATGGACAGATGTTCCCTCGGTAGATGGTTGCTCACTGGAGGCTCTGCTGCTACTCAGCTATTCCTCACTGCTCCTGGGAAGAACAGCTCAAAGGAAAAAGTTCATGTTCCTGGGAAAAGCAGGAAGGTTGCCTTATACAGAGCTCACTGTTTTGCCCCAGGTTTCATACTCATCTGCATACCAGTGGAGCTGTGGGGGCAGCCTCCACCGCCTGATGAGCAATGAGTGGCACCTGGGCAGGGCAACACTTTCCCCCATGGCACCTGGAGCTGGGAGTGGTTATGTCTGGCAACAATCTGTACCAGCACAAGATAACCAAAAGGAAGTCTGAGCTTGCTCAATACTTGTGTTGAAGAAGGACAGATGACAGGGTTCATTGAATTGACTTAGTGTCTTTACAGATTTCCTAGAAATGTGGCCTCTGTTCATCCAGCTGTTCCTCTGGCATTGTGGAGAAGATGGCTACAGAGGCAGACAGACCTTAAAGAAGACCTTCTAGAGTCCATTCTGCAAGTGACTGTATTTTGCCCTCACAGCAGGCTGTGATGGCCTACTACGTGTTTTTTGTCCTGTGACACTCTGATCCTCCATGGCCATGTTTGATGTTTCCTCCTCTTCCCTACCTGGACTCTCCATCTGCTCTCCTGCTCTCTCACTCAGGGGGCAGCCAAGACTGCTGCTCCAGCTGAGATCTGATGCTGAAGAAGGAGGAATTTTATTCCCCTGGACAGAAAATCCAGTGTAAATTTGGGAATGCCAGGAAGGAATATTCTTGGCTTGTCTTTCATTCGCACTGTAAATGATGTATCTAGCGAGTGGTGAGTGGTGATAGTGAGCTGCATCCAAATCCTAATCAGCCAGAAGTATGGTTACAACCAATAAACTAACAAACCCCTGCAAATTCCAGCTTCCCAGGAGGGATCAGAACCTATTTACGTAGAGTGAGAAAAGATGTCTCTTTCACAAGCCCTGAAACAGCAAAAGCAGTTTTCCTCTTGCTTTTCCACTGCTGAACGGGGCAGGACACCAATTGACCCCTTCTTCCAGGTAACATGGCACTAGAATGCTTGGTTAAAATGAAGCAGGTTTTTTGCTGAAGAATAAGTTAGGAAGTACTCATCTATTTGTGAATTTGGTTGAATTTCGTGAGCAGTCCTTTTTGGATAAAAAAAGAAGAGTGGGTTTGAGAATATCACAATATTTTACTTGGTTGCAATATTTGTAAAATGAAATATTTAGTTTCAGAAAAATATTTTATGTTTGAAATGTTGCCTTTAAAGAAAATGTAAAAGATTTTTAAAAACAGGTTTTACCATTTCCAAAGGAGCTAGAAGTCTTTCTTTGAAGTCAAGGGATGCATATAAAGTTAATCTCAGATGACTGATTTTTCAATTAGCTTTGCCAGCTGCTGTCCTCCTCCCTGCTGTGTGCTTTACTTTGGCTTGGCAGGAGCTGGCTCCATGTGTCCTGCTTCTTTCCTCTTCTCCTTAATTTCCTCTAGCCCTCTCTAAGCCAAATGGGCACTATTCACCCAACCCAGTTTAGGTCCATTTTGACTAGAAAATAATCAGAAAACATTTCTGGAAGAATATTATTTCAATTTCATTTTTATGGAAGTAAAATTTACTTGGGGTCCTTAGGTTTCAAGATCTAGTAAAGCACATTGAGGACACTGCAGAGACCCCAAGGTTACATAGTTTGACTAATTCAAGAACAGGTAGATTTGGGTCAGGAAAAATCTTAGTTCACTGAAGAGTCAGAATTAGTGGTTGTCACTGTTCCAGAGAAAACATATTCCTCCTAATATATTACTCTATCTAATTACAGAGAAAAAAAATCTAATGTTTTTTTGACAGCTTTATGAGCACTTTCAGTCCTATGTTGAAGAACCGTATGGACCCATGGGTCCATCTTGAATTCAGCTGGCTTCTTATCAGGCAAAACCTGCTTGTGTCATCATTGTCATCATAACCCCAAGTGTTTCCTGAGTCTTTGGGAGAATCATAGCACCATAATCTGGAAGGCTTGCAGTTACTTTCACAGGTACTTCACTGGTCTGTTGGCCTTGGAGTCACCAAAATCTTCACTGATTTTTTTCATTGCGGTAACTCAGTTGCATCCTGTGAACCAAGGGCACCAAGGCTTTGGACCACAAGGAACACACAGTTACGGCGTTTGCTATGGTTGGCAGAATGCTGCAACCATTTGATCCCAGGAAATGTGTGCCCAGCCTCATCCACAGAGCCCTCCTCTGCAGCCCAGCGTATAAACCCCCCTTTGATTTAAATTCTGCTTCATTGAAATTGGTGGCAAACCTCTTATTTTGTTTAGAAGTGAAGATTGCATGTGCATTCCAAGAGGTAAGACCACTTCCTCTTTATAGTGTGTACTTCATGTTGTGTTATGTTAAATTATATCTGATGATATTTCACTGATACCAGGAAAAGAAAAAGGATCAAGCAAATTATTGCACATGAGCTGTAGCTAGAGGATCAAATGTGACCATGACATGATTGAACAAAGAACCTACACAGTTTGCAACTGCCAAGTGGAGGTGTGATTTTTCATGCTGAATAATCAGTTTGTTGGAAACTGGTCTAGACGCTGTCAAACATTAAAAAAAAGGTAACATTTTTTAAAAAGGGATGACAAGGAGTTACTAACACTGACCTAGACACATGATGGAGTTTTCTACAAGTCTTTATATAAAATAAAGCATATTAATAAAACCCCATCTTTGTGAATCCAAGGTTGTGGTTTTTTCTGAAATGATACATTGACCTTCTCAGACCTCCAGGCATACATAGATCAGACTAAATACTGAAAATGCTTCTGCTTCTAAAATTTGCAATTGTTTTTCTAAGTAAAATCATTACTTCATGGGTAATTCTTGCCATATTTCTGATCACTAGAAATTACAATAATTACTTTCTTGATTGCCAGCCTATGGAGTATATAAGAAAAATGTATGAACTGTTTTAAAAATTTATTGAATTTACAGAGCTGCCATGCTCTGTAAATACTCACATGTTGTGAGTATTTGTTGATCACAGTGCTGCAGGGATGAAGAACAATTCTGTGAACATGTTTGAAAGGATAGCCCTAGTGACTTTGTATTGTTTTAACATAAATTATCATCAAACTCGGGAGTCATATTCTGTATGTTCATGACTCATAAAAGTGTTTCTGAATCTTCATTTTGACCTTTTCTTTCAATAAAATAAACCTTTCTGCCCATGGAGTATCCTTTTACCTTTAAATATCTGACCTTTCACAAAGAAGAACCTAGTAGTGTGCTGTTGATACATTAGGAAATGTGATGCTTATCACACTTCCCTTGCTGCTCTATTTTGTTGAAATTCAGCAAATGGCTCTATAATTATTTCTTGATTAGTTAAACCAGATCATTTGCTTGTGTGGCAATGGGTTGGTCTAAAAGTCCAAGCAAGTGAAATCTTGCTCCTTTAGGGGCAAAAAATATCTTTCACAAAAACAAACAAACAAACAAAAAAAAAAAAACAAAAAAAGAAGAAAAAAAAAAAAAGAAAAAAAAAGGGACAGTAACATGTTCTCGTTGTCAGTATAAAAGTAACCATTTTCCAGAGGTGGCAAATGAACATTAGATCAGCAGACATGAAAACATCAAATAATCTGCTCCTTTTCACAGAAAGTTTTCTTATATGCAAAAGCTGAATTTTATTCAACTCGACAAAATAACTCATTGCCTTCTGTTCTGAAGAGGAACCACTAGTAAATATCAGTAAAGTTTTGAATTGTGTGGTGAGTGATGGCAAAGGAGCAGCTCATCCAGGGGCTGAGATGAGAGGTAAGAGGACTGAGAACAATTCAGAGGTGCCAGTGTGAGAAGGAAACAGGCAAGCTGGAGAGTGACTTGCTGAACTCTGCTCCAGCTCAGTTCCCCGTCCTTGCTCTAGGGGACCAAAACCATTCATATGTGACACTAAGCTCCTCCTCTGGGTGGGTTCTTAGTCATAAAGGAATAGATAACAGCTCCCTGTTTTTTCCTTACTATAAGCAGTTTATCAGAATTTCCTTCCCTATGCAAATTATACACCTGAAAATAGTTTCAGCTTAAAGCAGAGCATTTTGTCCAGTGATTCAACATAAAGCTATTTCATCCCTTTTTAAACAAACGGACACTACTCTTGTTCTGCTCTTGCTCTCTCTCTTGGAACTATCTTGAGCTAGTTTCTATGACCTGTTGTTTCACATTATGAATAAATTGGTTTTCTTCACTTTGGTTATCCCCTAATCCCTTTTAGGCATATGATAGTTCTGGAACTTTATACAGTGTCTCTGGTTAATGTACCTCTGAGAAGTTAGATAAGGCTGATCCTTATTTAGCCTGCATTCAGTAGAATTACATTAAGCTATTTTTGGCTGAGTGCCCTTTTAATTTTCCAAGCTCTCAAATGGAGTCATTTAAAGTATAAAAATGTATGAACATCTTTCCTCTGAACTAAATGGCACTCTTTTTCTTGGCTTAATTTCCTTTGCAAGTAAGTGCTATACTATGCTTCACTGGTACCAACAATCAGTAATGTAGTGTAGGTTGCCAGACATAAAGATTAGATAAGTATTTGAATTTCCAGTAGTGTTTTCATGGAATTATCTATATGCAGCTCATATTCTATTCTAAGAGACCAGCGGGGCTAGCAACACTAATTATATTTCTCATCTAAAAAGAAATTGTATTTGTAACAGTGGAAAGACTTGAAATCTATTTAATATGTATTTATACATTTTAAAAATCAGCCCAAGGATCAATATTGAAGCTGGTCCTGATTGTATTCTAGAATCTGAGAACCCTTTGAAGATTGGACATTTACACTACACAGTTTGCTCTAAATGGCTCAGAGTTAAAGAAAAACAAAAAAGTTTTAGTTTCTCCTAACTGAATTTTCCTTCAAGATGATCTTTGTTATTTGATACTGGAATAACACTGATTTTCTAATAATAATCAATTTTGCTCTAATATGTAACCATGTAAAATTGGCCCAGGATTCCTTATTAGAGCTATTCCTTGAATGCACTGACTCATTTCTGTGGATTGAGGTAAAAAATAGCTTTTTATTCCTGCCATTGTGGGAGAACCGAGGCAGATTGGAGAGATGGGGCTGCATTGCTGATTTTGAATGAAATGAAAGATTCTTTTGGGAAAGTTTCCTGAAACTTATGTGTTTCCCATTAAATCTCTACTGCAAGAGTAAAGATTTTCCCCTTTTAAAACCTTCCTCCACCAGTTGAATTTTCTCAGTCTCCCTCTTACACTATGAAGAAGCTGCCTGTACAATTCCTTAATTATAACCCAGGCCTATTAATATCTAACTTTTTTTTTTTTTTTTAACAAAAGCAATAGTGGCATTCTCTTGCTAGCCAAGCCAGCTTACACAACTTCAAAAGAAGTCTCAGTTTTGTCTCTTTCAGAATATGCAGACAGATTCTGGGGTTCCAGAGCTAAAATACTCATCAATCATAATCCATGAAGTCCTCAGTTATTACTCTTGTGTTCTTCTGTAATGGCTGGAGGAGTGCTTGCCCAGGATGACAGGAAATCAAGTCTGGTTGGTAGGGTTCATTTTGCCACCCTAGGATGTGCAGCATAAGGGCTTTTTGCCTTTTTATCTCATATGCTTTTGAATGCTTCCAGCCAGATCTGCTGCTTGGTCTGTGTGTATGTGAGGCATGAACCTGTTCTTCCACTGTCCCCAGGGGAGGATTGGGAGCAATGACATTGTCAAACATGACCTGTGCCTTTTAGGACTCTTTTGGCCAGGTGCTTTTCATCATTGTATCAGGACCAGATGCATAAGGAATAAAGTAATATTTTTTTCTTGCCACTCTTCCCCTACATATTGCCTCAATTCCCCCTCCTAGCTGAATGTTTGAAATTTCAGAATTGTACTGCAAAACTGTGTAGCTGAGCAGCTCCTGAATCTGGGAGCTCTCCAGGTTTGGGATGCCAGTGCAGACTTCATATGGGGTGTGATGAACAGCCACAATGTTAATGCACCCTGTGTGTTTCATGGGGTCACTGTGCCTTGACCTCAGAAAGTTTCAGCACTCTTCAGAGGGTATTGTTTGTATAATAAGGAGAGTGCAAAGGTGGGAGGTGAGACTGTATCTCTTTATATACGATTTATTAATTTTTACCCACTTCCTAAATCTTTTGCCAGAGCCTCAAGGGATCATTAGTTTCATATAAAGCTAACAACTTGTGTATCATTCCAGTATTTAGGTAAGTGGAAAAGAGCCCATTTTCCTAATCTCATTGGCATCTAGGTTGTATTTTATGAGTTTTATCATATGGAACTAATATTTCAATACATGTCAAAAAGACTTTGCTTAATGCAATCCAGCATTCCTGATTATACTGGCCAATTTATACAACATTATGAAACAATTAGGATGATACATATGCAATATGAATATGGCATAAGTAAATGTGAGCCGAGCAACATGATGGTGAACAGGCCTATTTGTGGGATACTCCTTGCTGGATACTTGATTGAACAAAGAGGGACAGAAACAACATAGATGGGAAGGTGCTCCCCTGTAAGCCTGAGGCCTGTGCACATGCAGCACATTCAAATGAGTGTGAGAGGCAGCAGTGCAAAGGACTTTATCAGAGCCTTATCAGAGCTACCCCTTCTGTAAGCCTCGCTGAATGCCTACAGAAAACCCACAGGAGTGCAGGAGTTTTGCTCTTCCAGCTCAGCTGTGATTCTGAGGCCAGTGCTAAAGCAATAAAAGATACTCAGAAAAACTGGTAGATATTACACAGTTGGACTTATGGAAGGACACAAATTTACCAGGCTGCAGGCATGGAGGCATGAGAAGGGATCTACCCTGGGAACTTTCCTGGGAATGATGGAGATCAAGGTCGCCTGTGAGAGAAGGGAGAGGTTGCTGGGAATGAGATGGTCTCACAGACACCAACCTATGCAGGGCCCTGCCAGCAGTGTGCTGGGTTTCAGTGCCAGGAACAGGGGCAAGGAATGAAACACAGATGTACATTCACATGGCCAGACCCCTGGTTTTTGCACCAAAACATGGGTAGAGAGCTTCCAAGGAAAGCTGTGGAAATGGCTTACCCTAGGTGGTTTATTTACTAAAATAGCTGTTGCAGCATCTGCTTCTGGACCATCTAATGTAAGGCAACAGAAGGTTCAGGTTTAAAAGAACAAAACTTCCAAACTATATCGTTTTATAACTGCATTTTTAATTTAGTCTCCTGATTCCCAGATAGGATATACTAACTCAGAATGAACCAGCTTCTGACTTTATAATCTGCGATACAGTTTATGACTTCATTTCTCAAGTAAGCCAGAAAGAAGGGACGGGAAAAAAAACTTTGTAAAAGAATAAAAAGAAACAGCAAAGAAATAATCAACTGGATTCTAATGCACTCTCTCAAATGCTGTGCTACTTTATACCATGCATTTACTAAGAGACATGAGAAGAAAGATGTTTCTGAACTTTGCTTCACTTATTTACTAAGCAGCAAAGCAGTAGCTTGGCTGAGTTTCCCCCCCACCAATGCCACACTAAGGGCAGTAGCAGGGTAGGTTCCTCAGTTTTGCAAACATGGCAAGTTAGCCCAGTATTAGACAATTTTGCAGGGCCAGAGGTGGAAAATATTAGGATCAGAGAAAGAATAGACACAGGCAATGTGTCATTTGGTAAATTATTCAGATAAAAGCTGATGAGGAATCTTGTGTGTGCTCTGGGAAATTGTTTTAGCACCACAAGAACCTGTTTTCCCATGCATGGTGCCTTGCAGGAGTTTAGCAGGGATGGTCTCACTGACTGCCACTGCTTTCCTGAAGACAGGAACAGTGCATCTAAGTCTAACTCTACTGTTGCTGTTCCTGCAGCAGTGCAACCCTTTCATGCACCAGAGACCTACTGTAGCCTCTCCCCCTCTCCACCTTTGTTGCCCCAGGATCTTGTGGGACTCTGGAAGACTCTCACTTCATTTTCCTTTAAAGAGATTACTTCTGGATATTCAGCTGTGAGAGTCAGACGGGATTTTGGCAACTTTAATGTAGTATGGGGTATTTAGGTTCAAGTGATGACAAATGAATGTAATTAATATATTAAAGTATGAGACTGTAAGTACTCCCACTTTCAGAGTAGTTTGCTTGTTTTTAAATGCAGTTTCAAAACATAATTCATTATGTGATTCGAGTGAATGTCGAGCCAATTTCCACTTGGATCAGTGTCCTAGAGGACTGTAAGAAACCTGTTATTCTGCCTAGCACCAGGGATAACATGTAATTCTCAGACCAAATCCATGTGAATTGTTTTCAAGTAGCTGTATTCAAGCAAACAGCTGGTTGGACTAAAAGCTCCAAAGAAGTCCCAGGAACACACACAGTTAGATCTGCTCTTGCTGACCATTGCTGCTTTCACTCAGATGCAGGCTTGGGTTTGAAAATACTTGCTGGCACCGCCAGCCACCAGAGGGTAAAAGACATAATTCCTGCCTTAAGTTAATAGTCTCATATTTCAGAAAGGTGATCCACACCACCAGCTATCTGTACTTAAGGATCTGATCAAAAGTGTCTAGGGATTACCACTTCCTTGTCTTAAACTTGATTCCAGTGGATGTATTCAAAACTTAGACAGACTTTAAAAGTGAAGGAGTATTTGGATTTTGCTTTAGGAGTTTTCAGGATCTTTTTTTCTTTGATCTGTAGGATTGGTTGATGTTTGATCTTGTTTGATCTTTATTGTATGCTTCATTGGTTGATACATTTACCGCCATAAGGAAAAATGTGTTTGAATTTCACAAGAATTTTTGCTGATGGAGATTTGTCATACACACCTTTGACTTTTCTGGATTTGTCTTTTACATGATGCAGAGGGCAAGTCCATGCAAGAGCCTGAATAAATCCTGATTGCCTTTATCTCTAGAGATAATTTAAAGAGTCTATGTCAACTAGCAGCCCTCACCAATGCAGGAGCAGTAGTAGTAGCATTCTGTCCTCCGCAGGATGGGTAGGAAAATTATCCCAATAACCTGGAAAGTTATGGTGTGGCAAAGCAATATTTTAAAAATATCTATATTGAGTATAATTGAATGTAGATATATTAAAGTAATTAAATTTAATATTTAAATTTCTACATAGAGAGGCACTAAAGAATTAAATGCTCGGTGAATGAGCCCAAAACTAGGAACAATGACTCTAATGAAAACAACACTTTTTAATAACTTTAAGGTATTTTAAAACATAAGCCATAGTGAAGGTATGTGCCATCTCGACTTATTCTTTTGTTCAGCACTGTCCAACTGGATTGCATTTGCATACAAAATTTGAAAATGCAAGCTGGAATAGATGAAGTAAGTATTGTAATTATGGCTTTTCAAAGCATACAAAGTACAAGCAGTCAGTACTTGTGCATGCAGTTCACATGTTAATAGTTAAAAAATTAGGCCCTTTAAAATTTCTACCCATCATGCTCTATATTTTGTGCAAACACTGTTGCCATTACAAGTGCTTTATACCACACAAAGCTAACCTGCTTCGATTAAGAGTCTAAAAATGCCCCCCAAAATTAACTACACTGATTTCAGTAAGGAAACCAACATTATAAAAATGGCTCTCTGAAGAGTAATAGTTGTACTATATCTCTCTAGCCAGTTGTAAAAATAATTATTGTGTATTTCCCAATGAAAACCAAAATGTCAAATTCTCAGGTGTGAACTTAAGGTCTAATACAATATTTACTTGGGCTTGTAACAAAAGTTGAAATAATACATGAATGTAAATTCTGAAAAACGAAACTTTATACCATTCTAAATCTTTATTAATTATATTTTATCCAGAGAGAAATCTTGGAAGACCTTTATGCTTGAGACAGCAAGTTCTTTACAAACTCTTGGAGTCACTAGCAATATACAGTCCATGTACAGGACAGATTCTGTTTCTAATTATAAGAAAATCATCTATCACTTCAGTCTGGAAAGGGCTTTCCAGACTATCCCCTCCTCCCCAGCCCCGTTGCATCTGTTTGCTATGAGGCATGCCCTGTGTGATGTGAGGGGGCAGTGCCCATGGAGCTACACAGCTTCTCCATCACCTCACACCTGGATGTGGCTCTGCAGGTTAGAATTGCAATTCAAATGATTGTATTTGATATTAGACTTGTATTTTCTGATTTGCATCAGCAATTCAATGTTGAGATCCAATATAAGACAGGTAATGGATGACCCACATAATTGATACATGTAGCTTGGCTGTCTGCTGTAGCTGTACATATGTGGCAGTACAGGACAATGACATGCTGAATTCTGATTTTATATACTCATATCTTTTAAGAGATTAACTTTTTGATTGAAATTTACTCTAGTTATTTCCTACCTTTAGATTTTAGATTTTTTACAGTTGCTGCTAAACCCAAATTTTGGGCTCCCAGCAATTGGGATGGGTACACTCCTCAACTTGCAGAACTAGTCAAACTCCTGCTATAGATGAAAATTGGTAATAGTTGAAGTTTATTTAAGCTCAGGCAAAAACTAAGCCAAAAGAAAATGTAAAAGCAGTGAAGTTTTCCCTTAACAAGCCTAATGTGGCAGCTGCCAAGATTCATGGATAATTTACAGAATCTCAGAATTATTTAGATCAAAAAAGACCTCTAAGGTCATCAAGTCCAAAATTTAACTAAGACCTGCCCCCAGAGAGGTGGATCTACAGCCTGGAAATTACAGACCCTTTCACTACCTTCATCAAGGCTGGGATCAGCCTCTTTGCATCACTGCCATTTTTTCTCCTGCTCCTTGTTTGTAGGGTGATTTATCAGTTGAGGCTCATGCTTACCTCATGCCACATGGACATTGCAGTTCCTGTGTTGAGTTTAGCTGAAGGAGAGAAGGAAAGTGAAGCCTGCCTTCTCATTTTCCCAAACATTGTCCTCCAGGCAATGGGGACAAACACTCTGCTTTGCCAGATGATTATAAGAGCTGCACATTGCTGATCTGGCAGTTTCTCCCACTTTCTCTGTCTCCTTCAGCTTCAGAGAACAGTGGTGGACAGTTTGATCTGTTGACTTGGGCTCATCCAAGAAGATGGACATGTCCCAAAATGATCAGATTTTTTTATTGGGCAATGCCTATCTGCATATTTGCAATCATATTCAGAGTCTTCGGAACAAATTTCAGATTTATGTATTTTATTGCACTGCCCTTGAATGTTTCCCTATCACCCTCGACAGATACAGAATAAACTGATTCCTAAATGAACTCCAAGCCAGGACATGAGCCTCCCTGATGCTGTTAGCATCATGCAAGCAGCACCAGCTCTGTGGTTTTGTGAAATGGACTAATTTATCACTGGATGTGATGGTGATGATAGCACCACCCTTTACTTAGATCAGATGCCCCACAGCTGTCTGATGAGAGATTTCTTGTTCCTCTGGCAAAGCTTCATGAAAGGCACAATGCTAAAGATTAAAGGTCCATTTTATAAAACGGATGAAAACAGTGAGTAGCAGATTAAACTTCCTTTCTGGTAAATGGTGCCATTACTTTCCAGTCAATAATGTCATGAATTGATGAACAGCAAAGGTTGTGAGATAAAGAAGCTACTCATTAAGTGATGGAAAATGGTGCAGCTTTATAAACTCAAATATGCCTTTAGCTTTCTTTCCACTCTGATCTAGTCATTGAGATATTTACCAAGAAGTCATTTTAGCTAGGATGACTAGTGAAATCTGGATATGAATTAGACCTAAATTCAGTCTGCAGTAACAGCATTGTTTCAGCAGCCCTGTTCCTCGATTTATGGGTGAGGAATGCAGCCCCTTCCAAGCAGCACATACAAAAGACCTTGAGCATCCCCCTCATACTACAGACCCTTCTGAGAGCCATTCTCACTACTTGCATCACAGCCATTTGAAACAATCATTTCAATTCCTGGTTGCAGAAGTATCTCCCATGCTAGCAAATAAGTAAAGAAAGTTTCCTAGCAGAGGTAGAAGATTTGGTGTGGTTTTGTTTCCAGGGGAAATTGCAGCTGGCATGACTTGTTGTACTTGTCAGTACAACAAGGGGAACAAGTCTCTTCTGCAGTGGAAAGGAATTCCTTCAAAGGGGGAAGATTTTGTCTGGCCTAAAATAACTCAATTCTGTTATCTTTACAGAAGCAGTGAAGCCAAAGTCAGTGGAGAATCTTACATGAAGAACAGGAGGAAATATAATCTGTTCAAGTAAGAAAACATCTTTAAAGTAACCATCTTTCAAATAACTTCTTAGCAGTGCTTGAAAAATCCTAGAGAGCACAAGTGTTGCTCGTGGTATGAGCAGAGAGGCTCTGCAAAGCACTTCTAGCAGGCATAGAGGAGGATTATAAATGTAGCCTTTCAAAACTGAACTTCACAAACTGAGAAAGGAATTATAACAAGCATTTGCCAGTGACCTCAAAGAGACTCAACTTAGTAACCCAGTAAGGTCCCTTCCCGTTCTGTCACCATACTTAAAGCCACTTTGCTTAAGCATAACTTAGCCTCTTTATTTGCTTTCATAAACACTTGTGCCAAAGGTTTCTATTTTCACAGATAAGTGGGGAATGATTGCTGAAGATGTGAATGTATGCACTCCTGCACATAGATACTCGCAGAGAGGGCTCTCTATGCCAGGCCGTGCCCTCTCCCCATCACTTCTAAGCTTCAATCACACAGGCAGAGAGAACAGGGCAGTTGCCTGTTACTTAGGAAGATGGTAGCATACCCTGGAAAGTAAACCAGGAAATACTCAAATGTCCACAATTGCACCTTTGCCATGAGAGGTGGAAGCGACAGTTCAGCAGCATCAGGCTTGCATTGTGCGTGCTCTCTCTAGCACAAACAATGAGTAAAGCACACTCATGAGTAAAGATCTTGGCAAAGCTGGTCACAGCTGTGCATGGGGCAACTGGGACACATGGAAGCCAATGCCTCCCTCTTGGCTGCCTCACCCTGGCCCAAGATCCTATACACACGGGCAACTCCAGTTCCACAATAAAGTCTTCTTCGCACATCTTTGACTGGTGAATGCCAGCCAGCCATCAATATCTGCTAATGAATAATCCCTGACAGAACAAAGGGCTTTGTTCCCTGGGCAAATGGTGCTGGAGAGCCTGCTGAGACTCCCTCTCCTCTCCTATCAGATGAGGCTGCAAATCAGAAGAAGACGTTAATCCGACAAACAAATATTTATACAATGCCATTGACCATTTCAGCCCAAGGTCACTGTGGAAAAAACAACTCAGTAAATTTTTATAAACATCTTTTTCTTGTGTCTTCTTCTTTAGAAATCACAGCACATTTACTTTCTGAATTATTTTCAAAGAGGGCAAGGAGTAAACCACAAAAATACACATTTTGCAATTATAATTCATCTCCAATGCAGCCAGGGGAAGTGGATTTCCAGATACATTTTCATCCAAACTTGCTGTCTTGAGTATTTCCATCTTTTTCCATCTTGCCCAGATAACCAAACACAGATACCAGAAAGATTAATTTCCTCTTTCTGGCTGCAGTAGGGACTTCTGCTAATTGTTTCCCTTGGAATATACAATAGCTTTTCTTCCTTACACATCTGTTTGCTGCCTTATGCTTCATCAGGACACTTTACCCTCAGTGTACAGAGGATTTTACTGCTGGAAGAGCATTTTAGAGCTTCTCATTTTGAACCATCTAGATCTATGCCTGGAGCCTCACCCCCTTTTTTCTTTCTGGTACCCGCACTGTGTTTGTGTTTTTTTTGTGTGTGTGTGTGTTTGTGTGTGTGTGTGTGTGTTTGTGTGTGTGTGTGTTTTTGTGTGTGTGTGTGTGTGTGTGTGTGTGTGTGTGTGTGTGTCTATGAATGTGGCTCAATCCATGCCCATACACCATAAGTGGCACAGGACTTCTATCCAGCTCCTCAGCAAAGACCTTGCATTACCAACTTAGATTTGACAACTGACACTTGATTTTCCATGCCTTTTACACAAACAATTTATTTTCAGAAAGTAATTTCATTCTCACTGTCTGCATTCCCACTCGTTTATCCTGCACAGAGGTTCAAGCCACAATAACATTTCAGGGCAGATGCAGTAAGACGCAAGAGCAGAGCACCCTCTTTTTATCAAAGAGTTGATTGAACCTGTGCAATAGACAGCTGGTCTTCTTGCTCCATGTGGGAAAATCAAAACTTACAGGCTTGGTCTTTAGCTATTTCAGAGAGTGAAATCTGGTGTAAATGAGATTTGGCTCATTTGACAAGTGTCTCAACAGTGATTGATCATGACTGTCTCAGACAGATACCTGAGGATGGCCCAAATATTTCCAAGGAACTACGTGCCTCTTTTTGGGGTCCAGTTAAGACTACCTGGATACCTTCTAGATCAGGAAAAGAAGGTAAGATGATTCCTACCTCTCATGACTCGCTCATAGTTGGACAAGAGGTGTGTGTGAAAGACCAGCATGACACCAGAACAGACCATGTCTGGATTGGACGCTCACTGTGGCAACCTGTGTTCTGGTTTGTCAAGCCATTCTGCAGAGAGGTGTATCTTTGAGTCCCCTGAGGAAATCATAGGCACTCGCCATTAACCTGCAAAAAAACCAACTTGCAAAGTTGATAAATAGGTGAAATCATGAAGTCAGGCTTAGCCAAGTAAATCTGAATTTTCTTGCTTGTTCTATTCAGACATTTTTAAATACTAAATTTTCCACTTGACGTTTTGTCTCAATTTCCCTAAATCGTTAAAACTATAAAGGAAAAGTCACCACCAATCTGGAAACAATAAATCTCAATCCTGGAACACTAATCGGGTTTCCAAACACTCTCCTAAATAGCACTTAATTTGAATTATGGATACTAGTTGCAGCTGTGTTCAAGTAAGAGTGGCAAACGTGGTTTCATCGTATTAGGAAGTGACTGCAGCTTCACACTTTTATCACTGATCTAAGGAGTCATCCCTAATCTCTGTGTTAGCAGAAATCCACCACTGTCAGCCCTGTTTGGAAACACCATTTAGAGGTAGTCTTAATTTGACAATGGCTTTGAAAATAAAGCATGATTTCCTAGTTATGGCTATTGCAAAATGTTTCCCATAACCCAGACCTGATCTGCGTTGGTTTCCATTCACGTTGCTTGATAGAGTCACGCAGTGTCTCTTTGAGGGTGCAACCAGTAACTCTGGGAATCATCAACTGTGCAGAAGGGATGCAGCATCCTTGACCATGCAAAACGTGTTTCATACAGGAGAATGTAACATATTCTGAAGAAGATCACAACTATTCATATATATTTTCAATTAAAAATATGTCAGTGAAAAGAAATCAAGATGCATTTGATGTTACTTCTGTTTTTTGATGTATCCTAAAACCAGGCTTGAAAAAACATTTTATCTTGAAGCTGCTCTTGCTGCACCCCTGCAGGTTTTTAAGGGCTGCTTTCTTGTTATGATCATTCAAAAAACCAAAGGAAACACTATCTTTCTTACACCGAATAAAAGTGAAAATTAATTAAATTCTTAACACCTGCTCCTTAATTTCTGCATCCTAAGTATTGAAAAGCAGCAGTACTTCCACAACTCCAATGCCTCCACAGTTCTCCAAATATATTAAAAAAAAATAAATTAAAATCCTATTAATTTTTGTCTTTTGCCCTGTGCTGCCCAGTTTGGCTCAGCCCAAGAAACCTCTAGCTCAGACTCCAGCAAGCCCTCTGGCATATCACTGGATGATTTCTGAAATGTAAACAGGAACCCAAAAACACACTCATGGTGCATCTGTGTTTGTGGCCAAACTTCAATGTGCTATTACTTTAATTTGACTCTTATAAGCATGAACAGATTCCCATCTTCAGCCAGGAAAGCACCCCATCAGTGGTTTCTCTGCTGTTGATTTGTATGCATGCCTCCGACTCTTGCTGTGACTGCTGCAGCCAAAAGGAGAACCAGATCTCCATTTCATTCAGCCTTGCATAAATAAAAATATCATTAAGTGTTATTTAAAATATGTTACATTTAACAAATTGACATGTAATCCCTTACAATTTATTGAACTTGGCAATATTAATAAGTGTGGTCTATATTCTATAAATCAAGAACATGTTTCCTGGAGGTATGTGCACTTGAAATCACTTCTAGCCAGAATTCTTACTTCCATTAGCGAGTGTTTTCTTCTGTTTTACTAGATACATGTCTATGGGTGTGACTACAAGATATATTTTAGTCTAACAATGTATTTTTCTCCTCACACCAGATGGGAAGTGTTTTTTCCTTGTTGAAAATGTCATCTTGTATTGATTATCAATCACAATAAATACATTTTAAGGGCTTGAATTAAAGTGTTCCTTTAATTAAAAAAAAAAGAATTCAGAAGACAGAACAATGGGTACAATTAAATATTGAGAAATGCTTTGCCATTTTACTGTGAAAAGACTTTGGGTTAAGTTAATAATGTCATGCTCTTTAGAATTTACATATAATAAACTGTTACACTGTTTATATATAATGTTTTACATTTTCTAATTTAAGATGTGTATTTTAAAGAGCTGTCACAAACACAGAGCTTTATGTATTCCAGACGTGCTGGTAGATCCTGAGAGGTGTGTCACTCTATGACCCACTGGTGTTTCAGGTATGTGTGTGATAGGGATCCACTCTGCAAAAGACTGTGGAAGTCACTGTTTTCTATGAGTGCATAATGCTACAGCTTGTACATGCAAATCAAGAAAAGGAGGCAGCGTGCAAGTTAATGATTTTAAACCAGGTCTTTGGAGTATAGCCTTTCCACACCTGCTCTGAACACCTCCTGAGCCAGCCAGACACAGGTAATGGTGAATCCTCCAGCCTCCAAGACTCTCAGATGGAGGCATTTGACCAAATCACTCTTTGTTACCTCTGAGCCACCAAAATCCCAAATTAGTCCTGGGGCAGAGTTTGCTCTTCAAGGAATAGATTAAAGCACATGTGACTAGGAAGGCAGCAGAATCTCCTGAGATACAGGAGCCTTTTGTTTAGACAGCAAAACTGAACCAGAGAAGAGAGGGTTTGCTGAAATATATCCATTGGTTTCAGCCATTACTGGAGAAGATATTAACCCTGGCCCAAAAATTGGCTTAGAGCCAGTGAGGGGCTTCTGCAAAGTGTGGTGGTGGGAGTTCTGTGTTTTAAATGGACTGTAAAATGTGGAGACTGATTGTCAGATTACCTTACTGGAATAACGCGCAGCTCACTGGGAAGTGCATTTCTCTCCTGTAACCCTGGGGCTCTGCCTCTTGTTGCTCTCATTACTGTTGTGTCAGCCACTGACACTTCCTTTGTACATCCAGAGGCAAGCTGAAGTTATATGGCCAAACTTACAAATCAAGATGATAGATTGTGTTACTGCATGTAAGTATTTTAAGTATTTTATATATTTTTTCTTACCATGAAAGGGCATCTTACATTCATTGTTAAAACTGTCATGACTCATTTTTCTAAGTTTGTGGGTTTAAAACTAAGCCAGCTATTATGCTTGCTTCTGATGGGTACACTAAATAGGTTTCACTGCCTACCTTGGTCTTTCTGTTATGTATTAACATTCTTACCTCCCCCTCTTCATTGATAACACTGCAAGTGTGGTATGATGAATTGGATGTCAGGAGGTTGTCATTTGTTTCAGCTTCATATTTCACAGATGAAAAGATGTTGGAGATGAGATTATATACTCACAAACACATGCCCCTCTCCCTCAGCGCTTCTTTATAGTAAAACTGATTTTGACTAGCTGACCTCAAGACAGCAAAAACCTCCCATGTGTTCGCATTTAGATTTCTAAAGGACTGTTTTATTTTTCTGTCCTTGAATTCTCTTCTGTATCTTGCTCTCAAACAGTGAAAAATACAAATAAAGAATTTCTAATTGACCTGATTAATAATCATAGCTACAGAGAATAATAAAGACCATTAATTACTCTAAAAATACACATTTCTTTGTAACCTCTAATTTTTGTGGACTTGGAAAAGATGGTCCTATATCACTTTTGCCACTTTATCGCATCCCATATTTGTAGTAAGCATTGCCTGTTTTCAAACAAGTCTTTTTAGCAACATTCTTTAAGCTCAGATACACAATCATCCTCTTGACTCATGTTTTGCCCTTGTAAAAGCATCATGAGCATCACCACTGAGGTGTGTTTACTCACCTCATTGGTCAACTTCCCCCTATACTCTCACCGCTTCATTTTTGCAGTAATGGATGGGATTTGGACCCATGACTTAATGTAAAAATATTGGAATAAATCATGCTGTCAGAATGAGAAGCAAGGAAAAAATTAGCCATAGGAATTCACTGCCTAATGAAAAATGATGGGGGGGAAGGTGGACAGTTTCAATAGTTACTAACTTCTGAAGTGAAGTTTGACTGAGGAAAATGTTGGGTCCAGGAAATGTACCCACAGTGAAATATGTATGGCAGTGGATGTATGGGAGGACTGAACATTCTTCCCAGATAAACTTTCCTGATATTCATGACCATGTTGTTAGCATTAAATAACAATTCCATGCAGATTTGGGACAAAAGTCTAGGAATTTTGTTACACTGAGGTATGTATTCAAGAGGCCTCTTGACCTGAGGCCAGAATTAAGGGACTCCTTTGACGTGTCTCTGTGCAGTTGGGGGGAGGAAGAATGCCTTGGATGCTTGCCCTTGGAAACAGGCCATCACCCAGCCACAAATGCTCCCAGCCCCTCTTCCAGGAGCTCTTTGCTGAAATGTACTGTGTGCTATACTAGATAAGGGCAAGAATTTCAGGGGGTTTTTTTCAAATGATTGAAGAAATTGCATCATTGCTAATACATCATCTCTAACACAGTGCTCCCTGCCAAGGAAAAACCCACACAATCACATAAAGGCAACAAGCAAAGCAGCAGACATGAGCAAACCCAGAATTCCTGAATGCCTGCATTAGCCTGCTACTGTTGCCTGCAACACAGACCCTACATGAAAGGCCTTGCACACTGATCCATACATTATTTAGACGTCTAAGCTGCTTACCCACAAATCCTCAAGGCTGGGCAGTGCAGAACTCAAACTGCCTAGAAGAGAAGAGAAACCACATGCACCAAGGCCAGACCCCTAACCTGCACCCCAGTGTGCTCAATTTATGGATAGAAAGGCAACCTGGGAACCCTTTTGAAGGTTTATTTACTTATAGGTGGAAATGACATAGGCTTACTTAATAGAAATGTATTCTAAGAAAATTATGGAGAATATAACCCTATGACAATGGTTATAAAACCTATGGCATGATATACAGAGCTTGTATATTGTGCTATAGGTTTTATAATCATTGTCATATGTCTGAGTTCATCAAAGCCACTGAAAGGAAAAATAGTCTGGTAACCTGGAACAGCATTTAGAGAGTTCATCCAACAAGGAGGAGCCTGAGGTTTAATTCCATCAACAGCTGGAGAACACCAAGGTTCAGGCCTCATCCTTCTCTCAGGGGAGGCTGGGTCATGGCATGGTAAGCCTGCACCATCTCCCATGCCCCAGCTGTGCTGCTGATCAGGAGGGAACTTGTCCATCTGCTACAGACACCTTGGCCTTGTCTACTGGAAATTTGACCCTGGGACTCTCTGCTTCCAGTAGAAAGACCATACTGGATGTTTTAGCAGAGCAATAATGAGAAACAGGTTTGGGAGAAGAGCTAGAGGGATCAAGGCCAGGCTGACCAGCACAAGGGCCCGGTGCAATGCCCAGTGAAGCACCCTCTGCCAGTGTCACAGCTCCCACAGCAGCCAGTTGGAAAGCCCACAAAACCCTGTGTGCATTCAGAAGTCTCTGCCCTCCTGTGCAGAGTAAGAAGGCTGGAAAGTTCTTCCAGATGGGATGGATTTCAGTCCAAAATTTCAATACAGGACAAAGTACCTACCTTTGCCAGCCTGATGGATTTTGATTTGGCATATTCCTTAATTTCCCTCACCAAGAGATATTCTGTAGCTGTCCTAGCTGATCTCTTACAAGCCTTCTTTGCCTTGCAGACGGAAACATTTTGTTCTTTCTACCAAAACTTTTCTTTTGCAGTTTAAGTCCATTACTTGTCCTAATCACAACAGACAGAAAGAAGTTCTTCCCTTGTGGTCAACAGGAGCCTAATTTATCTTGGATATTTGCTGGCATAATTTTAGTCTCAAGTTTTCCTCCTTCCAGTTCAGTGACTCGAACTTACTGAGTCTTCTTTCCATGACCTGTTCTCCAGACCTCATAATTCTCTGTATAAAGGGTTTCTGGTTGATTCACACCTGCCTCAAAGCATGGCAACACAATGGGACGCAGCAATCGAGCGGAGGTTTTGCTGATAGAGCGGGAAGAAGGCTTAGTCTGGTACAAATTCTGGTAAAGGCAGTCCAGTCATGGTGGTCACCATTCATGACAACAGCTTGGTGCACACACTCAGTGCTGGTTTTACCAGCAGGAAGCCTGCAATCCACTACAACCAAAAGTTCATTACAGCAGTTGGGCACAAGCCAGTAGATCCCCAAAGGCATTTCAGCAGTAAATTGTCTTATCTTATAAAAGCATCTGATAATGCTACCCTTTTAAAAGCATCCTACAATAGTACATGTTTGGTAACATCCTCATTTTTTCAGACTAAAGCTCCAGTCCTGGAATGCCTGAGTCCTGTCCTCCAGTGCACATGAATTCCCTTCAAGTTATGACAGCTTATTTAAAAAGCATTTGAGCACAGCCTGATCTTCCTTGTGCATGTCAGCAGAGAGGAGACCACAGACCACACACTGCAGTTCCGATCTGCTTACTTGGGTCCAAGAGTTGGAGCCTGACCCCCTCTCCAGCAGCAGTGTAACTGAAAACGATAGGGAAAAAAATGGTTCCTACTCTGAAGCAGAGTAGGAGCAGCTCTGCTCTGCATGATGTGTGTGAGGAAGAAAGAGACTCTGAAGCTTCTCAAAAACTCTGAATACACATTATCTCTGAATCTGATAGGCTCAAGGTTGTGCAGTAACATAAAATATATTTAGTATTTAATGACAGAAATATTAGCTATGATATTTCTTTCACTTTCTTTTTGCCTTTTACTTGTCTTAGATTATTTGAAAGGAGTAGTGAAGCTTTTACCTAAGACATTCACAATGTGATGGCAGTTAATTAAGGCTCTTCATCTAAGCTGTAGAGTATCTCCACAAATGCAGCTCTTCAGAAATTTGTGTCCAGCATTCCAAACTTTCAAGCTGGACATGCATCAAAGCAGGACTAGGAGAGATCACCAGGAACATTCACTCAACATTTTCTGTTATGTAAATTATGCTCCTGGGCAAACAAAATATTCTGCATCTCAGCTTTGGATTTTTCTCATAACACAAGATGGAAGCAGTCTTTTGCCTCTTGTCATGTCTATTTTGAAGACCAGAGCTAACATAAATGAGGGACTTGGTAACTAGGAGCAGAATCTTTCTCAGATTGTTTTTTTATTAAAGAATCACAGAATACACTCAGTTGGAAGGGACCCACAAGGATCATCAGGTCACTCCTGGCACTGTACAGGACCATCTCCAAGAGTGACAACAAGTGCTCAGCAGTATTGTACAAACACTTATTTTGTTTCATTTCCTAGTAAAAAAATACCTAAATTCAAATTTTTATTTCTTTACTTTTGCATTTTGACTTTCAAACAATTTCAAAAGCAGAAGTTGTTGTTCTACTCCTTCCATTCTGCTCCTGTTACTTACTCTCTATTATTCCAGAACTTAATATTAACCTTTAAGAAAATTTCACTACTTCATTTCAGTACCTCATGATAGCAAAATGTTTTTAATTTCTGCTCTGCAATGTAATGACTTCAAAGTACTTCTTCAAGAAATTACTGAAATTGTTTCATAATTTTATTAAGACAAGTAGATGGGGAGAACTGAGCAATGTCTAAGCACTACAGTTGGTTAGGATACAGACCCAAATAAAATAAATAAAACATTAAATATTTATTCCCAAATAAAATAAAATAAAATACCTAATGACCAAGAAATATATTTTTAGTATAACATCATAGTTTGCATTCATAAAGAAATAATATAAATATACAGCAGCATACATAGGGACTCAAATGTTCATAGAGATAATGAAAATTAGAAAATACTAGTTGCATTTTTTTAACATTGCTGGTTACATGAGTCTATGCAGTCAGGTATTGGCAGCAGCTTCTTGCGGGGAGGTGATTTTGGCACTGTCTTTCTACTGAACTCACCAGAACTTGCAGGTGTATATGGCATATTCTAGATCTTGCCCTAAGTTGATGTGTTTCTTCCTTCCAGACACTTGTATGAGCTTTGTGTTTTCTGAGCATTCCTTTCCAAGGTGTATATTCTGGGACTACTGGTGTTAGTCTGCTTCATAAAAACCCTCAGTCAGAAGAGCTGTAATGTACTCAGTACTTTAAAGTGCATTAAGATTATTGAAGGAAAAAAGCCCTAAAAAGGGCTACCTACCAGGTACCTACAGCACCTACCAGGCTGTTGCATTTTGCATTGAATCTGTGAAACTGCAGTTTTCCAGCTAAAGTAGCTGAGATCTGGTTTAGAATTTGGGTGTGATTTTGGCCCTCCATACTGCTGCGGGCTTGAGTCGTGTGTGCAGTCATGTGCAGCTCCCCTCATATCTCCTACAGCAAATCCTGTAGCTGTATTATCATAACCATACATAGGTACACATAATATCTGGAATCCAACCAGCAGCCAGATTTGAAGGATCATCCATAAAAGTTTCACATAGCTAAAGAAAGCAGTCAATGGACTCTTAATAAATTTAACATTTTCACAGATTCTCTGGTCAGCTTCACAGCGTAAGGTACTCTTTAAAGAGACATATACATTTATATAGAAGTATGCAGGTCACCTGGAAAACATCCAAACTCTTCCTTAAAGCAGTCAGTCACAAATTTCTAGATATACGGAGCAAGATCTGTAGTAATGATATTACTCACAGCACGGAAGATTTATTTGGTGTAGCAGTGGGTTCAGCAGAATTTCAGACCTGCAATTATGTCATAAGATAAGCATGTCAGAGGCTATGGGTATGTCAGATAATTTGACTTGTGCACCTATCTTTGTTCTGGCATCTGCCCACTTGTGATATACACAAAAAATATCGCCGAGGGAGTACTGAAGATCTGACTGTTACTGGTACTTGTTAAAGTGAGACATAAAATGGTAAATATTAAGAATCCATCTGCTTGGTTTAGAGAAGTCAGGCAATGTATTTTTGGCAGGATGAAGCACCAGCCAATGTGGTACATGACATTTGTATCTGATACATGATTAAATGCCAACATGCAAGCTGAAACACTACAGATCTTCTTTATTAAATGGATTCTAGCAAAAAGATGTTTAACAGTGCTAAGAGAAAATACTGATTAAGAATAATCTGCTAAGAACATTCCATATTTTATGAGCAAGGTCTCATCTCAAAGAGTTGTCACAGGTAGCCTGCTGTGGACAGCCGTGTGGAGGAGCAAAATAAGGAAATAGAAAACATAAAAATCCCTAGACTTAAATGTGATGTTGAAGGTTACCACTCATCTGGACTGAACAATATGGCAAGAAGATTGGCAAAAGAAGGAAATTTGAGGTTGTATGGAATGCAAACCTTCATATGAGCCTAAATTAAGGATTAACTGCATTACTTTTTCCTTAATTGCAGTGCTAAACTCCCAGGCCCCAGAGGAGGTGAGAATTGGCTTGGCAGACTCCAAATTATATCAGAAGAATTGACATAGTGCAGGTTTTATGTCCGCTCTTTTACTAGCCCTCTGTTTTTCTAAAGTCTTTTCGTTCAGTTTCTCCCTATGTTTCCTTGAAATGATTAGGGCAAGACACAGCCATAAGGGCACTATTAGGACAGCATCAATAACATTATAATGCTATTAAAGTTTAACAATAACTCCTAGATGACAATTTCCTAATTGGAAAATCAGGTGTACTTTGATTGATGCTTTCAGTTTCTTATGCCTGCTCGGTGGCCTAAAGATTAGGCCAATCTCCATTGTATTTTTCTTCATCAAAGCTAGTTTTCTGGCTATTTCTCAAAACTATGAAGTCACACTCTTTCCATCTTATCTTTACTATTTGCATTCTCTGAGCTACCAAATTAAAAAAAAAATAAAAAATAAGAGAGAGAAATATGGGACCTAGTTGAATATAGGACCAGCAGATGAAAACACCCTAATCAATTACATCCTTGCTGAAATACTCTATCCATAAATCTTTGGAAAGGAAGAACAAGTAATATAAACTAATAAGTCAAGTTTAATCTATGAAATTCAATCCATAAATTATTATAAAATATTTTAGAATAGAACCCCTGTATAAATACAATCTTTTATTTTGTTGTTATTTTTTAACTGTATAGAATATATGACAGAATCATCAAGGTTGGAAGATACATTTAAGATCATCTAGTGCAACTATCATCCTAGCACCATCATAATCACCCCAAAATCATATCCTCAATTGCCACATTCAGAGGCCATTGAACACTTCCAGACATGGTGACTCCACCATCTCCCTGGGCAGCCCATTTCAATGCTTAACCACTCTTTCAGAGAAAAAATTATTTCTAATTTCTAATCTGAATCTCCCCTGACCATTCGCTCTTGTCCTTTTCACTTGAGACGTGACAGTGGAGTCCATCCCCACCCCCCCCACCCCCCCCCAGTTCCAATCTCCTTTCAGGTCGTTGTGGAGGGCAATATGGTCCCTCCTGCCTGAGCTTCCTTTTCTCCAGGATTAACACCCCCAGCTCCCTCAGCCTCTCCTCACAGGTCTTGTGCTCCAGCCCCCTCACCAGCTCCATTGCCCTTCTCTGGAAATGCTCCAGCTCCTCAATGTCCTTCTTGTAGTGAGGGGCCCAGAACTGGACACAGCACTTGAGGTGTGGCCTCACCAGGGCCCAGTACAGGGGGACAATCCCTGTCCTGGTCCTGCTGGCCACACTATTGCTGAAACAGGCCAGGATGTCATTTGCTTTCTTGGCCACCTTGGCGCACACACTGGCTCATGCCCACCAGCAACCCCAGATCCTTTTCCTACTGACCACTTTTGAGACACTCTTCCCCATGCCTGGGTTTCTTGTGACCCAAGTTCAGAACCAAGTACTCAGCCTTATTGAAACTCTTGAAACTCTTGCTGTTGTCCTCAGCCCATCAATCCAGTCTGTGAAGATCCCTCTGCAGAGCCTTCTTACTCTCTGGCTGATCAACATTCCCATCCAACATGGTGTCAGCTGCAAATTGACTGAAAGTCTCCTTGAGCAAGGAAAACAGCTTGAAAGAGTAAACACAGGTAGAAATTTAATTAGCACTTAGAAGATATGTCTCGTTCATGCTGAAGTATAGTTTTAAAAGGTATTAATTTAAAATAATTTTGACATTATTTGCAGTGAAATGTTGTTGGAGGATATTCAAAACACATCCACATATGTATATGGATCTTGTCCGTTCCACTGAGCTACTCTGAAGTAAGTTTCAAGTGACCTTTTTTCAGGTGAAGCGGACAATCCGAGAGTTTCTGGGTAGGGTTTATGGAAGTAGGATCTCAAAAGCTTAGGTAATTGCTAATTTTAGAATGTTCACAAAGCTTATTTTAAAACTGCTGTCTGAAGTGGTGAGTGTGGTTCACGGGACTGCTAGGGCTGCTCTGGATTAAGATCGGGATTGGGAATTAAAATAGGATTTATGACACCAAACACTAAAGAGATACTTTTACTGCAAAAGCCCTCAGCCTCTGCAAAATCTCTGCCAACAGAGGTCAGTTTGAGATCATTAGCATGTAGCTTAGATGAGAATGAGTAAAGGCATTTTTGGCTACGGAAATATGGCCATTGCTGTAACTCCCCCCTCTACATGTAGGCTCTGGCACATAAAGTAGATCTGTCAATGACCCAAATAGCCTCCTTAACCATAACCCACCAACACTTCGCAAAAATACAGTTGTTTGCCTCTGCCAATAAAGAATCATAGAATCAAAGAATCATTGGATTGGGTTGGAATGAACCATTAAAGGCCATCTAGGTCAGCTGCCATGCAATGAGCAGGGACATCTTCAACTTGGTCAGGTTTCTCTGTGCCCCATCCCACTTGACCTTGAATGTTTCCAGGGACAGGTCATCTACCACCTTTCTAAATCTATGTCAGTGTTTAACCATTCCATAAAAAATTCCTTCTATTTATCTAGTCTGAATTGAACCTCTTTTAGTATAAAAATGTTACCCCTTACCCAATACAACAGTCCCTGCTAAAGAGTTTTTTCCCACCTGTGGATTTTCTGGCCAGCCAGGATGAGGGAAGAGATGAGAATCTTGACTCCATATTTCAGAAGGATGATTTATTATATTATGATATATATTATATTAAAAATACTAAAATAAAACTATACTAAAAGAATAGAGAGAAAGGAATCATCAGAAGGCAAGACAGGAATAGAAAAGAATGAATAACAAAGTCTTGTGACTGACTGAGACAGTCTGGACAGCTGGACTGTGATTGGCCATTAATTAAAAACAACCACATGAGACCAATCACAGATCCACCTGTTGCATTCCACAGCAGCAGATAGTCATTGTTTACATTTTGTTCCTGAGGCCTCTCAGCTTCTCAGGAGAAGAAAATCCTGGCAAAAGGATTTTCATAAAATATGTCTGTGACACCCACCTTGGTCCCCCATATAAAAGGTCACAATGAGAGCTTCCCAGAGCCCTCACTTCTTCAGAATGAACAATCACAGTTCTTTCAGTGTTTCCTCCTCATAGAAGAATTGTCCCATTTTTCTGATCATTTTTGTGACCCTCTTCTGGACCTGTTCCACCAGGTTCCTGTCCTCCTGTGCTGAAGAACCCAGAGCTGGATGCAACACACCACGTCAGTCTCACCACAGGGGAGTAGAGGAGCAGAATCTCCTTCCTTGACTTGCAAGTCACATTTCTGATGCAGCCCAGGTTACAGCTGTCTTTCTGGGCTATGAGCACACATTACCGGCTCACATTCAATTTTTCACCCACCAATACTCCCAAGTCCTTCTCTGCAAGTTTGCTCTCAATTCTTTCATCCCAAGTCTGTATTGATAGTGGGGGTTGCCCCATCTTCATCCTAGCCGTCCGGCAGTTAACTTGCTCTACTGGACTCAGATGTTCAAATCCTAAATCATGCCGTAACTTGAATTGCTGATCCAGTTTATGCCAGGAGCAAGCACCAACCTGCTCAGACTAAGTCTGGGTAGAAGGAAGAAAAAAACTCTAATGATCGAGAAAACTTGGAGCCAAACAAGGATACTTGAAGTTCATGTACTGTGCAGGAGTTCAACTCACTTTTCCTGGAGGAACTTTGGGTGTCCAGATCTCTTTCTGGGTATACAAACCAATTGTTTTGTTCTTAGATATACTGATTTTTTTTAAATGTGATCTGTTGAATGATACTGTTCTGTGTTTGCAATGGTTTACAGCCATATTCACAAAAACATCTGAAGCCAAATGTTCACTGGATTTTACCACAAGTAGTGGTGCATTTTTATTTTCTATTTCTTCAAATATTTTTAGCTGCAATTTATATGTTCAAAGTCCTTTATTATTATTATTTACAGTCATGAAACAATGCTTCATAATATAGATAAACAATGTTGGACCAGGAAAAGCAGATGCTACTTTAAAAAACCAAGCAGTTCTGGAAAAACCCAGAGACTGAAGTTCTTTTGGACAAACTATTCCTTCAGTATTTATGAATAACAAATTCACCCACTGAAATTAGGTTGTGAGTGACTCATATTCAGGAAAAGGCCAAAATTCATTGGACAATCTGTTCATAACAATAATTTAACCAGCTCTAAAAATATTTGTGGGGTTTTTTCTTACAGGGGGAAAAAAGTGTCTCACCAAAATGAACTTGTTAAAAGGCAAAAAAAAAGTCCAAGGACTGGTTTGCAACCCTGCAATCCAGCCCAAATAAGGACAGTATGTGGTTACACTATCCCAGGAGCAGAGCGCTGACTGGACTGTGCCTGACAATCTGATACTTCCCCTCTGAAGCGTGGGAGAGAGAAACCACTTGGCTGGTGTGTTGCAGCTCTCTGCCTGCCCCAGGGCAGGCCAGAGAAGCTCAGGGACGAAGCTAGCAGGGTCTGCCATCCCCCTGACACTGACAAGCTCCAGGAGCACTTTACAGTCATTTACTCGGAGCCAAGCAGCACCTAAAACTTTTACTCAGCACAATGCAAATATACAAGAAATCATCACTTAGTCCAAGTTTTCCAAAGTAATTTTCAAAATCTTGGGCAATAGATAGGTTTTGAACATTTGCATAGTTAGAAAAAAAGAAAAAAAAATGTTTGAATATCTCATGCTTTTTCTTTAATTCTGCAAGGTTTGGGTGTCCCAAACTACTGCTGAATCATTTACTTTGACAGTTCCTGCCTCATCATCCCTGTAATGATTTCTGACTTACTGAGAATGCACTGAATGCACTGGTATGTGGTACAGCATCAAATACATTCCTGAAATCCAAAGAAATTATATCTATCCAGCTAGGGTAATGTATCTCAAAAAATCCAAACACACTTCTCAGACATGAGATTTTTTTTAACCATTTCATACTGAGTGACCTTTAATAAATCAGAGCTAAACAAAGTCCTTATAGGTCAGTGCATGTATTTCCTCCATTTAATGTGCTCCAGTTTACAGGTATGTAGAAAAATGCTGTAATTTTTCAGCCTCATGCAAACATCCTCTAAATACAATGAGAATTCATGTGGTTCAGGCTGCAAACCTGCATGCCTAAATTCTTATGGGTAAGAGATCTTCCTACAAAAATGTTTTTTCCATGTATGACAATGGTTAGGTAGACTCAGCCTTACACTGCTAGGACTGTGTGTGGGATACCTCCCCCAGGCCAGAATCCCTGGCAATAAGATGCCACCACTTAGACAAAAGCTGAGTTGGATGTATGCAATGTCCACGGTCCAGGATATCTGTAGGAAAATGGCTTGAGAACCAGGAACAGAACCAAAGAACAAAGAAGTCAGTGTCAACAATGACTGATGAGGCTGAAGCCATTCATGGCAAGAGGTTTGATTTTAGTGTGAAAACAGCTGAAGGAGGCAGAAAACTGCCTGGTTCAAAGGCAAAATTAACTCAGAAATCTAACTCCATAGACTGTTAGGGAGCATGGAGGAAAACGAGGCAGGGAAATGGTCAGGGTGATTTAGTTGAGTTTTGCTTGGTTTTTGGGGCTACTGAAGGACTGATTGGCCTGTGATTCTTTCAAAAAACTTTCCAAAGACTGTGCAGATGTTTGCTGTACAGATGAGTATAGGTTGATTCTGCAAAATAGAAAAATTGGTTGTATGAAATTATAACAACTGGGTTTATGAGCTTATTTAAGAAATCTCATTCAGCTGGGCATGAGATGGGCAGAGTAGCTGTATGTGTTGGCTGCAGTGGGTGCAGGCTCACAATGTGCAGTGTGAAGTCAATCTCAATGTAAATGAAATCTAAAATACTGTTTACAACAGCGTCGTACAGAGTCTGGGCTCTCTGAGAATGTGAAAGAGAGCCTGAGTTTGCTGCACAGTTGACAGAAAGTCTCTTGAACACTTGCATACCAAGGAAGCAGTTGGTCTACCAGCACACAAATTGGCTGTGCACAAATTGCCTTCTCTCAGAGCCTCCCATCTGGAATCAGGACCTGATCCGTACCCATCATTTACAATGCCACCGGCGCCCAGAGTACTCCTAGTACTCCTCATCTTCCTAGCAGAGCATAAAAGTATTTGTTGCAAATTTATATAACTGCAATGATTGCCTTGTCATATCAGGATCAAGAGATAAACAGCTGCAAGCTGGGGAGGATGAAAATCATTCAGGGTAGGGCACTGGAGGAAAGAAGCCAGGAGCTGTCTGCTCATCCCTAGCCCTGCACTGATCTCTGGGACCCCAGTGCTGCACATTTGTGTCTTAGAGCAAACAGAATGCAAATTCCCAGCATTACTTACAACAGAACTTGCACAGTTTAAGTTAGATGGAAATGGAAAGAGGCTCATCAGTGCTGAGAAGCAGCTGAATGCTTTCAGCTGTACGGTCCAAATACAGCTTCAATCTTTCAGTTAGTGCGTGAGGAGGGACTTCTTGCCCATAAAGAGCACATTACAGGATTGGGGCCAAAGCTAGCAAAATTCTTCTGAAGCACTGAAGACATGAGTGATTTTTGTAACATAATATTTATTCCAGAGCAAGCCACCATATATCTTGTTTCTACCACACTCTAGAAAAAGCACTTCTCAAGGAATTGCCTTTTTAAACCAGAATAATTGTACTTCAAACTGTAGGACCTCAAACAGCATTGGATATGGTTCTGGCTGATAAGCCAGACCCCCAACTACCATATCCTTGTAGCTGTCACTGGTCTTTCTTCTGAATTAGTGTAATTTGGAAGAGGAGGATTAAAAGGGGAACTCTGTGTTTACAAAGGGAAGAAGGAAACCATCTGTGACATGGCTCTTTTTTGAGCATTTGCTGTTTGAGCGCTGTTCAGAGGTTTCTAATGCCAGAAGTGGTCCCAGCAGAAATGGATTAGTGGGCAGAAACAAGTGAGGAGGTCAAAAGGTGAAAAATAAATGCAATTTATCACATGTCTGTGCTGTTTGTCACCAGACTAGAGAAATTAAGGAAACCACACGGATATTATCACTTTGCCTTGGAGTAGGATGACCCCATATACATACAATCTGAGCTACTGCTCTGGGTTAGCTTGTTAATTGTAAAGTGGTGGTGAACTAGACCCAGCTAGTTTGCTTCATCTGGCAGGCTCCTGTCTGGGGAGTAAATGTATGTCAATAGCTTTAACATGTCCAACCTTTACAGTAAAGGGCCAGAGAGGACATTTCATACCCAGACTGGGAATTTTCCATGCCAGTTTTACTATTCAGAAAATATACTTATCACACAGGCACATATGCAGTAAGCACAAACGATTAGCATTGGAAATGACAACTTGTAAGCCAAGTTTTAGCTTTATGTGATTTGAAACAGCTGAGTGATAAATTAAAATAAAAACAAATGCCAGCAGCTCCTTAGCGCTAATGGGATTGGTGGGTGCTCCTGTCATGAGAGCCTGGTGAATGCATATTGTTATAATTGTCTGGGTGGAGGTGATAGAACAAACGTGACTCTTCCAAGCCAGTGTTGGCACTGACAATAATTGTTAACAGATTTAGTATCCTATTCACCTCTTTTTCCCCCTATAGCTTCTTCTTAACTTATCAGCAGATTTTATTTTTGAGTTATTAGGAATCACATCCTTCTCTTATTGATTCTTCTGAATTGCCAGCCAGCCACTAATTGTTTCCAGCTCTGAGGGTTCAAAATTACTGATTTCCTTTTAGATGCTTCAATCATTCATATATCTTCCCCTCCATCCCTCCACCCCCTTTTGACTTTCTTTGGCTTGAGGTTTTCTCAGAGGAGTTATCAGCTTAGTTAACCCTACTTGTTCAAGCCAAACTCTGCTCTCATTCCTTTGGCAATGGGGTGCTCAAGAAGAGTTGATAAACATAAATCCTCATCTAATTCAGTCCCAGCATTAGTGCTCTGAGTCTAAATACTCTGAATTTGAACACCTAGTTGATGTGCTCTTCAGGTGTACCTATAGCTACCTATATACACACATATACACGTACATATGCATATATCCATATGCATATCCATATCTATAGACATAGTGAGTGTGGGTGTTTATATGTAGATATACTACATTTACATGTAAATATGGATTTACTGTATAAATATAGCATATAAATAATATGTGCATACCTGCATTCATAGATTAATGCACGTGCTTGTATTTAAGGTCTGGCTTGCTACTCCGTTTTGCTTGCTGCTCCCGCTGTGCCACATGGCTCCTGAAGCAGAATGTCACAGCACTGAGATCAGAGTCACCCAGGAGTCACACATCAGGACATCACCAAGAGCAGCTGAGAGGTAGGAGCTGCTGACAGACTCATGGATAACCCAGGGCAAGGGGAAGGAGAGGTGACTTCTTGCAGGAGCTCTCCGACTGTTAGCAAAGATGACTTCAATTGTGTTGCATAGCTGGGCACTAGAAATGTGGGGACAATCTGCTGCTGGGGCACTGCAGACTCAAATCACTTGTCAAGAAGCAGGAACTGGTGCATGAGCCTGTGCTCTGTCTGCTGACCAAGGCCCCTCTCCTGCTCCTCTGCGCAGCAGTATCAGTGCATCCCCCTGTTCTCTTCTGCCTTGAATGACCAGCTCAGCTGCCCTTCATCCTCCTGGCACTGGGGGATGGACATTTGGAGAGCTGCAGGAGGGGAAGTCTTCCCATAGTGCTGTCCTTGCACAGGCACTGCTTGGCTCCCTAGGGTCAAAAGTCCCACCACAGCCTTGCCAGGTCTTTGCTCTGGGAAGCCCACACTAACACTGCATTGCTCCCTGGGCTTCCCACCCAATCCAGAGACATCCTGGAAGTGTGGCCAGGCAGCTGCCAGCACTGCAAGCCTCGCCCACTGCAGACAGGAACTTTCCAGGCCCTCAGCCTTGTTCAAGAGCCCAGCATTACTGTCCCAAGTGCATGTCACTGAGAGGTCCAGGTTAATATATTCTTGCAGAACCTATCACAAATTTTCCTAGGCACAATTTTTTTTCTGTCAAAAATGCAATGAGCTGAGCTTCCAGCAGTGCAGGACTCTTTTAAAAATGCATAACTCATAAATGAATCAATATAGGACTAATGTGAATCAGTACAAGGGCACTTGAGGACACTCTTTCTTTCCCTGTTGCATAGTTGCTCCCTCTCCAGACCTTGCCAAAACTAACCCATTGTTACACTGAAAGCAACTAATGGCAGCTGTTAAACATGTGGTTCAACTTTAGGGATCAGTCCCAGGCATGGAAATTAGTTTTTGCTTGGGTTAAATGCAAGTAGCAATTAGGTGCCTCTGCATAGTGAGAGCAGAAGTAGTTGGAAGCTGCTGCCCAGAGCAAGATCCTGCCTGAGAAGCGCAATCGCCCTCAAGGTCCATCCCTGACCACAGGCACAAAGGTGGACCAATGGACTGGTTGCAGCTGTATGCATGAGTGAAGCAAAGGCTTGAAGATGGACATGATTTTGGGAAAAAAACAGACTCATCTCAGTCATAATATTTCTTGGAAAAGAAAACTTGTTGAGGGTACAAAACAAAGCCTGGTGTGTCTTCATGTAATATTGCCTTGTCCTGTTTAGAACAGTTCTCCAAAAACACACAATACAGGATTAAAAAAAAAAAAAGAAAAAAAAAAAAGCTGAGTCTATTAAAAAAAGAAGAAGAAATTAGCTTAAATATCCAGAAAAGCCATGTTGTTACTTTTTCCATTGGTCCATTCCAGTCTTGTGCATTTTGGTTCAATTGTGAGTTCACTGCAGGAAGCACGCTCAGGCCACTCAGAGCGGCAGTCAGCATCCTGGAGTGATGTAGATAAGAAGCATCACAATGTATAAGTGAGTCAGAAACCCACTCAGTGTATGCCATCAGGCTTTGAAAGTCACTCTTCTACTCAATATATACAGCAGATATAGTGACTGTGACAGTAAGTGAGAGCTACTGCCCCTCTGTGTGTCTTCAACTTAAAATAAAAATCTTGTTCACTGCAGGCAAACCAAATCCTCTAAGCAAGCCTGGGTATGTTGCCCCTCTCCCAGCTGTTAACTTAGTGTAGTTTTCCAGTTCAGCAAAACTTTAGTCTCTTCAGAGCTCTGAAAGTCTACAGCAGAGTGTGTAGCCAGGGAAGTGCAATTCTATTTCCAAATCCACAGGCTCACTCTTACAATTGCACCCAATCCCATGCAATTATTATGGATTCTTATTCTATTTCTGTGGGAGAACCAGGATTCTTGAGTTGTGTCTCAGCCAAAAGAGAATTTTCTTTGCCTACAATTTTCTAGAAATGTCAACATATCACTGACACATTGGCTCTTGACAGATAAAGTGGGATGTTACAACTGAAAAACAGAAAGAAAAAAATATCTGAGTGTTGCAGATCCTTCTTCTCAAACTGAGCAGAGGGAATGGTTACCCTGTTGAATCACAGTGGGGCTGTGGCTGAGTAATTGAAAAGATATGTTGTCTGAGAAAGCACATTTAAAAATTCCTCTCCTTTCTTCAGCTATCAGGATACCACTGGGACTTCACCAGGTCCATAGATCTGCTGCATAATGTGTGAATGGCCATATCGCACCATGGAGTCAAGAGTTGAGCTGTTACGAGTACAGCATAAATAAGATCAAAATCAGAGTTGACTTCTGACGGGAGATATAATGGCTGTGGGTAAGAGCAGGAAAGTGGGGCTGGAGAAATTGGATGGGTAAAATACAAAACAGCAAAATATTTTGGGTAGATAGATTTGAAACATTCAGCACCATCTCAACTGGTTTTATCAAAACCTGCTTATCATTTTGAAAATGACAGGTCATTTATGCCATCACAAAATTACTGAAGGAAGAGGTAACATAGTTTACTTAGACTTTCTCATGACAAGTTTCTCTATAGACATTTCAGGTCATCCCAAGTATTGCTGTATCACTCTGGAATAAGAAAATCCACTGCAATAAATGTATTTACTACATATTTACACTGATATCACTTAATACAAGGTCTGTCTGAAAGATTTCTAACATGATGCTTCACAAACAGTGGCATGAGCTGAACTCTGTAACACAGGTTAAGGTCAAATAAATCTTCACACATCTGAAGACTTATGTCTTAGACCTTTTCATGTCTGAAGGATTTTACTACTGTGTCCCCTTTCCAGATATTACAGCCCCATAAAAGACTGAAAATATATTTCTCAATTTTTTTTCCCTCATCTGTCTGTGAGACAGCCACCTCAGTTCACATGGCAAGTACAAGAAATTATGGTAAAGCTACACAGATAAAAACTAAAGTATAGCAGTTTTAATGGTACTAAGGACAAACTGGTCTTAAGTTAGGCTTCAGTGGGCAGGATCAGTAGACATTAAAGGGAAACACAAAAGCAAAGAGAAACAGAGCCTGCATCACTTACATGTCATTGGCTTCTACTCTATTTCAAGGCATTATCAGCAAAATGTCATGAGCCTATCCATGCCACTTGATGCATTTTCTGCAGTTCAGAGCTTGATGCATTTTCTGCAGTTCAGAGTTGCAGTGATGAGCCCATGTGAGTTGGGGCTTTTTTGTCCCAGTGGTATCTCATGTGATGGTGGGGTTTTTTGGATTTTTTTGGGTTTGTTGTTTTGTTTGTTTTGATTTTAGGGATTTTTGTTGGAGGCAGAGGGAATTGCTCCTCAGTTTTGTGCCATCCCTGAGTTGCCAGCCTTCGTATTGCAGCACTCAGTGTCCAGCCCAGCAGCAGCAAGGTATTTGCCCCAGGTATGAATTAGACTGGGTATTCTAGCAGTAGCTTTCATTTGGCAATGTACTGTGTAATCTAAGTATCCTAAAACTTCAGTTTTTACGGACACACGGTAGTATTTCAGCTAAGGGATATTTTTTACTTTGAGGAAACAGGAACATGAGACTGCTTGAGCCATTGAGTTGGTTTCATTCTTGGACCCTCCCATGAATGCACCTGAGCAGCACAGCGGCCACCCACACAACATCTGTGGAGGGGCTCTTCCAGAGCTTTCCCACCTTCATGGCTACAAACAGCCTGCCTATATATGTTCACAAACTCCCTCTCTGTTCATTCAAAATCAATTTTAGGCAATCATTCTCAAATCAGTACAGCCTATGACTCAAATAAGCATCTCTCCTTTATTCTTTATGCCTCTTTGTAGATAATTTTACATCCCCTTTCAGGCATTTTATTTTTCTTCTAATGAACTGAAAAATATGCTCTAGGTCTTCTCTTGTATCTCTCTTACAGATTTCCTCTGCCCCTTTTTTGCTCTTAACTCACCATCCCTCATCATAGATGACTTAGACAGTGTCTGTCCTCTCAGGTGAACACTTTGCAGACACTTGGGCAATATAGCAGCATTTCACACCTCTCCTGCAAGTGCCTCACCTTTACAGTTTTCATGCTATTACGACTTCAGAGCATTGTAATTATTCTGAAACTAATACAATGCCCTTGTATGGTGTTACATCCATATCATGAGCTCCCAGTTTTCACAGATTACTTATGCTGAGTAACTGACGATACATTTTTTACTACTGACCTTGGTCCTATTTTTTCCCATTCCACCTTCTCCATGTTGTAAGTGTTATTGGCAAAATATCCTGAACCCATCCTCATAAATGGTGCCCTCTTCCATCCAATAATCCGTGGTTAATCAAGTAATTTGTATGTTCTCAGAAGCCAAAGATAAAACTACTGCTTCTCTTCAATTAACTAGTCTCTTCTGCTCAAAAAGCTGACTTGCCAGATGGTTTGTGCTTCCTCCTCCCATCTCAGACAGATCTGGCTCCCAGAGACTGGGAAAGAGCCCAGCACCGACAGCAGGGAGATTCCCAGCCAGGGGTATCTCCCTGGAAGTGGCTCTTTACATGAACTTCAGACTCCGTCCTGCCTATAAAAATATTGTTCATAATTTTGGTTCCCTGTCAGATCAGCATAATGGACTGGCAGAGCTTGTAAAATAAAATGGCAAACAGCAAGCTAGCATCCAAATCCACCCTTCAATTTGAAATGCAAAGTGTAATACTTTTCAGGAATCTGGAGGGCTAAATGAACAAGGAAAGTATCCTCCCCCAAAATGAAGGATTCATTTCAAAACATGCTGATACTTTGGCACAGAGCAGTGACTTCATCAGCAAAGTCAAAAATAAGAAAAAATATTATTTAGAAGATACTACCTCTGGGCCAGATCATCATATGTCACAAATTTGGATTAATTTAAACAGAGCTACATCAGTTTTTATCAGTTCCAAATCCACCTATTTCCCATGGTCTGGAGCATTATATTTCCAAATTTTTTATTTCCTAATATTTTCCAAATGTTGTTGGAATTTTAGGGAAACAGTATTATATTTTCCATTTTCCTTTTTCCTGTGTTTTACGACTCGACAATCCCTCATAAGGATTTCTTTTTGATTTCACAATGAAGCTCGTTAATAAAAACAAAAAAGCTTATCTGCTAGTTCTCGCAAGTTGTGTGGGGAATCATTAAAGAAAAATTGCATATTAAAACGCTGTAGTTTTAGAACACCAGATATTAAATTAAAGAAGAAAACTTACTGCCCAGTACTTTGGGAAGTGGCTACCATTCATGGCAAATTTCAAAGTAAAAGTGAGGAAAAGTGACTGTTAACAAATTCCACAGTCTTGATTCATTTTTTCATTCTTATAGTGACAAATGTCTTTGAATGTCCACTTCGCATTAAGTTAAATTATCTACTTGAGATTGGGAAAAATATTATTCATATGCTAAAATTTCATCTTATTTCTGCATTAGCACTATGTTCTTTTAAATCAAATTTTAAAGAATGAAGCAGCGGTTTGTAATTCATATCTGTACAATTTCTTACAGCTGTGCCAAAGCCTGCACCACAGTCCAAAGCCAATCTCACTTGGGCACTTTGTTGTGCTCAATACAACTTCTCTGAAATTGCTCAATACAACTTCTCCTTGGACCTCAGCTTCCTACGAGGGGAATTATTTCATCACAGATAGAGGTCAATGACTAATTGGTGTTCACACATCACAGGCAAAGGGGGCACCAGGACTGTGAAATGTGTGGAGTTTCATTTCAGCACAGCTGTAAAAGCCAGAGTTGGAATGTCTCCTGACTATCACACTCCGAAACACTCCTTTTTCTGTTGATGTTAGTTGTGTAAATATCAATTTACAATCAAAAATTTGACCACATTATATTCAGAGAAAATATGAACAATTTGAAAATGTGAAGAGAATTGTGGTTTTGAAATCTGAAAAATTGTAGGCACTCAAAAATAGCAAGTGGATTGGTTATTTTTTTAAACTTACCCTTTTGACCCAGTTTGCTCTTGAACATTCTTCTGAATATTTTTAAAATATTCATTAATAATCTGAGAATTTAGTCCACTGAATGTCTTTGAAATTCAGCTGTAAAATATCTCTGCCTTTCCATAGTCAACGTGGTAACTATATTTTGAAAAATAATCAGTCACTCAAGTAAAACCCATATCTCATAAAACCATAATTGCCATCTGTAATAAAGTTGTGCTTTTAATTTTGTTCCCTCACTGAATAATTTTAAAGAGTTTACATGGTATCCTGACCACCCATGCAGAATACAACAGCTTATTGCTGCCTGATCCTAATGATCCTGCCCACTGTACCCACATTTCCTAGTTCCTTCAGATGTTAATGCCTACCTACATTTATCAGGCATCATTCATCTCCATTCTTCCTTCCTTCAAAATTTAATAGTGAGAGCTAGCCAAAGCCCATTCCTTCAAACTCTACCTAGCTTGAGGGCTTCTAATCTTTGACAAATCACTATGAGGGGATTTGTTTGGGGTGGAATTCCTCTTCTGCTCCACTTGAGGACCTCTTGCTTGCAGTGTGAGGCTCTGCTCAGCTTTGCACAGTGAAGTGTAGAGGGTAGAGAATAGTTTGCAGTGAGTGACTTCTTAGGTGAAGTATGCTTTTAATGTTTTTTTGCAGATTTTCTGTGCTCAGCAATCCCTATGTGCTATGCTACTATCAAAATTATTTGCTAATTAAGACCCCTGAATACCTCTTGGTACCCCATGCACCCATGGGTAGTTTTACTGTGGCAGTAAACTCAGACCAATGCAGAACTGTAATGGGGTTACAAAGTGCAAAGATGATCTCATCTGGATGGAGGTGGCTTTTGGAGTAAGGACCTCTGAAGCACCCTTCTGTCACATTTTGGGTATCGAGATAAGCTCTCAAAGTTAGAAACTCTGGTGGTGCCTGATCTGTTGCCACGGGACACTCGCCAGTATGCAGAAGGGAGACAAGTGTGTTCCAGCTGGTCCCTGGTCTGGGCAGCAGCAGTACCAGGCCCATCATGAGTCAGGATACCTTTCTCCTGTGCAGTAACTCAGAAATCTTGTGCATTCACATATATGAGAAAGAACCAGGTGCTCAGAGTCATTCAGATTTAAGATAAACTGATTTCTAGAATAAGCCTTTTATTCATTTGGAACTGATGTCAGCAATTGAAACTGAACTCCTAACTGAAACACTTCAGGCTAGTTGCCTAAAATTTGGTGGAATGTATCCAGGCCCTAACACATACACTAATTCTTCTGGGTAGCTGTAGACACAGCAAAATTCATTATTTCCATGAAAGCACTTGATAGTCAGTCTTTACCATACCATATCTGCTGGCAGCACAGAGAGAAGTGTGTGTTTATAATAACAAGACAGCAGAAATTTCAGACAGTGCTTTGAATAATGCATTTTGCAGTACTTGCTCAGGCTTGTTAAATCCAAAGCAAAATATAAAAACCCAATATTGCTCTTTCTGTGAGGTTTATACCTCTGGTTTTTAATGGGATTTCTCTTAAAGGATAAGTTCATTCCTTTATATGCTACTAAGCATGAATGCATCTGAAAATCTCATTGCAACTTGCATTGTTCTGTTGGTACAAACTCTTCTAATCTTAACTTAGCCCCACAGCTCTGTAACTGGACTTTATCCTGACTTGGCCCTCCAGCCATTTCTTGCCTCAACTCTCCAAAATGATGACACTACTTGCATCCTGTAGTGAAACTTGAAGATTTTGCCTCTTCAGCTTGTAATCAGATACTCCATTGATGCCCACTAATTCATATGGACTTGAACCTTGTTGGGACTTACAGCCTCATTGTTACTTACATCCAGTGGAGGTAACATCATGGTAGCCACAGAATAGTTCTAAACCAGTGTCTATGAGGTATTGTGAACAATCAAAAATTTTGCTACCAGCAAAAGCCACAACTGACTACAACTGCACAAAAAATATGCAGCAGCTTGACTCTTGCACATGTACAGAAATCCTGGTAATTGTATGAGTGTACATCACTCACTTCAGCATATCCTGCTAAGAGCTGACTTCAGGATTCTTTGTCTGAACTTTGAAAACCTCTCACAGTGTTACTCCTACCTCCTCATCCAAATGTTTAAGTCCCTGTACATTTAAATATCAAATCTTATTTCTTATTCTCAACTAGTAAATCTTATCTCTTTCTAAAGCCCTCTTGAAATATTAGTGTTATTGAGCATGTTCTGTCATAAGTATTACTTGGTGGATTACATTGCCAAAATACATTTGTGATCTGTCTGAGCTTAGTCATTTTAAATCCATCCATTAATACACATCTGCTCACAGCTGAGTAAAATTCTCTACTGTAAATATAAAAGATAAATTTCCTAACAAGTCTTTTTGGTAGGTGTTTTCTGTGTGTGCCTTTTGTGTTATTTACTCCTAGACACTGGATCTTGTGACTCCTAGATCCTGGATCCGATCCCTGATTTGCATGAGACACCTTCTCTTGGCTTCTTTAAAGCTCAGCAGAGTGGCTTTGGTGGGCCAGATTTTCACCTGTGGGGCCAAATTTGAAAGCTATCTAAAATCTGAGGTGATCACATGGCCTAAACTGGTGCATCTGTCATGGCACAAAGCTACAGTCTGGGTCAAATCCTCTCTGCTTTGGTTTGCAGAGAGGAGGTGAGAACACCATCAGCAGTACCAGCGGAAGGTTTTTTGTGCCAGCCTCCTTGCTCTGTCAGCCCAGGCAATTTGGTTTAACCTTTCCACGGATCTCTGGGAAACACAACCAAGTCATTGCTGTTGAGGTCATTATGAACAAGAAATTATTTTGTACCAGTATTTTGTTACTAGCAGTCACAGTCTGTATAGATATTTTTGCCTTGCTGTACCCCTAATATAATGTGACTGAGTTTATCCCTCACTAAAATACCTTCAATAAAAAAGGTACAAAGTTATTTCACATTTCCAGTGGAGAAAGAGACAATGTCAGATGAGACAACAATAGAATTTAGTTTGGTTTCTGTATACAACAAGCCTTTAATTTTTGCTATCACACCTGTTCCTGCAGCCTTTGAATGGTTAAAAAACAGGTTTCAGAACTACATCTGATTTGCTTGAAGGGCACCAGAAGAAGAAACTCCTGTTTGCCAGATCAACCAGTCATCCATATTAGATATTTGGAAATTAACTGAGAGCATCAAACAGTTTGATTTATTTACCTCTTTGCTTCTGGAGACTACTCTGACAAAATGTTGTGCTTGCAGCAAGCAACCACAAGGAGTCTGAGCAAGATGGAATCAAGGTTCATCTTCCATCTCAGATGGGTTGTGGTGGAAAGGCTGTACTACACCTCTTGGGGTACCTGCTCCCAGTCCTTCTCTGCACACTTTTCTGAGTGAATTCAGCAGTCTACATGTGGACATCAAGTTTTAGTTCAAAACCTGGGGTTCAGGGAGTAGTCACAGACTTCTTGTTTATAGCAGTGGCCAGTGGTCCCAGGCCTATCTCCTGAGACGACAGCATGGGTCCAGGAGGGATCCTGTGCCCTTCTTTCTACACAGAAATAGTTCACACAGGACACTGCTAATTTTCAAAAGGCCTTACATATTCAGTGACTGCTGTCCAGGTGACGGGGGTGTTGGAGAGGTAAAGTCCGAGTCTGAATGGAGGCTGGCATGTATGCAGACTTAAAGAATAAATCATCTTTTTATGAGTGGGAGAAGGCAAACTTCCCAGGAGATGAGATATTCTGACTGCCTGTGGAAATGCCATTTTTTGAGACATAGAGCAGTGTTTGGTGGCACTTCTCATGGACATGTCAGTAAGATGTCTGCCCCCAAGAGGTGCACATCAGTTCCACCTTGACAGGAACCAGGACCCTAGATCGTGCCTGTACCTGCTGAAGCACCCAACAGACCCTTCCTGGACCTTCCTGCAGGTGCCAAATCTCCAGCACCAAGAGGAAACTAGGGCTTTTCTCAGTATCATGCCACAGCCCTCACATGGCTGGGTCCCACCTAGTTTTTCCCTCACTGGGTAAGGAGAATGATCATCCTGAGATGACTCACTCTCTAACTGTATTTCATATTTTTTCAACAGAATTTATGTCAGGCAGGGGAAGGGAATCAGTGGGAAACCAGCCCCATGGACACCATTTCCACATGGTGTCTCCAGTATGGCTTAATCTGTCTCACATAATCATTCCTTGCTTTGTAAGAGCTGTAGGGCACAGTGGCCTGTCCTCTTGTTTACAGGCAGTGACACCGAGTCCTTTCTAAAAACTGCATGTAGCACTTCCCTTCACTGTACCTCTCCAAGCTGCTGGCCCACCTGGTGCCCTTAGTGGCTGAGACAGAAAACAGCTTGGTTTTGTCCCCTCTGTTTTGCAAGTAATATTATCCCCCAAGGCTCTATACATATAAGAGTTGCTATGTGCATTTGGCTTGGATTTGTGAGTTACTTCCCCAGTCACTAGTAAAGAGCAGTGTCTCTTGACCTTCCTTCTTGAAGAAAAATTCCTCAACTGATCCTGCCCCTGAAGCAGGCAGCTCCAAGCCCCCGATACCAAGCCTCAGTGAGAGGTGCCACTCTTGCCTTTGCACTCTCCTGCATCTTGAACAACACACAGTGAGCTGCTTGAGGAGAGAAAACTGTCCTGCCACCCTGGGATGGGCAACGCACTGCTATGGGGGCACTACCAAAACCACTACAGCAGCAGCTGCTACTGCTCCACCTTCCACCCTGAGCAGTGTGGGGACCTGTGTGATAAAAGGTGTTTATCACCTCTAGACCTGTACAGTTAGCTGAGGACCTATCAACCTTGACTCACCCACCCCAGCTTCATCCTTGCCTGCAGGAAGGCACTGTGTCATCTGTGGTGACAAGTGAAACTGGCCTTATCTTTTATGAAAACCTCCCTCTCCTTCCAAAAATGAAGTGGCACATGTCTCATAAACCTGCCTCTGGTGGGAGATGTCTGTCAGGGCATAAAGGCAAGAGGAACACATTCAGGCACAGATGTACACCAAAGCAGATACAACTGCAGAAAAAATAGGGGGAAAAGTTGGCTAGGGAACAAGTATTTTTAATAGTGTTCCCTTTAACAGAACCTAAAGAGAAGTAACACTTCATTTTACCTTTTCTATTAAAGCAAAAAGCTCACCAGTGTCGGTTGTGTGCAGGTGCTATGCACAGTGGGAAACAACTCAAACCAGCATGTGTTCTTTGAAATATTTCTTTTAAACAGACACTAAGTATTTTCAGCTTTTGGAGAATGTGACTCAAAATAACAAGAAGATAAAATATCACCATGCTGTGCAAGGGAGGATATGTGCAGTTATCTGCTGTGATTTCATACTAATATTTAGCTATCATATAGCACTCTCTCTGCTGACCCCACTGTATAAACACTCAGTAATTAACCAGCACACTCCCTGCTATGCAGCAGGTAGGTAATATTGCTCTTACCATCCCCAAGCTACACAGAAGGAATTTAGACAGCGAGATGACAAACCTTATCCAGACCCACTTGGGAAGTCTAAGGCAAAGCAGAGAGTAGGATCAGTTCCTGCAAAATGTGTTCGCTTTCCCCCACTCTGCCTTTTATGTTACAGCCCAGAGACACGTAAGACTTCAGTGCAGCCCTGAGCAGAGAGGAGTCCACCTGCAAAAACTCCTAAAGCTGTTTCACACCACTGACAGTTTCTGGAGCAGACACAGCTCAGAGGGGAGCCACGGGAGTGCTGTAAATCAGGACTGAGGCATATTGGCAGAGCTTTGTGGGAAAGCTTGCCTGAGGTCTGCCTGTTACTTGTTGTTTTTCTCAGCGCTTTTGATGCTTCTTTTTCTTTACAATGAAGCACTGCCCCCAGTCATCCTATGCTCATCATTTACTAATTGTCCAGTTTAATTATCATATTTAGTTCAGCTGAGAAGGGGATGTGGAAACAAATAGAACATGAGCAATGCACTAATTTACTGTGGAGGGCAGCTGCAGACTCCCCACTGCAGGAATGGCTCGTGAGCCTCCCACAGCCTGTTGTGCCCCAGCAGGGACAGTGCTTGTCATCTGCCCTTCAGGAAGAAGGTCTTGGTTCATCACATTTGCATTTACTGCCATTAGAAGCAGCAACCAAAATGGTACAAAATGGTTCTCAAAAGAAAAAAAAAACCAAAACCAGACCAAATAATCTTACACGTGTAAGGATTAACTGCTCACATTTTGCACTTGATTTTGCTGTAAACTTTAACTGATGAGGAAGCAGAGTTCAGGGACCACTGAGATTATTTTCACCACAGGAAATTATGTGAAGTAAAAGGCAACCTTCATAAGGAAATTGGTAAAATCTCATTAAAACTTCAATTTACTTTAAGGATTGCATTTTTTCTACAAGGATGTCAGCAAACTTGGGAAGGCTCTAAGAAGCACTGTCCATTTTTCCCATTTTCTTCCCGAAGGAATCAAATATGCAATTTCAGGGACATTTAGACAAAAACAGCTTTAGAGAAAGCAACGGCATTTTGCTGAAACAATATTAATAAAGTTTTGGCTTGGCTATTGAAAGAGACTGTTGGTTTCCTAACTTCATTGCATGGAAACTGCTTATGACCCATGTTTTTCTTACGTGTGTTTCCAACACATTCTTATTCCCTAGTATAAAAGACATCCACTTAAACTGCAGCAACATTGCCACCACTTCTAAAACAGGCTGGTGCAATGCAGTCCTGACTATCAGAGCTCACATCTCTCACGAAAATCAAACTGCATGTTTTTCCAGGTGCTGCCATCTTGGAAACAAGACACATGGGGACCAAAAAATGTGTTTCAGGACTTAACCTGAGGCCTACAATTAGAATTTTTTATTGAACCTAGTTATTGCAAACTTCTTTCAACTGAATTGTACATTTGTTTAAACACCTTGAAACTCATATTTGCTCTGGCTGTTGAAGGAATGTATATTCTCAGTCAGTAGAAGAAAATAGTGCCGTTTAACATTTCTCATAGCTGAAATGCTTTATTTTAAGCAGTTCAGTTTTTCAGAGATTGCAAAGAGATGCTGCTGATGTTTTAAATGTGCAGGGTGAAGTTTCTCCATGGAAGCATGCTGTGCTGTACACAAGCAACACAACACACCCCAGTGCAAACGCCTATTGATACATATGCATAGCACCATTCAGAGTCCCTGTGCAACTCAGGTAGACTGCTACAGGCCTATTTTCTGATCTATTTTCTTGCATCTTTATCTGCCTTCAGATGAAGTTAGCCCTGGAATCTAAACTAGCTCTTTAGCTGGAATTTTAAAGGAGTCTAAAGAAACTATGCAGACTATATGCAAAACTCCCTCATCTTCCTTGAGAATGAGATTTTGGTTCCTAGTTTTCCCCCGAAAATGGGAACAATGATAATTCTTTTTGCCTAACATTTGCTTGTCTGTTTTACACGTTCATATAACTCTTAACCCACCTTGACTGAACCCTCCAGGTGTTATTCTGGTTTGAATAGCATAATACAGATAGCAAAATGCTATCTGCTCCCAGCTGTTGTCTCAAGGACCTCAGGGTTACAAGAGAACAGACACTGACTCTGCAGAGCAACTCCTGGAACATCTCTCCATGTCAGATCACAGCCTCAGCATGTGAGCTGGGAAAAGACTTCTGGCCTGTCCAAGGATGTTAGAGAGACTCAGTCCAGCCCTAATATCCATGTGGGGACTCCTTTTCCGTTAGATCATGACAATGAAAACATGAAGTGCAGAAAGATAATTAGGTGTTAGGAAATTTTGAGTGCTGTCTAGCTCTGGGTTTGACCAGAACATAAAACACATAGAGAAGTGGTCACAACACCAAGCCTGAGAGAGTTCAGGATGCATTTGGATAATGCTCTCGGGCACATGGTGTGATTCTTGGGGATAGTGCTGTGCAGGGCCTGGAGCTGGACTCAATTATCCTTGTGACACTCTTCCAATTCAGCCCATTCTGTGATCCTGTGATATTTCATGAGCAACTTTTTGTATTACAACATTTCTCAGATTAACACCATAAAAATTAATAAAATACCTGAAATTACAGCTCTTTCAAATGGCAGTGCATTGGGTCCTTTCTTGTATTTTTCTCTTAATCACCAGGATTTCTCAATGGATAGATCTTCACACATGAACTTCAATCTGTCTCTGATTGCATCTACTTTTCTCATAGTCCTTGTCATTTCTAGTCTGTGTTGGAAATGCACAGTGATATTAATATAATTTCAGGAGACATCACTGCTAGGATATTTTTGCTAATGATTTTCTGAAGTATTCCCAGCCCCTGCTCATCCTGTGGTTTTATCTGATTTTAGATAGCACTTAAGTAACATTTGCTGCTATTTCCAACCCAGCTACATGAGGTAGAGCACAAGTTTTGTAACAATTTTGACAGGAACAATAAAAAGACATCGGTATTTTCTGGGGTGATGTGGGTACATCTGTACTTGTTACTCTTCTCCTGGTACAGTGAAGAATTTCCCACCCTTTATTCATAGTTCCTGGCCAGATTGATCAATGAGGAGAAATCCCATTCCATTGAAAGTAAGTCAGACATAATATACCAGTCAACTGGCATAATGGTAAGAAATCTCCCTCTCTATTCCACTCCTTTACCTTGAATATTTCTGCAATCCCTTTCTCCATGAGGAAACAAAGCACTGAAGGTCAGGACAGATATGAGAAGAAAGAGATTAATCCCAAGACTGGCAGCCAACTTGAAGAAATTACTGACTTTGCAGTAAGACCTACAAGTGCTTAAAGTGTCTTCACATGTCCTTCCCTGACTCTGCCCCCCCTCCATCATATGTAGCCTTCGCTTTGCTAAAGCATTAATTCACTTCTCTGAGCCTATACAGTTTCTCTCTATATCCTCAACCATGTCTGTGGCTTATCACTGAGATTGAGACTTTACTCACAAACCAACAAGCCCAGAACTGCACTGAGTGTCTAATCCCATAGGGAAGCCTGTTGCAGCACCTTGAGAGGGAAAAACTATCTCGCTGAGAACTGATAAAATACCTGTCTACATAGCTTACAAACCCAACTGCACCTTTGCTATAATAAGATCTAAGTCACATCTGATTTGTTACCTATTATCTTCCCAAAATCTTTATAAACGCACGGTCTTCCAAGTATTTGCCTCCTGATGATTATGCAGTTAGGATGTTTCTCTTCCTGAGATGTATGTTTGTGTTGTCTCCTAAGTTGAATCTAATTGTGCTATTTCCTGCACATATTTCTAACCCTGAAAGTCCCTTTGGAGAAATGTACATGTGAAGAAGACTAAGCAATCACTGGGGCCAGAAAAACAGGAACCAGAAGGGAAATAAAATTTCACAGTTCCCAGGTCCTATTTATTTCATAGGCATGGTGCAGATTGTAGTTAGAAATCAGTAACATGCAGGCAGGAAAAACAAAACTGATCCCTGAGAAAGAGGGACAGGAGAGCTGGTAATGCATTACCAACCTCCTTTTACACACACATACACACACACATAGATACATATATATATATAAATTGTATTATCATGTAAATAAAGTAATTAAATAAAATCAGGATCAGTTATAATCCCTGCAGACTTTTTCCAGCTCAGTATATTGCTGTTTACCATTAACATTTGTTTCCAATCTTTTATTCAGTTTTCACTCTATATAATAAAGGTCATGTCCAAGTAAACGTTCCAAAGTCTAATAAGAAAGAATTCATGGGGTGTTTTCATCAGTGAAATATTCCATTGGAACCATTCAGGTACAGCAGTGATCTGCTTTAGGATTTTGATAACACACACACGCACAAACACACACACACACTCGTATTTCTCTTTTCTTTTTTTGCAGAATTCATAGGTCACTTAGATTGTATGACAGGCTAACTGGTGATTTGCTATTAAGATTTTTTTAAAAGATACTCTGCTGCTATACCTAATAGTAATGATTTAAAGAATATTTTTCTGGGTACTCAGGATCATTGTGTATTCTCATCTTCAAGAAAAGTCTTGATAATAACTACAAAAATCCTGTAATTTATCGGATTTTTAAAAATTTAATGGCATGTATCTGAGGCAGTGAAAGATAATTGTTCAAGTGTTCCTCATCACACAGAAGGTGTCTAGTGTAGGATTTTACTTAAGAAATTAATAATTCCATTCCTAGATTGCCAAAACAGTTCAGAAGACCATTTCTGATAAACTCAGTTCCTTAATGGAGTTAGAGAACTTGTTTCATGAAACCTTAACACTATTTTGTATCCTTTAGACTACAACTTTTGTTAATACACATAACAGATTGGTCACAATGATCAAAATGTTCTCCTAGACTCTGGAGGCTTTGAGAAGAACCTAGGTTGTTTTCTAGCTGAAATATTTATGACATTTCCAACTTGGGTCAGTTTCAGTTTGGAAAACAGGTGGAGTTCAAGGGCTCTGAATAAGTTTCGTTCTGTGATTCTTGCTGTATTCGTAAGTTTACCGGGCTGAAACTCACACGGATCAAAACCAAGGAAAACGTTCCCATGAATTCCTGTGAAGACTGAATTTTTGGCAACTCTGCTGAAACCTAAAACAAGCATGAGAGAGCTGCAATTGTCAAAAATTATTCATCAACATTTTCACTCTATATGAGTCTGTTTTATTTATATAAAATTTTCTATGTGTTAGGATGTATATGAGCTGTTTGCCTGTAACTTATCATCAGCAAATCTCTGGGCAAGCACCAGGATTTGAGTGTCTGTCTTCTTGTGGCCTTACTACAGAGGTGCTGAGTTCCTGCTGATCTCACTGTGCTGAGAGCTGTAAGCACTCCTCGCCACCAACTGTGAGACCACTGGTCAAGAAAAATGCAGACATACTGGCTTGTGTGTGTCAAAACTGCCAAATTTGCAGTTCCCTCAAAATTTGTTGAAAGGCTTTAGGCAGGTCTGCTGATCTCTGTCATCTGAATTACAGAATCCTGAGATGATCCTAATGCTTCCATGCCAGCCCAAATCAAACTAAATCAAACTGTACTAAGCCACCTGAATTTAATTCTATTATGAAACAGAGGGGAAATCCCTAGCTATAACAGCAATAGAAGATGCTTTTCCTTGGAAAAATAGTTACAGAGGATCTGTATTCATAGCATAAGAGGGGAAGGGGGAGGGGGAGGGGAAGAGGGAAGGGAAGGGAAGGGAAGGGAAGGGAAGGGAAGGGAAGGGAAGGGAAGGGAAGGGAAGGGAAGGGAAGGGAAGGGAAGGGAAGGGAAGGGAAGGGAAGGGAAGGGAAGGGAAGGGAAGGGAAGGGAAGGGAAGGGAAGGGAAGGGAAGGGAAGGGAAGGGAAGGGAAGGGAAGGGAAGGGAAGGGAAGGGAAGGGAAGGGAAGGGAAGGGAAGGGAAGGGAAAGAAAAAGAAAGAAAGAAAGAAAGAAAGAAAGAAAGAAAGAAAGAAAGAAAGAAAGAAAGAAAGAAAGAAAGAAAGAAAGAAAGAAAGAAAGAAAGAAAGAAAGAAAGAAAGAAAGAAAGAAAGACATTAAGTAATATGGCAAAAATAAATATATTACATATTACATATTACATATTACATAAATATATTACATATTACAATATAATGCCTGTTTCTACCATTTTGTCAAGGTGAAAAAGTCTCACAATAGGAGCAAACGTGCCAAGTTTACATGAAGGGGTTCAATGTGTAGGGTAGATGAGCCTTTATTCATCTCAGTCCTCTTCACTGTCTCTGCCCCTGACCTTCTCTTCAGCTCCTCACATCTAAGTTTCTTCACCCTCACCTAAAGAGAGAAAAATGTACAGATGAGTATCATAACTGTGCAAATAGTTCCTTTGTGAGTATTTGGATTTCAGGAGTAAGAAACAAAGTTGAACTTGTTCAGCTTCCAAGGTTCTCAAGAGGTACCTCTCTGACAGAGTTATAGTTGCCCCAACAAACCTTCCATACGTTGTATTAATCAAAAGGGGAAAATAAAGGAAGGGCAAAATCTCTTCAGAGCCTTTTGCATATGAGTGATGATCCTGTTATTGAACTGGAGAACCATTCCCCAAGTAACCCCCTGGAGCATTCCTGACCTGGAATGCAAACAGGGAAGATTATGTGCAATAATAGTCAGGAGGAAAAAGCCAAGATATTCCTGCAAAAGAACACTTATTACCATGTTCTATATGTATATATAACATTGTGAATAAATAACTAACTGGATAGTGTTGACAGCTTTGCTGTGTCTAGCAGGAATGAATGCACATTTAGATACAAATTGGCAGCTGCTTTTGAAGTGGAGGGGCTTTCACTCACAGCGCTGGATCAGTACCTGTGTGAGAATTGCAAATCCACGTTTCCATGAACAAATAGCTGCCTCTAGTTTATAAAAAATGTAAGAATAGAAAGGAAAATTGTTGTCTTGTGGGCTGCTCTTCTGCAAACTTGATCTGCAAGGAAATTCTTATAGTGTAGGTCATCTGGTTTATTGGTAAACTAAGAAGCCTGAAGAGAGGGAGGGGACTGATACCGCATGAGGTGCAGAAAAGTCTCTTTAATTGCAGAATCTCAAAGCAATATTTTTCTGGGTGTTTCCCTCTCCGCTTCTCTGCTTATGTTTCATGTTCAGTCCACAGCCACTTTGCCCAGTGCTGTTCCAGTGCAATGCATAATGCAGAAATATTTGAAATGGGAAGTAGTTAGGGTTATTGTAGCAGTGAAACTGAAGTAAGGACATTTTAAAGTCAGGGAAAGGAGAAATGAGCAGTTTCTATTTCTCAGTTTCTGTGTTTCAGAGCTGGCTGACCCCACTACAGGCATCAGGCACAGTAATAGCACCTATGGGGAGCAGCGTTGCCATCTGGGCCCAATGGAGCTGCGCTGACTTACCCCACCTGAGGATGCAATCTGTAATCTTTCACAGGTGGATTTGGCCAGAATGAGAAGTAGCAAGATGAGGAAAAATGAAAAGCAATGGTAACAAAGTTACCACAGCCTCTTTTGCTTGCAATGAAAAATAATTTTCAGAATTTTGCAGTCTCTTTTCATCACCTTTTCTGTTCCCTCCCTTTTTTTCCATTGTCATTATCTTTTGCTCTGCTTGTCTTTCCTGATTGGGTACTTTGCTCATTCCCTCTTGTGTGGTATTGATGCAACATTTTTGTGGATGTTCAGCCTCCTGATGGACCTGGGTCATGGATGCAAAGCCTGTCCCTCAGGCCACTCTGCCCCTTATTCTGCTGAAAGAAAGCCATTCCTTACAGCTCTCTTCCTCAAATATGACCACCAGACCTGTGGCACCATTACCCTCAAACTAACAACATTTAGCAAGTTGAAAGTAGGGAAATGTTCCAGTGGTCCAGCCAAGTAAATGTTTATGAGGACACAGAGCATACACAGCACCTCTATGTATACACAGAGGAGATGATCTAAAAGTTTCCTGTTACTGCAGTAGAGCTACTAAATGGAAATTGACGGAATGTGAAGAACATTATCATGGAAACATCAGCAAGCAGACTAGCCTGTGGGAAAACATCACAAGAAAAGGAAAAAAGAGATCCCCTCCACATTTGAAAATTTGGATGAAGTGCTAAGCTGCAGGGGTTGGTTCCTGAACTAAATGTCAGTGCTTTGGGGTCAGTGACCTTACCTCTACAGTACTTTATTGGTAGTGTGATAGATAATTTATAGCTTTAAAAAATGCTGGAAGGACATACTCTTTCATGGAACATCTGGTTTGGATTTGTACTATGTCCATTATTCTTATTTCTGACAATCTATAACAAGTCTGTATAAATTTGTTACCAAATTGCTATTTTCTAATAGATATAGAAAGTTTCCATTATTTGATGATATTATTGTCACAGGGATACATATGTCAAGCCCAAAAGCTCCTATGAAATGTATGAGTGTGTGCCAGGATTTCATTTGACATAAAGACTTTAATTTTAAATGAAATCATATAAGCAATAAAGTTTCACCATTTCAGCTTGAATTCCTTGTAATAATAGCCTTTTGTTTTTTTCCTTCTTTTAAATAAAATTGACACTGACAGCATATTGGCAAGGTTAAAACAATACTGTTATTACAAGCATTTAATCCCAATAAAAAGGAAATAATGTTGTTTTTTTTTTTTAGTATTCCTTTGAAGCATTACTGCCTGATTACTTCATAATATCTTTATCTCTTAGTTATTCCTTGCCAAGACTGTGCTTCACTCCTCTGTCTGTGAAGAATGTCATTTTCTCCCCAGACAGAAACAGAATTTATTTCAGTGGCTGTGAAATTCTTTCCTATTTCTGATACTCTTACAAGGATCTCCAGCAGTGATTTATCATGGGAAATGGGTTTTAATTACTACCATAATTTGCATTGACATTGCAACAATCTGTAAGCTTGTTTCCCTTGTTTGGCCAAATGTGATTGTTTGCATAAGCAACAACTTGCCATTTCCTTCATGCTGGCGACACTGTGTTCCTGTGACCTGGAGAAATCAGTGCATCATCTGCTCCCTCATAAGTCAGTGGGGTTTTGCTTTCTACTTGCATGGGAAAAGAATAAGGTTCCAGGTAAGAAATTGCTGAATGAGCTGCTTTTTACACCTTTTTCTTTACAGAAAGTTAATCTTTTTTGTGAGATTCAAGAAAAATCACACAAAACCTTTTGTTTCTTTCATTATACTATCCTAGCAGCCAAGGGTCACTGCTGAAATGTTATGTCTGCTAGAGACTGCCAAAGTTTGTCATTAAGTACGATCACTTGGGAATGTTCCAAACATTAATACTTTTATATTTGAGATAATGATATTTTCAGTCAAGCAATATGCAATTTTTGCCAAACCCAAGCAATGCAAATGCAGCTTCTCTTTGGTCATATTGGCAAGACCTGTATCACGTGGCAGGTGTCCTCCACAGCTTTGGTCCCCTGAGAGATTGCTCTGGGGCCCTTCTGGAATATTTTGAGGTTCCCTCTTGACTTTGAGCCTGGGTTTCCTCTGCAGAACTAGCCAGGATTGTCTGGAAATGATGCACATCTGAGTCTTGTCCCAGCAGGAGAAACACTCCTGGATCCCACACTGTGGAGGAAGAATTTATCATTGCCTATTCCCATTATTCTGCCTCTCTGTTCATTTTATGACAAACCATAATAAAACAACTAGCAAATGTTCAGTCTTGCCATTGTTTGTAGTGTATTTTTCAAATATAATTTGCTATTTTCACTTTTCAAAAATCAAGGTCTGTGACAAGGCAATTCTCCTATTTTCATGCCACACATTAACTTCACCTGCACAACAAACACATTTAAAACATAATCACTCATCCTACTGCCACTGGAGATCAGCAATTTCCCATCAACACAGATGGAAACAAGAATGGTCTGTGTCCTGGTTTAAAGGACAGGTGCCTGCCAAGTAAGGCGGGAACCTCCTTTGGAATGGAAAATATTACCCCCTTCCCTCCTAATTATTATAACTTTGAAATTACTGGGCTTTCAGGCAAAGATATGGGAAACGGAATAACAGTTATTTACTAGAATATATATTTAGATATATATAAAACAAGGCAAACAAACAACAACAGCAGCAGCAACAACAAAACCAACCAGGAGCCCACCCGCAGCCGCAGGCCCTTTCCCCCTTGGTGCAGTTCCAGTCGCGGCCGCCAGGGGCGCTGGTGGCTCCCGGCCGGGCAGGGCCGGTGCGATGATTCCCCCGCGCCTGCAGGGGGCGCTGTGGCGCGGGTGCGGCCGCCTCAGCCCCCTGGACAATGGCGGGAGCGATGGGAGAGGGCCGGACTTTGCAAAGTCCCGGGGAGCAGCTGGTTCTGCTGCCTCTCCACATTGTGACATAGGCTGTAGCAGGAACCTCAGAAACAGCAAGCTGGAATGGCAGAGGCGGGCACACCCAGCGTGGTAAACAAAGTGTAGCAAAAGCTCTGAAGCCCACTGGGGGTCAGGTTAAAGTGTGGCAAGAGAAGCCTGAAGGATTGGCAGAGAACAGCAGCCGGGCTCCCACACATGGCCCCAAGAGGCTCCCTCAGCCCTGGGGAAAGGGGTTGCAGTCCTGGGTTTTCCCCTCAGGCACCCCAGCAGATGCTGAGGGTCCTTTTTCTGTGAGATCGGGTGTTGAACAGGTCCCAGTTCAATGGCTGCTCTTCCAAGCAAAGGGTCACCCATGGTGGGAGAAGCAGTGAAAGGCTGAACTCTGCCATGGCAGCGAATTCCCTCCTCAGCCACAGCAGCCCGGCACCAAGACCACGACTGTCTCACCTCCAATCCTGAGACAGAGAGAGCGGAGCCCAGCCCCTTACCCCCCAGCCAAAATGTCACCATATCTCTGCATTTCCCAAGAGAAAAAAACCAAAACCAGCTAAGTGACTGCAGCCAGCTGCACTCTTGCCCCCATCTTGGCCATGTCTTTTGTCTCAAGTATCCATCATATCCATCATTCCCAGCTCTTAGGCAACAAATGGGAAAAATTTCCCTGAGAGAAAGAAAAAAGAAAAAAATAAAATCGTAACCTCCAACAGTCTGCTCCTACATTTGACAAACCTGTATCTTAGTAGTAAAAGTACTTTGTGCGTATAAACTACAGTTCATGCAAAGATCCCTGTTCCATTACAAAGGCTGAATTATCGTCATCCATATTTTACAAATGGCCTGCCAGTGTCGCAATGAAAACCATTATATCAGTGTTCCTTCAGCTAGATCTTTTTAATCACTAGTAGCCAGGGCTGAGCTTTAATTAAAGTCCCATGCCAAATATCAAACTAGTATGTAACCCTCCTCATTGTCCCCTGGTGATGCTCCATGGAAGTAATAGCAATGAGCTTGAACAGGTTGCTGAGTGCTGCATATTTGTAAAAGAACATCCCTAAGACCAGTGAACACTCCACTCCACCAAAAGTTTGAGCTGTTCCTAGGGGAAAGCAGGACTTCTCTAGCTGGGCTACTTCCCTCAGGAAGTTGTAAAACCAAACAGAGAAGTACAGCTATAAATGCAGGGTGATGTCAAGAAAGAAGAAATCAGTCCACAGCATTTATGATCACAGAGCAGACAATCTTTCCTTTAGGAAACAAGTTGTTGGGGGCAAGTCTGTAAGTCTTTTCATTCTGTATGTGCACTGGAAGGTTTTGAGATCTATTCATGGACACAAGACAAAACAGTTGGTAAGAAATTCATCCTTCCAGTCAGGTCATAGAAGGCTAATCTGTGGAAAGAGAGCAAGGTTGTACAATTTGCAGCCTAGAAGGTACTGGAGGAGCAGAAGAGAGCAAGAATAAAGCCCAGAGTGGAGGCAGAGTAAGTCCAGGGGTGAGTGAGATGTCCTTATTGCCCCCTCAGACCTTCAGAAAGTGGCAGATGCTGGCTCAGCCTCCTTCTAATCCACAGGGAATACCTGGAAGTGGAGCCCCTTCTCTGTGATGATGGGGACAGTCCATGCCTATGAAACTGTCTGCTATACACACTCAACAGCAATATAATTTGGAATACATTTTTCAGGGACTCTAACTTCACACAGGAATGGAACAGAAATCTCTGAAATAGATCTGACTGGAATTTTTTTCCAAAAGGATTTGTTAGATCAACAAGTCTAACTTCTGCGAGTACGTAAGCTAGAGGATGTCACAAATATGTTTCTATTTTTTAGGATCAAAGACTGATTAAACTAGGAAATTTCAGTCTTCAGGTATTTTAACAAAGCTACAAGCAAAGAATAGGGTAGGCTGAGAGTCCCAGTATCTACAAACCCAAGAGATATGGGAAAAGAGCTCCAGCATGAGAAATTTCAGGCAACCCCTCACCCCCCACAGAACTTCTCTCAAAATGAAAATTCCTTCCTAACCCAAATTTGTGGATTGATATTAATCTGATGAGCAAGAAGTGAGAGTTCAGGCTGAGAAACTTCAATATTATCTTAAAGCATTTGCGTCCCTTCTGCATTCCCATTGCTGGTTGTAGTTGATCTCTCATGCTTCAGGGAAAGTCAAAACATCTCCATGAACTCTGAAAAGTGTATAATTGCCATTTGGACTCTGAGAGGAAAAATCCCTTCCCCATATATTTGCAGAGATTGTGAACTATCTTACACTGAGCTGGAAAAGCCTTGAATGAAAGACAAGCAAGAGAAGTTCCACAGCCAATGCAAAAAGGGGGTGAGCATGGTTTCACACACTCATTAGCCTGTCACAGGCTAGCTAGTGTCCAAGAAGCTGTGACAAAACATATATTTTTCTAAGTCTATATTCCTGTGTTGATAGTGCAGCATTAACTTTGCCTGTACTACTTGCTCAGCAATGATGGTGTTCTACTAATGTTACAGGGACAGTCATGGCAAAAGATAATGGAAAGAGGGTTGCCAGTTATAAAAACCATTCTCTACTTTTGCTTCTTCCCACCTGTGTCCCCATGCTTGCCTTGTCCTGTGAAACTTCTTGTGGAACAGGTCAGGCCTCCTTCTCTCTTCAGCAAAAACTGAGCAGTGCTAGTATCAGCTTTACCAGAGCACAGCAGAGTCATGTGGATGTTTATGGCAATAGCATTGGTATTATATACAAGACGAAGTTACAGAAAAGACAGATTTTTGCTTCCAGATCTTGTTCAACTCCTCTGCCAATACCCCCACTTGGGCAAGTTGTCTGTTATTTGCACATGCTGAGCTACTCCTTGGCACTGGTTATATAGTTTTTAATTTTTCCTAATGATTCTACAAGCCTGTGAACAGATGTATTTTAAGTATTACCCAGTTTTTCCAGTTCACTCGGAATATAGCAGTAACCTCATCAAAAGTGGGTGGACCCTTGCAGTACTGATAGAGACATATTTCCCATCTTTCTTCCTTCAGCTTCATAGGCATTTTTTCATATGCACTTCAATTATAACAATAAAAATATCTATTGGATATCCATAGATTTCACCAGCATGCATGGTGGATGCCCCCTGTCTGGGTCAGTGCATGTAATAATTTGTCTCCTATGGAATTCATTCAATTCAGCTGAGTCTGAGGAATCACATACATGAATTCTAATAGAAATGCACAATATATGTTCCTAAAAACATTATTCTCAAGAGGAGTAACCAATAAGTAAACATTGGGAATAATAGGAAAAAAATCCTTAAATTCAGCACAATAAGAGGTTTGAAATACATGCATGAAAGTTGTTGTCTTTGACTGTAAAAAATACATTTCATGGTCTCATGTGTGATGATAATTTCATGCTACATGGCTATTAGTTAATCTGCTTTTCCACAGCTGGGTGAAAGTGCCTAATAAGATGCTTATCTCCTTATAAACCCAGACTTCAGTAGTTTAAAATCCCATCACTTTTTTATTGTAGCTCAACCTAGCAGTTCACTATTTTAGCCTCAGAGGAGTCAGAGAAAAGTTTTTGCAGAAGGATACAAAACCCCAAACTAAATTCCTGCATTTGTATCCAGCTCATGGAGTTTTTTTTAGCTGCCTGTCTTTGCATGGGTATCCATGCAAACCATCCTAGCCGTTCTTAGCCACCATCCTTCTGTGGGCAGTCCAGCCCAGAGCCCTGCTGCAGGGCCAGCACGCTGCCTGTGCTATGGTTAGTCCTCAGAAGGGGCTGTAAGCCATCTCCAGCAGCTGGCAGGTGGGAAGCAGAGTCGCTGTGGATGGGTGAAGTAAATGCTCTGAGGTGAGCAGAGAAGCTATTTCCTTAAACTTACACAGCAAGTGACTGTTTGAGTAGGGAGCAGAGGTAGGTCTTCCTTTCCTACTCTGCCTCCCAACAAGCATCTCCCACAAGTGTGTGCATTTCTCCTGTGTGGAACTCACTTTTTTCTGCTCAATTTTGTTAAAGCTTTTCAGCCTATTTTTACTTTGAATTCACCTAGCATCAAATTCCAGTGTTTCTTCTCCACTATGCCTTCAACTTCAAGGCATTCTGCTGCCAGCTTTACTGGTATTCTCCTGGGTATTCTGTGTTTTCACCTCCTTTGAGTCCCCAGCAGCTGTTGGACTAGTGAAAAAAGGGAAGTAAAATATTGGCCAACAGTGCAAGTAGGGAAAAGAATGACCAAAATACCTTGGAAATCTGGGTAGAATTATTTCATACATACAAAGGATCTTATTTTGGTTTTTCTCTTTTAAACACATCTGGACTTTAGTTGGATGAGAGGTCTGAGTCCTTCTCTGCAAAACCAAGTGAAGTTGCAAAACAGATCCAGATACCAGTGGCTGTGTGGCTCAAGGACTGATAGCTAGAAGCATTGAATTTACATTGAAGTCCTTCCTTGAAGCCTGTTTCTGCCTAGAAATGATCTAATGCCATTATTGTCTGTTGGCTCACAGGCATACTGTCTCTGGAGTGCAGAAAATAAAACCTGGTGATGTTTGTTCAAGTTTTGGAGAGTGCTCACAGTCACTATTTCATGCCTTTTCAATAACTTCATTGGAGACAACAAGTATGGAATGAAAATGCTCTCATTCCTTCAGACCAGAGTTGATTATAGCACTAAGTCAGCACTCGGATAACTGCTCTGTGCTGGCTTGGACCAAAAAAAAAAAAAAAAAAAAAAAATTGAGCCTAATGTTTATCTTCTGTTCAGAGAAAAGTTTGCTTAGTTACTGACTGCAACAGATATGTGGAACATGTGGCCCAGCCATGTTCAGACCAATAGACTACGGCAGAGATAGTAAGTTGCCATATTTATCTGCTACCTGAAATCAAATAACAAAACAATAACAAAACAATAATATGCTTCTCTCTGTGGATCCTTGTGCAGGTTAGGGCTTTTAAGGAAATATGGGCAGACAAAGCTGCCATGGGAAAAATGAAGGTCTGTCAAAACTAGAAGGTTTCATGAAACTATTTGGGCTTTCTTAAAACTTTCATTGAAGGAACCCGTGGGTTTCGGGCTGTAGATCCCCCCGGCTAGCTTGGGATTTACGCCCGCACGGATCCCCGTTGGGCGCCACCTGAAGGAACCCGTGGTCTCGGGCTGTAAATTCCCCCGGCTAGCTTGGGATTGATGCCCGCACGGATCCTACATAGACGAAGTAAAGGACGAGAAGCGCTCTCTCTCCACGTGGTTCTGATGTCCTGTTTATTAGCTGGAAGGGGACATCTGCATCGTAGGGTTTCCAGGTGAAGGAGAGAGAGGGAACGCCCAACTTAAGGGACATTTATACCCGCGGAATGGGAGGCGGGGACGGAAGGCCACACCAGTGGGGAGGGAAAAGGGAGGGGTTTCAAAGGACAAGACCACAGGTACAAGCCTCAGGTGTATCTGAGGGACGCACCATTTGAGAAAAGGGGGGAAACATTTGTATAACACAACACCCAGTGCAGAACATCTAAATACCTATACAGTGCATCACAACATTTCATTAGGAATTAAAAGAGGAAATTTTGCTAAGAATGATAAAAGCAACTAGTTTGATATTTTCTGATTCAATAATTTCTGAGGTTTTTTCCTTCTATTTTTTATATTAAAAATCACCCAAAACTTTTAATGTTATGAAACCCAAAATATTTTAATTTCACAGAAGTTTTCTCATAGATATTTTTGTCATTCCAAAATGGAACCATATTTCAATATCCTAAGAGGCTCATAATGAGTTTATACTCTTTTCATATTTCTATTACGTGTTTAAATTGTCTTATTTTGATGCATTCACTTCTTTCTATCTGTGTTTCGCCAAAAGTGTAGTACTCAAGTGTTGATAGAAAAATACCTTAGGAAACAAAAGTTCAAAGTCACATTACAAGTGTTTCTGGATAGAACAACCTTGTCGCGATGAATGACAAATCTCAAACAAGGAATCCTATTTAACACTTGAATTCATATTCAATCTACAGTGTAAAATAAAGAATTTAAAGAAATCAATAGGAAAAGATGAATTCACAAGAAGTCTTATGTAATGGAATTTCCCTTTCTTTGCTCTTTCAGTATGTTTCACTTTGTGTCTTATTTGCTTGGATCCATTCATGACATAATATTCCATTCAAGTAAGTTATCCTATCTTTTTCATAGCTTTTCTGAGGCACTAGTACATCTAACATTGCTTCACTGCAAAGATGCCAAGAGTTACAGGATTAAAAGATTCAATCAGGTAATTATCCAGATATTAAGGACCTTTACAGTTGTGTTACATATATTTTTCTTAATCCTACCAGGTGTAGAAATCCTCACATTTCAAACCAGAAAATGACTCAAAGGGAGAAACACTTATTTCACTGGATACTTAGTACCACAGCTAGCAACTTCTCAGTTGTCTGAAATAGTTACGGTCGTTGACTAGTCTTTGCAAAAACTTAAATGAGGAATGGGACTAAATGAGATGCCATATTTATTCACCAGTTTTCTTCACTTACATAACATACTAAGTATCCTATAACAGAGAAACAAAACATCACATTATTTTCCCCAAAACCAAGATGCTTTGAATTCAATTAACTTCTCACAGAAAGACACAGTCTGCTATAGACATTTATGTAAGTCAATGCAGTCTCTAAAAGCTGAGCACCTATCCTTGAAGGGCTGGGGTGTCAGACGACCCACATGGTTGGCAGAGGAAGCAGAAAGCTCTTCCAGAATGCTAAGAGCTTCCAAAAGCATGGGGATGAGTCCAAATTTCAGGGTCCTGAGAAATGTCTTGCTCTCTGAGAAAAGTTAGCTGTAAGGTACTGTACCTGGGGAGAAATAATCCCAAGAACCAGTACAGTCTGGAGCCTGACCCAATAGAGAGCATCTCTGCAGAGAAGGATCTGGAAGTCTTGATGAATACAAGTTGACCATGAGCCGGCAGTTCCCCTGTGGCCAGGAGTGCCAATGGTATCCTGGGGTACATCAAGAAAAGTGTAGCCAGCAGGTCAAGGGAGGTGATCCTGCCCTTCTGCTCAGCCCTAGTGAGGGCACATCTGGAGAGCTGTGTCCACTTCTGAGGTCCTCAGCACAAGAGAGACAAGGAGCTACTGGAGAGGGTCAGCAGAGGGGCACAAAGATGGTGAGGGGTCTGGAGCATCTTTCATGAGGACAGACTGGGGGAGCTGGACCTGTTTAATCTGGAGAAGACTGGGAGGGGATCTCACCAACACCTATAAATACCTCGAAGGCAGGTGCCAAGATGACAGTGCCAGACTCTTTTCATTGGTGCTCAGTGACAGGACAAGGGCAATGGTCATAACCTAAAATACAAGAAGTTTTGTCTCAACATGAGGAAGAACTTTACATTGAGGGTGGCAAAACACTGGAATAGGCTGCCCAGGGACATTGTGGACTCTCCCTCTCTGGTGACATTCAAAACCCACATGGACAAATTTGGGTGTAAACTAATCTATTCATTAATAACAAACCTAAACTAAATCTAATCTAAACTAATTTGGTGATTTTGTGATGACAAAGATGATATTTGGATAACTAAGCACTGTCAGTCCCACCCTCATACCTCTGCAAATCATTGTTAGTATATTGTATTTTGTTGTATCTCAGTGCTATCCCTTCACCCCACATACACCACCACTCTGGCCTCCACAGCTTGCTCTTCTACTATTGCATTTTGCCAAAATTCTTCCCCCCTTTTAAGAGGTCTGGAATGACAGCAAATGACTCAGCAGTCTCAGATAACCCAAAGACAGAAGTCGCTTGGTGTCCTGAAGTTGTGTCACAAGTTACCTTGAGGTTGCTTTGTTGGTTCTACCAAAGCTGGTCAGCATACCAGATCATTGTTTCAGGTGAGGCTGGTAAATACATAGTCAAAGCACTCTTCCAAATGTTTTCAGGAAATCCTGGCTAGACAGTGCCCAGGCAATAGAGAAAAAGTGTTCCTATGCAACTCCACCTGGCTGGGCTTCCTGTGCAGTTCTCCAACACATCTTTTTCTATTTGAGATGTTCCTGTATCTGCCTCTAAGGGAGTATTTACACACGGGATAGCAAAACAGTGAGAACCATTCCAAACTATATGTCTTTTGTACAACATACCTTGTGCTTTGAAAAATAGACGCTCATCCTGCTTAGCTTGCTGTATAGGTGACCAAGTCTCAAGTACTAAGGGTTGTGTTTTCAGCAAAATGGTTTCATATGTTTCCACAGATAGCATCCAGAATTGGAGAAGGTTGGTACAATTGACGCTGGACCAAAGATGCCCTGACTGGTCTGCCAACCCACCCAGGCACAATTTCCCCTGCAAGACTGAGTTCTAGTGTGTGGCCTGTTCCCATAAAAGTGTGTTTTTACTAAGCTGTGTGCTTTGGTCAGAAATTCTTTCCCTTGAGGATGGTGAGTAACTGGCACAAATTTGTCAGAGAAGCTGTGGATGCCCTTCCCTGGCAGTGTTCAAGGCTTTGTTGGACAGAGCTCTGAACAACTAGGTATACTAGAAGGTGTTCCTGCCCATGGCAAGGGGATAAATGATCTTTAAAGTCCCTTATAACTCAAGCCATTCTATGATTCTGTTCTGTGAAGGAAAAGACAGCAGTTCCAGTTGAGCCACGAGACACACGCCACCCTGAAATAACCCCGGGCCTGACTCACAGACTCTGAAAGCCAGAGGAGAAATCCCAGCAGGGTTTTCTCCCAGGCTCTCAATCTCACTAAGTGCATGCAGTTGCAGAGGTGTTCTGAAAATATCCAAGTAAATATGCAGCGCCTTTCTGCCTCTTTTCAGACTTTAAATAGGTATAACAGCTTTTGCACTTACACATTTGTTTCACTTTTTCTTCCTATCGAACAAAGTCTCAATCAATACAGGAGAGGGAAAAGATGGCACTTGGGTTCATTCCGGTTTTTAAATAAACCAGACTGGTGAGGTTTCTGTGGCTGATGGACAAGCAGTTGTGTGATCTTAGAATTGCCAAGGTTGGAAGAGACTTTTAAGATCACCACAACCATCAACTCAGAAATCTTTGCTCACACCCGCCCGTCTGGTACATCCCACCACCCCAAGCAGCACAGCCCTGCCCACAGCACTTCTCAGAAGCAGTCACTGGTGCATTAGTTAGCCTTGAACCATGCCCCAGCAATGTTCAGGACAGAAATGGAGAGAACAGGTCCAAAGCGACTCAAGGGTGAATATAAATAATTAAATGATTAATGTAATTTTGAGTCTGTATCCTGGTCCTTCTTTATTTATCACAATAGTTACTCCTGCTGCTCTGTGTTGTGCTTAATCTGCACTCACACATTGAAGGGGGCTATTTAAAGCTGTGGGGGTATCTCCACTGGCTCTGATGCAGGCTGCTAGGTGGGACCTAGAGACCCCTTGTTCCACCCCCATCCATCTCCATGCCCCTCACAGCAGACAATACAATCCAGCCCTTACTGCATGCCTTGCCACTCCATACCATGCCTGTCCAAGCTGTTACCCTTCCAAGATCACAAGTGGCATTATTTTACTTCTCTTAGACTTTGTGAGCCTGTTGTGAAAAAACAGAGTCAAGCTGAGACACCACCTGAAGGAATTTGGACTATTTCTGCTGTGTATTTGGGCACAGAGATTTTATTTGCCTGTAATAAGAAACACTACCTTCTCGTCCCCCCAATAAAGTGATTCCTCTAATATTTAAGTTTCAAGACCATACACTGTGTTTATAACCCTCAGGCCCTGAAGTAAAATAAGATTGAGTTTCCCTCAGGTAAGTACTTCCAGACACTTTATCTGCTATATCATTACAACTATACCCTATTTGTTACTGTACTGTGTAACACAATACTTGCATTATATTCCACATAAAAAGCTGTTTCTGCAGCATCTTGTCATCATTTCACGAACGCAGCTTTGAAGCCGTTTTGAATTCTGAATTCAGTGCATAACAGCGAAGGCTCAAGTGCACAACACCGTATTATTTACTCAGATGGGGTTAATTGCTGAATAAAAGAATGGTTCCTTTCAGTTTACCTTTTTACAATCTCACTCACACTGGATATGGAAGACAGGTAAGTCTGTGATAAATATCAAACTTTCTAATCAGAAACGAGCCCAGTCGTATTTGAAATCTTGAACTTAATCCAGAATCAGGAAATGCAGCCACTTGTGTTACTGTTGCTGAAAGAAGAAAATGACCTTTTTATTGTAGCTTACATTCACTATTGTACTTGTGAACCATGGGGAATGAAGCAGAAGAAATGCAAGGGCTTAAGGAGACCTTCTTTTAACAAGAAAACTGAAATCGGGTGCAATAAAAATATATAGCCAATATAAAGGTTGTGATTCTCCAGGGGAAATCTGTGACTTTGACATGGATTCACTCCTAACAAATTATTCCTGCTTCCTAGCTACCATTAATATTTCCTTTCAGGCACCCATTCCCTAAATTTTACTTGCTTTGGCCTCAGCATGGGTTCATTTGAATGTAGAAAAATTAATAATCTGTACTTCTAACAGGAATATAAAAAGTGAAATTATACTATAAATTATTAAGAGAAGATTGACTTTCAGCAAACTTTTTTATTTCTCAGTAGTGTTCCAGGGCAAATGCTTGCTAGATTATTTCATAATGGCTCTCTGCTGATGACTAATTTACAGCTGAACTGGAATCCTGGACCAACGTCAGTAACAGAGTGCCATAACTCAGTGGTGTGCTCTTGGACAGCAGACAGTGGTACCAGAAGAGACCAAATGTTGGACCAGAAGAGATGAGAATCATAAAATTACACACAATTTATTTTGTGACATGGAACTCAGATGGAATTTATACTTTACCTAAACGAAGTTTTTTACATGATCAGTTTATTGTGATGCCCTTCTGCGTTAATATTGCAGCAGAGGCTGGATTTGCCAAGCAGTCATAATAAAGGGTAGGCATTTAAATTAAATGGATGGATTTTAAAACAGTTTTAAACTTTTTCAAATGTTTTTGAAATACTGAGAGCCTTACATATTACCTCAGGGATGTCTGATCTTTTTTTTTTTTTAAATCAGTTAACTTAATTATCTAGAGAAATCAGAGCCTAGCTATGAGTAAAAGTTTAAGTTGATGGGTCAGGCTGTCGAAAGATGTGAGAGCTTTCTGTGCATTTTCAAAAAGTCTCAGTAACTTGTAAAAGAGACTCAGCCTTGTCTCCTGATCCCTAGATCTCATTTTTCACTCTCTCTGATTTTGAGGATAAGATTATTTTTCCCCTTTTACTATTTCTACTATAAAATTATACAGAAGATACTTAAAATGAGACAAAATTTGAAAAAAGAAAAACTCATAGGAAGTTCCTTAAGCTTGCATAATATTGAATGAGATACTGACTTAGACCGAAAGGGTAACTCATACTCATACTTACTCAAAGGCAAACTCATACTTTTCTGGAATAAGTTCTTGTGGATTTTTTCTCATCATCTCACAAACTCTTACAGATCACTGTGAAAATTTTACTACAAGCTTCAGTTGGAACAAATGCTAGCCTTACCTAGGTGTTTTCTTGGCTGTGATGGGTAAGGATTATCCAAGGCCAGCACTAGCAATGCTAGTAACAGAAGATAGGAGAGTTGCTGAATAAATCCCACCAGAAGCCTCTGCCAGCAGTACTGTGTGTGATTCCCTGGTGTCCCACTTCAGCAATGGTGGTTATGCTGTGCCCCTGGGTAATAGTGTGATCCCATATCCCATTAACATGTGGAGTTGAAGCTCTCTGAGAGCAGTAGCCATTCTCAGGGGAGGAAGCAATTCTATAGTCTCACCTTGCTGCACACTCTCTCTCATTTTTTATTTTATTTTTTTAATTCAAGAATACAGAAAATGAGACCTTCTGAACTGAAAAAGAAGAGCAATGAAAAGCAAGAAAATGCCAAAAACTGCATCAGTCAGTCCTGTAGTGAGGCTGAACTTGAGGTCTGGGAGAATAACCTCCACGTTACTACTTTAAATAATTTAGAGTAATAGAGGACAGAAGTGGACATATCTGGCCAGAAAAGCTGTTATGAAAAGCATCCATCACTCATGATTAGCTCTGTAAATCCACTAATCTGTGCATGTGTCTAACCTGAGCACATAGCACTGACTGAAAAGCGCATTTATATTTTTTATGTATTTTTATATATATATATATTTATATATCTGAAATATAAAATTAGACCAGAAATCTGCCTCTTTTTTTATGTGAATGTCTGTTGAAAAATACCATTACAGAGAAATTTCCCCTGACTTCCACCCAATATTTATATGCATAGAGTGTAGTCCTACTTGCTATTGCATGGACAGTGTTGTCCAACACAAAGTCTTTCCCTAATGTTCCTAAGATGTATTTTTATGGATTAGTTATGTCCTTTCTCATTCTTAGTTCCACTGAGCTAAGGAGGCCGAACTGCCCAAATGTCTTCTCACACAAGAAACTCTCCCTCTTCCAGCCATCTCAAACCTTCTGCATGAGGACGACTCACACACAGTCTTTTCCAGAAGCTTTGTCAGTAGCGTTGACCTTTTCCTCCCTCTACTGGCACCTCCCAAGATCAAATAAACCTCTTCCACATGTATCATGCTGAGGAATCACAGGCATCCTGTAGCAGGCCAGTATCCCCTGATCTTCCTTCTGATGTTTCATAGCAATGAAATAACACTACAAAAAAAATCTTCATTTTTTTACATAAAATTATGGCTTTACCACAAGAACGGTGTTATTTTAACCTCATGCTGCTATTGCAGACCTCCTCTGAGCTGATGATGATTCCCAGTTTGATATCATCAGCAAGCGCCACTAATGTACTTATTTCTCTGTGTGTTAAAGCAATTCATGAGAACATTTGGTGAGATTAGTTCAAAAATATCTTTCAGGTACTCTGTCAATAACATCTTTCCAGTCAATTTTAATACCGCTGCCAATTATCATCTCTGTTTAAACGGTTTTTTTGCAGTTTCAGCACAAAAACTATGCACAACATATTTGTACCAAAAAAATATAAAATCTCTCCCTCCTAGTGGTTTTGTAGCAGACAACAAACATTTTGCAAGATTTTTCCTTGCCCCAAATATGCATTACATCACAGAAGAAGGTATCACCTTCAGTCTGGTTTGATCCACTTTGTTATATCCATTTCATACTCTATTATATTTTATGTTTCCCCCTGTCTTTTTTTGATTCTTCTTTTCAATATTTTCTCTAAAGCCTTGCACACTGTTGAAACATACCTAAGAAACATGGCTTTTCCAGAATCTCCCTTCCTTCCTTTTCAAACTTCTTCATCTCCACCTTGGAGGTGGAACCTTGCTGCTGGACACCAGAAAGTTATCTCATAAAGCTGCAGGATGGGGGTGTTGCACAACTCAACTCAAATCAGGAAACTCCTAACCTGAGCTGCCATCTAAGCTCAGAGCTCAGCGAGCATTTGTCCCTTCTTCACCAGCTATGCTGGATTCACTGTCAATGTAACTCTTCAACCAACAAGCAGGAAAGGATTGCTGTTAACTTGCTGGTGTGGCATTTGGAAACATATCATGCTGAATTTCTTTATTCTAGCTCCAGTTGTGATTCAACAATGATTTTATGATGAAGTAAGAAAGAGTTAACAGAACAAAAACCCAAGTTCTGCTTCAAGTATTTTTACAACTTACTTTATGCCACAGAACTGGAGAAAAACATCTCAAGGGTTGCTCTTTTTTTCCATTAGGTTGTCTGCTTTTACAGGTGTTGAGTTGCTGTAAGATCTGAAAATCTCCATACGTGAAAATGTGATGGTGAGATGGTCTGGAACTGAAACACTCAACCTGCCTGACCCAATGCTTGCAGGTTTGTAACACAGTCACATGCTAAACTGACAGTCTGGAGTATGAACACCTAATACTATGAAAGCCAGAGATACAGTTTTCTCCCTGGTAGCTGGTTTACCTTGTCCTGGAGCAGTGCATATGAACTCTCTTCCTCAGCCTTTGGGAGAAGAGTCAAGTGGTCACAGTATCTACTCACCAAACAAGTGCTGAATTTCACTTGTAATCTCCATAATAGAAGGCAGATCCAGCCAATTCTTTCCTACTATTTTTTTTCCTGAAAGGATTTGCAAGATATCTTTAAAATCAAACTATTGATGTACCATTATTCTGCCAGAAATCTGAATCAAGATGGCTATTTGGAGTCAGAGAGAACAGAGCTCACATTTTTGGTGTTGACTCTTCTCATGGCCATCTGATTCCACCAGACTGCTGTCATGTTTGTGATATTACTGGATAATTCACTTATGAAGGGACCTCACAGGGCTTTTAACTGAGCCTGTTACTTCAAGAATGGTCAGCTGTTGGGTCAGCCCAGAGAGCTCGGGAATTTATTCAGTCAGCTCTTGAAAACCTCTGAGAATGGAAATTGTACCATCTCTTTGGGTAAATTGTTCCCCTGCTTGATTGGCCACATGGGAAAATGTTTCTCCTTTTACTCCACTGAAAATCTACTTGATTCAATTTCATTGTTATCTTGTCACTTCCAGCATTTCTGAACTCTTTACCTTCAGAACTCTTCCCAAGGGATCCCATCTATCATTTCCTCAGTGAACCAAAGCCTGGTTTCCTACAGCCCGGGATCTGTACCCAGCTATTCCCCCTCCTTTCTCCTCTCAGGATCTTCAAGTCCACTGGCTCATGGCACTAAAATAGCAGTAAATGATACTGTTTTTCACTTTGCCAACCATTTTTTCCTTGTAAATAGCGGTTCTAGCTTTGCATCATTCCTGCTAGGTCCATTGAGTACCTCTGCTGAGAGCTGATCCCTGATTCTGTCCAGAAACCTCTCTGACTGTAGCATCTCAAATTGTTGCTCTTCCAGAAAATGTCAGGAGATTGAAATACCCCATAAAATCTGGAGTCTCTAATCCAAGAAATCCAACTCATTTCTTGAGTTGTTTAAAGAAGGTTTTGGCCACTTACCCTATTCACATGGTCTGTAACACAATCCTACCAAAATGGCATCTTTACTCATCTCCTTGACCCTGGCACACAAGCTCTCAGCCATCCCTTCCCATGCTCAGCCCATCATCCATCCCATATAAAAGCCCCATATATTAAGACTGTTCCTGAACAAGGTACACTCTTCTTCTGCATCTCTCCTGAAGAGCATGATGTCAGGAGAGTCTACCCCATCACATCTGAGTTATTCCAGTGATGCTGGCAGCTTTGTAAAGACATACAGAGCTCTGCCTCTTTCTGCTTCTTTCCCAGGCTCTCTCTGTGCTTTATTGTACCTATGCACCAAAACCAGCTTTAGCCAGTAGTGATGACGAAATGACAGATTTCAATTCTCAAAGAAGTAAGGAGAGAGGTCAGCAGAACTGCCACCTCAGACTTCCAGAGGGCAAACTTTGGCCTGTTTAGGAGACAGGTTGAGACAGCATATATTTTTTTTCCTTATGCAAAGACACCTCTTTCTCTGGAGTTCACAGAACTCATTGCATTATGTCCTAAAGTGCCAGCCATGTAGAATAAGAGCATGTATCACCACCGAAAAAGCACAAGGGAAAGGAAGGTGGACAAAGGCAAATAAGGTACATACACATGATTATGCAAAATATTAATCCATTTCATTTCTTCTGATCTCAAAGAAGATGTTAGGCTATGAGGAGGGACCTGAGTGAACTAAGAAGAGGATAATATACGTCCTTCAAAGAACTAATAAAAATATTGTGAGTCTGTTGTCTATTTTGCACCTCCCAACATATTACTTCTGTTATTAGAATGTAGAACCTGTGCATATCTCTAACAGCTCTGAAGCTAACCACAACATGAAGCAGATACTAGAGGATGTCCACAGATGGTGAAGGGGATTTTAGTGCCGTGACTGATTTATACTGCCAGACAGCACAACATGAGCAGGCTGAGGAAGTAAGACTTTCATCATTGTAGAAATGCTTGAGGCATCACTAGAATTATTCCCAATCTCAAATTAGAAATTTTGGGTCAATTGAACCTGATTTGTTCCAATGTGGGAGTTGTTCAGAATGAATTGTTTCTGTATCATCCTGCCCTATACATTAGAAAAAATATATTACCTGTTTTTTTAAAATATATATTTTTCCTTATTGATGCTGAATCTTTCTGACCAAGAAACACCAAGAAGTCAAAGGTCACTCAAGACTTGCTCCACTCTTTTGAGACAGAGTCCTCAGACAGACAGAACTGCTTTTCATGCAATTTATTTGCTGTGAAAAGGAATGGAAGAGAGGTAAAGAGATGGGTCATAAAAAAAGGTTGTTCTAGATTGTATCTGATCTGGAATTTCACATCTGGAAAGATGGAAAGTCAGAAGGCTCAGTTTTGCCCTTTAGGTGTGGAAAAGTGAGTATGTTTTATAAATAACATGCTCTTTCACTTGAACAAAAAAAAATAGCATGCTGTACGTGACATTCCTTCTCTGAATAGGTGAGAGTGACATGGGGGCAGCAACATCTGAACTGAAGAGGGAGGTGAATCAAATTCTAACTCTTCTTACCCATCACAAAAAATAGAGAGGTACAAATCAATCTGGACAGAATAACAGCCCAGACAATTCAGTGGTTTATTGAATTTGACTACAAAATGCATTTTGTTTTCTGTTTTCTCAAAGACAATAGAAATCAGACAGATACACTTATCAGATACAGATTTTTGACCTGCCCATTTTATGCTTTTTGAAGGTGGTTTGGTTTTGTGTAAATTGCTTTTCTATATCATTCCATAAAATTGTATAACATTCTGTTCTTCAAGGATTCCTGGTCCTACTCGCTAGGTCAGAAAGGTCCTGTTGGTGGCCCATTGGACAGTCTGGCAATATCAGGCAGCTCTGCTCAGCCCTCTGACTGGAGCTGGGAGCAGTAGAGAACAAAATCAGTCCAACATACAGATCCAAGAGCCAACAGGTTCAGATCCAACAGCTCCTCACCTGTTCTCTCCCACCTGGTACTTAAAGCATGGACTGCCATGAGTGAAATCTGGCACCTAATCTCCCAGTCTCTGATAAGCTGGATGAGCTTGTGATAAACCCATTAGGTTCTGACGGTCTTCCCTAGTATACAGGGGATCTTTAATGACATAATTCAATGAACCAAAATCTTACATTTTCTTGAGCCTTTGGCATTATTCTGTCCTTCTTCCTAGTCCTGAGAGGGCAAAAAATACAGATTTTCCAATGGAGTTATTGATGTGAGAGTATGACTAGAATCAACTGATTGAATATGGGCTGACAATAATTAACAATATTACTTGCAGGTTATTTTTAGCTGTACATATTGTGTAGATAGATGACGTGCCCAATAAGAGGAGACTCTCTGTATCTTTTATAGCTCTTTTGGGAGAAAGGAAAGCTCATCTTCTCCAGTCCGGTTCTGTGAGACAGACTGAGCTCTGAGCTTGTGGATGATCATGCCTGGGAGAATGTGAGACTCAATTTCTCATCACACATGGCAGTTTGGCTACCCATGTGGATGTTTCAGCATTCATGATGGTGCAGAACTAGAAAAATTACTCACCTGTGATTTCTGTGGCCTTCTTCCAGCAGAGATTTTCAGCATCTGATGGTGAGGCATATTTAAGCTATTCCTAATGGATATAAACAGCCCAAGCTTGAGTCATTATATGTTCTTTTGGATGCATCAGCCTCAGATACATCTTAGCTGTCTTGAAAATTTGAAGTTTCACTGCTTTTTAAAGTCTACAGTGTAAAAAAATAATAATTTTAGAGTGATTTATTTAAGACTCTTGCCTGGATTCACATGGGTAAGTCTCTGCATATTCTTGATGTCGATCAGAGTGTCTGTTCAATTAGGTGAAAAACACATGAGTGCATCTCAAAAGTGAGGAAAAATGGAGAAATTTCCTTATGGTTAGGGGTTCAAAATTATATTCTTTTGGTCCCATGTGAAGAAGTTTTCAAAAAATCCAAAAACCAGTGTATTTTCTGCCTTTTTACTTCTTACATGCAATACACTGATATAGGTGAGAAGAGAAATAGTCCTGTTTTCCTCTTGATTCTCCTTGGCCCCCTCTCTCCCTGTCCTCTCAGCAAGGACACAAAGATGCTTCAAATGCTATGTTGCAGAGAAGTTATTGCTGTCTGTATGACAGGCAGATTTCAGCTCAAAAAGCTACAAGCTGGGTTAGTTTGCTCTCCAAATTCCACTGCTGGGAAAACTCCAGTTTGATGGAGAGGTTTGGCCCAAAGCTGGGGCTGCTCCTTTCCTATACTTACTGCCATGCAGGGGTGGGGCAGACAGGGCACAAGGTGAGGAGGGATGATGGTGCCGAGCTGCCCAGGGGGGTGCTGCCGAGCAGGGGTCCCTACATGGAGCTCTTCCTCAACTGCATGCTGTGGCAGCTATTACCATGCAGGACACACAGCAACTCAGGAACACCAGCATGTCATGGAGCTGGAGGGAGGCCACAGTACTGTGCTGCAGATGGTTCAGGCATGTGCTGGCCACCAGAGAAGGAGGTGAGAGGCAGAGGGGTGAGTCTGCCCCAAAATCAGCTTCAAGATGTGCCTGTCAGCAGAGAAAGCACACTCAACAGCTCAAGCACTGTGCGGCAGAACATAGGCCTCATCTACCGTGCAACTCTCGCACCTTGAATTTGAGGTTAGGGCTTAAGGAAAGGCTAAGCAAATGCCAAAGGAGCTCACTGTGAACTTCTGACCAGGGACCAGATTAACTTTCCTGCTACTTTATAGTCACAGCTCTACACTGCACACACGACAGGACCCGAAGTGATCATGGTTTTCCACACGTAGACAGCTTTGGTGGCACTGAATTCAACCACACAAGGTCCTCTGCCAGGTGCCTCAGTCAACTGCTGGCACCATACGGAAATTGGAACCAGTTTGATATGTCTTCTAAGCAACTCATTGCAGGAATCTGACTTCTGGTGTCATCCCAGGAATCCTGTTGGCCCTGGGGCCATTATCACCCCCCTGTGAGGGGGAAGGAGCAGGCTCCGCAGCCAAACCTGCAGCCTGCACAGACCCCAGCATCAGCTCACATTCCTCCTGCACAGCTGTATCGTGTTGCTTGCGTGGTGCTTTGCATGGTGTGAGGACAGTGCCACTGGCAGGCCTGAGAGCTCCTGTCTGCTTCGTCATAAAACAGCACTTAGGGCTGGCTTCTGCTCCAAACTCACAGTTCCTCCATCTGCATGAAGTTGCAAGGAGGAAGCAGGAGGGTGGGAACTCAGTTCCTGCAGCCAGCTCTGGAGCAGAAGGAACACTGTGAAATACAACATCGCCTGGTCTGCAGGGGGACAAACCTGGAATCTCTGAGCTTTAAATGGATTAGTTACACCCCATCAAACTCTTGTGGGCATTTTATTATTCAGAATTAAAGTGACCTGATTTCAGCATGGCTTAATTCCACTCGTAATGCAGTTAAGCTATATTTGAAAATGAAGGCTTTATTACAGCTGGTAAATCCTCTCTGCATCTCTGGTTAATTTGGATTAACTTTCTGAAGAGACCTTCCATGCCTGAACCCTGCAGGTGGTTGCCTCAGTTATAGCATCTGTCACTCCTCTCTGCTAAGAGTGCCAGGAGAAAAACATGTGCTGAGATGGAGTGCTCCTCATTGCAGGCTGAAGGAGTGGTAGAGGGTCAGCCACTGGAGACTACTCCCCATGCAAGTCAACACTCAAAACACTTCTTTCCAGAGCCTAATGGCCAAGTGCCTCCTTAGGCAGGTCTCCATGCCAGGGCAGCAACACTGGAGGGGAGACTGCCTCCCTGGAAGAGGAGATCCTGTCACTGCCACTGCTGTGAGAAGCAACAAGGGGACCAAAGCTGCTCTGGCAGCATCTGGTTTTCTCAGCTGAGAGAGGTGCACCCTTGTGTCCTCCTTTTTAGCGTTTTCAAGATGAATGGCTTTGAGATGCTCTCTTGGCTAAGCTTCCCCACTTGCAGGGCTCCTTCTGCAGACTGCTACTTGCCAAGTCTTTGCACAGGAGAGTTGATATTTCCTAAAGATGGTGAGTCTAATGGTCAGGGTGACAACCTTGTGTATCCAAGTGTATCCGGGGCTCAGCAGCTGAGTGGCCATTCCTAGATTAGGAATAACATGTTAGACCTCATGTCTAACAGCCACTGGGCTTTTCTGCCTTTCTGGTGTGCATGCATGTCTGTGCTTCCCAAAGTGACCAGAAAGGCTCTGGTTCTGCCTGAATCTGAACATTATTCACTTCAGGAATATTTGTCTAAGATGTCTGGTTGTCAAGGCCAAATGAAGCCTTCACTTCCTTTACAAATATTTGTGCAATGACCTATAACTACCGGCCAACATGCCTGCCAGCAGTCCATTACATGACATCCCATTTTACAATTACTATTATCATTGATAACCTCTTGAGGTTAAGAATACAGATGTAAGATCTCCAAGATTCCTAATGGGAATACTTCATATCAGAAGTATGTTTCCCTTGAGGATGACATCACCACAGGGACACATATTTCAAATATTTTGGCCACCATATTTTGAAAGCTTATTTGGAAATACAAAAAATGCTTTTTGAGCTCTGAAAGAGCTATTCTATTAGTCTCAAGTAAACATACTATCATTTAACTCTTCAGAAAGCCTTGAGCAATAACAACACAATGTGTCATGGGAAAAAAAATAAAGAATTGCAGTGCAACTAAAAAAGGAATATGTTTGGTATATATTTTTTATATTTCCTGAAAACAATTCTTTGCTGGATACTGTGTCAGGGTTTTGTTTTGTTTTTCTTTTTTTTTTTTTTTTTTTTTGATGAGGCAGTTTAAATGGAGCCTGAGCCACAATTTCAGAGCAGGATCCTTACTACTTGGAGAGTTGAATGCTAGTTTAAAATCTAACAAATGGTCAGTGTGCACAGTATGCCATTAACTAAACTGAAACCTTTAGCCTGAATTACTCCCGCCTGTTGAACTCTGGAGAAAATTGTAAGTAGCTGTAGTCTTACCTTTAGTTACAGACAGGACATTCACTAGTGCCTGGGTACTGAAGCTAAATCATTTGGCTATTAAACTCAGTAGAAAAAGGTTACTCATATGTGTGTATGCATATACATATGTTTTTGTGCATATATATGTATATAATTGGGATATACAGTTACATGAATCATTTATTATTCGTTTTGCTTCGTGGTTTATTTTTCATTCTTTTTACTTTTAATATCTTCTCCAATTCTACTTACGACATGCTTTATGTGTCTCAGATTATGCAACTTAGGAAAGCAGACTATGAAATGAGCAGCATTTAGGATACTTTGAACTACTGAAGGCTCCTTTCACTCGTAAATGTAACTAAAGTACAGTGTATTTAAGGGTGTTATCCTACTGAGGAAAAGTACAGTTCATGGAGACAATGCAGATTAAAGAGTCACCTTTCTTATTTGGGGGAGTGAAATTAATTTAAGTAATGTATTTGGGGACAGGGAAGCAAAAATTCATATTCCTGCCCCTCCTTTTTGGCAGAAGAAGGAGGACCCAATTCAGTTTGGGCCCTCTTAGAGTGACTGTTGCAAGGGCCAACTATATTACACCATCAAGGCCATTATCTATGAGGTATGACACTTATTGAATGTGGGATGGCATTTATTAAATGCACTTTAATTATCTGAAGTTTTTCTTGTCACTGATGAACAGGCCAATAACTGCTCCAAGATGTTTTCTTGCTTCCCATATTCATTCTAGATTACTTCCAAAAAGAGTTCACAAAGCATTCAACCATCATGCAAAAGGTAGAATGAATTAGTATTATCTTTCTGAACCTTTGTTTACTTAGTAATTTGACAATATGGTATTCAAAATCATCCAGATGACATTCCAATGACAATATTTAAATTAAAAATGAATATTCAAGTCTTCATTTAATAAAATAAATCTGGTTTAGGCGTCAAACCTCATAAATGTTTTTTCAAGGTAGCATCCTGGAATTGCTTCCATTCTCAAAGACTTCAGAGAACTCTTAATAATTTGATAGACAATTCCTAAATATTTGTTAAATAGGGATGATAATAGGAAGTCACATTTTAAAAAATTTATTACAACTGAAATCTTAGTGTAGAATTAGCACTAATTATCTCAGTGCTGTAGTTTGTAAGCCAGTGGTGTATTTAAAAATCTGGATCATTTATCTGAAGTTTTAAGAAAGAAAACTCAGATCTGTTTTTAACAAACAGTATTAATACCTATGTATGTAGACATTTCTATTTATACTGTGAGATGTATTAATTACAATAATTTTAATAGAGTTGTTAAGGTAGGCTGTAGCTCACTTCCAACAGTTCAGACAGCTTACAGTTTGGATGCTTTGATAATGCACTCGGGGCACCTGCTCCTCCTTCCACATGTCTCCAGAATCAGACTTAGCACAACTGGAAGGCAGTTGCATCATGTTCACCAGAAAACAAAATACCTGTTCTTTTAAAAAATAGCAGTCAAAAAGCTGCCAGCTAAACTTCCGCTGAAAAGTGACCCATTCACTTTCCAGCTTATTGGGAAATCAGGACATAGGCTTCATCTTCGTCTTTCTAGAATGGTTACAGAAAAACCAGATGTGGTTTCTGGACTGAAAAGCTGAGACAGTGGAAAACATACATCTATCATTTGGGATTTACATTTTATATTGCTGTAGAACTGTCCCCTTGGCTGTCTTTCTTGTCCTTCAAGATAACTATCTTTTCTGTAGGGGTGACCACCTGCAATTTTGATTTCAGTGAAACACCTCCCAAAATAAAGCATATAGAAAATGGGACAAACCTTCCCTACATTTGTTTGGTTTTTGTTTGTTTTGGTTTTTTTTTCTCACACTCCAGTCTCATTCTATTTAGGCTTTTATATCACACTTATCAGTTGAGTTTTTCAGTACATCAGCCTGACTGCAGACTTGGACAAAGGGAAGTAGAAGACAATCTGATCTTATTAGGCAACATGGCTCCTGCCTGCACCTTTTTATCATGTTAAATATGATCACAACACCATTGTTAAGATTGCATTGGATCTGTTACTCAGAAAAATGCCATCACCACCCATAATTAATAAACAAACAATTTGATGCAGAAATATTGAATTATAAAATTTGCCTAAGATACAAAGACTGGATTAGCATGTCTACCTCAAATCAATCTTTTTATTATGAACATCAGTGTAAGAAAAGGAAAGACAAAAAGAGATTGGCAGGAACTGAACTTCCAGTTGATAGACACATGAAAGTGCATGAAATACGCATTTTCTGGCCTAACAGCCCATGAGAGAATGTTACCCCAAGAAGAAATGAAGAAATATTTGAAAAACACAGTGAAGCTCACAGAGTGATACCAAATTAAATAGATTTCATTTTCAGTTTTTGACATTACTAGACAATGGACTTCACAAATCACTAACACACACTGATTCTAACGTGACCTAAAAATTATAGGATCTTGGGAGAAGGAATAAAACCCCCTCAAATTCTGTTTGAAAGTACAGATGTCTTTGTTTTTTCACTGGCAACATCAACACTATTGCCTTTGGACATTTCATTTTTAAGAAACATCTGTCCAATTTGGATCTGTCATACTGCAACTGTGATTAGTTAGAGATGTTACAAAAAGTGAAATTACTTATGCAAGTCAAGTCTACAGAGTTAGTATATCATGAACACAAAGTAATGAATGTCCTGAAAACAAAAATCTGAATTTCTCTGTTTTCTTTTACCATGGACCCCAAACCACCTGAAAAGCATTATTTAATTACCTATTGCTCAACCTAGAGACAGGATATATACCAAAAATTCAGTAAGTCTCCTCTGAGATGGAAAACAACACATATTCAGAAGAAATGCAATGGCATGAATTAGGAGGATGTGAAAAGTCAGTGAAGATTCAAGAGCACATAAGTAGCCTTAAATTATTTAGTTATATGACTGAGGTATCATCTTTTACAACAAAGCTTTTTGGGTTATAATCCATGATACTTAAAACCACTTGTGGATAGTAGGGGGGTGTTCCCCCTAAAATATGGCAGTGGTAACTATTCTGTTTTAAATCTCACTTATGAGAATTTTGAAATAAATTTTAGATCTGGACAAAAATTTTTAGACAAATAGTTTATTCACCAAAAATGAAGGACAACTGAAGTTGTTTGAAAGTTTGGATTGAATTCAGCAAATTGTTTCAGCTAAACAATGTGGGGGAGGAAAGTGGAATTCTGAAAATGTGAAACGTTCTGTTCTAACATTATCAAAATTACAAAATTCCTCCTTTATTTTCTTCTTTTTAGTTAAAGCATTAGAAAAAGTGAGCAATACAACCAAAAAGGAAGAAAAGAGAGTGACACACCACAAGAAAAACCTGGAGTGTGTCACACTTGGAAGCTTTTCGGTCTGACTATTCCCAGTTTGTACAAGAAAGCCTCCAAACTAGAATGAGCTTTACCACAGAGAATAAGGATACGTGCACATTCCACATATTTCTCCTGTGAGTTAGAGCAAAGATGCACCAATTGAAAGCTGGAAAATGCTATTAGTAAAGTCTACCAATTTGATCTCTTTGCTCATCTTACATAACCTGCTTGATGAAAAGCAATTTAGATGGCTTTTCATGAACTCTTTTAGACAGGACTATTTTTGCACAGGTCATCTTCTGCCTTTTAGTGGTTTAAAATATTGATCAGATAAAGCTAGCTGTACTCCTGAATTTCCCACTTATTTTAGACAAATGCTCCTCTTCAGCAGACTACTGTTGCCAGGAGCTGACAAGTGCAGGGCAAAGTTAAAGTTGCCTTACCTGCTCACAGAAGGACTGTGTCACAGGAGAAGAGACACTATTTAGTGACTGAGAAACACACTTCAAGCAATTAATTTCTCACTTGGCAAAGGACTGAGATATAACTTGCTTGAAATCTGGAATACTCTTTGAATATAGTACGCGTTACTTAAAATGAGGGCACTGTGGCACATATTGGACCAGTTTTCATTTGAATTTGTACAAAGAGCCACCAGAAAATATCTTGCTTGATATTAGACAAGAAGCAGAGACTTTACTCAAAAGCATGAGTGATGCTCAAATATCTCATGCATCATTCCTTCTACTGTAGGAAGCCGGCAGAGACACAAAAGATTAGAAGATCTACAAAGATGCACATTTCAGGGATCTGCCAGATCCTCTGACCCATTTCTTGATGTATGTTTGAGCCTGTGCTCAGGGGCACATTGAACAATCATCCACAACACAAACTGCCACGACCCAGCAGTTCACCTCAGGTTTCAGAATCTCTGGAGTCTCCCCCCAACCTGTTGTTGTCATGAAGTCTGGACAGATTGGGCAGCCTTCATCTAACTACTGGCACAAATCCCAGGCTCAGCTGTACCGGGGCTCTTTGGCTCCTCTCATCCACTAATAGCTCCTTAAGCTCTCTTGCGAGGGAAGAACCTGGCATCCAGAGCTGCAGCTACTAAACTCCATCTACTGTCATCTGCATACAATTTGCTGTGTGGAGCTGAGGCACCACACTCTTGTGAAGGGAAAAAGTGATGTGGAGGAATGAAAAACACTCACTCATACCCCATCCAAACCTTGTTTTTTATATTTTCATAGGTTTCTTCACTTTTGCAGTGAGCAGAAAATAGGAGCGGAGAAACCTTTGAATATGCATATGGCAAAATCACCTGTGATGCACCTGGCCACTGATGTGAACTTGGCTCAGCTTAGCAGTGACTGTATGTAGACTCATGTCAGGGAGCAACTTTTCTCAGCTGTGCTTGTTTCACTGTTGGTTTCTGGTTAGAGGGTCTTCTCAGGGCCCAGAAGCTGTTTTCCAATGTTAGAGTGCGGGAAAATACAGTCCACTTACACAGTGAAGGCCTTTAGCTACCAAGATAACAGAGAACAGGGTTTGAAATGGCCAAGAATGCTACACTGCTAACCAGATAGAGTCAGAACATGTTATGAAATAGATTAACTTGCTCAGGTCTTGCCTTTGGCAGTTTTGGTTGTAAATGATCTATATAGTACAACTGTCCGTTTTCCTGCCTGCTTCTACAGAAGGCACCCAGCCACCACTTGTTTCAGTGTGTTTTTCTTTACCCAGTTCCCACTTGTTTAAAAAACAACAGCAACAAAAAAAAAAACAAACCCAAAAAAACCCCAAAACCCAAACCAAAACAAAAACCCCTATCATAGAATATCTACTCTCCCTTGCCCCTCTCAAGCCTGCCACATCATCTATTCACAAGAACATTGTCTCATCTGGCTGAGAGTCTTTTTTCATCCAGACTAGCAAACATTATTACTTATTTTAGTATTTAGTATTTTATGTCATCTGGCTGCTATGGACAGGCACAGGTTAGAAAACTCACAGAAGCAGCTCCACCAGCAAATCCAACGAAGCAGTGGTATCTGTCAAAAGGGGGTGATGAGCAGGCAGAGTTGGAAGGGAAAGCAAGCAGGAGGTGACAGTTCCTTCTGCCCACCAGGCTGAATTTTCTTTGTGAGGTCCATCTTCAGGAGCGGTGAAACTTCTTAGACCAGGAAAAGTTTAGAGCTGTGAGCCAGAAGGAAAGCTCTCAAGTTTAAGAAAGCTACGTTGGACAAATGCCACTAGGCAGCATCTCTTACATGAACACAATATTAACAGCTCAATCCTTATATAACTAAAAGGGATAAAATATGGGGAAAAGGAACAAAAAAGAATCTGAAGTTGAAAAGGAATACCTGAATTATGAATTTCACCATTATTTTTTATTCAAGTCAGAAAAGCAGGCCTGCTTTTTATAAAGAGAAAGTGTTTTTCCTTGATCTTTGTGGGAGACAGTCAGTAAAGCAAGAAAAAAAGGAGAGAATTCATAGTCTTTGCCATTTCCAGAGCCCTGTTCTAACTCAATCATTAAGCCAGAGCAGTAGTGTAACCACACCTAAACCTGATCAGTTATCTTTGCTCCTTCCCTCTTACCATATGTTCAATTTTATAAAGTGCTGAGGAAGAGGAAATTGAGATTACACTATTTACAGATGTCCTGAGAGTGCTGGAAAGGGTTGATGGAATAAACTACAATGAGAGATCACCTTTCCTTCATTTCAAAGCATGTGATCCCTAATTTGGCTGATGGTGAGAGATGTTTTCTTCATGGGGCCTTCTGTCTCTTCCACTTTGGCAAGCAATGGAAGAAGATGATAAAAAAGAAACTGATCCAAATTCAAACACATGCAATCTGAACTTTAATTCATGTTTGGAAGGAGAAGTTTTTCAATTATATAAATAAATCAAAATCTTTACAAAATCTTTCCCATGGCTCAGTGACTGTAGTGGTCAATAAAAAATAATACTTCTATCATGCATAACGCATGAAAACTGTCCCTTTATCATGAAAAAGGATTACAGTTATGCTATTTTCATTCTTGGTCCATTTCCTTAGCTAAAATTTAATGCCTGAATTTCCTTTTCTTTTCAATATGAAATTAGTGCTGATGAAAAGTACCAGCTTAGCAGCTTAGGAACCTGAACATGTTACTCACCCAGAGAACGAGAAAACCACAGGTAAATGTAGTGTAGGGTACCCCCAAAACCAATCAAAACTGGTGTAGATGGGAAAGCTATTTCAAGAAATAACTTGTTCCTCCACAAGATATATAGAATTCTTAGTCCCCCTGAGGACTTTGTCTGTGGCAAAGACAAAGCAAATATGACTCAGAGTATATGAGTGTAGTCATTAGGTGATTTAAATTAAAATTCAGAAGGTACTTAGTCACTGTTGAATATGAACAGAGATATATTTTTGATGAGGTATGCTAAGGTTTTAGCTGTATGTGTGCTTTTCTATAGATCTCTCTTTTCTTCTGAGGTGGTAAATGGCTGTCTTCAGGATATCAAAGCATATATGTTGATAATTAAATTTGTGATAAATTTATCAATACAATCAGTAATGAGAAAAGTGTCATTAATTACATTGTTGATAATGACATACATATTGACATACATACATTAGAATGACACATGCAAATGCTTAGTCTTTGATTAAGTTGTGGGCTCATCTGTAACTCATGCCCATCTTGGCTCCAGTGGTAGAAGGAAATCACACCCTGAACTGTCCTCTTTACTTGAGGATCACCTGCAGTTAGCACAGGACTATGGTCACAAAAATACATCAGAAAGGCCAGTTAATAATTAGTTACCACTTACCAATGGTCAGGAGCAAATGAGTACAGAGGCAAAAAAAAGGAGAAACCTAATTTGAATGTATGCTGCTCTGTTAGCTGCTCTTCTTGCACTACTCATCTCTCTCTCTACCCTTTGGTGGTGGGTTACTAACTAACATAAGACTTCCTTAAATTCCTTAAATGCAGCCTTGGATGGATTTAAGTTAAGGATTCATGCAAAAAGCTGGGGGATTTAAACTGTGGCTGGTGGATGTGAGCCTGAGTGCATCTCAGTGAACATAAATGAAAACTAAATCTGAGAGAAGCTAGGCCAGCATAATACACTTGTGGGATGAGGGGAGGCGGAAGAAGGTGTAAAATACACCAGCTCAGACTCCCTCCAGGGTTGGAGAACTCAGATTCACATCTGAATTTGGCTCCCATTGCCTGACTCAGAAAGGCAAGCTCTTTCCAAGTCTGGAGACACCGGTACATTCTGTGCAAAACCCTTACAGAGATACTGTTCAGCTTGTCTAGCCCACAAATTAATTTAGCCTGACATATCTTCTGTTTTCCTCTGGAGGCACAGGCAGCGTTCAAAGAAGCAGTGTTCAGCAGAAATGAGAACAGCACCATGTGCTGCTCTGTGACCTGCTGCTGTGTGTCAGCATGTGCATGGGCAGGACCCCTGCGTGATGCCATGGGCTTTAATGCCGGAGCTGCTCTCTTAGATGAAAGAAAATGAGAGGGAAATAGTCTGCTATAGGGCAAATACATTGCAGAGAAGGCTCCAGGATCCTTAAAGCAAGATGTACTGTGAAAAGTACACGACGAAGTGGGGGCTACTTGGCTTTTAGATGGATTGTAGTCATGTGAGCTGGAAGAAGGAAACTTCTATGGGTAAGGAGCTGTCAAGCAAAAAGACAAAGTGAATACCACTGCTGGTAGCCAGTGTGGAATTTTAAACCCAGTCTCAGATCTAGGAGAAGATGCCTTGTATCAAAGTCTACTTACCCCATAGCAACTTTAGGAAGTTGGGTGGCCTCCATGAAAGCCACCACCGCTCAGACTTAGACTGGGGACAAACAACGTGACACTCAAGGCTTGGCTGAAGGAAACCTCCTATCTTTCTCTAGAGCTGCACTCTAGAAAGGGGTGGAGACCTTCAGAGACTGCCACCTCCTTATCTTCTACAATCTCTGCTAAAAGCAATAGAGTAAGTTATGTTTTCTTTAATTCACATGGGAATATAGAGAGATGGCTTGAACGCACTGCTTGGGCTGGATCAGAAGCCACAGTTCAGTCAAAATGTTGTTATCATTTCTTTTCAGAACTAAATTCCAGGAATTAACCACCTGAGAAAATCAGGGGGAAACACTTTAATCTCTCTTCTAGCATGAAAAATGTGGCTTAGTTATGGAAAAGTTACAAAAGTAAAAGAAGATAAAATTGGGGACTTGAAAAATTTTTAAAAATCTGTCTTATTTGTAGTCATAACATTAATACTTTTCTTTTTATCTGGATCACCAGATGAAAAAAAATTATTGGAAAAGAAGTGTCTCATAAATTGGACACATGAAACTAGAATGCTGTTCTCCCTAATATATTAGCAGTGTTAATGGATGACCTGAGATCCTAGGAGTGTTAATCAGGCACTCAGAGCTACTTTGAGCTCCATCCTCTGCTTTATAAGGAGCAGCCTCCGGTATCTCCCCAAATCCAAGCTGCATGTTGACATAATAGAATGCATGACCACCAGAAGCCACCTGCACGTGGGGCACAGTGGTGGCCAGGCGCAGGAAGCCAACAGTCCGTGCTGCTGGTGCCAAGGAAGGGCAGGGGGGAAAGCAGAGCAATGACTGTGATGGTTTGGCCCAACGAGGGAAGGCAAGGTGGAAATACTTCAAGGAGGTGAGCAGTGTCAGCAGCCTGGGGCTCCATGAAGTGTCTGTGAGAGAGAGCAGCAGCCCCAGCACAGCTGTGTCCCAGAGACCGAATTTGTAATGACTCGGCAAAGCACATGCCAGAAAGCCTGCCTACCCCTGCAACCATAGAAGTTGTGAGTGGATGCTTTGGGCCAAATTAATCCCTGTTGGAAGCTCAGGAAAATCCAGGGGAGGTAGAGGCACAAAAAATGTGGCCCTTTATTAGCATCATAGCTTGAAAGCCAATTTTTGTGCATCAAGAGGTTGTAAGCAACCAAAACAATGTCAAAGCAAAAGAGGACTTTTCTTTTTAAGACCTTCTGACTCCAGTGTTTCTCACTGTTTCCTGCAGTCCCATCCATTCTCTCAAATTGCTGGTGGGAAATCTACTAATTATCACTCACTAGCAAAACAGAATAAATACCTCTCTAAAAAAGAGTTCTGTGATTTGGTCAGCTTCATGGATATGGGCCAAGAGATTAGCACTAGATTCTGCAAGCAGGATCAGCCTGCTGCAAGCCCACACTGTGTGCAGGGAAAAGTTTTCCAGACATAGGAATTACACCTGAAAACTCTGCACTGTAACATGATAGAGCAGGTAACATCTGCCAGGTTATGAGAAATGTTAAATACACAAACATATGTTTGGGCAACCTCATGCAGACTTTTGTAGCTCGTAAAGAAGACACCTAAGGGGGTATGCTTTCGAGAGCTGAGGTTGATATTTTTCATTGGGGTGATTAATATTGGCTGGAAAGTGAGCAGTAATAGTGGTGAAAACTGGGAAAAATAAACTTCAATAAAAGACTCTGCAAAAAGGAGACGTTCCCAGAAAATGTTTAGACCAAAGCCAATTTTCCTTCAAGAAAAAGCACTAGAAGAAAACCACCAGCCCAGAAACTGACTAGTTCAGTGTTTTGATTGCTGCCAGGCACTTTGAGGTACAAATACACAGGGTTCTAGCTAGAACCAGGCTGCAGGTGCAGGTCGGATGACAATTCAGCATGAGTAATAAGAAAAGCAAGTATCAGTGTGTGCAAACTCCAACCATATAAAGACAACTATTCATGTGTTTTTCAAATGTCATACGCAGTTCAGTTTAATCTGTGTCATGACTGACCACATAGAGTTAAATCAAAACAGGCTGTTAGAGGAAACAAAGAGGAAATGAAACAATGGCAAAGATATGTTCAAGCTGAAAATACCAAGTGGTCTTTGAGGAAACAATAGGGATGCTATTAATTGTAAAATACCCTGTAGGCTCCAAGCAGGTTGGCAGCATTCACTTTTCCAAGCCTGAGGCCAGGACCAAAGAGGACACTAAGTCCTGAAAGCCTAGGAAAGCAGGAGAGCTGAGTGAGCTGCTGAAGGTTATGGAGAGGGTGTTAGTGAATGCTGTTGGCTACACAAGGCACCCAGACGAAGACACAAAGACGAAGCTGCAACTTAGCAGTCTGTTCCCAACCCAGCGATGGAGCTAGCAGGACTGAAGAGGAACTCATACGTTCAGGGGAAGATTGAATTCCTGCTTCACATTACCCTAGATGAGGGAGAGCTCAGGGTACTGAGATAATTGCTCAGTATTAGACCTATTATTTGTGATTTACTTGGTAAAACCCAACATGGATTTCAATGCAAAATCTTTAAGCATGCTCGGGAAACATGGCATAAGGATAGGAGTAAGGAACATGACGCCATCATCCTGTGCTGGAGTGTGGCTCAGGTGTGGAGGCCCTGGCTGTGACACACAAGGCAATGCATACTAGTTATCACTGCATACCCTGTTATCATCAGGCTGCTCAAAGGTGCTGCTCCCAGTCCTCCCAGTGCCAGTCCTCCCAGTCCCAGGGCTGGCACAGCATATGCCACCTTAAACGCTGCTGCAGTGTCCCGGGCAATCATGTGTTGTCCCACAGAAACCTGTTCTTGGCACAAGACTCAGCTTCGACAAAACACATGGGCAGCCTTGAGTGGGGTCATGGTCTAGGAATACTCCTGTGCTTGGCACAAGGTAATTCCCACCCCCAATCTGGGACTGGTGCACTGCTCTTAGGAAGAGCCTCCCACTCCTCAGCACTCAGAGAGTGCTGATATCTGACACTACAACATTCTCAGACTTCCCAAACCTAAGCTGGGCAGCAAGGGGGACTTCAAGGTCTTTTTCTTAGGTAAGGATTCATGTATTTGGATGCCAGAGGCTTGTTGCATGCTTCTTTATGGACTACGGTTCTTTCAGCCACTTGGATTTAAGTGCAGATTATCCTATTTCGGACTATGTCAAATAATTGCATAGCTAGATATAAGAACTACTATTAACTCTTAAATTATTACTGCTGAAAACAGCTGGTTTAAAATAACTATAACTCAGTCATATGTAGTTCTGTATTATTTGGTGATTGCCAACAATGCATACAACTATCTGTATAGAGGGATTTAAACAAGAAGACATACATAAGAGAAACAAAATTAAACAAGTTAATGTTTAAATCAATGCTTATTCATGTTCCAGTCAGTCTTGCATAAAGTATTCAAGGTCACTTTTGAAAAAACTGTAAAAATTGTCCTGGACAATTTTTAATGCCTAAACCTGCTTGAAGACAAGTGCATGAAAGTGATTGAAAACATGAATTGTTTTGATTGCATGTTAGTTTTAAATATGTTTTGAAATAAAATAAACCAAAACAAAACAGCAAAATGTTGCACTCAGAGTGATTAACAGAAACCTTGACTTTTTCAACTAAAACAATTTATCAAATCTAAATTCAGTGTGTTATTTTTGCTGAAACTTTCATTGGCATAAAAATATGCCAAATTCTTAGTGTCACCAAGAAAACAGGTGACAAAATACTTAGGAAATCAAGGAACACTTCTAGGACATAAGGTCATTAAAAACCATGAAAAAGCACCACAGGACAAACTCTGAGAAGGTTCCCACAGCTATAAATAAAGCATGAATGTGAAGCTGGATAGGCTCACTGCCCAGATCATTCATATCCTATAGTGTCCCTGTGTTGTCACTATGTGGACTTGATGGTACCTTCTGCCCAACTCTTTGATGACACCCTGGGTTTCATCACTGAAGCCCACCAGGAGCAGCAGGCAGAGCCAGGAGCACCCACCTCTCTCTGAGGTCACCACACACCATAAAGTCCCAGGCAGTGCTGTGGGCAGTGGTGGTCATCCCACGTGGCATCCCTGAGGTTCACACAAGGCACTGCCATGGCAGGCACCCACAGAAACACATCCCTGACCTCCACCCTGCACTTTCTGCAGCACTGCCAATCCCATCCAGGTAGTCAAACTCTGCCCAGCATCCATCCACCAAGGGATGAGTCTGGGTGACAGCAGATGCTCTGCAAATGCTGCTTCCTTCGGCAGCTAATGTGCAAGATCCTTGCAAGAGCTGTTTGGTTGTATTCACTTCCTCCTCCTCCTCCCCAAAACTCTGAGGACCCAGGCCAGCCTGTGCTGTTATTGAACAGGCAATGGTGCAGACCCAGCCAGCTCACAGCCATATGGTGCAGGCGAGAACGGACAGATGTGACCTTTTTTTTGCATGGAAAACATTTTCTCTGTGACACCAGCTTCTGCTCCAGGATGCCTGCTGCCTCCACAGGTCCCTGTGCTCTGCTCTGGGAAGCTGCAGACCAACATGGTGAAGAGCAGAGATGAGTGTCCACCCAGCAGATCTGGCCAGCATTCCAGGGTGAGGTGGGCTGCCCCAGATTGCCTCCACCCACAGGGAGGAGAGTATGACACTGACCTGAACATTTTTTGGATTGTCGTCTTTCTCTTCCTGCCATCACCTACCCACTTCTTGTTCCTGCCACCGCCCTCTTGCTATAAATCAGCTAGATAGTCTTCAATCTGACTTCTGATTTAGTCCTTTCAAGTTATGTTTTGATAAATAGATTAAATCTTTTCAAGGGCCACCCCTACTAACTTGTCACTGTTTTGAGGGACAGCAAATTTACCAGGATGGACTAGTTGGCCTCAGTACTTGAGAACATGCCATGCCATGTTTACTTTTCCATACAGATGTGACCATAGGGACCAGGAAGTATCATGCAAAATTAAATAAATACATAAAAGAGAATATTTTCCAATATCTACAAGGAAATTTTGGAGGAGATGACTGATGCCAAATATTTTTACACTTGATGTGTCAGCAGGGTTTTGGCAGGTGCCCCTAGTAAAAAACAAGAACATATTTGTGCACATTCAACACCCTCTTTGGGAGATGCTGTTTCCTTAAACTGCCATATGGGTTGTATTCTGTATCCAAGGTGTTTTACAGGAAAATAAAACAATTTTTTATCATATACAGAGTGCTTAAGCCTAAACAGATGAGGGGAAAAAAGTAAAATATCATGATAAAAGGCTCCAAGCAGCTTTGGAAATAACTAGATCTGCTACAAAGAAGTTAAACAAACAGTAAGTGTAACCTAAATGCTATATAATGAAAGTAACACACTTGGAAAAGAAATTTCAACAGCCCAACCCAACATACAGGCAGTTTTCAGTATATGCAGGCTGTCACTGACATGCTTGCCCTGACAGGCAGAAGACAGACAGGTTTCTCATGACAGTGAATTCTGGGAAGAAATGTATGACTGAAAAACCTGGTCAAGCAGCCAGGAAAACAGATATTTTTAAAGGGATGCAGTTCTGTGTCAGCCCCACACCAAACATTCAGCATACTAGTTAGTGCCTCTAGACACACTACCAGCCTAGTGCCTTCACAACAGGCGGGTCTCTGCTGGCAAGTGACCAGTGGTCAGCTCTGTGCAGTGACCACCACTGAAAACTGCAACTGTCCTTCCTCCCAAGCTCCAGGGTGTCCGACAGCTGCTTGAGGAAATGCAGCACTGAGATTTAGAGTAAAGCAAGAACAGTGTATTGCTGTCACAAACCATATCCTTGAACACCAAGAACACAAAGATTGGGATCCTTCAGCTTTCAAGCATTATTTTGCAGTTGAACACAGAAATAGTCGGGAGCATGTCACAAAACCATGAAGGTCTTCAATCTAAATCAGCTTTTTTATTATCCAGCTGGTTGAGACCATGCCTTGTGTGGTTTCAGAGAGACCACAATGGTCAGAACTGCTGCAGAAGGCAGGTCTGTTACACAGGGCTGGAAGGGCACGTCCTGAGCTCTGTTAAAGGTATCAGCATGATCTTCCTTCCCTGGCAGATAGCACTGATCACAAATAGCAATAACACCCTTGGATGCCTGCTATCCAGGAGCAGGTAAAAGCTGTTCTGGGAAAGAAGAACTGCAATTGAGGTCCAGGGAAGAGGGTTGGCAGTCTCCTGAGGAAGTCTTGTATGTGTATCAGTAAAACTGAATCCAGATAGCCATGTCCTGTGACACAGCACAGTGCTCTCCACCCAACAGCATGGTCACCAAGGATTAGCTACACCATGCCACTTGGTAGGCTGCCTAACATTTTGCATTATCAACATTTTGCTCATTATTTTTTATGGTATCTGCAGAAAGAGAATGTCTGTCTACCTTTACTGAACTCTTGCAGAAGTCAATTGGAACCAGTTTTCATCTTGGGCAGGACCTCATTTCACACAGCACTATCAGTGAGCACCAAGGCTGAGGGGAGTGACCAAGGCTGAGGGGAGTGACCCACTGGACTCCCAGCCAAGACACTCTGCCTGGCCATGGACATCAGCAGCCATGCATGCCTCAGACACCAACTAGCCCATGGTGCCTCTCAGCATGCCAAAAGACACAAGGGTCCATTCTCGAGCACAGTGGTATAACATATAGAGACATTCTTATAGGGGAAAAAAACCTGAGGTTCATCTCGGTAGAGAAAAGGCAAAAGCAAAAGGAGCTGACCGGTTTAAACATGAGATAATCAGAACACAATGACCTGCTGTTTAAATCAAGGCTGATAATGCAGAGGGAGAAGAAGTTAATCAAATACTGACACAACTATTCCATTTTAAAAAGTCAGACATTTCCTTTTATAAATAACCAGTATAAAACAATAGATAGTGGAGTGAAGGGACTGAAAAAGATATTGTTTTCACCAAACAATGTTGTATTTGGGAGTAGAGGAACCAGTAATTATGATATTTTAGCAAAGCCTGGTTTTGGCAGCTTTTTCAGCATTCGCATGCAGAGTGAAATGTCAGTTCCAAATATCAAATTAACAGTAAATCTAGTTCTCCCATTTCTTCTGAGCTTCATTCCATTGACTTTCAAATCACTGAGTCATTTAGAAAATCAGGGTGTTTCAGAAATAAAGTATACTTGGTGGCATTTCAAATCTAACATTATGCTCAGATGAGTGTTGTACAATTCAGCAGATTGTTTAAGAGAAAGCAGCTACAAAGGTCAACAGACCTGACTCAGCTATGAAGTTACTGGAAAAATCCAAGCTGGTAGATTTTAAAAAATCTGAAATGAACCACATGACTGGGTTTCAAGATTTAAATTAATTAAACAAAATTATCTGGGTATAATTAAAAAAAAAAAAACAAAAAAACAAAAAAACCAGCAAAACACTAAAACCAGTATCAAAAGGAAAGGAAGCAGAGAAATCAAAATCCCTTTCTAGTAACTTCAGTGCTTACTTCAGTGCTTGATAGTGGGGATAAATCAGCATGTCAATAATGCTGGTGAAATTCCTCCAATTTTATGTGAAAAGCATATTGCATTAAATAGACTTTAATCTACAGATCCCTTGATTATTAAAACTCTCCACAATCAGAACAGGGTCAAAAGGCAAGCAAATGAAATGAAATCCAGTGATTACAAAAATAAACAACTGAGCAGTAGATGGTAATTTTATGAAGCATATGCAGTAGTTCATATCACAAGGGTGGAAGGACTGGGAAAAAATACTGTATTCAGAAAAAAAAAAATATTTGAAAATTATCTCTTATTTTTTTGGCTACTCTTTCATCCACCACAATTGTGTGGTCTGTTTTTCAGAGAAAGAAGAAGCCAACTAAACTTCCTTTGGCCAGAGTTTTTTGTCTCAGGAGTGGAGTCAGGTTTCTCTTAAATAACTGAAGGCAAGATGGTTGTCTTATATTATATGTGTTGTTACCAAAGCTATTGTGGATGAAGACCATACCCAAACCATTGCAGACTGTACCAAGTCCAGAAAAATATGTTTCTTCCTTCACAAAAAGAAAAAAGTGTTTTCCATTGTATGACTAAGAAAACATCTGTTGCTAATCCATGCAGTTTTAAAAGACTGACTGGTAGCTGTGTTCCTCTGGAGATAGATTGACTTAGCAAGCAATAGATCAGTTCTAAGAAAAAAAATCTCATTGGTACCTCAGTGTCCTCCCTGCACTATGAACATACCAATGCCAGGGAAGAGGGTGTACCAGACTCCAGAAAAAGATGACACAAAGTTGAACTGGAGGCATCACTAATTATTCTAGAACTCAACCTTGAGTTTACCTGAAAGACTCTGGGGTTTTTTTTCTTATCTTCTCATGCTGTTTTTAAACATTTCACATGCAGAACATACATACAAAGTGGTAATAAGAAAAGGAAATTAAAAGATGTCCGAGCTGGATTCATGGACCATGAGCACAGGGGAACACACTGAGCATGTAACTTTAAGATCTCAAACCTAAGATAACTGTCAGCTGTCCTCACATCATCTAAAAGCTGACATCTCTGGTATTTCAGTATCACTTCAAAGATCTTGTTTTAGTCTCTGACTGCCTCAAGGAGAGTGCAGGATGAATTCTACAAGGCAAAGCAGGGTCAGGAGCAGTGTGTGTCAAAGCACTCCTGAGCCAGGAATCTACCCAGACAATATTTTGTAAAGAGTGTCAGGTGGCACTTTTTGATTTTAACTAATAAGTAGCAGGGAATGTATCTCTATATATAATTTGACTTGAATCTTAAACCAATATCAGAATACTTTAGTTCCTGGATTTGTATTGCTTTTCCAACTTCTCCCCTTTCTCTGTTTTTTCCCCTTTTCTCTCCCAGCATTTTACTCCAGCAATCCCATAGTGTAGCATGGGATGAGGTTCTCCTGCTCACATTACATCACAGCATTGATACCCCATTTGATGCATACTGTCAGTCTTCTGCTCTGTGTAAAGCACAGCAATGATCTTTGCTTCAGATATTCAAGAGAATTCATCAGTAAGCTCTGTTGATCCTTACACAGATCCTAAACTCTCTTTCCTTCCACCTCTCATAACATAGACACTCCCATACTAACTTTCATGAGAAAATGTTTTGTTAGGAAGAAAACACAATGGTGTCTTAGCATTTTATTGCCCTCCAGTACAGTATTTCATAACCAGGTATCTATAAAAGATGTGTCAGATCAAGTAAAGGTCTATATGTTGCGATCCCACAAACTGTGGTATATTAACTGAGGGCAAATCAGTTACTCCTGGATGTTTACTCTCATCCAGAGCTTAAATGAAATGAAGTATCCTTTGTGTGTCTTTGAACATAAGCAGCTCAGAAACTGTAATCAACCCAATGAAACATCACAAGTGCAATTTTAAGTTGTGCCTTATCAAGTTCAGTGCTCAAATCAAAATATCCTGGAATGGACCCGAAAGGAGGTCACTCTCTGTCTAAAGAAGTTGTGTGACTTTTTCTTTTTAGTCCTGCAGAAAGCTGGTACTCAAAACATGTGAATGTCAGTCTTGAAAATGGAGAGGCTTGATTTTTTTCCACTTGAGTAATTTTTATATCTATGAAAACTAACATCTATGATGGCAGTTCTACATCTTGCAGAGCTTAGTTCTGATGGAGGGATGTTGATTCAAGACCTTGAAAGTCACTGTAAGTTGTAAAATATTTGCTATATTTGTTTTGGGCTTGGGTTTGCCCTGTCTCATCATGTATGTTATGGGGTATTTGAAACTGGTGTTTCTGAACAGGGGCAGATTTGGGATAGAAGTTGCTGACAAGACTGTGACAGTGCAATAAACTGTGAGGTTTAAGAGAAAGGTTAGGAAAAATTTAATTAATGGCTTCTGTGATTTCAAGAGCAGTGGGAGGGCAGACGCTAACATAGAAAGGGAATCTTGCTTCACTGTTGACTCTGAAGTCTCCCAGGTCATCATCCTGACAGGAAAGTGTAAGACTTTACCCCTTTACATGCTTACTTGCACTTAGACCTTCATTACCCTTTTAAAAATAATTTTCTGGAGTATTGCAAACCACAGCAAACTAATATTTAACTGTGTACATGCAGAAGAAAGGAAAGACACTTCTTTTCCAGGGCGCTATGTATAACAACTTCTGAGTTTGTTGGTAGTGTCTACTCCTCTAGCAATTCCAGGAGTGCTGGCAAATGCTATCTAAGTCACTCCTCAATGCATTTTTCAGAGATTTTCTGTACCCCTGTCCACAAAAAGAAAAGGTCTTGACATTGTTGACTGGACAATTGTATGGGCAATATCACTACAGAAAGATATTCCTGTTTTATACACCCAGCTAATGAAGGCAGTTTCAGCACTTGCTTCCTCAGCTGGTTGCACTGCATGTTGAAGATGGTAGGCTGAAAAATGTGGATCGTATTATTGCACTTTTTTAAAGTTTTCATTTGAAAAGAGTTGGGGTTTCTTTACAAAAGAATGACTTAAGAGTTGGACTCGGTGATCCTTGTAGGTCCCTTCCAACTCAGAATATTTTGTGATTCTGTGATATTTAAAATCAAAGTGTCTGATTTTAATTCTAATACCTATGGCTTAAGGAAATTAATCTTGGATAGAATTCACTGTGTGATTTCTGCAAGGACCAGAAAGAGGTTTGTGCAAAATTTCAATTTCAATTGGCTCTAGTCAGCCCTTCACACCTCCAGAGGACTTCTAAATGGGGCTGGAAAAACCTTTGTATGAAACTTGAATTGCCCAAACTTTTCATGCCAAGGCAGGGAATTAATGCTTACACCTTCTTCAGAAAAATGGTAGCATGTAGAAAGTTTAGTGCACTCTGTGAACGCAATAAAAATAAGAAAATTCAGTGGGACGGAGGTGTGCTGCAATTTAGTTAAAATGCCAAAAGTTAGGATTATTACAGCTCCAAAACAGATTTAAAATGTTACTTGAAGTTTCTTTCAGATTACATGACTAGAAAATAAAAATCTGATTTTCAGTAAAAATTCATGGCTTCTATTGCTTTTTATTTGGTAATTTTATTTATGTTTGTTTAGTATTGCTTTTTAATTATCATAATATTTATTTATTATCACTTTTAAATTATTATTATACTTATATTAAGAATTAACATTAATACTATTGCTGTTATTATTATTCTCATTATTATTTTAAAAGGCTTAAATAATTTCATGTAATGAAATGAGATGTAATTACTTTCAATATAATTTCATTGTCTGGGAAGGGAAAACTAAGATAAGTGCATATATTTATGTATGATGTCATTTAAGCATGCAGACAGTTTCAGGGAAGTCTATTATTGAGGATATCACTTAAGTCCTGCATTTTCCATTGTTAAATGGTAAGTTTAGGCTGAAAGTTTACTCAGAAAAAGGAAAATGCTATTCCACGATCTTCCACAGAACACCATCTTCTGGAAAACTTCTATTTAGGCTTCACAGGAATCTGAGAAAGTAAATATAGAAGAATATTAAAAATTATTTTGCCTGGAATGTTGTAAAAAAATCACCAATCTATAATGAATACTTCAGAGAAGAAAAACCTCTTACTTTCATTTGCTTTTGCACATTAACTAGAGAATGCACTTTGAGGAATAGTCATCAGCATGCTAAATGACATTACTATTTTTTCATTTAGCAATGAACATTTCACAAAAAATCTTTTCTTGTGCTGGTGTGGACCTGGTTTTTCATGGTTAGAACAGAGGTGTTTGCTGACTCTTACAGGAGTAACTTACACTGCATCCAAGAGGTGAACTTCTGCTAGCAAAATCAGGGGGAGTTTTGCTATCAACCTCCATGGAAACAGTATTCAAATGTAATGACTTTCCTGGGATGTGCTGTGGTCTGGTGGATAACATATGAGCCTACTATATTTTCTGCACTGTAATCTAAAGCAACTTGTTTTTAAGGAGGTCTGGTTATTTTAATTCTGTCTAAATCAGCTTTCAAATTATTTTCATGTTGTGAAACATTTCAGGTCTCAATCGCTGAGGTTAAAAAAAATAGTCATTTTATACTGCTTCAGCATTTTCAATGCATTCTGGTCTATTGAAGTTACAGAATGGACTTTTTTCCAAGTCATCCCAGATTTTTTTATGGTTTTCCAGCAGCAACACTTTCCATTATGGAAGTTTTAAACTCAGATGGCCCATGCTCTCTACTCTCCACATTACAGGTCTACCTGGGTCAGACTACATTCCCTGCAATGGGAAAGTTCCCCCTCCATCCAGGTCTTGTGGTGACCCATGGGAGCCAATAAACCCCAGAACCAAGCAGAAGGGACCACAAAGGACATGGTCAGGCACCTGTAGCCACAGTGGTGAACACTGGCCTGCAGCATCCAAGTTACAGCACCTTCCTCATCATGTGGAGATGTGCATGGATGTTAACTGGAATGGTTTGGGCAGCTTAACAGAGCAGAATATTTTCACTTGGGAACATGAAAAGTGAAATATGCTAACTGAAAACATCAAAACAAAGCATTTTCTTGTCTTAAACCATACATCTGTATGTGCCATGAACTTTCAGTTTCACGAAAGGCTCTCCACACAAATAAAGGATGCAATTTTCAGCTCCCGACCCTTGTCCCAGTCTTGGATGGTATTCATAGGATGAATTGCTCTTCTGCCTGATGTTACAGTCCCTCAAAAGGCACCTCATCCATGCTTGGGACCAAGGCTCCAATTTTCCTGGCCTCAGACTAGCTCCTGGGTTGCCTGAATTGCCAACATTATTTCACAAGCTCCTTTTAGACTGAACAGTCACTTCTCTGGAAGATTTTATGGGGCAGCCTTCTTAACAGCATTGCACAGATTAGTCCTTTAGAACAAAAGATTTAAAATTTTGAAAGCATTTGGTTTGCACTTAATGTTACCTAGGAGTTTGTCACCTTTCAACAGAGAACTTCAAAGATATTTATGTTAGTTTTCCTTGAAAGTCCATTTCTTAAAAACCCATTCCTTACTCCTTCAGAAGTTGTTTAATTCAGTATCCTGGAGTTTTGGTTCTCCTCTACATCCTGCCTGGGACACGTTGTTCCCAGGTGGGCAGAGTTTGCTAAACCCCACAGCTGCACAGATGTAGGACATCAAAGCAGATGGCATTTGCAGCATATCCTAAATACAATTATATTCTTCCTTGCCCATGGACAGTCAACACCTCCTAGAAGCAAACATATTTCCATACTGTAAATCCCTCATGGCATTTAAAGACACTTATAAACATATGGAATTCATAAATTATTCGAGAGCAGTCCAACATCCTTCAATTTTTTTTTTTTCTGAAGCGAAATATTCTACAGAAATGCAAGTTATTATTATTATCATGTCATGCAGCCAATAACAGCTGGGAGTAGTGAAGAGATTACTGCCGCTTTCTCTTTGCGCTGTACTGGCCTAATATGTGTTTAAAGTTTGCTGGACAATTACAGTTTAAAACAGCCCATTGTGCAACAACATTTTTCTATGAGCAAAGAGATGGAATTCAGAACATATTGAGCAGAAGTAAAAAATGCCCAGTGCTAATAATCTTAAAATTACTGAGCTAATTAGGTTAGGGCAAGCAAATCACATTCTCTAGATTTCCATTAGATTTAAAATAAAGGAGTTTGAAGAAAATGGATTCAGCTGTTACTGACTTATATATGTACACAATTTTCCATTGGAATGTCTGGGGCAAATTGTACTTCTACAAGCCCAGGAACAGCTGGATGTATTTTGATGAAGCAATAAAAAAGGTGGGGGGAAAGGTAGTTTCAGAGGGCAGTTTTATATGAAAAGGATTTTGTCAGAGATAGTTTTGGTACGTTAGATTAATGCCTGACTGAAAGACAGCTGAAGCCAAAAACTCCCTCCAAGCTTTGATGGGCTTTGGATGAAACCATGCAGGAGGTCATAATACACGTTGTACTCCATGCTTAGCTGTTGCAGGTGTTACTGTTCCAGCTACAAATCGCTGCAAATCATCAAATAACAAACACTGAGGCACCTTGAGTATTTTGACCAGATGATGCTCATCTGATCTTCAAACAAAGGCTCCATGCTCCTGACTGATGACTATTTGGTGAGTTTTCAATACATTGTGATTACCCTGACCTGCAGCTTTCTGCAACCACTGAATGTTTGTTCTACTGCTGCACTTGGACCATAGGGCCAAAGGTCTCTTTCGTGGTGAAAACTCCAGTGTCAGAGGGGGTTTCTGTCTGGTCTTTGTGCATAGGCCTGTAAACCAAACAACTCTTTGTTGCATAGGTTTAGGGCTGTGAGAACAGTATGCTGAAAACGTGTTAGGGGAGAGGTGAGACAGGGGCAGAGGACACCAGTGGAGCAGAGTTCACATTTCTGCAAGATACAGAGCTCTTCCAGTTCTCTCTGTTCCAGAAGGTGGAGTAGTCCCAAGATAGCCTAGCACTGGCTTTTCTTCTCTCCCTGCCTCAGCAGCTACTTCCTCCACAGACTTTCTCCAGCCAGAGTAGAGAATAAGAACATTGTTTTGATCAAGGATAATCTTATCTTCTTTCTGGAATGCTGTTTCAGCTAGAAACTGACTCAGAAATAAGAGTAGTTGAGGGAGTTCAGGGATTCCTATTTAGGTGAAAGATGAGATGTTGATTTATTCCAGCCAACTAGAAACACTGTGGAACAGAAGCTTTTTATTTTTTTAAATTTCCTATAAACTATCTACTCTGAATAACAATTAAAATAACTCACCCTGTTGTAACACAGTAATAACACAGTCTGGCAGACCCACCTTTGGTTTCCAAGGCACTGATTAAACGCAATCAGGCACAGACAATTGGACAACAAGCCTGGATTTTCCTCATTAGCGTTATTAACAGTACTGGTTACTCCTAAGTGGGCAAGAAGATCATGGCCCCTATCCCAGAGAAGGCAGCAGAGCTGTTTAGCTTCATGGGACACTGTAGAGGGTATCACTCAGTTTCTGTCTGGGCACCATGCTTCCAGCAGCTCTCATTCTGCAGAAAGCTGATGCATATCCCAGATGACAGTATGTAAGCTGTATGGATGAAAAACTTATTTGAACTATGTGTGGTTCTGAACATACCATCAAGACCAATTACTATCCATACCATAATCTAACTGCTATTGTAACATAGTGGCCCTTTCTTCCTTACTTTGTGGGATTGCTGCCAAAAAGCACTAGCATAAGATTGATCATACATTTTTGTAGACACCATAACCTCCTGGGCCACCCCCAAAGTGTTCCAGTAACATCTAGACCCAAACTGAGTTCTCTTCTGTGGACTCAGCATTACTCCTGTGTGATTGTTTAACCTCCAAAGGCCCCTTTGCACATTCAGCCTGCCCCACATGTGTGCATCATGCAGAGCACTACCCCAGGGCCTGCCACAAGGAACTTGGCTTGAGGTGTGCCATCAGCTTCTCTCAGAATAAGGCAGGTAGGGATGAGACATGCTGATGCAGAGTCTGAGCAGGGATTTCTGGCTTTCCACCTTTCTCTTTGGTCCAAGTCTAGCCCCAAAACTCACCTAGCCTCTGGAGTCCTTGCAAAGTTCTATGTAGAGGGAAGAGAAGGTCCCTTTTTTGCCTTGTATGTGTAGTTGGAGTGAGTTTGGGAGGAAAAAGTATTCCCTGAGGCAGCAAGTTCACAATGCTTTACATAAGATACCACATGCTTCATCCTTGACTGTTGTCCAATGCAAAAGTCCTTATGTCTCTCCCATGTGACATGGGCTTGCAGAGAGAGCAAGATCTTGTGGGTCAACAACTGGTTGCACAGCAGGTGTTGACAGTAGGGATTTGCTTTTTATAACCATGTGACAGTCGAGGAACGCTGCAATCACACATGGGATCCACCTGACAAAGCTTAATCAACAAAACAGGGCTGAAGGGAGGCCATCTCAAACATATGATCATAAATAAGGAAGTGTCTTCTGGATAGCATTATTTGGAAAGCTGTCATGTCTCTTTTGGGGAATCAGCCTGACTGGGTGCCTCTCTGGGGGGCACTAATTCATTGCACTGATGCAAGCAGCATGGGGAACAAACAGGAGGGATGAGAGATCTGTGTGCAGTTGCAGGGCTGTAATATCACTGGGATCACAGACCTGTTCCACCTCCCACCACAGCTGCACTGCTGTGGATGGTTGCTGGCTGTCTAGGAATGGAAGGCTTGCCCAGGGAGGGCAAGGAGGGGGAGTTGGCATTTGTGTGAGAGCAGTAGGATCATGTGGACCTTTGCCTGGGGCTGGGCATTGAGCTATCTGGGAGGTTGTGGGTCAGGATTACAAGGCAGACCAACACTGGCTGCATTGCATGGGTGCCTGCTACTGATGTCCTGATCAGGAAGAAATAAATAAAGCCTTTTTTAACCTCCCCAATATTTTCTTCAGGGACAATACATCAAGGCATAAGAAATCCAGGCTTCTGGAGCACACAGAAGGCAACTTTGTGAGATATTTCATCAAGATGATCATGCATGAGAGAGATGTTTTTGATGTCATATTTACAAGCAAGGCAGAACTGATCAGGGATGTGAAAGTAAGCACAGCCTTTGAGCTCCATGAAATGATGGAGTTCAGGATCCCAAGAGGAGAGCAAACAGAAGAGTCAAAGCCCCTCCTAAAGGGAGAGCCAACTTAGACACTTCATGTATCTCCATGTAAGGATCCCGGGAAGACAGGCTGGGATAGAAGAGGAGGCCGGGAGAACCGGTCCTCTAACTCCAGAATGGTCATCCCGAGGCTCAGGAAATTAAACAAAGGCAGCAGGAGGCATCCATGGTGAGCAAGATGCTCCTGACAAAAAAGAAATAGAACAAGTAAGCAAAGGTGGAAGCAAAGACAGGTTACCCAAAGAGAAGACAGGAACATTGTTCATGTGTGCAGAGGAAGAGTTAGGAAGCTCACCAAGTCCTTTAGGCCGCTACAGGATGTGAAATAAACCAGGAGGGGTTTCTACAGGTACATCAGCAACAAAAGGAAAACTATGGAAAATGTGGCCCTACTTCTGAATAGGACAGGGAACCTAGAGACAGGTCAGTAGAACCTGGAAGGACATGGAAAAGACTGGGGTATTTAATGTCTTTTCTGCCTCAGTCTTTACTGGTAAGATCAGCCTTTAGAAATCCAAAGGCTCTGAGACCCATGGTAAAGCCTGGAGTAGAGAAGACTTACCCTTTGTAAAGAAGGACCATGCCAGGGAACATTAAAACCGTTTGAACATACAGATAGATGTTAATGAGACTAGTGGTGGTTCTCCCATGGATACTGAGGGACTTGGCTGGTGCTACAACAAGGCCACTCTCAATTATCTCTGAGAGATCACAGGGGTCAGGGTACTTTCCTGAGGACTAGAACAGAACAAATGTAATTCCTTTCTTCAGGAGGGCATGGTTTTCAGTCTTACCTTAGAACTACAGGCCAGTCCATCTCATGTCCCTTGGCACATGGTAGAGCCATCTACTAAAAAACAATAGTACCAAACACAATTTCTGTACACAAAAGACAAGAAGTTGATTGTGAATGATCAGCATGGATTTGCATGCTGAAGAAATGGAAGAAGAAATCATGCCTGGCCAACCTGACAAAATCTCTTGTGATGAATTGATTGGTCCAGTGGGTGAGAGGAGAGCAATGGCTGTTGTTAGTCTGGATTTCAGCAAGGCTTTCACTGTCTCCCGTAACATCCTCACAGATAAACTGCTCAAGTAGAGGCTGGATAAGTGGCCAGTGAGGTGACTGGAAACTGGCTGAACTGCCAGTACTGCCCCAAAGAGCTATTATTGTGACATGAAAACTAGAAGTAGGCAAGTCACTAGAGGTGCACCCCAGGAGATGATCCTGGATCCAGGCCCACTTAGCATCTTCATGAATGGCCTAGGTGGTGCGGCAAAGTGAACTCTGAGCAAATTTGCCGAATATACAAAACTGTGGGTAATGGCTGGCACACCAGCTGGTTGCGTTGCTGTTCAAGAGGACCTTGAAAGGCAGAAGAAATGGGCCAACAAGTTGAAGAAAGGGAAGTGCAAAGTCCTGCACCTGGGGAAGAAGAAACTCCATGCACCAGGACATGCTAGAGGCTAATCCTCTGAAAGCAGCTTTGCAGGAAAGGCTTTCCTGGCTGTTGGTGGACAAGCTGAACGTGAGCCAGCAATGTGCCCTTGTGACAAAGAAGACCAACAGCCTGGTGGGCTGCATGAGGAAGCATGTTGCCAAAAGGTCAAAAGGTCAATCCTTCCCCTCTTCTCAGCACTCATGAGACATGCCTGGGTGCTGTGCCTCAGTCTAGCTTCCCCAACAGAAGAGAGACACAAACATATGGGAGAAATTCAGCAAAGGGACACAAAGATGATTGAGAGACTGGAGAATTTAACATACAAGGAGAAGGTAAGAGAGTTGGGACTGCTTGGACTGCAGAAGAAAAGACTATGAGGGATCTTAACCATGTGTAAAAACACCTGATGGATCATGTAAACAAGATGGCATCTGACTTTGCTGAGTAGTTCCCACTGATAGACAAAAGACAACAGACACAAAATGAGAAACAGAAAAGTCTGCTTAAACTTAAGGAAACCTGCTTTACCCTGAGCATAGTTGAACACTGGCTCAGGTTTCCTAGAGAGGTCATAGAGTCTCCAGTCTCGAAGATATTCAAACCTGACTGGACATTACCTGGAGCCACCTGCTGCAGCTGACTCTGCTTGAAGCACAGGGCTGGTGCCTTCCAGCCTCAGCTATTTCATCATATGTGATTCATCATACAGCTGAAAGTCTCATGAAAGCTTTGTCTACCTACACAGAGGACTGCAGTCCTCGCTACAGCCTCACCTTTCAGGATCTTGCCCATCATGGCTGAGACACAGCCAGGAAAGGGATTCCAGTGCAGAGGAATCTTTCTGCTCTCTTTAGATCGCTCATGGCTTCATGTCAACACCATTGAGGGCTATGATCTGCTTTCACATTGAAGCCCACTGTTTCATTTGCAGCACAGCAATGGCAGGCAGCAGAAAGGGGAGGCACTGTACGTGGTTCAATTTTTCTATGAAATTTACCTATAAACCAGATCTGAAAATCTGGGTAAGGTGGATGCAGGAGGAATCCGCAGCTGGAAGGAGGAAGGGAGAAGGAGATGATGAGTTTTATTTTAAACATATGTACTAATCATGGCACAAAAAAGAAATAAGGGTGGGAAACTGCAGCTGGGAGGGGGAGGGCAGGCAGAGGCGCTGATGATTATTGTAGATATATTTATTAAATCACTGCTCCAAGCAGGGAACCAGGGTGGGAATATGCAGCTGGAAGGTGGAGGGCAAGGGGAAAACAGCAATTTTATATTCAATGTTTGCAATGAGCATGGCTCGGAATGGGGACTAGGGGCACAGCCTTGCAGCTGGAGGTGGGAGTGCCACAGGAGAACACTGGTTCTTAAACCTGTCACATTAAAATATGCACATCTCGCCTCCAAGAAACCCTGGTGCAAAGGCTTTGCAAAGCTTGTGGAATGGGAGAACTTTTATTTTAAAAGAGTGAGGGGGAAAGCTTGTTCACCTGCTGGGTTTTTGCTAAGCTCTTGCAGCTCTATTACAAAATTACTCCATAAACTTTAACAGCTGGCCCCATGCCAGCAAAATGTCATTATTAATACTGCTATGGAAAGTGCCAACAGAAGTGAAATACTCATGGGGAGACGCTGCAAAAGACATACAAAACTGCAGACTTTCGGAGAATCAGAGGAAGGGATGGGGGAAGGGGGAGAGAAAACTGCCATATGGACCCTGTATGAACTAACTGAGCGTGTACCAGAACAGAGGTCAGTCATCAGGACTGGTCAGTGCCAGCAGGTTTCCAGCTTGTAAATACACCAGCTCTGGTCAACAGAGGTAGCATGGGGATGTGTTTAAAGCGGGGAAAGGAACTGTTGTGTGGTTTCGATGGGTCACAGTGATAAGAATGAAAATGCAAAAAGCAAGCTATGGAGAGGACAGGATGTGGTCCTATCTAGAGCTGAATGTTTTCTTCTTTCAAAGCAGTTGTGGTAGCAGCAGCTACTCAGAAATCCATGGGGTCTGAATCTCAGCTGTGTCATCTCTTCCCCTGGCCATGCTATAGACCTGTGTCACACACAGGTCCTGTGGCCAATCTGCTGAAGAACTACTTTGACCTGCTTGGAATCATAGATCATAGAATGGATTGGGTTGGAAGTGTCCTGAGAGATCATCTTGTTCCAATGCCCCCCACCATGTGCACAGACCCCTTCCACTAAACCAGGTTGCTCAAAGCTTCATCCAACTTGTCTTTAAACACTTCCAGAGATGGAGCATCCACAACTTTTCTGAGCAACCTGTGTTTAGCAGTGTTTTATCACCTTTACAGTAAAGAATTTCTTCCTAATATCTGATTTAAACCAACTCTCTTTCAGTTTAAAGCCATTCCCCCTCATCCTATCACTACATGCTCTTGTAAATAGTTCTCTCCATCTTTCTTGTAGGCCCCCTTCAGGTACTGGAAGGCTGCAGTTAGGTCACACTGAAATCTTCTCTTCTCTAGGCTGAACGATCCCAATTCTTCTAGCTTTTACCCATAGGAGAGATGCTCCATCCCTCTAATCTTGGCCCCATCTTGGTGGCCCTCCTCTCCAACAGGTCAATGTTCTTCCTGTGCTGGGGACCCAGAGGGCAATGCAGTACTCAAGATGTGGTTTCAAGACAGGAGAGCAGAGGGGCAGAATCTCCTCCCTCACTCTACTGCCCATGCTGGTTTGGGTGCAGCCCAGGACACAATTGCCTTTCTGAGGTGCAAGTTCGCATTGCTGGCTCATGTCCAGCCTCTCACACACCAGCACCCCTAGTCCTTCTCAGCAGGGCTGCTCTGGATCTCTTCATTCCCTGCCTGTGTTGGTCCCACAACTCCAACCCAGGTGCAGCACTTTGCACTTGGTCTTGTTAAACCTCATGAGATTCCCACAGACCCACATCTTGAGCTTGTCCAGGTCCCTCTGGATGGCATCCCCTCCTTCAGGTGTGTCAACCACACCACTCGGCTTGGTCATCTGCAAATTTGCTGAGGCTGCACTCGATCCCGTCATCCACATCATTAATGAAGATATTGAATAACACTGGTACCAGTATGGACTCCTGCGGGTCACAACTTGTCACTGATGTCCTTTGGGACTGGGAGCCATAGGCCACTGCCCTCTGGATGCAACCATCAAACCATTTCCTCATCCACCTAACAGCCCACCCATCAAATCCATCTCTCTCCAATTTAGAGAGAAGGACATTGTGGGACGCCCTGTCGAAGGCCTTACACAAGCCCAGACAGATGACATCCATAGCCATTCCCTCGTCCACTGATGTAGCCACTCCATCATAGAAGGCCAGTACTTTGGTCAGGCAGGAGTTGCCCTTGGTGCAGCCATGCTGGGTGTCCCGAATCACCTCCCTGTTCTCTGTGTGCCTTAGCACAGCTTCTAGGGGGATCTGTCCCATCATCTTCATAGGCACAGAGGTGAGGCAGACAAGTTGGTAGTTCCCAAGATCCTCTTTTTTGCTCTTTTTAAAGATTAGTGCAATGTTACCCTTTTTCCAGTCACCTGGGACTTCACTTGACTGGAATGGAAAGGGGAAATTGTCCCATGTCTATGGTAGCTCTGCCAAAAGTTTCAGAGCTGCAAAGAAAAAACTGATAAGCCTTTTTTGTAAAAGTAATATAGACATAAATATAGATTCACGCACAGGTTCTGGAGTCACAATCATGATGCTCAGAAGTGTGTGTTGTCATCCAGCGCTTGAGTTTGGACACATAGGGCCAACACAAAATAAGAAACTGGCATCTTGTGTCACTTGGACATTGACCTGCTGTCTCAGGAAAGGACACAAGCTGGAGATTTAGAACTGGATGAGAAAAAATAATTGCCAAACTTGGAATAATCTGACCTGAAGTCAGTCTGATACTCAGAACAGTTTGTAAGTAATGGAAAAATCAGATCTATAAAAGCTCATACATTCACTCAGGCCCCCAGTTAACCTGGTTTCAATTCCTCCCTGGATAATCTGAGGGAAGCTGACTGTCAGTCAAAGATGTCACATTAAAGCATATGTTTTTAGTTCTTTTCAATACTGAAAAATTGTCATGTTCTCATCTGCAGGTTGTTGGGATATTCTCTGTTTTAACTGCTTTCCTGAACAGGATTGCTTTATTGAATCAGGGCCACAGAAAACATCTGTCTCTGGAGCACAGGGGATGATCTTCACAAAGCTCATCATCAGGAAGTCCTTCATGAAAAAAGCACTAAACCAACATTTTAATTTTTTTTTTATATCAATTAGAGAATGAAATTAAATAAATGAAATAAAACAATGAAATAAAACAGGAATTGTATCATTATCTTGTAGCTATTCATGATTGCTGTATTTTGTGCTCTTTGGGTACCAAAATTGCTTAAAATAATAGAAGTAGTCATTAGAAAATAAAAAGTCAACTTGCCCTATACTTGCCAGTGAAAGATTTTTTCTTGTACTTTCTAATGTCTCACATAGATTAACTTTAAAAGACTAAAGGATTTATCACATCTCTTTTTTACCTCAGGCAAAAAATCTCCAAAGAGCTCAAAATCAGGAATATTTCTAAAGCTTAGTTTAAATATCCTCCTTCCTAGCTCTGTTTACATTTAGACTCCTTCCTGAAGAGTGGCTTGAAGTTATGTTCTTATGACTGATATTATATCAGTTTACCCTTTTAATATCAGAAACTAAGACTTCTAAATATATATATATATATACACATCATAGGACTTTATGAACAAATATGAACTGCTGCCATTGATGGTCTATGGATGTTGACATTAAGAAAACCACAGAATTGGGTTGATTCTGGTTTACTCTTCTCTTTATAGGAAACATAACATTGAAATTAGTGCACTGATATGAAAAAAACCCCCTGAATTTAGAAGTTAACAGATTAATATACACTATTTTTATAGAAAAAGTCCATTATGCTTCATTTTAGTAAATTTTCTTCATACAGTCAGCAATTGCTTATGCTGTGTTGTGTTCCATTTACTGGGATTTTATATCCCTTGTGATTTGATTTCAAGATAGCAAATAATTTTTAAAAATTTGTAAAGAACTTTTAATCTATGATTCCAGCCACGAAACCATTCTATAGATAGGAAAACTGAAGAAAGTCTCAACTACTTCCCTCAGGTCAGGCAGTCATGGCTGTATTGTGTACTCTCGGGACAATTGTGTCTCTCATGCTGGTTTCCTGTGTGAAGAAGGGAGCCCTGATGAAGGAACCCACAACACCCTGAGACACAGGGCTGGATGTGGCCACAGTGTCCATGCACGGAGCCTTCCCACGTGTTTGGCAAATCCTTGCCTGGAGGAGAGTGGACCTTGCAGCCTGTGCAGTGACATGACCCTCAACCAGCTAAAAATAATGAAGAAGTCTCCACGAACCTCAGGTCTCAACACAGGTCTCAGATGTTACATTTTCATTGTGCACCCAGAGTCAGTTCCATTACAACATTGTTGTCTGCATATTTAGATGGAGGTAGACCTGAAGACTGAATATGACTGAGAAAAGGGACTGATTCAGATGTGCTACATAAAGTCCAAACAAAAATATGAATTCTGGCTTATTTGATGCTTACTACAGTGGTGTGATCAGAATTTAAACTCACATTTAGTTTGTGAGTGGGTCTAACCTAATGCATGTAGTACCAACCTGCTATTTCAAAGCTTTAGTGTGAAGATTTTGCTCAAACTGTAGCTACACTGATATTCAAAATCTCATTTCTCTGTGATACAACAACATAGCTAGCAATTCCTAATCCTATAGTCTTTCTAAAATCATATTTTAAAAAATGTGACCCACCACATTAAATTTTTGATGTGTAGGGTTTTGGAGTGTTTTGAGATTTGGGTGTTTTTTGAGGGGGGGGGCCGGGGTGAGGGGGAATGGAGATTAGGTACATCAGGAAAAAACTACTCTTACCTTGACAAGACAATAGACAGGATATTTCTCCGATTTACACCAAACTTATAATAATATAAGAATAACAACTTCAGTGAAGTCTCCATTGATTTGTCAGGTGGAAGTAAAAGGAGTCAGATAATTTTTATTTCTCTTTTGCAGTTTTTCTGTTCAGCCAGACAGGTGTGCTGGCCACATTATGTTACCATATGTCTGGAGAAATTGTTTTTAGAATAGCTAATACTATAGTTGAGAAAATTTCATGTAGCCTATACCATTTAATATATACAAATTTTGTCCATACAATTATACAATTGGGTAAAATATACAAAATCAAGTTGTATTTAAGAGGATTTTTGGTTATAAGCCAATGCAAATATTATTCTCCCATTATTCTAGGAAGAGATTAGGTGTAGAGTGGTGACTTGTGCAGTGTCTGCCAGTTGCTGACTAATTGCATGCCCATCATTATTGCATCCACATATACAATGTGAGAAAAAATTCAGAGCAGAACCATGCTGCACAGCATACTTCAAATAGCAGTGGTCATTTTGAGGCAAATTATTATATATTTTTTCAGTGTTAATTTCACTCAGTTATTTCAGCGTCCTCAGGGACTTAAAGCATCACAGCGCTGGAAACAAAGTACTGGACATGTGTCTAATATAATTAAAAAGCCAGAGAATAATACATGTGTACAGGCTGTACAACTTTTTCAAATTTATTTCTCAACAAAGTATAAAATAAAGAGAAAACTATATTGCACTACTCTCTATGTATTCTGTCTTTCAGTGACTGGTTTACAAGACAGGATCCTGGGAATGTTGTACATTATAACAGGGGAAAATAATTAGAGCAACCACAGTGTATATACAGCCAGAGAGACATCTTGTAAAAACATTTCCTATAATTGCACTGTGACAAAATGTGCAGTTAAATATTGTACACATGGTGAAAATGACACCACAATTAATGGCATGCCTCTAACATAATTAATTATTAATGTTTTTTAGTAGTTCAGAAAAAAAACTCCTATCACTGTGTGCTGTTTCACGTGATAATATTGTTAGACAACAACTCTCAGCAAGGTGCTGGCAAAAAATTTCTGCCTACATTTAAAATGCCTTTCCCTGACTCTCGTTTTAAGTTGCATGTAAAAATTGAGATGTTAAGACAAGAGATTGAGAACACTCTCCAATCTAATTGATTCATTTTGCTGAAAAATGTGTCTGTATTTAGATAAATGGAGGTTGATTTCTCCCCTTTGCTATATTTGGTATCCTGTTGCATGAAAACTGTGGTGTTGCATGTCCCTTTAATCATTGCAAGTGAACTCTTTTTATAGTAGCGTGTGTTCAAAGCTATCCCCCAAAACAGGACATTTCCAGTTGCTAATTGAAAGACAAGCTGGGTTATTTTGTTTCTTCCGCATCTGGGATGGCCAGGGACAGTCAGACACAGCAGTTGTCACCTTAGTGAAAGCTGAACCAGTATCCCAACACTGTTGTGTTCAAAAGGACACATCCCTTGAACTTGAGTATTACTATATGAATATCCCAGTAACTTATAATCTCCTCCACCACTTAAGGACCTACTGATATTCACAGCCATTAAATGCCTCTTCCATGTCCTGACCACACACAGAAAGGCTAATTACTCTCGGGGAACTTAAATTCCCACTTCAATTTCAACAGGACTGCACTTAATTTCTGCTCAAATCTCTTATACAGCAACAGTGTTTGCTGCAGAGGATATCAGAACAGAGGGCTCCAAGGAACTTTCTGGGCCATTAAGTCGATTCCCCTGTTACAGTAAGCAAACACATTGTATAATTTCTTTCATACACTCCAACATAAAAGTTGTTGGGTTTTGGCCTCTGTTACTCAACTGGAGAATATTCCAAAATGCACTTGCTCTAAGAATGAGGAGTTGCCTTCTAGTTTCAAACTTAAACTTGTTTTGTCTCAGCTGACGCCCACTGTACATGTGAAATCATTTTAATTTAGTTTAAATGACTTTTCTCCCTGCTGCTTTCCTTTGTGTCCTCCCCCATCCCTCATTTCACCAGTCTGACCAAGACCATCTCTTCCATCCTCTCAGAGGGACAAAGACACTTCTTTTGAACCTTCGTGGGACGTTTACTGCATCTGCTTGGCTTTCAAATGGCTTTTCTAAAAACACATGTTGAGAAGATGTCTAGCCAGAGCCCTGTAAGTTGATGCTAGTATTTTTTGCCCACACTGGCAGTAATTTGACAGACAAATTCTGGAACTGCATTTGTCTTTTTGTGGTTCCATCACATTGATGCCTCTTAGTCAAGCCTTGATCAACAAGTAAAATTCTTCTATGAACGGATGAGCCCTGAGCTTCTAGCAGAATTTTTTACATTATTTTTATATGTATCATTATTATTATATGATTATCCTATTCCAATTTGGGCTCTTAGACATTGCTTTCTCCAACAGATTTGTATTGGCTATGCCACTAAACCCTGCCTATCATTACATTTTGTCATGACCCTTTTCATATTTGCATCAAGTCACTGTATTAAACAAAATCAGCATTAGATACCTGTCTGGTTTCATCCCTTTCCACAGACTGCTGCTGTCCACATTCATGACTCCTGTTACCTGCTTTACAGTGCCACCCCTGATTCCTCTCATTTAGACAAGTTGCCCATTTGTTTCCAAAGCACATTTTCCTAAAATCTTGATAGTTTATATTTTACACATTATTTTTGTGGAAAATGTAACAGTTCAGTGTCATCTACCTCTGTTAAATTATTATTTGCCATTTTCTATGTTTAATTTATCTCCTAGTGCTCCTGCAGGATCTCTTCCAAAGCCTGATGTAGAGCCTTACACACAGTTTAGATCAGACTTTTATGTCCATGGCTGTCTACATACCTTTTCCAGCACTTGAGCACAGCTGTTTCCCTTGCCACTCTCCTGTCTGTAGTGGCAATACTCACTGCACTCTAAGGTGTTACGAAGCTTGCAGCTCTCAACAGCACATCTTCCAGCCTCTTAGGATGGTCATAGAGATACATCCCACTCTTGATGAACTTTGAAGATGAAATTTGCACTTGGATGCTACATTCCCAACAATCCCTTCCCATCTCTCCTCATGGCCAATATTGTCATCCCTCCTGAACACTGGGGCAAAAGATTTATGACACATTAGAGAGTTCTCACACAATTCTCACTGGTTTTGACTTTTGCAACAAGGATCTTCTCTACAGCAGTCCTTTTTTCAGGTCCTATAGGTTCCCTACTTATTCTCAATATTCTTCCTGAGGCAGTAGTTCCCTCTGCCAGGTCTGAAACACATCCCTGTGTAATTTTCCCCATGGCACTTTTATGTATTCTCAGCATCTTTGACCTGAAGCATTTCCAAACTGGAAATGCTTTGAAGACCCTCAGAAACCCAGCCCCAGCTGTCTCTCCTAACCAGTCCCTTCAATTTTTCAAAGTTTGTTCCAGTTAAGTATGAAATCTTAATTAGAGAACTATATTTTTGTTTATCCTTCCATTTAAACTAAGTCAGCTCAAGACCACTCATGTTAAACAACTGCCAAGTCCCATCCAAAAAGTGACTGAACTTTATTAGTGGATGAAGTGATTGCTGCCTGCAGTACCTAGAGCCAAATCCTGACACCTTTCCTCTGCCCTCTTTACTCTGGCATAATTTTGCTGAAATCAATGGGAATTTTGTTTATGTAACTAAAGGATTGGGCCTGCAGTTCATAGTTTTCTTTGAAATCCCTTAATATGAAAGGTGTTACACAAATACATTATTATTTTACTTTCTTTTTATAAAGCACAAAATGTTATTGGCCATTGAAAGTTTATGGAAACTTGAAGCAATGGCAGCTGGCATTGACCTTCTCCCCAGCATAGGAGTCCCCAGGATAACACAGATGTCATGTGCAATGAAATTAATGTTGTGAGCACAGCTGTTTAGTAAAATAAAGTAAGATAAAATAGAAACAATTACCTAATTTGATACGGGATCTTTTAAATCTTTTTTCTTTATCTTATGCTACAGTGTGCAACTTATTGACTCATCCAGTGCCAGATAGGCTTTTTCCCTTCTGTAAAACCAGTTTGCACTTACATTTACTGCTGGGAAGCATTATTCGAAATGATGAAGTGTAGGAAGTGGAGCCAACAAGAACATTTTACACAGTTAGCAAGTACACCCAGAGTTCTCTTCTGCAATTTACTTATAGACTTAACTTGATTGTTCTCAGGCTAATATGCACAATTTGGAAAATTGAAATAGCCTTCTATAATGTTCAGACACAATCCCATAAACTGAATCAATTGTGAAAGTAAGTTTTACCTCAAGACCCCACAATGAGGTATCTATTACCAGGAGCTCTAAGCAAATGTTCTTTTAATTAGCTACATTTATCTTTAATGCCTGTTTTGACAGCAACTCTAACATAAACATACATTACAAATACAGAAAATCCAGCTCAAAGTATGGTTAATTTTTATGCTTGACAGAGCCATTTGGAAAAAATAACTGTGACCTTTTTGGAGCCTGGAAAAAAAATCTTAATGTGATGTCATTATAACATAGTTTCAGAAACCAAGAAGAAACAGTGGCATCTGTAGCTAAAGTACAATAACAATTCTTAAACTATTCCTTAAATGTGGCAATAAAACCCTAAAAAGACCTTTGGGCCTTATGCTGAGGCAGCTGAAAAATCATGTTAAATAATTTCTGTAAGGACAACAGTAATTATAAACCTGATTAAAATTTTATTTACCTACATTTTATTCCTAGAGTGTCTTAAACGAGGACTGTGAAACCAGATGGTTACAGAGCACACATGATGGATATAGTCCATCAAGCATGTCCATTGCCATGGAAACAACAGGAATAACATTATCTTTAGTGTCTATTTCTTCACAAAACTTTTCATTTGAGTGTTGCTGCCAATCTAAGCAAAGTCCATATGAATACCTAAGTACCAGCTCCAAAAACAGGTTTGCTTCCCCCACCCCACAGTAAGTGTGACAGACATTGCTGAGTGTTGCAGGAATGATAGTAGCCTGTGTCCCTGCCTTGGTCCCACTGTACTCAACTGCTTCTCAAGACTTTCTTTGGGTTTGTTGGGGGGGTTTCTGTTTGCCTTTTTTTTGAGATAATATGATTAGGGCTATGATTTTGAGCTGTCCTATTCAAACAATTCAATTGTTATTTTAATGAATAAACAAAGCAGGTGATAAAAATGTCTTTTTTTTTCTCATTTTCTGCATCAATGAAAGGAACCAGAGACAGAGCAGAAGACAGAGAGTTTGACGAAGACATGAGACAATACAGATGTGTTTTATGGGTCATCACAACCTTGCAAGCGAGCATGTGGATTACAAAACCATGAATCTGAAACGGAATGAGGGAATGTATGCACTTAGAGACAGCAGACAGCATTGACACCATACAAACCTGAAATGGTCTATCTTCATCCTCTCTGTTATGGATGTTTAATTTTCCAGAAAATAAATGTTCCATCCTGCCCTTAGCTTTTCCCTCTTATCCTATTTCATAAAAATAAACAGGACATGATGTTGTATGTAAAATTTCATACCCAGCCCTCCAAAAGTCACAAAATTGCATATTTTCTGGTTTATATTCAACTCAGAAATGTATGGGACACATCAATGGTCTGAAATGCATTTATGAATCCAGTGATTATAGAAGATAGTGGCCACTCAAAAGAGTCTCCAGTATTTGATCTGCTTATTCAAGTCTGTCCACAAAACGATTCATGGGGCAAAGTCTCTACTTGCCCCTAGGAAAGTACACTGCAAAAATCCTATTGGTACCACTGGGGAGTGTTTAATCTAATTCCTTCACACAAAGTACACCTAGCAGCTCCATCCCATGGCACATATATGCAGGTTAAAGCATTTTAGCCACAAAATTGTCTCACCATGTGTTCCCACAGCCAAGAGGCTCAATGATGTGTTATGCCACACAGTCACTAGATCAAGAGTTGTTGCCAAAACTTGTGAAAATATTCCTGGAACCATGTGAATATGATCTGCGCCTTTGTTCTGTGCAATATACACACCTATGAAAAAATTACCTTGAACAAAAAATTGAGGATTTGAAGAGGTCATGCTGAGTAAGACCATCTGCTTAAGAATTTCACACATTGGGAAGCCAGTGTGGAATATGCATCATGGTCCCTGTGGCTTGCGGAGGGAGGGCTGCGATGCAGAGACCCGTACCAACATGAGCTGGAAGCAAAACAGCCACAGCTGCCTGCTTCACAGCTTGGACTGCCCTAAGAACATGCCCAAAACACTTGTGCCTTGCTGCCATCAGCATGTCAGAAACACAGCTCTGTACGGGCAGTAGCTGGGACTGCTCCCTCAAGTTCATTGGTGCACTCAGGGGCTCTGAGTCCGTGACAGGGGCACAATGGCCACAGACTGCTGAAATTTCTGCTGAGCTGCAGATATTCTCACCTGAGGGATATCACATTACTTCAGTGCTTTCTATTTCCACATTCAAACTCTGCATACCTGTTCCCTGACCCCTACTTAAGTCCAGTGTCCTATCATATTCCCTCTCCATCTTCCACTGAGGCCAGTGTTATTAGACTAATTCCCTTACACTCTGGACTTCACGGAGAGCATTTTATTTTTACTGGTCAATATTTGGGTTCCCTGGCTTTATAAAGAGGATGTTTTTCCTCATATGAGAATTGCCCAGAGTTATTTAAACAAAGCACAGCATACTATGCAAAATGCAGTGTGTCAGAATTGTCCTTACTGCACAAATTTATAATATATAGTGCATTTTCCCAGGCATGGTATGGTGACTAACCACCTAAGGGCTGGCCAGAGGCCCCCACAACACACATCTTTGATTTGCTTCTACAAAAGAAGTTGTCATAGCGCCCATTTGTCTCAGGTTTTGCGGCTGGAATAGAGGACAACCAAAGAACCTATAAATTTTTTCCAGGACAGGATCTACTTATTTTACTTAGAAAAAATATCTATGAAGGTCTCACTAATTCTGTCACATTACTCTCATTTCTGTATTGCTGAATAAGCAGAGCTGTTCACCTGCTGCCTCACACACAAAAATTGTCTTCATATGCCTGGGTGAGAGAGGCTCCAGAATGACTTTAATACAGACCATGCACTCCCTCAACGACTGGCTTTGTTTTCTGAAACATCTGTAACCTGGGGCCCGATCACCCTATACAGGAGAGGAACAACCACTGCTGAAGCCAAAGCCAGCTCAGCCACCACCTGACTTTACCTTCCACATTCTTTCACTGCCCTGCATTGTTTAGTTCTGCCTCTGACACAGATTTGTCTGTCGGCCGGGGTTCTCACTCCTCAGCTTCCCAGGGGGTCACCACGAGCCTCGCAGAGGTGCACACCCGCTTCAGGCAAGCAGCGTGCACGCATCACACACAGCTCTTTACCTTCTCCCCTCTTCGGCTCCCCAGAAAGCAGAAACGCAGTGAAACTGCTTTGCAATGTGCTTATAAAGTTTTTAATTCAGTATTTGCTGTTTTCAGCTCTTATTGGAAAAACAGTTCAAAGAAATGAGCCTTTTCTTGGACCAGAAAGTTGTGCTGCAAACAACCAGGGAAAATTTAGGTCCCAATAAATATAATGAATATGTCCTGCAGCTATTAAGGGGAGCTAAATAGACCAGACAGAAAAGGACTGGAAACAACAGAGTGGAGCAGCTGCATGCATTGCAGTAAAACGTTTATCATCTGGCCTAGTTGGAGTTGTACTTTACATTGTGAATTTATTATATTTTGGCTTAATAAATGTGAATTCTCACATTCTTCCAAAGTTTTAACTAGGTCCAGATATGCTTCCCACGCATTTCCTCATGATCTCAAGTTGTGTTTTTTAACTACCACATCAATGATAAATTTCAAGAAATATATGAATAAATAAGGCTTTGTCAGGTGCATTTATCATATCAAAGTCCCTTTCCTCAGACAAGATGTACAGACAAGCCTCTAAGTTTGAAAATAAGCTTCATTCTCACTGATAAATATTGAATGCCACAAAAAAAGAACCACAAATGAAATGGACTAAACAGAAGATAGATGTTGTAGATGTTGTTGTGATAGATGAGATGTTCCCCATGCTCGGAAGGAAGGAAGGAAGGAAGGAAGGAAGGAAGGAAGGAAGGAAGGAAGGAAGGAAGGAATACAAGGTGCCCTCTTTCCTCGTTATCCATAGCATCCACTTGGACTATAAGTAGTTAGAGAAGAAGGTCAGACTAACGAGTGACTGTGAATAGGGAGGCCAGGCACACCAGGACTCAACCTCATCTGGTTCTTTTTTGCTGCTATGATAAAAACAGGTAATAGTAACATTATTTTCTACAGGCAAAATCCTGCTCAGCAGAGCAGAAGTATTTATGACAGTCTTTGTATAATTGTTAAGAGAAATTATTTTCAACGTTAGACATAAATTTTTCTACAAGACTTACTAAGTTTGAAATTACCTTGAAGTTGTTTAATGTAATTAGCTTTCAGACATTATTTTTATGTGTTAAAAATGTACTATGAGGAGCTAGAAACCTGAGAACACACTGAAGTGCAGAGTGGGCTTGAAGAAATAAATGAATGTAGTCAGAGAGGATTATGTATTACCAAAAGGAAAGGTCCCCAGATCTGGGAACCAGTTTACTGATTCTTGTCAACTGAAATGAGTGAAATGAGATCTGTTTTCCTTTTTTCCCCCCTTTTTTCTTTTTTCTTCCTTTTTTTAACTCCCCAGGAAAGGAATTGTGAACCTGAACTATTTATAGGAGAAGGTGATTCAGTGAAAGGAGATGATGTAGGTGTCCCAAAATCTTATAAATAAACCCATTAGAATTCTCCAAAGAGAAAAAAAAATATTATAGAATTACTAAAATGCAGAATCACCCATGTTAACAAATGATGAAGCTCTTTCCACAACCTGATCTGACCAGCCACGTTGTTTGCCAAGGGTCAATTTACAACTGCCACACAAGGTTCATTTTAATTACACTGTCCAGACAAGCCTCAAAACTCCCATTTTCCCATTTGTTTATCTGAAAGAGTGTCACATAAATTGGCTGATCACTGTTTTCCTCAGCCATTTCCAAAAAAACCCACGGGGAAGAAGGGGAGAATGGAAAAGGGAAAGCTGTCAATGCCTCACTCCTGAAAAGAAAAAAAGACAGACGTGAAGGCATGAAGACAGCTGGATGCTCCTTGAAGAGAGGATGATGGAAAAGGGTTGCAATGCAGCGGGAACTGACGTGTTGCTCCGGGATGGCAAAAGCGGATCAGGACGAGTGGTGGGATGGCCAGCTCTGGCAGCACTGCACGGGGTGGACAGGGAGAGGGATGGGAACACCGTGGGACCCTGCCTTGGCACAGCAGCACAGCCCTGGCCATGACCCTGCTCCTTCCACCTGCCCACGGGCTGGGCTGAGCACGCCCTGCCCTTCTGTGCAGTGCACGGTGGCCACCCAGCTCTGCTCAGGCAAATGAGAGGAAGCAGGTTTTCCAGGGGGTGAACCAATTTACACGCATCTTATGCTGCATTATACAGCAATAAGTAAGACCCTTTGATTTCATGATTGTAAATCTTCCTCCTGCTGACAGAAAGAGTAATTGCTGTGACCAGAATCAAACTGATTGTTTAAAATGTTAAAGCTGACTTTTGTTCCACTTCTACAACGTATACATATCTGAAAAATGAGGTTTAGAGGGAGAGATATGGTATTGGTGTTTACCAGAAGTATCTTTGAAATGCTTTGTAGTGCCAAAGTATATAGAGGGCTCATTTACTGTGTTGGAAGACTAAATGCAATGGGGCTGTTTCTGCAGAAATAAAATATATGTGTGTTTTTATTTCCTGTTCTCTTACATAATCTTGTTATTAGTTTGAAACTCTCCAGGCATTCTGTAGGTGATAAAAAGAGAAGAAAAGTTATTTCTAGAAAGCTGAGAAGTTCTTATTTCTTCTGGTTTTAAACTAAACATGCCAGCTTAAGCAGAAAGGTGTAACCACACTCCGCTTCAGGGACAGGATAGCAGTCGGGCCAACAAATGAAAATAAAGGTCAAAGCAATTTCCATAAGGAGATGCAGCCCAAGGCCACCAATCCCTTCCAGAGACACCCACCGTGCTGGATGGAGGAGATAGCAAGGAGGGCTGACGTTGTGAAGGGAAAAGCAGCCCCCAGAAGAAATCAGACGAGGGGCTGTGCTCCAGTTTGCCTTGCATGCTTCTCCTGGGGGTTTAATCACACCCTTCCAAATCTTCTCCCACACAAAGTCATGAGGGAGCAGGGAGGCAGCCCCAAGCTTTCAGCTGTTCCTTGCAGGACAGATACATGGTTTGCTCCAGCCCTTCCCTGTTCCCCATCCACAGCCACTGTTATTAATACATACTCTGGTGCAAATCAGCACTGCATGCTCCACACATGCTATCCGAATTTGAGTAAACTCACTGAAAGATGGAGCCTTTGGGGGTTAATCAACCACTCAAGTGAAAAAGGTTATGTTGATTAGGGTTTGGTAGGCTGAGTTCAGATGAATATTATTGTAGATGCAGAGAAATTGAGTAATAATCCCCTGTGCATTCAAATACTTCATTTTCCTAGGTCTGTCCCTTGTCTAGCTGGCCATCCTTCCCCGTCCCTTCCCACACTGCACATGTTGCATAGATACACCCCCACTTTAGATGATAAGGAGGAAGACTGTCACGCAGCAGTTTCTTCTTCCAGCCTCTTTCCCAGAAACTGTGTCAGCTGAATAAACATTCCTTTCTCTTCAAGAAATGAGGAATGAGCTCACAACAGGGTTGATAAGGGTGGAATCCTCCCCAACCCCAACGTACCCAGAGGTGGGGGAAGACCCATGCCCCTGAAGCCCTTCAAGCTTCTTCCATCCCTCCCCATGTTCATCTCCAGCTGTACAGCACAAAGAGCCATCGGCAAGTTAATTTAATATACTCAGCCCTGTACCACCTGGCCCTGGCATTATTTAAAGTGCCTGAAGAGCAGTTCTGATGTGTAATAACCTTATTCAACCACTTAGCTCACCTTACTCAAGCACTGTTATCTCATAGTTATCCTATACAATATTTATTATAATTACTATTAAATCACTGTAAATTTTACGGTGTGTTGTATTTGCATCCTGAAGAACATTGGGAAGGTGTAGGAAGAAATTTAGACCTGTACTAAGGATTCCTGAAAATTTTCCTAGTCCATTTTTCAAAGCACCCCCCAAAAAAAGTTAAGTCTAATAATATTTGGGGAGTTTCCTATGGAAAAATATGAAAGTATCTGAATAATTTAATATTTACAATGACCCTTTGAAAGCCTTTAAAAATAGCTCACTCTGAGGACCAAATCTAAATGGTGTTACACAGCCTTGCAAAAACAGATAAGGCATCACTTCACGGGAATGTATAAACAGAAAACTAATTTCTTTCTTTCTGTAAGGAACACTGGCAAAAGGAAAAACTATTGCAAAATATCTGTGTGGCTGAGGAAACTGTGGTTTCACCACAAGGACTGAGATTAATGGGCACGAGCAAGGGGACAATGTGGATAAGCAGGGAGCTACAGAGGTGGGAGATCTTTCTACAGCCACAACTGCTCCAGGGGAGACAGAGGCTGCAAAAAAAACAGGTCTTGCTTAGAAAATATCCTTTGCAGCATTCCCTCAATGAGCCTAAGCACCAGCCCACATGGATGTATTGTGGACATACAATGCCATCACCTCCTGTTCACCAGTCCCTCAGAGCAGTCATCTGTGGCAGTTGCTTTTTGAGTCCCAAATATTACTTCCACAAAGGCCACACCCTTGTACAGTCTCCTCATCATTAACATCCTGCTGTGCTACTCTTCTCTGCTCTGTATTGCTGACGTTGTGAAAGCCTGTGTGCAGAGCTGCTCCACCTGCAGAGGTTGGAAATTTAGGACAAAAGGCAGCTACCTTTATTCTGAAATGAGCATCTATAGTGTTTCAGCCACCTCTATGCCACTCTCCATTTGGTTTCACAAGTACACCACTAAAGTCTAGTTCAAATGAAGTACTGTGCTGAACTGTTTTAACAGGCTTAAACTCTGAAATCCCCAAGCCTATTTTATTAATTCTCCAGAGGCTTATAATGATGCCACTCAAGGGAACATAGCCTATAGGAGAAAGGTATGTTAATTTTTTTATTGTTACTCAGAGAAATTAAAATACATGGATTATTGCCCTTGCCTCATAACTGTGCATGCTACATGCAAATAATGACAATAAAAATGAAGTCATGCTTTTTATAATGTGACTACTAGAATAATTTTACGTGAGTAACTACTATTTGTGATACATTTAAAATACTACAAAATTCTTAGATGGCTGCTTCAGCATACTGTATTAATCAACTCAGGGGTAATTGTATGATGGCCCAAAAGTCAAACTTTTCCTTAAGTTTCCTGACCTTGACCTGAAAAAAATGTTATAACAAAATTTCAGATTGGGTTTCTTTAAGGCAACAGTTCCTCTTACCTAAACATACCTTTGAAATGGAGAGAAAGAGCTTGCTGATAAATGTTTCAACACCATACTTTATTAAAACAAGTTATTTCTGTTGTTTACTATGTGGTTAGGCCATGATGAAAAGCAGATCTTCACCAATACATTTTTGTGCAAATTCCTTACCTTTCTGTTTACAAAAGAAAGTGAAGTACCTTTCAGTGGTATTTGTCACAGAGCACTAGCAGCCAACAATGCACACTGTCAACTGCTTAAGGTTTCACTTCCTAATTAACTTTCCTAGAAGCAAAAGAACTGTCTGAAAACACAAAGCTCTCACATTTACCCTCCTGCCACTCCATCCTATTCATCCCCAGCTGCACGGCTGCGGCCACCAAGAGCAACAAAGTCCTGAAGGAGGGTCCCCACAGCCCAAAACATCAAGGGGGTAACCTGAGCAGCCTGACTACAGAGCAAATTAGTTGTCTGCCTTAGTGGGGGCTTTTTAAGAGATTATGACTCAATTGCAATTCCACCACAGACTACTTGGTGTTAATACTTCTTTAAAACAACCCATTCCTCTTTTTCTTTTTGCTTTATATAAAATCCCATTCAAATTCTGTGGTTTCTTTCCAGGCTTGTTGAGTGAGTGTACTCTCCTCAGGTACAAATCATCTTTTGTTCAACCAAACAGCAAAAAATACTAAACATAACTGAAGTTGTTAGGGAGGGTGTAAATATCTACTTGCATGTGATCAATAGAAAAAACAATATTCCATGGACCAGCTCACAAGTATTGTCACACTTTCCACTTATAAAACTGCTTTAATTCAAACAGTTTAAAATGCAGTCCAATACAAAAGTAGACATGAATCCTGTCTGTTTTAAACACAGTCCCCTATTTCTTCCCCTGGTTACTTACGGATCAACTTCTGAGTATAGTGCATGCCTTTTAGAGCATGATTGGTTAACCTGCAGCAAAGTTCTGTAATAATTATCAAGGCACAAACCAGCTGAAAAATGCTGAACACAGATGTTAAACACAAATATTATTTCACCAAGTTTCTGCAAATAAGCTTTGGCTAAATGTCCTCCAAATGATGTGCCCTATCTTCTGCTGTTCATTGACCCTTAGGTTGGACCAGGCTTTTATTACTCTGACCATCGTTTAAAACAACATTCACGAGTCTCAAAGACGCAGAAAACTGACATGTTTTGACTTTTCTACTGTAAGTTACTTTCATGTCAGGATGATGGTAAATTATTAATTGCATTAAACCTTGAATGTCTCCAGATGACTGCAGATTGTGAAGCTCATCTAAACACAGGTTTGCAAGCTGATCGACCCAGCACACATTCTGGTAGCTAAATTACAAAATGACAGATTCATCAACTGAATGAGCTGCTATCAGATAATATTAGCTGGCAGATGTCTCAAAAGAAATAGTTGACGTTTTCAGAGCTCTGGCAATTAACTGTTTACAGGTCCAACACCTGCCTCAGTGATAGTATTTATTTCACAAATCATTTTAATGGCCATTTTCTCCAGCGCACAAAATACTTAGCCTTGAAGGTAAAAAGTTCAGCGCCAGCCACCTCTTCACTGCAGCGCACAAAGCACCAGGAGAAGAAAGGGAGACAAAGCGCTACAGAGGCGGGTGTTGAGTGATTTCCCTGCCTCCGCCGCCACCCAGGTGAGCCGGGCGCAGGGAGGGGCTGGCAGCCCCAGCTCCGCTCCCCAAGGGGCTCCTGGGTCAAACGGGGCTCTTGCACAGCCCGGGAGCAGAGGCAGCGGTGGCACCAGGCTCTGCCGGGGGCAGGGCGCAGGTCCCCTCTCCCCACGGCGCTCCGAGGGGTGAGCTGTGCCCGGGGGATGCTGCTCAGCCGCTCCTAACAGAGCCACTTTTACAGGAGGCAATGACACTAATAACCACTAATCCTCTCAAAGGCTTTTTGGTCTCTTGCCAGGTCAGCTTTAATCAGCTGTGACTATAAAAAAAAAAAAAAAAGTAAAAACTTTGGAGGACTGGGTTACATAACACAGCAAACCTTATGAATGCATCAAATCCAGTCCCCTAAAACCAGGCAGGATAGCTGCTTAAAAAGCTGCTTGCTCACGGATAGCATGGACCATCTGCTTAGGAAAACATGACTAGCAAGTAATCACACAAGAAACAAGCTGACCTAGGGTGTATTTGTCTCACTAAACGGCCATGTTTCAAGCCATCAAATCCGCAAGCACCATATTTCAATGGTGAGCCAGAAGCATTTAGATTCCCGGTGATGTCAGATGCAAGGTGGATAGATAGCCTGTGCTCTAAGCTCCATTTCTCCTGCAGACTCATGAGCATATTAATGGCCATAAGCCAATTCTCAAATGCAATGCTTTCATGCCACTTAATAGCAAGGTCTGGGCTTAGGTACCTCAAGTAATCAACAGTCTAGACACATAGTGAAGATTAATAAATGATTCCTTTCTATAATTAAACAATATTTATATAAGAAAATACAATAAATGTATTAAGAGCAGGAAACAACATTTTCACTGGGATAAGTCCAGATGTTGCTTCCTAACTGCAAACTATAAAATGTGGAGTGGGTACCACTGAAATCAAGCTATCTAAATTAAATTAATGAAGTCATTTCCTATTCTGAGAGTTTGGAAAAAAAAGAAAAAAAGAAGACAGCTATTAGGGTAAGCAGGAAAAATCACAGAAGTGAAGATCTTACCAGGTAGCCCACTGAACAAGCATTTTACACTTTCTACTGAGGAACTTTCAATCCATTTTTAAACAAGGAACTTAAAATTTTCCATACCTGCAGGATAAGGTTTTTGAGAGCACATGAGTTATCTTTGTGAGAGCACATGAAGTAAGGCATGGCTCCGGTCATGGTAAATAGCCTGATAAATACCCACGGGCTCCTCAAAACTCAACTGCTGTGCTTAATCCTCTCGGCAAATTTGTGGGGTTTCTTTCTCTCCCTGCCAGGCTAATTCTCACAGAGGCCAGTACACATTTGCTCACGCAGCAGTTGCGTGCAGGCAGTGTCCCCACCACGTAGCCATTCTCCATGCCTGGCAGCAAGTGACACTCCTGCAGTGCCAGGACACAGACACGGAACACCATGTTCAGCATACACAGGTTATTAAAGATTTGTAACAGCTCTCTGGACACCACACTCCACACGGAAGAAGATTATCCTTGTTCATATGAGCTTGTACTTTAAACAGGCAACCTGGCAGACGAGGGCTGCTTTGTGTCCTGAAACACCTTGCTTTCCCTCCCTCGCTCCAGCCTGCCACTGGTGTTTTGCAAACCTCTAACTAAACCTGGCAGCTACAGATATCTCTTTGAAAAATTCCAGGTGTTCAGCAAAAAGATGCAAAGAACTTAGTTTCATTGGCTGAATCAAAAAATGTTCAAATTGGGGAGTACATCTCTATTTCTACGGAAGAGCTGCAGCGCCAGAGTCTGACACACATGTTCTAAACTGAAGATCAGGCTTGATCACACCTCTCTTGAGCATCTCCTCAAAGGACTCTTCTTCCAGGCTGCAGCTAGACAAGGAGAGGGAATTTCCATTTTGTAAGATATTGAGTTCCAGATGAAATATAAAATACTTATTTAGAATTTTTGACATTTTTTTCCAACTGTAATAAAACAGGACAGCTGACTGCATCAATCCTGGACCATCTGGGTCTTGGATCAGGATCCCTGACCCATGGCTCAGGATCAGGGTCAAACCAGGGGCTCAGGTAGATCCCAGGTTACCAACAGATGGGCAGATGCCTCCATAACCCCTGGCACTGCTACCCCATCCTACCAAAGGCAGACAGGCAGGAGCATCACAGTTCTCCCACTAGCTAAATCCCAGCTGCTGCTGGGCATTCAGTGCCCTCTTGCTTTATTCCTATTACTTTTTGTGGCTTTTGAGTTACCTTAGGTTTTTACATTAATAGTTTTTTTATTTCCTAGAGGGTGCTAAGGAGGCAGAGGGTGGGTGAGAATACCCAAATGATTGTATGGACTTTTCAAGACACAGTCTTTAGGGCTTGGATTTTGCACTGGTGGGAGGAAGGGAAACCAAACCCCAATATTCTGTTACTGTCAAAAACTCCTCGAATTCTCCCACTTTCAATATTTCTAAAATTAGGGTCATGCACCATTGCCTCACTATATCCTTTTCACTCTGCTCTTTATAGATATTCTATATGAGGCAAGTCTACAGTTTCTGTCATCATTAGAGGATTTCATGACAAATGGGCTATAAGCCTCAACCTTTAATCCTTCCTATTCATGCAAGCGTAGAGACCCCAGGGAGCGCTCGCATCGTATTCTCACAGATGAGACTCTCTCCCAGTGAATCTCTTTCCTCTGAGGAGATTCAGCATCCACCTCATCAATGGTAGCTGTCTGAAGGGAGGTTTCTAAAGCACTTCCATGTGAATCTTCACACTAATGAAGTAGTCATGGATAAAAAATGCAACCAGGCAAAATCCCTGGGCACAAGGAAGACAAATGGCAAAACTCCTGTTGCTATTAGGCCATGCTGGGCAGATCCCATTGCACAAATGCTACACATGGAAATACTGTCAGCGCATCCCTCTTTAAAAACATAATACCCATCTTGTTATTACTCTTATTATTTCCTGATCCATAACATCCCGGTTCAAGAAATCCTGAATTTCAGCTTTCCTAGAAAGCAGTTAAATAAGCCTAATGCTCCTCGCATCACATTCCTTGAGAGGCAGAGGTATTAGACTGGATTCTCAGATAAAACAGTCATTATCTGCAGATAAATTAAAATATCAACAATGAATTTCCTAGGCAGAAAAATAAAAATGAAGGTTGAGATTATATTTAGAAAAAAAAGTCAAATTCATTCAGTAAGAAATGTGTGAGCAAGACTCTTAAGCACTCTACCTAATAAGGTGTAATAATGTGACAAAACAATTATGCAGTTGTGATGGAATGATTTTATTGGACTAGTCCCAGATAAAAGTTATTTTTAAGGACACTTTATGCATTTTTCACTTGCTGATGCTCCTAAGATAATGTTCTGCTTAACTGCAAGAGTTCTCATTTAAAACCTTTTTTGCTTAATTTCTCTCTTACAAACAGGTTTAGTACTACATTAAAGGCACACAACACTGCCAGACCTGGCCAAGTCATTGATGTGCCTTTGATTCAGATTGGTCATGCTTGAAGAGCCCAAAGTGTCTGGAAGTTGCTGCTGTTTCTGACCTTTATATCTGTCTGTGGAGTGTGTGATTGGATGGAGACCCCTGAATCAATGTCTGAACTTCTGACTGCTCTTGCATCTCTTCTCTGAGCACAGTGGGATCACATGGGCCAAGCAAGAGAACCATCCTGCTCTGTCCCTCACACAAGACACGCACATTATCTAGGTGTACAGATGCACCTGGATGTAGGTGAAAGGCTGTCAGTGGCAGAGTCACCTGTAAGACCATTAAAGATTGTGTAGCTTTACTTATCCTTACGTGCACAGTGCTCCAGTGACAACAGAATCAATGAGTCTGATTTTCTACATCCTCGTGTCTTTTGTGCCTTTTTAATGTTCCTTCCCGCTGCAATAATCTCAGTCTGTCTCTGAGGGACATCCCAGAGAGCAAGAAATAGCAGGGGCTGGAGATCTGGGCAGGTTCTGTGCCATTTGGGCAGCCGAGGTCCTCTAGACTTTCCTGCAACAGCTGCATTGATCCAAGTCATCCATCTCAATGAATTGCTTTCAAGTAACTTGTAGGATGCTGCTATTTCTCCTAAATCTGGTTAATTTTGCTGAAAATAAACTAAAGTAGTGAAGCATTCAACAGTTGGGAAACACTGACATTTGTTTTGCCTGCATAACTAACATTTAATTAGCTTTTTACTAGACGTTTACTAGGGTTTGTTAGACATGGGTATTTTACTACAGGTTCCCTATGCCTTTCAATTCACAGGGCAAATGTTTTAGAAATTATGAAAGTAAGACTCTTCCCTTCTTTGAAAGACTCCTTCCTTCCTTGAAGACATTGAATTTTATGTCATGAAGATAACAAAAAATATAGTCTTGAAACAAAGTCCTGATAACAAAGCCTGGTGGGACTCTGAATGAAGGCTGGTTTTTGTTTTTTTTCCAAATGTCAAAAATATGAAGAAGTAGATATTTCATATATTGATTTCTTAAAGCTGAAAAAGTTGGATAAGAACTTTCCCAAAGCAGCATTTCCCCTGAAGGATGCAAGCAATCTTCACTTAGGTGGAAAAAAAAAAAACTAACAAAAAAACCCCATGAAAAAGTAGCCAAAGTTTAGCAAAATTTTCTGAGAACAAGATTGAAAATATGTAGCATCAGCAAAAGTGCTTGTAATAGTAGTTTAAAACAGCACTGCATAAAAACTTAATCATAAATTATTTCTTCAAATGTATCCTGTGCAAAATATCATTTTGCACAATGCATTACAGCTGAACTCCTTCAAGCTAGAGTATAAAACAGACATAAACGTTAAACTTGTCCAAGGATCACATCTTTAACTACAGATCCAATTTACATCTAATTTTAGCTTAGAAACTGGTTGGAAGATTTACTTGTGAAATGCCAGAAAACTTATCCAATGTGAAGCATGGTAAATTTCTAAGGACTGGCTGCACTTTTCATAAAAACCTAGAGATTTAATCCCTTCAGAGCAAATCTTAGTCTTAAAAATGTCATCACACTCAGGCCTTCCAGCATGCTTTATAATATACCATTATATGCAAACTCTGCTAGCAAAAGAGAATCGTTAGTACCATACACTAGATAAGTATAGAAAGAGGTAGAATGACTAATTCGCAATGTAACCAGCTATTGTTAATTGGTTCTTCCCTGATCAAATTCACTTGCTTTAAAGCTTCTTAATTATTAAATGGTGCTTGCTAGTTCAAACTAATCTCAAATAAGAAAAAAAAATGTTTAGTTGTACAGCAAAGATTAAAGAGCTTCAACATGCTCACTGTTAACAGGAAGTAAAGAAAATACATTTCTTCATCAAATCATTTTCAGAAAGCCTCATATATTTCATCAAAAATGGCCATTAGTGTTATTTCAAAGACGTGCCTGTGGTTTCTGCTAACTACTTATTACACAGCCATCATTTCGTAATATAAACCAATGACTTGGTGATAAAGTGTACCAGTTGGAAACATAAACAGATGCATTATGGATAACTGAAGTACTGCTTTCTCTTCTACAAATTCATTCTATGTCACTTAAAAGGAAAAATCAAAGGAACTTTTTGTTTAATAATATTTAAATATTCAGGATATGCCTAAATGTACCAAATTAAAGCAGTTTCAATATTCTGTGTTGCAGAATACTGAATTCCTGGTTCAAAAATCAAATGAGATGGAAAATGCTTATGATCCCTTGATAAGCATAGCTAGGAATGAATTGGCATATGGAGGAAATAGAAAAGCCAAAAACAGCAAGAGTTGTGCTGTGCAGGGCTTTTGTAATGACTTTGCAGCCCTATTTCCCAGATTATGTTTCCAGTTTTTGAAAATCAGACAGGCAAGGAAGAACATTTTGAAAAATCAAATTCTTCTGCAGAACTATCAGCATGTTTTTATAACTATCCCATGGTAATGCAGACTCAATCCTAAAACACATATAAAGCATGAAACCTCACTGGCAAGATTCTGTCCTTGCCCCTAGCAGTGCCTTCAAGGAAAATAACACTCCAGCTGTGCAGCAGAGTTTGCCTGTTTGATGGTATGGATAATCTCCTATTCAGGTTACTTTAAAAAGTTTAGACCTTTACTCTTGAATGCTTTAAAAGAAACCTGCAAATTTTTATCATCCTTGGTCTTGTAGCAATGGATTATTTGATTCAACTTCTCTCAGAAGGGAATTTCTATGTTTTAAAAGGAAAATAACTAGAAACCAGCAGAGAAAATTCATTTTCTCTGGGCAGTCTCCATTAGCTCTCTTACAAATGGTCTCTTTAAATGTAGCCCCAAGAATAGCACCCTTCTCATGAGTCATTTCCCAGTGGAGGAAAGGCTTCCTTTAGAAACAATTTCAACGTGGCTTCCTGCAGCATCCTTATATCCATCAAGTCTTCACAATCCTGATGGCTGCACTACAAGATGGAGAAAAAACTGTTTGAATTGTCCATTTCAAAGGGTAGCTGTTACAGAGTAGTACTCTGTATGGAGCCTGGTGAGGAGTTCCTGAAGGGTCTATCTTGGGACACGTCAGGAAGATTAGAGACACCAGATATAAATTGGAACAAGAGGGAGTCAACTAAATATTAAAAAAATGCACCATCAGATAATTTAGCTCTGTAATATGTTGCCCAGTGACAAAATCAGAAGTTGCCCAAAGCTCATCAGGGGATCCTGGGAAACCCAGTTTTCCAGAGACATCCATAATTTTAGCAGTCCTTTTCAAATGCTTGCAAAATGAACAGCCATTTGTGTTTCTAACTGTGTCTTTGGCCAGGCACAAAAAAGACAAAGCAAGCCTGTTGTGTCTGGCTAAGACCAATGCAGTGTGTCATCAAGAGCTACAAAGCAGTCAAAGATATCAGCACCAGCTTTAAACACAGGTTGGGGAAGTGAAATGCAAAAAAATTATCCCAGAAGTTATCCAGGCCTCCAATAAACAAGAAATTAAATTAGCCACCAAATTCATAAGGGCCACTGCTGGGGAGAGAGAGAAACTACTAAAATACACCTCTAATTGAATCAATAGCAACTGAAGTAATTCTTTATAGCTTCTGAGATGTCCCAAACTTGCACAATAGTTAACAGGGCCATAAGTGAACAAGAACTTTTCCACTAATCTGATGTTGACAGTTTTTGCAATTTCTGCTTTTTATTTATTTCCTTTAATCTATGAGGATTTTCATACTATAAACAGTTTATCTTTGTCTCTGTGTGATGTTCTGTACAATCATCTAAGGCCATTTTGTATCAACAAAACTCTAAGACAAAACAAGTCCCACATTTTTTTCACATGAAATTCTGATTTTTTTTCCAGCATGTTTTACAGAAACAAACAAACAATTACACAGAATTCAAAAACCCCAACATTTTATTTTTAGCAAAACCTGTAAATTTAGCTATTGCTTTTTCTGTGTTAGGTATTTTGGAAGATTTTTTCTTTTGAGAAAACTGAAAATGTCATCGCATGTTGTTCAGAATATTTCAAGTAATGGATAAACAATAATTGCAAAACTGGCATAGCCAATTGATTTTCAACCTCACTGTTGCTCTGTGTCCTTTACCTCATCCTGACTGAAAGCACCAGAGGAGAAATATTACGAGTTAACTCCTCAGTTGTGGCCAGTGCTGCCTTGCCTCCCTTTCTCCAATACTTGAAAGCAAAAGTAAAGAGCAAGTAAAAATGTAGAGTGCCAATTAACCATTAAACAATCCAGGCAGTTTCCTGCACTACATCTGCTGGAAAGGAAAGGAAACTCTGGTGGTGTGATGAAGCAGTAAGGAGAGGAGGGATGGACCAGGGCAGTATCTGGTACCAAACACTGGAAGAACATGACAGTGCGCATAAGAGTAATACACCTGGTTAACTTTCAAATCAAAGAAAGAAAAAAAAAAGGGGGGGGGGGGGGAAGGTTAAATTAAAGTTCTTAACATTAATTGCTTAATGAAGACTGACAAGAGCCTATGCAGCAGGGTCATTTTATATTAAGAACAAACAGTGCCCTCTGTGGTTTAACAGAAAATGTGGTGTTGGTTTCTTCTGTATTGTATTTTTAAACACAGAAGCCAAGAGCACCCAAAATTGCCCTATTTAGTATAATCACTTAGCTCGATGAAAATCCTCAGTCATTTTAGCATGCTTGCCTCAGGAATGCAGATTACAAGTAGCAAACAGAAAGTAATCCACAAATAGCTTTAGAATCCTGTTTGAAAAATTGGTCTGTGAGCTATGTAGGTCTAAAAGCCAAGTGAGTACATTATGATCCAGAAAAGTGAACGATTTTTTTAAATGATTTATGTAAACTAGAAAAGAAAAACTCACTTTAAAACAAACTTGAGTGTGTACTGTTGATATGATCACATTTTAGAATATACTAAGTGTTCCAAATGGCCCTCAGATCAATTTTGGGAAGTAAACAAAGCTCAGCTTTCAATGAGATTTAGGTTTTAAAAGACATGAAATTAGGTATAGGTTAATTCAAACATTCATTAAATCCAGACTGCCATGAGTTATATTCCATGGTATAAAGTGATGACTAACACAGATAACAGTCATGCTTATGCAATCTGTTACAGATAATATGTTAAGTAAAAGAGTTTGCCCAAACTCTAAAATAAAGGATCTTTCCAGTTAACAAAAAAGCCAAAATTAAAACATAATTTGAAACATGCATTTTTTCTATATTAGAAATCAGAGACTGTGCCCATATTTTATACACACAAATACACACATGCAAACACACTAACACACACACAGACACATGCACAGACACACACACATTCTCACACACATTATTTTAATAGATGCCAGATGGGAAAAGTGCTTGACATCCAGTTTACTTTCAGCGGCAAATGCAGCAGCCTCGCCATCGTGCTCACAATGGAGCACAGTCCCCACTGGGCCAGTGGCACCGTGGCCCCAGGACCTGGTGTGACAAACTTGGTCACGGAGGAGAATGCCACCCAGGACACATCCTGGGAGCACCTACTGACCTGGGCAGGAGGAAGCAGCCACAATCAGTTCCCATCCCTTGCGAGCAGACAAGTCTGCAGATGGAAGGACACAGCCCAGGGACCTCAGCAATCCCAGCCTCTCCTTTTTCAAGGGAGCCTTTGGAGGATTGAAGGGTTGTTGGGCATTTCCTACATGGTTTGTTTCTCCTCTGCTCCAGCTGACCTGGGACTCCCTCTCTATGGTTTGGATGATAGCAGCAGTGCACACCTCAGTAGAGATGATGGCAAACAGCTGAGCCCCAAAGTGGGGTCCAAACCCCTCTGGGTAAGGCACTACAATTTTTCCCACTATTAGAACCTGAAAAGTCATTCTTGCAGACAATTTATCGTAACTTCTACGCTCCTACAAGCTCCAAACTCTGCACCAAGACCACTCTGGACACTCTGCCAAGCTGAAAGATGCTGTCTGGCACCCAAAGAACTTGCAGCCCAAGCACAGGTGACCGCAGAGGGAAGTGGATCCCCTTCAGTACGTGGCATCTGACTATGCTGCGTGCACATCTGCTTTCCAAAATTTTGATATGTAGTGTCTAATCTGGCTTTGGGGGAGATACAGAGAAAACCATAACTTTCCATAGCCCAGTTTCAGTGGTTAGTCATCTGAAGCACTGATGTGCTACCCTCACAGGCATCAGGATGAGATCTGCTGAAGCAGATGGAGGAATGGCAAAGCAGGTTTGCAATACAATAAAGCTATTGCCATACTTCACTAATGGCTGTTCATAAAAGACTCTGAAGATGTAAAGGGTAATATAAGCATTGAGTGATATTGTTAGTGTTTCAAAAGTTACTTTGGCTTTTAGGTTTGATACATTTACAGCATGCAAAAAAGGCCTAACACTGTCCCATAGCTGGAAAGACATTAGTGGGCAGAGTGCAAAACGATCTCACAAGCATCTATCAAAACAATTATAATAATTTATAATAGTTGTATTTGTAAAGTATTATAGCATAAAGTATTATTAAAGTTAGCTGGATGTCTGAGACGGATATGGGAACACAAAGAAATTAAATATTTATTTTACTACCCTGGATGTCACTTTTGTTATGATATCTGGGTGTAGAGTGCTTTTCTGGCTGGACCTTTCTATAAACTCAGCAGTGCAGGGCACAGCACAGACCTGTCTAAATAATCTCCAAAGGCAATTTCACTGTGCTGATTGATGTTGGTATAGGTGCATGTATATAGAACCTCCTGTTGTATTGTCCCAGCACCTCTTTATCCCCTGGCATGAAACTTCAGCACCTCAGTCTTGTGGCACCTGGGAGCATTTCCCAGCTCACAAGTGGTTGGTTTGCCTGAAAATTCCAGGGAAAACATTTTGAAATTACTGTTCTGGGCTTTTGTAACACAGAGCAGGTTCTACAGTCCATTGCTTTCAGTGTTTCCTTCCCTTTCACCAAAGGGGAAACTTCTGTGGAACATCCCAGGGCTGTGACTCAACATTTACAGAAAAGAGATACTTTAAACATAAAAGAAGGAATGAGAAAAAGAGACTGAGCAAGTGGACACTCCATCAAAACAAAAAAAAATCATAAGCACAAAGATACAAAAAATATATAAAAAACCACTTTGAGCTGCTGTAACAGGGTCTTATGGGAGCTGTGGGCAAATAATTTCCTGTCTCCACTTTCATCCATGGCTGCCTTTCTTGGCAACACCTCATCTCCTGGGGTTCCAGAAAGACTCCTGGGATACATTGTCATGTCCTCACTGGGAATAGGATCCACTGATAATATCTATGAAAAATATAGGGAAGGAAAAAACAACTCTTAATCAGAGAAAACCAAAATATTCTAGAATTATTGTTCACAAAGCAGCTAAGAGATAAAAATACTTAATCAATGTATTTAGAATTGTTTGGTTAATAATTTGGATACTATATCACAGAAGAAGAAAAGAGACATAATAAATCTTTTATTTATGGGGTTAGATTATCATTTTGTTGGAAACTCAGGCATCTTAGTGAAAAGCCGTCCTGTAGGCCAGCTGGGAATATAAAGGCACTTTGATTCTTATAGAGAGCCTGAGGCTTCTCTTTTTCTCATTAATAAATATCTAAATATATGTCTCTATCAGTTTATTTCAAATTTTCTCATAAGCTGTTGTCATGGTTTAATCCCAGCTAGCAGCTCAACCCCACACAGCTGCGCTCTCAGTTCCCCACAGTGGGATAGAGAAGAGAATCAGAAGAGTAAAAGTGAGAAAACTCATGGGCAGGGATAAAGACAGTTTAATGGGTAAAGCAAAAGTGGTGCTCATAAGCAAAGCAAAACAAGGAATTATTTCACTGCTTCCCATGGGCAGGCAGGTGTTCAGACATCCTCAGGACAGCAGGGCTCCAACACGTGTAACAGAGACTTGGGAAGACAAACGCCATCACTCCAAACATCCTCCCTTTCCTTCTTCTTCTCCCATCTTTTATATACTGAGCATGACACCATATAGTCTGGAATATCCCTTAGGTGACTTGCGGTTAGTTGTTCTGCCTGTGCCCCCTTCTCCCTGTACACGCCTTGTGTACCCCCATCCTACTCATTTGAGGAGTAACATGAGAAGCAGAAAAGGCCTTGGATCTATCAGCAATGATGAAACCATTCCAGAATTATCAATGCTGTTTTCAGCACAAATGAAAAACACAGCCCCAAACTAGCTACTGTGAAGAAAATTACCTCTATCCCAGCTGAAACCACCACAACTGAATATTCATGGTATTGCAGGTAGCACAGATGATTTCCAATGGACAGCAAGTAAATTGAAAGTGATCCTTGAAATGTGCTTAAAGAATACCTCAATATCACCAGGCACAGTCAGCATGGGCTCACAAAGGGAAAGACCTGTTTAACTAACTTGATTGTCCTTCTATAATATGGTCACTCACCCAATGGTTGAAGGCAACACTGTGGAAACAGTTTTTCTGAATTTTAGCAAGGCTTTTGATGATGTCTCTCAAGTATCCTTCAGGACAAATTGTTCACCTTTGGGATGAGCAGGTTCATGGTGAGCCGGGCAATGAACTATCTGAAAGGCAGAGCTCAAAGGGTTGCAGTGAACACAGATACATCTGCCTGGAAACCTGTCCCAGCAGTGCTCCTCAGGGCTCAATTCCAGGGGACTTTAGGGATGAGATGCCTTGCTGACGGGTCTAGATAGCTTATACCATTGGGCAGTGATTAATGGGATGAAATTCAACAAGTTTGAATGCTGGATTCTGGACTTGGGATGGAGTAGCTGGAGATCATCCCTGCAGGAAGGGAACCTGTGTGAACTGGCCAGCAGCAGGCTCAGTAGGAGTCAGCAATGCTCCCTGGCAGCCCAGAGGACAAACCCCTTCCTGGGGTGCATCAGACTCAGCATCCCCAGCCGGTCACAGAGGTGACTGTCCTGCTGTGCAGCCTTGGCACAGCCTTGCCTTGAGCTCGGTGTGCTGCTCTGGGCCCCACAGCTGAAGAATGAGGGCAAAGGATGAGAATGTGTCCAGAGGAGGACAACAAAGATGGTGAAAGGGCTGGAGGCAATGTCCTGTTTGAAGGGACTGAGGACCTTGGACTTGTTTCATTTGGAGAAAAGGAGGCTGAGTGGTGACCTCACAGCTCTCTACAGCTTTCTGAGGAGGGGACATGGAGAGGGAGATGCTGAGCTCTTCCTCCAGTATTAGGGTACAGGACATGTGGGAATGGTTCAGAGCTGTACTACAGGAGGCTTAGACTGGACGTTAGGAAGTATTTCCTTACTGAGAGGGTGGTCAAACAGTGGAACAGGCTTCTTACAGGAGGTGGATGTCCCAAGTCTGTCAGTGCAAAAAAGGCATTTGAAAGAGCCTATAATATGGTTTAACTTTTGTTCAGCCCTGCAGTGGTCGGGCAGTTGGACTAGATGATCATTGAAGATCCCTTCCAACTAGAACTATTCTATTCTTTTCTATTAAACCAATCCTTTTCACATATGACCATATGCTCATCTGCACTTAAGGAGAGCCCCTTCATGTCACTGAAAAGAAAACAATGTTAAAAAATCAACACAGCACAAAGAAGGAGCTAGTAATTCACCTGCTCTGCCTTGTTGACACACAGGATGCTGCTACAACAAAGCTTTTTCAGCACTAGCCATTTGGTTGCCTCAGCAGTCTCCAATGACACTCTTCAACCAAATGACAGTCTTCAACTGTGTCGCTGCAGACACAACCCTGTACCTTCACTGATTTCATAGGCATTTGCCTGATGCTTAGCTGAAGAATCACTATTTCCTCTTGATGTATGCCAATGTAGATTACAGACCAGACCAGTGGGTCTGCTGAAGTCACACGACGACTGAAAAAGTTAGAATGTCTCCTGCAGCAAAGGTAGAAAGCAACACTTCAGAGCAGCTGCCCTAATCACAGGAATATTCTTTCTCCTCCTACCATCTTATCCAGCATTTAGTCCAGTTTACTAATTTCTGTAGCCAGAGAAGCAAGTGCCCTACAGACAAGAGCCTCCTTCCCCGAAAAACCCAATCCACATCTTGGACATGACTATACTGTATCCTGAATGCTCCATGGGAAAGGATGACTATAGGTTGCCTCATCTCACCCAAATTCAAGGGAGACAAGTTATTCACAGTACTTCCAAGTTTTCAAGCAATTGCTTTTTCAGCTTTGGATTCACTTCTTTCACTAAAATTATGTGAGTGATTAGGGTTGCAGAAAGGCTGTTTGACTCTTTGCTAGCTTGGATTCTTAAGAGAGAAAAATACAAGTAACATGCTATTAGTAGTCCCACTGGCTAGGGTTTGTGGAAATGAAGGCTTTGAAGTCAGTGCTCTGCTTTGTGACATGAGGGAAGAAGGCCCCAGAGCAAGAATGAGACATACCTGTCCCACCAGGATTAGACCACAACAGGATCAGACATCCAAAGGACTAGAATACTTTGCAGATTTTCTCTGGACAAGGAAAACTAGGAATATGTGGGAAGAACGTGTCCATTCAAAGATTCACAGCATACTCTGGTGGTCACTGGCAAACAGCATAACCTAAGTTGACCCAAAGTTTTTCATCTTGTCTCTAGCTCGGAACAGATAAATTCTCTTTGCCTCCAGATTCCTTAGCATTTAATTCCTTCCTCCACATTCTCCCCTACTAGTTCCAGCCTTCCAGGCAGCATTATAAACTCAGCTATTTATCCAGTGGATTAATATATTTATTACATCAGTGTGGTTTGGTATGTTCTTCTGCTCTGATCTTTGCTATAAAGGCAGCATATAAAATTTCTGTATAATAATTTTTTGAATGAGATCATGTCTTCTTTTAGAAATTCTGATTTTAGTGTGTCCACTGAAGAAAAAGGGGCACCCTCATGTAATATAGCTCAAAAGGTTAAAACTACTCTCTAAAAATATTTGAATCTTATTACTACTCCAAGACTGTTAGCCTGAAATTTAAGTTGTTTTGTCTCATACTGAACTAGAGCTCTAACTCCTAGCTGGAGCCTTCAGGCAACATAACCAACAATTCTATGTAATGAGAGCACCTCAAGTCTTTACCTTAAAATCTAACTTTTCTTTTTATTTAAATAATCAGATTGAATTCCATGAATCTTTTACCAGAAGATCTAACCTTTTACCACTTCAAATCTTCCTGTACCTACCTGTGATTCCCTCCTTGTACAATGAAGGATCTCATTAGCTTATTTAGGAAATTACCTTGCCTGACAGAACTCTTTGGAGAGTTACTTCTCCTGTCTCACAAGAAAGGCTCATTTTTCATTTTTCCAGAGGTGTGACCTTACCTTTATGGTGTGCTCAATTCAGAAGATGCATCTCTTGTTTTTATTAGGTGTCTGTCTCTCTTACTTACCACTCCTAATCCCCACATCGGTAGAAAACCTCCTCTGCAATGATTTCCTTTCAGGTCTTCAGTTCAAAACATTGAAGACAGGACCTAAAACGCCATGGTGCAACTAAAAATAGATGTATTCAGCAGTAGAAATCCATTTATTATAATATGATAGCATCTAATCCGTTTAGTACACTGCAGGGAGTAAATTACATTTTCTTTAGTAAAATGCTGCATAATATATTATCAAACATTTTACATTACTTGCTTTTCAACCAAATTTTATGTGTATGAAAAAAAAAGCCACACTAAATGACAAGTTAGTTTCAGAGGTTTTCCCTGAAAACTATGAGTTTGAAATTAATGGTATTAACTTCCTCCACACTTTATTTACTGAGAATTTCATGAACAATTCTGGGATTTTTACATTATCAGTATAAAGGTAAAAGAATTTAAATTACCTAGGCTGCAATTTTACCCCTTTGCTGTGGTAAACCTTCAATTTTTGCTGTGTCCCCTAAAACTTTGCATTGGTCCAAGATTTACTGAAAAGTACTATTAAGCATTCAAAGAGCTCTTCAGCAAACTCTTATAAAACTCTTAGATGCAAATTATCTAGAGAACCTGACATTAAAATGCCTAGCTTCAGCAGCTGCTGTTTACATCCTTAGAGTAATGTTGGGCTGGAAAGTGTTTCAGTTTCAGGATCAGCATGTAATATGACTAATTCACATGGCTTTTCTCCACAAAAATAACTGAACTATTTCACAGAATCACAGAATGAACAAGGTTGGAAGGGAGCACAGAGGATCATCTGGTCCAGCCTCCCTGCTCAAGCAGGGACATCCCAGAGCTCATGGCAAAGGACTGTGTCCAGCTGGCTCTTGAATATCTCCATTGAGGGAGACTCCACCACCTCTCTAGGCAATCTACTCCAGTACTCGGTCACCTGCACAGTACAGTTCTTCCTCATGTTCAGGTGGAATTTCCTGTGCATCAGTTTCTGCCTGTTGCTTCTTGTCCTATTCCTTGGCACCACTGTGAAGAGCCTGGCTCCATCCTCTTGACACCCTCCCTTCAGAGACTGATAGACATTGATGAGGTCCCCTCCCAGTCATCTCTGAACAGGCCCAGCTCCCTCAGCCTTTCCTCATATGAGAGATGCTGCAGTCCCCTCATGATATTTGTAGCCCTCCTCTGCACCCACTCCAGCAGCTCCATGTCTCTCTTGTCCTGAGGAGCCTGGAACAGGACAAAGCACTCCAGATGTGGCCTCACTAGAGCTGAGGGGCAGGATCACCTCCTTGGTGAGGAGGACCTGCTGCCAATGGTCTTCCTAGTGCACCCCAGGATACCTTTGGCATTCTTGACCATAAGGACACGGTGCTGGCTCATGGACAGTTTGTTGTCCACCAGGATCGCATAGTCCCCAGCAGGTCATCCCCCTGCATCCACCTTTGTTGAATTTCAGATGGTTTTTCTCTGCCCATCTCTCCAGCCTGCCGAGGTCATTCTGAGGGGCTGCACAGAACCCTGGGGTATCGGCCGCTCCTCCCAGCTTTGGGTTGTTGGGGAACTTGCTGAGGAGGCCTCTGCCCCTTCACCCAAGTTATTGCTGAAAAGCTAAACAATACTGGGACCAGTACTGATCCTTGGGGGACACCACCAGTGACAGGCCTCCAACCAGACCCTGTGCTACTGGTTACAGCCCACTGGGATCTGCTGTTCAGCCAGTTCTCAAACCACCTCTGTGTCCACTCACACAGTCCACACTCCTTGAGTTTGCCTATGAGGATATTGTGAGAGTGTCAAAAGCCTTGCTGAAGTCAAGGTAGACAAAATCCACTGCTCTCCCCTCATCCCTCCAGGCAGTTCTTTCATCATTGGAGGCAATCAGGCTGGTCAAGCATGATTTACCTTGAGTGAATCCATGCTGACTACTGCTGATTACCTTCTTGTCATCCCTGTGGATAGTGATGGCCTCCAGAATGAGGTGCTCCATCACCTTTCCAGGACTGAGGTGAGGCTGAGTGACCTCTAGTTCCCTGTGTCTTCCTCTTTGCCCTTTTGGAAGATTGCGGCAACATTTGCTTCCTCCCAGTCCTCAGGCACCTCTCCTGATGTCCATGACCTTTCAAAGATGACCTGGGGTGGCCTGACTGTGGTATCCACCAACTCTCTCAGCATTTGTGGATGCATCCCCTCAGAGCCCATGGACTTGTGCATGTCAGGGTTGCCTAGGTGTTCTCTAACCCAATCCTCCATGACCAAGGACTGGTTTTCATTCCAACATCCCTTTAGCCTGGTCTCCTGGGTCAGAGATCCCTGAGGGCTGGTCTTGTTCAGTGAAGACCAATGCAAAAAAGGTGTTTGGTGACTCTGCCTTCTCTGCATCCTCTGTTACCCGTGTCCCTGCTCCATTTAATAATGGTCCCACATTGTCCTTTGTTTTTCTTTTGTTACTGGTGTATTTGAAGAAGCTTTTCTTGGTGTCCTTGATGTCCTTGACCAGATTTAATTCCAGATAGGCCGTGATCTTCCTTGTTTCATTTCTAGTAACTATGACCGCCTCTATATCCACTCCAAGTGGTCTGACCCTACATTCATCTTTTGTGTATTTCCTGCTTACGCTTGAGCAATGACAATTCTTTATTCATCCACACAGGTCTCTTGCTGCCTTTAACCAATTTCTTGCTCATTAGGATATATAATTTTTGAACCTTGAAGAACTGATATTTAAATATCAACCAACTCTCTTGTACCACTCTTTCCTGTAGGGCCTGTTGCCATGGGATTCTTCCAGGGACATCATTAAAGAGGCCAAACTTAGCTCTCCTGAAGTCCATGGCTATAAACTTACCTTTTGTCCTGCTTCCTCCTCACCTGGCACTGAACTCCACAATCTCATTGTCACTACAGCCAAGGCTGCTCCCAAGCTTTACATCTTCAACAAGGCCTTCCCTGTTTGTTAGTATGAGGTTGAGCGCACCATTCCTTGAGGAAACCTCCACTGCCTGAGACAGCAAGTTGTGATCAAGGCTTTCCAGGAACCTCCTGGACTGTTTGTACTTTGCTGCAGCTTTGCTTCTTCAGTACATGTCAGGGTAGGTAAAGTCCCCCACAAAAACCACTTCTTGTGACTTTGAGGCTGCTTCAAGCTGCCTCCAGAGGACCTCATCCATTTCCTCCTCCTGATCTGGCAACCCTTAGAAAACACCCACAATGTCACACTGACTATTTTGTCCTTTAATCCTAACCTATAATCTCTCTACTTATCGATCACCCACCCCAAGACAGAACTCAATACATTCCAAGTGTTGCATCACATTGAGGGCAACTCCACCACCACACCTTCCTGGTCTGTCTCTCCTAAGGAGTGTGTAGCCCTTCATGATAATATGACACATAGCTCTGTGATTATTGCTTTTCTATCCACTAAGGTTAAATCTATTATACTATATACAGGTGATCAGTTCTGCTAAATTGGTTAAAAATCAGTATGTCTTGAAAAATCTACAATATTAGTATTGACAGAAGGGAAAATCTAGCATATAATTCAAATTGAAACTTGTAGCATCTTATGGTTTTTTTCTCATTCCAGCACACAGTGTAGGGAGGCATTAAAAAACCCTACTGCAGTGATTTTGTGAATTCTGTTGAATTCTAATTAAAAGCATCTGCTTTTTCATAGAAAAGCATTCAGCATAATTTTCATGACCTCATGTGAACCATGCCAGGAAAAAAGAATTGCAAGAGACCTAAACAGACTCTTTCCCATGTGCAGCTACTTCACATAATACCTTGCAGGGCCAAATTTTAATTTTTATTGCTAATTGACATTTCCTTACAACACTTTAATGGTTTGAGTGGACTTTTTCTATGACATCTCTAGGCTTCAGCAGCTCCTTCAAAGAGATGAACATGCATGCTGTATGCCCATCCTCTACACTCCTGTACACAGGAATCTACAGTAACAATAAACACACACACACTTTTTTTTTTCCCTCAGTGTTAGAGAGACACTAAGGATAAAGCTACTGGCCGTCCATCTCTTCTCCACTGTGCAGAAACACTGACCCCAGCCACAAGCAGCTGTACCAGCCAGGACCTCCTGTCTGCTGGGACAACTTTCTCTCTGGTGCCAGTACCTGAGTGAAGAGCATTTCATGCTGTGCTGCCACAGGCGTGCACTCTGCAGGGAAACCTGTCAGCTGCTGGGACAGAGGCAGATGTTTTCTCCCCACATCACTTTTCAAGTCCCCTGAAACCAGAGTGCAAACTGTGGGGGTGTGGAGCAGGGGAGGAAAAGAGGGAAAGGAAGAGGATGCCCAGTGACTCAGAAGGAGATAACAGCTCATTTTATGTGGCTTGCCATTCCCCTTCCCCTCTTGACTCTTCCTAAATAGGTTATGTTCACAGGCTTTTGCATTCCAGGCATGTGAGTTCTATGGGCAACATCCAGTGACAGCAATACAGACAAATTTATTAGTAGGTATGGGGAACTGGTGCAGAGAAAAATATTTTTTTCCTTACATCCTTTGTGCCTCAGTTAAGTTTATCAATATCTTGATTGCATGGAAAATGAGTGCTTGTCTTTTTCCACTTCTACATTGGCTATCAGGTGAGGGCAGTTGTCTCATTACTTACAAGGTTGGGAAGAGGCTCCCTCCTCTCAGGGCTGAAGGCACCACCCACTCCTGCTGCCAGCCCCATTTCTGTCCAGCATCTCTCTCTTTGCCCCTGATTCTCTGCTCATGCTCAACTCTGTTCATGTGCTGGCTGAGGACAGGAAAAAAGTTAATTAAAATCACCCTATAATCATGCATAGAAAATAAGTGTTGTTTGGACTTTCTGCAAAGAAGTCTACTTTATTTCTAACCTGCCTGTTCCCACATCTGACACAGAAGGGGCTGAGAGATGTTTGATTTGGCACCAAAACCCCAAGCTGGTGAGGCTCTTGCTTAGTTGTGGGACAAATCATCATCTGAATGACTCCTAGGTTTTTGAATATATGGAAAAAAAAAAAAAAAAAAAGGAAAGCAGGTATTTTCAGCTCGTCATGGGCAATTTAAGGGGACAAATGAGAGGCTACGTTGTATCCAGGTGACTCTTTCCCCACTGAATTTTGAAGGCCAGCTGACATGACTCTCAAAACTCTGCTGAGAGAAGGATTTTTAGTAACCAAGAGTGCCAGAAAACTCAGGGGCCTGTCCAACTCAGGGCCCAAAAAGTCAGGGGCCTGTCCAACTCTCAGCATTGCATGTTCATACTGTCACACAGCAAACTCAGTCATTCTTCATCTGTGCTTCTAGGCACAAGAAAGAGGGGTTAATAAGAAATGCTCCTTCACTTAATCACAGTGCCTTAAGGTTTCCTGTCAGGAAACACAGCTACCAATAACATGAAGTCATTTTAAAGGGATAAATAAATAAATAAATAAATGCATTGCCCAGGGATGATTTTCACTTCGGCTCCAATTTTTAATCAGGATAATAACACCCAAGAGCAGCATGGCAGTGCCTTTCTTTCATTTTGTGCCATATTCAAGTGTTGTTTCACAGCTTTAATAGTCCTGTCAGCATTCATCAGCAAATCAAGACACCCTCCAGAATACCACCATAAAAACACAGTGGATTTTTAATTGGAACAGGGCAGCCCTTAGCACACCAACTACATGTTAAATTGATATTTCTCACTACAAGCTCAAGATTACCCTGTTTCAGCTGTTTCCAAATGAAGCAAATCAAGCTTAATGTGGGCTCAGCTGAACAAATGTATTTTCTTAGGTTTACAGCAGCCTTTAACTTTTAATGCCGTCTTTTTTTTTCCTCCTCTTTTAAAGATGATGTTATGGTAGGAAAATGTTACACTTGCCTATGTGAAATTTACAGATGACCTTTTTTACTGGACAAAAGTTCTGTGAGACATTGGACAGAGTATAAATCCCAGACTCCGCTCCATCAAAAGCCGATAAATAAGTGAGGAAGATTAAGAGTGTAGTTTAATGACACAGTATGTTTTCCATTACAGATGTAATTATTTGCCAAAAATTGTCCTTTCCACATTCATTTTGTTTTGAAAACAATGACTCCTTCATAAAACAGTCTACTAGGTTTTCTGGATGCACCATTTCTTTGGAGATCAGTGGTTTGTGGTCTTGTTGATGTGGATCAGAAAAAGTCACAGTCATTTGTTGCTCTTCCTGAAATCTGAAGTACCACAAGCTGCTGGATCATTTCTTATTAGTATCTGGAAATTATTAAAGTGTACCCAGGATTCTCATCCAGTCCCATTTTACAGTAACAAAAACCACAGGGTAAAAGTGGCTTTTGTTACTTCTGTGTTACTTTCCCATAAATTACATGAAGCATATTCCCCTGCCATTTTTCTCTTTAACCAGTCAGTACTCAGAAGGTGTGACATCAGAAAAATTAAACACTTCCAAAGATTAGCTCAAATAGGTGGAAGATGGGAGGTGATATCAGACAATACACACTTTTCTTGTTCCTTGCCCTAAAGAGCAGGAGGGTGGACTGGTGGGGACAGCAGGCCATCCCCAGGGCAAGGTGAGTTCAAGCACATCTAGCACAGCATTCTTTCACATACAGGGACTCATCCTAAGAAGCATAAGGAAATCAAGAGTCAGGCACAGAGCTCATCTCTACAGTCTTAACAGACACTCACTAGAGAAGTTCTTCTAGTGGACACCCATATTTTCCATAAATAATTCAGGAGACATTGTGGAGCCATCCATCGAGAGTGTTATGTGTCAAGCCACCTACAGAGATGTTTTTGGTTGGAATATATGATTTAGCCTAGAAAGAGGTCAAAGCACAACAGCAGAAAGGGCGTAGTTAGACATCTAAATTGGCTGAGGATTGTATCCTTCTAGATGCTGCAACTCTTCCATCCATTTTGAATTTTAACCTGTCTACAGATATCAAAAATAGTATAAGGGATTGAGTCCCTTTCTAAGGGGTTGACAGTAGCCAATGTGCTGAGCAGGGGACTGTGGAGAACTGGTGCTAATGCAGAGGCAACACTGCTCTTGATGCCTTGCTTCTGAGGTGAGCTGGACATCAAGAGATGCACCATCACTTGCCTTCCAGTGACTTCCTCATGTCTCTGCCCTGTTGAAGGGCTCTGGAGGACAGCGGGGAGCTGTACCAAGGGCATCCAAGCAAATCCCACATGTTGCTGCAGCAGAACTTCATCCCCCTCTGTGTGGAGCTTCTCTGACAAGAAAAGATCTGATACTAAGGGCTCTTTAGTGCAAATCCTCCTAGCAGCAATTTGCTCTCTATGTATTTTTTCTTGATTTCTCAGGAAACTTGTGGGACTTGCAGACTGTTCAACCAGCTTATCCCATGCATGGAATGATGCACTCCAACAGGATGATGGGACAAAAATGTTCCTCCAGAATTTTCTGACATGTTTTGTTGTTGAGTTTGGGTTTAACCCTAAATTTTGTGTCTGTGTGTGTTGTTTGGTTTTGTTTTTTTAAGTAAGCATATACATCACAGTAAGACATTGTCTCTTTTTTTTTCTCAGTGTTCAATCTGAAAGTCAATCATCAACGCTAAATTAAACAAGCATAAACCTTTAACTTTTAAACAGCAAAGAAGCTTGAAAAAAAAGATCCTGTACCTGAAATATCATGTGTAAATTATGACTTCACTTTCCAAATTTATCTTGGCCATATTTCTGGAGTAAATCTATCAAATGCAATCTTCTGTGGGAAGTTTAGTTCCAAGAAACAACTTCCTACACTGAGAAGCAGAGGGTAAGTACAACAAATTGGTCCCTTAGCATATGGCTGTTTTAGAGGTATACACCATGATAATACCTTTAGAGACAGACACCATGATAATGCAAAACTCAGAAAGACTGAGTTTTAAAACATCTGTATTTTAGTGTTCAGCATCTGTTTTATCTTCATGCTAAGGCTCCAACCTGAAAGGCGCTGAGCAACCCCAATTCAGCAAACACTGAGGGGCACATATTACTTCAAGCTTACAAAGGAGACTTCAAAATTATTGGGAAATCAAACAGACCAAAAGAAGTGGAGCAAAGAAAGCATACTTCATTATAATATAAGGGAATAAAAGTAATCACACATGAAGTGACCTCCACTGAGCTGGACTCCCTATTAGAGAAGATGAAGGTCCATTTCCATCCACATGAATTTCCCCATCCCACTTAGAAAGCTGTTTCTTCACAAGTCCTTACTTGCTGTGCATGACCTGCCCTGGGGTGAGACATCAGCCTTCAGGGAAGTATCATGGCATTGAGCTGGGGTTTGATTGAGAACATGGCAGTCTATAACAATGGAGTCATCCTCTTTTAAAGAGAAGGTGACTTCAGCACTTTCCAGAGGGCACTTGAGCTATTGGCATTGGCCCTTGAGACCTGAACTTGAGACCTGGCATTGGCCTTGAGGCCCTTGAGACCTCCTTGAGCATGACTTCATGCTCACAGAGCTGGAAATATGCAAACTAAAGCGAAGAGAAACACCCTGGACTAGTATTCTGCTCAGGGCTTTTACATATATTATGTAGGGGGAGAAAGAGTATTTCAGGTACAAAAAAAACCCACAGTGAAATGAAGGGGATTGGTTCTGCTTGTGCTGATGACCCCATTTATATGTAACATTAGTAGCTACATGTTTGCATTCCGTGCATGAGGGAAAGACAGAAGCACTCATCACCTACAGATAATTTACATAAATAAGAGTATAGGCAACCATGATGAATCACTCATAAAAGGCTGGTAGAAAGGTATGAGAAGCAGCCTCCTCTCTTCTATTTGGCACTTGGCCGACTAAGTCCCACCAAGCACATTGCAGTTACCATGGTTCAATTACCTCAGCTAGCTGAGAGGAACTTATGCCCCAACTTTCCTTCCCATGGAAAACTCTCAGACTGGGTTGCTGCTAGGAGGATCAGCTGAGATGTGACCATTGTGGCTTAAAACTTCCAGGCCCCTAAGCTGCCCACACTCAAATCATGGTGATTTTAGGAGAAAATGGGCCAGAACCTTGTCTTCCAACAGACTCTTAAAGATTTCCCAGTGGGAATGGCTCAGACCCTTTCACAGAGAGAAATAGCTAAAGAGAAACATGAGAAAAACACTACAGGAAATCTATTAGTGAAATAAAGTATTTGTTTTCTAAGTTCAAATAATTCAACTAAAGAAGTACTAGCCATCAGAGAGGAGCTCGCATAGACATTTTACAGGTGGATAGTAAAGAACCAGAAAGGAATAAATAAATTACTTCTCTGCCAAATAAATCATGCAGATTGCAAGCCCTCTGTGGTAGATACTTTAGATACAGTATTTTCTCTTCAAGTTGGTACTGTGTGCAACAACACAAATCCCCCAGTTATTTAATGGGGTCATTATACACTGGACTAATATCAACAGAAAATTGCATGGAAGTCATACTAATGTAGACATGGTCCTGAAAAGGGCTGTGCAGCCATGACCACATCACTTGACATCATGCATCACTGACCTCTTGTGTCTTCCTGCACTGAGAATGCTGTAGATCCAAAGCTGCAGAGAGCTGAGGGCTGCCCAAAGCCCCAGCTGCCTCCACAGCATGTCAGTTTGCAAGCTCATGCTGCCGTGTCTTCCCACATGCCTCCACTTAGGGAACAGGTTAGGAAACTGTCCCAAATAAAAAAGGTTCAAAAATAATGTAGCAATTTCTAGATAGGATTTTACAGAGCACAAGTGGCATTGCTGTTACATTTGTAATCGGATAGAGATATCTTAATGCAGCTTCAAAGAAGTGGCCAAGAGCAGCTTGAGGCAGGGAGGAGGAAATGTTCCTATTGGGAACACTAGAGACACTATTTTGTATGTGTGCTCCCCCTCCCTACCCAAATTACAGTGGGTAATCCATGTGTGCCTAACCTTTGGGCTCTCTAATAACTAATTAATGTACTTTAATTAGTACATGCAGTGTTAGTGAGGTAATATTTCATCATGTTTCAAGTAGAAAAGGTTTTGGCAGACTGCAATCTTTTCTTAGTCCAGATTGGAATAACAGGGGTTATATAAATGTAAATTACACAATTTGACAGCTGTGTTACATCAGCATGTTATGACTTCAAGAGCTAAATCCCAAGACCCCTCACTGACCAGTGAAATCAGGCTCCCACTGAAAGTTGCCAGTGGAAGCAGCCTGCAGAAGACAACCCTGGTGCAAGCCCCCATGGCTGTACCTTCTCATCCTCCCCATCAGCAGCCCTGCCCTGGTCACTCATGGGCTTTCTGTGTATGCTCCTCCTTCTTGACCCATTGCCAGCCAAGAGCTTCTTCCTTCTCACACCCACCATGCCTGCTTTCCTCACTGTCTCTCTTTAATATAACTGGCCTTTCTTCTGCTTTCTTTTATCTTGTGACCTTTCTTTCTAACCTTCCTTAATTTACTTCTTCTAAGTTCTTCTTCCCATTTTTGTCAGAAGACTTTTATGCTATTTAAATGATTTATTATAACTCTGCATCTTTCTGAGCACTGACAGTCTCTTTTCCCATTCCCATCATAATTGTCCTTCCAGTCCATTGCATTTCTCTTTCACTGGCTCTTTCTTTGCCTTCTTGCCTGCCCTCCCTCACTCTGCTTTTCCTTTAGTGCCTGAGCAGTGTCATGGGTGCCAGTATGGAGCCAGCCATCAGGATCAGGCCCTGCACATGGAAGGCTCTATGGAAGAGGAGGGACTCGTTGGACACAGAGGTCCAAAACATTCCCATGGCCAGGTGGCCTTGGCAAGATCAAGGTTCCCCATAACAACAGCAACTACATGACTTAGTTATACTTTTTTTCCAGGGAGCAAAACAAAATCAACTGGTTCCTGGTTACCTCGTGCACTTCCCAAACACTCTTCATTAGACTGGAACAGAAACCATTGCTGATGGTAAAAGCACAAACCAAGGTGACCCCCATCTCAATAAAGACTCCTTCATCAATTCATCTCCACTTTCTTCCAAATACCTTGCTCAAAATTCAAAGTAGGAATCAGCTTAGTTTGGCCTGGATCATACAAAAATTGGTCCTTAGCAGATGACTCATCACCTTTTTCTTCCCACCACAGCTTTTCCTGCTTTTCCCTGCTTTTCCAGTGGGCCTCTTGCCCCAGTGGCTGATACACCCTGAAGGCACTGGAGCAAACACCTAACCTGGCTCCTCTGCAACTGCTACAGCCAAACCAGGCTTACAGATTGTTTCTGGTTTTGTTGGCTCCTACCGCACCTCTGCTCGTTAGGTCTAGAGGAAACAAGGACTCCCCAAAATTTTGTTGGAGAATCATCTACAGCTTTATTATCAGACTTGCTTGTTGTCCTCTCTCTGCTTTGTCCAGAGCCTGACCTGAGCAAAGAAGACTAGAATTTGCCTTTCACCCAGGACAAATCCAACATAACCATTTTCTCACTAACACTCCCAAATTTGGGTTTTTTATTCATGAACTTAAAAAAAAAAATATTAAGCAAAATTATTGAAACATTTATGCTTGGTAACAACATGCACATGAAGTACAATCTAGCCTGTCTTTTCCATCAGGCATAAACAGATTGTCTCTAAACCTCACAGCCTCCTGCTCTAGGAATCACATGTTCATAAAACCTTTGGGAGTAATCTGAGGGCTCAACAGCTTTGATGGAAACAAGCATGAAATGACAAATGTAATTTTTACCCACATTAAAATATTGATCTAAAAACCAGCAAGGGCCAGAATTTCAATGCAGGAGGCCTTGCACAGACACAGAATTAAACTGCATTCTTTCCTCCAAGGAGCTCACAGGTAATTCCCCTGGTAAGAGACAGCAGAGAATAGGAAAAGCCCAGAGAAGCAGAGGTGCCCAACCTTGCAGACAATGGCTGCAACAACAGAGTAACCTGGTCACGGCAGCATGTGGTTGGGTTTCACAGAAGGTAAAGGTCCAGAGATAGTGGGGACCTGTATATATAGATATCTAACACTGCTCTCCTGGAGGTCCTCTGAAGACCAGGCCAGACCAGGCCAGACCAGGCCAGACCAGAGAGGACTCCTGACTGTATTCAGACTTCTGGCCCTGAGCACGTGCCTGCACTGGGTGCACACTCTCATGCACACCTAAAACAGTTTTGACACAAAACAGTTTCAATCCCTTTTCTCTGTTGGACCCCTGCAAGGAGCTCTCCCAACCCCATCCACTTCACCAAGGCATGTTCCAGGCTGGTGGTGTAGAGAGGGAGCAGGCAGGTTATGGGACACATCCAAGAGGATAATTCAGAGGATATTGTCTCACAAGTCCTGCTCCAGCAGCACTTTCCGCCAAGGCTGTGCCTTATGCCCTGGTTCACAACAAAAGCTTTTGTCCTCCAACCTGCTCAGCATTACACCCTGAGCACAGGAGGGGATATGGAAGGAGGAAGGAGCAACAGTTTTCCTATGAAACACAGAATAAACAGAATTGCTCAGGATGTGGAAGGAGTCAAGGATAATGAAGTTCTGCCGGAAGTTAAGGAGCATCTGACTTTACCATAGAAAACATCTCTGAGAATGCTTTCCAAAGTAAATAAGCTACATAGTTTCTTTTTTTCCCTAAAGATTTCTAGGAAGAAAAATCCTGCTGACCCTGGTGTCAGTGCATTTTACATCACAGCATCTAGAAGTACTTTATAGAAGTTAGTAAATTCCTTTCTTTGTAGCAGAGAGTGAATATCCCCCTTTGCAAGATGAGGAACAGAAGTTAAGTGGGTTGCTTGAGGTTGTACTAGGACTGAACATTGGTCTTTTGATTTCCAGGACCGTGACTTAAACCATAATCCTTCCTCTTTTTTCCACTAACATTGCAGTTTCCACTGCACTCAATACTCAGCATGGTGGTGATCATAATTTTACACTAATTTTGACTAATTTTCTGCATCACTGCTCTGCATTTAATTACTTCAAAATGTATCTCTGAATCATTTATATACTGTAAATGCTTTTGTGTGTTAGAATAGAAGTATCAAGTGGTCTGGCAAAGCTCAGCACTAAATAAATAGACCCTCAGGGAAAAATCTGAGGGAGCCGAGGAGATATTTCTTTTTCCGAAGAAGCTGTAGCTAGCCTTATCCCTATTTCCCCAAATTTGCTAGAAAGTTTCACAGAGCAGAACTGAGGAAACAATTGCAAAAACCAATTTGATTGATGCAGCCTCCTTTTCAGTGTCAATAATTTTCAATAGGAGAGATCTGATTTTTTTGATGTGCTAATTATTTATACTTATTCAACCACAAAAAACAACAGGCTGATTAAGAAGGGTGGGGAAAGCAACAAATGGAAAATAAATAAGTTGCTTGCAATGAGCATTTAAAAAGCTCATTACAAAGCAAAGAAAATTGACAGGGTAAATTCAGGGTGTCAACAGAAAATCAGCAAGCAGTATTTCTGGTAATAGTAGAGTGCAGAATAACACTGCCAAGACACAGTCTGACCTCTGTTCTCTACAGAAGATACTGTGGGTTAGAGAGTGTGGACTGCTGGGGAGGATGAAACCACAGATCCCCAGATGCACTGAAACTGTAGTGATTAATGAGGCTTGAAAATAAATATTTTATTCCAATTCTCTTAACAGGAAATTCTACATCTTGTCCTGTGGATTATTTTTTTTAATTTAAAAAAATGGAAAAAATACACAGAAAATGATGAAATGTTTGATAAACACTTCCAAATTAGAGAAAAACAATTACTGAAAATAATTTTTTATCATGGTAATATGTAGATGGCATGTAGACTGAAAGCCCAGTTGCTGGAAGCATTTTCTCATCTCTGGGACAGAATTAACTGGCAATTTACACATTGGCTGAAACATCTGAAGACAGTGCTACTTTAATGAAGAAATGGCAGAAGATGAGCACAAGGTTACCATCAGAGGACATCTGAGTGCTTCTGGGGCTTGGACTGGCTCTGTTCAGGTATGTCTCAAGGCACCAGCTCCTTTTGCCAAGGAGTCCTCTCCTCTGGGAGATCCTCAGTGATCAGAAAGGGACCAAGGATGGGTTGGGTTGCCTTGGGCCTTCCCAGGGGCATTGCAGGAAAAGCCCCTCAGGAAGTCTTTGAGAGCATGTGGAGGATGAGGACGCTCAAGTTCAGACTTGGCAGTACTGCAGGTCCCATCCAGAAAAAAAATTATAGAAGATTTTATTTGGCAACAACCTAATACATGTAAGCAAAAAGATGAAAACTGTAGAACCACAGATTTTTAACTACAAGGATGCAAGGATACCTTGGTACCTGGGCACACTGCCCTGCCTGAGGCTCTGCACTGGTTTCAGCATCTGGGACTCCACCTCCTCTGATTTTAAGTTGGTGAGCTGGTTGCTTGGTCCCAGCTGCTTCTCTGGGCTTGGAGTGGCAGGAGGAGACCATCCTCAGGTGGAAATTGTCTCATTGACATTAGACATGTATTTGAGCAGCAAACTAAACACCTTCTAGATATATCAAGTTGGAGCACCAAGGCTAAACAGAGCCAAAATGACAAAAGCAGGCAAAGGTAGCCCTCTCACAGGCCATATTCCCAGGATTGCTGCTGAGATGCAATATAGTTTACACAACAGCCTTACTGCAGGACTGAGCCAAAATCTACAATGTAGTCCTTTTTCTTTTTTTTTTTTCTCTTTTTTTTTTAATATTATTCAACAAGTTCTACCTAAATCCTACACCTTCTCTGGCCACTGCTTATATGGTACAGAAGGGAAATTTTAAAATCATATGTTGTATATAGAATATACTTTACCTCCTGAAGTCTGTTATTTTCAGTATAACATACCTCCAGTGGCATGCAAATCTGGATTTTATTATTAAAAATTGAGGTTTTATTGAATCTGATTTGAAAATGAATTAATTTCTGAGAACATTAGGTCATACCAAATTGCCTGCTATTAGTTTCAATTTTTTTATCCAGCATGATAAATAAATCCTTGTTCTCCTCAGTGAGGAACAGGAATAAAAGTACTGCACTGTGAAAAGCACATTTCTTGCAAAAAATTTTCAGTACTTTTTACTAGCTGTACCTTCTTTGCCTTTCATTAATTTACAAAATAAAAAGAACTCTAGGCTCTAAGTGAAACATTCAAGTCATGTTCTGCTTAATTTTAAAGTTTGTTTTCTCTGTTGTAGTGTGAAACTTTCAAGATAAAATTTTCTGCTTTCTACTTACATGTGCTTAGTTTGTATTCTACATTATTAGACTAAGGCTATAAACACAACTGTGTTTATATTGCTCCCAAGTTTACAGGCTCAGAGAGAAGGTTGCTTCCATCTACATTATTATTTCCCAATTTCTTTGCAGGCAAAATTCAATCCTCTATTTTCTGACCATTCAAAGCTGAAAATAGTAGCCACTATCTTGCATTTTCCAATTTCTTCTACAAAAAAATAAAAAAAAATAATTTCATTTTGTTGCCAGATACACAGAAAAGAAGGAAAACCTGACAGCAGGGTTTGGAACCTGACACATTCAGGAGCTGGAGGACTAAGATTTGAAAGACGACTCCAAGTTCACAATGATCCAAATCAGGGATTCCTTTCAAGGATTATGTTGCTTAAACCTTTTTTTTTAAAACAGGTTGGTATGGGTTGGTGACCTGCAGGGACCTGTGCTTCTGGCAGGGATGAAGCTGGGTGGGTGGTGAGCAGAGGAAGAAGTGATGGAGCTGGACATCAGGATGAAGTGGTCGGTGGAATGTGGCCAGAGCACCTCTACACACAAATCCATCCACAGAAACCCTTTGTGGATGTGCAATAAATTCCAGGACCCTGAGTGTCATAGTAACTTCTCCTGGGACCTCCTCACATGTTTCTTGTCCCAATGCCTGGGGCTGTCCCCAGCTGCCCTGCTCCTGGCTGAGGTGGCAGGATGAGCCCTGGCTGTGACACTGCCTTGCCATACCTGTACACTGACAGTAACTACTTGTGGAAAGTTAATTGAATTTGAAATTGTGCCTTACCATTAACTGAATGGTGAAAATGAAAATGGAATTAGTTTTAAGGAGAAGTTCCAGAGAGCAAACTATTAGCAGTAACCATCTTCTTCCTGAATGTTCTGCTTTGCAGATATCCAGATATCTCATCAGCAGGAGCACGTGTCACTGCGAACAGCAATGAGGATGTGTGTAATACAGCTCAGAAAATACATATTTGTCTGTAATTTTCCCAGGAGCTTAGAGGTTGGCATTTTGGGTGCATTTAAAACTGTTAGAGGTATTGTAGAAGCATCTTTGGCTAGAGATGAAAAATGTATCTCCTGAGACAGTAGGTGAGAGATCATACTTCGGAAGGAAGGAGAGGGAACGATACTTTTTCAGAGGTGGTCACCTACTATCACAGACCTGCTGCAGATCCAAACCTGGCCAAAAGAGCATGAAGCACCTGATTTTCATGCAGTTATGGACTGAATCAGCTCTGCCCCACTGCTTTCCTCCTTCCAACTGTTTTCCATGATGTTATGTTGAGAAAGCTTTGGTGAAGTTCATTTCCTAGTCTGGCTTTGTGGGCAGATGCAAGTGCTCAACCATGGTTTCTGCTGACTCCCATGGAAAAACACAACAACAAAGCAAGTAGACAGAGTTTGCAATTCATCTGATCTCACATAGCTACAAACTACAGCATTTCTGTGTCAGTATCAGTTCAATTCGTATGAACTATGATAAGAAACTGTTATGGAAGATTTAATAGGTAATGAAAAAGCACAATTTTTTCAATAATATCAATTTAAGAAAACAAAAGACATCTGATTGCTCTGCTGTAATAAAAATACATATACGTGGCAGTTTCAGTAATGTTTTATTTTGTTTTTCCATTAGATCTGAGGGAATCAAGAGTTTCCCCAGTGAATGTAACTGACTGAGTGATTTCACTTATTCCTTCTTCGGACTGGATTAAGTTGCTGCCATCTGCTTAGTGTCCCAAGTACTTTTGAGGAAAATTCTTTTCACTCAAATGGTTACGTAATGGTACGTGGTCTCTTGCCATCCTTGAATGCAGTTGCTGAAAAGACAGAGCTAAAAATAGGAAAAAAATAGTTATGATCACCATCAATTGCTGTCTGTGCTCTGTCTTCTTTTAAGCCTGCCCTACAGCAGGCTGTTAGCTCCCTTTAAACTCACCTTCCTTTCTACTTCTACTCCTAAAGACCAAAAGTACAACACTGACCATATAATTCCATTCACCTGCTTTTTTACTGAGCCTCAAAATTTTTTGGCTTATATGTATTCTCCAACAAGTCTTGGTATGAAGTTTTCAGGAGATGTAAAACTCAGTTTTTCCCTTGATAGCTCAGTCATTTTTCTAGCATCACTTAAATATTTGTCTCATTTCTCTGCTGTATCTGTGTGGTGATAAACTGTATCCAGGGGTTTGTTATGCCTTTGTTATCGAGGTTAGAATCCTTAACTGCTATGCATTTCCACTGAGTGAAAGATCTTTGTAAATAGTCAGAGAAGAATTTAGGTCATGCTTTTTACATCTTCAGGTGTTAATGGCCCATCTTTCCACTCCTGGATTCCAGTCCAAGAGTTCAGATTTTAGACCTATAAATAATAAGTAGGGAAGGGAGATCATCTCCCTGTACTGACTTGGCATGCACCACCTTCCTTTCTCATAGCACTGCAAGCTAATCCTCAGCTGTGTGTCCACTATGACTCCCAAATCCTCACATACTTCCAAGCAGCAGACAAACAAAAGCTTCAAGTACCTTGCTATACCATATAGAGTTCTGAAAGATACATAAAAACCTAAAAATTAAAATAAAGAGAAGGCACCAGGGAATATAAGTCCATGCCAATATATGTATAATTTCATTGCACCCCATCTCCATAATTCTTGAGAAGTTGCCAGTAGCACATTAAGCAATAGGATTGCTATCTGGTTTGGATGATGTTTCAGTCAGTTCTTCACCTGCTTCCTGAGGGTGGAGAAGTGCCTTTGGACTAAGGGGTTTTCCTTTTGCTGGAATTCTCGTTCATATTTATTTTTCTTAAATGTTTCATCTGTCCAATATGTATTCAGGGAGGACAAAGCTGGGCGACATGCCTCTTACATATGGTGTGGAAAGCACTGAGGCTTGGGATGCTCATTATTCCCGCAGGAGTCGGCTCCATGGTCTCCAACAGGCTGCCCAGAAACATCTGGCTCTCCTACAAGGCCAGAGTTTGTCTGTCAGGCTGTCTGAAGACTACTGCTAGCTGGATGTTCACTGGACGTTAGCATCTGTTCAAGACTATTGAGCAACACCTTGCAACAGCTGGGGTGAAAATGCCAAGTTACAGTCATAGACACTTCAACAGGAGTGCAAAATGTTAAGTGCTACAATTGCAATGTGGGGGAAAGGCTCCAATAATTGCTCTAATTCCCATGGAAAGTGTCTGTAATGATCACCTGAAGTTCAGTGCTTTAGCTTCATCACATCATTGGCAAAAATGGATGTTTCTTTTAACAAAGTAACAGCAATTCTCCATGATAAATTACATGAAGAATCCCAAGCGCTGAGTCGAAAGTCCTGCCGACAAACACCTTCTACTCAGAGTACTATGCAACTGAGTAAAGAACACATTAAAGCTATTATAGATAAGAAAAAAACAGTTGGAGGAAAAAATAAGCCAGTGACAAAATAAAGTTGCTTCTCATTGATCACTGGGTTCCAAGGAAAATTTAAGTGTTTACTACTGCAAGAAACATTGCTATTCCTATAAACTCACAGATAGGGCTTTTCTTGCTGATGCCTATTAATGATCCTCCATTAATGATCCCCCATCATTCATCATCTTTCTTTCTCCATTAACCTCTCTTTCTGTTCACTCCTCCAGTCTGTGAAAAGCCCAAAGGACTAATAAAGTGTAGCCAATTTTTAAAAGTCCCAAGTCCCTTTTAAAAAACCCCAACACTCTCCCTATCTGAGGAGTAACAACAGAAACTTTTATTTCACCCCAGGACTCACTCACTCCTTATGACACCTATAAACCACAAATCAAAGCACCAGCACCACCCTTCTAACCTCCGCTATTACTCATACTGGGGTAGTTAAAAAAAGCTCTTTTTAATTTTTTTTTTTATAAATATGAAATCACAGCCCAAGAATACGATGGGGTGGCATAGATGCATTTGGTATCATTGTAAAATGAAATTTATAAGGCTAATCCAGTTACCAACATTTTAGAAGTTGGGAAACTTTCTGTCCCAGATGGCTTAACAGGTGACTCCTATAAATTACACAGTACATTACAGCAGCATCCACCAGTCTTGTTAGAATAAGAAGTCAGTCAGCATTTCCATTATAAACTCGTATTTTCAAAGTTTATTAGATAGCCATAAAAACATTCTCTAAGCTGAGTCTTGGCACACAGTGGATTTTCACCTTATGAACAAACTTTCTGTGTTACAGAAAGCACAATCACCTGAAACTCACATTTCAAATTAGATCAAAATTTTCAAAGCTGATTAAAACCAAAACCTCTGAAATTTTTAGAACTCCTCTTGCCCTTCCTGCTTTGTTACTGAGGATATTAAGTTTAACAAGGTTTTGTTCCTTTATGACCTATGATTTCTTGCTAACTGATCCTGAAGGGAGGTTATTGAATTTGCAACATGATAATTCCTTTCACAACAATGCACCAGAACGTCATAAAGGGAATCCTACACCACATTCTAACAGAAGGAGATCTGAAGTATGGTGAAAGGAAAAAAAAAAAAAAAAGCAAATACAGTCTTTGAAAAAACTTCTTAAGTTTGTCTGCAGACTGATTCCCTCTCATTAGGTGCAATAATTAAGGTGAAATAATTATAATTAAACAATACCTGAAGGTATTAAGGTGGAAATGAAATGGAAACTCCAAACACCTCCACATTTCATGTATTTCTTATTCTAGTCTGCACATACTGACATTTAAACATGCACACAGCAGACTTAATCCCAAATAACCCAGAGATAGTAGCACAGGCACAGAAAGAGGACTTTGAGGGACACATGGTGATTGTTCAATATGTAAAGTATTAAAACCACTTCTATTGGTATGTCTGAAAGTTGAAGCAGGCAACAATGTGAATTCTGCACAATTTAAAGTTTCTTTGCTTAATGCAAGGAGCTCATTTTGTATAGGTTGTTAGCTCAGACATTTGTCCCCACGCTTCAGTTCTGTCTGCCTGTGTTACAGAAGTATCTTCATGCTGGAGGTAAATGGGCACCTCAGAGACCACGGCCCCTACAGACCCTGGCTCTCATGGACTCATGGACTCACACCAGCCACGTGGTGCATGTCGAGCACAGTGCTGTTATCAGTCCCATGGGAGAACAGTCAGCATCAGACAGCTTTCAGAGGATCTTCTGGATCAGCTACTGCCTGTTCACATGCCTGCCCTGCTCTTCCAGATGACACAAGAAGGCAGAACCACAGCCTTGTCTCTTACATTTTTGAGGGGAGTTGACTGACTGCATGACTAACACCTGAAGTTGTCATTTTGGTTCAGTCCTTCAAACACACATTTTCTCTGAACAAATAAAAGATTTCAGCAATTTCTAAAGGACAGTTCACATGCAGACATGCTGGCTCAGGTACAAGTGTTGGCAAGGTCAGGGTTATTTCCACGCTGTCCATAAGGCTGCACATATCATATTTCTTCCTCCAACCTAACTGCAAAGTCACCTGAAGTCTATGGAAGGCATCTTTCTTTTACACCTTGACTTCACCTCAGTGTCATGGAGGAAGGTGTGGAGATTCAGAGCTTTGCATCTGCTTTGAACTGCTGTAATTCCTTACAAGAGTACGAGGCAGCTCAGTGGCAATTTGAGCTGGTCAGGCAGTAACAGGCAAGACTCCAGACTGTCCCACCGAACAGGGAGCATTATTTTGTTGTAAGAACAAATAAAACAGAATACCAAAAAAACAAACCAGAAGCACAGATGAGACATGTCACATTGATAGCCTCACTCCCCAGGCTGACAGCAACAAGGCAAGGGAAACTCCTTTAACTTCCTCGTGCTTCATCAGCTCCCACCTCACCTGTGCTTAGCCACTCTTCTCACTGGGGTTTTGCTCCTCCAAATCACAACATTACTAATTTATGCTACACACTGTAGCATAAATTTACTGTATTTAAGTGCTTTTGGAAGAATGTAAGTGAAACTGGTTTCTGATTACATTTTGGCTTCACACCTGAGAAATCCCACATCAGTGATGCCTGCTGTTCTTTGCTACAGATTTCCTCAAGCCTTTGCTTTGCATTGCCTCACACACAACTTGTGTGAAGTACCCTCCCTCACAGACTGAACTTATCTCTCTCCATAGCAATATAGGAAAGATAAGAAATAAAAAGATAGGATAACTATTGACAGAGCACAGACACATCATCCTCACAGTGTTTTTATTTTTGTTATATTCTGGTAAAATCACCATATTCAAGCTGTTCTGATACGACAAAATTGCTGTCAACAAGTGGTCTGGGAAAGACATAATGATGGTCAATCCTAACCAAGGGAGTACTTCACATTCTTCCTGGCCCAGAAGGCTTCCCATAATCTGAAAGATCCACAGACAAAAGAAGCTCTTTCCCATGTGACTCCTAAACTTCTGTCAGCCTTTGCTTTCCTCATACAAGTACAGAAACAGGAGATGCCACGCAAACTTAACAGTGAGAAGAGTTTTTACAGTCTCTAAGGGCAGAACAATGTTTGCTTAATATCTTTCACATTTAGAGAGAACTATATTCCTCCTGAGGTTACTCCTCTACATTGTTTTTATCTAAGGGATGTGAGAAGAGCAATTAAAAGGACATACTTGTCTGCAGCTGCTCCCTAAACCCTAGACACAAGATCTATATGTCACCCCTTGATCCACACTATTTTTCATTGCTACTTTTGTTGACACTATCTAGGTAGTGTTAAGTCCTCCAGCTCTACTGATTTCCTGTGGAAGACAAGACATTGATTTCAACAGGCAAAATGACTGATGGAGTTTGGATTTCATGCTCTGCAGTTTTTTCATGCATGTTTTTCTCTTTCAGCCTTGTAGAGTTGTCTCATTAATGGCATCTGCATTCTTTTCAGCTACCAAATACTCCTGACTACTTACAGCTTTCCCCTCCCTGTTTCCAGAGGAGGTGGAACACTCTTTTAACTGGTTTTTTATATGAAATTATTGTATTTTCTTTTCTATCTTTTTATTACAAATGGAAAAAGTAATCTTCCTACTTCAATAACTCACCTGTAGACACAGTGTATATGGAAGAGTCCATATATCTAGCAGACACCTCATAGTTCCTGTACCAAGCCTGGGACTTAATGCCCACTATAATGGGGTTGACAAAGGTATCATGAAGGTTATTTTTTGCACGTTTATTGTCTTGGGGGTAGTTCACCGTACCCCAAAGGTTTTGGACCAGAAACTGGGAATTTATTAAAGACATGATGTTGTTTTTCATCCTAAGATGTGTGGGTTAGCTTTAAAGGAAAATTTTGCCACAGGTAATTTTGGATCATCAAGTAATTCACACACAGACCATGTCAGCAGGTCATCAGTGGCCATGAGGACTTCTGAACTTCATTGGGCTTCCTTGTTTTGCAAAATTTAAACAGTGCTATGTTTCCTGGTTAAAAGGAGCACCACCTTTTGTCTTAAAACCATCATAACCCAATAACACAATGGCAAAAAGAAGTACTGTAACCATGGCTCAATTAGAATAACATCTAAGACAAAAAAATCCCCCCTTGTTTCTGAAATGCTTTCCACACAAATAGCACCTTGCTAATCAACAAAGCTCACCAAAGATTTATTAAAGGCCAGATTGTGGCCGTCTGACTGCAATGTGATGCACAAGACAGTTAAAGACAGTGATAAAACTCAAGCCATTCACTGATAAAAAGAAGGGGGAAAAAAAAGAAAATAGTAAAAGGAGGGCTTCCAGGAGAATATTTTACCACATTGTAAGAAGCCCTAAATCTATAGTTTAGTTGGCTACTTGGTGGCAGTGCCTTACTGCACATTTAAGTACTTATTTGCCATTTCCACCTGGAATTCAACAAAATTCTGTTTAGCAACCAGAAATCCCATTTTTGACAAGGAGAGGTATCAAACAGATGTTCACTTTTTCTGAGTAAAATTGGTAATTTCTGTGGTTTCTTGAAATGCATGGGCTAATTTAAAGCACTGGAGCCACTGGAAAATAACAGGAATCATTTTATGATGGAGGCATTGAATACATACAGAGGTCTTTGGTCCTTTATGCAGGGACAATGACTGTGCAGCAAAATTCAATATTACTGAGAAACTTAGAGAAAGAATAGTTGCTTGAATTTTTATTTTTATACAAGGGAGCAATGCAGAACGTAAAGTTCCTCCAAGCCTTAGCAAGAGCTCACAGGTAGAGCACAAGGCAGGACATCCAGAGCCTGTGATCTACAAGTCATCTCTTGCTCAGCTCCTGGAAAATGCAAGTGCTTTAGTTCCACTCCACAAAAGAAACCACCATGCTTCATGCTATCTTCTGGTTGTCCCATGGTACATGAACAGACTGGGGCACTCACCAATCCTCCCCTGAGACTCAACAACTTGTCATGCCCTTGTCACATGCAGTCTGTCACTTGCCAGGCATCCAGACCAGTACCCATAGACAGGCACTAGGGCATTGGTGTATTTCTTTGCTTAAACCCATCACTTAAGCCTGTGCTTTCCACTTTATCTACTTGTACACTCTACTTTTATCCAGTTTGACAGAGCAATCCTGTTTAGAAACTTTAAACTTATTTAAAACTTCAAGTTTAACAGCAGTGATCACCCTTGGGTTTGGATACCTTTGTACAGGTGTGTATAATATACACACATATCCATATAGCTGAGTGGATGTAACCAGTCTGACTTCATGTGTATGCTGTGAGCAAATATGATAAATACCAAATAAACAAAGAACATCTAATTCCTATCCCAAAGAAGAAGCTGAATAAAGTCATTTAAAAGATAGTACAGAACTCAAGGAATGAAACTAATGTTTTGCAAATATTTCCCTCATTACTCACTTGTTTACTGTGATTCTTAACCTAGTTTTCCACAAGTATGCTTACCCTGTCTGTCCTGTCTGTCCATCAGTTTACCCTAATTGTATTTGGCAGACAGTAGACATCTGAGAGGACACTCACACATATTTGCTGAAAATCTGAAATGTCTGATGGAAACAGGAGAAGAACTCAGCTGTTGTTTAATCTGTTTGGCAGCAGATAGCCAGTCCACAGCCATATGTTCTCTAGAAAATAAATATGTATGTGTCTCTGATCATCACACACAGTGTCTTGCTCAACAGTAGAAAAAACATAAGAGAGCTTAGAGTACGGTGGAGGGGCAATAGATCAGAGGCAGAATTGAGTGTGCTGTTGCAGAGGTAGACTGGCAGTATGGATAGTGCTCAGAGGGCAGGAATAGAGTTTACTGCATTGAGATAAGGCATACAAGACACAGGACAACAAGGCTAGATTAAACTGCTAATTCTGCCACTCAGGGAATTTTGATCTTCGCACAAAAATACTAAATCACTTCCCTCAGATCAGGCTTCCTCCAGTGCTCAGGCTCCTCATCCTGTCACCATGGAAGGCCTCAACTTCCACACCTGCTTCCCCAGGAAAAATTTTGTTTGGGAACTGCCAGAAGTCTAATATGCTGCTTGCACCAGGAGAGAGAGCACTTGGCAGCCTCTTGCTCAGCTCAGATATCTCAGACTGTGATATGTCTGGATCACACCAGCTCCTGGGACTAAATCCTCCAAGTCACTCCCACACTTGAGTTCCTTCCACGGCAGTGAAGTGCATCTCCTCCAAGCTCCTGGCCTGCTCCCTCCAGAATATCTCTTCCTTTAATTGGTCTTGGCTTAGGAATGAGTACAAATAAATTCATTGATATCACAACTTAAAGCTCAGCATCTTAATGCATCAAATCTTTATATGACTGAACTTAAATTCTCAGAGATACAATGTAAAGCTAGTCAACATCCATAAATCCAGCAGTTAAAATTAAAATAATGTAGAAGAGAAAGAGATTTAACCACATACAGAATAGCTGAAAGTAATTCATGCTGTCTACCCAACTACCTGCCAGCGAGGTTGTAATTCAGCTGACAGTGTTCTCAACAGATGTTGTCTGACTGTCAAAAAAATAAAATGTCTGGGTTCATTTCCAATATAGAAATGGAATGGAAATAAATATGAAATATTTTGCCATCTGTTACATTGCTGAGTCACTAGAGAATATTATCCCCAAATGTGCATACTTCTAGATTAATTGGTCTATAGCTGTCTGGCAACTAGAATTCAAAAATAATTCTCCAAGGCACTGATTCCACCACATTACAGAAGATATATGGAGATGATTGCTGCAAAGAGAAATATTAGCCCAAGCACTAGAAGAAGAAATCCTTGAAGATACTGTGCCGTCTTATTATACATTAATTAATTCACAGATTTTTACAATGAGCCTCCTGAGACTCTGTAAATATTGTGTCTTCAACCAAATCACTTCTTGCCTGGACTTGGTGCACAGCCTGTGCTTGCAGGGATCTCTGTGTGCTGCACAGCAGGGTGGGATTGGGGGTGAAAAAAGGAGAAAGAGGGATTTCCTGGGGTGAGACTTTGCACTTATGTGCTGTTTGAATGCAAGCCCCTAGTGGGAGCAGCATAAGGCTCCAGGCAGTATGAAGTCTCCAGGAGCCAGAGATTATGCCAAGATAATTCATCCACTTCAAGTGGCTGTGATGGTATCCAGAGGAGCACTAAGCCTCCTCACCTTCCTTTGTGTTGTCTTTTTCCAGGGTGTTAATCCTCACCCCTTGTCTCACTTGGGTGTACATGCCTGGCACTCTTGGAGGTGCCTTCCACTGCACAGGATTTCAAATCATAGTTGCAGAGGAAAGTCATGGCAGCCTAGGAGGGCTGGGATGGCCAGGCAGGCAGGCTCCATCATGTGTCCTGCCTGCATGAGGCTGGAGGAACCTCCATGATTTCTCTTCTAGTTGATGATTCCCCCTAAGCAGAGAAGCCTTTTACCTGATGGACTTTCTCATGTGGCATGAATGGATCAGGATCACCTGCTCAAGGGTTGCATCACCTTGACACCAGAGCACAGTAAAACTCCCCAGTCTTTTTCAGGAGATAACGGACAATTTTCAACACCAGCTCAGCATAAAAGAAACTGTAACCTCTCAGCTAGATCTCCTCTAGACAGGAGATCAGTCCTCTTGCAACTGACACGAGACCAGTCATGAGGTATTTGCCCATATTCTGCTTCATTACATGGGGCACTTCCTCAAGTCAAGCGTTAGGCCAAGGTTAGCATTGTGACACTGAAATTGAAATCAATGGCTTGCACCAAGTCTGTCTCAAGCCATGCCCACTATTTACCTATCTGTGCTTTACCCCATTCAAATGAGGATGTCTTTGGCAGAGAAAAGCAACCTGATGGCACAGTAGAACTGACTCTTTAGAAGCCCTCTTTTCTACTTCTTAACATTATTTCCATGTGATCATTTTTTTTTCTATTGCTAATTGTTAAATGACACCCATCATCCATTGCAGGAAAAGTCAAAGAGAGCAAGTGAGCTGGGACTCTGACTCACACCCAGACAGCCTCTGGGGTGAGGACAGTTACAGCCCAACTTATCCCTGTAAGAGCAATTAACTACCAACCAGGATGTACCAGAAATACGGCACAAGAACACACTCCTCCAAGGCCATGGGCAGCTTCAGATTACTTTGTAATCAAAGGGAAATGTGAATGATAAAATCTCTCATCTGAGCTCATACCTGTAGTTTAGATAATCTCTGTAAAGACTCTACACTTATGTAGTCAAAAAGCTAAAAACCTACCACTCTTCTCAAATCTAGCAGTGTGAAGGGTGGTTGACTACTTGAAGGAATTGCAAACCATCCTAGACATTTTTGAAAGTAATGTGACATTTAATACCATAAAACAAAGTTTGAGAACCAGCCTTTTTGCAATGATGACATTTTATGAGTTGTATTTCAATGAAGAGATCTCATTAAAAGAACATCAGTTTGTAGACTGAGGTTTTTCTGCTCTGATATTGGTTAACACTGGTGAATAATTTTAAAGGTCCTGACCATTCAGTTTAAAAATGAGGCAGATAAAGGTATCTGTTCAGATATCAGTAAGCTAAAGTACTCATAGTGATAACAGAGTCTTGAGACCAGGTACTAGAAGCAGAAAATACAAGACAAGAACTTGGCCTATTCTGTTTACTTGAAGCAGATGGTCTCACTGAATTGAACAGAAAGAACAGACAAAAGCCAGAAAACAGAAAAGAAGATGTGGTCAAAACCAATCCACATAGGTTACACCAGAAATCAATAACATTAACAGCAGAAAAAAGCAGTATCATACCAAGGGAGAGGGGGTAAGATGGGGGAGAAGATCAAGCCTTAATGAATAAATTCAATAATCGGGCCAACTCCCCAGAAAGTAAAGATAGCTCAGACAAAATTTCCAAGGTGTTTGTAGAAAAATGCAAAAGCAAAGAGAAAGAATTTAAAGGAAGTAGAGATGGCAACATGGGGAGACGAAGAAAAAGAAGCAAAAAACCCATCAGAAAAGCAAAGGTCTGTAAAGATTCAACAGGAATTATAGTGTAGAGAATAGCCCATATCCGCTGAGCTTTTGGAAGAGAAGACTCAGTCAAGTTTAAGTCAATTATTTCATGTGAGCATCATCATCCCAAAATTCATCATTTGCATGTTTGGTATGTCTTGGAATTGAAGTAAACCTTTCCCTGTCCTGATCATAAGCATGTTATTTTACTGCAAGAACTCCATTCATCATCAGGCCAAGTTTGCCTTTTGTCACATGACCAATGTTATAGCTCTCATGCTCACCTTTCCCTGCATTCTGAAGCAAAAATAGATCACGATTCTCAGTTTCCCTAAGGTGCTCAGGACTGCTGTTCTGCATAGTGTCTTCTCACAGGAGGTTTGGCCATTATTACCTTATTGTACTGCAAAGAGAGCTTCTGCAAGGATCTGGTTCTTCCCTCTTCGCCATGAAGTTCCTAACCTCTTTTCCATCTTTGAGCTCCATACGGTCATCACCTCTCTCAGGATATCCAAGCAGTTTTGGACCATCACGGCTGTCCCCTCTTCCAGCACTCTCTGTCAAGACAAGACTGTGCTTTGTCCCATTCCCTCTGCCCAGCATCAAGTCTTACCCATTTTACTATCAGGGAAGTATTGATGCTGAGGAAAAAACAAAATGCTTGAGCTATGCCAAAAGCTGTAGCCACGCAAAAAGAAGTAGTTACTTTGTAACAGGGTATGTGAATGAAGCACTTTTGAGAAACCAGCAAATTTAGTTCAACAAGCTAAGTTCAAAAGCTCACCACTGGCTATTGGAGCAGACAATCTTAAAGAGCATGCACAGAAAACAGAGGTGAAAAGTCCAAGCCCGAGGAAGACTTCTGAGTCTTCATCCAAAATGACCACCAGGAGGCTGACAACTGCCTCGTGCAGAAACCACACATGTGCTACAAGGGCTTACATAATCATTGGAAACTATAGTGTAATATGAAGGTTAGGAAAGTTTAATGTGCACATTAAATTAAAAAAAAAAAAGTATAAAATCTGGTGCTGTGCAAAGAATAGAGGAGTGAGTTTGTGGTGCAGCTATCCCCCTCGCTCCCGGCATCGAATAAACAAATACCTGCTCTATAGGCCTTATACTACAGAGTACTGTTTTCTTGCCTAGTTTTTGGACATCAGTATCCAAAACACAGTCTAAGTTTTTTTTTTTCCCTTAAATTGCAGATGTCCATGGCAGGGTCTCTGTTCCTGGGTAGCAAACAATGTCTTTTCCTACAAACTAACTTTCAGAATACACCAGGTGAGTAAGGTGTCCTGTGGGTACGTACTCGCCTGTGGGTGCACAGATGAAAGATCCAGGATGAGTCACTTCATTCAGAGGATATCTCTTAGAGCTGAATAACTCATTGTTAGGTTTTGCAAAGATAAGTGAGTACTCTGGAGGGTTGGATTGTGGGATTTTTTTTCTGATAATAACATTGGGAGCTATGATACCTTTCCTCTCCTTGCCTTTTTTCTTTTCCAAAACTTTTCTTTATGGGACTTCATTTGCCTCATGCATACAGTGCACAGGAGAGTCTTAAGTGTTTCTGTGTGTGATACTGGGGATGATTTTCTTCCTGTCTGGTAGAAAGGGAAACATCTGAACTCCTTTTCTAACTGCAGACTCTCTGGGATATGTCACTCTCTTTTTATACTCTCCCCAAAGCATTCACTGTAGTCATTGCTGGGTATTCGCCCTGTGGCCCAGCATAACTACTCTTATATTCCTGCCTCCTCATATCAAATGTTCTGGGAGTGGACACGCCAGCTTTCCAATGTTTACAGCCTGTGCCTGTGTGCTGTTTCTGCCTGCTAGAAAGGGTCAGCTTGACTCTCACTGGCCTGGATGTGTACAAGCCAACAGGATTCCCTAGAACAAGAACTTAAAAAAACACAGCGACATTTTATTCACAGTAAGAGACAGATGCAGCATGACAACAGGCACTCAGCAATGTGCTGGAATTGAAGGTTTTTAAAATTAATCTGGACAGCGCTATGGCTGACCTGATCTAGAGGTGGCAACAGTCCTGTTTTCACCAGGCAGTTCCTACCAACATCACTTTCAGTGGTATTCTCATAATTTTAAACTGGACACTTGAAGAAAAAGGACAGCCCTGAGGTGGCTTTCAGTCACTGACAGGGAATCCATCTTTCCAGTTGTGTTATCTCCTTTATTAATTCCTGTAGCTTGCATCAAAGACACAGTCTGTCTGTCTCTTTGATACCAGACTTGTTGGGGAGAAGTTCTTGGCAGACCCTGAAATGTCAGTGCTTTTGTCTTCTCAGGTTGGGCAAGATCATGTTCATGGTGTTCTGGAGGGTTTTTTTAGATCAAGAAGAGAATAGAACAAAACAGAACTTGAATGTTCAGTTGGTAAATACAGAACAATGAACCAACTCATAAATTATTACACAATACATGAGATGGCTAAAATAAACATGTATTACACAGGTAAAATGCTTAAAACAAAATAAGGCTGGAAGTTACACTTCCTTTTTAGATGCATTCCTCTAGGAAAGTCAGTACTCATGCTAATTTAGAATGCTTACTTAATGTTGGATATTTTTTCTCTAAGAATAGTGAATGTTTCTATAAACTAAACAAGCAAAGGTGCATTTAGAAATGGGATAAGAGAGAAGGCTTAGCTACTAACGCCACATGGAAAGTCTCCCACTCTGATGTGTGTGAATGAAATCTCCACATGCTTGATTGCTACGCTTATTTTGACAAATATGGTCAGCATGAAAGAGGGAGAGAAAAAAGATGAGAAAGACTTTAAGGAAAAAATAAAGTAGAGTAGGTCTGTGCAGCTTGCTTTACTCTGCTGCTGGTGAAATAATAATTTGTTTCCAAATAGCTCCGCAGCTCCCAATAGCTCTAACTGGCTATTACTCCACTGTTCTGGCAAGTTGCTAATGGCTTTGCATTTTCTTTTATTGTCATCAAGAGTGTCTGGAGTTCATTAAGAATTACAGGAATAGCCTCCATGCTTTTCAAACTAGATTTGGGAATATAAGTAGATGGGATCAGTGATTACAGGCTTTGCTAATTATGTGGCAGCCCATCACAATCATTAGAAGAGTGAATAAAAAAAACCCAGGCACTTGGGAAGTTGTGAGAAGTTGTAAGTATGTATAATAAACTGTTGTGAAAATGGAACATAATGTCACTTTTTTTGGTAACTGTTGTATTTAAAAGTCCTATCAAACTAAAAAGATAGCAATTTCAATAGCTATAAGCTAAAAGAAAGCCTTCTATTCTATTGAACTAAAATCAAATACTTGCACCCACTCACACACTTTTAACTGGCCATAAAGGTCTAACAGTGGCAACGTTTACTTATAGGAGCTAATGAGACACAATCCTCTTCCTAAAGGGGAAAGAATGCATGCTGAAAACCCAGAGGACAGCTCAGGGAGCTGCTCACAGAGAAATTAGATACCACATAAAAAACATGGGTCAGAAGTAGAAAATATGGCCATTGAGGTTTTATTTTTTCTTCTATTACTTCTCAGCATGTAATATGTTTTTAAAGAGTCAGGAATGTACTGAAACATTTAATTCAGATTCTCAGAATTTAAAGCCTTCACATGTAGCAGTCTTGATACCTTCCATGCATTTTTCCTTACCTGTGAGTATTACTTCTAACCAGATATTGAACTAGACACTCCTCCAAATACATGAAATGCTAATTGAAATGAGGCTGGATCCCAGTGAAGACTACTAGATTATGGAATAATCTCCCAGATGAGGTGATGTAGAATAAACTGCCTCAGAAATAGAAAAGTAGACCAGACAAGGTACTAAGAAACATAACCATGAAAACAATCCCCTAATACAGAGACAGCACCTTGTCTATCTTTAAGGGCTGATGTGGTATTCTGCAACTTGTAATCCTTTGCTCTCCCTGGGAAAGCATCTGAAAAGTATTAGACCTCCTCACCTGGTCAGTATGGGCTGACTTACTGACAGGCACTGGTCTTCTACAGAAGGGGCTATTCACTTAACTGACCATTTTATTTTCATCTGAACCTGGCAAAGAAGAGAGTACAGCACAATAACAAATTAAGTGTTGGCTGGGGACAGAAAAAGGAAACAGGAGCAAGAGCTCATGGTTGTGCAACACTCCTCCTGCCATCAATCTGGCCACCTACCACTGTCCCCTCACCCCAAAAGCCAGTTTCCATTCCTTGCCTTTGCAGTTTTCAGTGGTCCTACACCCTTCAGTGCTACTGCACAGTAGAGGGGAAGGGAACTGAGTGCCCCAATATTCTAAGGTGAAATTTTCCTAGAGTTACTAGAGGAGAAGACAGTGTTTGCTAACACTGATGAGCAACACTGGACGCATTGCAGGATTGGACCAAAGGGACAAAACGTCTGTTGAACTGAATGTGAGCAGATACCAGGGGCTTAAGCTGTGGCTGACTGAATTGAACAAAGCCTGGGAGGTGAGAACATGGCCATTACTACAATAAGTCTATATGTTTTGATCTATACTATAAGGATGAGCATTATCAGGAGTGGCGATCAGGGCACACACATTCCCCTGGAGATTAATCACTGTTTGGAAAGAGCTGAGGGACAGACAGCCTTAGGGCATTAACCCCAAATGGCCATTAATCCCCCAAAATGCCATCTACCCATGCCTTTGTCACTATTAAAAGGTTTAAAAAAATTTTTTTTTGAAAGGGAAAGGGAAAGGGAAAGGGAAAGGGAAAGGGACATACTGAAAACCAGTATTTTCTTCTTCTTTCCTGCGGGGCAGTTCTGACATGTGCAACAAGCCAAATCAATCAAATATTGAAGTATTGAATTTTCCCTTTTCCTCCTCTCTCTTAAGAATAAAAGCAAATACAGCAATTTCAACTATAAGAAACTGAGGGGAAGAGATGGACTGAGATACTGCTGGGCTTTAAGCTGGCATATTTTATCCATTAAAAGGCCACGTTGATCTGACCACTGTGATCAGTTTGGGAGATTCAAAATAGAAAAAATGATCCTCGGACTAGGTGCAACTGACTCCCAAGATATCTGTATACACATAAAGTGAAATAATTAGACCTTGAATGAAAAATCTTGACAGTACAAAGAAAGACCATGATCTAATATCAGAACAAAGTTAACAGATGTCATTAAGTGAGACGATTAGCCGATGACGGAAGGTCGCACCCAGTTTACTTTTCACAGTTGACAGATCAAAGTTATTCCTTCAGTTTGAGCAAAGACTAAATACAGTTACCCTAGGAAAATCCTTTCACATAACATTAAGTCTCTCTCTGTCTTGTGTTTCTTAGACATGAATTGTCAGGAAAAATACTAGTGAAACAGTACAGAGCAAGGGCAACCAGCTCACGTCGTAGTGAATGGAAATTCCCTTAGTAGTAGGTAAAAATAAATGTGTAATTGTATCCAGTGGCCTTTACACTCATGTGAATCACATGCCTGAGATATTATACACCTGACTCTAGCATGAGTTATGCAGCTGTGAACTGGGAGAAGCCATTAAGCCACATCCTGAGACCTGAGACAGATCCAGCCCCCAAGGTCTCCTCTGATGCCAACTCTCATTGTCCACCCTCACCCATATTCCCCTCTCTGCCGCAACCCTTGCCTTGCTACCACTCTAACCCCATTATCCAGTGCTTGGGCACAAGGCTAGGAAGGACCATCCCCATTGCAAGTGGCTATTGGCTGGGTGCCACTGGGGGTCTTAAGTGGTAGGAAAACAAGGTGACAGGTGGCACAGGGAGAAGCATAAATGCCTTTCCTCTTGTCAAGCCCCAGCTTGGTGCCCAGAGACCACCCTGTACTTTGGTAGTCTCAACAGGTCCCCTCAAGTCAATCTCCACCAGTGTCAGGAGAGCAGCACAGCATCACCACCAGCACTGGGGACACACCAGTGCTCAGCCAAGCATCACCCCCCTCATGCCCAGGTGGGCACCCAGCATGGCTAATGCATACAGCAAATAGCGACTCGGGTTGCCATAATTCCTTTTTTAGCATTAGATTTTTACATAGTATCTGTCCAAGTTTCACATCGCTGCTGTTAGTGTTGGGTTTTGCTCCTGTTTTTTCTTGCTTGTTTTCCAGAACTGGCAGAAAAGGCAATATTTAAAACTCAGATTTTAAACCTGAGCTGCTTCATACCTTTTCTGTTACCAAGTGTGCCTAATTTTACATTGGTTTTCACTTAGAGAGAGACTGAGTTTTTGCACATTCAGTCTTGAAATCTGGAGTGAAAAAACACACAGGAAATATCCTCACCTTCAGTAAATTCACTTTAGTCCAGCTGTGCATCCAATATGTATCAATTTACTTAATAACACCATAATATAATATGCAATGTGGTACAACATTTATTTTCCTTCGTTTATTCAGTCTACAGGCTTGATTGGATTGGTTTAAAAACTATGAGCCATTATCTCAATGCTACCCATTTTTACAAGCTTTCAATAATGCCCATGCCCCCTATCTAAAGAAAAAAGGAAACACCAGCTTCCAAATAAGTCACAGAACAGGTATTAAAAACATGCTCATGCAATAATAAATAAAGGGGAAAATAACACATTTATACTGCAATAAATATATTCCTAAACTCAGTGTGGTAGAGTTTCAATAGGCTGCAATTCAAATATTCTACAAAACCCAATGTCAGCTAAAGTTACCATTTGAATGCAGAGAGACTAGCATTAAAGAATGTTTTAAAATGCAGAAAGATTATGCTGGCCACTGCCCTGTGCAAACTGGAGGATTTGTTGCCTGCCAAACCTGCTACAGGATGAGAATCAAGACATTCAGACCCTGACAGGGAAGAATGATTGCTTCATTGTGTGAAGGTATTTCTGTTACATGAAGCACACCAGCAGGGTTCTTCATCAGAGAAGCGCACAGTGGATTATAAAATGTCTTTTAACTCTGTGGTCCTCAGGAATTTCAGCAGTTGTCAAAGTAAGAGGACCAAAGAAAGTGGTGCCTAACAGAGAAAAGAAAGGAAGGATTTAACCTTTGTCCTGAGGGTGATAAAATAGCATCACATGGCCGAAAATCAGTCTAACTTCAGCCATGTGATGCAGTTGACACAGTCACTTTTGTGAAAGTTACAGGATGGCATCAGTGGTTGAAAGGTCATATTTGAAAGACTTTCTAAATACACCATCAAAATACTGGTTGGAAGATTCTGTGAGGCCTTATTATGCAGCTACAACTCAGAACATATTTGTTCCTTTTTGCACTGAAAGCCCTTGTAACATACCCAAGAGCAGCAGGCAGACCACAGGAACTACAGCACACAATTGAGACATTTGCTTGTGGTACAGGTAACATACCAAATCTTACCTCTCATGGCACAGAGCCCATCTGCTCCTGTCTCAGCACTTCTACCATGCCAGTTACAGCAGCCTTTAGGTGGAATTATGTGTGGACTTAATTGGCAGGAGACAATTTCTGGAGGCATCACTGAAGACATGGACCAAATTCTCTGCGCTACATTGGTGTTGATGTTGTTGGGAGAGCACAAAAATGTGTTTGTGTGTTTCAATCTTCTTCCAAGGGAACATGTTCCTCAATGCAGCAGGAGCTCTGACACCACTGTGGGTTCAAACAGACCAACTTGACCTGTGGAGTTGGTAATTGTTCTTTATTTCCTCTTCTCAAGACTGTTCTGCTCTTATCTTCCATGATCCAGTTCACCATGTCCTGTCCTTTCCCCAGTGGTTTCATGACTAAGTCTTCTTGTAGTTCTTTCCCTACCCAACTAGCCAATCCATCCAAGTCTGTCTCAGAAAACCCAGCTCCTCCTCACTCAGTCAGGAGTGCTAACAAAGGTCATCTCCTACACCTTCTCTTGTAGTAACCTCATCTACTTATTATTTCTCCTGATAATTCTCTCTCTCCTGACTTTTTATCTCCACCTGTATAACCCCCTAAATTATTCTGGCTCAGACAATTAGCCTGCTTAGCTTTCTCCTGAGACCCATGTGATCAGAACTCATTTCCTAAACTTTCCTTCTGAAATTTTCCTGCTCTCCCATCATCACTGGTAACACCAAGAGACTTTTCACAATCTACCCCACACTTTTAGAGACAAAACTCTTAAGAAATACATGATTCAGCTGTCTTTCACATCTTACAGATGAATAGTGAGCTTCTTTTTAAACTCACATTTATCACAGGAATTTAGACAAATCCAAAAATTTTCTCCATGGTTTTGTGATCATATTCCTGCATGCTGACCCACATAGTATCAGATGAGAGTTCAAGATCCAAGAGCATAAACTGCCATGAGTATCTTTAAAGGGGCACAACATAAATTTCTCACACTCTTTTCAGAATATTTCCCCAAGAGTCTCTACAGGGGAACAGGCAGACATCCTGAGCTGAACAGCCTTAAGCAAACATTTTTCAAAAGAGTAGGCTGCCAGTCTGGGAGCAGTGCTGAACTTCTGCATTCCCCTTAACCCAGAGTAACCTTCTTTAAAGCACATGAGTGATTCCAGTAAAACTTTTCCCAACTTGTCCATACAAGTAAGAAGACTGCAAGATAGGTCCAGATCAATCAATTCTGCAGAACATCTTGAAATAGCCCAGGTGCATACAGAGGCTAGGAACTCCCCCATTGTGCTTTGAAATCATCCTTTTGCTCCCCAGAAATCTCAGATCTAATCAGTCAGCTCATGAAGAATGAAAGAAGCCAAATTTACAGTCAGCCTTCTTCTGCCTTTTTAAAAAAGAGGTACAAAGCTGTGGGAGCAATACAACCTTCCTGTGCCTGTGACCAGACCTGGGAAAGGATCCCATGGGCAGCTACGAGTGCAGTTCATTGCCTTGCCCCAAGGCAGCTCCAAGGTGGCTATTAAGTAATTCCAGCAATGACAAGCAGCCCCTGATTGCTTTTCAGATGATTTTATGGACACACTGCTGGCTAGGGAGCTATTAAACCACAGGCCACCCAGGACTTGCTAGATAGTAACCACTGTCTGTCACTGCTGGCCCATCTCTTCATCCTGGATGATTTAGATTTTAGCTGCACATCAGGCCCCACACCCCTGCTCTGGGCATGGCATTTGGTGCCTGCTTTGCAGCTGGCTGCAGCTCTCACCATCACAGCACAACTTCAGGCTTTCCCTACCTCAGCCATCCGGTTCAGCTCTGAAGCATGTAAGTTTCCCTTCAGTCTATTTATGAAGGCCATATTTCACAAAGGACTCAACATTCTTCCCATCCCAAGATTTTAGAACAGGAGGCTAACTCCAAATAATTTCCAAACAAACATTCTCTTTCCCTTATTTTATTGCCAAGTCTGTTGTTTTCTGCTGAAATTTTTAGGAGGAGGAATGTGCAATGCATCCCAGAACACATCTCTGTGCTCAAAAGTAAGAAAGGGAGCTATTAACCAGAGTAGTGAATTAAAACTAATAAACACATCATTGTACCCAACATTAATGGAAAGACTTCCTGTTGGAGGGAAAATCTGTGGCCAGTTCAAAACATATTCTCCTCCTTTTAAGGAAAAATTATACTCTCAGTGTATCAAAAGTCACTTTCTATAGCCAGGTTCTAAATTTCTGAAACCTAAGATGTACTATGGGAACTTATAATATTAACTATATTTAGTGGGCATTTTATTGTCCATACAAGCCTTGCTATTAAATAAAATTTTTCTTTCCTAAGCTATATATATATATGTGAGTGTGTGTGTGCACATGTGCATGTATGCATGTCTGCCCTTGAAGAATTTCACATGGTCAGCAAAAGAGCTTTGTGTTTCATTTTTAAGCAAATATAAATGCTCAGAAGATCTTACACTAGATGCAAAAGAAAGATGAAATGGACAAAGCATTTGTGACTGCAAGCAGCCAAAACAGTTTGCAATCTGCATACTAGCAAGAATTGTTCATGTACCTTATAATAAGTTGTTGCTAGTTTTTGCCCACACACCAAGAAAATGTTTCAAAGGTCTGTGTCTCTTCAGACTTCTAACTTGGAAAATAGTTAGGAGCGGTTTCCATACAAAAAAAGCAAGCAGATATGTTCACATTTTAAATGAGAGGGGAAAAAGCACAAGAATAAAAGTAATGCTTCTGCTTGAACACGTGTTTCCCTCTGTGGCAGTCTGCACTGGACAAAATAACAGCCTGGGTCTGCAGGCACTAGAGGGCTGGGAAACGCTAAAAGTGCAGTCTGCAGAAAGTAGAGATGACATCTGTCCAGCAATATCACATATGAGCTGGCATGGTCATCCACATCCTCCAACACAGACACTGAAATGTTTACTCAAAATTCCTAGGCAAAATACTGGGAAGTGAGCTTTGCTTTCCTTTTTTTCTTCCTTTACCAGTAACCTGGGAGGTTAGCTATGCAAAGGTAGCTCTCACAGCCATCTCAGACTTGTTCAACAGCAGCATTAAGGGAGCATAGAAGGAAGCTGTTGCCACAAAAGTGGTCACTGTGGATATATCCATTTACTGTGCACTCAGACCCAGCCGCTGGGGAGCAAAGAAATGTTTGCCAATAATTGCTGCTTTCAACCACTTGTCTTCCTAGCATAGAGAGAGGCCTTAAAAGTTGAAAGCTGTAGATCTAGCATCACACTCAATCTCAAAAGAGAATAAAAATCTTCATGGTCTTTTGCTCTATTTTTTTTTTTCTGAGCCTGAAATGTAGCTGTTATCTCTCTAAAGGAGGAGAGTGGCAAGCCATATCTCTTGTATACTTTCCTACTTTGTGTAAACCTTCATGTTGTCTTATCTTACCAGGGGATCTGTTGCACAACCACCACTCACAAAAGAAATCACAAGGTCATGAAAATCTTATGATGCGTCTGTGGTGAAATTTCAACCAGCAGCAATGAAAGTCTCTTCAGTGCAATCACGCCGACCTGATTTCTCACAGAGGTTTCAGCAAAGCTCTGCTGTGAAAGAACAGAAAAATGTATCTGCTAGTGCCACCACCATATAGACTGGCTTAAGATCTGATGAGCCCTCCTCATATGCTCAGCCACCCACAAAACCCAGTGTCTTACAGGTTGAGCCATGTAAGAAGAGAAGCTGGTGATGGGCTTAGTGAGTTCTGTACATCAGGGAAGGAGCTGTTTACCAGAGGATGGTCAGGGTGCACCAAAGAGACAGGTTTCCTTATGGGTCTTCTTTTAGTCATCCGTTCATCCTGGAAGTCCACTCTCTTCAGCCATTGCCAATTCAGGTGCAGGTGAGGCTGATGTTTCTTCTCCCTCTTATGACACTGTTTCTTACCTGTCCACACATAGGTGTGCACCCAAATTGCTGGCTGCAGCTCTTCTGCCATGGGCATTCAAACTGCTCAGCCTTGTAGTTGCCTTTGTCCTGGAAAACAAACAAACAAAAAACAACTGCCCTGTAGCTATCAGAAATGGAAGGCCAGAGTTAAATCTGTCTTTCATAACAAGACTTAATCCAATTTATTGCAGAATTTAATGTGGAACTGAACATATATTATGGCTTAGAAAGATCATCAGCCGTACCTCAGACAGAACAGTCCTTGAATGTAAAGGTAAATCTCCTGAGGGTGAGGTGGGCAAGCAGAGCTCGGTTTATTATTAAATTTTTTGAGCTTGCAATGATGGGCTAGAAATCTCATGAAAACATGATTTATTGGAAGATTTCTAATACTTCCTGCTTCTGCTGAGTCTGGAAGTACCACAAGAACTACATTTCTGTGGTATTTTGGTATTTCCACTTGTGGTCCCAGCTGAAACTAAGAAGGGAAGAGGCATACACACTTGGAAATGGTGGGGTTTTGGTCATCTGCCTTTTTTTAGAATCACAGGAAAGGTTTTTTTTAAGACCACTTTGAGGCAACATATTTGGGGAGGCATTCTCATTCTAGCAGATGTTACATAAAATTATTACTTTTCAGTTACATAAAATTTGCACGTTAGGTTGGAATTTTATGAAAAATGCCTCTCTGGCTTACTGGTTTATACGAGCTCTACATAGTTCTGCAACATAAGAATTTCACGATGTCAGTCATGCATAATAATAATATAACAATCTAAAATAATAATGTAATAAATCCACTCACTAGTCATCATGGGCCAAACTCTGGCAACCCTTTGTAAAAATGCGCTGCAAAGACATGTTCAAAAAGTCTCTTAGCTCAGTGCTGCTGGCCTCAAGCCAAGAAGTTATCTAACGGCAAATCAACAGACAAGTGTCACCAGAAATGTCTCATAGCTAAACAGCTCTGCTGTCAGCATAAGTTATTCCATTTCAGATGTGGAAAGATTTAATTGGGTTCTATGCAATTAACAAACCTCAATTATGAGTAATTTGTTAGTCATGCTTACTTTTGGCTAAGCCTTCCATGTTTCCTTCTCTCAGCTCTCCCTCTTGAAACACCTGCAAATAGATGCATGGAGGTGGGACAGTAGTTCTGGCCAGAACTCTGATAAAATGTCTCCTTGGTACAGATTTTAATTGTTTCTATGAAAACAGCTGCTCTCCTTAGAGAATGTGCCCACGGGCAAAGCTGTTTCCACTTCTTACAAAGGCCTGAGGAGATGCACTGACAAAAATTACCTGCTAGAAACAGTGAATCAGTGTGTCTCCAACCCAGCCTGGTGCTGTTCCCCATCTTGCTAACCTGGTCAACCCTGCATCCGTGCAGGGAAGGTCTCAGTCACCTCTGGTGGAGAAATGGTCTGGTCTGCCTCTCGTTTGGACATAATAAGATCTGGGACATAATAAGAGCTGGGGCAGCTACCCTACAAAAGGCAGGGTAGATGCTTCTGAATCACCTGGTGGAATACACCTCCATGCTACGCTAAATATCCTGCTTCCACTGGGAGTGTAACTTGTGCTTTTCCTCCAGCTCTCCTATTACACAGTGCATATCTTAAACCATCATTTACCTCCTGAAATTTTAACCATATCAGCTTTCTAAATAGAGGCCTGTCTCATATTACTGTTCAACAAAAGTCTTTGGAATCAACAGAGGATGAATTTTATTCATCTGCTTCAATCTATATATGAAGATAATTGCAAAAAACAAAAAACTAGAAACAAAGCAATTTTGACTAGGAAGAAAGAATTTTGAGACTGAAAGCCAGGGGTTACTGGAGAAAAGATCTTACAGATGCTGATTGTGCTCATGATGGGACAAAGAACAGCAGTTCCTCCCAACTTAAACTTAGATTGTTCATTCTCCACAGCTAGCTGTCCTGGAGTAAACTTGTGCTCCGCTGCACTGCTGTTCTGCAAAGTGGTGCTCTTTGAATGGAAGGGAATTTTACTCCAACTTCAGTAAGGCAGGGCTCAGAGACCTCAAGCAAATGGGAAAAATGTTAGCCAAGAGATGGAAGCAGTATAGCATGACCAGAGGTAATCCTCATTAGCAGAGGCTTAGAGGCAGGCTAACACAGCAATATTATTTTCAGGCCCACACTTAAGACGACTGCAAATATTTGTGTTGATGAGCAATAACTTGGGTGCCTTTGCTCAACCCTCCTCTGCTCAGCATGGCTGGACAGCCAGTGTGCCATTACAGTCTGCAGCCTCTCACCCTGGCTGGCGGCGCTTGTTGGAAGGAAGCAGTATCAGGTCTGAGGGTGCAAAATGCAACCAAGGGAGTGCAAAATTGACATCTAAAATGTAGGAGAGAAAAGAGAAATCCATGGTTGGGCTTCTCTGAGCTTCTCTGCAAGGCTCTGCTCTATTCTGCTGAACATATGAGACATATGTTGATGAGGCTGCCTACAGATTTGTACATATGCTCCAGCTGCTTTTATTCTCTCTCATTTATTCCATCACCTCTTGACTACATGCTCCTTATGGCAGTTAACATCTCCCCCTTTATGTCCAGCAGGTACACAGGACACTGTGTCTTCGCTACTGAAGGCAACAGGTTCTGTCATAGATTAAAATTTCATTTATTTCAAACTCTTCAGTCTGAGGTAAACATGATGGAAGTCTGAAGGCCTTTTTCCTCAAGGACATAAAAGAGAGAGACAGGTTACCTGTACCTCAAAAGCCTTAAAATTTATTTTTGTGTAAAACCTAGCTAGGTTTTACACAAAAATAAATTTAACCTTTAATGGAAAAATATCTGAATATTTTGTTCCTGATAGACCAGTTGTTTCCAATCAAAAAAGAAGTCTCTCACAACAATTCACAATTACCAAAAACTAGCAGAAATATTTAATACTCTTATGAACATAACCAGAGAGTAGTTAAGCTTTGGAAAAGAAATCTCTGCAACAGAGGTTATGTGCTATGTCCTCATTTGCTGGGGTGAAAACTAAAATCTAACAAGAGAACTTGCAGATTTAACATAAAATAACAGCCAGGAAATATAAATAAAATGTAATATAGCAAATGGGGAATAATTATTTTGTGGATTTATGACACCTGTTTCCCTGTTACATATTCAGGACTGCTAAGGGAAAAGAAAAAGGTACTCACAGAGGTGAAACATTCTCATAATTCTTTGTTCTTATTATTTTTCAATTAATTTCTAAATATATGCTTACCACACAGCTCTTTAGGAAGAAAAAAAGTCTGAGCTATAAATAATTTTTCCTCCTCTGGGATTTATTTTAACCTGCAAATTTTTTTCTGTTGTCAGAAATGGAAAAACACAGAAAATGTGCAGGTTTAGATTAGTTTTAGTCTAAGATCTTGCTTTTAATTAGATTTTTTTTTACATACTGATAGTGCTTGTGTAAAAAAAAAATGGCACCAGAAGGCCAAGGCCCACCTGGAATTAAATGTGGTCAAGGATGTCAAGGACACCAAGAAGAGCTTCTTCAAATACACCAATAACAAAAGAAAAACAAAGGACAATGTGGGACCATTATTAAATGGAGCAGGAACACGGGTAACAGAGGATGCAGAGAAGGCAGAGTCACCAAAGGCCTTCTTTGCATCGGTCTTCACTGAACAAGACCAGCCTTCAGGGATCTCTGACCCAGGAGACCAGGCTAAAGGGATGTTGGAAGGAAGACCTGTCCTTGGTCATGGAGGATTGGGTTAGAGAACACCTAGGCAACCCTGACATGCACAAGTCCATGGGCTCTGAGGGGATGCATCCACAAATGCTGAGAGAGTTGGTGGACACCACAGTCAGGCCACTCAAGGTCGTCTTTGAAAGGTCATGGACATCAGGAGAGGTGCCTGAGGACTGGGAGGAAGCAAATGTTGCCGCAATCTTCCAAAAGGGCAAAGAGGAAGACACAGGGAACTAGAGGTCACTCAGCCTCACCTCAGTCCTGGAAAGGTGATGGAGCACCTCATTCTGGAGGCCATCACTATCCACAGGGATGACAAGAAGGTGATCAGCAGTAGTCAGCATGGATTCACTCAAGGTAAATGATGCTTGACCAGCCTGATTGCCTCCGATGATGAAACAACTGCCTGGAGGGAGGAGGGGAGAGCAGTGGATTTTGTCTACATTGACTTCAGCAAGGCTTTTGACACTCTCACAATATCCTCATAGGCAAACTCAAGGAGTGTGGACTGTGTGAGTGGACACAGAGGTGGTTTGAGAACTGGCTGAACAGCAGATCCCAGAGGGCTGTAACCAGTGGCACAGGGTCTGGTTGGAGGCCTGTCACTGGTGGTGTCCCCCAAGGATCAGTACTGGTCCCAGTATTGTTTAGCTTTTCACCAATAACTTGGGTGAAGGGGCAGAGGCCTCCTCAGCAAGTTCCCCAACAACCCAAAGCTGGGAGGAGCGGCCGATACCCCAGGGTGCTGTGCAGCCCCTCAGAATGACCTCGGCAGGCTGGAGAGATGGGCAGAGAAGAACCATCTGAAATTCAACAGAGGTGAATGCAGGAGAGGAATAACCTGCACCAGTACAGGATGGGGGCTGACCTGCTGGAAACAGCTCTGCAGAGAAGGACCTGGGCGTCCTGGAGGACAACAAAGAATGCCAAAGGTATTCATTCATCAAGGTAGTACATTTGGAAGACCATTGGCACCAGGTCAAGAGAGGTGATCCTGCCCCTCTACTCAGCTCTAGTGAGGCCACATCTGGAGTGCTTTGTCCTATTCTGGGCTCCTCAGGACAAGAGAGACATGGAGCTGCTGGAGTGGGTGCAGAGGAAGGCTATAAATATCATGAGGGGACTGCAGCATCTCTCATATGAGGAAAGGCTGAGGGAGCTGGGCCTGTTCAGAGATGACTGGGAGGGGACCTCATCAATGTCTATCAGTCTCTGAAGGGAGGGTGTCAAGAGGATGGAGCCAGGCTCTTCACAGTGGTGCCAAGGAATAGGACAAGAGGCAACAGGCAGAAACTGATGCACAGGAAATTCCACCTGAACATGAGGAAGAACTTCTTTACCGTGCAAGTGATCAAGCACTGGAACAGATTTCCCAGAGAGTCTGTGAAATCTCCCTTACTGGAGATATTCAAGAACCATCTGGACACAATCCTGTGCCATGAGCTCTGGGATGGCCCTGATAGAACAGGAAGGCTGGATCCGATGACCCACTGTGGTCTGTTCCAACCTGATGGGTTCTGTGAAATCTGTCAGTCTGTGAATTGTGATTCTGTGATTCTCTCCCTCAATTACATTCAGATTATATACACAGGCTTCTATACCAATTACCATCAACACGCCAAAGGGATTAACAGTTTCTGCCTTATTGTCTCTTCTATCCAAATTCCCTCTGACTGGTTTCTAAGTACAGTGTCTCATATCACAGCAAGTCAAATACTGTTATAATCACCCCACCTCCACCACCAGTGGTGACCCTGGTACCAGCAGGTTGCACACTTTGCACTATTACAGTTAGTGATGGGTGAGCTCCCGGGCAGCAGCAATAAACCCCTGAGACCTTTCCCTGCCTCCCAAGGAATGCAGCAGGGTCACGGCTTGAGTGGCCTCAGATATTACAGAGACAGACACCCTGGAAAGGCTTATCAATAAATAAAGCCATGACTTTAGGCGCTTAATTAAATCCCGAGGGACAAAATCCTCCCTCCACTAACAAGCAGGGAAGAGTGATAACTGCTCTGTTTGTGAATGCAGGAAAAATGCCATACTTATAAAGAGTTCTGTGGCATTCACAATAGGCCAGTAATTTTTCAATGTTTTTGAGTGCCAGTGCTGGTTCTTTAATGATGAAGTTCTTGCAAAAGCAAACACGTTTTCAGAACAGATGCCAGGGGATGGGTAGACAGTAGGATGCAAAGGCTCTAGACTCCATTTGCTGCCCAAATGCTTGCCCCTGAACTCCCAGTAGTCAAGTAACTTTGTGAATTACTTTAACCTCTGCTTCTCAGAAAACACACTTTACTTTGATCTTTGAACCATGATCAATAGAAGGTGCAGAATGGCAGGGAAGAATTTTTCGGCTCAGGGGGAAACAATGTAGCTCAAAATGCTCAAATAGCCTTAAAAAGCTCCCAGTAGAATGTGCCCGGAAATTGCAGACCAGTTATTTGCTTCTTCCTGATGGTTTAAAATAGTATCACAAATTCAGTTCCCCATCTTCATTCTGTGGGATAAGAGCAAGACCTGTATATGACAAGGACATTTCCTTGTAGCAGCAGAATTTGCTTGAACCCAGACTGAACTTGATCCCCTGTCCTACAGCTACAATAAAGTGGATGCAGGGGCCATGTGAGTACAGTCTATCACATTATTCCAGAAGTTCCTACACATAAATAACAAACATTTTACAAACAGCTACATCAGCTGAGCAGCTTGCAAGATGCATTGGTCTACCACAGGACAAATGTACTTTTTGCAGCAGAAATAGCAGCATATCACAGTCACTCAGGGAGGTTGTTTCCAAGAATAAGAGCCACAGGCATGTGTACAAATTAGCTGGTAATAAACATTCTGACTTTGGTCACAGTCACTGGGCCAAATTCTTTTTGACACTATATCTGAACCCTCTTCAGAGTGGTTTGCTGCAATCCTGAAAATTACTGCCTAGATCCACAGGTGCATTAAACAGATGCTGATAATTCTATTCTATTGTCAAATGCATACTGCAGTAGTGGGTCACAGAACTAGTTCGCTTATTTTTCTCCATTAGAACACCAGGTTGGCCCTATTCCTTGCTTAACCATGTTGAACACCCCTCAGGTTTGCATCCAGTGAAGGTCACTCAAAGATGCTACAGCTCCTTATCTGTTTGTCACTCTGAGGTTGAGCCCAGTGCTCATCATCTCACCCCTGCACAGCAGCCAGAGGAGCTCAAAGACACTTTTACAGCCCAGGAAGAGAAGGCAGCACTGTGTGGTGTCTTCTAAGTATACATTCAAAGACATCATCACATTTACAAAAAATTAGTTCTTGTAGTGCCACACTGAGAGTCAAGACCTTGCTGCAGGTGCTTGGACATCTTCTGCCTGCATCACTGCTCCCTATGTAATCCTCCAGGCAGGTATGGAGGAAGCAGAGCACTCCATTATTTACTGAAAATGAAGCAACAGAGAGGTGAAAGGAAATATTTTGGCTCCAAATGGATCCTTGTGATGGACAGCAGAATATACTGAAAGATCAAGAACGTAAATTGCATCTATGACCCAAATGAACGCTCTTGCTTTTTTTTTTTTTTTCTGTAACCCAGTGGTGGGAACTCCTCTCAAACATCTTGCTAGTAAATACAAACTCAAACACATCTGCAGCATTTGTATGTGCACAAGCCAGACCCATCAGTGAGGCTCATGCCATGCCAGTTTTCAAAGTGTTGACATGATGTGAGAAGGACTCAGCAGCAAAGGGGAGGAAAAGCAAAACCAAGAGTTTAATACATCAGTGCTGTGTAGGGGGTGGGATGGGTGGCACAGAAGCAGGTTTTGCTCTGCTTCTCTCCTCACTAAAATACTGGTGACAGGATGGATGTTGAAGCTAAAGCCAGTATTAAAGCAGTTAAGAAATTGTCCTCACAGCCTGCAATTCACTTTTCAGCTTCTACACGATAAACACAATGCCAGGGTTTACTAGCATAATGAATATCTCATAGAATATCTCATAGAAATTGCCAGCTTTATCAGCCCATGTCCTTCAAGGGATAAGAAATTTTAGCATCTGCTGACCTAAAATACCTGCTGAAGTTTAGGCTGACATTTTCCCCTCCTGTTTGCCCAGGCTGTAAGCATGCATAGCACAGCTGTGCCAAGCACAGCTCAGCCAAGTGGCATTATCTCTGCTCCTTACCAGGGTGGTGTCCACATCTTATACCACACTAAACCATAACAGGGTACATTTTGCGTTAGCAAAGCAGATATTTGAAAGACTTTACAATGTATTGTATTTGGATACTTTTAGGTACAATTAGGGAATGATGGTAAATTATTAGCAATAGTTTTGTGGTAAGCCAAACAATTCATGACAGCTGAAAAGTGGTTAGAACATGTCAGGACATGTTTTTTATTCATAGTCCAGAGGTGGAGCAAAGCAATTATCTTTCCTGTACTGCAATCAGACTTACATTTTAATTTAAATCATATGTAATAACTACATACTTTCATCTCACAAAATAAGTGTGATATAATAATCTGCCTTTGTATAACTGGATTCCACCAGAGTATCCTATCAGTATTTGGTTCTTTCAGGGCACAATGAAAGGCAGCTCTCTCCCTTCTGACCTGATGTAAACAATAGTCCAGCTCCACAGCAAAGTTGACCCAGATGACTGCCAGCAGTCCCTTCCAGAAAACAATTCTGTGATTCAGAAATGACCAACAGGTAACCCTTATTTGGCTTTAGTTGTGTGTCTTCTGATGAATTCCTTTATGTTGTTGTTCAATTGCTTACAGTTGCTTATAAAGCAACAAAAAATTTTCTTAAAGTCAGTACAAACATGTGGCCATTTCTGGCAATGTATTACAACAACTTTTCAGAGCGATATGATGGCTATCTTTAATACCAAAAATATTAAATGAATCATATAAAATATAACAGTATAGATATTTTAAAATATTCACAAGAATATTCAGTGATGTGGTACAGAACATCCTGTTCTTCCCAAATCAAATTTTTGACCTTCAATAACAGATGCCCCCAACTCTATTTGCCTTAATTTTAAAATGCCTTACACCTGTGAATTTCTTGGACTGTAGTTCTTATTGCCTCTTTCTTTGTTATTGTTGTTCTTATATACTCTATAGGAAACACAGTTTTTAAAGTGTTGGTTTTTTTCAGACTGTGAAGTATGTGAGAACAGCCCTCCACCATGGGACAGCAGTCCTTGCTGCATTCAGTTCATCGCAGTGTGCTAATAATATGGCAATTTATACCAATGGGAATAATGGGCAGCTCACTCAAAGCATTATTCCTATAAGAACTGTGCATGGGAGCTTGCCTGCAAGCAGCAGATTCAGAAAGATACTGCACAGATCTGTAAGTAACATGTTCAATATCTCAGCCTGCTGAGAAGGAAATGCATGGTTAATGTTTGGTTTTTTTTTTAAATCCAACCAATCATCATATAATCTCACAGCTTTTTACTTCAGGCTCCCTGTTTTCCAAGGTCCTGGAAGACATTTTTTTTTTGGATCAGCCTGACAACATCATCCACATGTCAGGGTAAAATGTCATTAAGGATGAAACATGAGTTCTCACCATAACATTTTCCATTCTCTTTCCTAAAGCAGTAGTTCTTTCAAACATGCTCTCATGGCCATAAAAGTTATCTTTATTATTGAGATAGGAGGTACTAAGCTCCTCCAACAATTTTACTTTCCAATCCTCAAAAGCACTGCTTCACTTTGGTTATTTCTAGACCATCTCTGTTTCTGTTTTTTATGCAGGGTCTGAGATGATGCTTCACCAAAACACTGTACAGCTTGTGATTGCTGGAGCTCTAGAAAGTGAGTACACAAGCAAACCATAAACATTAAATATTACTCCCATAATGTACTATTAGTTGTTCATGAAGCTGAAAGTGAATCTCTGCAGGTTCTTCTACTTCCTGGCTCTTATATTTCCAAGTATTTTCATTACTGGTTTCGTTAAACAGTTTTAAGCTATGTGCAGTTCTGTGCTGTTATGTTTTAAAACTTCACACACTCCTTGTTTTAAAAAGGAATGCCCACTCTACTGTTTCCTGCTTAGCCCTTTTCCCTCTTTACTGTCTTTATCTTCTGCGTAGAAATAAACACAGATTCTTCCTTCTGTGCCCTGTGACTGCAGCAAAAAAAAGGCACTACATCCCAGCTGAGACCAAAGACTCCTCTGCCAGCCATCTTTCCTTGTAGAAGTTGGCATGCCAGAAAGTTTGAAGGTACAACCGAATAGAAAAGGTCTGGTTTGGCTGGCATAACTAGAAAGCATGCCAAGCCATTGAGGTGACTGTACACATATAGAAAAATAAATACATAAAATGATATATAGGGTCACTTTGACCACTGCAAACGCATGCCAAAATATTGTCACTGTCTTGGCTCTGCTGTTTTAATGGGTTTTGCAGCCCAGCCAAAACCAGGCCCTCCATTAGCAGCTTCATTCACTTGCTCTTCTCTACGCAGGCAGAGCAACAGAGCCATTCAAACCCCAGGTGCTCAACGTAGCAAACTCCTTGTTTGTAAAGAACAGGGGTTCTGGTTTGAATCCTTCTCCTTACACTTTCTTGTTTTCTCATTTTTAAGATAGCAATGAACCCCCTGATGCCTGGATGACTCAGAAAGGGGTGCAGTTAGGAATGTCAGGAGGTCAGCTGGGTCCTGGCACTTTCCTTTCAGTATCTCCATAAGACAGTCTTTTCCTGAGAGAAATCTTCACTCCCTTTACTTATTCCTACTGATTTAAAAGCCTTGTGCAGACGTTTGAATTTGCTTTCCCTGCTTCCCTAACACTTACCACCTTTCCTCCTCTGCTTTTCAAGGAAGGTACATGCTGGGCACAGTGACATTTTCCTTCTCAGTGAGTCTACCAGGTACCAGAATGATAAGAGATAACATGAGAGTGACACAGTACATGGTGCAATGTAGCAATAGATACACCTCACTTTGATCCCACTGGACTAATCTGATGAATATTCTGCCAGATGACTTCTGCAAATGCAGTCAGTGAGCAACCCACTCACTGACCAAAGCAACTCCTGGCCAGGGACAAGTGCCTTACCTAGGATGTTCAGCTTTGCTGAACAAAGAAGGTTATTTGCCCCATTTTTGGTCCAAAGAGGACTTTTACAAGCTTTGTGAGCTGCCCATAGTTTTAGTTTTAACATCTTTGTTCCCAAAAATGTGCAGTGTTTAGCAACTGCATCTGAACATTCTTCTCAGCACCTGTTTGGACTGAACAGATGTGATCTGTCTCCATTCGCTTTTCCTCAGCTGCAGAAGAGTAACATGTATTGACCATCACAACCAGATCAGTACATGAGCATGCACTGTATTCACTACAAAGGCAGCTGAAGGACAAATCACATATCTGAACCATAGGCAGAGCTCGGTAACATACAGGGAACTGGATCTGTGGCCACACACATGAAAAATGGTGGCAAATCATGATCTGAAGCACTCTTCCAAATGTCTAACTTCTAGTTCTTAATCAGGTCAGATATTTTTGCACATAATCAGTTATTTGTAGCATTTAAAAGGCAAAAAGTTCTCCATTCTGTTCTGAGCACCATCTTGGAAAAGCACTTCCAGGGCTTTAAAAAATTAAGATAATCAAAAAGTCCAGTGAATTTCCTACTTCCCCAACAGCCATACCACAGGTTTGAGGGCAGTAGGATTGGGGCAGCTTGGATCTGAGCACTATTTTGTATTGACAGCCTAAGGTCAAAGAAATCACTCTTGAGTTTGACTCAGGGCTAGAAACAAAGGGAGCAAAAATTTCTTGGTGCGTGACCCAGGCCACCAAGGTCGCCCAGGCCGAGACACTGTGACACCCGCGTCCGCTCCAGCTGCCACCACTGCTCCCCTGGGGAAGGACACGTGGCAGGGGACACCTGGAAGAAGACACATAGTGGGGGACACCTGGGGGGGAACACCTGGAGGGGCCTGGGGCTGCTGCCAGCACAGCCAAGGCACGGCACGTCTGGGCTGTGCGTGCCCACAGAGCACAGACCCCGGTGGAACCTGCCTATGCATCCCCTGAGCAGCTGCTGTTGTTTTAAAGCCGTGCTGAGTTCATGTGGAAGAATGTCTCTGAAAACTGCTGTGACTTTCACAGCTGGCTGCCTGTGTTTCCTATGAGACAAGACTCACACCTTAAATACAGGGCTGCCCACTGGTAAATCAGACGCAGCCTGGGTCCTCAACGTCCTTGACAAACAGGGAAGGCTCTCGGCAGCACTCGCCAGGAAAGCAGGATGGCATCCTTCACCTGCGGTGAGCAGGAGAGGAAAGCACACTTCAAAATCAAGGAATCTTCTATCTCTTCCCATAGAGATGTGGCTTCCAACTCCGTTTAAGGTTGTGCTTTCTCTCTAACCCATAATATTTCCTATTATAGGATATATTTCCTGTTGCCTGTGAGATGTTACTCATGACAGTATCAGGCACAACTTAATTTTCTGCAGGAAGGCTACTTCTCTTTTTATGTTATGTCCTTCAGCAATAACAGCTCATCCTCTAATGGAATATTAATTACTTGTTTTGTTATTATAGAACAGCAGCAGCTGCTGTCTTGTCATAGCAGTTCTTTCATGTCTTTCTCCCTTCAAGCCCTTACCTGGTTCCCAATTCCCATGGTTTCTGAGCATCATACACTTTTTACCTTCTCTTTTTTCAATCTTGCAAGGCAATGAATCTCTTTCTCCCTAACCTGTATCCAGAAAAAAAAGCATATTGAGTTGATACCTAAAGAGTTGATACCTGAAGTTGTGCGCTAACAGTATAGATTTTACATTTTCAGATGAATGACAAACCTGCAAACACAGGTGATAATCAAAATTCTAAACCTAAATAGTTTCTAGCAAAAAATACAGGAAATCTTAGAGAAATTAAATATATGTAGTTTAAGGAGCAATGCAAATATCTTAACTGCTGCTCAGTTTCTAGTATTCAGGCCACAGTTTCTAAATGAACGTTTAAACACATTGGTTAGAGTACCATCATGTGTTACTGCAAGGAGATTTTCTTTCATGCCAGAGAAAGAGAACAAAAAGTGAAGAAATATTTTTTTCTTAAGAGGTCACAAACAATTATCTGTTCTTGGGTCCAACTTCTCTAGGTGCCTCAACATCCTACCCTACAACCAACACAAGAGTGATGGTCACCCTCTAAGGACAGCTCCTCCTAAAATAAATGCCCATGATAGCTTGAATGTATCAACCTGGGAACAGCCATGTCTCTCCACTGAGGCCAAGCAAATAGATTCAACACCTGACTTCAAGATGTCAATAATGAGGTGGGATGAGTGCATTACAGAGCCTAACAATGCATTACACTGAGTGATTTTTTTATAAGGGTTTTCATTAAAGGCTTTTTTCTTTTCCCCAGTAAAGGACACAGAGAACCCAACCTTTCCTCTAAGACCTGGAAGATCAATAGAGGGAGCTCCCTTCACACTCTCCATCCCAGACAAGAGAGTGCTACTGTCACCTACCCTGAGCTGTCAGGCCTCCTCAGACCAATATCTATAATTTATTGCATATGCACAGAGGACTGTGAAGAAATAAAGGGCTTTAAAAGAAAACAAACCATCCCTCCATTTTTCCTGCAAGCCAGAGAAAGAATATGGAAAGAATATGCAGTGAACTCTGAAAACTGAGCTTGATGACCTCCATAACAACACTTCTGACCACCAAAGCTCTTCTAAGCTCTGCAGTAGGGTAGAGTGTGCTGACTAGACCATGGCTCCCTTTGGAACCTCGAAGAATTAGGAAACTCCATCTGCACTGTGGTGTATATGTTTGGGAAGCTGGACAATCAGCACACTTTTGGCAGGCTATAGGAAGCTTTCACACTAGAGGTACCTGGTGTTACTTGCCTGATACGCTTTCAAATACCGTGATAGAAACATGCAAAGGTTGTGAAGATCTACACAGGGTTTGAGAAATACCTTCACTCATAGCTTTTGAGCAGAAGGAAGTGATTTTCATGAAGATCTGCTATATTTGCCTGGCTGCCATAACAGGGAATTACACAAAAGAAGGCCTGAAATCCTTCTTGATGGGGTGAAGTTTGTTCACTGAAAGACAGGAAAGGGATTTCTCACACTGAAGATAGCACCTGCAAGGGCTGCTTGGAATAGGTTACCATGTCCCTTGATTCCTAACAGTGAATTCCTAACTGGTATTAAAACAAACAAACAAACAAAACAGAAACCAAACAATCAAACACCAAAAACCAAACAACCAAAACCCCAAACAAACAAAATACCAAAACAAAACTGACCAACCAAAAATCACAAACACAACAACAAAACAAACAAAAAAGACCCCTATGGAAAGAAAATTATTCTGAGTGTTTAGAAGGCATCAGGATGGGATATGAACAGCTGGAGTCTTCCAGGGCCTTCAAAAGAAAGAAGCTTACAGTGGAAGGACTGGCATTTTTTAGGTCAGAAGATAGTGTTGGAGATACTAGGCATGCTTTGGAAGACATAAATCCTCAGCATTGATCTACAGAGCAACAGAAGGTAATTAAGACAAGCAGATGTCATGGAATCTTTATTCAGCTGAAGTGTGATGGAGGGGCTTCCTCTCCTTTCAAAACCAACAAAATCCTCTCATTCCTAACAAAAATGTCTTTGAGAGGAAATTATTGTTAAGACAAAATGAAATAGATTTGTCTCACCTTGTCATGTAAGAATTCTGGAGTTTTGAAAAGAAAAACTAGACCCCTGAACTACAAAATGCAAGTTGGCCGTCTCCACCAAGATGGACCAAGATGTCCCAGACTGCATGATGCAGGAGGCAGAACAGAGTCAGCATGAAGTCATTTTGTTCCCATCTTATGAGGCTGGGGACAAACCAGTTTCACACAGCCTCTGCTGAAGACATAGATACGATAACCCTGAGAAAAATCAATCTGCCATGTTAATCTCCCAGTCCTACAGAGTTTCATTTTTCAAATAATTGCACAGCAGAAGCATTCTTTGGAATTCTGGTTGGTCTGTTAGGGCTTCCTTTACCACCATGATATATAAGTTATATGGAGAGCTGTTACAGCTTCCTTTCTGTGGGAGAACAAGGTCTGAGAAGTTTAACAGCATGTCCTAAATCTTTAACTCATGACCTCTATTGCTTGTTTGGTTTTTATTCCAAATTGAAAGTACTTGACAGCTATTCTGATCTCAGGCTACTGATAATGTGCCTGCAGCTGAAATGTCACCCATTTTAAGGGGGTTTGGTATAGATATCAAAAGCAAAACAATCACTTCTCTCTTTGACTTGATCTCTGGGGCATCCAAGCCAAATTGAACATTATCTGAAGTATTCAGCGAGTACTTTCACAGATGTGCAGCTCCTTTTGAAGAACTCAAGCATCAAGCATCTTTTAAGCCTTGAGTATAAAATAAACTTCAAATCTGTTACAGCTTCAACAAAAAACAAAGCTGGCAGTCATTCTTTCCCCTGAAGTCTTCTGTTTATTGTAGAGAGTTTTAACCATGTTTTAATTTCAGAATTTTTAAAATACGTATTTTCTGAGAAATAAACTTAGATGGCTTAACTGTAAATTAAACCTGAGTTGCCTGGCTGCTACCCCAGGCATCTACCAAGAAGGCTGACTGTCTTACAAGTTCAGCTGCATCTCCCTGGCTGACCCATAACCAGGACAAGCTCTGTTTATGTTTCTCTTAAAATACATGTATTTGCTGGCACAGGGATCAGCAAGTCAGAGTCACTGCTGGACTTTCTGCTCCCAAGGAGTCTCCCAAGTCACTGCTGGACTTTCTGCTCCCAAGGAGTCCCATGTGACCACTGTCCAGCGTGGTTACATCCACACAGGTAGAGCATAGAAAAACACTGCTGTCGGTGCAGAAAACCTCCTGCATCTGTCCTGAGCAACAGAACTGATGCAGACAGATAATGTGCAGTAAACTACATCCTGGAAAGGCAAAAGAAGAATCCAGAATGAAATCAGCCAGTAAATCAGTGGGAGTGACTGAAGAGGGAGTGGTGTGAGTAGGATGGGTGACAGGAGAGCAAGTATGTAAATGTTAAATTGTATTTGCAAGTAGGTCTGCCCCTAAGGCATTCCCCCTCATCAGAGACAAACACAATAACACATTCTTAGTTTTAAAGGCTTTTTTTTTGGCAAAAAATAGATGTGGTTGATAAACAGCATAAATTTCAGCAGCACAGAAAGTAGCCAGGTGAATCAGCAAGAACTGTGCTACTTGTTTAAAATAACAGATCATTACATTACATGTCAGTCAGAGCATGGCAAATGAAAAGGATTTGAGTGTATTCCCACCTGATCCAGACCTGGCAGAAGTTTTAACCAATAGTGATGAGACTGAGTTGGAAATAATAAGCATGCAAATGATAACCCAGAGTACACTAAGTCAGCAATGGCTTTGTGTGTAATAGTGATTAAGGCATAATTACAGTAACACTAGTACACACTCATAAGCTCTGTGAATTACTAACTAACAGAGAAAAAAGATGCAGCTCTGACAAATCCACACAAATCATTTGCAGTTGCACACTGCAAATGACTTGGCTGCTCCAATGAAAAAAGCTCAGTGTGAACCACTACAGACAAATGGGGCACATGACTAAATTTCAGCAGAAGTCTCTGCCTCCAAAACAGGCACCAAGAGTTACTGATCCAAGGGAGGTGGTTCGAATGAGCATAGATGCAGCAGCAAACATATGATGTGGTGTGGTATACAGCATTGTGGATGCTCCTCTTGTATCAGGAGGGCAATCACAGGCCACTGAAAAGAAGCTGGACCATTATCTACAGTGTCTGTATTATCCCAGTCACTTTATTTGCAGCGTCTGGAGCCACATGAAGACCTAAATTCCTAAACTGCCTGTAGAACCAAGTTTTCATATCACAGATTTGTTCTGGCCTTAGGTAGCTCATTTATGTGATCCTGCATGACACCTTTTTCCAGTGATCTGAAATGTGATAAAGGTGTATTCTCTCTTTGATGCTTTTATGTCCAGTGGCAAATAAACATCCTCTGTGGTAAACCCCCGCCAGGTCAAAAACAATGAGAGAGAAAAAGCTATTGAAATATCACATCTTACACACAGTATGAGAGTTTACATAACAGCTTGATAAGAAAGGCAATATACAGCAAACTCCAAGGGGTCTCTGGAGACCTGAACTCTCAGCGCTGATGAGAAGCCAGAAAGATGTTGATATGGCTCCAGCCTTCATATCTGTGCCTATGAGAGCAAGAACTTCCTGAGAAGGTGCCGCAACAGATACAGCAATCCAGGAGTAGATAGAGCTGGGGAACCTCTATGTCTTTGTCATCAATCAAGTGAAAATCAAGTTCCAGACAGAAGAAATTTTAAACAAACAAACAAACAAACAAACAAACAAACCCCAAGTTTATTTTCTTTTAGTAACAGCAATTTTTCAAGCCAAGAGACTAGACAGACACTTTCACCATCAGTGCAGTCATCTAGACAAGTCCTTGGTGCTCAGAGGGGCAATGTGCCAGGAATCTCATTGCTGGCAGCAGGAAACAGCAGGTGCCTTGGACCCATGGATAGCTGGAACCTGCAGTGATGGGACTGGTGATACTTTTAGGTGTGCAAGATGTAGATGACAGAAACTGAGGTTGTGCTTAATGCTATGGGATCCAAGAGATGTGTTCAGCTCTCAGCATCGCCCCTCTCTGCCTTTTATGTTGCAATCTTTTTCCTATTCAGCTGCCTTGCCTATTTAGTCTATGCATGGAATTGCCATTGCTAGTCCCATGCCCAGAACTATTTCACTGTTGCCTAGGGCCTGCAATAACAGAAAATAATAATCATAATCTTAGAAACCAGAACTTTAAACACAAATTGATTTCCAGAGATGCTTTGGTCAGTTTTTTTATTTCTCTGTGTGTGCAGCTCCCTCAGTGTCAGCAACAATTCTAAATTTGCCCTGGTTGGTAGAAGACAAAACTTTGTGTATAGAAAATGGAGTTCTTCCCATAACACTCCATTTTTGTATAAGTGAAATGTAAAAGACTTTTAAAAACATTAGAGGGGAAAAAAATGAAGGAAGAATTTAGTCACCAGGATATGAAAAAACTGCTTTTTCTAGACATTCTGGTTGACTTCCAAGATGCATCTGACAGCTAGAGAAGCACAGTCCATCATAGGTGTTTTTCCATTTCCAGTCCTTTCCCTGAAGCCCTTCATTCTGTAAAACATTCCCTCTCAGTGTCCCCCACACTTCATCCTCCTCATGACTGGCTTAAGTGATGCATCTGAACATTCTGAGCTGTGTAAAACACAGCTTTGGACAAGCCTGACACAGTGACGGATAGAGGGACTCAATGCACTTTTTTTCCTGCAGATGTGGTGATGTGGGAAATGCAGAGATGCTGAATATGTGCCACTAGATCCATCAATCTTTGCAAAGAGTACTGAGTATGTTCAAGTGTGCACATGGTCATATAGAAACAGGCACAAACAGAAAAAATACAGGAAAAACTGTAGAGCTTTTCTTTCCTAACCTGATCTTTCAGCTGTACCTTACCAACCAGAGAGGAGTGAATACCCTACAGCTTGAAGGGGGGGATTTTAAAAAATAAATATTTTTATTTATTCATCCTGTATGTTCTAGCTTTAGCAATAGCCTGCATCATGTCAGACTTTATTGAGGACCTCCCACATACATTAAGAATTGCCATACTCCATCAAGTCACAAACTTCTTCATCTAATATCTTGCTTTTAAGACAAACCAAGGTGCTTCAAAGGAAATCCATGAAAATCCCAGTGGTAATAAAATTATGGAATAATCTATTTCTAAGATGCCACCTTCTTTTTAGCTGTTTGCTTATGTCCTTATTATTCCTGCTTTCCATTTTCAGTATTTATGGCAATAATCAAGGTCAGAACCTCACTCGTTATCTAAGAGAGCATTGCTCACCAAATTCAGCTGAGATGCATAATTTCAGATGAAGATGTTTTCCTGTCCTTATTGTGCCCATCATTACCAGGGTATAAAAGTATTTGCTTTTGAAACAGGAGGATTTTTCAGTTGTTTGGGTTTGGACACTGCTAGTTAACCAAAGGACTTCATAGATCTTTCTGCTGGGCTCATTTATTAATTATCAAAGTTCATTTTAAATGCACCATAATTCCTGTGAGTGGTTCATGTACCCATCACCAGAGTTGCATGTACCCATCACCAGAGTTGCATGTACCCATCACCAGAGTTGCATCACAGTGAGCAGTGTAACCCTGCTCACATCCAAGAACTCCTCTCACTGTTCACCTCTTTCTGCAGGATTCCCTGTGATGACATTCCTCAGCATGGATTGCACCTGTTTTTCTTTCAGCCTGTCTAAACAATTTTTCCTTTTTCTTATGTTTTCTCTTGTTCCATTTCTGATCATTGCCAGTGCTTTCTTCTTGTTCTGTGATTACATAGTTTCTTTAACAGCCGCTTTTGAGAGATTTTTGTGAGACTTTTTTAAAGGTTTGGTGAACTTCTCCAAAGAGTGGAGGGTGTGACAGCATTTCAGAGTTCAATCACTCCTTTTCCCTGTCCCCCTACAAAATCTGTCAAGGTGAGAAGAGTGGAGAAGACTGAACAGCCATTGTATGCATGCTGGCTGGTGTAGCCTCCTCCATCTGATGGTGCCTTCCGTAGAAATCGTGGCTGTACTAATTTTGGCTGATTTTTGAGGGCTATTTTTGGAGGGTTTAAAAACTCCAAGGACTTACTTTTATACATGTCTTGACTTAATACTTTATACAGGTCTTGACTTAAAGAAATAAACTTAAAGAAATGAAAACATGCCCCCTCTGCTTAACTTCAGTTAGCTTTCAGTTAATATAAAGAAGTGGGATGACTGGAGCAGAAGCCAGGATCCCTGGTTTGTTGGGATGGCTTCTCTGAACCAAGACAGGATCAGACAGGCTGACATGAGATGAGTGGGGGATTGCCAGACAATGATGATGGCTTGGGGCAGTGAATAAAGTCCTTTAGATCTTCCATAATACTTCTCTCCACAACAGGGAAGAGGTCAGGGGAAGAGATGTAGGTTTGGGGAAGGGGTGGAGAAAGGACTGAAAAAGGGACTTGTGGAGGATTTCCAAGCACACAAATGCTGTAATCACAGTCCCTGCAGGGAAGGCAAGTCTCAGAGACCTTTAGACATAGAGTGACTATAATCTGTCAGTACTCTGCAGTACAGAACGTGGACTACTGAGCTGCTGCTCGGTAACTCTGGGTGGAGGGGTCTTCTCTATTCAGGTGTTCTGGGCTGTGTGGCCACATGAACAGAGAGAGAAGTACCAATACAGGCCGGGGGCTGACCCACAGGAGAGCAGGTCTGCAGAGAAGGATCTGGGAGTTTTGGTGGGTGACAAGCTAACCATGAGATGGCAGTGCCCTTGCAGCCTGGAGGGGCAATGGTATCCTGGGGTGCAATGGGAAGAGCACAGCCAGCAGATTGAGGGAGATAATCCTGCCCCACTACTCAGCCCTAGTGAGGCCACATCTGGAGAGCTGTGCCCAGTTCTGGGCTCCTCAGTACAAGAAAGACAAGATACTGGAGAGGGTCAGCAGAGGGGCACAAAGATGGTGAGGGGCCTGGAGCATCTGTTACAAGAAAGACTGGGGGAGCTGGGCCTGAGAAGACTGAGAGGGGATCTCATCAATACCTGTAAACACCTCTGACCTCAAAGGCGGGTGCCAAGAGGATGGTGCCTTTTCACCATCTCTTTTCAGTGGTGCCCAGTGATAAGACAAGGAGCAGTGCCCACAAACTAAAACACAAAAACTAGAACCTCAACATGAGGAAGAGCTTCTTTACACTGAGGGTGGCAAAGCACTGGCACAGGCTGCCCAGGGAGATTGTGGTGTCTCCCTCTTGGGAGGCATTCAAAGCCCACATGAATATGATCCTGTGTAAACAGATCCAAGTGACCCTGCCTGGGTGAGGGAGTCAGACTGGATAATCTCCAGAGGTCCCTTCCAACCCTAAGAATTCTATGATTCTGTGAAAAATGTAATTTTGGAGAAAACTAAGACTTTTTGGCTTTTTGCAAGCGAGCAACCTGTACATTGAAATAACAGGCATTTGAGATCATGTCAAACTTTGATTTGATTCTCTAAAGGGTAAATTTGCCACTGTTTGGACAAGAAGAAATCAATTCTAGTAGTTGCATAAGGTTTTTTTTTTCCTTTTTTTAATTTGGGGTTTCCCAAAAATTAATGAATGGCCTTAGAAACTGAAATATTGTAGTATTTAAATAATTAGTGAACAGTTTCCAAAACCAGGCACGTCTTCTCCAAACCATCCTCTCCTTATCTTATTATGTGGGAATTCACCCACACTTTAAAGTTTTTTTTTGTGGGGATCCAGGAACTTCCACCTACTGCTCTATCTTCTGGCAGCAGGAGCCTCTGGTCACAGCTGCTGCTATATCTTTTTCAATAAACTCGAGTGTTGTCATGTAGGAACTGATGCTGCCTTAGGGGACTTGGGGAGCTTTTGAGGAATTAAAACTAAGTATCTTTTGGCCATAGGTGAAAAGGCAGTATGCTGTAATTTTCTAGCTAGACAAAGTGAGATTGGCTGATTGTTTTTCAAAAGGTACATATCTGACTACAGTATTAATGAGACAGTCAAGAAATGCTAATGCCACTGTTTTCCAAGTTAATAGGTGTGGGTGGAGAGAAAAACATTAGAAATAAATTAGATCAATGAAAATGAGAAATTAAACTTCATTTTACTTCTGTAGGTGGCTTTTCTGTAGTAAATCTCAGACATATTAGCAGTGAAGTAATTTTTCATCTGCTCCTTGGAACAGCAGATTTCATCCCCATCATTATCAATCAGGTATTTTTCATGAATCATAAAATCATTTGTTTGTTTGTTTGTTTTCAACTATACAAGAAAGAGAAATGGTATTTCAGAAACAACTTTGATTTTGTCTCAGAAAATTGAATGGATAGATATCTCCCACAATAAATCTTAACTGAGATTGTGTTTCCAAAACAGATCCAGCAAGTCCAATGTGTTCTCTTTGCCATCTAAATAGCATTTTTGTGTGTTGTGGTATTCCCTGACTGCACCGCTTGGCTTGTTGAGAGAGCAGAATGATTCAGTGTAGCTCAGAACCAAACTTTCTTTTGTCAATAGGCACTTGAAAGGTTTCCCAGATAGATAAACTGCAGACTGTACTTTTGTCCGAGGGTATCAGCAGCACATACACCAGCCCAAGTATCAGCAAACTTCAGGATTAAGGTAGAGAAAAAAATGGAATGCAAATAGATGGAGGTTTCAAACAAAATTATGTGTTTGTTGAATGCCACCCTTTTTTTTTTCCTTTTGACAGCTGAAAATTTATAACAACTGGCAGTAATTTATTCCCCTTTTAAATTCTTATTTCCCTCCTTCTCTGTCCCTTATCCAGCCAATGATGCTACCCACAACCTTTTCAGCATTATGACAGTAATTCCCACCACAGAGGCGCAGACCTCACCTCTACCAATGGCAGTAATGAGAAATATTGGTGTGAGGAGTGTAGGAGGAAGGGAAGAGGAAGTCCCTATGAGAATATAGCTATGCCAGCAACTTAGGCACACTTAGGATTAGATACCCACACTTTTGGTACCAACTAGAACAGCACTCCCTGGCTCATGACACCTTCTGTCCCGGAGCTGTCTGGCAGAATGGTCCAAAGTGTGCATGAAAGCATGCAACAGCATAGGGAAGCACTCAGCACTTTTGCAGGGCAGTGCCATTTCCTTGGATACAGGGAGCCACCAGGCACGGACAAGGCCTGTGCACACCCAAGCAAGGCATGGGGGCAAGAGACTGATAGGGAGAAAAATGAGGGATGAAGGCAGATAAAAGATATGTTAATATTACTTTGTCTTTAGAGATAGCAAATGCTGGGGAATAACTAAGACAATGAAAACGTGATACTAATTCAATAATTAATTTATGGAAAATTTCAAATATATGGACAAGGGTAATTAAGAGGCTTTAGCTGTCAGATGGTAGTGAGGTTCTGGCATGCACTTCTAAAGAGTGCAAACTGCTTTAAAACAGAGCTGATTCAGTTTGAGAAGGTGATTTTCCAATGTGACTGACAACACAAGAGCTGCTCCATTACTTAGGGCTGCAGGTCCAGGAATGGCCCCATCGGAATGCAAGGATATGTGCAGTGGTATACCTGAGCAAGATCACCAGAAGCCCCTTTGCCAAAGAAGCTGACAGCCAGCCAACTGCTTTGCAGAGACATCCTTTTCTTACAGGCCAGTTTCTGCTGGCTCGGGAGATCAGCAAACAACATTCATAAGATTCACCTTCTAACTGACTAAAACTATCAGGCTTTATTACCTACATCTACATAAAAAAGATCAATAAATCTGTCTTTAAGTCCAAATAAAAAATATGGTAAATTTTTAATGTATGAAGACACTGTTTTGGTTTGATTGGTTCTTAGCTAAAGACAATGGACTGCCTTGCTCTATTGGTATGCAGATGCTATTCCCATGTGTACAACCATGACCAGCTTTGAGCCAGCCAGCTTCATTAAGCCACTCCTCAGTAACTCTAATCCTGGTGTTATATATTCCCTCTGGGACCAGCAGGCAGAACCCGTTCTTTTCCCAGAAGACCAGTATTTTCTCTCAACTGTTTTCATTTCTATTTTTTAAAGCCCACATGGGAAAAGGTGAGATTAATGTGGCCGAACTCTGTGGCACTAAACCATTTAGCTTTGCTAAAGCTAATGGGAATTGCTTGGGGCTGCAAATGAAGTAGTGCATGAGCAAACCTGATTGAGGGCTGAAAAACAAGTATCCTATGTCTTCTGCACTTACCTGATCACAGAAGTTCTATTTGGTCTTAAGGCCTTACCTTAAGGTCAGAATTGCACCCAACAAAATTGTATAAATGAATTTATAAAGTATCTAAAAACCTGCATTAGTATAATTCTGCCATTATTGTCACTGATACTTTTCCCACACGTTAGGAACCTGGATTACCTGTGCTGTGCTATACTGCAAGTTTGTGTGTGCAATGCAGATACAGGACTAGGAAAAAGAATTCTAGAGTTTCTAACAACCAAGAACAGAGGACCAAGAGACCTTTGGTGTAACCAAAGCATGTACCAACATTTCAATTCATGTTCTCAGGATACAGGATTCCCTTTCACAAGTTGCTGTTGGATCACCCACTGTCTGGATCCTCAGCAGCCACTTTGCCTTAGCAAAGTCTCCACTACTCCTCTGGAAATAAATCAGGCCACACAAACAGTAATGTTTTTTAATGACTTGGAAATTCTCATGTCCTAACAAAAAGACTTAGTAAATTGGTATGACATTCTCTGGAGTGAAGGAAAGCTGTGCTTTGTAGTCTCTAATAGACTGCAAACCAATTAAGAAAATTCAACTTCAGCAATGCATTTTGTTAATTTCTTTGCCAATGATTGTCTTGAATACATCCAAATGAGACTTCACTTGACCTAGATTTAGGTAAACAAAGAAATAATTACTTCAAAAATACAGTGTCACTAATCTTGGGAATGTGTCAGTATTTTTGACCAAGTCATCAACAACTGGAGAACTCTTTCCAGAAAGTCATGCCTGAGTGTGCACTGTGAACAGTAAAAACCTGGAGCATCCTCTTGAGGGTATAGTGAATAAATTCACACTGTATTAAAGCCCCAAATTGGACTTTGCACTATCTACAAAAATTACTGTGAATACAGGTGTTACAGGGGAAACCTGGAGAGGAGGAAGTGCTGCATAAACAGGCAGCAGAAGCATGGATGCCTCAGCTTTATCTTTCCAGGCTGATCCAAAATTCACCCCTTGGGTGTACTGCTGTCTTCCAACATCTCCCATCCAGCTGCAAGAAGGATGTGAACAGATTCCAGAAAAATACAGCACAGGAACAACCTCCCAGATGACCAACTAAGTCAGAAAGGGAAGGAAGCAATTGCAGTGTCCTCAGATTTTTCCTTCAAAACATTGTAAAATTAGTATTAGTCTACATGAGATACATCTTAGTATGTGTTTGTTTTCTTAACATGTTCCAGATAGCTGCAGTGCCCTGTGAACATGTGGTGTATGGTTGTCAGGGCAAATGCTGAGGGTTTGGGGTTGAAAACAGGGTAAATTAGTGCCAAATGTGCCTTTCACTTTCTTCATGGCAATGCTACACTGTACCCCCATCTCTGAGCCACTTTCAGCTGCGCACTAAGGACCAACTTACGTTCCTTTGGCACAACAAGCCATTACTGAGGCCAGACTGAGCATACACAGCATTTCTGGTCTTTTCTGACTGGAGGTTATGCTTTGCAGCAACAAAGCAGTAGTTTAACTTTTTAAACAGATTTACCTTTCAGCAAAGATTCCTGAGAAAGAGGCTTCCTAAAGGTGCCTTACTTGCTGCAAATGCTGCACAATGTTTAATTTCCCCCAAAGCTTCTGCACTGTTTTTGTCTCTGTAATAAAATTCTCCACAGCAGGTAGATGCTTGATCTTGCTGCTTTTAACCAACATTTTTATTCTGGTTGAAAAAAGTTGGAGCAGCCAGTCAGAAATCTGGATTTCAGCAAATTGGTATTTCCATGCAAAACCTAACCTTGCTGTTTGACCTGCTCCACATTGCACCCACTGATGGTCTGGCCCATTTTTTGTGCAAGAAAAGTTAAACTTGCAGTAGGAGACACGAAACCATTTCCTTCAAGCACCAGGATCACATACTCCATTTTAGAGACAAGGAAATGGAGCATGAAAAATGAAAAAAATTTGTCCCAATACAAGACCACAGGCTCAGAAGGAATTTTTTTAAACATTATTTTGTTTGTTTTTCACAAGGGATTGTTCTGTCAGCTTGACACTCATATAGTAATGATTTCTATAGCCATGATTTCAGGGAGCTGGAAGATGGAAGGATGGAAGAAGGAAGGTGGAGGTGAAAGATTTGAGGACTTATTTCCTCCAAAAACATAAAGATGGATATCCCCTAACTGCTAAAGGCAGGCCGGTGATTCTCTTTACTTGCATCTGACTGTGGTTCCTCATAAATCCCCTGATTATATCCCAGAACTTTTGCAAAGATATACACAATATTTTCAAGAAGTTTAAATGACCTTTCTCATATCAAGTGGAATTAACTGAGACATGTAATGACAGTATTTTTTTCTCAGAAAATTCCCATTTGCCAGAAGTAAAGCATTATACACGAAAACATCTATTCCAAGACCTTATTTTCAAGAGCATTTTATGAAGTCTTGAAATTATCAAAATAAAATGTCTCAGAACTTTGATACTCAAATTTCTGTTTCTCCAGCTCAATGCTACTTTATTTTAAAATATAACCAAATTAAATTCAAAGCCTTTATTCAGTGTGGAAAAAAAATGCTGCTACATCTGACAACCCATTCTACATAATTTTTGTAAGTATCGGTTACACTGTGAAGCAAAGAAAAAAACACATCCTATAAGCAAAATTCATCACTTCTCTGTGTCTTGGGTAGTCAGTTAAAACAGTGCAAAATAGTTCTGAGTATTATTACTTGTTTATGTGAACCATTGTTCAGCAAAATACCATTACTTCAGTAAAAATATATTTTAAGGAACAGCTGTAGAAAGTTGTTTTTCTGCCATCTGGAAAAAATGAAGCAGATGGATTCTAAGACATGTTTGTGACATTTGTAATGTAGATACAATGCTGTATGCATGCAGAAAATGTGCAGGTAATGGTTTTTCCTTGTGAGCATATGAGGCATTTCTTGGTGATTTATTGAATTCCTTTTCTGCAAAGGTAAGGAAAAAAAATTATGAGGGTCTAAGTAGGGGAATAAATCTCCCAAAGGTGCCCTCTGTCCCTCAGTGCAGCACAGCCTCAGTGTCCCACCTCAGCTGTCCCACCAAGGTGGCTTTTAGTGCTGGAGTGCATTCAGATGCCATTAATCCCCTCCTCGTGGCAGTCCCGCTGCAGTGGTCACCACACTCCACACTGAGCAGGATGGGGCTGAGATTGCAGGAAGGGGGTGCAAGAAAAGCAGACCCTTGTCTTCTGGCCATGCTGCTATGAGTCAGAATGGATGATGGTTAATAAAACAAAAATAAGCATACCATGGGGTATGTAAGGTCACAGTAAGTGACAAGTTAGAGTAAGACCCGGGCAAGTCTGGAAACATTTTTTTCCTGCATAGCCCCATAGTTGTCTTGTCCACCCTGCTGGTACATTCACCTACTTTAGTGGGCATTTACTGTTTCTGTCCTGGAGGCTGCTGGCTAAAGTGATGGCCCTGCTCTCCCTTCCTGTCCCATCTTCATCTCACTGAGGTTTCTGCAGTGAAACACCTGTGTGCGTGTGTGTGTGTGTGTGTGTGTGTGTGTGTGTGTGTGTGTCTGTGTCCGTGTGTGTGTGCGCACAAATGCACAAGTTCATGCTTTCAGAAGATGCAGCTCGTCATGATGTTCTCCCGGCATCTCCACCCAGTGCAAGCAAAGCTTCAAGAACAGACAGTGGAATGGAGGCTGTGTCCAAAACTGACTAAATCTTGTATTTTCTCAGGCTTCACTTAGGCTAAAGAACCAAGGCAGGGGTTCTCTCTCCTTTTCCCCTCTGCAGACCAAACCTGAACCAGAGAGATGAGGGAAACCCATGTGCTGTGCTTAGCAGGGTGAGGGAGCACCCAGAGATGAGGCAGGACTGCTGGGAATGGGGCGTCCTGTGACTTCTACCATTTCTACTACCCACCCATGTTCTCACCTGTAGCAGTTGCCTGACCTCTGCCACGTTGCAGGTGCTCACAGCATCTCTAAAGCACCATGCTGGGGATCTTGGTGCCTGGCTGCCAGCACAGATGCCTTTGATTGTAGGTACCCTTGGCCAAAAGCATTACCTGATATGTTGAGCATGTTTAGTGTAAAAACTCATTTCTGCCCCTAATCAGCAATAAATTTTGCCAGGAACATGTTCAAGTCAAGGGTCTGTCACCCACTCTAAGGGCTGAACATGGGCTTCATCACCCCTATACATCTGTGAGAACATTTTTCAAGTGCTTACACACATACATGCAATACAGCATCGTAAAATGAAATGAAAACATTCACACATTCTCTGAGAGTAGGCAGACATGGGCATTATCAAATAAACTGGCTGCAGTTATAAATATATAATAATATTTAAATTTACAAATCTGTCTACTTATATCTAAAAGCCATTATTTACTTTGTACATAAAAGCACTTTACATCATACACACATAATAAAGAAATGGAAAGTCTGAAATACTCTACAAGCATGGGACCTCATCACCTTCTAAGATTTAAGAAAGAAAAAGTTCCCATGGAAAATTTAAACTTGGGCTATCAGAATGGATTAGAAGATCTAAAACATATCAGAAAACTGAACTCTTTTTTTTTAACAGTACTTTTTATATAATATGCTGTAATTCAAAAGAGTACTTTTTCTAGTGAAATTCAGAAGCATTTTGCAATGGCTATTTCCAGTGTGAACAGATTTCATCTGGTTTACTGAAGGATTTGTTTCAGAGATACAACATAGAAATTATAAAATCCAAAGTGATGCACAATCCACTTTAATACATCCTGATTAGTACTTTTGAAATTCAAGCATAATTAGTTATTTTTGAAGTTAATTATTTAGAATTTTTCAGTATTTGCTGTAATGTTAATCTCATCTTCAAGGTGGATTTAATTAAGTTAATTTTTTCAAATGGGCAGCTATTGAGAGTACACCCCCATGTAACAGTAATCAGTTTAGTGACACAGTGAGCAAAAGAAAGATCAGAGAAAAAAAATATTTCTGTATCCACTGACAATTTGGCCTCATGTGGATTACTTCCTCATGGTCACCTGAGCTTGTGAAATATACACGAATTTTTGAAGATTTCAGTTCTGTCCTATTTGGTTGCTCTACATTCCTGAGGGTTCACAGATAAAGGACTGTATTCTACTCTGTGCTTAAAGAAACTAGATTAAAACTGAGATGAATGGGGGAAGCTGGAAAAACTAAACAAGCAAATCCTGTTTCATAGCTCCAGTTCATCACTATTTCTGCACATTTTGTCTCCTGTGTTTAATAATGGCTTCTTCTTCTCTGCAAGAAGAGGCAGTCTTTTAGTTAAAGTACATGATAAACAAATCAGGACACTTAGCTTCTGGTTTCAGCTTTGGCACACTGGTTTTTTGGCTTTGGGGAAATTACTTCTGTGCTGGTTTTGGCTGGGGTAGAGTTACTTTCTTCATAGGTGGCTAGTATGGGGCTATGTTTTGGATTTGTGTTGAGAATAGTGTTGATAATTCTGTGATGTTTTTGTTATTGCTGAGCAGGGCTTGCACAGCATCAAGGCCTTTTCTGTTTTTCATACTGCCATGCTGCTGAGGAGACTAAGAGTGCATGGGAGGCTGAGAGGAGACACAGCTGGACAGGTGACCCCAAATGACCAAAGGGATATTCCAGACCATGTGGCATCATGCTCAGTATATGAAGTGGTGGGAAGAAGCAGGAAGGGGACATTCAGAATGATGGTGTTTGTCTTCCCAAGTAGTCATTACACGTGACGGGACCCTGCTCTCCTGGGAATGGATGAACACCATTGCCTACCCATGGGAAATAATTAAATAATTCCTTGCTTTGCTTTGCTTTGCTTTGCTTGCATGTGTGACTTTTGTTTGCCCTATTAAACTGTCCTTATGTCAACCTAGGAGTTTTCTACCTTTTGCCCTTCTGATTGTCTCCCCCATCCCACTGGAGGGGGATTGAGTGAACAACGGGGGGTCTTGGTTGCTGGCTGGAATTAAAGCACAACAACATCCTTCCTACCTACCATGATTTTCACAAATGCCAGGGAAGTTAATAACCTTGGCAGGGAGCATCACCTCCTCACTCCAGGTGAGCAGCCCAGGTGCCCTGCAGCTAGTCAATCAGAGGGATGCTCTATCCTCCTTGCAAGCAAACTGGGAGCAGAAGCCCATCTTCAGAGGCACTTCTTACCCCCACCTCTCTCTCTCCCACAACCCCAGAGAAACAGCAGACCCTTACATAGGCTTTAGATGTCCAAGGAGGAGAGTGTGCCCATCCTCCCATGTCCACAGGTAGAACAACATTTTTTCATATGTAATTGGCAAGAGTTTTTTTTTCCTTGAGAATTATCACAGACACTTATTTTGACATTTTTCATCTAAGTAAGCTACTATTCTAGCAATCAATTGTAGTCACACCAATGAAAACCACTTTTTCCTCATCAATAAATCAGTTTTACAATCTCATCTGACTTAGTGCAAAGGTGTGAGTAATTGAAGTGCATATTGGAAGCATTATGTAAGAATAGGGTTTGATTTCTATAGTTCACTTTTGAGTGTTTACAGTGACCAGTCCCTTCACAGAACTTTCACTCAACACTGAAAATCAGCACCTAGAAAATCCATTGAAGCTTTGGGTTTTTACTTCTAAAAATTGGCCTTAAGCTTACAACTTGCTTAGAAAGTCCTGTATGTCTCAACAGCAGCCTTTTGGTGTCTCAAATGTTACATTAAAGATCCATTGTGTGACACACTGTTAACCAAGGGAAAAGGAATGAGATATCACTCTTTTGGATACAACGAGGAATGTCAATCTTATTTCCCTTTTGCAAGCTTGCATGCTCTGTGGCTGCGGTTAGACCTGGTCTTCAACAAATCATATGGACAATTTTGAAATAGATGAGAAGAGTAAGACTTGAAAAATAGCGGGGACAAGTGCAATAAGATGGATTTCAACTTGTAATTGTGTTGTTTAACCTTTCACAGTCCTGCAACTTGTCTCTGATTCTCAAAAACATGATGCATTTTCTCCTATCTGTTAGTTGCAGTAGGCTACTGAAGAAAAAAAATCCAGTGAGGTATGCCTCTGAGTCAAAATGGTCTTTGCCAGGAATAACAGCAGAGTTCTTGCACCAGTGCCTCATTAGTTTATGGAAAACAGGTCCCTAAGGAAATGATGGGGTGTAAATAAATTTAAAACAGTTTAGTCTTACAAGTAAAGGGGATGGCAGATTTTTGAAACAGTGGAGGCTCAATGATGCCTTAACACTGTGTTTCATGCATCATAAATTTTAGCTATGTTCTCCAAAATGTTTACAAGTACCACAGAATGACACAATTATAGACACATGCTTTTAACCTGTGAAGTGCACGTGTGCTCTTTGTCATCTCTAAGGGGTATTTTTGCTAGAGACAGCAATCCCTGTTAGATATATTTGACAGAAGCACAGAAGGATCGCTCTGCCCCTCGACACTCCAGCCCCACTCTGTTCTGCCCAACAAACTGACTCGTTTTGTGGTCATGGGACATACAGAGACATCACAGGGCCAGTGCAGAGCATGCTGAATAAAATCTTCTCTGGATGACCAGGTAATCCAAACTTCTGGACAAAATCCTACTGCCAACAGAGACTCACATGTAGATAGCTCACATAGGTTTCTGAAGATCCCATAACTGGAATCAGTGTAGTAACCACATCCAGTTCCTCCATGCCAGGTCCATGGATCTCAACTGCTGCTCTAGCTTGTGATGAGTTTTCCCATTTGGAAAGATCCCAGACTTGGATGTCCCCCTGGGAAAGGGTACCAAGATGTCCAAAAAACAGGTGCTGACTCCAACCTAGGAAGCGAGACTTATACACATATATCCAGGGGTCCTTACACAACTTGAGAATATTTCAGACAACAGATGTCTGAGGACAGAGACAAAGGATTCATGAGTCAGACTTTAAGATGAAGCTATTCAAAATATTGCATAAAATATAGAGGTCGTGTGAAATATTTGTTTAGGAAAGTAATTTAACAAAAGGTAAGAAAACCAGTGCCCAGAGATTTTATATGAGAAAAATTTCCAACAGCACAAAAAGACTCAATATATCACCAATACAAAATCCATCAAAGCTTTTATGTGCAGTGGCAATAAATGTCCTCTGTGGCAAACCCCAACCAGGTCAGAGACAGTAAAAGAGAATACACCATTGTTATGTTTCAGATCACTGGAAAAAGGTGTCATGCAGCATCACTTAAATGAGCTACCTAAGACAAAACAATTCTGTGATATCCAAACCTCACATGCCACCACTGCAGCAACTCGTCTCGTGTATTCTGGTGAACCAATAATCCTCTCTTGTGTTATAAAATACAGGCAGGAGGCAGTACCTTATTCAAAGGTGATATTCACGCACATTTTAAATTCTAAGCCTCAGAATTCATGACAAGTGTATTTCTGTGTCCATTAATAAGACATCCCTTATTCCTCAAGGCTTCAGTGTAGCGATCTGACAGCAATAGTCCCTGTTTCCACTTAACACATAGGAGCAGGATTACATCCATCCTGAGCTGCCAGAAATTTATGAAGCAAATATTCTCTAGAGAAAGCCATAACTTTATATAACATTACTGGGTATTTACATTTACAGTGGGACATGGGACTTCTCCATTAGCAGATATGTGTGAGAAAATATGTGAACCCAGCCATCCTCCTTGTGCCTGTACATCTGGGAAAGCTACTGCATATCAGAGACTTCATCTGAAGGCTGCAATAACTGTTTTTACTGGCTCTGGTCTTCCTCTAAGTCAATATCAGTACTGTAAATTTGTTTTTACAATGTATTTCCCTGTTTTGGAGATGGGAATGGGGTTTATCCCCATCACCACCACCAGGAATAAACTCAGTTACAGGCATGTGACCATCTGGAGTAAGCAGCCAGTCAGAGATTCACTCAGATCACTCATGCTCCACTTTTAACACCCAAAGATGTTCAGCACAAAGAATTCCCCAAGAGAGTATATGGAGCTGTAAAAATTAGGCACCTTTGGAAAAGCTACATATTTTTATGTGCCAATTTTTGAGCAGGATAGTTTTATTCTGAAATTTTTGATTTTGACCACAGACATGCCTCCCCCTGCCTTTACTTCATGGGATGCAGAGCAGAGAGCATGCTCCCACCATCCCCCAGGAGGAACCATGCAGGTTGTCCAAACCACCTCTGGCCCAGGCAGGACAAGGAGGAGGAAAAAGCTCTGCCAGACCTGACAAGGTGGGACTTCTTACAAGTGAGTTTTTGAGGTATTGCAGGAAAGGTTTTTCTGCAGGAATAGACACTGGTTGCTGAATGAAAATAAAAAATAAAGGCATTTGGGAATCCTGTCATTTGTCCATAGACAGGATAAGCATTTTTCTTGTCTCATTAGGATACTTTAGTTCAGACAGACTGTATTAATGAACATACCCAGGAACCTCTGTGGAGGACTGCAAACATCCTCAGAGATGGGCAGAGGAGCCCCACTGTGTCGGTGCTGCTCTCCAGGACAGCACTCCAATCCTGGGCATTGCAACAAAATTATATCTGCTCAACTAAACCAGCCAAGGAGAAAGAAGAATCCTCCCAGGTCTGTGAGCGTCCTTGTAATCCAGTTGTATCTTCTCTGTCCAGCCTCGTAATCAAGACTGAGAAGCACCATCCCTTTCTGGCCTAAATATTTCACTAGCACAAATGCAGTTCTCCAGGGAATAAATGTTGTGCCCATTCTATCTTATTTACTGGTCAAGGTGAAGAACTGATTGCCACTGGCATAAGCACAAGCACTGCCCTGGGATGGCCCAGGCCCAGAGCCCAGGCAGAACTTCACTGCAGAGACAGCCCAAAGCGCAAGCACTCCTCCCACACAGCACTTTTAGGCAAGCTGGCTGCTACAGACACATCTCCAGCACTAGCAAACATTTCTGAGGTCCACACAACTCCTTGTGCACCCTCCTCTTCATCCAGCACTGTTTGAAGGGACAGAGAGGGCAGGGGCTGCCTGCCCGCCTCCGGCAGGGCAGCAGCATCAGAGCAGGGCAGGGTGGGTCAGCGGGGTCTGTGACACACTCTACTGCTGGATTTGCTATTAGTCCATCTCTCAGGTCTAGTGAAAAAGGTACACAGCCTAGTGGGAGATAAATCTACCATGCACACACAGAGGAACGAGCCTAATGCTAGGTTACCAGCAGGAGCCTGATTCACTCCCCCTGAGAGTTAGGCACTAACTGATCCCACAAAAGGTGCCAGGGGTCTCCTGTTAAAGCGGAATAGATGAGTCACAACAGCAAGCCATCCATCCTTTGCAGTGTTCTCAGGTCTTCAAACAGACTTGAGCTGGACTCAAATTTGAAGGTAAGAAGAAGACTTTGAGTCAACTGAAGTAGCTATAGGCCAAATACAGTAACTGGTGCAGCATTATCCAGATATTACCACCAGAAAATGGACAGAAAACATGTCTGATTCCAAACTCCAGACCCAGGAGCCTGAGATAGCAGGTGATCCTCAAAATTGTAAAGGACACTTAATTCAACGCCACTATAGTTAGTATACCTAAACTATAGTTTGAATCTTCATTTAACATTTAACTAGAATAGTCTAACATAGTCCAATCCTCGGTGGGTTTCCAGTGACTAAACTGTACAATAAAATTGAATGAAAAGTCTTAAAGAGGTGGTACTCAGGGCACTATTTGTTCCTCTTCATTTGCTTTTGTGTGTTACTTGGATTTAGCTGTAACAACATTACATAAAACACTGGTGCATGTTCAGTAATGCCTCTGGAACAAAAAAAGATGATGATAGGAGATCTCACTACAGCTCCTGCTATTAAGTCTTTGGGAGAGGTGAGAAGAGATTGGTCATTAAATAAGTGTTATAAAGCATTCAGCACTGACAGACTAGTTCAGAAGTAGAAAGTCAAAGGTCAACTGTTCCCACTGGAAAAGTATCCAAAGCAGCCAAGCAGTTATTATTGCCTACTGTCACAGCACCCTTCTCAGAAACCAGGGAGAAGTACTGGAGAAGCCAGAGAAACAAAAACAGCGATTAATCAGTACAACAGTACATCAGGGAGTCAAGATGACAAGGCAAGCCAGACAGCAATTCTGTGCAGAAAGAGGAAAGTATCTGGAAGCTGCTTTTACTGTATCCTTGTGCCATTCACTAATGAGAATACATACGTGGACTGAGATAAAAGCAAGCTTTGGGTCTATGTCAGCTGATGAAACAGTACATAGAAAAATTAGAGTAATTTTAATTGCTTCTTGAAGGTAACAAAAAAAAATCACTTTTCCTACATTTTTACCTGTACTTAGAGTATCTAATGTGCTCTACAATAGAGCACTGTAAACATTACTGAAAAGCAGAATCTGACTCATAAATTATTGGCATTTTGTGCCAGACAATCTTGTACTAATGTTTAAACAAGCAGATCACCTGGGAGAAATGTGTTCTACAAGCTGCAGGAGAAACTAAAGAGACAATTAATGGGCATTGGCTGTGCAGCACATATTGTTCCCATGTTGTTCAGGCCAAAGTTGACTGCCTGCCAATAGATACAGAAGTAATTGTCAGCAAGATTTACAGTTACTTTTTCATTTGCGCAGAAAAGTAGAAAGGTTGAAAGAGTTATGTGGTTTGTTGAAGGTCTACACTAACAACTGATTGACCATAGCATCCTGCACCGGTGAACAGTAAATACACAGAACACAGACTTCACATTTTTCTTGATTCTGGAAGTTGTTCTTCATGGCAGAAAGCTAAATTGCCTTCTGATCATCAGCAACAGTTTCTTTTATTTTACACATCCATTCATAAAGCCATCCTTTCTGTTGCCAAACTAGGCATCAGGAAAGTTCTAATTCCACCAGTGATGGAAAAAAAATTATTTTTTAGCAAGCTGCACTTTAATGTAAAGAAATTAATGGCATGGTATTTCAGCTTGTGGCAGAACTGCTAGCAGCTCCTGAATTGGCCACTCTTGTATGTGAATGTGGATGGGGTTATTTAATTAGACGTGTTTCACTACAGTCTGACAGTATGTATCTCCACTCTGCAAAAATATAAAATGGGAAAGTAAACACTCTCTGAATGTCCAAGAAGTTGGCAAAAATAATGACATAATGGCAGAAGGTTAGAAGTACCTTTGCAGTTTTTAGGAAACCCTTCTGCCAGTATTACATGGGCATGACTGCATTTATAATTCAAACACAGGAAACAAAAGATAAAAATTACTCCGAAGGAATGAAAATCCAGAAATCCTGCTACTTTCTTCCAGGCTGCAAAAGGAATAAACAGCAATTCAGGATCAATATGGGAGACCCACGCAGGCAACCTGCAGCTGTGTCTAGAAGGAACTGGATTGAAGAAGGATTCATAGGGTCTTCTCTTTGGTAGCTTTCTGTAATATCTCTGCAATCTTGAGTAAATTGCCTCCTGCCTTAGTATATGGAAGGCAGTGAGATGCATCATCTCATCAAGGTCAAGGACATCCATGTCTGTACCTCTTTATTGGTTCCCTCCCAGCTCCTCCTGGTCAGTCCCACAGCCTTCTCCTCTTGTCAAGTTCTCCCATTGGGGGTCACAGGAGGGCAGTGCTTCCACTTTCCTTATTCCCAGCTGACACAGCATGCCAACAAGCTTTGCCTGCAGCTGCACCCCGCTGGCTAGTGCTTGCTTTGTGGTCTTGACAGTGCAAACTGTGACACAAGTGGCTCTTTCAACCTTCTCTGAACGGGGTCTACAGCTCCTGAAGGAGATTTCAGATTGTAAATGTGACTCTGAAACAGTCTGGTGCTATCCATGCACATTTGTGAAAACATTTAATTAGCCGTCTCAGCTGGAAGTAGACTTAACTCTGTCCTAGAGCAGAAGTGAAGTTCTTTGTCATAGCCAGTGTAGGCAGAGTTTAACTTCAGCAGAAGTTAGTTGAGCTAATTTAGGGGCAACTCTAAATTTGTAGGATGAATTCATTACTATTTGCATTCCCACCAGCATTTAATACTGTAGCAAATATTACTCATCAGAGTAGCTGCTGTGTGTTTGTCACAGACATACTGCAGGCCAGAATCAATAGGCTGCAGTTCCTCAGCAGTGCCAGACTCAGAAATTATGGCAAATTTTATGTATCAAAGTAAGGGCAATAAGTGGATGCTTAATAAAAGTAAAAATGGATTTGGACATATCTGATGACATTTTTCAGTCCTCTGCCCCCATTGAAAGGAAATGTGAAAAATCCAATATAACCTCACACATTATTTTGACTAGTCATGGGACTAAGGGATCCCAGGGCTGATCCTGGACTCTGAGAGGCTTTTCATATCATCCTTACATTTCCTGGTGTACTTTAATAAAATGAGTAACAGAAGAATGAGTAGTTCAAGCTTTAGGTAGAAAAGTCAGTAGAACATAACATTCCTGTATGTTTAGGGTAGAAAAGAGCCAAGCCTGGACTCTTGAGACAAGCCTGACCAGTTCCTCCTCCAGAAATACCATTGTCATGAGGGGTGAGGGAGAAAAAGTCAGAGATAGAAAACACTTTTCTTCTGCACTGCAGAGAAGACTTTCCCACTAGCAATGCAAACATCAATTCTTAGTTCAAATCATCAGCACTGATGCTCCATGACTCCACTGCATCCACCTTCCAGAATCTTCCAAGAAGGGTACCTACTAACTTCCCTCTTTAAGGAGGGATTTCTAAAGGTGGGCTTCTTGGAAACAATTAAATGTATGACTTTTCAATCAGTTATCTGCATGATAAATCTGTACGACTTAGCACACATTAGCACACATTACCCCTACTCAGTAGTACTTCTTCACCATTCTACTTTCATGTTCCACACCACACAGTGACCACAGAGACTGACAACAGATAACAAGATAATGAGAGATAACAGGTAACAAGCCTGAGACCCTCAGGCTACCATTAACGCAAAGATGGGTAATACACCGTCTAGCAAGGAAGAAATGGTCTCACTGCAGGGACTCACCATGGCCAAATGCTGGGGAAATAATTTTCCCAGAATAACTGTCTTCTCTTTTATACAAAAAACAAACAAACAAACAAACAAACAACCACCAGAAACAAACAAAAACAGAAACAAACAACCAAACCAAACCAAAACAAAATAAATTTAAAAAACCAACAACCAATACTAAGAATGCTAAGAGGTTTTGAAAACATGACCTATGAGGAAAAAAGCTAAAAGAACTGGGTCTGTTTTGCCTAGAAAAGAGGAGACTGAAGGGACACATGATAACAAGTTTTCTAGTATGAAAAAGCCTGTTGGAGACAGATATGATTAACTGTTCTCTGTGGCCATGGAGAAAAGGACGAAAAATTAATTTGCAGTAAAGAAGATTTCAGAGCAATGCAGGAAAGGAAGGAAAGAGTTTTCAGTCTAGGACGTCAGAGTGAGCAGTGGACCAAAGCTCCCGTCTGTTGGAGAAGACAGTGCAGATTGTTAAGAACCAGCCAGACATGTCGTGGAATCCTGCTGTGATACAGGCGGTGGGACATTTTGTGACCCCCCTCCAGTCCTACAGCTTTGTGGCTGAGCCTTGATACAGATCAGCCTCACGTTGAATCCAATGGGTTTCTCTGTCAAATCACTACTTCAAAATCAAAATACAAGGTTGCAAATCAGATCACTATCAGATTAGCCAGTTAGAACTAAATTTTTGTTCCTAACCCGGACTAAATACAGAATAATCACTAAAAGAAGCAGGAATTGGACATGCTGAATCTTCATGCTTTACTTTCAGAAGATAGACCACTTGCTGAGTGACAACTTAAAGAGAAGTCTCCTGGGTGTGCCTGAGCGAGAAAATACAATTCTTTGGCAGCAGCAGACCCAACAAGACTGTAAGGCTGGTTACAATGTTGTAAATCCAAGGTAGCACAGAAGAAATCACTAGATTTATAACAGCATAATTGTGACCAGCATAGAAGCCATTGTATTTTCACTTGGGAAAGTAGTTAAGCATTCAGCAAAGGTTCTGTTTTCTCCCTTCAAGCTTTTCACATGATTCTCTGACACATTGCTGGTTTTTTTACCATGCTCAGACTTCACTTTCTTTTACTCAGAGATTTCAGTCAACTTTAGGATGTCAGGGTAAACCACACATCTAGTTGTTCAAGCGTTTTCAGATTTTATTGTGATGTGTTGTGTCTCAAACCCATTTCCACAAGTGATGGCTTCTCAAAAACTCTAGCAGTGCCAGCATACCTTAAGCAAGCCTGGAGTGCCTGTAAGAGAGGCAAACATGCTCACCACTAGCTCACCTGCATTATTCTCCGCATGTTCCTAAGTTATAGCTGCCGCCAGGTCTGGTTTTTGGGTGCTAAAATATTCCTGCAGAGCATGTCCAATTGGCTGTTGTTTGAATATTGCATGGGCCCCCTCTTTGAAAAGATCCTTTCCAACTCATCTGTAGCGTGTACCACAAATCATTGCCAATTCCTTGAACACACCTGCAACATGAATAAATGCAAAAGACAGAAACTCCTGAGGACATGGTTTAATGGTGAACATGGCAGTGCTAGATTAATGGTTGGACTCAATGATCTCAGAGGTCTTTTCCAACCTAAATGGTTCTACAATTTTTAACAAAAATTTAAGTTTTAACATGGCTCTAATGCTCCCTTATACTCAGCTATTCTGCAAAGAAAGAATCAGTGGGCTTATGACAAGACTGGTGAAAAGGCTGTTGAAAACAGGAGTCTGGACCCCTAGGAAATCCACAGTTGGATGAACCCTAGATCATATTTCCTCTGTTAACCTTTGACAACAGTTACCTCAAGCTGTGCTGTTACCAGATTTAAGTAAGTGAGGACTGTGTTCCATCCTGCTTTTCCCTTTGTTCTATGTGAGAGCTTTCCCTGGAGCAGACCAGCCAGAGACTGGCCACACAGCCACACCACAAGCAACCAACAATATACTGCAAGAAATAAGATGCCACAACTGATGACATCCAGGTAGCTTATGGTGAGGAGCAAAGGACTCACAAAGGACTCTGGGACCAATTGGGAGTGGCCATGCAGATCAACAACCTGTGATTGGCCAGAAGGAGGCTTCTAGAACATTCTGTGAGAGACTATATACATACATACATACATATATATACATATATATATATATATATATATATATGTGTGTGTGTGTGTGTGTGTCAGCCCCACTTCAGGGTCTTCTGAAGCAGCCTCTTTATGTTTTGTTTTGCACCCCTGTTTGTACTCTTTTATTTATTTAATAAATATCTTCCGTTTCGGCACTTCAGTTGTACCCATCCTTCCTTGTTGCTGTGCCACACCATCGTTGAGTTCCAAAGACCAGAGGGTTTCCCCGTGCTATCCCTCAGGGTGTTGTTGCCGGCCCATCTCCAACCGCTAGCCAGGTCAGAGAGATCACCAGCGGTTGGACGCGCGCTGCAACAGTCCTATTCACAGAGCTCGGCTGAATTACTTCCCTGTTTTACAGCTAAGAAGACTTTTTCTTGGCTATCTGTGATCTTCCTGCTCCTCACCAAAATGAACAATCAAGACCTTCTTTCAGTGTAACTCTGGAAAGTTATGAACAATTTCCAAGTCCTTCTTGCATCACCAGCATGCTGCATCTGGAGGTTTCTACACAGATAAATCTAAGCAGGCAGAATCTGCTTGTCACCAGCACAGCTTGGTTGCCCACACACTCAAATGCTGCTTACCCTGAAGTCATAAAACTTTAGGGAAGCAAAACCTGCAGCATATCATAGGTCCTAGTTCAGATACAAGTATTTCCAACCAGGACACAAAACTATGCAGCACCTAGAAACTCAGACGAGGGTCTTGAAAATTCAAAGCTATCTCAGGGATAAAGAATTGCATTGATTTTTTGATAATTTTTTCTCCTTTTTTAAGATAAAAATAGTGCGCTCCAACTTCGTGCACAGGACCAGTGTAAATTGAATACATAACCTTCAAAACATGCTAAAAGTGGGATATCCATCTGTACTTAGTGCTCAGTTTATCATGTTCTCACTGAAGTCATGGGAGATACCCATTTCAATGAGGCAGAGGTAACAGCAGTTAGGATAAGAGTTCTGAGACAGAACAGAGAATGGCAGCTTCATTGCTTGGAAGGAAGTTCCTTTACTTGTTCAATACAGATTCACGATCTTTCCCTCCCAGCCCTGTCTTACTGCTTTTATTCTGCCCTTATTTTACTTTTCTACCCTGTTGCCAGTCATTTTCCTGTTGCACTTAACCACAGGAAAGTCCCAAATTCCCCGTATAATCCCTAGAGCAACTCGGACACTAGAATGAACAAGGAAAGCATAACCTGCACAAGGATGCCAATAGCAGTTTTCAACATGTCAATAAGAATGGTGAAAATGTGCTTGGGAGGAGACTTGGTAATGTATTAACTCTACTGGTGGGCCATGCGTTAGGTTTTTAATCATACTTTAATTTTACATTTATTACTTTAATCATGCTTAATCAAGAGATTTAATCTTCTTTTAGTTTCAAAGAAGACATTAAGCAATTAAAAATATTGCTAGTTTTTCATACACATAAATAGTACTAACACTTAGCTCTTTAATCATCAAGAAACCTATTTCTACTGATCCATCACATAATGGTAGCTGTGGTGAAAAGGAAAGAGATTATAAATTTTATGTGTTCTGCATACATACTGGTGAACAGTACAGTTGAGAGTTAGCTAATTTCTTTTCAGATTCATTACGTTCAGGTGCAATTAATTTTCAAGGTGCATGGCTTTGCAAAGAGACAGAGCTCTGCAGAGCTGTTATAAAAATAATCTATTTGCAAAGGGTTGAGGTAATGTGTGGACCAGCACGTGACATTTCACACTCATATAGGAAAGAGTAAAAACATGGCATTTCCAGTCATAGATGCTATGATCATTCCCAGATGGTCTCAGACAATACCTGTACAGTGATACCAAACAAAAAACTGATCACTCTTCCTTATGTTGAAAAAACAGTAAGGTGTGCACTGAATTAATGTTGAATTAATCTCAAATTTCTCCATGTGTTTGTGCAGTCAAATAAGTTCCCTTAACAGACATATGAAAGCATGTACTGAAAAAAGACTGGCAAGAAGGAATTTCTTCCAATTATGAAGCTTCATGTTAAAAAATCACAGCCAACTCTGTGGATGTGTCAATGAAAAAGTGGGCATGCTCCAAAGAAATGAAAATTTGAACCAACATTCAATGTGGTGTATTCTGGAAGAACCAAGAGGAGAAAAAGAATTTCAAGTTATTTAACATAAGTGTTTTTGTCAGGGAAACACCTCTGTGCCTCTCAGCCTTGCTCGTGTAGCAAACCTGCTGCCATTTACACAATTTTTAGACAAGCAAGAAATGTATTGAACAACTGAACTTTGCAAGGAGCATAAACCTAGGAGTTTTTCTCATGTTTGGAAACATTTTATGGCTGGGATTAAAAAATGGAAAAACTATTTTTTATGTTGAAACTTTTCATTTAGCAAAAGGAATACTGGTTTTCGTAAATGTTGAAACATCATTTTTAATATTCTCTAACAGAGACCCATCAGCTCTTGGTTTTGAACTGATGTTTCTCTTTTTAGAAAATCTGTGTGGGTGACAAAATGGTGTGGAGGTAAAGACCACCTGACTCACATCCACCAGGAAAAGAACTATGGTATGAAGACACAGCTGGGGAACTGTAAATTGGGATCTGCCACATAAAGGAGAAAATGCATTCATTTGGGCCAAAGAGCTCTACAAAGCCCTTCTTTCTGTATGCACACACATCCTGAAATCCAGCCTAGATTCCAAAGGCTTCTTAATTTTTGAATAGGCTCAATAGTGTGTTAAAAGTTTTACAAAGAAGACAAATGTCACCTTTAAGGTTTTACAGGCCTTAAGCACACATTCTGTTACACAGAAATGGGCTTTTTTATGCTTGTCAGAAGTAGTTTTCATTCATACAGTACTAAGTGTAAAAGTGGATTCAATAACTTCATACATAATGGTGAGTAGGGGTAAAATTCTTTATCTCTAGGAATGCAGAAGTTCATATCAATTTATCATAATTGAGGTTTTGATATCTGACAATTTTGGATATTTTCCCAGCTATTCCATTTCTGAGTCACATATTTTTCACCAAATTATTCTTCATACACCTTTTTATTATGCATAGAAGGAGGTAAGAGTGGTCCCAGAGAATGCCCCAAAGCACTTACAAGGTTAAGTCCCAATCCTGTAGTCTATTTGTATTCCCAAGAGAGCCCTGTGGCATTTCTCATGTCTGCCAATGTACTCCAGTGCTTCCCAAACTACAGGATCAACACCTTGGTCAAAGGAGAGGGTCACGAGCTTTTAACGGATCTGCACTAAAATTTTTATCATATCTTTTATGTCTGTAATGTAAGCACAGTTAAATAACCCATAGCACTGAACATTTCACTCAGCTATCCAGGGGTGAATATTACCATTTATTTGGGGACTTGTCAAAGTATTATTTTCATTACACTAATAAATACTGTAAAAGTCAAAATAAAAAATGTTATAAGTTCTGGAACATGTCTTATCTAAATCTATATGATCTGGAAATATTTAGCAGGGGAGTTCAGTAATACAAAACAGAAACAGAAGGGGTCCTGGGTAAAGCCTTAGGGAAATGCCAAACTATTAATTACACATTAAGCGAATGGTTTTTATTTTTGTATTGAAATAGCAACTATTCAAAGTCTATGCTACAGTACAACAAAAATTACTCTCTGGTATAACTTAGTGCAGAAATCACAGTTATTTTAATCCCTAGAGTCAAAGTGCTTTAAAAGATGACAGAAATTGCATTTGGATTCTTTTTAAAATTAGGAAGTAGGAGGGACCAATTCTGACCCATTAGCACAGAACTTGGCAAACACTAATTATAAATCAAAGCTACGCTCTGCAGATATTCTTGCACGTTTACCTGTATATTTGCAATTTATTTTTCTCACCTAAATTATTTTCCCAAATTGAATTTAATTTTGGTAAATATCACCAATACTCCTAACAGTTATGATGAAGTCAAAAGCACTGCCCTAATGTGTAAAGAAGAATGTTTGCCCAATCAAGCACAACAGCTGTTACATGTTTTTGCTTGCACTGCTGGCCATCCCTCTAAACTAATAATAAATAATGAAAATTATCTAAAAAATAATCCCCAAATACTTCCCTTTCCAAGGGAACATACCTTCCCAAGGCATGACCACAAGCATTTCACACACTGTACAAACATGGGAAATTTGCTTTTGTGTGAGCAAAACCCCCTTCAATACCCAAGTCTTGCTGTATACACTTGTTTGTGTGTTTACACAAAGGCACAAGCTGCATCATCAAAATGCAGAACACTTCCAGGATGGAGAAGAGGCTCTAATCAGAGTATGGATGCTCCTTTGCTCTGGGAAAAAGGTTACGTTTTGGTCAGAACATGAGGGTAATTCCCCTCCTAGTATGTAAAGCACCACGGGATCTTTAATGTCTAGGCTAAGCAGACATGACCTCAGTTTTCTAAGGTTTCTTTAATTCCTCAACTCCCACCTGTGAAAGGTCACAGAGCAGTTCCAGTGTTACTGAATTTGTGCTTTGCTTTGGATTTTTGGCAGGACTGTTTTAGGGTTTAGCATGTTTGGGGTTTTTTTCTTCTTTCATTTGACCAACCTGTTTTCTCCTCAAATTTGCCTGGTCCTCAGTACCATGAAGTCACTTTCCATGAAAGTCTTGGATGCAGGGCCAGGAAGAAGATGTAATCTGGAATCTGAAACTAGACAGAATACATCATTCCATGAATCTGTGTTCATCTTGGTCTTTTTCAGCCTTTAATGGCTGAAAGCAGACCAGTAACTGCAAAAGTACAATAAGTAAGCATGGATAATTTGGACAGTATGAAGATGAACTGGAGAAGCTAATGTTAAAGTTAGCCACAAAAATCAAATGAAAATAAAGATACAAATCTTTCTTTGACCAAAAAACCTTCTCCACTAACTACAGTCCTTCAGGTATCCTGATTAGCATGAAACCCTGTGTGTTGAATTCACCATGCAGCATTAAAGGGAATTCAGGAACCCCTAAATTAAAGAAGAAAGTGGAAGAGAACTAAGGAGAAATTTATAAAAGAAATCCTTAAAGATTCTTGTTTAGTGGAAACTCTTCTCCTTCTTCTTATGACAGGTCCCATCCAATAAAGATGTACCTGCCTCATTGTTGATAATGATTTCTGCCAGCTATTACATGTGAGAAACTGCCTTCTCTTAGGTAAAATCAGCAACCTACCTAAGCATATGGAACTCTTAGCACTGTCCACAGACTGCTCCACAGAAGATGCCTAAGATTTGTAAAGGTGAATGGCATTTATATCACTAAAAATTAATAAAGCTTCCTTTTCAAAGGTCTGCAATTTTCAGGACAATCCCACAATCCCTTCCCAGTTACACCTCGTAATTCTTAAAACCGTAATTCTTAAAATTGCTGCATGTGAAAGAAGTGGAAAGCCTCGCTTAGTCCTCCCCTCCCACAAGGATATTATCCACTTGACTCACTAGTTAAGGTCAATATAACCTTGAGGAAATTATCACAGTAAAGCCACATGCTTTTGTCTGCTGCAGGAGGAACAGCACAGCAGTCTGCAGAATCAGAGGTTTGCTTTGAGGAAACTCACAGACCTGAATCAGGTGAGATCTCATAATGTGCCAGGACCATTTAAACCCAGAGCTGATCTGTGTCTACTGACACAGAGGGCCACCAATGGACAATGGGGTGGAAGTCATTGCATAATGGTGGAAAGCAGGGACTGTTCATTGTAGTTCATTGCTCCAATTTAAAAAGTCAAAATAAGCTTGCCAAAAGATGTTTTATCTTTTGGCACACTGTCTTACATTTATTTTTCTCTGTCTGTCTCCTCCCCCAAGTTCCACTGGCTACATCCTTTGCTTAATACTCTAGAGTCATAAAGTTGTAAAAATACCTTCATTTCAACTATTGACCACTCTTAGATCTCCTACTCCATAGCTCCTTTAATGAAGTCCTCAGGCAGCATTTCCCTGTATCCTTATCTGAGTTTGGTAATAAAGCATCTCTTAAGCCAACATCCTTTTACAATATATGAACTAGAGCTGGGCAAGCCTTTCATAGCAAATGTTTTATTTAGTAGTCTAAGCCTTTTGTTCTCTTTCTGAATTATTACGGAGAAACTTTGACTTCAATTAATGTGGTTGTTATTCACAACTGTTCAAATAACAGTGTCAGTGAACATATTTCAGCTGTTTAGATGCTCTCCAATGATTCACTTCAGTTCCTTCTTTCACTATGTGTTATATGCTATTTACTCTTCCAGGGCCTGGTTTTACCCCACTGGGTCAGAATATCACCTAATTCTTCTGTCACTGGATGTGAGAGGTTTATGGAGAGAAGCAAACTCAAAGAGATTTCATTATGTCTTCTTTTCTACTGCTGTCTGTTCCCAACATGTATTTCTTACAAAATTTTGTACAAATACATAATAAGTACCTGTGGTGAGGCCTATTTTCCATTAATAGCCTTTCAATAAAAGTAATTAGGTATCCCCATATTAAGGAGATATTAAAAGATCTGAGAACATCTAACTGAAATGACAGCTTCAGTCAAATATCCAAGGTTCCACCTAAAAGTAACAAGGCAATGGAATACGAGACTTCATTAGTTCTGTACCTCACTGAGCTCCTTCTTTTGTTGAAATTAGAATTTCTAAATATTTTTGTACAGTGATCAAAATCACTGATTTTAAAGTGATCTAAGTAGCATGCATATTTTCAGATTAACTAGTATAAATACATGGTATGTTTCTGCAAGTATAAATCAGAGACAGAATACATGCCACTTTTCTATTATTTTGATTGTTATACTTCATAAAATAGTATGTCCTGTCCATAATAATTGATCATGCATCTCCTTTTTTGCTTTTCAAGAGATTCCCAGAAACTGTAAAACTTGTATCTAAACCTCAATTTGCAGTGCAGCAAAACTAGATTGTACCAAGTCAGGATTTAGTTCTGCTCTGTACTGTGTGCCTCGTGGCTATGAAAATAGAGTTTCTGCAATGGTTTTCTCCACACATGCAGAAATAAACAAAAGCAACACAAATTTGTTAATAAGAAAATAGACTAAAAGAATTACAATTGGACCAAATTCTATCCCGAAGTCAACAATGGAGCTGCAAGCACTTTTTTTAAGGCAGATTTTAGCATCTGAGTTCTCACATTTGAACACAATATCTGGTAAACTTTTTCTAGTAATCATAGCCTTGGTTTTGAACAGTAATGAACTGTGATTCAGGGAACCAGCTAAAAAATACTTTGAACTCTCTTTAGGTGTAGCAAAAAATTTTTAACCTGTATCCTCTATCACAAGCTTTCACTTACTGTATTATGTGATCATGTGTTTTCCTTTCAATCTGTTAAAATTATCAGCCATGAGAGCAATTTCTTCAGATTTCTGCTCAAAATTGTGGCTTTAACATTTACTGCATTTTTGCAATTTATCACTCTTTCTACCCTAGTATAGTACGAGCTCTTCAATTTGCTTAAGCAAATATTGGCAGCAAATCAAAGAAAATATTGTAAGTCCATGGAATACAATTTTAAACTGTGGAAAGCACAGCAGGGATAGCCATGATGTGAAGTATGTTAGGCATTCTAATTTTTCTATGTGGTATATTCTTCCCTGACTATATGCACACAAAGGAGAAAACATAACCTATGAAATGTTCTATTTACTAGTTCCTGCAATGTCTTCAGAACTACTCTATTAATTTTTTTCCAAGAGTCATTACAGCACTACTTAGACAGAGCTGGCAACCTGACTAATGACATTTTTTAATCTTAGTATCATGTTTCTTCAGTATTTTCATTAGTGACATTTTTCTCTTAGATCTTCACTTCCTAAATATGTACTACAGCTTTTTATTAAGCTTTCTGGTTACCAGGAACTCCAGCAGGGCACCAGAAAATAGTACTATAAAAGACAATTGGGATACTGCCTGTGAACTTGCCTGGACCTGCCTACATCCACCAAGGGCTATTTCCACCAAAGGGTGCCTTGCAACATGCTAGGCACAAGCTGTGTTTAATTCAGCAGCAGTGTGGCCAGGACCCTGTTAAGCTCCCCGTGGAGTCACACTGGATTTAATACCAGTATGACTGTAATTAAGATTTAACTGTGACATCTAGCTGCAAAAATTTCTCTCCTTCCAATTTCCAGTGGCTGTAGAGCTCAATCTTCTCAAACACTTATCTTCTTTTCCATTTAAATTGCATGCAGGTACCCCAGAGCATATGAACACATTTAACACTCAAGACTCCAGTGCTGTCCTAAAGGAATTGCCATAAATAATGGCAAATGCATGACCTAAAAAAACCAAAATAAAACAAACACCACAAACCCCAAAACTGTAATAATCCATGATACACATTTTTCATCAGCACTATACAGCCTTGCTGCAGGTGCAGTTTTGCAGACACTGTAATTTTTTTTTTTCAGTCTGGAAACCAGTCACAATTCATAAAGATTATAAAACACATGATTTTATAAAACTCTATTTTACATTCATTGGAACACTTTGCTTTTGCGGCTCAGCTTTCATTGGCTAGTCTTGGTTTTCCCATGATGGACATACCATGGACATTTGTAAAAATAAATAATAGAAGCAAACTTAAAAGTGTATTAACAACCTCTCTTTATAATCATACAGGAGCTTTGTGCTTGGGTAGCAGGCATAGACAACTGCTCACACATTGGTCTCCAACAAAAAGCAAATCATCTAAGGTTTCTTATTAGAGGAAACTTCTGTCCCCCCTCCCTTGATTTTTGGATAAATGTAGCCTGTGGTGAAGTCAGCAAGCATCAGTCAAGCCCAGGCTCCTCCTCCACTACTTTTTGAATGTCTTCCCCCTCATCAAGGTATCTGTTGGCCTCCTTGTTCCTTCCTCTTCTCTGCCCCTCATCTTTTTGCCAAAGCACCAAACAAATGACCCACTGACCAGAAATAACCACTGCCCATCATGTGATCCACACAGAGGAGCTGCAGCTAAAATACTTTATTAAGGTAATGATCTAACACCATTCTTTACCTCAGTCATGGACTACACTGCATTTATTTATCCCATTGCCAATTCCAGTCAGGATTTCTACCATACACTGTGCCAGAGACAACTGGAAAAGCCTCAGTGAAGCCTTGAGTGAAGAAGATGGATATCTGTTTCAGGGTGGACTTAGGCAGTACCCATGGAATGAGTACCTGGTTATGCCTTGCACGTAAATAATATTTAAAACTTGGATTACCTACAAATAAAAATACCATGGAGCTGGATCTCCTCACATGTGTATTTCCCAGACAAATGGTAGAAGGAAAAGAGATTAATTAGTCCCAACCCATTGAGATAGACATGAACAGCTGCCTAGCTGAACTCTAGCAACCAAGATTCACACCACCAGGCAACTGTGTAGTTCTGATAATGCAAGAAGAAAGGACTGAATGCCAAGAGCCACACTGCCTGAATTATTGGTGGTGAAATAGAAACCAGCCCCTCCCCACATGTGCAGTTTTAGTCAGAAATCCCAGGAATGGGGCCCAATACCCTCAGCACTAAGAGGACATAAATCTAGAGCTAGCTAACATGAAACATGGGCAACAATGTGTTGCCATTAGGTGGTGTTAGCAGCCTCCTTCCACCCCAAGCTGAAGCTCCTTTCCTTGTGCTGCAGAACACACTTTTGCTTGAGGTCAAGAGCTCCAGAGTAACTCTTGAAGCCCTTTCAGGAACAAGCTAGAGATCATTATGTTGTTTGAAAAGCTGTACTACAGTGACTCTACCATCAGTGTCTTACGTAAAAGCCTACTGGAAAGAGCACTTGGGCAATTCCCTTCTCTACCTAAAAGGTTCAAGCTCCGTGCCCTAACCACAAGGCACAACTCCAGGCTCTCAGGTGAAAATCACATAAACATGGCTGTGTATCCTGCTGGGAAACTCTCCTGGAAAAAGTGGGACTCATGTTCCAGTCTCTGCTCTAAGGCCAATGGAGATGTTTTCCTAACCATTAATTCTGCAATGCAAAAAAAAAAAAAAAAAAAAAAAGCCCCAAAAAAACACTCTGAACACTCTGGAAACACACTGGAGAAGTCCCTAAGAACACATAAAAGGCAATTTCATTAATGTAACAACTAAAAAGCATGAAATGGTAGCCACTGAGTCCTGGGGCTTTTTTCTGCACCATAGGAGGAATTGAGAACACCTCTTCAAAAATGAGAAAAACAGCAAAATCCTTTTCTCAAAATGGGTGGTAAAAATAGTGACAAACACAACCTGTGAAAGAAACAATGCTCTGATGCATTCCTTTGAGGTTTTAGGGATCTTATACTGAGAGTTGGGACTTCACTGTTCCTCTAAGAACATAAAGTAGATCTTCCACATTTGGAGAAAGAAATCTAACTGAAGTGTGAGCCTCAGCTGCAGATATCCTGATTTTTTTTTTGTTAAGACATGCTGACATTTAGCTGACTGAAGGCGATGAGTTCTGTTATGGTCACAGTAAGATAATTCACGTCAGTGCACACAGGCAGCTATTGTGTAAAGGCTGGGTGGATGACTTTACTCAACAACAAGAAAATACAAACTACCTCATCCTAGCTACCAGCAAGTGTTTGGGAGACCTGTCTGGTTGTCATGTTTTATACAATTGTCCTTGGGATTGCTGCTACAGAGACATGTCTTATGTTTGCAATTCCCTTTAATCAGAAGAGAGAGATGAGATTAGTTCCAAAAGGGTTATTACTATTTATTTCTCTACTTGCTGCTTTTCTGGGTTATGATTTAGATGAAATTTCAGTAAATTTGTATTCTTTTTTGTCCTGCAGACTTTTCCAGACTACTTGCAAGGCCAGAAACATCAAGAAGGAAAAAGGAAAGCCATAAAAATAGATACTCTAGAGAAAATAGAACTATCATCAATAAACAACTGAACAAGAGAAAAATACTAATTCATTTGGAACCTGAATATTTATTTAAAGAGTTTCAAAAGAACAGCTTTCTCTCTCCAGACACAAGCAATTTCCAAACTGTAAAACAGGTTTGTAATTGTCATTCACTTTCGGTAGCATTAGACACGGAGAGCAAGAAGCAGGGGGGTAAAAGCAGAATTGACATAATTCAGGAGTACTTAGAACTTGCTATCTAGAGAAACATCTGCTTTACTTCCATCACAGATTAATGAAACACCTCACTAATGCTGTGCATTTGTGGAGAGCACGAAGGTCTGTAGGCAGCACGCGTATTACACAGTGCGCACTACTCGTGTGCGTTGCTTTTGAGCATCACCACCAGAGGCTTTTTAAGACTCTGCAGCCATGGAATTAGCTGTGGTATTGCCAGCCAGCTGTGTATCCTCCATGGACTTTGGAACAAGCTATAAAAGTAAAAAGAAAAACGTACTTTGCCAGCTCTTCGCAAAACAGAGCCAGCACTTTAAAACCAAGTGGGTCCTTTTCTGCCGGGCAAATCGTGAGGTCGGCCTCACAGGTCACCACTCGGGATTACGTCAGGGACCAACTGGTTGGGTTCAGGCAGCCTTGGGTTGGTCTGGCAGGCTGCATGAAGTGAACAAAAGCCAGACCAAGACAAGAAGTGGAGGGAATGGGATAGGAGGAAATTAAGAAGACTGTTCCAAAGGCTTTTAAATTATGATGCCCGTGTTGTTGCAATACTATTGGAAAACTAAATTAATTGCTCCTTTCCTTAGCCCCCTCCTGCTGAGGCTGTATTTTTTTTAGCTAAGGGTCTGAGCCACTAAAGATGCATCCAATTTCCATGCTGGCCAAATACTTGTAATCACAGATTTACAATAAACTGAGCAGTCATGAAAAACAAGGCTGTTCATTAGGTGGTTCTTGGCCTTCAAAATTTTCAAGACAACAGAAGTAGTGGAAGGTAACAAATCTGCCATAGAGAGGGCTAATTTCCAAACATTTCTGATCACCTACTTTCTTAAAAGCAGCAGACTTCAAAGAATTTCTGTTCAGGAGCTCAAAAGCTTGACTCTACAGTCAGTCTACAGTCACTGCTGGAAAAAGAAAAGCTAACTAGCTTTTTAAGATTTTAGCTTACAGTTACATTACTGGAAAGCCAAAGGTTTTCTAGGCACTGTAAAACCACATAATAAAGCAGAGCCCATTTTCTGTAGAAACCAGAGGTTCTGTAACTTCACAAGCAATCTGTAACATAAATTGCAAGGATGGTGCTGGATGGAAACAATTTTTATTTATTAGATCACAGTAAAAATCATCTAAATTTTGCTCATTGGAGCTTCACTTGGCACAGGTTGTCCCAATCTCATTGGTAGCACTTCAAGAAAACACTACTAGTTATTTTAAAGATATATCACTCTTTTTTTGAGTAATTCCATAGCCATTAAACAGCCCATGAGTGCAATCACAGCTATGTATACTAGCAAGTTCCTTGTACAGCACAAAGAACTATCTTAAACTGAAATGGAAAAGCATGAGAAGTTCCTTCTGTTTGCCCTTCTCCCCTTAAACACCCAAAGTGTCTTCTTAAAGAGCGAGGGTTGTTTTCTGTTTCTTCTTACTCTTCTGAGTTTTGTTTCTTCTTAGTTTACTCACGTAATTCATTGCAGACTTCAGGACAGCAACCTCTGTAGAAAGTGCTAGTGGCCCACAGAGCTAGCATAAAATAAAAAGTTACAAGTCTACATAACCTTAATTTTATGGTTATAAGCTATATTTACTGCAATAACATAAGTTTGAAAAGACTGCTAAGTGTTCAGTGTGGGAATGCAGGGAATTTCTCTCAAGTTAGTTTTATGGAGAAATGTGTTGTTAAACTGTAGGAAAGGTTACAGTCCTTTCAAGTGCTCCAGAGCTGAATGCCTATTAGGCATTTTTAGGGTATATATAAAATACCCCAATCACTCCCTCAATATCACTCATTGAAATTCAGATTCAGGACCTTTTCTCTGTTCAAGTCCCTTTGGTTTTAGCACTGTAAACTAACCTGAGTGAGAATGTTATCAAGAATCAAAGTGGTAGAATTTGCTCTTTAACTCTTGCCCACCTGGACTTCTTTGCCTTGGAAGTGTTTCTCACCACAGCATACAGACATGGTGCAGCTCAGTGAGTGCACAGCAAAGCTGAGATTTATCAACACAAGATGTGGGAGTGCTCCAAGTACTTCTATCCTGATTTCATCTAATGAGTCTGGGCAGGCTGCAATCACCTGAGTGACTCAGTTTCTCCACCTGTAAAACTACAGTGACTGCTTTCAAACGGTCGGGATCATCTTGTGACCTGCCAAAGAACAAATGCTAAACAAGAGAACCTACAGTTGCTCCACACATTTCTCAGCCTCTCCTGCCCTCAGTCCCTCACTCTTCTCTGCCAAGGTATGTGCCCACTCACTTTGCTGGTTGACCACACAATAAGCTGGACTGAACAGTGCCTGTAGACAAAGACTTAACAGAATGCCTGTGTTATGGAGTCAACCTGCTCATTTACATTAAATCCATGCACACTGCCTCCAGAAGGTGGATTGGCACAACTGTTACTTGACAGAACGAGCCAGATTGTGGAGACAGGGTCAGATGACCTGTCTGCAGGAAAGGTACTGCCCTGTCTGCCCCTGTGTTCCTGATGTTTCATGGGTGGGGGATGCAGGGCTCAGGGAAGATGGCAGGGAAGAGAGAAGCTTGCATTGAAGGCTAGGCACTGATCAGGGTACCCTGTAGCTTCTTGGTTTGATACACAGCACACCCTAGTCTTTTGAAAAATCTCCTTTCTTACCCCCATGATTTTAAATTATGCTTGTTATCCTCATCTACTGTAAATGTTGAACTTTCTCTCTTCTTGTTGCTCACATCATTATCATTTTAATTTTGCATTTATTTTCCATAGGAAACACTTTATTATTTTTTACAGAACATCAAGAGGATCTGAACCTGAAACAAGTCTTTGCAATTCAGCCTACAGTATCATCTAAAAAATGAAAATAAATTGTGTTATAGAGAAGCTGAGGAACAAATGCTTTCTGGCTTTCTCTTTCAGGCATTAGGTTTTTTTAGAGTGCAAGGAAAAATTCCTTTTATCTTCCAGCTACAGTTTGCTAACAGCATCTTTTGGTTTTAAACGACTGATGATCTATTCTTCCAGTGGAGGTCATGAAAATAAATTTTAGACTGGCCAAACAATCCCTTGAAGTTCAGATTACCTTCTGCCAGATTTCTGAAAAACATTAATGTCATTCTGCAATGCCCTCTGCTGGGAGATGCAGCCTGGAGCTGGAAGGAGAGCTACCAGTGCCCGTCCTCCAGCAAGGAAAAAATATTTGCAATGAGATGGACTGGATTTTCACCTTCTGTATGAAATCCTGACCCTGCTGAAATAAGTGAGGTCCTAGCTTTTAATTTTTACTTTGCCCTTAAACATTTTTCCTTTTGAAAACTGCACTGGCAAAAAAAAATTGTTTATTTCAAGTCCAAATGAAAACCTCATTAGTCACAGACACGAAGATCTCTTTTTAGCATTTGAGCTCTAGAGGGAGGTTTTATGAAGAAGCTTTCACCTGAAAAAGCCTTTGTTCTTGCCATTCTTCTAAGTCTTTTAACTGTAAAAGTCTGTACAAAATCACACGTGCAAATGGCATTCATATTACACAGGTGTGCTTCTGCCTAACATATATTTTCACTGACCACGATTCTTGTATTGAGAAAAGAAGCAACACAGAGAAACAAAGTGCACAGCTATGCAGTGAAATAAAGGAGTGTATCTGGAACCTGATGTGTGACAATGCCAGCTGTGCCAGCTGCCACATCTGTCTCCCTCTGAAATGCAGTATCCTGGGACCTCAGGAAGAATCTGAATCAGCCCCACTGAGGAGCAGGATATTAGTAAGGCGTTCACACAAGCAGCACCTTCACCCACACAGGCACACTCACACCATGCCCCTGTGGCTTAAGGGACAGTTTTTTCTAGTTCGCAACTCTTCTGGACAATCATCCCTGAAAAATATTTTCCAGCCTTGGCAAGGCTGATGGAACACTATCTCTGCTTTGGTTCCAGCTCCCTCAGCTAGGCTGGTTCTACATGGTGTTTGTCTCTCACCACAGCTGTGCACTGGGCAGCAAGCAGGAAGAATTTTTCCACAGTAGTCCCCAGTCTTCTGTGCTTGATGCTTTCTCCTTCCTACTCACGTTCTCATAGCCTAGGTCCTTCCTGGCAGGCCAATTATCTTATATTTACTACTACTTATTATTTCTGTCTGTTAAATGGAAACATTTTTACCTTGTGATATGTTCTCTGCACTGACCTGCTTTATCACCATGTGCCTCCCTCTGCTCCACTTTACAGGGACTGACACCCTTGGTGCCAGAGAATGCAGGTGCAGTTAAGCTGCACAGTGCCTGGCAACACCATTTTTATTCGAAGTTACACATAATTATCATTGATTTGGAAGTGTGACCTCCTTGTTACACAGCCTTACAAGCTGACAGTTTTTTTTTTTCCAGAAATGACTTTCCAGTGTTTGTTATGCCCTCATGGAGATCAAAATGTCATGGTTATAAGAAGCTTTGAGGATTATGCCATGTTCATTTAAAGGCCCCCAGACAAGTTATTTTTTTGTTTTGTATACTGTCCTGAAAAATCTTCTGCTTCTCTTGGTAAGCACCATGTCACACTCATTTGAAAATGAGCATGTATGTTTACAAACATCCAAAAGTAAGTTGACCCCTCACAGCAAGGACTAAGATTGCCATTCTGGACACTCACCTGTTCTTCTCAGGAACAGTTTCCTTTACAAGAGAACTGTGTAGCCCAGGCAACAGGTGGTGGCTGCTCACATACTCTAACCTTGAAAATATTAATTGAGAGGAAGGTTGGAAGCAACTGGAAGTTTTTCCAGTCCTCATGCCCCTCATGGGTAGAGGCAGCTGTGCCAGCAAACTGAACTGAAAATCCACCCTCTGAGCTGGCACCTTCAATGGAAGGATTGACAGTGAAGTCCCAAGACTGGGATAGCCTCCAGCTTAAACTGTCCTTTGATCCGAGGCTGTCTCTCACCATCACAAACCAGTGTTATATGAGGAATCTTGCACATACTGTTAGTTTTGCTGCCAAGAGGTCTTTCAAGAAGCTGTCTCCCAATCTGGTATCATTAGCAGAAAAATTTCATTCACAGGAACGCTTGCTAGTGGTTAAATATATGGCCAAAATCTAGATTTAGCCCTGAATTTTCTCATGTTGATGCACTGTACTACTAATAAGAAATGAGCAGTGTCACTCAAAATGATGTTATACTGGATTATGATGAGGAACAGGATTAGAGTAATATCCTGCAACTGGGAGCAACGAGTTGTACAGTTCTACATATGCTGGAGGCAGCAGAACACCTTGGGGAGAGGCAGTCACTGCATTACCTTCATCCCAGCTTCTGGGGCAGGAGATTGGAAGGCAGAAAGGCCTGCAACATGCTATCGCCATATCAAGAAGCAGAGTGCCTCCCTGTAATCATTTCCCTCTTGTCTGGCAATGGGTAGCACTCAGAAACGACTTTGGTATTGCCTGGCTCTGCTGACCTCTTATCACCTGAGCCCCCGAGAGTTCATTGCCCTCAGAAGAGGGCTGAGAAGAGTTCTGGTCAACCTCAATTTCAGCTCACTTTGGTTCCCAGGGAAAAGAGAAATTTTTCTCTTTCTTTTGGCCCATTCTGCCCTAGAAATTTTTTTTTGTCTTCATCACTGTTGTGGCAAAATCCAGTTTTATCAGCATCACTGAGAAAGCTTTCAGTAGCTTGAGGATTAGAGAACATTATGGCTTCCACCCAGGACAGCCTTCCAG